>NC_052150.1:199792535-201140891 GCF_902713615.1 Scyliorhinus canicula
CCCCCCCCCCCCGTGTCGTTGACCTGCAGGTAGTTCTTCATGCACTTCCTTACTCTCTTGCACACCGCCTCGTCCACCAACAAGCCCACGTCCAATCGTCATTGCGGGCGCTGGAAGCTCTCCTTACTAACCTGCAGTTCCACCCAATGTCGGGCATGATCCGAAATAGTGATGGCCGAGTACCCCGTGTCCACCACCCCCGCCAGCAGATCCTTACTCAAAACGGAAAAAGTCAGTCCGGGAATACACCTTATGTACATGTGAGTAGAAAGAGAACTCCCTAATGGTCGGCTGCCTAAACCTCCATGGGTCGACCCCTCCCATCTGTTCCATGAACCCTATCAGCTCCTTTGCCATCGCTGGCACCCTCCCAGTTTTCGAGCACGACCGGTCCAGGCCGGGGCCGAAAACCGTATTAAAATCCCCTCCCATCACTAGCTTGTGCGAGTCCAGATCCGGTATCTTCCCCAGTACCCCCTTAATGAATTCAACATCGTCCTAATTTGGTGCGTATACATTAACCGATACCACCTTCTTCCCATCCAGCTTACCGCTCACCAGGAAATAACCCCCCCCCCCCCCAATCCAGAACTCTTCTATCTGCCTGGAATTGCACCCGCTTATTAATTAACATCGACACCCCTCGTCTTGGTATCCAGCCCCGAATGGAAGACCTGACTGACCCAGCCCTTCCTCAGCCTAACTTGATCCGCTACTTTCAAGTGCGTCCCGGGTTGCTGCTGCTATTGACCAAGTAACCTATCTTTGAGCCAGGAAGCCCAGAAATAGGGTGGATACGTGGGTTTGAGTGGGGTGATCATGGCTTGGCGCAGCATTGAGGGCCGAAGGGCCTGTTCTGTGCTGTGCTGTTCTATGTTCTACTAGGCATGAAATCAGGAGCTTTCACAAATTAAATCCGGAATCCAATTCCAAATCCAATTGGGCACTACAGCGACACAGTGGTTGGCACTGCTGCCTCGCATCGCCGGGGACAACGGTTCGATTCCGGCCTTGGTGGGCTGTCTGTGTGGAGTTTGCGCATTCTCCCTGTGTCTGTGTGGATTTCCTCCGGGTGCTCCGGTTTCCTCCCACGGTCCAGGGATGTGCAGGTTGGGTGGATTGTCCATGCTAAATTGTCCCCTAGTGTCCAACGGTTAGGTGGGGTTACAAGAATAGAGTGGAGAGTGGGCCTAAATAGGGTGCTCTTTCAGAGGGTTGGTGCAGACTCTTTTTTTCTTTTTCTTTTTTTTTATAAATTTAGATTAGCCAATTATTTTTTTCAATTAAGGGGCAATTTAGCGTGGCCAATCCACCTACTCTGCACATTTTTGGGTTGTGGGGGTGAAACCCACGCAGACACGGGGAGAATGTGCAAACTCCACACGGACAGTGACCCAGAGCCGGGATCGAACCTGGGACCTCAGCGCCGTGAGGCGGTTGTGCTAACCACTAGGCCACCGTGCTGCCCTTGGGTTGGTGCAGACTCGATGGGCTGAATGGCCTCCTTCTGCACTGTAGAGATTTAATGAAAAAAAAGGCTGCCATCGTTTATAGAACCCTTGTATTGATCCTCTCAGGGCAAATTTGACCCTTTCCAATTTTATAAATCCCGCCATGTCACTGATCCAGGTCTCCAAACTTGGGGGCCTTGCATCCTTCCACTGTAGCAGAATCCTTCGTCGGGCTACTAGGGACGCAAAGGCCAGGACACCGGCCTCTTTCGCCTCCTGCACTCACGGCTCTACCGCAACTCCAAAAATTGCGAGTCCCCACCCTGGTTTGACCCTGGATCCAACCACCCTCGACACCGTCCCCGCCACCCCCTTCCAGAATTCTTCCAGTGCTGGGCATGCCCAGAACATATGGGCGTGGTTCGCTGGACTCCCCGAACATCTGGTGCACCTGTCCTCACCCCCAAAGAACCTACTCATCCTAGTCCCGGACATGTGGGCCCGGTGCAGCACCTTCAAATGTCCGCACTTTCAAAACCAAAACTCAAAACCATGAAAAAGTCTGAGGGAAAAGGTCCAAAAGCCCGGCCAGAGCGGGAGCCATCAAGTGTGCGACTTACTCCCTCATAACCGCCACCGGAAGTTCCCATAGGCATCATTTTGAAGAAAAGCTCAAATTGGATGAGGCATGGGAGTCGTATCTCTTATCTCCTGACCAACGTAAGATTATCTAGTTATAACATTGCTCTTTGGAGGAGTTTGGTTTGCATTTTTTTCTTGCATGACTGTACTTAGCATTGAACATAGAACATACAGTGCAGAAGGAGGCCATTCGGCCCATCGAGTCTGCGCCGACCCTCTTTGGTGAGGTCCCGGAGGACTGGAGAATTGCTAATATTGTCCCTTTGTTTAAGAAGGGTAGCAGGGATAATCCAGGGAATTATAGACCTGTGAGCTTGACGTCAGTGGTAGGCAAACTGGTGGAGAAGATACTGAGGGATAGGATCTATTCACATTTGGAAGAAAATAGACTTATCAGTGATAGGCAGCATGGCTGTAGATGTCATATACATGGACTTCAGTAAAGCATTTGATAAAGTTCCCATGGCAGGTTGATGGAAAAAGTGAAGTCATATGGGGTTCAGGGTGTACTAGCTAGATGGATAAAGAACTGGCTGGGCAACAGGAGACAGAGAGCAGTGGTGGAAGGGAGTGTCTCAAAATGGAGAAAGGTGACTAGTGGTGTTCCACAGGGATTCGCGCTCGGACCACTATTGTTTGTGAAATTCATAAATGATCTGGACGAAGGTATAGGTGGTCTGATGAGCACGTTTGCAGATGATACTAAGATTGGTGGAGTTGTAGATAGCGAGGAGGACTGTCAGAGAATACAGCAAAATATAGATAGATTGGAGAGTTGGGGAGAGAATTAGCAGATGGAGTTCAATCCAGGCAAATGCGAGGTGATGCATTTTGGAAGATCTAATTCAAGAGTGGACGATATAGTCAATGGAAATGTCCTGGGTGAAATTGATGTACAGAGAGATCTGGGAGTTCAGGTCCATTGTACGCTGAAGGTGGCAACGCAGGTCGATAGAGTGGCCAAGAAGGCATACAGCATGCTTGCCTTCATTGGACGGGGTATTGAGTACAAGTTGTATAGGACTTTGGTTAGGCCACATTTGGAATACTGCGTGCAGTTCTGGTTGCCACATTACCAGAAGGATGTGGATGCTTTAGAGAGGGTGCAGAGGAGGTTCACCAGGATGTTGCCTGGTATGGAAGGTGCTGGCTATGAAGAAAGGTTGAGTAGATTAGGATCATTTTCGTTGGAAAGACAGAGGTTGAGGGGGGACCTGATTGAGGTCTACAAAATTGAGGTATGTACAGGGTGGATAGCAACAAGCTTTTTCCAAGAGTGGGGGTGTCAATTACAAGGGGTCACGATTTCAAGGTGAGAGGGGGAAAGTTTAAGGGAGATGTGCGTGGAATGTTTTTTACGCAGAGGGTGGTGGGTGCCTGGAATGCTTTGCCAGCGGAGGTGGTAGAGGCGGGCACTATCGCATCATTTTTTAAAAATAAATTTAGATTAGCCAATTATTTTTTCTAATTAAGGGGCAATTTAGCGTGGCCAATCCACCTACTCTGCGGATTTTTGGGTTGTGGGGGCGAAACCCATGCAGACATGGGGAGAATGTGCAAACTCCACACACAGTGACCCAGAGCCGGGATCGAATCTGGGACCTCAGTGCCGTGAGGCGGTTGTGCTAACCACTAGGCCACCGTGCTGCCCTTCTATCGCATCATTTAAGATGCATCTGGACAGATATATGAACGGGCGGGGAGCAGAGGGAAGTAGATCCTTGGAAAATAGGCACCAGGTTTAAATAAAGGATCTGGATTGGCGCAGGCTGGGAGGGCCGAAGGGCCTGTTCCTGTGCTGTAATTTTCTTTGTTCTTTGTTCACCCTATCCCCGTAACCCAATAACAATTTTTAGCATGGCCAATCCACCTAACCTGCACGTCTTTGGACTGTGGGAGGAAACCGGAGCACCCGGAGGAAACACAAGCAGACATGGGGCGAATGTGCAGACTCCGCACAGACTGTGACCCAGCGAGGAATCGACCTGGGACCCTGGTGCTGTGAAGCCACAGTGCTAGCCACATGTGCACCGTGCTGCCCTTGTGCTACTGTGCTGAGATTGCGATGGATGCTATTTAATTTGCAAGTCTTTTTTTCTTGGTACAATATTTGTTCCCTGAATGCCAGTGATAAATTGGAAATGGAGCACTTTTCTGAATCGCTGAATTGTTAGTGCAGGAGGAGGCCATTCGACCCATCATTTCTGCACTAGCTCCACGAAATGAGAAATTCACCTCGTGCCATTCCCCTACCTGTCAATCTTCCTCTTCAGATTGCAATCTAACTTCCCGTTGAATGTTTTGATTGAAGGTGCCTCCACCAGGCAGTGCATTCCAAACCCTAGCCACATGCTATGAAATATTTTCCGTTGGTTGCTTTTGCCAGTTAGTTTAAATGTGTGCCCTCTTTCGCGATCTTTCCGCCAAATGAAATATTTCTCTATCTACTGTCAAATTCCAAAAAATAGCTCGCTTGAGAAGAGTATGCACCATATGTGATTGTGACATTCAAATATTCATTATCCACAGCATCTTTTAGGGGAAAAAAAACAATGTTACGACTTGAATAGTTTTACAGCGCAATTACCAGTTCCAGAAATATATCCACTGTTCTGTCAGCAACTTTCACCATGTAGTTTGGCTGTTGCTGGTGATCAAGGGAGAATTATTGTGTGATTGCTGCTTGGCCAGGGGGAGGGGGCTTGATATTCATGTATTAGTTGAGGAGCTGTGGGGAAAGATAACCAGATGTCTAAAGTGTTAAGATGTTCAAAACCTGTTGTGTTCTTTTTTGTTCATTTGGTTTATTGAGTTCATCAATCCTTTGAAGTTGATTTGAAAACCTTGCTGCGGCACTGTTGCCATTTGAGATGGTGGTAGATGAGCTTGGGAAGATGAAACCTGGCATATCTGTTTAATGGCATTACCTTTTGTAATCAAATGTTTCTGGATTATGCTGGTCACAATCCAGAATGACCACTGGGCTATGCCTGGCTGAGCCCTTTACTCTATTCTTGTCAGAATGAGGACCACAGTTACCGAAACTCTGGTTTGAGCTAATCCGTCAGAGCCATGGCAGTCATGTCTGGGGCTTTGCCTGTTGTGAACTTCATTACTTAATGCTAAGATTGCTCATGCTGAGAATCAACATTGCAGTGTTAATGTAAGCCTACTTGTGACGATAAAGAGTTTTATTATTAATGCTGCTGTTGGTCAGTTAAGATTAGTTTCAGCATTTGACTGTCACAAGCTTCTGCTTTTGCATTTATTGTTACTGCTGTCCTGAGGTAAAATTATATACTTACAAGCATATTGCCCGTGATGCATTTTTGTTTTAAGGAATTTGTTTCCCTGAACAAGCATCACCAATGCGCAGTATTTTTAAAATTCTGGTCTGAACTAAAATCCAAAACGGGCATAAAATTGAGTTTTTTTTTTGTCGTACCGGACAGAAAATGTTCAACACAGCCCCATTCCTTTGCACAGCAAGGGCAACTAAAAATATTTCGCGCAGACTAATGGACCAACAGGATTTCACTTCTTTTAATAAAATAAATTGGAACAGACTAATTAAAAAAAAACAAAATGCTGGAAAAAGGCAGCCGGTTTGGCAGCATCGGTGGAGAAAGAGTTGATATTTAACATGTGTTTTTCCAGCATATCCTGGTTTTGTTTCAGATTTCCGGTATCTGCAAAATTTTGCTTTTATTTTAGAACAAGCCATTGCTATATCTAAATTGTTTTCAGTTATTGGCATAATTTAGGCTGGATATGGTGGGAGGAGAAAGTTTCAATTGAAATCTGGAATTCCGGCAGTTTGTTTAAGAATGTAATTAGTCATTGCCGAATGCAGGGTTAATGATGGATATATACCTCCATTGTAAAATCTGACAGCATAAAAGTAGAAAGTTGACGTAAATGTTTTAATTTTGGAATGAGTTAGCCCAGCTGTGCTATTCAGTTTTGAGTGGCAGTAGCACATGAATTTTTAACAGCCTTAAACGTTCTATTTTTGGTACGTGGGTGTTGGCTAGCCCAGTTGGAAGCTTGTTTTATAGCACTTGTGAGCTTTTTAGTGTGCAAGGTTGATGTGGTAGCTCCTAACTATGGGCTGCTGCTTCAGTAAAGAGAGAAATCCGTTGTCCAAAAATGTCACTGAAAGAGCAAGTTTGTTGAGGAATTCGGGAAGTGAAACAGATATTGAATACTGGATGCAAAACCCAGGGTCAATACTTGAAGAAATAACTGAGAATGGGAATTTGGATGAACGTGCTCAAGAATATGGCAAGCTGACGACTGCACGTTGTGCGAATGTAAGCGTGGATACCCACCAAGGATGGTTGAAGAATAGCAGATGTGTGATCTGGCTTTTGCTGATGAAGAAGCCCTTTTACCAAAGTCAAGTGTCCTTGCAGCAAGCTGAAAATCTAAGGAAAATTAGTGAAGAGTTTGTGACAAATGATCCGTTGGAAAATGTACAAAAGAGCAATCTATGGAAGCCCATTGATCCATCGAAGGAAAGAATCCTGCATGTTAAAGGCAAGGAACATCTGAAAAAGGACTACAGAAAGTTATGCAGTCCTGTTAAAATAGATGAAAAATCTGTTGAGAGGCATGAAACTGAAAATACTTCTAGAGGTGCACTATCTCAATTGGGTCAGTTTCACCCAGAGGAAAATGCTGTGCTCTCTCGCCCTGAGATTTCCTTAAATGGTGCAAATTTGTCAAGTTGCCAGATGATTTTTGAGAATTCCCATTTGCAGCAGCAAGAACTCAGTTGTAACCTGCTAATGGCAGAGGCTGAAAATGATGGTAAAAATAGCAAGACTGAGGGAATTCAATTTACTATAACATCACATAATATACAAGAACAATTTTTGGATACCAGCAACATGTCTTTTGAAATAGACATTAAATCGAGAACCAATGATTTTTATAGTATTTGCACAATAGATCTAGAGGATATAGAAAATGATGAAGGGGCATCTGTTTTTCCTCCTAATCAAATTGCTTCAGATCTGAACAGTTCAGCTGTTGTAGCTGAGAGAAAGCGAACATGGTATGTTGACACTGATGTAGATTTTTCAAGACATTGTCCTCCAAGTACAGCGGCTGTTTCTGATCAGGAAGTAGTTCAAGTAGCACAATCAATGATCATAGGACTGGACACTGTGAAGCAGCAAGATTTTCCCACTGAAATAACCACTGATGCACAAGCCACTTTGCCACTGATGTCAAAATCAAACACTGTACTTGCATCTGCTGAAATGGCCAAAAATGAAGCGAGAAGCCTTGATCCTCAACCTAACAGTGGAAAGAAACACAGCCATGTAAAGTCTTCAGTTCCTGAGGACTTGGTAAATTACTTCATTAGTTCAGACACTTGTGCTTCAAAATATGCAAATATTTACAATCATGCCAAATGCTCCCATCTGTGTGAGGCAAATCAGAAAGTGAGAGAGTCCCCTACTAAGCATAGCACTAAATTTGAAGGCACAGGAACTAATGTATATCAACAACGCAAGCTGAATATGTTAGAATCCAAAAGTATATGTCCAAACACAGCTGTACAATTGCATGATTGGGTAAGTAGCAAAAGTATTATCTCTGACCCCTCCATAACCAGCCTGCCAAAGTTGAATAATTCATTGCCTGGCAATTCTCTGATAGAAAAAATGCCAAATTTGAACATTAAATCCAAATTGAACTGTTGCAGTCAATGTAATGAAGGTAACCTAATTCCTATCCACCTAGTCTGTGCACCATCTAATTTACTGGAAACCGAGTTTACCCGTCGGATGAGTAAAACTGGATTACAACAGGATCAAACAGCTACATTATGTAATGTAAACACTCATGTGGAATCCCTGGAAGATAAATACTCTGATATAAATTTGTTACAATCCTTACCTGTACCGTCTGTTGGGAAAATATTTGATATTGTGAAAGCTGAAGGGAACAGTTTGAAATCCAATTGCTGTTTGAAGTTGGTTGCTGTAGCTCCTAACAGTAATTCTACCATTGAGGAGCAACTACTTAATCACAGAAGCAGTGCTAACCAAAATAGTGGAAAACATGCACCAGTGTGCATTGATGACATTTTACAAGCTGATATCAATTTGCAAGTGCCCAATGCATCTGAAGAAACTGTATTAGAAAATTCAGGATTTGACCTTTCAGCTGAACAAGTTTCAGTCGTTGAAATATATAATACATTCATCTCTGAGCCGTTTGACATTGGCTGCAATGCCGGTGTTGCTTTGGCAGAGTTGGATGAATTCAGAAATATTTTGCCTATTCATGATGCTATCTGGGAGTCTGAGAACAGACCAGCTGCAGAAACAAAGATGAAAAATCAACAGAAAAAGGAGATGAAGTTTGGTAAACAAAATCAATATTCTGCTGTTGTGTTTTCAGCTGGCAGTACAGAAGTAAGCAGTGAAACTGAATTTACCATCAATAATTGCAATGCTGATATCTGCTTAAAACAAGATACTGGCAGTCTGAAAGGCAATGAAGAAAACCTATTGAATGAAATAAGTGAACAGACTCCTGAGATTCAGAATCTTTCCACATATAGGCAAGTTTCATCTGTTCCAAATGCAGCACTTCGAGGTGTAGAAAGCCGGCAAAATATCCATCCACGGATCGAGAACAGGACCAGCTTTGTAAACGGGCATCTCGACGAATGTTTTAATGAAAAGCCTGAAAACCTGAAAGGGACATTTGATGCTGACTGGATTACAAATGAGCCCCATAATCCTGTTTTGTGCTCTATGCAAAATGAAGTTCAGCAAGCCATGCTTGATGCCTGCTCTGCAACCATAGAGTTATTAGATGAGTGTAAGAATCCACCCATTTTTAAAATTGAAACAAAGCAGGAGAAATGTTCACAAGCAAGTGCCCTAGCACTAGAAAAGAGTGCTACTTTTGCTGGCACTCCAAAAAAGGAAGAGACTGTTGAATTATATATATCAACAGAATTATGTGAAATTGTGAATAGTCTGGAGGATCCCAATCAGATAGATCAGTATGCGTCAACTCCTTCATATGAATTACCTTGTAACTTTGCTGGAATCTTAGGCAATGATGATGTGGAAGAGAAATCTTCATTAGATGTGCTGTGCAAAAGCAATGAGAGATGTGTGGATGTGATGGCAATCATTTCAAGACGGTCTGAAGATAAACTTAAAATAGATCACAATTTGGAAAGTGGTGTCAGGCCATCATGGTCTATCAATCCAGAAATTGACACAATGTTTGAAGATGGAGCTGAATGCATATTTTCTGAACAGCTGAAGATAAATGTAGACAGCCAAGTGGGTTACTTATGGAACACCAGCTTCAGTGGAATTACCAACGAGGTCAACTTACAACAAAATGATGTTGCCCAATCAATTGTATCGAAGAATATTGATATCCCCAAAAGCCTTATTGGGGTGCATCCATACCACCTTTCGGTATCCAAAGCAACCAATTCTTGGAATTGGCTCAATCAATGTAACCAGTGTGTGAGTATTTTTCAAATGTTAGCTATTTGATACCATTTTATGGCTGAGTTAAAATGGTAAGTTCTCTACATGAGAGCAAATTGGTTGCCTTAATTTTTAATCACTTATGGGTTAAATGAGGCAACTTTCATGGCTATTTGCCACCTTTTTTTAAATTTAAAGATGATATTTTGTCATTCTATCTTAATATAGTGTCTACAAAGCTGTTTCACTATCTTTCAATGAAACAACAAATGCAATCTAATTTCATTTTCGATACTTTTAGAAGCGAATAACTTTTAACCATGAGCTTTCAAAAATTTGACTTCAATTGATATGACCTGCTTTCTATTCTAGCAGTATTAAAGCTGATTTAAGTAATTGCTTGCGGATATGGACCTGCGCATGAAGGACTGCAGTTTGTGTAATTATGATGTAGACTCAAAAGTCAACCAGTGTCTGTTTGTACTGACCATTGTGTATTTTTTTTTCTGCAACGTCTTAATGTTCATTTACAGAGGGGTGTAAAAATAATAAGGTAAATATATTAGATGACTTCAACTTTCCCAATATTAATTGGGATAGTCACTGTGTGGAGGGCTTAAATGGAGTGGAGTTCTCAAGATAACAACTTTCTAGGTCAATATATAGAGGGTCCAACAAGGCCGACACCGTGCTGGACCTAATTCTGGTGAATGAAGCCGGACAGGTGGTTGATGTGTTGGTGGGGCAGCAATTTGGTGATAGCAACCACAACGTGGTACAATTCAAGTTTGTTATGGACAATTTGCAAAAAAAAAGATTGCGGATTGGGGTGGAGAAGATTTTGGTAAAACAGCAGGATCTCGCCAAGGTAGACTGGAAAGAGTTAGTTGTGGGAAAATCTACACAAGCAGTGGGAAATCTTGAAAAAGGAAATTGGGGTGGGTACAGGCCCAGCCTGTTCCCTTTAGGGTAATTGAAAGGAGTAACAAACCCAGAGAACCATGGACAACCAGAGATATTCAGGATATGATGAGAAGGAAAAGAGAGGCTTTTAGCTGGTGCAAGGGGTGCAAATCAATGGAGGCATTAGTGGAGTACAGAGGGTGCGGGATTGAGTTTTAAGAAAGCAATTGGGAGAGCAAAGAGGGGATTTGAGAAAGCTCCTGCTGGTAAAAGTAAGGAAAATTCCAAGGTATTCTGTAAGTTAATCAATGGGAAGAGGTTAACTAGGGAAAGAGGAAGGTCCATTCGGGACTAACCGGTAAATCTGTGGGTGGAGCCAGAGGACACTGGTAAGAGTGTTGAACAAATACATCATATCTGTCTTCACCCAAGAGAATGAGTAGATAGATATAGAACTGAGGTTCTTGAGAAAATTGAAAATGGGCAGACGGAGTGACAAGGCATTTGAGGTGTTGCAAGGCATGTGACCAGGTGTGTAGATGAGGGTAGTGCAGTTGATGTTCACATGGTTTTCAGAAAAGCTTTTAACAAAGTCCCACGTAGGAGACTTGTAAAGAAGGCAAATGCACATGGGATACAGAGTAGCTTGATAAGCTAGATTCAAAATTGGCTTATCTGTAGGAGACAGGATGATGACATACGGCTGCTTAAGTGACTGAAAGCCAGCATCCAATGGTGTACCACAGGAATCTGTGCTGGGTCCCCTATTATTTGTCATTTATATCACTGATCTAGATTATTGGTGGGGGGTAGGATTAGTAAACTTGCGGATCTCACAAGATTGGCCGGGTGGTTAACAGTGAGGTTGAGTGTCTTGGGTTACAGGGAAGTGGCTGATGGAATTTAACCCTGAAAGTGTGAGGTGATACACTTTGGAAGGAGTAATGTGACAAGGAAGTGTTCAATGAATGGCATGACAGAAGTTTTGAGGAACAAAGGGACCGTGGCGTGTTTATCCATAGATCTCTGAAGGCAGAGTGGCAGGTTAGAGGGTGGTGTGGAAGGACACTTGACGTTATCAATCGAGGCATAGATTACAAAAGCAGGGAGGTCATGTTGGACTTGAATCAAACTTTGGTGAGGTCACAGCTGAGTACTGTGTGCAATTCTGGTCACCATATTATAGGAAGGATGTAATTGCACTGGAAGGGGTGCAGAAGAGATTCACCAGGATGTTGCCTGGGATAGAACATTTTAAGTTATGAAGAGAGGTTGGCTAGGCTTGCGTTGTTTTTGCTGGAGCAGAAAAGATTGAGGTGCACAAGATTGAGGAGCACGGACGGGGTGGATAGGGAACAGCTGTTTCCGTTAGTTGAAGGGTCAGTCGCAAGGGGACACTTAAGTTCAAGGTCAGGAGCAGGAGGATATGGGGGATTTGAGGAAAAACGTTTTCACCCCGAGGGTGGTGATGGTCTGGAATGCACTGCCTGGGAAGGTAGTAGAGGCGGGCTGCCTCACATCCTTTAAAAAATATCTGGATGAGTATTTGGTATGTAACATTCAAGGCTATCGGCCAAGTGCTGGCAAATGGGATAGGAAGGCAGGTCAGGTGTTCTCCATGTGTTTGCGCAGATCTGATGGGCCAAAGGGCCTCTTCTGTGCTGTTATTCTGTGACTAGTTGCTGGCTCTTCGGCCTCCATAACAATCTATCCAATTTTGGGTGCCTATTTTGGAAATGCATTTTCAGACATATATGTTTTGCCATCTCATTAAGCCATGCCATGTCATAATAGGATTTCCTTGTGATCTAACTGGATATAGTGCATTTTTTGTATGTATCCCAATGTGGACTTTTGCAATCTCTGAAGGCAAGATTGAGAAGCACTTTGATAGCTGAGGCCAGATGAATCATTAGGCTACATTTCAGGCATCGAAGAAAAATACTGAGTAACAGTTAAAGCACATAGCACTTGACTCAGTCTCTCTTGGAAATGCAGGGGGAAGAATAGACAAAATTATTAAACCATCTAATCCCCTTCATACCGACCTGCTTTTTGACATTGCCTTTTGCAGTCAGCTGTTAACTGTGTAAAAACCTTCACTTCACTGACAGTGTGGTTCCCTAAGTTTACACATTGCAGTCTTTTGGTTGATGACCTGTCGAGCCATCCCTTTCCTAACTGGTGGAACAGTTGATACTGTCTGCAGTCAACATTTGGCTGCCTCTCTTTCTTTTCCAATGGTAGTGTTTGGGATATTTCACTCAAGCTTGTCTTTTTATTGTTTCACCTCTTGTCTATTGTAGCATCTTGCCGGCTTAGACATAGTGGGCTCGACAGATGGTTGGTGATGCAGAGTCTGCCAGCAATGCGGGTTCAATTCCCATATCAGCTGAGGTTATTCCCGGCCGTTTCAACTTTCCCTCTTGCCTGAGGTTTGGTGATCCTCGGGTTAAATCACCACAAGTCAGCTCTCCCCCCTCAAAAGGGAAAGCAGCCTATGGTCATCTGGGACTGCTGTACCTTATTGTAGCATCTTATGTATTAACTCAGGAATCATCAACTAATATAAATACAATTCAAAGTCATTCACTGAAAGTGAAGGTAGATGAAGCTATAAAAACTAGCGGCATTTTGGGGTTTCATAATTAATTAAGGACATGGAGTAGAACAGTGAAGAAATGAACAGCTGTAAGAATTGGTGAGGGCATGGTGCAACATTAGGCACTCCAAAGGACAAGAAAGTAACACAATGGAAGGCTAGTTGCTGAGACTTTTTCCATTGAAACACACAATCCCAATACATTTCTAAAAGTATTCTTTAAATTATGGAGGTTTTGATAGGATAAATCAGGTTCCCTTTTGGGATTCGGTAATGAGTCATTAAAATCAAAGTTACCATCAAGTGGTGAGTTGGGATAAATTTATTTACAGCGGGTTTTGGAATCGAGAATACATTTGAGGCCAAGATCAGTGCATCTTCTAAAGTAGCATTGGATAAATGAGTGAATCAAAAAAGGAGCAATGCGCAGATTAGTTTTGGTGTGCTGTAACATGATTTAAAAGTACCAGTATGCTTTACAATCAACTTGCCATTATATAATGACTCGCACAGAAAAATATAAGCAGTGGAGGAGGAGCTGAGCATTGAAGGATGAAGGGATATTGAAGGTTTTGAAGACAATGAGGGAAAGTTTAATGAGCTGTGAAGGAAAGGAGAGCTGGTGAAGTTTTATAAATATTTCTTGTGCAGTAAGGCAGTGCTTGGCAAGTTAGCCTCTAATAATGGAGCAGGAGATGGTAGCACGAGAATAGGCCACAAGAACTCCTTTCCATTGAATTGGAGCATAGCTGAGGGTCGTGGATTTCATCTACTGTAGAACGTCCCACAACTTGCAATCAGAAGTGTGCTGGATGATGATCAAACTTCAAAGTGATAACTGTTGTCACCTAGATAAAACCAAGCTGCTGGTCCTAACGATATCCCAGTGAATGAGGAATGAAACATACGGACCTCCTGATACGCACCCACTTTGTGAAGTTCTGCCAGAATGAGGAAATTCCAAGTGACCGTGGAGACATCTTGATCAGGATTGAACTGTAATAACTACAGGACTCCTGACTATTGGCCAAGTCCTGTTGGTTACAATTCACCAATTCCTGAGGAAGTTCTTTCAGAGTCCTAGTCTGGCTCCCAACCCATTAGAGGAACATTGACATGATCTTCGCAGCCTGCTGACCTCAGCAAAAGTGCAAAGAACTGAACATCCCTTTGTACATGGCTTTCTTTGATTGACTTTGCTCTGATGAATTGACTGCCCTCTGGAAGATGCTGCAACAATTTCTAGATGTCTAGCTTACATGACAAAATGCCAATAACAGTACAATCTGATCACTGCACCACAGACCCTTATACCTGTCAAAATGGGCATCAGACTAGGGTGTGTTGAACCAACACTAGTTTTGATATTTCTTGCAGCAGCACGTGCTACTGACAAACTGCCCCAGTGTAGAAATATTAATTTATTGTGTTGATGGTAGATTTTTCAATCTCAATTGGTTGAAGATCAAAACCAAGGCAACCAATTCTGTATTAGAGCTGATGGCACACGTTGGTGCTCAATATGGAGAATTACAACAGTTCTCTACTACCCAACACCAAATATATCGATCGCATCTAACACCCTCAATTACGATCCATAGTGAAGTGTTGGAAAATGTCCTTCATTTCTCAAAGCTTGGAAAGTATGTTTCCCAAAAAACTGACTGATTGGAGAAGTCATGGAATCCAATGTTAATTAAGTACAGAGTTTTTAAAAGAATGTCAGACTAAATCCGGTGTCTATCGGGCAGTGATTCTTATGCTTCTCTAAGATGCTGAAGCTTGGACAGCTTGCATGAGCCACATCACCCTTGGTGTAGAAGGAATTGTCAAGTTTTGTTTTTGTTCTATTTTGAAGAACGTGAACTAGGGGGTACAGAGGCATTTCTTTAAGTTAGAACTATGCTAGAGGGCCCATTCAAAGGAAATGTTTCTAATGCAATCCCAACACGTTGGAAAAGGATGACCAAAATGGCGACTCATCATCAAAAATGTTGTTGTGACCACCCACACAACATGAGCAACCACAGAGGACGACAGAAAAGATGGAAAGCGTGCAGGTGCTTAAATCAATAATCCACTGCCACGTCTTATCAACTCTTTTTGGGAGAGCCTGAAAGACTGGGCCTTAAACCATCTGTCATCCCATAGCCAACATTGACATCTCACTGATGACACTGACCTAGCCAAATGCAGGAAAGAGTCATCCTTGACATAAGGAGTAAGGTGATGGCTGTTTTGTACCATTGAAAACTTAAATTCGATCACCCTTGAACCATCTAAACTAGAGGGATTGCAAACCAATTATTGCAATCTCTTCATAAATCAAAGTTTTTAGTCCGGGCATCATTACAGCCAATCTGTACAGCATCGCACCACTTTTAAGGCCAAGATGTAATTCCTGAGCTTTTATGCACAAACTGCATGCAGAATTCCAGTGTGGTCTGCACAAGGCTCTGGTCAAGCGAAGCATCACTTCCTCATGGATGAATTCTTGCTCCTAGTGGTTGAATTCTAACTCCTAAGGTAAATGTCAGTATTCTATTACACTTTGACTCAGCAGAACCTTAGATTGGTGCATGTAGGCATCTAAATTGCTTTACTGTCCCATAGCTTCTAGATAAGCAGTAGCGTAGAAAATTATAGTGGTGGGTGAGCTGAGCATGTCAGTTCAATACAGAATAATAGACAAATTTTAATTTTGTAAAATAACCTGTTTAAATCAACCAGATATCATACTAAATTACCATCTCAACTCATTGGTGTTTGAGTGTTGTGGTGTTCCCAAGAGATTTTGCTGAACCCTTCGTTAAAAATACACGTGCTCCTTTTCAAGTGCATGGTGACAATGGGATTTGGGTTACAGTGTGAAATTGAAAACTATTGTGCGTCAGAGTTCTTGGTGAAGATCCCAAACCTTGCACTATTTGATGGGTGTTTTGGTCTTCTGTCCTACTGTCACTGATTCTTAAGATTCTCTATTTAGTGAATGTGTACTGCACATATCACTTACTGTGGATAGAAGGAATAGTAACCTCTGGAGAAAAACAAATTACTGCGGATGCTGGAATCTGAAACCAGAAGCTTTGACAAGGGTCACCTGGACTCAAAACGCGAGCTCTTTTCTCCTTACAGGTGCTGCCAGACCTGTTGAGATTTTCCGCCATTTTCTCTTTTGGAATACTGACCTCAAATTGGTTTGAAATTATACCGTGAATAGCAAAACATAAGTTTGTCAGCGCATTAAGAATTGCTATAGTTTGTAAGTTAATTGAGACCCGAGAATTCATTCTGTTTAAATGTCTATTTTATGTTTTGGTGAAGCATATCACGTTGGCTGAGAAACTTGCAATGACTGTGCTGTATGTTTTCTTCATAAACTGGGTAGGAGAAACGTAGCTGAGCTTGAATGCACATGTGTAAAAGTGCATCACCAAAATAAGCAAGATTAAGTGTAAGGAATCTAATGTCGAGAAGAAAAATAACAATCAAGAATTTAAAGAATAAAAAAACTACCAGCCCTACAGGTTGGGGATGTGTGTGGTCAGCTGCCCGCTAATGTGGGACAAGATTTTTCTTTTTCCTGTCTCTCAAAACTTGTTCCCTGATTATTAACTACCAACACTTCCTCTTCTGGCCTTCAGTTATTAGAGCATTGTTCACTCATCTATGTTCTCTGATGAGAAGTTTTTTTAAAAAAAGTAGGTTATACAAGTCTAGAGCATGGAATTGAAGCAAGGACCAATTTATGTTTTCAAGGAAGAATTAAAAAAAAATTTCAGTGGAGAAAAATTGCGGCAAAGGATAGTGTAGTTGAATTAGATTTTCATCACTTTCTACCAAAGAGGGAGCATGGAAATACTAGCATAATTGCCCCTATCTGCAGTATGCCTGGCTCATTTGGGGTGCTTCAAATTTACCGTGTGGAGCTCCATGTGTAGAACTGCTCTGCCCTCCCTAGATTCTGAAAAGCTACCTCTTAAACCAAGTTTTTGGGCACATGTAAAGTGTCTAAAAGCACTATATTCTACTTTAAGGAGGTTGTCAGTAAGTGGTTAGTTTAAAACAAATTTGTCACTGGTACTGTGGCGAGTAATTCAGAAGCTCATGGTTTTGAGCACCATTTTGTAGCTGCTGCAACATTTTGGTCTGAGCTTGCAGGTTTACAGTTGACTGGTATGAATTTTAACTTGTGTTATTAAAATTTGGTATGGCTGAGTTTAAAAAAAAAAGTGGATCCTTTTCTTGATTTGATAGGAGTCGGCCAAGGTTTCAGAGCTGAATCCCAATGCCAAAGTGTGGGCAAATCATGTGCTAAATCTGGATGCTGCAGCAAGCAATGCCTGTGAAACTTGGGAAGAACAGCTGGGGACTCCTGATACTTGCTCAGAAGGTATGACATTTTCTGGTGACTTTTTTTCTGTATGGCACTATACAATTAAATGGCCGGCTGATTAACATTTTTGAAATAACCTCGACAATTTACTTTGTCACAAGGTGCATGGTGAAACATTTAACTACATTAGATGCAGTACATAAATGCAGACGGTGTTGACAGGTAACAGTGAATTTTGCGATGCTTTTAGTGTGATGGTGGTATTAGAAAGGAAAACAAATTAGAAATTTTGTGGGCACAAAATATGCAAAACCTCATGTTTTGAAAGCCAGACTTGCCTTGAAGTTGGTAGCACACTGCACATAACACAGTTCGGCATTTTTAAGTTCCTTGCGTCCAAGATCAGGCCCAACAGACTGAGTAAAGAAAAAGGGAAAATGATGTGAAAATCCCGATCATGTGACCGGGAATGGAGCTTCATTGAAGACGAGAGTCCCAGGCCAGGGACTGAGGCCCAAACAGGCGATACCTGGACAGGGACAGGAAGGGGTCCCAGTTAAGTGTAAAAAGAAGTAAGAAGGCTACAGATAACATACTTTAGCGAGGAGGGCTTGGGAGAAAAACTGGCAAATGAAGAGGGCAGCAGAAGGCCGGTGATTCTGTGCTATGGGCATTGAGGTGTAGGTACCCCTGGAGTAGTAGTGTTCTATTTTAAAATCGAGGTTTTACTGGGTCAAGGGCCAATCCAAGTGAGCAAGCTCAAGTGAATGCAATTTGGGATCTGGGCAGGGTTTTGCAACAGCCTCTGATTACGCAGGGCACAAGGTAGGCGATCAGCCAGGAAAGCATTGAAAAGTTTGAGTCTGGAAGCATCAAATGTTAAGCTGAGAATTTCAGCAGAACGAGTGTAGAGGCAAAGGTGAATATGCAATGGTTGATGTAGGTGATTGGTGATGGCCCAGTTGACATCAGCTGAAGAGCCAAGAAGGAACATGGGGAGGCAGTGGCGTCGTGGTATTGTCACTGGACTAGTATTCCAGAGACCCAGGGTAATGCTCAGGGGCCGTGGGTTTGAATCCCACCAGGTCAGGTTGGACGAAATGATAAGAACAAAGAAAGGTACAGCACAGGAACAGGCCCTTCGGCCCTCCAAGACTGTCGATTATGATGCCTTAAACTTTAAAAAAAAAGTTCCTGCCCTTATTCGGTTTATTTCCTCCCTATTCATGTATCCATCCTGATGCCTCCTTAAATGTTGCTAATGTGCCTACTTCCACCACATCCACTGGCAACGCGTTCCAGGCACCCACCACTCCGCATGAAACATGTACTCCGCACACCTCCCGTGAACTTTTCCCCTCTCACCTTGAACCTGTGCCCAATTGTAATTGACACTTCCACCCCTGGAAAAAACCTCCGACTATCCACCCTGTCTATGCCTCTCATAAATTTGCAGACCTCAATCAGGGCTTCCCTCAGCCTCCAGTGAAAACAATACCAGTTTATTCAACTTCCCCTCATAGCCAACACCCTCGAGACCAGGCAACATCCTGGTGAACCTTCTTTGCACTCTCTCCAAAGCTTCCACGTCCTTCTGATGATGTGGTGACCAGAATTGCACGCAATACTCCAAATGTGGCCGAACCAAGGTTTTGTATACCTGCAACATGATTTCTCAACTCTTGTACTCAATGCCCCTGTTGATGAAAGCAAACATGCCATATGCCTTCTTTATCACCTTGGCTACCTGTGTTGCCACTTTTAGGGAACTGTGGATGCCCAGATCCCTCTGTATGTTAATGTTCCTAAGGGTTCTGCCACTTACAGTACAATTCATAATCTTGATTTGATCCTACAAAATACATCACCTCGCATTTGTCCGGAGTAAACTCCAACTGCCATTTCTGTGCCCAAGTCTCCAACCTATCTATCCTGTTGTATCTTCTGACAATCCTCGGCACTATCAGCAACTCCTCCAATCTTCGTGTCATCCGCAAACTTACTAATCAGACCACCCACATTTTCCTCCAGATCATTTAAATATGCTACAAACAACAGAACTCCCAGCACTGATCCCTGCGGAACACCACTAGCTACAGAGCTCCATTCAGAAAAAAACCCTTCCACCACTACTCTCGTCTTCTATAACAAGTCATTTCTGTATCCATCTCGCCAGCCCACCCCAAATCCCAAGTGATTTTTAATTTTTGTACTAGTCTGCCATGTAGGACATTGTCAAGCACCTTACTAAAGTCCATATAAACTACATCCACAGCCCATTCTCATCAATTTTCTTTGTCACCTCTTCAAAAAAACTCAATCAAGTTGCAATTACATCATAGTTCCATGCTGTAATCCGGGCTCTCAGTTAATCTGTTTTACCGTATACTTGCAATGAAGTAAATGCACTCCACAACTTACAGTCCCGCTGAGCCCTGCGACTTCACTCTGCCTGCTCTTTCTCTGCGCTATATTTATCTCAGTCTCAGTTTTTCCCCCAGTCTCTCCACCTGTCTGTCCTGCTGTTCCGGTTCCCACCATTCTATCAAAAACCAGAACTGATACATTGGGCGCATCAATTACCTGTGCTTATAATTCCATAAAATAAAATATTGAGCATTGTGGGTGGTGGTTGCATATGTGTGTGTGTGTGTGTGTGGTAGAAGAGAACAAACACAGTGCTCTAATTTGGCTATTGATGGCAATGAAGATTAGCTTATTGTAAAACAAATCTCCTTTTGTGTTTGACAGGATTTGAGACCAATGGCGTTGCTGGCAAGTCATTTCAAAGTCCATCACAGGAGCCCCCTCTGACAGTTCCTTCCTCTGAACAACCAGATCTGGATACTGTAACACTCCAGTGCGAACACTCTTTCTACTCAGAATATGAGACAATGCATGGAACCAGACAGACAGGTAAAAAAAAAAAAACCATTGCAGTTTAATAAAATTGATTTTCTTGTTGTGTTCATTTCACAAAATTATGTATTGTGCTCCATTGTTTGCACTTCACTATACTGTGCCAGTTGGCACGAACCTGTCATCTTGAGTCCTAAATGTTTACAGAATGAAAACAGGCCCATCGGTTCAGCTGGTCCATGCTGCCCAGTTTCTATCTCACAGCTAGTCCCATTTGCCCGCATTTGGCCCATATCCCCCTCGCTCTCCTCTCACCATAAACCTATGCCCTCTAGTTCTAGACTCCTCCACCTTTGGGAAAAGATGATTCAAGTCATTGATGTTTACAGCATGGAAACTGGCCCATCGGCCCAGCTTTAGTTGTGATATTTGCCAATTTTTAATGGCGTGGATTTCTATGATTTGGTCAGCATATCTCGGATTGTGTTCACTCTGAACTGAAGTGAACAGCACCAGGAATGCATGGAACACATTGGTTTCAGTGTTCTCCTTGGTAACGTATTTCATATGTTGATTATTTTCATGACATGGGTAAGCTTAAGCTTCTTGCCAGGTTACAATCTAAATGAACATTTTGAAAAGATAACTTGATGCTGTAGTTAGTATGATGTCATTGTGTCTGCATGGATGTATTGCTGATTTGCAACCATTGCATGCCTTCTGGAATTGTTTGTGAAGCTTGTTGCCCTTCAGCTCTTGCATACTCCACTTCAGTGGCAATATTATTCCAAACTCAGATAATTCTAATGTCAGTGGGTGCTTTTGAGCTTCAACTATTTTGCTAGGCAAGCTTTTTGATGAATAAGACCATAATGTTCTATCTCTGGATCACACAGCAGTACAACAATGAGTTTTTTTCATGGCTTTCATCTTGGTGCAAAAAGTTATATAATGGGAAGATATGAGTTTAAAAGAAGCATATGCTTTTAATTTTTGCTAAATACAAGCAAATTCAACAAAAATGTGCCTTGCACTAGCCTGGGATATCATGCACGACACTCCTAGTGAGTTCGTACCAGTTACTGCATTCAATTGTTTCAGCATATTTAAATGTTACAGTTTCTGTTACTATACTTCAGAAATTTTTCCCTTAATTTCCTTGAAAACCTTTAGGTTTGCTGGCCTCTGAAGCTAGATATGTGGTAAAATTCTCTCCTCGCGTAACTTGTAACTGGCAGACCTTGCACAGCCTAGTTGCCATATTATATTTCCTCCCCGGTAGGATTTAAATTTGTAAATTAGCCATTAAAGATTGGATTCTTTATCCCTGTAGTTTATCTGCTTGTGATCAATCACACCCCAACAATGAAACCTGGATGAGAGAGATTAATGACTTAGTCTGTATTAGATGAAGCCTGATGATGTGTGCAAGAGCATTTTCCTGGATAATCTGTTTTCTTTTGGGTTTGCAGGGGGAGGAGATCAGGCGCTATTGGAACAGGAGACGGTTGGTCAAGAAGACCTTCGAGAGCTGCTGAAAAAGACACTGGAGTTCTGTTTGTCTCGGTAAATCCTTAATTTTAATGAATTTTGCTTTTATTTAAACCTAAAATGAATGTTGTGTCATCTCTACTATTGTAGATTTTCCCCACAGTCTTTCAACAAGAGGGAAATGAGAGAAGAGGGCATTGCATTATTGAGAAGAGGCGATGTCTTGGGCTTTTCAAATGAAACCACATGGATGGGATTTAGAAATGAAAACGGGGCAATCGCTTTGCTGGGATAATGCTACAGGCTTCCCAGCAGACAGTGGGAGATAGGGGAGCAGATACGTCAGCAAATCAGAGGTGCAAGAGGAGTAGGGTTATAGAGTAGGGGATTTCAACTTTATCAATATTAACTGGAATCGCCTTAGTATGAAAGGACTAGTCTGGGTGCACATTTGATTCCAGCTCACTTGACTGATGCATTCTCATCCTGTCAAAGTTGGCGTTCCCCCAATTAAGTATCTCTGCTCTGGGTTTTTCCTTGTCCTTTTTATTGCCAACCTTTCTCTCTCTCTCTCTCCTCTCTCTCTCATCTCTCTCCTCTCTCCTCCTCTCTCTCTCTCTCATCTCTCTCCTCTCTCTCTCTCTCTCTCTCTCTCTCTCTCTCCTCTCTCTCTCTCCTCCTCTCTTCCCCTCCCCCCTCTCCTTCTCTCTCTCTTTTCTCTCTCTCTCTCGCTCCCCCACTATTTCTATCCCAGTCTATGTGTGATAATTGAAGCCCTCATTTGAATTAATAAATAATTCTTGCACCTCTGTAATATCTTTGCAAATTTGTTTGTGTACACCACATCCACAAGTTGATGGTTTATATACCAAGCCAATCAATGTTATTGCATCTTTTTCATTCCTTACCTCTAGTCAGTGAGTCTGTCTTGCTCTTGAGCTCTCCACACGTTCGCTCTTGTTCTCCCCACGCTCTCGATACTGAAGCAGTTTATGTCCAAATGCAGTAAGACCTGGACAACATAGAGGCTTGACCCAACAAGTGACAAGTAACATTCGCGCCGTGACATCTCCAACAAGAGAGCATCTAACCATCGCCCCTTGACCTTCAATGGCATTACCATTGTTGAACCCTTTGACAGAAATTGAACTGGGCTAGAAGAACAAGGGCAGCTGATATATTGGGACACCCCCACCTGGAGGGTCGCCTCCCAAGTCACTCACCATCCTGACATGGAACTATATCGCCGTTCCTTCACTGTCGCTTGGTCAAATTACTGGAATTTGTTCCTGATCCTGAACAGCACTGGGAGTTCCTACACCTCCCAGACTATAGTGGTTCAAGAAGGCAGCTCACTACCACAGTTTCGAGGACAGCTAGGATGGGAGATAAATGCAGGCCTAGCCAACAGATCCCACATCCTGTATAATGAATTAAGTGTCCTGCGGCCATTCTGACATCCTTGACCCTGGGACCAGGAGGAAACATGTCCTGGAGACATGTCCACTGCTGCAGAAACACCTCTATGCTCCTCTAACTAACTATTGAGTTTCCTGCCACTATCTCACTTCGATTCTTCCTCCTCCTCCTCCTCCTGTGCAGCTGAACCACCTGTGCTGCTGCAAATGTTCTTGCTGCAGTCCTCTGAAGAAGCACCTCACTGACCAGTATCCAAAATGGAAAAGTGGTTGGAGAGAGGCTACCTGTCTGTTTCTCTTTTTGACAGTTATTAATTTCCCCTCAACCTGTGCACTTGGCTGTAATCTGACTGCCTCTCTCAATGTGCTATCCATGTAAACCTCCACCTTTTGAATGCATCATAGTGCCTCTAGCTGCAGCTGGAGTTTCTGCAGCTCATGATACTTCCTGTAGATGTAGCCATCAAGGGAACTTTCTGCTGGCAGAACCTTTTACATTACATGGCGAAGCTGCACTGACATAGCTTGACCTTTTATACAAAGTGTCGACTACAATATGGTATAATAGTAAAACCTATCATGTAGCAGTGTAGTTAGCACTGTTGCTTCACAATGCCAGGAACAGGGTTCAATTCCCAGCTTAGATCCTGTCTGTGCGGAGTCTGCATGTTCTCCCCGTGTCTGCATGGGTTTCCTCCGGGTGCTCCCGTTTCCTCCCGCAAGTCCTGAAAGACGTGCTTGTTAGGTGTAAGTGAATTGGGCGTTCTGAATTCTCCCTCCATGTACCTGAACAGGCGCCGCAGTGTGGCGACTTGGGGATTTCCACAGTAACTTTATAGCATTGTTTTTTTTTTTTTAAATTTAGATTACCCAATTATTTTTTCCAATTAAGGGGCAATTTAGCGTGGCCAATCCACCTACTCTGCTCATTTTTGGGTTGTGGGGGCGAAACCCACGCAGACACGGGGAGAATGTGCAAACTCCACACGGACAGTGACCCAGAGCCGGGATCGAACCTGGGACCTCAGCGCCGTGAGGCGGTTGTGCTAACCACTAGGCCACCGTGCTGCCCTTCTTTATAGCATTGTTAATGTGAGCCTACTTGTGACACTAATAATTATTATCATCTCCGTCAAGAGTTTCAAAAGACCTAACTTAGCAACCAATCAATGTGAATTAAAAGAAAAAAATCGATTAGAAAGAAAAGGGACCCAAAAGTTTGTCCAAGTTGGAGAGTGAGGGCTGGCTGGAGGTGGAGCGGTGGCAATGACTTTCACGGCGATCCAGCAAAGTTCTGGTTGCCAGACATCAGCATCCCAGGAAACAATGCATCAAATCGAGATAACTCCTTAGGATATCTGAATGCAAACTATGGCTAATCATGTATTCTTCAAACATTAAAGCCAAACCCAGTCCACCTCATAACTTTTTAAGAATAAATTTAGAGTACCCAATTAATTTTTTCCAATTAAGGGGCAATTTAGTATGGCCAATCCACCTACCCTGCACATCTTTGGGTTGTGGGGTCGAAACCTAGGCGAGCATGGAGAGAATGTGCAAATTCCATACGGACAGTGATCCGGGGCCGGGATCCAACCTGGGAACTTAGTGCCTTGAGGTAGCAGTGCTAACCACTGCGCCACTGTGCTGCCCGACCTCATAACTCTACATGTGTTCTTATCAAGGACAGTGATTAGAAATGTTTGCTTGTATGCTTTATTAAGATCAAAGCTGTGTCCCAATTTCTGTCTTGATTTAGATGCATAACCGGTAATTGATTTCTGCCGCTCTCTGATCTTTTCAGTTACTTAATGTATATCTGTAAATTTACCATCTGCAATGTGCTTTGTCTTCTAACTTGAAATAGCTCACTAGAGCATTTAAAAAAATTTTTTTGATTGAGATTTTCAAAAAATATAAAAAACAGAAAATAACAACACGAAAACAGTATTAACAACAAAAAAAGGAAAAAAAACCACTAACCCCCCCCCCCCCCCCCCCCCCCCCCCCAAAGCACCTAAAAAACGAAGAAATAGGTAAGCACCCGGCATATTCAATAAACACATGTACACATTTCTCCCCTCCACCGAAACCCCCCCCGGGTTGCTGCTGCTGCCGGCCTATTTTCCTACTGTTCTGCCAGGAAGTCAAGGAAAGGCTGCCACCGCCTAAAAAAAACCCCTGTACTGATCCCCTCGGGGCAAATTTCACCCTCTCCAATTTGATGAACCCCGCCATATCATTGATCCAGGCCTCCACGCTTGGGCGCCTCGCATCCTTCCATTGAAGCAAAATCCTCTGCCGGGCTTCTAGGGACGCAAAGGCCAGAACACCGGCCTCTTTCGCCTCCTGCTCCACTGCCACCCCAAAACTTGCGAGTCCCCAGCCTGGCTTGACCCTGGATCCTACCATCCTCGACACCGTCCTTGCTACACCCTTCCAAAATTCCCCCAGCGCTGGCCATGCCCAGAACATATGGGCATGGTTTGCTGGGCTCCCCGAGCACCTAGCGCACCTGTCTTCGCCCCCGAAAAATCTACTCATCCTTGTCCCGGTCATGTGGGCCCTATGTAGCACCTTGAACTGTATGAGGCTAAGCCTCGCACAGGAAGAGGAGGAATTCACTCGTTACAGGGCATCCGCCCACGCCCCCTCCTCAATCTCCTCACCCAGCTCCTCTTCCCATTTACCCGTCAGCTCCTCCACCGAGGCCTCATCTACCTCCTGCATGATGTGGTACATGTCCGAAATCCTCCCCCCTCCAACCCACACCCTGGAGAGCACCCTGTCCCGTACCCCACGTGGGGGCAGCAGAGGGAACCTGCCGCCTGGCAAACGCCCTAACCTGCATGTACCTAAACATGTTCCCCGAGGGGAGCCCAAACCTCCCCTCTAACTCACCCAGGCTCACAAACCTCCCATCCACAAACAGGTCCCTCAACCCACTAGAGCATTTTAAGCAGGTATCTGGGCACAGGGTAATAGTGTGACGAAACCTCTGGGTAGTCAACCCTGTCCTGTGGGTTATAACCAATGCTGGTGGAACCAGCGAATATTTGGCAACCTAGAACTGCTCACACGTGGAGGAATCTTGGGAAAGAGGACTTGTTTCCTTTAAACATGCACCTTGAAGGCAGTGGGAGGCCACCTAATGTTGTTTTTCTCTCGTCATGTTGCTCATTTAAGTTGCAAATGGAAGGCTCTTCGGCACAACTCCAGGAAAGTGCAAGACCTTGACGTGGAGAAATTAACTGAGCACCTCCCATTGGGCAGATCACCAATAGTTCTAGGCATACAAACCCTGAACAGCGTACTTGAGGAACTTGGAACGCAGAAATGACTGGTTGTTCACTTTAAATTGTTTCTTGTTTTGCAGTGAAAATCTGGCCACTGATATGTACCTAGTCTCCCAAATGGATAGTGACCAGTATGTGCCAATACTGACTGTAGCAAACCTTGACCACGTGAAGAAGCTGAGCACAGATGTGGACCTGATTATTGAAGTTTTGAGATGTAAGTTTGTGTTGCATTTTATATAAAAGAAGTATTTTGAAAAGCAATTGTTGCTGACAATATCCTGCAATTTATTTAGCGTTGCCTTTGGTCCAAGTGGATGAGAAGGGGGAGAAAGTCAGGCCAAATCAAAACCGATGCATTGTAATTCTACGAGAAGTACCAGAGTCAACACCCATTGAGGTAAGAACCAAATAAAAACTCCTTAAATAAAGCATTTTAACTGAATTTTAAAAATTGTATCAAATCACGTGCATTTTCAAAAGCTATCAAAAATGGAATGCAGAACTTTATCTAAAATCTGGTACAACAAAGAACAAGCAGATCCAGCATAATTTGTGAAAGCAAAATGCTCATCCTCGATACGGGGGGGGGGGGGGGGGGGGGGGGGGGGCAGAATAGAATCGCTACAGTGCAAAAGGACGCCATTCGGTCTATTGAGGCTACACTGACCCTCTGAAACAGCACCCGGCCGAGGCCCAAGCCCTCACCATAACTTAATAACCCCACCTAACCTTTTGGACACGAGGGGGCAATTTAGCATGGCCAATCCACCTAATTTGCAGATCTTTGGACTGAGACGAAAAGTGAGCACCCGGAGAAAACCCATGCAGACACAGGAGAACGTACAAACTCGCACATACTCACCCAAGACTAGAATTGAACCTGGATCCCTGGCGCAGTGAGGCAGCAGTGCAGTCAGTGCAAACGTAGGCATTTCCAATAGTCTCCAGCTAGTAGTGCCGAGAGGAGAATCCTTCTTAGTCTCCTGAGGTCCCCAGCATCATATTTGCCAGTCTTCAACCAATTCGATTCACTCTACGTGATATCAAGTAATGGCTGAAGGCACTGGATACTGCAAAGGCTATGGGTCCTGGCAAAATTCCGGCAATAACACAAGACTTGTGCTCCAGAACTTAGAAGCTGCTCCAGTATAGCTCCCGCCACTTGCATCTAGAAGACAATGTGTAATTTTCTGTTCATTTGTGGGCATCTCTGATAGGGTCAGCATTTATTGTCCATCCCTGAGGGCATTAAGAGTCAAGCACATTGTTATGGATCTGGTGACACATGTACGCCAGACCAGATAAGGGGAACAGATTTCCTTCCCGAAAGGACATCAGTGAATCAGATGGGTTTTTACAACAATCAACAATGGTTTTATGATCATTATTAGATTTTTATTGAATTCATATTTCATCATCTGTTATGATGTAATTTAATCCGGGTCTCCAGAGCCAGTACACTTTGTCTCTGGATTACTAGTCCAGTGACAATGCCAGTACACCAATGTCTCCCCATTCCAAGATATGTCCTGTACACACAAAGCAGGTTAATTACCACCATCAGTCTACCATCTATCATCAGTAAAGTGATTGAAGGAGTCATCAGCAGTTCTATCAAGCAGCACTCAGCAATAACCTACTCACTGATGCTCATTTTGAGTTTGGTCAGGGTCACTCAGCTCCAGGACTCATTACAGCCTTGGTTCATACATGGACAAAAGAGCTGAACTTCAGAGGTGAGGTGAGAGTGACTGCCTTTGACATCAAGGCAGGATTTGACCATGTGTGGCATCAAGTTGCCCGTGCAAAACTGGAGTCGATGGAAGTCGCGTAAAACTCTCTGCTGGTTGAAGTCATATATAGCACAATGGAAGATCGTTGTGGTAGTTGGACGTCGATCATCTCAGTTCCTGGACATCACTGCAGGAGTTCCTAGGCCCAAACATCTTGAACTGCTTTATCAATGATTTTCTAATGGGTTGTTTGCCACTCATTGCACATCATTGCACAATGTTCAGCACCATTCATGACTGCACACATACTGAAGCAGTCCATGTCCAAATGCAGCAAGACCTGGTGAATATTCTGGCTTGGGCTGACATGATGAGTAACATCATGCAACAAGTGCCAGGCAAAGACCATCTCCAACAAGAGAGAATCTAACCATTGTCCCTTAACATTCAATGGCATGAGTATTGCTGAAACCCCTAATATCAACATCCTGGCAGTTACAATTGACCAGAAACTGAACTGGACTAGCCTTATGAATACAGTGGCTACAAGAATACTCTCCACAACTCCCAACAAAAATCAAGAAGCTCAATGCCATCCAGGACAAAGCAGCTTGCTTGATTGATACCTCATCCATAAACATTCACACACTTCACCAATGAACAGTGACAACAGTGTCCTACCATCTACAAGTTGCATTGCAGGAACCTACCAAGGCTCCTTAATCAGTGCCTTCCAAAGCCATGACTGTTGCCATCCAAAAGGACAGGGCAACTAATGCGTGGGAACACCACCACTTGAGCGTTCCCCCCCAAGTCACTCCCATCCTGACTTGGAAGTATATTGCTGTCACTCAAGTCAAAATTAGCGATCTCCCTCCCAAACTGCACTGCGGGTGTACCCATACCACTTGGTCTGCATATGTTCAAGAACAGTAAGAAGTCTTACAACACCAGGTTAGAGTCCAACAGGTTTGTTTCGAATCACTAGCTTTTGGAGCACTGCTCCTTCCTTCACCTGAGGAAGGTGCAGTGCTCGGAAAGCTAGTGATTCGAAACAAACCTGTTGGACTTTAACCTGGTGTTGTAAGACTTCTTACTGTGCTCACCCCCGTCCAACGCCGGCATCTCCACATTATGTTCACGAAGGCAGCACATTGGTTAGCACTGTTGCCTCAGTGCCAGGGACCCGTGTTCCATTCTGGCTTTGGGTGACTTTGATGAGTTTGCATGTTCTTCCTGTGTCTGCAAGGGTTTCCTTTGTGTGCTCCAGTTTCTTCGCACAGTCCATATTGGTGCAGGTTAGGTTGGGATTGGCATTGCTGAATTGTCCCAAAGTGTTCAGGGATGTGCAGATAAGGTTACAGCGTTAAAGGGTTAGGGTGGGGTGGACGAGGAGTGGACCTCAGTCGAGGGCTCTTTCGAGGGCTGGTGGATGCTCTGCAAGCCGAATGGCCGCCTCCTTTGCTGTAGGGATTCTAAGGCAGGTATGGTCAATGAATGCTGGAGTAGCCAGTAGTGCCCACATCCTGTGAATGAATACATTTGAATCGTGTTTCCCCTTTATGCCAAGCATCACTTTCCGATAAATCATCACCATGTTAAGCCGCAGAGCAGTCCATTTGACCACAACTGAAATCAGTGTGTCAGAAGTTGTTCGGATTAAAGTGAATTGAATATTGAGTATTTGTACCAAGAAATGTTTTTTTGGGGGAGGGGGGGTAATTCTTTTTTCGGGGGGGCTTGGGCAGTGGAGAGGAAAAATTAATGTTTGAATGACAGAGCATCCCACATAGATTGTGTACACCATAATCAACCAGCTAACTTTTTTTCCCTCCCCAGGAGGTAGAAGCACTCTTCAAAGGAGAGAATTTTCCGAAGTTCATGAGTTGTGAGTTTGCCTACAATGACAACTGGTTTATCACCTTTGAATCAGAGGCTGATGCACAACAGGTAAAGCCAAGTCTTCTTGCCAAGATTTTGTAAACTTCTTTTGGCAGTTCAATTACATGTTGTTTTGGACATTGACTTTTATAAGAGTCTTTTAAACTTGGATTTTGTCTGACCAATTGCATTTTCAGTTCTGGGATCTGGGTTCAGAATGAGCCGAGAATTAAGGTGTAGTCACCTGTGCTTTGTTGAGATGACTATTTAGAATAGATTGGGTCATTTTGATGCAAGTCTGCAGCCCAACAATCGAGAGAGAATTCAAAGAATGGTGGCTGTGAAAAGTAGGAACAGGGTGATACTCAACAAGTGCAGTAGAGGGTGCTCTTTGGGCTGAAACAGATTATTACTTTGCATCAAAGTAGTCAATGTATTTTATGTTGACATTGGGTGCTTGAAATGAAATTCCTTCAATTTCCTGGAAATAACGCCCCTAATATGCATAAAAAGGAAGACCAAATTGTTAGTATCCACTTTGTTCGTAAATATAATTACAAAACCGTTTGTCACTTACTGTTCACAACAGTGAGTAACGTCCAGAATAAGCAGCCTGCATACATAATGATTTTTATTATGTTCTAATAATGTTTCCACCTGTGCCATTTATAAGGAGTTTTCTAATAATTAGTTCAATTTTGTAATGTCCCAATTTCAAATATTAAATAAAACTATGGAAACGGAGTTAATACCTGAGCGAGGACCCAGGAATGATTCTGACTGAATTACTTTTAGCAGAGTATGCTGAGCTTGTTTTTGGTTCAAGTCCAGCCTTCGGTGACTGTGTAGAATTTGCACATTCTCCCTGTGTCTGCGTGGGTTTCCTCCAGATGCTCTGGTTTCCTCCCACAGCCCAAGATGTGCAGGTTAGGTGGATTTTTAAAAAATATATAAATTTAGCGTACCCAATTCATTTTTCCAATTCAGGCAATTTAACGTGACCAATCCACCTACCCTGCATATCTTTGGGTTGTGGGGGGCGAGACCCCACGCAATCACAGGGAGAATGTGCAAACTCCACACGGACAGTGACCCAGAGCCGGGATCGAACCTGGGACCTCAGAGCCGTGAGGCAGCAGGGCTAATCCACTGTGCCACCGTGCTGCCCACACAGGTTAGGCGTATTGACCATGCTAACTTTTTGCAGGTTAGGTGGATTGGCCATGCTAAATTGTTCCTTGGTGTTCAAAAAATTAGGGGGATTGGGTGGGGGCATGGGCCTAGTTAGGTTGCTCTTTTGGAGGGTAGGTGCAGACTCGATAGGCCGAATGGCCTCCTTCTGCATTGTAGGGATTCTATGATTCACTTCAACTTGCCAATGTTCCTTCAACATCAACAGCACCGTGCTAACTTATGACCTCTCCCATGCAGAAGGACGAGGGCAGCAGACACATGGGAAGTTCCCCTCCAAGTCTCTCACCGTGGTGACTTGGGACTGTGAACCAGTAATAGTGAAGGGACGATGGTCCTGTTGGAACTCCTTCCCTGGCAGCACTGGTGGGTGTACCCACACCACAAGTATCACATGTATTGCAAGCAGTTCGTCACCACCATAGCAAGGGCAGTTATGGAATGGATAGGCAATAGATGGTGGCCGTACCAATAATACTCATACCCTTCAAATAATTAACAAAAAAAAATCACTGGCTAGCAATGCTCTCAGCAGTATTTTTATATGCATAAAAAAGCTGTTTCCATTAAGTGTGATCAATATCTTGAGTTTGTGGCCGCCCTGCTAACATTACGTGGAGTAGTATTCCCACAATCTCACTGACATTTTAACAAAAGATTTGTAGACACGTCTAGTTTATTCTTGTACTGTGCACCACATTTATAGTGTTCGAAAATGATTGGCCAGTTTATTACTTATTAACTTGTTTTGGTCAGGCTTACAGATACCTTCGAGAAGAAGTGAAAACGTTCCAGGGGAAGCCTATAAAGGTAAAAGTTGAATAATACTTGAATATTGATTTGGTTTTCTTGGTTATTTCATTCAGTGGTGTAGTGCAAGTCTCAAGTTGAATGGATTTTTTTTTGTACCAGGCAAGGATTAAAGCAAAGCCAATGGCTATCAACACTTTTCTACCAAAGAATGGTTACAGACCTCTTGATATGAACCTATACACTCAGCAGAGGTACACGTCGTTTTATGTGCCTCCGATATACAGCCCCCAACAGCAGTTTCCACTTTATAGCCTCCTTACTCCTCAGTCTTGGTCAACAACCCACAGCTACCTGGATCCTACATTGGTAAGTGTGAAGTTCTTATGATTGATCTATTCATCACTTGCAAGTTGGTCTTTATTATGTTCATAGTATGCAAATTGTGACCTTTTTAGAATTCCTGAGTTTATTGTGCCTTTTTATTTGACCAAAGATATTAAAAACCTATAATGGAATTATTCTTTCAAAATGCAGCCACTGATTTCTGCTTTTACAAACATCTGCTTCATAGTAACTACTGAAGAATATTAAAACTACTTTACCGTTGAAACTTTCTGTAGGAAGACAGGGCATCTCAATTAGTTTTTGTGCAGAATTGATCCATCATCCATTGAGGATATTGCATTCATTTTGACTTGAGTTTATATTCTGGGTGAAAATAGTTTCGTCTTTCAGTTTCATATGTCCTATAATTCACTAGCTAGAGGGGGGAAATTTGCTTTTAGCACCTGTGATGTAAACGATTTTAATTTTTTAAAAAATAATTTAAAAATTCTCTTGTTTAGCGCTCTCATTCAATGCAGCATTTCTTCACATTGTGTATGTGGCCTCCATCCAAATGTCTGACGATTCAGCTCTGAACCAGACACTGACAAGTACATGGGAGAGTCATTCTGGGAGAGGCACATAACTGGGTGTCTCCGTTAGCTGTCTGACTCGAGCTTGGGAATCCATGAGGAGGGAAATGAATGAAATGCACATGTGAACCATCAAACAGCGGTATATTGGTACACAAATATATTGGAATATGCTTCGGACTTTCCTACAGTGCACATGTTACATATTTACGTTGACAGTTGTGACTTAAGATTTTGAGCCAAAAAGTTTAGGCATGCTTACTAACTTGAATCTTTTGAGAGCTGCTACCAGCTTTAATTTCTTTGGTTTGGTAATTTTTGCTTTGCACCCAGCACGGAAGCATTGGGATTTGGTTTTTGGGGGCAAGGTCTTGAGCAATCTTTGGCCAGTTTCCCACGTTACAGTGGTGAGTGTGAAATCTTTTTTTTTTTTAAATAATTTTTATTGGAATTTTTTACAGAAAATATAACAACAAACAATAAAACACCATAATAACTGTAACACCCCCAAGACCGTATCAGCGCATGTATCCCCTTCCCCCCCCCCCCCCCCCCTCCCCCCGGTTGCTGCTGCTGCTGACCCAGTACCCTATCGTTGAGCCAGAAAGTCGAGGAAAGGTTGCCACCGCCTAAAGAACCCTTGTACCGATCCTCTCAGGGCGAATTTGACCTTCTCTAGCTTAATAAAACCCGCCATGTCATTGATCCAGGTCTCCACGCTTGAGGGCCTCGCATCCTTCCACTGTAGCAAGATCCTCCGCCGGGCTACTAGGGACGCAAAGGCCAGCACACCGGCCTCTTTCGCCTCCTGCATTCCCGGCTCCACCCCAACCCCAAAAATTGAGAGTCCCCAGCCTGGCTTGACCCTGGATCCCACCACCCTCGACACCGTCCCCGCCACCCTCTTCCAGAACTTCTCCAGTGCCGGGCATGCCCAGAACATATGGGCATGGTTCGCTGAACTCCCCTAACACCTGACACACCTGTCTTCGTCCCCAAAGAACTTACTCATCCTAGGCCCGGACATGTGGGCCCGGTGCAGCACCTTGAATTGGATGAGGCTAAACCGCGCACATGAGGAGGAAGAGTTAACCCTCTCCAGGGCATCAGCCCATGTCCCATCTTCGACCTGTTCCCCCAGTTCCCCCTCCCACTTAGCTTTCAGCTCCTCTACTGACGCCTCCTCCACCTCCTGCATTACTTTGTAGATATCCGATATCTTCCCCTCCCCGACCCAGACCCCCGAAAGCACCCTGTCACTCACCCCCCTCGCGGGAAGCGAAGGGAATCCCTCCACCTGCCGCCTAGCAAACGCCTTTACCTGCAAATACCTGAACATGTTCCCCGGGGGGAGCCCAAATTTCTACTCCAACTCTCCCAGGCTCGCAAACCTCCCATCAATGAACAGGTCCCTCAGCTGTCTGATGCCCACTCTGTGCCAACCCTGGAACCCCCCATCAATGTTCCCCGGGACGAACCGATGGTTCCCCCTTAACGGAGCCTCCATCGAGCCCCCCACTTCCCCCCTATGTCGCCTCCACTGCCCCCAAATCTTGAGGGTAGCCGCTACCACCGGACTCGTGGTATACCTCGTAGAAGGGAGCGGCCACTGCGCCGTTACCAGGGCCCCCAGGCTTGTATCTCCACAGGACGCTCTCTCCATCAGTTTCCATGTTGCCCCCTCCCCCTCCATCACCCACTTGCGCACCATTGACTCATTGGCCGCCCAATAATACCCCGAGAGATTGGGTAACGCCAGCCCCCCACCATCTCTACCCTGCTCCAAGAAGACCCTCTTCACTCTCGGGGTCCCATGCACCCAAACAAAGCTCATGATGCTGCTAGTCACCCTCCTAAAAAAGGCCCTAGGGATAAAGATGGGCAAACACTGAAAGAGGAACAAGAACCTCGGGAGAACCGTCATTTTGACGGACTGCACTCTACCCGCCAGCGATAGCGGCACCATGTCCCACCTTTTGAATTCTTCCTCCATCTGCTCCACAAGCCTGGTAAAATTAAGCTTATGGAGAGTCCCCCAACTCCTGGCCACCTGCACCCCCAGGTATCTGAAACTCCACTGCCCTCTTAAACGGGAGCCTCCCAATTCCCTCCTCCTGATCACCCGGGTGTACAACAAATACCTCACTCTTGCCTAGATTTAACTTGTAGCCCAAGAAGCTCCCAAACTTAGCCAACAGCGCCATCACCCCCGGCATTCCCCCCTCTGGGTCCGGCACATACAACAGCAGGTCGTCCGCATACAGCGATAGCCTATGTTCTTCCCCACCCCGCACCAGGCCCCTCCACCTCCCCGACTCCCTCAGTGCCAAAGCCAGAGGTTCTATCGCCAGTGCAAAAAGCAAGGGGGACAGGAGGCACCCCTGCCTGGTACTCTGAAGTACTCTGATCTCCTTCCATTGGTAACTACATTCGCCATCGGGGCCTCATAGAGCAACCTCACCCATTTGATGAACCCCTCCCCGAATCCGAACCGCTCCAGCACCTCCCACAGGTCCCCCCACTCAACTCTATCAAACGCCTTCTCTGCATCCAGCGCCACCACTAACTCCGCCTCCCCCTCCGGCATCATAATAACATTTAACAATCTCCGCACATTCGTGTTGAGCTGCCGTCCCTTGACAAATCCTGTCTGATCCTCGTATATCACCCCTGGCACACAGTCCTCTATCCTGGTGGCCAGGATCTTCGCCAGCAACTTGGCGTCAACATTGAGGAACGACATTGGCCTGTATGATCCACACTGCAAGGGGGTCCTTATCCCGCTTCAGGATCAGAGAGATCAGCGCCCGTGACATCGTCGGGGGCAAAGCCCCCCTCCCATGCCTCATTGAAGGCTCGCACCAACAGGGGGCCCACCAGATCCGCATACTTTTTATAAAATTCCACCGGGAACCCATCCGGCCCCGGCGCCTTACCTGACTGCATTTGACCAATCCCCCTAACTAGCTCCTCCAACTCTATCGGCGCCCCCAGCCCCTCCACCAGCTCCTCTTGCACCTTTGGGAAACGTAGCTTATTCATGAAGCTCTCCTCTCCACCACCACCCCCCTCCTGTCGGTGGTTCCGACCGGTACAGTTCCTCGTAGAAGTCCCTAAAGACCCCGTTCACCTCTGCCCCCTTCTGCACCACATTCCCACCCTTCTCCATCACTCCACCAATTTCCCGAGCTGCATTTCGCCTACGGAGCTGATGTGCCAACATCCTGCTCGCCTTCTCCCCATACTCATATACCACGCCTTGCGCCCTCCTCCACTGTGCCTCCGCCGTTCTGGTGGTCAACAAGTCGCATTTGGCCTGCAAACTACGCCGTTCCCCCAGCAACCCCTCCTCCGGTGTCTCCGCGTACCTCCTATCCACATCCAGGAGCTACCCCACCAGTCTCTCCCTCTCCCTCCTTTCCCTATGGGCCCAGATGGAAATCAGCTCCCCCCCCGGATCACTGCTTTCAGAGCCTCCCAGACCATGCCCACCCGGACTTCCCCCATGTTGTTGGTCTCAAGATACCCCTCAATACTTCCCCGGACCCTCCTACACACCTCCTCATCAGCCAGCATCCCCACATCCAGGCGCCACAGCGGGCGCTGGCCCCGCGCCTCCCCCATCTCCAGATCGACCCAGTGCGGAGCATGGTCTGAAATTGCTATGGCCGAATACTCGGCATCCTGCACCTTCGGGATCAATCCCCTGCTCAGGACGAAAAAATCTATTCTGGAGTAAACCCTATGGACATGGGAGAAGAAGGAATACTCCCGTACCCTCTGCCTCCCAAACCTCCAGGGATCCACCCCTCCCATTTGATCCATAAACCCCCTCAGCACCTTGGCCGCCACCGGTCTCCTACCCGTCCTTGAACTGGACCAGTCCAGTGGGGGATCTAGCACTGTGTTGAAATCTCCCCCCATGATCAGGCCCCCTGCCTCCAGGTCCGGAATGCGGCCCAACATGCGCCTCATAAAGCCAGCATCATCCCAATTCGGGGCATATACATTAACCAGCACCACCTTCTCTCCCTGCAGCCTACCCTTCACCATAATATATCTGCCCTCCTTGTCCGACATCACCTCAGACGCCTCGAACGCCACCCTCTTCCCCACCAGAATCTCCACCCCCCGGTTCTTCGCGTCCAATCCTGAGTGATAAACCTGCCCCACCCACCCCTTCCTCAGACAAACCTGGTCCGCCACCTTCAGGTGGGTCTCCTGGAGCATAGCCACGTCCGCCTTCAGCCCCTTCAGATGAGAAAATACCCTAGTTCTCTTAACCGGCCCATTCAGCCCCCTCACGTTCCAGGTGATCAGCCGGATCAGAGGGCAACCCGCCCCCCTCCCCCGCCGGCTAGCCATAGCTTATTGACTGCTCGCCCCAGGCCAACTCGCCCCGCCCGACCCGTTCCCCATGACGATAACGCCTCTCCTCTACCCCCCCCCCCCGGCCCACACCAGCTCCTTCCTGGCCATTCCAGCAGCAACCCGGTATCCCCTCCACCACCACCACCCCCCAGGCTAGGACCCCTCCTAGCCGCGACAAACCCTCCATGGTACTTCCCGTGAGTCAGCTGTCTTCTGCTGACCCCGGCAACTCCCGCCAAAACCCGGCCCATCCCGACATGGGGTCATCCCCCCTCCTGCCACTCCTCCTTGGCACCGCTTCAGCGTGGGAAAAAAACCAGTAGAGGCCACGCCTCCACCGCCAGCTCCATCCTGCCCCGCAGCACGAGAAACCAGAGGAAAGCCCGCGCTTTCACACTGCCCCACCCCAACCTTCTGACGCAGCCCCCCCCAAATTCCAGCTCTCTACCCCCCCCCCCCCCCCCCCCCCCCCCCCCCCCCCGCCGCCCAAGCCCCGTACAGAAGAGAAAAAAACAAAAAACAAACCCCCAGCATTCCCTACATAACCCAAAACCATACCCAACAGACCCACCCGGAAACAGAGCAAAAAACCAGCATAAAAAAACACATGTCAAAGTTACAAAAACAGCAACGACCATAGTGCACCGGACCCCGCAGCCCCCAGACCCTAGTTCGAGTCCAGCTTCTCCGCCTGTACAAAGGCCCACGCCTCCTCCGGGGACTCGAAGTAGTGGTGCCGGTCCTTATATGTCACCCACAGACGCGCAGGCTGCACATTCCAAATTTGACCTGCTTGGCATGCAGCACCGCCTTCGTCCGGTTAAACCCGGCCCGCCGCTTAGCCACCTCCGCACTCCAGTCTTGGTAGATTCGCACTACCGAATTCTCCCACTTGCTGCTCCTCTCTTTCTTGGCCCAGCGCAGCACACACTCCCGGTCACTGAATCGATGAAACCGCACCAGCACCGCCCTCGGGGGCTCATTTGCCTTAGGCCTCCTGGCCAGCACTCTGTGGGCTCCCTCAAGCTCCCGGGGCAAATGGAAGGACCCCGCTCCCATCAACGAGCTCAGCATCGTGGTCACATAGATCCGACCCCTCCGCCCGGCCCAGGATCCTCAAATTCTTTCGCCTTGTGCGAACGTCCAGCTTCTCCAAGCGGTCTTGCCACTTTTTGTGAAGTGCCTCGTGCAACTCGCTTTCCCCACGAGGACCACGGCCGCCTCCTCCCGCTCATCGGCCTGCTGCTGCAACTCCCGAATGGCCACCCCCTGGGCCGTCTGGGTCTCAAGCAGCTTGTTGGTAGTCGCATTCAGGGAGTCCAGCAACTCCGCCTTCAGCTCCGCAAAACAGCGCAGAAGAGCAGCTTGCTGCTCCTGCGCCCGTTTCCACCAGTCCTCGGGTGCTCCGCCGGCTGCCATTTTGTCCTCCTTCCCCCGCTTTTTCTGGGGAGCTGCTGCAGCCTTTTCTTTTGCCTCACTCCGGGTAAGCACCATAAATTTCAGGGAATGTTCCTCCAAACACCTTCCCCCACCGGGAATCGTCGAAACAGCGCCGTTTGGGGCCCTAAAATAGGCCCGAAATTCCTTTAATAGCGGGAGCTGCCGAACGTGCGGCTTAGCTCCGCAACCGGAAGTCGTGAGTGTGAAATCTGAGTATTTCAGTTGTTTTTGCTGTTATGGTAGAAAAAGCTCTTAATTTACAAGTTTCTGTAGAATTGTGCATTGGCAGTAGTGGGTACCAAGCAGCTCGCTGTGTATGAGATCTAAGAAGATGCCCCTGCACTGGATGAGGATTTAAAACTAGGATAATCTTCAAGTTAATTTCACTTTGTAATTTGCTAAACATCTTTAGGACTGCTAGAATGAGGGACAAGTATTGACTGACTTGTTCAGTTGTTTGTCCACCGCTGCAGAAGTTGGCAGATGCACATCACGTTGGACATTGAAGATGTAATAGCCCAGTCAGAATGCTGTAGATTTTATTGTGTGGTCTGAAAGGACAACTTGATGCATAGTACAAAGACAGCCAACTTAGCTATTAATTAGAGGCTTGAAGAATCGGGAAAATGTATATTTCTGTTTGTATCTTAGAAGACTTAAGTAGAATACATGATGTACTTTTGTTTTGTTGTAGGGAATGGGCTCAAGTGAGTTTATTTTGTTTGTCTTTGATCTGTCAACCCCAGTGTTTTGAAAATTCACTTACAGGATGTGGGCATCGCTGGTTAGGACAGATTTGTTGCCCATCCCTAGTTGCCCTTGTGGTGGTGAATTGTCGTCTTGAACTGTTGCAATCCCTGAGGTTTAGGTACACCCACAGTGCTGTTAGGGATTTCCAGGATTTTAACCCAGGTGGTCGGGTTCCCAGGTCGCTGTTGCTGCTCTTGTCCTAGATGGCAGAGGTTGTGGGTTTGGAAGGTGCTGCCTAAGGAACCGGAGCGAGTTCCTGCTGTGCATCTTGCAAATGTTTCACGTCTGTCACTGTTTGTCAGTGGAAGGATTTAATTTTTGTGGGAGGGGGAGCAATCAAGCGGGCTGCTTTGTCCTGGATGGTGTCGACCTTCTGGAATGTTGGAGCTGCACTCAGCCAGACTATTGGAGAGTATTTTATTGCACTCTGGACTTTGTGCCTTTGTAGGTGGTGGACAGGCTTTGGGGGAGTTTGAATATGAGTTACTCACCACAGGATTCTAGCCTTTGACCAGCTATGCTGGCCACAGTATTAATATGGCTAGTTCGGTTTCTGATCAGTGGTAACCCTCCCCGGATGTTGATTGTGAGGGATTCAGCGATGGTAGTGCCAATTAATGCCAAGGGGCGATGGTTAGATTCTCTCTTGTAGGAGATGATCATTGCCTGGCACTTGTATGACTCAAATGTAACTTGCCACTTGTCAGCCCAAGCCTGGATATTGTCCAGGTCTTGCTGCGTTTGGACACGGAATACTTCATTGTCGTCTGAAGAGTCGTGGATAAAGCGAACATACCCACTTCTGACCTTATGATGGAAGGGAGGTCATTGATGTAGCAGCTGAAGATGGTTGGGCCTTGGACACAACCCTGAGGAACTCCTGCAGTGATCGTCCTGGACCTGAGATGATTGACTCCAGTCACCACAACCATCTTTGTTTGTGCCAGATATGACTCCAAGCTGTGGAGATTTCCCCTGATTTCCATTGACTCCAATTTTAGCAAGGGCTCCTTGATGCCATATCTGTCGAATGCTGCCTTGATATCAAGGGCAGTTACACTCATCTCACCTCTATCATTCAGCTCTGTTTGAAACAAGGCTGTAATGAGGTCAGGAGCTGAGTGACCCTGGTGGAAACCAATGCGAACGTCCGTGAGCAGGTTATTGCTGAGTAAATACCACTTGATAGCAGTTGATGACTCCCTCCATCACTGCTGATGATGGAGAATAGACTGATAGGGCTGTAATTGGCTAGCTGGCATTTGTCCTGTTTCTTGAGTACAGGACTGTCATGTGAGATGGGGGTTTATAAAATGGGTGTAGTGGATGTACCTTTAAGGAAATAGGTGTTTATCAGTGGCAGAATGTGGGTGGAACTGGGCTGTCTGTCTGCTTTTACTTTCGCTTTGGGCTCACAGCTATAGGGTGTGTTTAGTTTCGTTTTAGATTTGAAGAAGCTGCAGTCACAGCAAGATGTGTATGAATCTCTCCAAGCTTATGAATGTTCATATGGTGATTTCAACGTAGTAACTGTTCTCAGTAGTGAAGTTAAACCCGATGTCTTTTTGTTAAAAGGGTTCTTTTTGTCTCATGGATGTTGCAAGGAAAGATTAAGAGTTAACTTGGAGAGTACTGTATTCTTTGGGGGATTTATTGGTGTTGATAGTTGTTGAGATGTTTACTGTGGGTTTATAAAGTGTTAACTGGTTTCATAAACAGTGTTTTAATTTAAAAGTACTGTATATTTCTGTTGCATCACACCTATAAAGTAGATTCATGTGCTTCCCATAACCACAATCTATTCAAAGTTGTGCATCAGGTGAACTCCATGGAACAGTTTGGGGTTCTCTAAACCCTGGCCCATAACAGGACACACCTGGGAAATTTTCTACATTGTGCATTATGTACTTAACTGATTTCAAACTATTCTGATTCCTCGGTCTCAAAAAGCTGTCTGGAAAAAAAAAAAAGGTTTTCTTATGTTCGTTCATAGGATGTGGCCGTCGTTGGCTAGGCCTTAACATTTACTGCCTCATTGTGACAATTTTTCGGCATGCCAGGATTTCATTTGTGCCCTGCGTTCCTAGAATATCCATTTTCCACTTTCGTGGCAGTTCTTGGGTTAACTGGCTTGTAGTTGCCTGCTTTGTCAGTCTCCGTGGATAGATGAGTTTATATTCACTATTCTGATCGGGCCATTCTAGAATCGAGGGAGTTTTTGAAGATTACAGCCAATGTATCTACTATCTCAGCATCCCCTTCTTTTAGACCCCAGGATGCAGACTATTGGGTTGAGGTGATTTGTTGGCCTTTAGTATGATAGAAGTATCTCAGTACCCTTTCCCTGGTGGTTGTATTTGTTTTAAGACCCTTTATCCATTTCACCACTTGATTTGCTCTGACTTCTGGAACTGATTTGCCTTCTGCAGTAAAGGCATTACTGTTCAAAGCTTCCGCCAATTCATTATTGCTCATTGATTCCAACACTCCATTTAGTTACACTCTTCCTATTTAAATACTTTACATAGTTTATAAATTTCTTTATATTATGTATGTTCTATTTTTGGCTAGCTTTCTCTCGCCCTGTAATTTCTTAATCCTCTTTTTAATCATTCTTTGGTTTTTAAATTCCATCGAATCATCTGCCTTACTGATGATCTTTGCAGAAGTGGACGTCGTCTTCCAATTCGATACACGTGAATGTCAGTAGCCGTGGGTGGTACACCGTTCTCATTACTGAGTTATGAATGATCTTAAGTGTCGGCCACTGCTACTCTACTGTCCTACCCTTTAAACTAATTTCCCTGTTCACTTTAACCAGTTCAATCTTCATACTCCTGCAATTGCCTGTGTTTAAGGTAAAAACACTAGTCTAAGACTCTCTTGCCCTCATCAATCACTGTTATGATCACTGCTACCTGGGAGCTCCTTCACTGTGAGCTCACTCATTGACCATGCCTCAGCATGTTATCAGGTCTAGAATGGCCTGGAAGCAATCAATAAACTAATCTTCCATGCTATATTTTGCCAATCTGATTAATCCAATCTATGTATATTAAGATCACCCATGTTGATTGTGGTATCTTTAAATCATGCAATCTTTTTGAAAAATCAAAATAGATCTATTCACTAGATTGCTCAGCTATTTATTCCACCCTATATTGTCAAAACCACTTTAATTTGTCTTTTTGGCTTCTGTTTAAGATGAAGCTTAAAAAGTGCCCTCTTAAAAGTGCAACCATGCTTCCCTTACTGCAAATTTATGAATCCATGTGTTTGAACATCAAGAGTAGTAACATCATTATTTCCATAATGACGGAAATCTGCTTGGTTGGAATGACCCAACTTGATTAGGATTCCACTTTTGATGCTTTGTTAAAATGGAAAAATCTGTGCAGTACGTTTGTGTAATTATGGAACATTCCTTCTGTATTTCACAATTGTAGAATTAACATTACACTGAATTTTTCATTTTCAACACGAGCTGTCATTTTTATGTATTTACACTTGTACAGAGCCTAACTTCAGTTTCTTTTTTAGGTATCTCCATTCCCAAATGCTGGTTTCATAAATGGATTTACTGCAGCTCCAAACTTCAAATCTGCTACCGCCCCATTGACCTCACTCAGGCAGTATAATCCTAGAAACAGGTAAGATCTCTTTTGAAAGTTGACTTTTAAAAAAAACAAAAAGCAGAATCTAGACTTGCTTACCTTTTTATTAATTACAAATATTGCTGAAGGATTGGCTTTTGTTTCTGACTGCCTTCCAAGGAGTGAAGAATTGAGGAAGGCAAATGAGTACTGTACTTCTTGCCCATTTTCTTTATACCACTCTGGGAAAACCCACAATTGTTGTACTAAAGATCTTGTCTGACTGAAATGCCCATAAAAGTCAGGGAAAAGAAGGTTGAGAGCTCAAGTTCATCGATGGGGTCTGAGGCTTCTCTGAGCTTATTGGCAGGTAAAATGGTGGAGTCAGTCAGTCACTCGTACTCCGGCCACTCTACTAATGGTCAAGGTGCTTTCTCGTACCGTGGCAAAGGAATTTAAAAGCATTGAAGAATTGTGTTGAAAGACTGCAGGAAATCAATTGAAGAGGCCTTGGTCCCCACTCGAGCGGTTCTGGGGTAAACTAATCAGAGCTTGGAAGCCCAGGGAGCCACAATTTAAGATGTGGATTGCTTCACTGGAATCGGAGCCATCTTCGGTAGTTGAAGCGAATAAATCATTTGAGGGCCAACATGAGTGACCTAGAGAATAGGTCTAGAAGGCAAAATATTTGAATTGTGGGGCTGCCAAACGGGATGGAAGGCCCAATGCCCACTGAGGACCGGAACCAGTGTCCGAGAAAGGAGGGGCGGGGGGGAGAGAAGAGAGGAGAGGAGGAGGGAGTGTTTGCAGTGCTGTTGGGGAGGGTTTAAACTAATATGGCAGGGGGATGGGAACTGATGCATGAAGTCAGTGGGACGCAAGGTGAGGACACGAGCAAAAGGCGCAGTAAAGGGGAAAGTGAAGACAGCGAAACCAAAAAAAAATCAACAAGGGCCACATTAAGTCATAATTTTAAAAGGGCTATAAATGTTAAAAAAAACAAGCCAGAAGGCTGTGTCAAAATGCGAGGAGCATTTATCATAGATCATAGAATTTACATCGATGACCACACCAATACCCCTCCAGTCTCATGTGCTGCCTCCATTGCCCTCACACCCTCGGGGCTGCCACCATCACTGGTTTGTGGAGTACTGTTGCACGTTTTACTATGGGCGTAAAACGCGTTTATTGGAGTGTATTAACACGCCTCCGAGTTCGACGTGTGCTTAACACTGCTAGGCTCTGTTCTATGTAATTATTTAGCTCTGGAGTCGCCAGTTGCCGTATAGGCAACGTCACAAGTATTCCAAGGTCAAGTTCAAAGTAATAAAGACGATACACCGATTAGTAAAGTTCAAACGATCAATATTTATTATACAGTTATAATAAATACTCATGCACACTAAGAGACTAAGCTATAACTAAACTTAAGCAAACAGAATACTTATCTAACAGGAACAGGCAAGGTCAGAGAACGAGGCCTTCGTCCTGGTTTTGTCTGCAGCCTTCAGCAAGCGTTCTGGTACTTGGGAGTCTAGTGGGCTTGGATCGCGTAGCGAGCGTTGAACTTACGGTTTCGGCGGCTGGTGCTCAACGGCTGGAGTCAGGATGCGCGATGTCAGTCAGGGCCGGAGCACGGGTTTAACAGACCGGACAACACGAGGTCCCTATCTTTTATAGGGGTTCTGTTGTCCTTCCCTCTTCTCGGGCGGGCTCTACCTATTGGATCAATTTCTTATCGATACTGGATTAATTCCCCAATGCGAGGGGGTCTCCGTGATGGAGGGGGCGTTTCTTATGTCCTTTTGTTTGGAGGTTTCTGGTGCCTCGATGTCTGGGTCTTGATTAGAATGTGTCCATTCAGAACCAAATGTATCTATTGTGTGGGTGTTCAAGTCTGATGGCCTCATTAGCATGCAAAGCGTTTTGCCATTTGCACCTAGCTAAGGTCTTTTCACCTGAGCCCAAACTGGTTTCTGCTGCTGCAGAATGCAAACTGCTCTTTGCAGACTGCTGTTCTGGCTGAACTGTCTGTTTCCCAGCAGCCTTCCATTTTAGTTTGGCTCAGTGTCCATTTTGCGTGGCCAGCATGGCTACATTCCCTCCTTGTGATCCTCACAATCATACTATTGTGAAGGATCACCTATGTACTTTGCCTCCTTGTGTTCTGACCTCTTGCCAGTTCCTGTTCTACTCTGTTCTAAACTATGGGAAGAAGAGAAAAATTTTTTTTAACTAACATTTCTACTTGGCCCTATGTCAAAAGGGACATGCATTACTACAATTGGGAACCTCTACCTATCACTATTAACCTTAACCTTAACTTAAACATTTAATCACTCTAAAATCTTAACCATTCACACCACAACATCACACTTCCCAACTCGGCAGTCGAGTATGGAACAATATAATACATGGCTGAATTTTATTTACAGAGTGTTGTAATCAGTGAGGGGTTGAGGGGTTTGGTGGAATCCGAAGATGGGGGATTGCACTCTATAGATGGGTGAGGTGCTGGAACGAGAGGCTCTCCTCTTCCATTTCCTCAACCTGAGGGTCTGCACTAGGATGATGAGGATCGCGATCACCAACAGTGATTCGATTATGTAGGACATGGAGTACCACGTCATGAATTTAGTACACCAGGTCTGAACCTCGCTGATCAGAGCTGAGCACTGGGGGTTTGCTGTAATTGAAACATTTACGGTGGGGGTTGTGGGGGAAACGTGTCTTGTTTCCACACATATACATATGACATTAAACAGTAATAAGTGGGCTTCCATCATTTTGCTGTTCTTCTTCTTTCTCTTCCTTCTTCCTCCGGTATTGACAATCCTGGCTTCGACCTCTGTCTCGTCCTTTGAAACCTTTGGGATCAAGCACAGTATCTGTCAATACACAGTTTAAGACCTTTACTTGTTAGTGCATCTGTCTTTCAAAACCCAATTGACCCTTAAAAATGACTGGCTAAGTCACACCCTGTGACTCCCCTCATTTTTTTTCAAAAAGCGAATTTAAAGACCAGCATACACCTAACAATCCTTCCTTCTGCGAGCCGTCTCGCAGGCTTTGCTGATTTACCATCCGAATGTTTCCGGATGTAAATAGCATGTGGGATGGTGGCCGAAGGGCTACCTAACGTAAAATGAAAACAAACTTGGAAACAAACATCCGAATGAGTTGCGTATGGGCCGCTACGGGTATGAGTTGGATGGAATCCCCGGGTAGGGCGTGCTGTGCCATACCCGAGCTTGGCTGACCAAGGGTTGGTTCTCAGACAGGGCGGGTCCTCAGTGCCGTTTGTCCACTGCCTGAGTAACCTGGAAAAAACGGGTACGAATGTGTTTACCATGACTTGCAGCCTCTATTTCGCCGAATAGAGGGGCACCTAAAAAAACCAAGGGAGCCAAGATGCTCCAACTGAGGACATCACTGAAGTTCTCAGAGATATCTGCAGATAAACTATTTGGCGTGTGGCCTTACAACTTTGGAAAGGATCTCCAATCAAACCGAAGTTCTCAAAAGTTTCGGCAGACAAGCTAACGTGTATGTGAGGTGGTCACAATCTTTTCAGCTGAAAAGAAGATGTCCATCCTCCAGCTGAAACATTTACATTCCTGAAACAAACAAACATAAAACGAAGACAAACATACGTGCAGGTTCCATCAGAAAGGACATCGTTTCCCTCAAACGATTCCTATCTTACATCATCTGGACACCTCACTTTGATTCTGCCTCTGTGAACAGGGTCACAAAGGGGTTGCCGTGTCGGGAGTCAGACACCGTGTCGTCCTGCTCTCCCGGATCCCACACCCTTGTGTGGATCAGGCATGCTATTTTGGAGTTGTGTGACCGGGGGTCACTCTCGTCATTGCGGACAAGTCTGTATGAGTTGTCCCTGTGCCATTGTGTAGCGTCGAGTGTGTTGTCGGGGTAGTCGGGGTCGGGTGGTGGTTCTGGATGTTTGAGGTAGGTGACTTCCATGGGGTCACTGGAGTCGGGGTCGTAGTTGGTGCAGTGTGGGCTGTATGGCTGTGTGGTGTCGCTGTCTTCAGAGTCAGTGTCAGTCCTGCTGTCTCTGCTGTGGCAGCTTGTGGGCGTGTCGGGGCGTGGTCTGTTGTGGTCTGTGGGCGGAGTCGTGGGCGAGTCCGTTGATGAACTGGTCTGTGGGGGGATGGTGGAAAAGTGTCTCTGGTGGGCGGGGTGAAGTGTTCTGCTGCGTCTAGCAGGACATGGTGAGCATGGTTGGCCTGTGTTCCATATGCCTTTAACTGGTTTATATGGAACCACGCGGTCTTCCCATTAGGATATTTGATCCTGTAAACGGAGGGGCTAATTTTGTCCGAAATTGAGTAGGGACCGGAATATTTTGGAGCCAAAAAACTGCTGGGGTTATAAACAGATAACATTACCTGTTGCCCAACCTGGAATTCTGTGGTGTGTACGGTCTTATTGAAACAGGCAGTCCGTTGCTGTCGGCGTTTCCCTAGCTGGACTGCGGCTGCGATCTGTGCAGACCTCACAGTCTCAACTAGATCTTTAACTGCCTTTTCATGTGTGAGGGCCGTCACTTCGGGGCTTGTCATGTCCAGTCCTAAAAGGAATTCTGTACCTTTCATAGGGCGTCCGGTCATGAGTGTGTGTGGGGTGTATCCTGTAGATGTGGAGACAGTGTTCCTTATGAACATAAGTGCAAATGGGAGCACTGAATCCCATGTGGAATTGTTCTGTTGAACCATTTTCCTAAGGGTCGTTTTTAGGGTCCGATTCATGCGCTCCACAATCCCGCTGGACTGTGGATGATACGCAATGTGGAAGTTCTGTTTGATTCCGAATATTGTCAGGACGTTCCTCATGACCCGTCCTGTAAAGTGAAATCCCTGGTCCGAATCGATACTTCGGGGTAAACCCCATCTCGTGAAGATGTGGTGGGTCAGGATCTTTGCAGCTGTCTTAGCTGTGTTTGTTCGTGAGGGAAATGCCTCTACCCATTTGGTAAAGGTATCTATCACCACCAGAACGTATTTATAGCCATTCCGACAAGGGGGCAATGGACCTATAAAGTCGATCTGGAGGTTTGTCCAAGGGCCGTTAACTGGGCGAGTATGCCGAAGTTGTGCTTTCTTAGAATACCTCTCCGGGTTATTCTGAGCACAAATCAGGCAATTCTCTATGTAGTGCGTTACATCAGTCCTGAGATTAGGCCACCAACAGAGTTGCCTGAGGTGCCTCGTTGTTGCATCAATTCCCTGATGCCCGTGTCCGTCATGGAACAAGGCAATCATCTGATTCCTGTCCTGCTGTGGGACCACATAAAGTTGGTCCTTAATGATCACACCCTCATGTGTGGTCAGTGCGTGTTTAAAGTGCTCGTACGCAGGCACAAAGTTTCCCTTGAAAACCTCCCTGAGGTCTCCGTCCTGTTTCTGTGCTGCCACGAGATCTTTAATATCAGTCTGTGAGACTTGGACTGCGCTCACAGGGGCGCTAGCTGGTGCGCTAGCTGGGGGGGTCCATAAGTGTCCTCTCCTGGAACCTGCCTTAGCCAACGCGTCGGCTTTTACATTCCCAGGGGGTGATGACCTATGGTGGCTTCTTACTTTTATTATGCCGAAGGTCCTGTCCTTCGCTTTCTCTAGGATATGCTGGAGTAAAGGGGCTGATGGAAGGGGTTTTCCGTCTGCGGAGACAAAACCTCGTGTCCTCCACAGGGGCAGAAAATCTGTCAGGCTATTGCATACATATAAGCTGTCTGAATATATGTCTGCTGGGCTGGGGAAAGAATCGGGGTGGTCCACTATGTACGCTATGGCTGCTAGCTCTGCTGCCTGCGCGCCTAAGTGACCTGGTAACTTAAGAGCTATCTCTTCGAGAGCGTGCCCCTGCGCGTCCTCTACATAGATGCCGCATCCTGTGATACGCTCACCATTTAAAACTGTGGAGGAACCGTCTACATAAATCCTTAAGGGTCCACACGTGTCTGTGGGCTGGGGGCTTTGTTTCGGGTTCCCTATCTTCCTGGGGGGTGTTTTGGCTAAAAAGGGTCCTGTGTTATGCAGGGGAGCTACAATTTCACAGTCATGGGGCTGTCCGGGGTATTGGAGGTTGTCTGCTAAGTATGTGTGTGTGCGTGTCCGTTTCACTGTAATGTCCCGTCCTTGTAAAAGTAGGGTCCACCTAGCTGCCCTAATCTGGCTAACTGAACCGTCCTTCAGTCGACCGTCTAGTAGTAGCTGTGTGGGTGTGTGTTCGGTCAGAATAGTAATGGGGTTGAGTCCGGTGATGTATGAGAAATACTGCACTGCCCAGAAGACAGCAAGGAGGTGCCTCTCACAGGCCGAAAATCCTTGTTCTACTGGGTCTAACAGTCGGGAGGCATAAGCCACTGGTCTTAGCTGCTCGTGCCGTTCTTGAAGCAACACGGCCGAGAGGGTTAGATCTGTGCTAGCTACCTCGATTGCGTACGGTGAAAGTTGGTCGGGGACTAGCAGCGCGGGTGCTGCACTAAGGGCTCGTTTCAACTCTTCCACAGCGCCTGTATGCTGCGGAAGCCATTCCCAGGGGGCTCCTTTCTTAAGGAGGTCTGAAAGTGGGGCGGCTTTTGTCGCGAATCCGTCGATGTGGTTCCGACAATAGCCAACCAGTCCTAAAAACGACCGGAGGGCTGATACATTTTGGGGAAGGGGCAATTTGACAATCGAATCTATTCTTTTGAATTCGATCTCGCGTTTGCCGTGCGTGATGACTGATCCCAAATACATCACTTTACTTTCCAATATTTGGGCCTTTTTCGGGTTAACTTTACAGCCAATTTCAGTTAAGAGTTCCAGGAGTTCGGCCAGAAGCGAAATGTGCTCTGCCTTTGTGTCTGTCTGCAGTAGTAGGTCGTCTACATACTGTACCAGACAATCGGGTCGGGAAAATTTTTCTAATCCACTTGCCAGCTGTCGGTGGAAAATGGAGGGTGAATTGTGGAATCCTTGTGGGAGGCATGTCCACGTGTACTGCTGTGTTTTAAAAGTGAATGCGAATTTGTATTGGCACGCTTTTGCCAATGGTATTGACCAGAATCCATTACTGATGTCCAATACCGTGAAGTACTTGGCGTTGAGACCCTGCTTGAGCATGGTCTCGGGACTAGTAGCTACCGTTGGGGCTACTGCGGGGGTTACTTTGTTGAGTTCCCGATAATCGATGGTCAGACGCCATGATCCATCGGGCTTCCTCACTGGCCAAATAGGGGCATTGTTGGTGGAGGCTACCGTTCTCAGTACACCTTGGTCCAACAAGCTGCCTATAACCTTTTCTATTTCCACCTCTGCCTCGAGGGGAAATCTATATTGCTTTTGCGGTCGGGGGTCCTGTCCGGTAACATGAACTTGTCCAGTCATTCTGCCACAGTCATGACGGTGACTTGCAAATGCTGTCCTGTGTTTGTTTAGTAGGGCCTTAATTTGTCTGTCGGTGTGGAGTGTAGTCAGGTCGAATGAGTACTCTCCCACTGCGCTAATCCGATTAGCGTAGTCTCCTACTGTGAGGGTGGCTGGGGCTCTGTCTGATCTCGCCATTCGCCAAACACACTGGTTCACTGGGTCGAACGACAAGCTATGAGCGTTCATAAAATCGATCCCCAGGATGTGTTCTGCTGTCCTGGGAAGATTTACTAGAACTACGGGGTGTCTTGTGGAAATGTTCCCTAGCTGGATCGCTACGGGTGCTGTGATATGTCCCTGCTGCGAGTGTCCGGTGAACCCGCTAAGTGTGATGGTGGAGGTGGTCGGCCACGTGTCTGAGTGTGCCGTGGTTGTGGAGTTAATGGTGGTGCGGGATCCTCCTGTGTCCCACAGTAACTCTATGGGCTTCCCTTTGACTTTCGCCGTGACTACGGGCCTCCCTGATGAGTCCCATAGTGTGTCACAGACCCAAGTGGGGGAGCCCGAACACCGTCAGTTCGTCTCGTCCACATTGGTGGGTCCTGACTGTACTACTACATTGTGGATGGGTTTTGCTTTGTTGCGGTTCAGAGTGCCTGTCTGCTGGCCTCTCTGAGATCGCTGGGGTGCATTACACTCTTTTGCCCAATGCCCTAACTGTCCACAGTTATAGCATTCCTGTCCTTTCTGTTGTGGGCTGCTCTTGCCTTCATTTACCCATGCGGGCTTCTGGTGCTCTCTGACTGCTTGGATATCTGCAGCAGCCTGAGCCTCTTCTGGGGATCTAACCTTTCCTTTTGCCTGAAGCGATTGCTCCCAAGCGCGGGACAATCTTTTCAGGACCCATTTTTCGTTGTGGGCCTCTTCTGAGGGGTCGTAACTATTGCAAGCGCTCTGTCCTGCTTCTGTTGCGTGTGAGATAATTGTGCGCGTCCACTTAACCATGTTTTCGCGGGTTAAATGCGCTCTATCTAGCTGTCCGAAAACTGCGCTGAAATGAATCCACAGCCTTCCTGCGAATGCTGTGGGGTGTTCGGATCTCTTCTGCCTGCACTTATTCAATCCTTCTACGGGGTCACCTCTATTGTACCCGATGGCATCTAAAATGGCAGTGTGCATCTCCTCTAGGCTGCCTCCTGCCACGTTTTGTGGGTCGGGGAGGGCTGCCACTACACTCTGGTCTAAGCTCAGCACGGTGAGCTTAACCTGCTCTCTCTCATCCAGGCCGTACATGGTAGCCTGCTGTTTTACTTTTGCGAAAAACTGGTGGGGGTCTGCGGTGGGGAGGAACGGAGTGATCTTTTCACAAGCGTCCCTTAGCTGGGTTACTGTTAAAGGGGTGGTGTAAGTTATGTCTGGGGCGCCTTCTGATTCGGCTTTCCTCTGTGTGGTTACGGGATTCATGGGTGCGGTTATGATCTGTGCTGTGGGGGGTTGGGGTGCCTGTCGTTTCTGCTGAGCTGCGGGCGCACATGTTCCCTGAACATAACGCTGCGCTGTCTCGCTTAATTCCTGCCAATCTGGGGCATTTTCCCCATCTAACTGTGCTCCAAAGGTGCTTTGGAAGCCATTCTGCACCGAAAGCAGAGATTGCAGTTCCGCAATCTGTTTCCTGCATTTCGCGTGGTCAACTGTGCTTTGTCTTTGTTCGTCGTTGCAGCGTGGAGTGCTCTCAAAGCTGCTTTGAGATCGGAACATTGCCTCTGCAATGCCTCCACCTGCTTTTCCGATTCCTGTCTTATCAGAACGGCACGTTGCACGTCCTGATAGGCTTTCTCATACTGGGTCTGGGAACTGTTCAGATGAGCTAGACAAGACTGGTGAGCCCTCTTGGCATCATCCACCTCTCTACCCTTCTCTGCCAACTTCCCTTTTAATTCCAGGTTTTCTTTCTCGATGTCCCTGACATCGACCTTACTCATTCGGTTCCTTTCCTCTAAATCTGTCCGGAGCGTCCTGATGACCTCCTCTGCGCCTCGCAACTGTGCCAAACAGGACACAATCGCCATCGGCTTGCGTGCTTTACCTAAACTCTTTTTGTGTATTTGAGAGAGGTTCTCCCACCAAGTATGACCTATACTTCCGGGACCTGTCTCCTCATTTGCACAAAACTCTTTCCAAAGGGGCCATCCCTTTCCCTGCAGATATTTGCGGAGTTCCAGCTCCCACGTGGGACACTGGCCTACCCTGCTACTGCTGCTGGTCGCTGCGACCACAAACTTTGCTGGATCCATCAGACGTTCCATTGCCTGCATGGCCATTTTCTCTGACTCTCTTTTTATAATTTGGAACAGGGGGTTGCTGGGGTGGTGTTTCGAAAAAAGGGTACGGCTTACGCTATTTTCCGTTAACAAAACTACCGAAAGTTTGTCGCAACAAAAAGCTTTCAGTTTTACCTTACAGCCCTGTTAGTACGCATGCACTAAAACACACTTCCGAATTTCGCTTATTATTTTGAACACCTTGAATACTTGTGATCTCTTTATTTCTCTGCAATTTGGAGTTCCAATTCAAATTTCAGGGTCCTGGACACTGTGGTGTTTCCACTTACAACAGGGTCCCGGCGGATGTCGCCACTAAATGTTGCACGTTTTACTATGGGCGTAAAACGCGTTTATTGGAGTGTATTAACACGCCTCCGAGTTCGACGTGTGCTTAACACTGCTAGGCTCTGTTCTATGTAATTATTTAGCTCTGGAGTCGCCAGTTGCCGTATAGGCAACGTCACAAGTATTCCAAGGTCAAGTTCAAAGTAATAAAGACGATACACCGATTAGTAAAGTTCAAACGATCAATATTTATTATACAGTTATAATAAATACTCATGCACACTAAGAGACTAAGCTATAACTAAACTTAAGCAAACAGAATACTTATCTAACAGGAACAGGCAAGGTCAGAGAACGAGGCCTTCGTCCTGGTTTTGTCTGCAGCCTTCAGCAAGCGTTCTGGTACTTGGGAGTCTAGTGGGCTTGGATCGCGTAGCGATCGTTGAACTTACGGTTTCGGCGGCTGGTGCTCAACGGCTGGAGTCAGGATGCGCGATGTCAGTCAGGGCCGGAGCACGGGTTTAACAGACCGGACAACACGAGGTCCCTATCTTTTATAGGGGTTCCGTTGTCCTTCCCTCTTCTCGGGCGGGCTCTACCTATTGGATCAATTTCTTATCGATACTGGATTAATTCCCCAATGCGAGGGGGTCTCCGTGATGGAGGGGGCGTTTCTTATGTCCTTTTGTTTGGAGGTTTCTGGTGCCTCGATGTCTGGGTCTTGATTAGAATGTGTCCATTCAGAACCAAATGTATCTATTGTGTGGGTGTTCAAGTCTGATGGCCTCATTAGCATGCAAAGCGTTTTGCCATTTGCACCTAGCTAAGGTCTTTTCACCTGAGCCCAAACTGGTTTCTGCTGCTGCAGAATGCAAACTGCTCTTTGCAGACTGCTGTTCTGGCTGAACTGTCTGTTTCCCAGCAGCCTTCCATTTTAGTTTGGCTCAGTGTCCATTTTGCGTGGCCAGCATGGCTACAGTACCGAGCCAGCGGGAATGGCAGAGGTGCTGTTCACTCTTACAGGACGCCGCCTCCACTCGCTCCCACACATGACCCCTTCCCCCACTACCCACTTCCTAATCATCAATTTATTCGCCGCCCAGTAATAATTAATCAAAATCGGAAGGGCCAAGCCCCCCACCCGTGCCCCTGTTCCAGAAGGACCTCCTTCACCCTCGGGGCCTTACCAGCCCATACAAAGCCCGAGATCACCATGTTCATTTTCCTGGAAAAATGCTTTGGGGATAAAAATTGGAAGACATTGAAACACAAATAGCAATCTTGGGAGGACTGTCATTTTCACAGTCTGTACCCTACCCGCCAATGACAGCAGGAGCATGTTCCACCTGCGGAAGTCCCCTTTCATTTGCTCAAGCGGCCCAAATTTAACTTATGGAGCTGACCCCAGTCCCTTGCCACTTGAATTCCTAGGTACCTAAAACACCTTCCCACCGCTTTAAACGGTAACTCCCTCAGTCTACTCTCCTGCCCCCATGCCTGGATCACGAACACCTCACTCTTAGGAAAAGACTATCTCTTCGACACACTGGGATAGGCAGACTGTTTCATTTAAAAAAAACACGATTTGGGCATGATGTAATTGAGTTTTTGGTTCTGTTGGCGGGAATGTTGATCCTGGCGATCGTTGCACTCTGTCCTCACACAGGTCTCTATCTCTTTGATTTTTGAGGGGACAAAGACCGAACAGTGTGGTTTGTACATCTATGTCTCTGTTGAACGCGGATGTCAAGTTACTTGCCAAAATGTTGCCACTTTGGCTGGAGTCCTACCACCCACATATAATCTCGGAGGATCAGACAGGCTTCGTGAAGAGTCGACCATTGTCGGCCAATATACATTGCCTGTTAAATAATATATTTTCCTCGCCTCTGTGCCTGAACCGGAGGTGATTGTTTCTCTGGATGCTGCAAAAGGCATTTGACATGGAGTGGGAGTGTCTCTTTGAGAATCTTGGTTTCGGCACAAATTTATTTCTTGGGTTCGGCTATTGTAAAAGGCCCCAAACTGCAAGTGATCTTTTGAATGCCCTGAACTCTGGTTATTTTCCGTTGAACAGGGGCACGAGGCAGGGCTTTCCATTGTTTCCCAGCCCGCCCTCTTGTTTGCTTTGGTGATAGAGCCGCTTGTTACAGCAGAGGTCCTCTGTTAAGTGGAGGGGAATACCGGGTTTCTCAGGTTTGAGAAGATCAAGTTCGCCCCGAGGGATCGATGTTAGGGTTCGCCCGGAGGTGGCAGCTGTTTATCAACGACTTTGGGGAAAATTATGCTGTCAGCAGATATAAAAAGGGGGGTGTGTGGTTAAAGAGAACGTGGGAGGCATGGGGGGGGGATGGTTGAGGTGGGAAACAATTAGTGGCGAAGGGAGCCTGGGGAACTGTGTATGTGAGCCACGTTGGCTGGGTTTGGTTGACGATTGGGTGGGTATTATTTGTTCTGTTAGTTCCTCTTGAAAACTCTGGTTATAATTATATGTGCCTTTAATAAAAACAGTTTTTTTTTTAAAAAGTGGAGGGGGATAAATTGGGGAAGGGTGGTGCATCAGGTGTGCCTTTATGTTGATGACCTATTGCTCTATTTTATGGACCCAGTACTGATATAATGAAGCTGCTGAGCAGTTGTGGCTCCTTTTCTGGATACAAGTTGAACTTGGACAATAGTGAATGTTTCCTGGTCAACCCTCCTGGGAGGAGAACAACTGGGGATGCTACCTTTTCACCTGGCCAAAACCAGCTTTTATCATCTGGGTGGCCCACAACTGTGCCTCGCTTCATTAATTAAATGACACTAGTTTGGTTGGCAGTGTTAAAACAGAGGTGGGACAACCTCCCACTATCCATGGCAGGTGGGTTCAGACTATTAAAATGAATGCGCTCACAAGATTTTTATTTCTCTTGCAGTGTCTCCCCATATTTTCCTGCCCAAATCCTTTGTTTGCTAGGGTCAATAAATTGATGTCCTCCTTTATATGGGCGGATAAGACTCACTGAATCGGTGGCGTTCTGCTGCAAAAAGACAAGGGGGGGGGGGGGGGGGGTGTTTGGCCCTCCCCAATTTTTTGTTTAACTATCGGGCAGCCAATATTAAGATTTTACTGTGGGTTAGTGACCTAATGTCATTTTGCTGCATTTGGAGAAGGTCAAGTACACCAGGGGACGGCGGAGAGGTTCTGCCATAAATGGCAATCATTCATTTCCTTTTATTAAGGAGCTAGTCACCGTCAGCTGTTAGGGGGCTTAGTTTATTTTTGTTAAAGTTAATTAGGTGTTGTGTGTTTTTGCTTTTTTGTTTCTTTCTGTTTCAGTTGGGTTTTTTGGGTTTGGATTGTTTTGATTAATATGAAATAGTTTCAATAAACATTTAAAAAAAAAGTTTTCCAAAATGGCTAACCAATGTAAACCGTTCTGCAAGGCTTTCTGGCTGTTTCATTTCATAGGACCCCTACAGTGCATAGGAGGCCATTCGGCCCATCGAGTCTGCATGGCCCTCCGAAAGAGTACCCTGCCTCATCCCCGTAACCCTACCTAACCTTTTGGACACTAAGGGATAATTCCCTGGTGTCGTGAGGGAGCAGTGCTGACCACCATTCCCAATTTCCATTGCTCTGCTGCGATTTGTGCTGACAAGAGTATTTGACATCCAAGTTAATGCTGTAGATTTCTATTTTTATTCAAAACCTCTGTTTTGCCTTCCTGTTTCCTATGTTAATTCCTTGTTTTTAGTTTCAGTGGAATTATTTTCTGTGCAACAGGAAAGATCTGTGTCCCTTTATGGGCTATCATGACTCGAGTTTTCATGAATGAAATGAAAATCGCTTATTGTCACAAGTACGTTTCAAATGAAGTTACTGTGAAAAGCCCCTAGTCGCCACATTCCCACGCCAGTTTGGGGAGGCTGGTACGGGAATTGAACCTGCTGGCCTGTCTTGGTCTGCTTTAAAAGCCAGCTATTTAGACCTGTGCTAAACCAACCCCTATTTGAATATTCACATGCACAGTGCTGTACAGAATATCATTTAGATATTCTGTACAGTAGTGTGTGTGAATGTTCAAATTCTTGTCGTCTTAATCTGTGAAGTAAAATTTCCAAGTATTGTTTTATTGTTGTCTTTACTTGGTATATCTGGACAACATAAAGACACTTGACTTAATGTCATTTTGGTGATTGAAGACATAATAGGTAGTTGGAGCAGCTTGGCTTAAAAATAATACCTCAAACCATGGAGGTTTGTTAACCATGTCATGATATTCCAAATGTTATATGAACAAATTCATATTCTGAACGTATTCATCTTTCTTATGTAATTAAATCATTGCTTTGACTTAAAAAATGACAAAGTGTCCAAAGATTGGGTTGGGTGGAGATTAGGCCTAGGTAGTGTGCTGCTTTGAAGGATCAGTGCAAACTCCATGGGCCGAATGGCCTCCTTCCACACTAGGGATTCTATGATGAGTTTCCAGTGATTTCACAGAATCTTGGACTGCTGACTTTGAGGTTCATTCCAGTAAGTAGTAAGCAGGGTAAGGAACTCTGTTGCTTCGGCATGGAGTTAATCACTTGGAGCAAACATTAGCAAAATGCAGGAATGAGGAGGGTTTGTTGAATGAAATTTCTAATCTGGGGGTGGGGGTCTCCTTGAAGCACTTTGCAACTTTCGCAACACCAAACGTTTGCACATGTGCACTGTGGGCGTCTTTTTAATGCACGGACTGCCAGCGGTTTGGAAGGCAGCGACTCCCCCCCCCCCCCCCCCCCAAGAATCACCACCGCAAAGCTCCTACAGGTGCCACCTAATAGTATCATATAGCTTGGATGGCAGGACAGTCAATAGTGAGGTACTGTAACTTGAGAAGGAACGTAATTAAGCTGCAGATATTGTTCTGAAATGAAATAAATGCATCTCCTTCCAACATTTACTGCATGAGCTGGTACTGAGCTACCTCAGGGGAACAAGTGGAATAATGGGACTTGCATCAGGTCTGCAGCAAGTCAGACCTACCATTTGATTTATGGAGATGCCCTCAATTCTCTTTAGTGCATATTTTGAAAACCAGCTGCACCTCATTGAGCATCCCAAGTCTGCACTAGCTGAAACAAGTTTTTTTAAAAAAAAACAACCTACTTTAATACAGTATCTTAACATCTGTATGTGGTGTTCAAAGGGAAGTTTAATCGTGCAATTTTGCAGGATTTACAAGAATGTTAGTAATTGTTTCGTGATCAAAAGTAATAATTTAGCAATAATTCAGTGTAATTCTTCCATGGGATTGGGTGTTGCTGGCAAGGCCAGAATTTGTTGCCAACCCTAATTGCTTTTGAGATCGGCCACCGTGAACCTCTCTCGTCCGTGATGTACGCCCATGCTGCAAATTTGGTACAGAGTTGTGCATTCTGATCTGAAGGATAACCAGAACCTGCCTTGTTTGGTTAGAAGGTTGCATAAAATTTAAATTAAATTGTTGCGCTCCAATTTCCTGTCCTTGTCTGGACTGTTCTTCTGCATCTGGTAAAGCTGTTCTCCCTCCGGTGAAGGGAGTGATTTTTAAAAAAAACCACATGTTGCTCTGCAGGAAAGGTGTTAAATTGCTAGGCAATTGCACAGCTTTCAGTGGAGCCTTTAACTGGCTGTAATCCCATGGATATTTAATGAAGATGAGTTGACTCTTATGGCAGTGGATTGTTCCATCCTGCTGCAAGCATTAATTCATGTAAAAGAGAGTTGCTCTGAATCCTCCATGTTAGTAATAACCAAACTTGTTTTTGTGTTTAGTCCATGCTCGGAACAGACAGTTGATAGGAAGCACATTAATCTGGTGGCAGCACCTCATACTCACCTGTCATTAAGATTTATTTTTAGGAAATCCTCTTGATTCTTCAATTTTGCACTGCCTACCAGTTCTTTGTCGTATTTCCAAAATTACCATGGCAACAAAGTACTATATCCTATGGATTTGAATGTTTTGTTTTCAAAAATTTAAAACCTTCCTGTAACTGGTTGCCCCTGCCTGTAGTATTTAAATAATTAGCCTATCTCTAGATCTGCAAAATTAATTTGTATTTCCCATAGGAACCACAGCAAATCTCATCTACGCCCCACATTGCCGAATACAGATCGTGGACCAGGACTTTTAGAGAGCCCAACGATATTTAATTTTTCTACCGATCGTCTGTTGAATGGTGTTCGAAGTCCTCAGATGCGACCAGCTGGACCCAACAGGACACGGATCCATAGCAATGCAGGTTATAACAAAAGAGATTTTGGGATTGGAAGGTCAGAGCAGATCAATGCTGATTCATCACCCAGCATGGGCCGAGGAAGGTGAGTCTGAATAGCCAAAATAAGAAAGTAACAGTGGGAATTTATTTGTTTCATATTTCCGTCAGGCACCTTAAGATGTTTAGTTGAGTAAAATGCAGTTATTACTAAGCAAGAAAATCTGAATTTCCTGCTGATCAACGTGTGGTTTCCTGCCATTTTGCCTTGGCGTGTCTTTTCATCCCCGTTTTCTCTCACCCACCCCTCCCCCATCAAAAACCACGCAAGTAAGAAATTCCCCGAATAAATTTGTGATTTTTAAATCCCTGAACAATGGGATGTATCAAGGAATCTAGCAAGAGTAACTTATTTAACTCCCTCTGTCAAACAAAGCATGTTAAAGATGGACCATTTATGATCTGATGAGTAGAAGATGTGGAAAACATGTAGGAGATGGTGATTTGCATCAGTCCTTATGGAATTTTATTTTTTTATCCAGGAAGAATTCATATGGATACAGAAAGAAAAGGGAAGACAAGTTTATGGTATGAAATTTTAATGTTGAGGTTTTCAATACTGACTGTCATTGAGGTTTAATATGGTGGAGCCACTGTAAAAGGGTGCTGGTTGGAGCTTATAGCTCTGGAGTAACTGAACTATCCCATTCAAAACTTAGACTGAACCTGAGAGGGGGTGGAAGTAGTTCCAGTGGTTTATGGACATAATGCAGTTTTGTCCCCATGTGGTATGCAAAGGTTTGCACCACAGTTTCCAATCTTGATTCCAAACACCTTCGCTATTTATAATCTTGAAGCATTGAGCAGTGTTAATCTTAAAACATGATGTGGAGATGCCGGCGTTGGACTGGGGTGAGCACAGTAAGAAGTCTTACAACACCAGGTTAAAGTCCAACAGGTTTGTTTCAAACACGAGCTTTCGGAGCACGGCTCCTTCTTCAGGTGAATGGAAAGGCTTGTTCCAGAAATGTTTATATAGACACAGTCAGAGATGCCCCGGAATGCGAGCACCTGTATGAAGTAAATCCCACTGACAGATACCGAATGCTGCACAGAAAAATGAAAAATGAAAAATAACCAGTCATTTTTCTGTGCAGCATTCGGTATCTGTCAGTGGGATTTACTTCATACAGGTGCTCGCATTCCGGGGCATCTCTGACTGTGTCTATATAAACATTTCTGGAACAAGCCTTTCCATTCACCTGAAGAAGGAGCCGTGCTCCGAAAGCTCGTGTTTGAAACAAACCTGTTGGACTTTAACCTGGTGTTGTAAGACTTCTTACTGTAATCTTAAAACAGGTTGAATAATAAAATAACATGTACGTCCTTGGAGTCGAAAGCTTCCTACAGTTTTGACCTGACGACAAATTTGCCCCAGAGAAGCTTAAATATTTGATTCCTCCATATTTACGTGTCATGAAATTGAACTTATTTGTTGCTGGTATCTGGCAAAACTAACTGTATATTTCCTATTCCTAATTGCCATGACATTCTTAACAGACCTCTTCAGAGAGCACGGTAGTACAGTAGTTAGCACTATACTTCACAGTTGCTTCACAGCGCCAGGGTCCCAGGTTCAATTCCCGGCTTGGTCAGGTTTCCTCCCAGCACCATTAATTATGCATTCGTGGGCGGCAGTGGTTAGCACTGCTGCCTCATCGCACCGAGGACCTGGGTTCGATCTCGGGGCCTGGTCACTGTCCATGTGGATTTTGCACATTCTCCCCTTGCCTGCGTGGCTCACCCCACAACCCAACAATGTGCAGGGTAGGTGATTGGTATGTTAAATTGGAAAACAAAATAATGCTAGGATTTCAATTCCTAACTTGATTTATTCGTCCAGTGCAATTTGTAACGTCGTTATGATACCCAGATGTTAAATCCACTTCAGAGAAAAGTAACTGGTTCTTTCAACTATTTTACAATTATTTCTCGTTTACTTCTCCCTGTCCCACATTTGACAGCAGTGTCTTTAATCTGTTTTGGCCCTGCATTCTGGGATTCGCAGTCAATCTCATCGCATCCTTTTAATAATAATCTTTATTAGTGTTACAAGTAGGCTTACATAAACACTGCAATGAAGTTACTGTGAATATCCCCTTGTTTCCACACTCCGGCATCTGTTCAGGGACACTGAGGGAGAATTCTGAATGTCCAACTCGCCTAATAGCACGTCTTTCGAGACCTGGGGGAAGAAACCGGAGAACCCGGAGGAAACCCATGCAGACACGGGGGGAACGTGCAGACTCCGCACAGACAGTGACCTAAGCCAGGAATCGAACCCGGGTCCCTGGCGCTGTGAAGCAATATTGCTAACCACCGTGCATTTTGGATCCATGTTAAAATCCATCCCTTGCCTAAATTTCCAGTCACCCCTTTTAACATGTACCTTTTGGCACTCATTCATCTTTGTCTAATTACAGTTTTAAATGCAATGCATTGGGATGCTTTTCTGCATCACAGGTGCCACGTAAAACCAAAGTAAGGGAGCACTGTTCTACTCGGCACAATCTTTCTCCCGTCATGTAAAGGTATTGATGTGGACTTCGCAGTAGTAATGATAGTGAAACTGTCAATGTTCTTTGCTGTTATTCCACTGAACCCCCCCCCCCCCCCCCCCCCATAATCTGATTTAAATTGGAGACTTTGGATTTTTCTGACTTTCTTATCGGAAAAGTTGGAAGAATTAAGAATTGAAACCACATCTAACTCCTGGGTAATAATGACCCTGGACTACAAACAGCTTTTAAAAATAAATTTAGAGTACCCAATTCTTTTTTTTTCCAATTATGGGGCAATTTAGCGTGGCCAATCCACCTACCCTGCACATCTTTGGGTGTGGGTGTGAGAGCCACGCAGACTCGGGGAGAATGTGCAAACTCCACACGGACAGTGACCTGGGGCCGGGATCAATCCCAGGTCCTCAGTTCCATGAGGCAGTAGTGCTAACCACTGTGCCACCCTGCCGCCCCAGACTACAAACATATGAATTAGGTCACTCAGTCCCTCAAACCTGCTCCAGCTCTGCGAAGATCATGATCCTCAAAGAAATTCCCATCTCTGTCCTAAATGGGTGGCCCCGAGTTTTAGATCCTCCTGCAACAGAAAATATCCTTTCTACATCCACGCTGTCAATATCCCTCATTGATCTTGGGCTTCAGTCAAGTCACCTCTTACTCTTTTAAACTCTAAGTACAAGCCTAGCCTACAACGGCTTCACGGTAGCACAGTGGTTAGCAGTGTTGCTTCACAGCGCCCGGGTCCCAGGTTCGATTTCTGCTTGTGTCACTGTGCAGAGTCTGCATGTTTCCCCGTGTCTGTGGGTTTCCTCCGGGTGCTCCAGTTTCGTCCCACAAGTCCCAAAAGACGTGCTGTTGGGTGAATTGGACATTCTGAATTCTCCCTCTACCCGAACAGGCGCCGGAGGTGGCAACTAGGGGATTTTCACAGTAACTTGATTGCAGTATTAATGTAAGCCTACTTGTGACAATAATAAAGATAATTATTATTATTACAGCTTGTCCACCCTGTCCTCATCAGCAAACTGGTCATTCCAAGTATTAGTCTAGTAAACCATCTCTGGACATTTTCCAACACATTTATATCCTTTGCATCCTTGCTTACGAAAATATAATTGGGCTCTCTAAAACTCCTTCCTGACAGCAGTTGTTATGGGGGACTTTAACTTTCCAAATATTGACTGGAAACACTATAGTTTGAGTACTTTAGATGGATCCGTTTTTGTCCAATGTGTGCAGGAGGGTTTCCTGATACAGTATGTAGATAGGCCAACAAGAGGCAAGGCCATATTGGATTTGGTACTGGGTAATGAACCAGGACAGGTGTTAGATTTGGAGGTAGGTGAGCATTTTGGTGATGGTGACCACAATTCGATTACGTTTACTTTAACGATGGAAAGGGATAGGTATAAACCGGAGGGCAAGAGTTATTGCTGGGGGAAAGGCAATTATGATGCGATGAGGCAAGACTTAGGATGCATCAGCTGGAGAGGAAAACTGCAGGGGATGGGCACAATGGAAATGTGGAGCATGTTCAAGGAACAGCTACTGCGTGCCCTTGATAAGTATGTACCTGTTAGGCAGGGAGGAAGTGTTCGAGTGAGGGAACCATGGGTTACTAAAGCAGTTGAATCACTTGTTAAGAGGAAGAAGGAGGCTTATGTGAAGATGAGACGTGATGGTTCAGTTGGGTCGCTTGAGAGTTGCAAGTTAGCTAGGAAGGCTCTAAAAAGAGAGCTAAGAAGAGCCAAGCGAGGACATGAGAAGTCTTTGGCAGGTAGGATCAAGGATAACCCTAAAGTTTTCTATAGGTATGTCAGGAATAAAAGAATGACTAAGGTAAGAGTAGGGCCAGTCAAGGACAGTAGTGGGAAGTTGTGCGTAGAGTCCGAGGAGATGGGAGAGGTGCTAAATGAGTATTTTTCGTCAGTATTCACACAGGAAAAAGACAATGTTGTCGAGGAGAATACTGACATACAGGCTACTCGACTAGAAGGGCTTGAGGTTCATAAGGAGGAGGTGTTAGCGATTCTGAAAGTGTGAAAATAGATACGTCCACTGGGCCGGATGGGATTTATCCTAGGATTCTCTGGGAAACTAGGGAGGAGATTGCTGAGCCTTTGGCTTTGATCTTTAAGTCATCTTTGTCTACAGGAATAGTGCCAGAGGATAGCAAATGTTGTCCCCTTGTACAAGAAGGGGAGTAGAGATAACCCCGGTAACTATAGGCCAGTGAGCCTTACTTCTGTTGTGGGAAAAGTCTTGGAAAGATTTATAAGAGATAGGATGTATAATCATCTGCAAAGGAATAATTTGATTAGCGATAGTCAACATGGTTTTGTGAAGGGTAGGTCGTGCCTCACAAACCTCATTGAGTTCTTCGAGAAGGTGACCAAACAGGTGGATGAGGGTAAAGCAGTTGATGTGGTGTATATGGATTTCAGTAAAGCGTTTGATAAGGTTCCCCATGGTAGGCTATTGCAGAAAATACAGAGGCATGGGATTCAGGGTGATGTAGCAGTTTGGATCAGAAATTGGCTAGCTGATAGAAGATAGAGTGGTGGTTGATGGGAAATGCTCTGACTGGTGTCCAGTTACTAGTGGTGTGCCACAAGGATCTGTTTTGGGGCCGTTGCTGTTTGTCATTTTTATAAATGACCTGGAGGAGGACGTAGAAGGATGGGTGAGTAAATTTGCAGATGACACTAAAGTCGGTGGAGTTGTGGACAGTGAAGAAGGGTGTTACAAGTTACAGAGGGACATAGATAAGCTGCAGAGCTGGGCTGACAGGTGGCAAATGGAGTTTAATGCAGAAAAGTGTGAGGTGATTCATTTTGGAAGGAATAACAGAAAGGCAGAGTACTGGGCTAATGGTAAGATTCTTGGTAGTGTGGACGAGCAGAGAGATCTTGGTGTCCATGTCCATAGATCCCTGAAAGTTGCCACCCAGGTTGAGAGGGTTGTTAAGAAGGCGTACGGTGTGTTAGCTTTTATTGGTAGAGGGATTGCGTTTCGGAGCCATGAGGTCATGTTGCAGTTGTACAAAACTCTGGTGCGGCCGCATTTGGAGTATTGTGTGCAGTTCTGGTCGCCACATTATAGGAAGGATGTGGAAGCATTGGAAAGGGTACAGAGGAGATTTACAAGAATGTTGCCAGGTATGGAGGGAAGATCATATGAGGAAAGGCTGAAGCACTTGAGGCTGTTTTCATTAGAGAGAAGAAAGTTAAGAGGTGACTTAATTGAGGCATACAAGATGATCAGAGGATTAGATAGGGTGGACAGTGAGAGCCTTTTTCCTCGGATGGTGATGTCCAGCACGAGGAGACATAGCTTTAAATTGAGGGGAGATAGATATAGGACAGATGTCAGAGGTAGGTTCTTTACTCAGAGTAGTAAGGGCGTGGAATGCCCTGCCTGCAACAGTAGTGGACTCGCCAACACTAAACGCATTCAAATGGTCATTGGATAGGCATGTGGACGATAAGGGAATAGTGTAGAGGGACTTTAGAGGGGTTTCACAGGACGGCGCAACATCGTGGGCCGAAGGGCCTGTACTGCGCTGTTATGTTCTATGTTCTACATCCTTCTTTAAATAAAGAGACCAATACTGTGCACAGTGATCCAGATGTGGTCTCACCAGTGCTCTGAATAACTAAAGCATAACCTCCCTCACTCTTGTTTTTGTATCCCCTTGCAATAAATGATAACACTCTATTAACTTTCCGAATTACTTTGCTAATTACTTGCTGTACCTGCATAATAGCCGTTTGTATTTCATGCACAGGGACGCCCATATCTCCTTTGCATCTCCAAGCTCGACAACGTCTCACCATTGCAATAATATGCTTTTTTATTTTTCCTGCCAAAATAGACAATCTCACGTTTTCTCATATTATAACTCACTCTGCCGGCCCAAAGTTACAAGGCTGGACAAAATGTGCAACTGCATTCCGGTGTAAGTAAATAGGAGTGGCAATCCAACTAGCTGTGGCATTGCTTGGAAATTCTGGCCCTCCAATGCCTCTGCCATCAGCTTTTCACTGTTTCAATAATTTACCAGTTTCTCCATATCTGTCTTTGAGAAATTGGTTTGCTTGTGATATTCTCGGTATTTATTGCTGGGGTGGCAAAACTGACATATGAGGAGGTTGATTTGGTTTGGATTATATTCACGAGTTCAGAGGAATGAGGAGGGATCTCATAGAAACCTCATAGAAACTAAATTCCAATAGAATTAGGCAGGGTAGATACAGGAAGGATTGTCTGATTAGTAAGTTTGCAGACGACACCAAGGTTGGTAGAATTGCGGATAGCGATGAGGACTGTCAGAGGATACAGCAGGATTTAGATCGTTTGGAGATTTGGGCGGAGAGATGGCAGGTGGAGTTTAATCCAGAAAAATGTGAGGTAATGCATTTTTGAAGGTCTAACACAGGTGGGGAATATACAGTGAATGGTAGAACCCTCAAGAGTATTGAAAGTCAGAGACATCTAGGTGTACAGGTCCACAGGTCACTGAAAGGGGCAACACAGATGGAGAAGGTAGTCAAGAAGGCATACGGCATGCTTGCCTTCATTGGCCGGGGCATTGAGTATACGAATTGGCAAGTCATGTTGCAGTTGTATAGAACCTTAGTTAGGCCACACTTGGGAGTATAGTGTTCAATTCTGGTCGCCACACTACCAGAAGGATGTGGAGGCTTTAGAGAGTGAGCAGAAGAGATTTACCAGGATGTTGCCTGGTATGGAGCTATGAGGAGCAGTTGAATAAACTTGGTTTGTTCTCACTTGAACAAAGGAGGTTGAGGGGCGACCTGATAGAGGTCTACAAAATTATGAGGGGCACAGGCAGAGTGCATAGTCAGTGGCTTTTTCCCCAGGGTAGAGGGGTCAATTACTAGGGGGCGTAGGTTTAAGGTGCGAGGGGCAAGGTTTAGAGGAGATGTATGAGGCAAGTTTTTCTACACAGAGGGTAGTGGGTGCCTGGAACTCGCTGCTGGAGGAGGTGGTGGAAGCAGTGACGATAGTGACATTTAAGGGGCATCTTGACAAATACATGAATAGGATGGGAATAGAGGGATATTGACCCTGGAAGCGTAGATGATTTTAGTTTAGACGGGCAGCATGGTCGGCACAGGCTTGGAGGGCTGAAGGGCCTGTTCCTGTGCTGTACTTCTTTGATGTTCCTGAAGGTGGATGTGTCCAGAGACAGGGGGTCACAGTTTGAGGATACGGGGTAAACCATTTAGGACAGAGATGAGGAGAAATTTCTTCACCCTGAGTGGTGAGCTTGTGGAATTCGTTATCACAGGAAGTATTTGAGGCCAGACATTGTATGTTTTCAAGAAGCAGTTACATATAGCACTTTGGGCGAAGGGGATCAAAGGATATTGGGGAGAAAGGGGGATTAGGTCATTGAGTTGGATGATAGTGAATGGCGGAACAGGTATGAAAGGCTGAATGACATCCTCCTATTTTCTATGTTGAGCTTTTAATTTTTTTAAATCTGTACTTTACCCACATTCCTGACGTACACATTTAATTCCCACGCAGACATAATATTCATTGACTCGGCATAGATCACACTTCGTATACTGGAGATGTTTCAATTCACCGTGACTATGTTCATTTCTGTCGAGATTTATTTGAAGTTCTGCAGTCTGCACTGCCCCTTTTTAATATCCTCGAGCATTTCAGTTTTAATGGAAGCCTTTTGTTTTGTTCTTTCATGGGGTACAGGTTTCGCTGGAAAGACTGATATGTTGCCCTAATTGCCTTTGTGGCCTGCCAGGCTATTTCAGTGGGCAAAGTTAAGAGTCAACCATGTTGTTATGGGTCTGGAGTCACGTGTGCCAAGCTGAGTAAGGATGGCAATTTTCCTTCCCTAAAGGACATAGGTTTTTGCAACAATCTGTAGTTTCATGGTCACCGGTTTTTAATTCCAGACGTCTGAATTAATTGAATTTAAATTCCACCAGGCTTTCAATGTGTCCTCAGACCATCCTCCTGGGTCTCTAGATTACTCGTCCAGTGACACGACCACAATGCCACTGTCACCCCCAATTACTGGTTCCAGATGCTTCATTATCCATGGCTGCTCTCATCCTTGGTCTGTGTCATTACAAATAATTAAGTCCTTCTATTTCGTTTGTTGCGCGCCCAGTCAGCAGTTTAGTGTTAATTCAACTACTGCAAGCAGCTTGCCTATCCTCGGTTAAACTAATTCATTTTAACGTTGACACATTGAATTGATTTTTTTATTGAGGTGATTTTTGTTGCTCGAATCAGAAACCACTTTTCTGGGCAACATTAAACATTTCCAAACATAGGTCAAGTGTAAGCTGGATGCAGAGAGAGGTTCTCCTAACTTGCTGAAATTTAATTTCTGGAAAAATGTACACAGATGAGTTCAGCAGATTATACACACTTCAAATTTGCCTCCACCTAATTTGGAAATGGTTTGAACACTAAACTTGCCATGTGTAACACCCTGCAGCTGGCAAAGCAATTTGAGAACTTTGTTCAAATAGTGTTGTGCTGGGGTTTTGACTATTTAAATAAAAGATTCACTTTAAGATGAATCCCAAAATGCAACAAGTTTATAGCACAGTCATTCAGCACATGTATTTGGCAGTTTTCTGCTGGATTGAACCAAATAGATTTCCCTCTTAAAGTGTAGTCAGATTTTGCAATTAGTGGCAAAGTGATGGCACTTGCCACTGAGTCCGAAGCGAAATACAAACTTGCCTAACACTATGATGGGACAGGAATTTCACTTGCAAGGAGGGAGGATTCTCTCAAACAGCGTGGTCCTTGGCATATCTTTCGCTAACCCAGACAAAAGGGATGTAGCACATGAAGTGGATAGGAACCACGGCCACAAAATCTGACGCAACTAAGCTGCTATGTAGATTTGTGTTTAAAAGGTCTGAATTTCACCAGAATAATTTTTTAAAATCATAAATTCAGTTTTTCATCAGAATAATATCAAATTTTAAATTAAATCATTTGAAAAACGTCAGATCCTTCAGCTATTTTTGAAATGTCTTCCATTGTCCTCATTGGCCCGGATATCTAATTATTTCTAAAGTGACTCTGAAGGTGCTCTCTGCTTGGAAATACCAAATAAAACATTAAACTGTTGTGGCAAAAATGCTTGTGGACAATCAAAACAAGTTCTTGCCAGTGCCATTTCTTCTCATCTCATCTAAATTCCAATGAGTACAGGCTCTTTCTTCCTTAGAAATCACTCTAGTGAACCTACTATAAATTGTTTACAGTGCAAGTATACTTAGGAGACCAAAACTATATAATACTCCAGGTATGATCTGATCAATTATCCTATTGTTGCACCTCAAACTTGGGTCAACTAACACTCGAACTCTCAAATTATCGTACAATAATCTGCTTATTGTACCGTACAAGGTTACCATAAAAGATCAAAACTCCACAACAAAAGGTATCAGCCCTATTAAACGCTAAGTATAAAATGCTGTCTGTTTTTGTTACAAAGTATCTAAACGGTGTATAACAAACTATCAAAACTTCTGACTTGAACCTAAATACCACTTGTTGAGAGGTAGGGTGATCAGGACTCCCTCATGGTGGATTGTCCAATGTCCTTGAGTCCCAGACCCAGGGTGCTGTTTCTTAAATTGGTTGTTCCTGCAGGTCATCGCTCCATGTTTCCTCCTTGTACAAATCTTGCTGAAACTGACCATGCTCCAGTTAAGTCCTCGCAGAACAAGCACAAATCAATAATTTTGGTCACGAATATCCAAGGAATCGTGTCTCTCTCAGGTGCCATATTTCTTGCAGGAGCATGACACTGGGGTCTGTGTTCAATGACTGTTCAAGGCATAGTAACAGCCACTGTCCAATCCGCTCCTGTGTTCACGCCCTGGCTGTGCACTTGTTCTTCGCTGCAGATCGCAGCAGTTGGTGCTGATGCAGCCTTTTTAACCATCGGCCTTGTTGGTGTCTTCAGGGATACCCATCAGGCTACACTAAGCAGATGTAGCAACACCTCGCTGCTTTTATATTCAAAAACACCCTTGCAACAAAGGTAAAATTCCATTGGTTGTCTTTCTGAACCTGCAAGTTAGCTTTTTGTGATTTTTGCACAGATATAGTACAGCATTTGCTGCGTCTCTTCATTTAAATAATTTATTTTTCTATTCTTCCTGCCGAAGTGGACAAACTCATATTTTCCCTTGTTATATTCAAACTGCTACATTTTTGCCCAATCACTTGACCCATCTATATCCCTTCCTAGACTTTCTATTCCCCTCTACTTGTTTTCTTTGTATTATCTGCAAATTTGGCTACAATCCAGTCAATCCCTTCAGTCAATTTATTAATATGGATATCAAATAGTTGAGGCCCCACTCTTGATCCCTGTGACACTCCATAATTGCAGTTTGCCTACTGAAAATTATGTATTTATCTTAACAGTTTCCTGTTAGTCTGCCAGTTCTCCATCCATTAGGGGTAGCACAAGTGGCTAGCACTGTGGCTTCACAGCGCCAGGGTCCCAGGTTCGATTCCCCGCTGGGTCACAGTCTGGTCAGAGTCTGCACGTTCTCCCTGTGTCTGTGTGGGTTTCCTCCGGGTGCTCCGGTTTCCTCCCACAGTCCAAAGATGTGCAGGTTAGGTGGATTGGCCATGATAAATTGCCCTTGGTGTCCAAAAAGGTTAGGAGGGGTTATTGGGTTACGGGGATAGGGTGGAAGTGAGGGCTTAAGTGGGTTGGTGCAGACTTGATGGGCTGAATGGCCTCCTTCTGCACTGTATGTTCTATGCTGTTGAATGACCCTGACACTGAATGTGGCACCTTATTGAATGACATTTGGAAATCCAAACATGTTACATGAACTGGTTTTATCAAGTCTGCTTGTTGCATCATCAAAAAATTCAAATAAAATTACCAAACATGATCTCCCTTTCACAAAGCCGTGCTTCCGAATGTCCTGTAAGTACCTTACCAATAATGGTTCAAGTGCTTTTCCAGTGATGCAGGTTAGGATAACTGGCCTATAATCTGGTTTCTGACTCTTTTCTTGAATAGAGTAGTTAAATTCACTATTTTTTAATCTGATGGGACCGTTCAAATATAGGGAATTTTGGAAGCTTGCACTTAATGAATCTGATCACTGCAGCTACTCTTTTAAGCCCCTCTGAAGCAGGACATTGGGTCCTGGAGACTGGTTGACCTTCAGCTTCATTAGTTTACCTCGTACTTTTTCCTTCGGTGGTGGTGATTGTTTTAAGTTCTTCCTTCCCTCATGCCTCTTGATTTCTACGATTGGGATGCTTTTTATGACTCCTCCAGTGAATATAGGTACAGAATGGTTGAAAGTATATTTTGCCATTTCCTAGTTTCCCATTATTAATTTTCAAGTCTCTGCAACGCTTCAGCTACTCTTTTCATTTTTATACACTAGTCAAAGCTATTACTGTTCTCTTATATTTATTGCTGATTTTCTCTTGCACTCCAATTTCTGACTTTTTATTATTCTTTTGGATATCCTTCTGTATTCCATGTACTAATGACTGCATGAAGACATTTGAACCTGAATGGCTCTGATCTATATTCATAATCGTAACAACATTTGAAGTGCTTTCAATGGTTGCGTCCTTCTAAGAAAAATAACTGCAGTTTTTTTAAACCTGCCAATCAAGAGCATCACGACGGACTGTATTTTTAGAGCCTTCCTCTGATAGAACCAATTAACAACCTCCTTGATGTGCCTTTTTGCAGTGCTCTTTCAGCACTACCTTCAAACTGCTCATCCACAATTACTGAGTCAGTGAAAGGTTAGATTTCTCCGTTGCAGTTTAAAAGAGTAAGCAACACTGCTCAGGTTGACCCTGCAGGAAATTACTGTCAAGACATTTCCCGACATAATAGAATGTTACATAGATGCTCATAAAGCATTTATGACAATACTTTATCAAAGCTATGCAATATCCAGTTTTCCCCTAAATACTACGCAAACCATTGAGGATGCAAGCTGCAAAATGTATTCCAAGTAAAGCCAAGTTGGCAGAAACTTTAATGAATATTTTCATGCAATATGTACTGCACTCCCTCTTATAGCTAGAACATCCTTCCTCAGATAAGAAGACTGACACTGCACACACTATTCCAGGTGTGGCCTTACCAAGGCCCTGTATAATTACAGCAAGATATCCCTGCTCCTGTTCTCAAATCCTCTCGCAGTGAAGGCCAGCATGCAATTAACCTTCTTTACCGCCTGCTGTACCTGTATGTTTATCTTCAGTGACTGGTGTACGAGGACACCCAGGTCTTGTTGCAAGTTTCTCCTCTCCTAATTTATGGCCATTCAGATAATAATCTGCCATCTTTCACTGGGACCAAAGTGGATAAACTTGCATGTTTTAAATAAATATTTTTATTCTCCTTTTTCACATTTTCTCCCAAATTTACATCCACCAACAATAAACAATAAGCAGTAACAAATGCAATGTCAATCCCCATATCAATAACAACAGTCCCATCCTCCCACCAAACCCCCAAACAACATCCCGCATGCGAACATAAATAAATAGCAAAAAGGAATCAGGAATTGCCCATAGTCACCATTAATACATAGTCAGTCCCCCTCCTCCCAACCCCCCCCCCCCCCAATGTTCGATGTAATCTAATCTAAAAAGTGCATAATGAATAACGCCAATGAATTGTAGAACCCCTCCATCCTTCCACTCAGTTCAAATTTGACCTTCTCAAGAGTTAAGAATTCCAGCAGGCTACCCTAAAAACCTCCTTCCCGTAGTCCTCCAGCTTTGGATAGGACCAAAAGATATGAATGTGGTCCCCCCCGCAACACTCGCACACATCTTCTACCCATTCGAAGAGCCAGCTCATCCTCGCCCTTGTGAGGTGCGCTCTATATACCACCTTCAGCTGTATCAGCCCCAACCTCGTGCACGAGGTGGAGGCGTTCACCCTCTGGAGCACATCAAACCAGAACCTCTCTCCCAACTCTTCTTCCCACTTTGCCTTGATCCCATCCAGCGATGCCTTCTTTTCCAAATTAGCCCTGTAAACCGCCAACACTACCCCCTTCTCCAGTCCCCCTGTTGTCAGCACCTCCTGCCGCAATGTGGTGGCCGGCTCTACCGGGAAGCTCTGTATCTCCTTTCTAGCAAAGTCTTGAACCTGCATGTATATAAACACTTACTCCTGCTCCAGCCCATGCTTTGCTTCCAGCTCCTTCAATCCTGCAAACCGACCTCCAAGAAACAAATCTTTTAGTGTCCTAATTCCTTTCTCCTCCCATCTCCAAAAATTTCCATTCCACTGTCCTGGCTCAAATCTATGGTTTCGCCTGAATTGGCATTTCCCTCGGCCCTGCCCCCAACCCAAAGTGCTGGCAAAACTGCCTCCAAATTATCAACGAAGCTATTAGTACCGGACTCCCGGATATTTCCCTGGAGCCGTTGGGAGCGGAACTGTTGCTAGTGCCTTCAATCCCAACCTCCTACTTGTGACCTCTCCTCTATTCTGACCCATTGGGAGTCGACCCCTCTGACCCAGCTGTAAGATAACCTTGCATTTATCCAAATTATATTGCATCTACCATTCATTTGCCCACTCAGTCAACTTGTCCAAATCACTGAGGGATCTTTGCATCCTCCTCACAACTCACCCTCTCACCCACATGCAAATTTAGACATATGACATTTTGTTCCTCATCTAAATCATTAATATATATTGTGAATACCTGGGGTCCTAGCACCCATCCCTGCGGTACCCCACTAGTCACTGGCTGCCAATTTGAAAAAGACCCGTTAATTCCTTCTTTGTTTCCTGTCTGCCAAACAGTTTTGTATCCATCTTAATATACTACCCCAATCCCATTCGCTTTTATTTTACATGCTCATTTTTTATGCGGGACTTTGTCAAAAGCCTTCTGAAAGTCCAAAAACACTGCATCCACTGGCTCCCCTTCATCAATTCTACAGTTACATCCTTGGAAGAATTCCAGTAGATTTGTCAAGCATGATATCCCCATCATAAATCCTTGCTGATTGTCCGATCCTGCCACTGTTTTCTAAGTGCTCCGCTATAAAATCTTTGATGGTGGATTCTAGAATTTTCCCCACTACTGTACTGACGTCAGGCTTATTGGTCTATAATTCTCTGTTTTCTCTCTCCATCCCTTTTTAAATAGTTGAGTTACATAAGCTACCCTCCAATCTGCAGGAACTGTTCCACAGTCTATAGAATCCTGGAAGATGACCACCAATGCATCCATTATTTCTAGAGCCACCCCCTGGGATGTAGATCATCAGGCCCTGGGGATTTATCAGCATTCAATCCCATCAATTTCCCCAACACCATTTCTCGACTGCTATTGATCACCATCAGTTACTCTCCCCCTCTAAACCCTGCATTTTCCAGCATTTCTGCTATCTTAATTGTGTCTTTATTTGTGAAGACAGAACTAACGCATGTATTAGTTGCTCAGCCATTTCTTTATGAGGCAAGATTGCTTTTGCATTTCACTTAAGCGAGGAAAAAGGGGATGCAAAGGGAGAGGGATAGTTTATCAAAATAAGTTTGGTTTAAGTTTGCAATTACTTTCTCGGATACATTTCTTAAACAGATTATCTGGTCATTATCACTTGTTCGTGGGAATTTACTGTGCACAAATTGGTTGCTGCATTTCCTACATTACAGCAGTGACTACACTTCAGTACTTCCGTGGCTGTACAGTACCTTAGCACAACTAAGATTGTAAACGATGCTTCAGAAATGCATGTCTGCCTCTGTTCAATTTATCCCTGATGGTTTCTAATAAATTTGATTTTGGTGATTAACTTTGTTGTTGTAAATTTGCCGGTATTGCCAACATCGGTTTGTGTTAACAATGTGCAATGCCTTTTGAGGGAAATCTCAGTATAATAGTGATGTACCATACTCTGGAGGCTTACCGGAGCCGTTTGCAAACTTGTTTTCCTATTCATTTGCTAATACGGGTTTGTGCATTCCTGGACAATTAAATTGAGATCAATTGACTGCCGTTTGACATTATTTGGAGGGAACTGTTATTAAAACTAGTTACTTTTTTTTTTGGCAGAGGTCCCAGGCACAGTCCCCTCCTCCACCAAAGCCACCATCACCTAACTTTGAATTAGGGTTGTCAAACTTTCCTCCTTTGCCTGGAGCTGCAGGCAACCTGAAGACTGAAGAGGTTCTTGAGAACAGACTATCAAATGTGGTCAAAGTAATTCCAAAAGAGAAGGCACAGATATTACAGGTATTGTGGCAATTCAGTTCTGCTTTTGAAGACCACCACACTAGATCAGATCGTGGAATGGTTCATTTTGAAACAAGAATTGAGTTTATACGGTAAAACCCCCATAGAAATAAAGTACAGCACTTGCCTACATTCTAAGCAGATGAGAATCCACCAAGTCTGGTACATGACTCTGTTCCGAAAGATAGATTTCAACCCAAGAATTCGGAGGACATCTAGATTTGGGGGTACATGGAAATATATAACTAATGGACTGCCACAGGGTTCAGTCCTTGGGCCCCACTGTTTACAATATATATTAATGACTTGGATGTCGGGATAAGAAGGTACTATAGGCTAATTTGCAGATGGCACTAAAATAGATGGGATCGTAAGTTGCAATGAGGAAATAGAGATTTACATATGGATATAGATAGGTTAGTTGAGTGGGCCAAAATTTGGCAGATGGAGTTAAACGTAGAGAAGTGTGAGGTTATCTATTTTGGTTGGAAAAATGCAACGGCAACTTATCTAAATTGCAAGAAAGCTTCCGTGCAGAGGGATCTGGGTATCCTCGTGTGTGAGGCGCAGAAAACTAGCATACAGGTCCATCAGATAATAAAGAAAAGAAATGGAATGTTGGCATGTATCGCTAAAGAAATAGAGTATAAAGGTAGGTAAATCTTGTTGCAACTGTATACGGCATTGGTGAGACTGCACCTGAAATACTCTGTACAGTTTTGGTCCCTTATTTGAGGAGGGATGCAGTTGCATTAGAGTCAGTTCAGAGGAGGTTGACTGGATTAATTCCAGAGAAGTCCTATGAAGAGAGATTGAGCAGTTTAGGCCTATACTCTCTCTCGAGTTTCGTAGAATGATAGATATGATTGATGGTATTGACAAAATTAGATTTGGAGCAGATGCTTCCTCTTGTGGGATGTGAGGTCATAGGATAAAGGATAGCAAATTTAAACCAGATATGAGGAGAAATGACTTCTCTCAAGAGTTGTGAATCTGTGGAATTCACTACCCCAGAATGTAGTGGATGTCAGAACAAGAGTAAATTTGAAGAAAGAGACAGATTTTAATTTGTGATGGGTTAAAGAGTTATGGAGAATGGACACCAAAGTGGAGTTGAAGCCAAGAGGTGATTAACCATGATTGTATTTAATTATGGAGCGGGCTCAAGTAGTTGAATCACTTATTCCTCCCAGTTCTTATGTATTTAAGGGCCTTCAAACCATAGATAATGAGTAAGGACTAGTCAACTGTTGGAATGATATGTAACCTGCCAAGCAGGTTTTTGCAAAGTTCCAGGACTAATTACATAAGTATTTTTCTTTCAACTACTTTCCCAATGTGCATTCCTGGCCCGGATCCAGGATTATGTGGTACCTTAAATTATGTGAAAAATTATTTGTGTCGGGCTAGTATTTCTAAAAATTATCCGAAAGGTAAAGACTAGCTTTGGAGGGAAGACAACCTTCAGCAAAACGTGAACAATGACTCCCAAAAGAGTCATTGTTCTCTTGGCATGTAGGTAGGCATGTACCTACCTTTATTTTTGACAACAGGCTATTAAACTCAGTTGGAGGGTTTTGCCCTCAAACATCACTGCACTAATTTATATTTTTCAAAGCATCTCCAGCATTCTCTATTTCCATTGAGACATTTAAAATGCTGGACGGAAGGGTGGAAATGGATTCTGAGCAGGGTCACAGATTGAAGTCACAGTCAACAGGATTTTAAGGAAGCTTTTTTGGAGTGAGGAACGTAGCAGTAAGATCAATACAAGTCCATAATGTTAGGGAACATCATTTAATGTAGGTGTGGACAAAGCCACAAGATTGGGAATCATAGGAGTGACTTGAATGAAATCAATTCGCTGGGAAATTGATCTTGGAGAGGATTAGGGTAGTGGAAGTGTGAGGTCAGAACATGGCCTACAGTACATTAGAAGAATTATGGTTTGTGCAGGGATGAGTTGACCCAGCCCACTGAGATGATATTGGCGAATTAGACACAAGGGACAGGATTCTCCAATTCTGAGACTGTTGACATCAACGCAGAATTGAAGGACTTTCACGACAGCAAAACTGGCGCCGCACATGGACTGATTCTGCTACTGTTAAGGGGCTAGCACCGGCGGCATGTGGAACACAAATCGATTCTAATGAGAAACGGTGTCAGATCCGCTGGTTCCGCGATTGACACTCAGGAGGCTGATGAGCTGCAGCCACACATACACACGGCACTCCCCACACACACACCATCCTAGTCAACAAGATGGCAGCGAGGAGAGCAGCCCCAAGGTTTACTGATGCTGCCCTGGAGACCCTCGTGGACACGTGTAGCAGACGTGGAATACCTTGTACCCAGGCCCAGGAAGGAGGCTGCCAGCTGCCGCCGTTCAGTGCCTGGGTGCAGGTGGCAGAGACCAACAGCACCGTGGGCAGCACTGTCAGGACTGGGCAGCAGTGCCGAAAAATACTGCACGACCTGCGGGCGACCAGAGTGAGTAAGCAGCACTCTGCCCCGGCACCAATCACTGTAACCTGACCGCTCACCACACAGCTGATCTGGTACAGCAGACTGAGGTAGGAACAATGGAGGGGGCGGATGGTCGGAGGGTAGGCCAACCCCAGAGACCAGCAGCCGTCCAGATGGGTTTCGACCTGGATGGTAGTCCCACCTCTAGTGGAGATGCAGTCGCAGAGCCAGAGACTACATGAGGGGTTGTCGCCGAGCATCCAGCACCTGCAGGAGCTATTGGAGGAGTCCAACCACGTGCAGCAGCAAGAGGTGGTGACAATGCGTGCCACCCGGGCCAACACTTCACGGGTGGTGTTCACGCTGGAGGCATTGGGGGCGACGGTCCTGGCTATGGATCAGCATGTCCAAGGCCTGGGGCACTCTATCCAGGTGTAGGACAGGGTTGTCGTCCCACAGGCAACCATGTTGCATGAGCAACCTGGACATTGCAACAACGCTTCTGAGAGTTGCCCAGTCACAGCAGAACATAGCTGGGAACGTCGGCGGCATTGCCGAGGCACTGGCCAATGTTGAGCAGACACTGGGGTGGCCCGGTCCCAGAGGGAGATGGCGCAGTCACTGGCTGATGTGACACAAACCCAGAAGGCGATCGCATAGTCACAGCGTGACGTGCCCCAGTCCCAGACAGATGCCCCCCTCTCTGTGCTCCATGACCACGAGCGTGCTGACCCTGGTCGAGACGAGAGCAGGCTTCCAGGGCTGGCAGAGCCAGGTGGCGGGGGAGCCCCGGGATAGCTCCGCTCACTTCCATCCCATGGAGTAGCCTGGGGGCCATCAGGCACCCCAAGGCAGGGAAAGAGGTAGTGATGGGAGCCATGCCGGTGACTCGCACAGGGGAAGTGCAGGAACATTGTAGCATCTCGGACTCATCCGTCCCGTCCCTTGGCCATTTGGTGAGCAGCGGGCAAAACGGTGCAGCACCACTCCACCCGAGCAGGAACCGGGTCATCAAGTCTGGTGGCAGGACAGGACTAACAGAAGGCTGCCTCCACGCCTGTTTTACCGCCTGGGAAACCACCTAGACGTCGTGTTGGGACCCGTGAGACCAGAAGGTTAGACACTAGTTGGGTAGGCACGGGTGCAGGCACACTTTAGTTATAGGCTAGGGTGCAAATCTGTTCACACTGTTACAACCTGCCTTGGTGCTCTGTCTGATGGATGTGAGGGATGGACTGGGCTGGCCAGAGAGAGGGTGGGGGCGAGGAATGGGCGGAAGTTGTGAAGCACCGCTCAATCATGAACCTGGTTACTACATGGGAGTAGTTGTTGCAGGTCTCCACATCGGTCTGTGTGACTCGTCTCGAACATGTCCGGAATTGTAGTGTGTGCCATGATTTTTTAAATTTTTTTTTTATAAATTTAGAGTAGCCAATTATTTTTTTCCAGGCAATTTAGCGTGGCCAATCCACCTAACCTGCACATCTTTGGGTTGTGGGGGTGAAACCCACGCAGACATGGGGAGAATGTGCAAACTCCACACGGACAGTGACCCAGGGCCGGGATTCGAACCCGGGTCCTCAGTGCCGCAGTCCCAGTGCTAACCACTGCGCCACATGCTGCCCTGTGTGCCATGATGAAGGCTTTGTGCACGCTGACTGGTTATTGGGCACAGGTGAATGATGCATAGCTGATGGTCACATCAGCTGCATGATCATAGAGTGTTACCCCTTTTGGTGGGTGTAGAACGGCCTGTCCTCTGCAGGTGTTTGTAGGGGGATGTGCATCTCATCGATCACCCCCTGGACCCCAGCATCCTGGTGATGGCGGTGAACCCTGCCGCCGGCCTGATGGGCTCGGTCCACTTTGAAATGGATGTATTGAGCTGCCTGGGTATTTAGGGCCTCCGTGACTGTGCGTATGCACCTGTGCACTGAAGTCTGAGATCCCGGACAGGTCTCTGTTCGGTTCCTGGAAGGAGCCCATCATGTAAATCACTAAGGCAACCATCACCTTGATGGCCATGTCCTCCCCCATACCTCAGCAGTGCCAGGTATGCCATGATCTAGCAGATAAGTCGCATTGTCTCTGCTCAGTCGGAGTCTTCAGCATGCCTTGTCCGACAGGTCCTCGAATGACGGGGCGGTGCGGGTACACACGAGGCCTCACGGCCCCTCCTTGGCCTGCTAATATGCAAACTGTGTTTACTGTACATGCATGCATACGTACATACACACATACATACAGTGCAAAAGGTGGCCATTCGGCCCATAGAGTCTGCACCGACCACTTAAGCCCTCACTTCCACCCTGTCCACGTAACCCAATAACCCCATCAAACCTTTTTGGACACTAAGGGCAATTTAGCATGACCATCCACCTAACCTGCACATCTTTGGACTGTGGGAGGAAATGGGAGTACCAGGAGGCAACCCCCACGGACACGGGAGAACGCGAAGACTCTGCACAGACAGTGACCCAGCGGGGAATCGAACCTGGACCCTGGCACTGTGAAGCCACAATACTATCTACCGTGCTATTGGCGGCAGCTGCGATTTTGGCGTCAGTACCGATGCTCCGTCCAATTGGGTTTCACTATTTTGGCGACAGCCAATGGAGAATCGGGTCCAAGTTGAGAGCATCAAGGTATTCCAGGGGAAATAGAAGGAAGTGTCTTGTTAATGAGTGAATCTTGGTAAGGAAGCTGAATTAGGTAAAGTTGTTCGCAAAAGTTCCAGTACTTCCTGCTTCCCAACAGAACGTTGTCGTTTTCAGATTAGATATTAACCATGATATATCCAGTACTTCCCCAGAGCGGAGAAACTACGACATCTTTTTCGCAGCCTTCAACACATCATCGATGAAGATGAACATCTTGCCAAGGTCATCCCTACACCCCCACTACTTGCCTTCAAACAACCACGCAACCTCAAACAAACCATCGTTGCAGCAAACTACCCAGCCTTCAGAACAGCGACCACGACACTACACAACCCTGCCATGACAATCTCTGCAAGACGTGCCAGATCGTCGACATGGGTACCACCATTACATGTGAGAACACCACCCACCAGGTACCCGGTACATACTCGTGCAACTCTGCCAACATTGTCGACCTCATAAGATGCAGGAAAGGATGTCCCCAAGCGTGATACAGTGACGAGACCATGCAGACGTTGCGACAATGGATGAATGGACATTGTGCGACAATCGCCAGGCAGAAATGCTCCCTTGCAGTCGGGGAACACTTCAGCAGTCAAGGGCATTCAAACTCTCATCTCCGGATAAGCGTTCTCCAAGGTGGCCTTCAGGACGCACGACAACACAGAATCGCCGAGCAGAAACTTGTAGCCAAGTTCTGCCCACATGAGTACGGCCTCAACCCGGGCCTTGGATTCATGTCGCGTTACATTCATCCCCCACCATCTGGCCTGGGTTTGCGAAATCCTACCAACTGTCCTGGTTTGAGACAATTCACACCTCTTTAACCTGGGATTATCTTTATCTCTGGATCTGTAAAGATTTAATTACCTGCAAATGCTCGCATTCAAAGCATTGTCTTGCATCTTTAACTTTGTCTATCTGTACATGTTTCTGAAACATACCTACCTCTTTGTTCACCTGAGGAAGGAGCAGTGCTCCAAAAGCTAGTGATTTGAAAGAAACCTGTTGGACTTTAACCTGGTGTTGTAAGACTTCTTACTGATATTAACCAGATCACATCTGCGTTTTAAGTAAACGTACGGTTTTAAAAGAAAAGCATAAGAATTCTGGTTTTCTGGGGAATGTATATCCTTCAGTCAACATTGTCAACAGGTTGTTTACTCATGTAAATCATTGACGTTTGTAACCGCTGGCTGTATCCAAATTGGTTTCCACATTGCTCTTGTTACTGCAATGATGGCACTTCAGAAGTTTCTCACTGCATTTAAAATTTGAGGTTTTATACATTGCAAGTTCTTTTATTGTGTGACACTGAGGTGGAACTAGTTTACCACCTAGTTCCTTAGAACCTAGGTTGTATAAATTTATTGTTGTTGAAATCATTTTAAGCACATTTAGATTTAGCTTAATAGATCATGGATTGATGGTGTATATCAGCAAGTATCAATTTGTAGAATTAACTTTGGTATCATTCTCCAAATAGAACATTGACAGAGTCATATAGCACAGAAAGGGTCCTTCAGCCCATCACGTCTGCCCCAGTCAAAAACAACCACCTAATTATTCTAATCCCATTTTCCAGCACTTGGCCCATACCCTTGGATGCCTTGGGATTGTATGTGCACAACTAAATGCTACTTAAATGTTATGAGGGTCACTGCCTCCCATCACCCATTCAGGCAGCGAGTTCTAAACGTTCAACGCCGTCTGGGTAAAAAAACGTTTTCCTCACATCCCCTCTAAACCTCCTGCGGCTTACTTTATGCTTATGCCCCCTGGTCATTCATACCTCCACCAAAGGGAAAAGTTTCTTCCCTTTCACTTATCCATGCCCCTTATAATCTTATGCATCTCAATCATGTCCCCCCCCCCCTCAGTCTCCTCTGCTCCAAGGAAAACAATCCAAGTTTATCCAATTGCTCTTCATAACTAAAACCCTCCAGCCGTGCAACATACTCTGCACCCTTTCCAGTGCTATCATATCCCTCTTATAATGTGGATTCCAGAATGGCACACAATACTCTAGCTGCAGCCTAACCAACATTTTATAGAGTTCCAGTACAACCTCCCTGCTCTTAAACTCTGCCTCGACTAATAAAGGCAAGTAAACCATATGCCGCCTTAACCACAATATCCACCTGCTCTACTATCTTAAGGGATCAGTGTACATGCGCAGCAAGATCTCTGATCCTCGGTGCTTCCCAGGGTCCTGCCCAAGTACATCTCCTTGCACTTATCCAGATTGAATTCCATTTGCCATTGATCAGCCCACCTGACCAGCCTGTCTATGTCTTCCTGTCCATCGAAGGCTATCCTCCTCCCTATTTAACACCCCACCAATTTTCGTATCATCTGAAAACTTGCTGATCAAGCCTCCTACATTCATATCTAAATCATTTATATAAACTCCAAACAGCAAGGGTCCCAAGACTGATGCCTGTGGAACCCCTCTGGGCGCAGGTTTCCAGTCAGAAAAGCACCCCTCAACAATCACCCTCTGCTTCCTGCCACTCAAGTCAATTATGATTCCAATTTGCCAAATTTCCTTTAGGATCGCATGGGTCCTTACCTTTGCTATCAGCCTCCCAAGTGGAACCTTAAGAAAGCCTTGCTGGAGTCCAAGTAGACAATGTCAAATCATTTCCCTCATCTACGCACCTGGTCACCTACTTGAAAAATTCAATCAAGTTGGTCGGACATGACCTCCCCTTGACAAAACCATGCTGACTCTTGATTGATTGCTTCCTCTCAAATGCAGATTGAATTAGTTCCAATAGTTTCCCCACCACTGAGGTCAGACTGACTAGCCTGTAGTTACCTGGTTTATTCCTTCTGCCCTTCTTGAATAATGGTACCACATTGGCTATCCTCCAATCCTCTGGTACCCTCTGTGGCCAGAGATCATTCTACCCATATGACTTCATTTGAAGAGCCTTCTAAGATGTCGTCCCTCCTTACTGCTGTAATTGATTCCCTGATCAAAATTGTGACACTCTCTCTGTTACCTCTTTCCCTATCTCGCCTGAAGGTTCTATATCCTGGTATATTGAGCTGCCAATCCTCCCCCTCTCAACCATGTCTCACTGACCGTAATGACACCATACTCCTGTGTTTTAATTTTGTGCCCTCAATTCATCTGCCTCCTTCGTCAGGCCCCTTGCATTAAAATTAATTCTATCCAATCTTTCCAAACTCCCTTGTGACTTAACAGGTCTAGACATTCCATGCCTTTCTGACTCAATTGATGTCTGTTCTAATTTTTAGCTGTGCCATGCTGAACCTGCAATGCACTTCCATTTGGTGACTTGATATCCATATCTTGCAATCTTAACAGAGGGAAATTGAGTACAGATTTGTTCATGCAGTACTCGTGCAGCTATCTGAAGTGCAATTATGAGTTGAAAGGATTCTATTGGTGTTGAGGCTAATGCTTACAACTAAACTCCAAGCAGAACGATGGCTGCTAAGACAGTGTCACCTTCCTGCGTTACTTAACGGCAGTCAGCTTGCTATATGCCCACTAAGGTCATTGGACTAAAATAACGAGGATCACAATACTGATCATTTTCATTTTAGAGTATAAATGTTGATGCAAGCACTAACACTATACCTTCGGGAATACCACGGGAGACACTGCCATCCATACCTCCAACTTCACTGCCGGTGAGTTCTGAGGGCTCTCCTTCACCACCTCGTTCTCCAGAAATCAAGTAAGTTATTTAAATTCTGGTAGTTGATACCAATAATACCTGTATGTGAACATCTTTATGTACATATCTGTTGATGAACCTGTTTTAATTAAGCAATTTTGTTGACTCCCTCCAGTGCAGAAGGAGGCCACCTGGCCCATTGGGCCTGCACTGACACACTGAAAGAGCATCCCACCGAAGCCCACTCCTCCGCCCTATTCCTGTAACCTCACCTAACCTGCATGTCTTTAGACTGTGGGAGGAAACCAGTGCACGGGGAGAATGTGCAAACTCCACCCAGTCACCCAAGGCCGGAATCGAACCCGGGCCCCTGGTGCTGTGAGGCAACAGTGCTAACCATTGTGCCACCATGCCGCCCCACTTGTTCAACTAAATTTATACCAAGAGAAAATAATTCGGAACATGCAAGGATCTCTTGTGTCATGTAGCAATAACTGCTTGGTTATTAGTGTTAAATGCTGTTTGTTAGTAGCTTCCACAGAAACCATTGTTTTTGATAGAGGATGCTCACCCTGTTGAATCTGACAACCTATTTGGTGTGGAACAATGTTTCTCAAACTCCTCATCAGAATTGTGTCAACCACTTGCTTTGCATCATGCAATTTTTATTTTCAAGTGGTCTAATCATAGTCCCACTTGTGTAAATTTGGAACTTTGAAGTAGTCTTTCTAATGTTGTAAACTATATGTGCAGATACACGTATTGAAAAGATAGTAATTGTGAATCATGTATGTAGAATCTGGTTTTTGGAGTTTCTTGTTGATCTTTTGCTCCACATTATCCATATTTTTCTCCCACATTAATCCAATTTGCTTTATCGACCAATGACTGCCTCTTGTCATTCTTAATCTCTAAAGCAAAATTGAATAATGTTGAATTACCTCGTAATTGCCGTTATAACATGGAGAATTGACCATTTTATGTTCTTTAGTCGTGTGGCAGTCAGCATTAGTATGTACATGTATATTATATATAATTTTCAGATAGACACCTTTGGAGGAACAGTTTGAGCTTTAAAAATGTAACATCTTGGTGTTTCCTGTTAATAATTTGTGATTTTTGACTTTCTCAGTGCCACGAGTCCCTGTCAGCTGTAGCTCAGCAAGCAGTCCAGCACTGTTAGAATTAGAAGCAAAATAGCCCAAGTGCTGGAATTCCAACAGAGAACCATGCTGGTAATACTCAGCGGGTCAGACAACATCTGTGGAGAAAGCAGCTGAGTTGACATTTTGAATTGGGACTTTTGAAACTCATTATTAGGCCAGGCAGCATCTAGATCCAATGTTTCCAATATTCTGTCCTTGTTTCTGTAGACTGAAATTTGACATACCTTTTTGATCTTGGATATTGGCAAGGAAAAGTTGTCAAAATAGGTGAAGCCACTGGTATCAAAAAGGTGTTCTAACTTAAGTATTATTGACGTCGGATCACAATTTCAGCATTTTCACTGGACAGATATGAGGTATGGTAGAAAGTCCATGCACTCTTCCACAGGGAATTCGAGTAAATTACTTTTTTCACAGACACATGTGCACACGCCCCTCATCAAAAGGTCGATATGCAATGTTCGATAATAAGGCAGCATTTGTCCATCCCCGATTACCCTTGAGACGGTGGTGGTGTGCTGCTTGCTACCTTGATCTGCTGCAGTCCATCTGTGGGTGCACCCACAGTGCTGTTGAGACAGGAGATCCATGATTTTCATCCATTGACAGTGAAGCAATAGAGTTCGAAGTTGGGGATGATGTGTGACTTGGAGGGGAACTTGTAGGTGGTGGTGGTTCCCATACGTCTGCTTCCTTTGTCCTTCGAGGCTGTAGAGGTTGAAAGTTAGGAAGGTACTATCTGAGGAACCTTGACAAATTGCATTGCATCTGGCACGGTAGCACAGTGGTTAGCTCCGTTGCGCCACAGCACCAGGGTCCCAGGTTCGATTCCTGGCTTGGGTCATTGTCTGTGTGGAATCTGCACGATCTCTCTGTGTCTGCGTGGGTTTCCTCCCACAGTCCCAAAAGACGGCTGTTAGCTGCAGTGGACATTCTGAATTCTCCCTCTGTGTCCCCAAATAGGCGCCGGAATGTGGCGACTAGGGCTTTTCACAGTAACTCCATTGCTAATGTTAATGTCAGCCTACTTGTGACAGATTATTTTTTTTAAAAAGCTGGGCGACACTGCAGCCATTGAGTTTAATTCCTGTTTCGAACATACGAGGGCAGTACCAAACATCTTTCCTTCAGATACATACAGTACGATTTTGACTGCACGTCCCTAGAACCGTCAGAAGTTTGGACATCAGATTTAATTTGGGCGCGTGGAAGTGGAAAGAGAGAACATCTTACTGCTTTAACAAAACAGCAGAACTTTTAACCAAGGCTCAGAAGTTAACTAGATCCATTCACAGTAAAAACAAATTCAGCTTACTATGCTAAAAGTCTGTGGGTTGCTGAGAAATTTGAGAGATCTGTCTTGGCTGTGTCTTCAATTTAGTGTGCAGTTTGTGGTGTGTTCGATCACAGTTTGGCTGTTAATTAATGTTCATCTCAAGTTAGTGCTGAATCATAGAATTTACAGTGCAGAAGGATCTGCATTGAGTCTGCACTGGCTCTTAGAAAGAGCACCCCACTTAAGCCCACACCTTCACCCTATCCCCGTAACCCAGTAACTCCACCTAACGTTTTTGGACACAAAGGGGCAGTTGGTAACATGGCCAATCCATCTAACCTGCATATCTTTGGACTGTGGGAGGAAACCGGAGGAAACCCAGGCTGACATGGGGCAAAAGTGCAAACTCCACACAGTCATCCAAGGCCGGAATTGAACCTGGATCCCTGGAGCTGTGAGGCAGCAGTGCTAACACTGCCACTGTGCCGCCCTAGAGTATAAGATAGATAGTATTCACTGTTTGCTTCGTAGACACCTGTGTAGCAAAATTTTGAAAGTTGTCAAATCCTGTGGCTTCATTCGCGTTATTAAATACCTGGGAATTTAAAACTCACTTACTTTACAAAAATGTTTGGGGGCCAGCAAAAGATGGCATTGGCAGTATCCTTTGAATTGTCTTGTTTTCTATCCCTGTCTAAAGCAGTCTCCATCCAGCATGATTTGTTCTTTTCCTGCTGTATTACCTTCAATTTCCAGCAGGTGGTGCCCAGGACCAGTTTTATTTTGCTGTCTCCTTGCCTCTTAAAAAGATGAGCTTGTATTCAGTGCACCAGTTAGAAACCTTAATTATGTCTGTTATAGGCAAATTTATTCTGTGCGCTCTACTAACAGTAAATATTTCTGCATAGTAAAAATATGATCTGCATAATTAAATGCTATAAGACTTGGCAAAATGCATGTCTTGCAGCCATTCAATAATGGCTTGTTTTCATTCCATCTCAGCCATGTTCATGCTTTTAATTGGGTTATTCCTTTGTTTAAGAAGCTAACAGATCCTCTTCCTCCAGTTGGTTGTCAGCACATATTAAAACTTTGCCTTTTTCTTCCATTATTAAGATTCTTTTAATCCTGTCTGGTTTTCCATTTTTAAACCTGTCTTCAGTGACATGCATACTTTCTGGTAATAGTTTCCTTCAGGGTTCTTCCATCATCATACAAGGTAAAGAATGAAATTCAGAACGAGGTTTGATGTAAAGGTGACTCTCTGGGCCCACTGCAAAATAGAATCTCTCACTCCAGAGTTAACGCTTTGGGAATGTTTTTGAACTTTTCTGTTGGGTGCACACATCGTGTGCAAAGTGTTGCATCCGGAGTTGCAACTTCCAACATCCGTCTCCATGAGTCTGTGTAATCAGCCAACTATCTGCCTATTCCTGATCAAAACCAAAGAATTTGAAGTTACCAGAGCTCCCAGATATTTTACTCATTGTTCCCTGTGGTGGTCAAACCAGCCATTTGTATTCTGAATTTGGTCTTTACCAAGGACGAGCAACAAGTCCTTCCTAATAGATGGAACCACTTAGCATCAGGAAGTAGGAAGCATGACAAGTTGCCACTCTCCAAGTAGTCAGTAAAGTGTTACTCTTTTCACTTCTTGTGTCTTGAAGAATAATTTCAATACCCCTGAAGGCCAAGTTGCTTTGAGCAAGTCAGGTAGTTGAACTCAGCGCTGAATGGTTGAAGGAAGGAAGCACGGGATTTTCACTGTCAATTGAAGAAACCAATTTAATGAATTGTGATCTGTCCAGGATGTGAATTGAGGTTTGAAAGAATAGAATTTTCACAACCTGGAATGTGAACTGCTACTTCAATTTATTAGTGTTTAGTTTCTCCCATACTTGAGGAAAAAAAGCTAGTTAGTCATATTTTCTGAGGAAGTATGAAAGGAACTAGGCAAACCCAGCTAGTATGTGGTTCTTTGATAACTTTCCCCCTCGTGGCTGACTCTTAAAACCAGTACTTGATTTGAATCAGAGCAGACTATTCAGATCCAAGACAGTTCTAATTAATTATTAGTCTATTGCTGATCTGTACCCGAACTCCATTTGCACAAGTTGGTTCCATATCGTTGCTACTCTTTGAAGGTTTGAATCGTGGTCTTGAAAGTTTCAATTGACTCCGCATCCAAAGCCTTTTGAAGGGGCAAGTTCCATGTTTCACTACTTTGAAGTCCATCCTGATTGTTTTCCTGCATTCCCCACCGTAGAATGTTCCCTTTTAAAAAATAATGATTTACATTACTCAACTCCTAGGAATACCAGGCAAGTTAGAAATCTGTCCCATAATTTAACCACAAAATTCTGGTGAATCCATATCCCTTTAAGGCCAAACCTTCCTGAGGTTCCAGGCCCAAAACTGAAAGCAGTTTGTTGCTTTTTGTCACTTCTGGGAGTGGAAGGTATTTTAACAGAAAATTGGAATAGGGTGGGGCGCATGCAACAGTAGGATCCTGTTTTGACCTGAACTGAATATCATCATGCGCAAGTGCCTTGTGCATTGGGCAGCAGTATGGAACTTGGCTGTTATGCAGTGCGACAAGAATTTGTTTCAACAAGCCAATGTTCATAAAAATAAGAATTACTTTTGTGGTCTTTTTTTATAGTGAAACAAAGAGCCAAGAAACCAAGCAAAGAGAAACACAGACTCCTTTGGAAAGACTGACTACACCTCTTTCTACTGCAAGTAAATCCGTACAAGTCAACGGAGCAGCCACAGTAAGTGTTTTTATTTCTTTCGGGCAGAACAAATGTGTTTTTATTATGTAATGATGTAGCAACTTGTGATGTTTAAGATTTTTTAAACTAGTCTTGCCGAATGTTGCATCTAGGTATTCCGGCCTTTCAATTTTGACTGCATCCAAATGTTCCCGCAGCTCAATTTTCCAATCGCCCATGTCAATTTCTGCATGCTGATGTTGCATTGATATAGCAGCTTTAAAATAACAAAGTAAAACAGAGAAATTTACATATTAATGTCTAGCTGCAAATGTGACACCTGAGATTGGAAACTAATGACCAATTCCTACTGAAGCACATAAGTGGCAATGTACTTATGAACTACGTAGGTAGAACCAGGCTGCCCCGCATGTTATTAATATTCATGTATTTGCTTTTAGTTGTTTTTAGCATGGTGTCCTTGAAATCAACCATAATTTTGCATCTCGGCTATTATAAAACAATGTTTTTACAATCTTGAATGTTGACTCTCAGATTTTGGGTAATCTTGTAGACGACCTGAGCATCTTGCTTTCAGATGTGTGCTGGAACTGTCTTAACCCAGAGGTGAAACAGTAAAATCTCTTTATGGTATAAACTACATGTCTTGCTGTGAATATTGGCTGCTCACAGAAATTAGTCCCCATCATCCACCAACTCCACGATGAGATGTGAACCAATGGAACCACCACAAACCCTATCTCAGTGGAAACTGGGGTCATAGTAGGCTGCGTCAGTGCACTAACTCTTCTCCACTTTCCTTGCTGCAATGTTGCACCACGCCTCCAGGAAATTTCTCGCGGAGGTGAGATAACATACAGGACAGACAATAAACAACGTCACCTTCAATTCAAAGCAAAAACCACTCCAACCTCTGTCATTGAGATTTTGGTAGGTAGATGATATTGTGTGTACTCTGAAGCACATAAGAAAATGAACCTTTCAATTGACACCTAGAAAATTGAAGTCCCCATCCAACCAATTCCCACAGCAAATCCCCTTTCCCCAGATTGATTATGGTGAGATCCTAGAAATGTGAGCCAGTTTCCATTTCTTGGGAGTCGCCTCATGACAAAGGCAGTCATAGACAAAAATTTGCCATCATCTGCAGTTTGCCAGCTCAACTTGCAGCCAACTGAGGAAAGAGTGTTTGCGGATCAGGATCTCAAACTACAGTCACGGTTTACTGGGCAACTTTGATTCCTGTGCCCCAAAATACTTTGGTGATTTGGACAACTTACAGCAGGAACCTTGAGCGTAGAAGAAATACTATCAGTTGTGCCTTCGTAAGATGTTCCAAACCCGATGGCAAGAAAGGTTACATGTGTTCCCTCAAGTCAAACCTGCTCAGAATTGTTCACTCCGTCAGTTCTGCGGGGCAGGGCATGTTGTTCATATGCCTGATATACCCAATTGCAGTTGGAGACTCCCAAGAGGACCTCCATGAAGAGGTCAAACATGCCCATTGACCCATTGACTCATTGGAGACTCTGGCTTGTGACCACTGTTATGATGGCAGTTGATAAAACTGGACAGCAAGATCCCAGAATAGAACCCTGGCTGAAAAGGCTGCAACTTGTGTAAAACTTGGCAGAACAATGCACAGGATCGCTAATTGTACTCTCTAATACAATAGCCCTTTACTCTCTTCACCCCCCCCCCCCCCCCCCCCCCCCAAATTCCCTCCCCATCTTAGTTTAACAAATACACACAGATTTATAGTTAAACATGGATTACAAACTACATCCTAACCTACAATGCTCCCCTTTGTGCCCACAAGATGACTATGGTCAACTCGACGCACTTCACTCTGAACCCAAGTTAGTGGCTCTGGATTTCTCCTCTGAATCCACCCAAATGATCACATGAGAGTTTCCAAACTCCACTCCCAAAACATGCTGCAAAAACTTCTTTCCCCGTGCTTTCCCTTAGTGGATTCCATTCGGAAATTCAGTCCCAGTTTTACAGATTACTCTAACTTGAGCTTCGCTCCACTTTTAACAGTTAGTCCGCCCAGGATTTTATGCCACCCCCTTGTAGGTTTCCTTTGTCTTAACTTTTACACAAACTCCAAGATCCAGCCACTGATTTCCTAGTTCAACTCTAGTTCCACAGGTTAGTAAAATCTCTCAAACCTGAAAAATCACTTCAGATATCTTTCCGACATCTCAGATGCCTTTACTGAACAGTTCTGTACCTTTAACTTGGACTTCTTGGAAATGTTTTCATTTCTCTAGTTTAATTAGCTAACTGCTCTTCACATCTCTGCACTTGGTTACTGAACCATTACTCCAGGTTCTTAAAAACTGAGAGAACATCTTCTAAACCAACTGCTTCTAGCAGAGCTGTGAAAGTCGCCTTCTCTTGCATGACCTATCTCCAACTATTCACAAATTCAACTAAAACTTAAAAGCTTTTTATCCTTACAAGGGCCTCAGTTCCTAACTAGCCCCTGCCAGTTCTATTTATTTGATACACCATTGCCCCCTCTAAGCACAATAGAAACACAGCTGGAACTTAACCAGCTTCCACTTATACAAGCACCTTTGTTCAGCATTAATCTCACTATAGATTTTAGCCTTCCAGTCACACAAACATTAAATTAAACCCACTTAAAACTATTACCGTATTTCTACTTTTTGCCAATTCAAATCGAAGTCCCTTAAAACTATCTTTAGTTTCCTCACACCATCCAAAATGGAGAAGACGCATGCATGAAGGCACTAAACATTTAGAGACACTTCGGAATATGCAGAGGTGAAGTCTGGGTGTTAAAAAAGAGCACAAATCTGTAAGGTAATTTTAATTCATTAATGGTGGGGTGTGGCTGTCACTAGCAAGGCCCCATCTAGCCAACCCGTCAAGCAGTAGTCTGCAGATTGCATATTGGACATTTAGATTTCGATTTATTGTCATGTTTAGCTCACTGGGCTAAATTGCTGGCTTTTAAAGCAGGCCAGCAGCACGGTTCGATTCCCGTACCAGCCTCCCCGGACAGGTGCCGGAATGTGGCAACTAGGGGCTTTTCACAGTAACTTAATTGAAGCCTACTCGTGACAATAAGCGATTTTCATTTCATTTCATTTCATGTGTCTAGAGGTACAGTGAAAAGTATTGTTCTGCGTATAGTCCAGGCAGATTTCTCCCTACATGAAAACATGGAACATGCGATAAATACTCTGTGAAAATGCATAAACATAGACATCTGGTGAAGCATATGGAATATAGTGCTACAACTGTAGAGAAGATGTATAGAAAGATCCGTTCAGTCCAAAAGAGGGCCATTCAGAAGTTTGGTAGCAGCAGGGGTGGAAGCTGTTTTTGGATCTTTCCATATACTCAAACTTTTGTGTCTTCAGCCCTATGGAAGAGAAAATAAGTCAGGTGGGAGGGGTCTTTGATTATGGTGCCCGCTTTCCCAAGACAGTGGGAGGTGTAGATGAGTCAATGGATGGGAGGCGGGTTCGAGTGATGGACTGGGCTGTGTCCACGACTGTCTGTAGTTTATGGTCTTGGGCCGAGCAGTTGCCATACCAGCCTGTGATGCAGCCAGATAGACTTTTGATGGTGCAAATAAGAGTCAATGTGGACATGCTGAGTTTCCTGAGGAACTATAGACGCTGTTATGCTTTCTTGGTCGTAGTGGCGACGTGGGTGGACCAGGGCAGATTGTTGATGTGCACACCTAGGAATTTGAAGCTGTCAGCCATCTCCACCTCTGCACCATTGATACAGCAGGTGCGTGGATTGCACTTTGCTTCCTGCAGTCGATGACCAGCTCCTTAGTTTTGCTGACATTGAGAGAGAGTTTGTTGTCATTGCACCATGCCACTAAGTTCTCTATCTCCCTCCTGTACTCTGACTCGTTGTTTGAGATCCGACCCACTACTGTTGTCACCAGCAAGCTTGTAGATGGAGTTGACATCAGCCATCTCCGAACCCATCACCAGAATGGAAGGAAGTCATCCTTGATCCTAGGGGACTGCCTAAGGAGGTTACCTGAACTTTCTCCCTTCTCCGCAGCAACAATGTGACATTGCAATTTTCGGTCTAAATGCACAGTTTCTGGATAAGAGTTTCAGAAAAGCGTAAGGCTAAACCATCCTCAGTTGGTTTTGGAGAATTGCTTATCATTTCCATTATTTTCTCCGCTACAATTTATTCTAAACAGCTGAGTCCACAAAGTTCCTTTTCGTTTACTTTTGGGATCCCTCGCTGAACTGGTATTTTGGTGTCTTCCCCCATTTTGAAAACTGCTAAATAATCACTAAATCTGCCATTTGTCTTATCCATTATAGTCTCACATGCATCTCTAATTGGTCTGCTTGCCCCATTAACACCTTGGTGTATTCCAACCTAACCTCATGCCAAAGCCCTGAAACTACAGCCTATACCTTTTTAAAACTCTGTTCAAATTCACTATTTGAATACTTCAAGGCTAATGCTCCATATAATTTATTCACACATCTAGTGAAACTGCACACAATTGAGTTTAATGTACTTAGCAGCCTTTAATATGGGTCAACTGAATTTGAGTTGGCATGTAAACAGTGCTTTTCCAGCTTTTTAAGATCTGAGGTTGCATCCTAGTTAAATTTGGATCAAGAAGTTGTTGCATTATTTTACCCACAGACTGGTTACATGTAGTAAATATCAGTCAGGTCGTGATATTAGCTTTATTTACATTTCCAGGTTTATTTAATTAACTGAAATTGCCCAGATGGTAGCATTTGAACTTGTGTCTCTGGATCATGATTCCTAACCTCTGGATTAGACCTTCAGGAACATCACCACTCTGCTACCATGCCAGTCAAATTACTCCACGTTGACGTTCACAGCCCTAAGTTGTTTCACATACACAGCAATTTGGAAAGCCTGAAACACAAGCAAACAACTGCATGGCGAATAGCAAAGTGGATGACTGTACTGCAGAGAGCACGTTTGGAGGAGGGGTTGACGAGTAATCCATCTCTGTTTTCTGGGTATCATTGAAACGGCATTCCAGTTTAATCGCACAGGCTGCCACAGGAAGTATTCCTCTCCTTTGCTGGACATAACGCTGCAATTAAACCTAGACAGTACAATCTTGGCAGATGAGCCTTGACAGCTGATGTTAGACCCTATGTAGGCGATATAATTGTATTGGGGTATGCTCTTAAATTTTGTGCAAGATAGATATTACCAACATGGTAGCTCAGCCTTCAATTTTCAAATAATGCATTCTTCAGAAGGTACCATTCTCCACAGGCTTGGGGCATATTTTGCTTTTGGGTCTTATTCTGTTGGGTGTTTTGCTTACTCTGGAACAATATGGCCATGTTAAACAGGCACCAATGTGCGATATTGCATACATGCAATTTCAATGATATTTACACGTGCATACTCAGCACATGGTTTCTCAGCAGTTATCAAGCCAGGCTGCAGCATGTGGAAGATGCCTATCATTCAAAGAATGAAGATTATTGTGATTGCTGAGTGCTTCTCAGTTGAAATAGCTGTGATAGGGTTACAGTTAATCCCTTAAAACTGCTTTCTACTAAACATGTTCAAGCAATTTAAACTGTACTGCTAGCTGCCCACATTTTTAGGGTTTGTTTTAAACTCTTAGTGGACTTGGCAGACTTTAATCACCTGGTTTAAGGGGGGGGGGGGGGAGGTTTGGTGAAGCATTGTGCATATTTTTGTACAAACTAATGCATTAGATAAATCTTCAAATTTGCTTTTATAAAAATCTCAATGGTTAATTGATGTCTCTAGTCAGATGTTTATTTAAATTATGCACCAGTTTGACGCTAATTTTCAAGTATGGTGCATGGAGATGTCAGAACTGCTAAATTCAGCATCTTGCTGTATTATGCAGTTCCAGTATATGCTTTGTTATCAATTAGTGATTCATATTTTATATTTTAAAGTGACCATTGATTATCAGAGAATCCCTATGGTGCGGAAGGAGACTGTTTGGCCCATCGAACCTGCATCCCAAAGAGCACCCTGCCCAAACCCATTTTTGTATTCATTTATGGGATGTGGGCGTCGCTGGTTCGGCTAGCATTTATTGCCCATCCCAAGTTGCCCTTCAGACGGTAGTGGTGAGTTGCCGCCTTGAATTGCTGCAGTCCTTCAGGTGTAAGTACACCCACTGTGCTGTTTGGGAGGGAGTTCCAGAATGTTGCCCCGGCGACAGTGAAGGAACAATTATATATTTCCAAGTCAGGGTGCTGAGTTTCTTGGAGAGGAACCTCCAGGTGGTGGAGCTCCCAGGTATCTGCTGCTCTTGTCCTTCTAGATGGTAGTGGTCATGGATTTGGAAGGTGCTGTCTGAGGAACCGTGGTGAGTTACTGCAGTGCATCTTGTAAATGGTACACAAGGCTGCCACTTTCCAGCCCTCACTCAACCCCTTAATCTAACCTACACACCCCTGGACACTAAGGGTTAATTTAGCATGACCAATTCACCTAACCACACCTTTGGACTGTGGGACGAAACCCACACAGGCACGGGGAGAATGTGCAAACTCCACACAGGCCAGAATTGAACCCTGACCCCTGGTGCTGTAAGGCAGCAGTGCTTGCCACTGTGCAGCCCCTATTAAGGTTTTTAGAACATACAGTACTGTGGGAGATTTCATGGAATTCTGTGTTTTGAGATGAATTAGGCAGTGTTAGTACCATAAAGTAGGCAGTGTTAGTATCACAGAAGTATTGAGGCAGGCTAGCTGAGTGAATAAAGTGAAATAGATAAAATAGTCAAGTTTTAATTTTGTATACAGATGATCGTACGGAGGGTGAGGACTTTGGAGCAAATTCAACAGGCAAAGATTTTCTGCTCCTAGGTCATGTGTTCTAGGGAGGAGATGCTCTGTCTGATTTTGCAATCCTGCTCTTGGTCTGTAACATTGTCGGTAGCAGATGACGAACAAATAAGCCATGAATTGAATGGCGGAGCAGACCCGATGGGCCGAATGGCCTAATTCTGCTCCTATATCTTAGGAACTTATGAAGTGAACTGTTCCAAGGCTACGGGCCATATGAGTTTGTGGTCTTGAACATGCTGCCAGTACATGACTGCATCTTTTCATGAGTTTTACCCATTTCCTATCGGTCTTTGGAGCATTAAAAGCTAAGTGCGTATACTGTTGATGTGACAGAGTCAGTGTCGTGGACTGATGGGCAGTCAACTAGAAAAATTTACTCTTTCCAGCTTCTGAACTCTAAACTGGTACAAATTATTTCTGCTTGTACCCCCCTCCCCAACCCCTACCACAAACACCCAGCGCTAAAAGCATCTTTGTTGTATTTGCAAGACCTGTGTAGCTGAGTCTCCACTCTGCTCAATGAATCGAAACCGTTCCAATATGAATGATGCACATACCTGGTTTCAATGAGCGGTTCCCATTGTCTAAAAGGAAACATGGAAGACGTAATTCTGTCACTTACTTTGGTATCCCAGCTAGATCCTGAATAACTTCTGTTTTTGGAAGTGAACGTCAAGTGAACAAAATTTTATATGGCAGCAATGTAAAATTAAATAACCTTTCTTGAACAAATGACAAATTTCAATGGGGCAGTACAAAAGATCAAGTTAGTGGTATAATGATACGGTGCTATATTAAATGAGTCGTGCAGAGCACTGCTAATCCAGCGAACACACTTCAGATCTCAATCTGGCAGTTTGAAAATTGAGTTCAGCTTTATTTTAGAAGAGAAAACCGATGGCAGTCGATGGAAGTGACCAAGATTTGATGATCTGGCGTTTTAAAAACCAAATTGGTTCACTCATTTGTTAAGAGAAGAAAGGCTATGTAACTGCAACACCACAACAATGTGGTTGACTCTTAACTTGCCTCCTGAGATCACCTAAAAAGGCACCCTTGTTTATATTGGGACAGGTGTAGGCAATGTCACTCTGTCCTCGTCGGACAGCTAGAACAAAGAACAAAGAAAATTACAGCACAGGAACAGGCCCTTCGGCCCTCCCAGCCTGCGCCGATCCAGATCCTTTATCTAAACCTGTCTCCTATTTTCCAAGGTCTACTTCCCTCTGTTCCCGCCCATTCATATACCTGTCTAGATGCTTCTTAAATGATGCTATCGTGCCCGCTTCTACCACCTCCGCTGGTAAAGCGTTCCAGGCACCCACCACCCTCTGCGTAAAAAACTTTCCACGCACATCTCCCTTAAACTTTCCCCCTCTCACCTTGAAATCGTGACCCCTTGTAACTGACACCCCCACTCTTGGGAAAAGCTTGTTGCTATCCACCCTGTCCATACCTCTCATAATTTTGTAGACCTCAATCAGGTCCTCCTTCAACCTCCGTCTTTCCAGCGAAAACAATCCTAATCTGCTCAACCTTTCTTCATAGCTAGCACCCTCCATACCAGGCAACATCCTGGTGAACCTCCTCTGCACCCTCTCCAAGGGGCAAGGGGTAGATAATGCCACTCCTGCCAGGGTGCCCACATGAAGCGAATCTTTTCAGTTTTACTCATTTGGAATGTGTGGGGTGATTCTACTTGATGCAAAGTTTTACACCTCTGCAATTGTATGAGGACTCTAAATAGGAGAATATGCATTTGGTGATGGCTGGGAGTGCAAGAAGGAATTTCATCATAATATTCATTGTCACAAGTAGGCTTACATTAACACAGCAATGAAGTTTTTGTGAAAAGCCCCATGTCAGCACATTCCAGTGCCTGTTGGTTACACGAAGAATTCAGAAAGTCCAAATTACCTCAGCACGTCTTTCGGGCTTGTGGGAGGAAACCAGGGCACCCGGAGGAAACCCACGCAGACACGGGTAGACCGTGCAGACTCCTCACACAGTGATCCAAGCCAAGAATCGAACCTGGGACCCTGGTGCTATGAAGCCATGGTGCTAACCAATATGCTACCTTGCTGCCCATATGAAAACCCAACTTGTCCTAATCTTTTTGCTTGCATATGCTGCCTAAGATGCTGTGTTAAGGCTCAAATAATTGCAAGGTTTCTTTCACTAAAGTTTCTTTATGTTTAGACACTTACTGCTCAAAATATAGTGAAGCAGCAAATTCTAAGCTGGTATGTAGTTTTTGCGGAGGTTGACGTGTAATTTTTTAAAAGCCAGCAGGCATGGATTAGTGTCTGCACCATGCAGTGCTCACAGGAAAATGCACTGCATGAAAAATTGACAATGGCTTATTAAAAACCTGGTCGCATTTATGACCTTTTAGTCACTATTTGGAGTGCTCATTGTGCTATATTGATTTTCGACTACTTCACGCGTGTAATACTGACATGATTAAAATGGTGAGAATGCAATGGGAGAAAGGAATTAGCTTTGTTGAGTATGCACTTCATAGAATCATAGAATTTACAGTGCAGAAGGAGGCCATTTGGCCCATCGAGTCTGCACCGGCCCTTGAAAAGAACACCCCATTAAAGCCCACACCTCCACCCTATCCCAGTAACCCCACCTAACCTTTTTGGACACTGAGGGCAATTTTTGTTATGGCCAATCCACCTAACCTGCACATCTTTGGACTGTGGGAGGAAACCGGAGCACCCGCCCAGACAGTGACCCGAGCCGGGAATCGAACCTGGGACCCTGGGCTGGGGAGCAATGGTGCTAACCACAGTGCTACCGTGCTGCCACTTAGTAGAGTGGGGTGTGGAAACTATTTGCTGATGGCAATTTTCAAAAGATTTTGTCTTTTTTACTAGAGCACCTTCAAGTTCTTTTTTTTTAAAATAATTTTTATTGAAAGAGTTTTTCCATACAGACATTTACCCCTACTAATTTTTAAATTATTTACAACACAATCCCTCTAGGCAAATGTCCCTCCCTCGCCCGCCCTCTCGCGCGCACCAGTCCTCCCCCCCCCCCCCCCCCCCCCCCCAGGCAACCTTAACAAACAAGGCAGCCTACAGTTTCAGACATGAGCAGCGAGCAGACTTGCCCGCGTTACAGTCGTGCATGTCCCCCCACGACCCTTGCTGCCCCCCCCCCTCCCCTCCCCCCCCCCCCCCCCCCCCGGGTTGCTGCTGCCACGACCCCGAACGTCTATCTCTGATCTAAAAAGTCAAGGAAAGGTTGCCACCGCCTGGCGAATCCCTGTACCGACCCCCTCAGGGCAAATTTGATCCTTTCTAGCTGAATATAGCTAGCCATATCGTTAATCCAAGTTTCAACGCTTGGAGGCCTCGCGTCCTTCCATTGAATTAATATCCTTCGTCGAGCCACTAGGGACGCAAAGGCCAGTATTCCGGCCTCCCTAGCCTCCTGTACCCCCGGTTCTACCCCGACCCCAAAGATCGCAAGCCCCCATCCTGGTTTGACCCTGGACCCCACCACCTTCGACACCGTCCTTGCCACCCCCTTCCAGAACCCTTCCAGCACCGGACATGCCCAGAACATATGCACATGGTTCGCTGGGCTTCCCAGACATCTGACACACCTGTCCTCACCCCCAAAGAACCGGCTCATCCTTGTCCCCGTCATGTGAGCTCTATGCAGCACCTTAAATTGAATGAGGCTCAGTCTCGCACACGAGGAGGAAGAGTTGACCTTCTCCAGTGCATCCGCCCACGTCCCGTCTTCTATCTGCTCTCCCAGCTCCCCTTCCCACTTGGCTTTCAGCTCCTCCCCTGATGCTGCTTCCGCCTCCTGCATTATCTTGTAGATGTCTGATATCTTCCCCCCTCCGACCCAGACCCCCGAGAGCACCCTATCACTCGCCCCCTTACTGGGGAGCAGGGGAAACCCCTCCACCTGCCGCCTAGCAAATGCCTTCACTTGTAAATATCTGAACATGTTTCCCGGGGGGAGCTCAAACTTCTCCTCCAGCCCTCCCAGGCTCGCAAACCTCCCCTCTATAAACAGGTCCTTCAGCTGCCGTATGCCCACCCTGTACCAGCTCTGAAATCCCCCGTCGATGTTCCCCGGGATGAATCTATGGTTCCCTCTTATTGGCGCGCCAACAGACCTCCCATTTCCCCCCTATGTCGCCTCCACTGCCCCCATATCTTGAGGGTGGCCGCCACCACCGGGCTCGTGGTGTACCTCGTGGGGGGGAGCGGCCATGGTGCCGTTACTAGGGCCCCCAGGCTTGTGTTGCCACAGGACGCCCTCTCCAATCGTTTCCAAGCTGCCCCCTCCCCTTCCATCATCCACTTGCGCACCATTGACACATTTGCCGCCCAGTAGTACCCCGAGAGATTGGGCAGTGCCAGCCCTCCACTGTCCCTACTCCGCTCCAAAAAGACCCTCCTCACCCTTGGGGTGCCATGCGCCCACACGTAGCTCATGATGCTACTCGTCACCTTTTTGAAGAAGGCCCTAGGGAGGAAGATGGGCAAGCACTGAAATAAAAACAAGAACCTTGGGAGGACCGTCATTTTGATTGACTGCACCCTCCCCGCCAGCGACAACGGTACCATGTCCCACCTCTTAAATTCCTCCTCCATCTGTTCCACCAGCCTGGAAAAGTTCAACTTATAGAGGGTCCCCCAGTTCCTTGCCACCTGCACCCCTAAGTACCTAAAGCTCTTTCCTGCTCGCTTGAAGGGGAGTCTCCCAATACCCTCTCCCTGGTCCCCCGGGTGTATCACAAAAACCTCGCTTTTGCCCAAATTTAGTTTGTACCCCGAAAAGTCCCCAAACTCTGCTAATAGTTCCATTATCTCCGGCATTCCCCCTTCTGGGTCTGCCACGTACAGGAGTAGATCATCCGCATACAGCGATACTCGATGTTCCTCCCCTACCCTAGTCAGTCCTCTCCACCCCCCTGAACCCCTCAGTGCCATCGCCAACGGTTCAATCGCCAGTGCGAAAAGTAGGGGGGATAGGGGACATCCCTGCCTGGTCCCTCGGTGGAGCCCGAAATACTCCGACCTCCTCCCGTTTGTCACTACACTCGCCGTCGGGGCCGAGTAGAGCAACTTCACCCACTTAATAAACCCTTCCCCAAACCCAAACCGTTCCAACGTCTCCCACAGGTACTCCCACTCCACCCTATCGAATGCCTTCTCCGCGTCCAGCGCTACCACTATCTCAGCCTCTCCCTCCACTGCCGGCATCATAATTACATTCAGCAATCTCCGCACGTTCGTGTTGAGCTGCCGCCCCTTCACGAACCCCGTCTGGTCCTCATGGATTACCCCTGGCACACAATCCTCTATTCTAGCTGCCAGGATCTTTGCCAGCAACTTGGCATCCACGTTCAGAAGCGAGATAGGCCTGTAGGACCCGCACTGCACGGGGTCTTTATCCCGCTTCAATATCAGGGAGATCAGAGCCTGCGACATTGTCGGGGGCAGAACCCCCCCCCCCTCTCGCGCCTCATTAAAGGCTCGTACCAGTACCGGTCCCACCAAGTCCACATTTTTCTTATAGAATTCCACCGGGAACCCATCTGGCCCCGGCGCCTTCCCCGCTTGCATCTGACCTATTCCCTTGACTAGCTCCTCTAGCCCTATTGGCGCCCCCAGCCCTTCTACCAGCCCCTCCTGGACCCTTGGGAACCTCAATTTGTTTAGGAAGTCCTCCATTCCCCCTCTCCTCGTCGGCGGCTCAGACCGATACAACTCCTTATAAAAATCCCTGAAGACCCCGTTCACTTCTTGCCCCTTCTGCACTACCTTCCCGCCCCTCTCCTTCACTCCCCCAATCTCCCTAGCCGCATCTCGTTTGCGAAGCTGGTGTGCCAGCATCCTGCTCGCCTTTTCCCCATACTCATAGACCGCGCCCTGTGCCCTTCTCCACTGCGTCTCTGCCTTCCTGGTGGTCAGCAGGTCGAACTTGACCTGCAGGCTGCGCCGTTCTCCCAGCAGCCCCTCCTCTGGTGCCTCCGCATATCTCCTATCCACTTCCAATAGCTCCCCCACCAGCCTCTCCCTCTCCTGCCTCTCCTTTCTTTCTCTGTGCGCCCTTATGGAGATCAGCTCTCCCCTGATCACTGCCTTCAGGGCCTCCCAGACCATCCCCACCTGCACCTCACCCGTGTCATTCAAGTCCAGATAGCTCTCAATGCTCTTCCGGACCCTTTTACACACCTCGTCGTCCGCTAACAGCCCCACATCCAGCCGCCACAGCGGGCGCTGGTCCCGCGCCTCCCCCATTTCCACATCCACCCAATGCGGTGCATGATCAGAGATCGCAATGGCCGAGTACTCAGCTTCCCGTACCCTCGGGATCAGCCCCCTGCTCAACACGAAGAAATCGATTCTGGAGTACACTCTATGAACGTGGGAGAAAAAGGAATACTCCCTCGCCCTCGGCCTACCAAACCTCCATGGGTCTACTCCTCCCATCTGCTCCATGTACCCCCTCAGCACTTCTGCCGCTGCCGGCCTCCTATTGGTCCTTGAGCTCGATCTGTCTAGCCCGGGGTCCAGCACTGTGTTAAAGTCCCCCCCCATGATCAAGCCCCCTGCCTCCAGTCCCGGAATGAGGCCCAATAGGCGCCTCATAAAACCCGCGTCATCCCAGTTCGGGGCATATACGTTGACCATCACCACTTTCTCCCCCTGCAGCTTACCCTTCACCATCACATACCTACCCTCCTTATCCGCCACCACCTCCTCCGCCACGAATGACACCCTCTTTCCCACCAGAATCGCCACCCCCCGGTTCTTTGCGTCCAATCCAGAGTGGAACACCTGTCCCACCCACCCCCTTCTCAGGCGAACCTGGTCCGCTACCTTCAAATGGGTCTCCTGTAACATTGCTACATCAGCCTTCAGTCCCTTCAGGTGTGAGAATACCCTTGATCTCTTGACCGGCCCATTCAACCCCCTCACGTTCCAAGTGATCAGCCGGGTCGCGGGACGACCCGCCCCCTTCCCCTGCCGATTAGCCATGTCCTGTTCCCTGCTCGCCCCGGGTCGACCCTCCCCTTCTGACCCGCTCCCCATGGCGATGTCCCCCTCCCCCCACCTCTCCAGTCCTCCACTTCCCGTTTCTGGTCTTTTCAGCAGCAACCCGGTGTCCCTCCCTAACCCCCCTCCCCCCCCCCCCCCCCCCCCCCCCCAGGCTAGGACCCCTCCTAGCCGCGATGTACCCTCCATCGTACTCCCGTAAGTCAGCTGGTTCACGCTGACCCGGCTGCTCCTGCCACACTCCGACTCCCCCCGGCTCGGGGGGGGGGGGGGCCTCCCCCCCCTTGCCACTCCTCCCTGGCCCCGCTCCAGCGCGGGAAAGGTCGCCATTGCTAGCCACGCCCCGCACTCCTCCCCTCCCCCCTCCTCTGCCCCACGCGCGGGAAAACAGAGGAAAGCCCGCGCTTTCGCCCTGCCACACCCCACCCCGCCATCTTCAGCTCCACCCCCGTCCCCGTCCATGCCTGTAAAAGAACCCCCCCTAGGGGCCCATATCCCCGATCTGCTCTCCCCCCCCGTCCCACCTCCCCAACTTAACATTATAAATAACAGATAAATAACAAATAACGATGTACTTAACAGTCGCCCTCTACCAAACAGCATAAATAACCATAAATAGCCATGAATAACCACAATAACAATAACTAAGGGAAGTTGGCATAGGGGGAAAAAACATCAGAAGAAAAACCACAGCAAGAGTTCAAAATCCAAACAGAGAATTCAGCTGAAAGTACCCGAGCGGCTACGGCCGCCAAGTATCCCCTGGGTCTAATTCGAGTCCAGTTTCTCTTCCTGTACAAAGGCCCACGCCTCCTCTGGGGACTCAAAATAGTGGTGTTGGTTCCTGTAGGTGACCCACAAGCGCGCTGGCTGCAGCATTCCGAACCTGATCCGTTTTGCATGTAGCACCGCTTTCGTCCGGTTGTACCGGGCCCGCCGCTTTGCCACCTCCGCACTCCAGTCCTGGTAGACCCTCACCGTCGAATTCTCCCACTTGCTGCTCCTTTCCCTCTTGGCCCACTCCAGCACTCTCTCACGGTCGCTGAGTCGCTGGAACCGCACCAGCACCGCCCTCGGGGGCTCATTTGCTCTTGGCCTCCTAGCCATGACCCTGTAGGCCTCTTCCAGCTCCAGGGGCGAGGGGACGGCCCCTGCCCCCATCAGGGAGCTCAGCATTTCTGCTACATATCCCGGGAGGTCTGACCCCTCCAGGCCTTCTGCCAGGCCCAGGATCCTCAGGTTCTTCCGCCTCATTCGGGTATCCAGCTCCTCAAAACGGCTCTGCCATTTCAGGTGGAGTGCCTCGTGCACCTCTACCTTTCCCACGAGGACCGTGGCCTCCTCCTCCCTCACAGTCATCTCCTGTTGCAGCTCCCGAATCGACGCCTCTTGGGTCGCCTGGGCTCCCATCAGCCTGGTGGTCGTCGCATTCATTGACTCCAAGAGCTCCATTTTCAGCTCCGTAAAGAAGCGCAGGAGAGCGGCCTGCTGCTCCTCCGCCCATTTCCTCCATTCCTCAGGTGCGCCACCGGCCGCCATTTTGGTCTTCTTCCCCAGCTTTTTTTTGGGAGCTGCTGTTGCTTTCTTTACCACCCCACTCCGGGTACCGACCATAAAGTTGGTCTGGTTCTCTTCAGGGAGCCTTCCCCCACCGGGATTTGTCCTTACAGCGCCGTTGGGGCCCTCCAATCGGCCCGAAAACACCTTTGTAGCAGGAGCAGCCAAACGTGCGACTTAGCTGGTCATAGCCGCAACCGGAAGTCCACCTTCAAGTTCTGAGTGTCCTAAGATACTTACCAGCCAATGAAGTATTATTGAAGTGTACTCAACATTTTGGTGCAGACAAATGTGGCAGCCAATTTGCGTCCATCAAGTTTCTATATTAAGCGCAAAAAATTGATCAGTTTCAGATACATGTTGAAAAAACTCCTATGCTCATCACACTGTCATGGGATCTTTGTGCCTATCTGAGAGCAGATGGGATCCTGATTTAATGTTTTAGCAGAAAGATGGAATCTTTGACAGCGCAGCACTCCTGTACAGTGAAGTGCCCGCCTGGATTCTGTGCTGTGGTATCTGGAACACCCATGATCTTTAAGTTTGGGGCTTTTCAATTAAACATCTTTATGTTGCTCTAACAAAATGAGCAGCACAGTTGAGCAAATGTTGGCTATCCCTCATTTTGAGGATGACCTCTACTCCAGACTGAAATACTGCCGTGGGTGGTCTTTGATTAAACAGGTTGATTCTTGCCCACAGATCTTTGGGCAGGGTGGCCCATGAGGTAGGAGGATCCAGGATGCAGGATTCTGAGACTTTGTGACTTGGGTGTATTGCAGCTTAATGGACAAGCAGTCGTTTTGAACAATTGGTAGCAAGCTCCTTCAAGTCATTTAATGTCAACACTGTTTCTGCTTAAGGAGAACTTGTGTTTTTGAAGCATTTTCATTACTGTATCCAGTCCATGTAAATTGATTTGAGTTTTACTTGAATGTTTGTGGAGCTGGCTTCATGAAAGACATGAGTGTTTGCCCAACAGCCGGCCAACAGAATCTAGAGGATGCAGTAATGGCATTGTTGATGGTGCTCTTCTGTGTTCCTGATGCACACTCCAGGCCTCGCTGCAGTGCAGAGTATGGAGACAGTAATTTCTCTGTACTGGGACGTTTATTGACTTGTGAAGGTCTTCGTTGTCAAACACTTATTTTTGTTGTTTGTGGAAGGTTGAGCTAGCACAGCTGATCTGGTGTTGGATCTCCACGTCAATGGTGGCATTTTGAGAGAGGTGGCTGCCAAGGTATGGGGAGTGCTGGACATATTCCAAAGTTTTCCCATCAAGATATATAGGAAGTGGACTGTGTGGTTTAGCACAGTGTTTTTGGAAACTTTCAAGGAACTGTTGAATTTCCTAAATGCATAGTTGAAAAGATTGAGAGTGGCTTGAAAGTCTGGTGCAGAGTGGGTGACGGCATTGCAGTCATCTGCACACACTAGGTCAGGTACTTCAATGGGAGTTGGTTTTGGCCCAGAGGTGACCAAGCTTGGTGTTTTCCATCCAGATGAGGACATTTGATCTTTTGAGATGAATAACCACTGTCCAGTAGATTGTAAATAGTATGGGAATTTTCTCACAGCCTTGCTTGAACCCAGTCCGTATTTTGACCCTGTCTGTTCCAGATCCCCCACTCACGGTCATTGTAGTTATATCATAAAGCAATTAAAGGACTGTCAAGATGTTTCGTGGGCGTTCATGTTCTTTGGAGCGCCATCCACAGAGCCTCCCAATTTACCGATTCAGTTGCTTTGTTCAGGTCGATTGATGCAGTCAAAGAGTTCCCAATGTTGTAACTTTTCTCGGATTTGTCTGGCAACCAACATCATGTCTGGCTCCTCTGGAATGTCTAAAGTCACACTTTCTCTGGGAGAATTGCCTCAGCCACAGGAAACAGGCAATTCAGGAGGATGCGTTTCAGGATTTTCCCTGCTACGGGTAAGGGGGAAATACCTCATTAGTTGGCACAGCATCTCCCTCAAAGATGGTCACAACATTCCTGAAGTGTGTGTGTGTGTGTGTGGGGGGGTGGGGGGGGGGGGGGAAAGAAGAGAGAAAAGAGTTATTTTTCTTCACAAATATATAGGATGTGTGCAAGGAGTCTTATTATCCAAGCGTGGACAAAACAGCTGAATTCCAGAGATGTGAGCGTGATTGCCCTTTACAACAAGGCAGCATTTGACCAAGTGTGGCATCAAGGAACCTGGGCAAAACTCGATGCAAATCGGGGGAAAGCTTTCCACTGATTTGAGTCATACCTAGCAGGAAAGAAGATGGATTTGGTTGGAGGTCAATCATCTCAGCCCTGGGACATTGTTGCAGGAGTTTCTACGGGTAGTGCCCTTGACCCATCCATTTGCAGCTGTTTCATCAATGACCTTTCGTAAGATCAGAAATGGGGATGTTCACTGATGATTTTACAGTGTTCAGCACCAGTGATTCATCCGATCTTGAAGCAGTCTTGTGTCCAAATGCAGAAAAACCTAGACTGGCCAAGTAAATACTGCGGTTACAAGAGCAGGTCAGAGTCTAGGAATCCTGCACCAAATAACTCTCCTGACTCCTCGATACCTGGCCACAATCTACACGTCAGGTGTGTGATGGAGTAGTCTACTTGCCTGGGTTCATGCAACTCCAACAACACGAGAAGCACCATGCAAACCTGCCGCCTGGCAAGGGTAAGGGCAGCAGATGCCTAAAAACACCACCACCTGAAGGTCTCCTCCAAGCCGCAAGTCATCCTGGTTTGGAATTATATCGCCATTCATTCACTGTCACTGGGTCAACATCCTTGAACTCCCTTCCTTCCCAGTAATACTGTGGGTGTTTGTAGACCACGTGGACTCCAGTTCAAGAAAGCAACTCATTTCTACCTTCCAGGGGAAAATTGAGGGTGGACAATAAATGCTGATCTAGCCAGCAAAGCCCACATCCTGTGAGAGAATAAAATGCCCACCAGCTTCTGAGGACCTCAGCTGGGATGCCATCAGGGGCACTGGCTGTTGCCGCTCTCCCATTGATGGGTCATTCATGGAATCTACTACAGGGCACTGTGTATAGTTTGGAGAGGATCAGCCGCCACTGTGGATTCATAGTTGGAGTTGTTGGAATATTCTTCCTAGCACTTAGATGGCATTGTCATCCTTAAGGGCACCATCCTGTGAACGAGCAAATTTTGTTAATTTGACCTTGGTCTATAGATAGTTTCATGTCATGATGGTCAGCATATTGTTGGACCTCTCCAACTTTCATTTCCCATCACATTTCCTTTATCTTCAAGATTTGTCCAAAACTGTCAACCTTGAGCTGTTGAAGTGCAGTGTTCTTGATTTCTGACCTTGGATTGTTCAAGCAATAAAGGCTGCTATGTTTATTCTTGGAGGCATGTGTTTCTTTGTTTTCATCGAACCAGTCCTGGTGGTGGTGGTGGTGATGTTCAAACTCCATGGGTACAACTGACCTTATTGATCCCACACCTTCTGCTGTTGAGAGTGCTTTTTGGACTGTGATTTGTCTGACACTTCCTCCTGACCTTGCCACCATGAGTGGTCCGACAAAGAGCAAGGAACCTTCGACAACATCACTCAAGGGGTGGTGAGAAAGCACAAGTCACCTCCATGTCACTGTGATCCCCAGAGGGATTTGTCATTAGATAAGAAATACCAAGCAGCAGCAGCATTGGTATATATCCGTACAAACCTGTCATATGTTCCACCTTCCAGCTTTGTAAGTTTCTGGCAAAACATTGCATTGAGTATTGTGGTGATGATGGCAAACATCCTCATTGTTTCAGATACAAGATTCTTGAAATTAGCACAATTAAACAATGAACCTACAGAAATACTTCCCAGGAGATGAATCATTCAAGATGTAACTGGTGTTTTAAAATTCTTCATTGAGATAGCAATGATCTTGAACTGGTAGCGCACAGCTCCTCAGATGCAGAGTAACTGCAGGTATGGAATCAGGCAGGAGTGCCAATGCCACAAGCTTCGTATTAGTGTGATGCACAGTAAGGATATGCATAAACTCATTGAATGCAGGTTGAGAACTTGCGACCTGTAGAGATGGTTGCTCTTTGTATATAATTACAGATTGGTAGGTGCATACCATAACTAGTAATGGATCCTTGTGTGTTCATCTGCACCTGAGCTTACATAAACAGAGGTTGCTCAGATTTTCTTGTGGGATGGGCAGCTCGGTGGCACAGTGGTTAGCCCTGCTGCCTCACGGCACCCAGGTTCTATCCCAGCCCCGAGTCACTGTCTGTGTGGAGATTGCACATTCTCCCCGTTTCTGCGTGGGTCTCACCCCCACAACCCAAAAGATGTGCAAGGTAGGTGGATTGGCCACTTCACTGGAAAAAAAAATACAATTGGGTACTAATATTTAAAAGAAGATTTTCTTGCAGGTCTGAGGTGCATTTTTATAATCTTTATTGTCACGAGTAGGCTTACATTAACACTCTAATAAAGTTACTGTGAAAAGGCCCTAGTCGCCACATTCCGGCACCCGTTCGGGTAAACTGAATGTCCAATTAACCTAACAGCACGTCTTTTGAGACTTGTGGGAGGAAACCGAGGCAGACACTGAGAATGTACAAACTCCAGACAGACAGTGACCCAGGCTGGGAATCGAACCTGGGACCCTGAAACTGTGAAGCAACAGTGCTTCCCACTACGCTACCATGCTGCCCTACAGTTGGCGAGACAAATCTTGAACTTCCCTCAAGCTTTTTTGTTCTGAGGAGTCCATTGAAGAAATGGGCAAGAATGAGCAGTGTTAATTGGTTACTTAGACAAATAAGGTCAGCTGTACCCATGGGGGTTGGGCATCATCGCCTCCAGGACTGGCTCGATGATTAAATAATGTAGTTCCATGCTGATTTGGGATTAGTCTGTTCAAATGTGTCTCAATTCTTTTACAAAGGATATGACTGTTAATCCTGAGATATTGTTTACAACTTACTGTTGTATAGTTTCTGCAGAATTTCGTCATTGCATAGAATTTAATGTTGAAATGTGAAAATTTGTTGGCTGTCGAGAAATTAATACACTTTGTCAGCATTGACTTCGAGGTAGCTCTCTTGCGTGAGTGAAGTCTTGACTTCACGCTACACTCCTGAATTTGAGCACATAATGGTTGATGCTCATAGCGCCGAGTGTGTGCTAAATTATCTGTGGCACCTTCCAAAGGCATTAAATCCAGATCTGGTCTGTGCTTGGGTGGATGTGGAAGATCCCATGGCACTATTCTAAGTGCACCAAGAAAATTGTGTTTGTGAATCCTTTGTGGTGTTTCCTTACATTGCTATAGTGACTATAATTCAAAAGTAATTCATTGGCCCTAAAAAACTTTGGGAGTTCATTAGATTCTGAAAGATGTTGTACAAATGAAAGTTATTTCTTTAATTACACGGTTATAATATTTCACACCTTGCATATGGAAAGAAGCAGCTTGCACTAAATGGACTAAATTGGACATAGGAAATACTTTAATGAATTAATGACGTAGTAATCACTAATGAATTTAAACCATGCAAAGTCTTGTGTGAATAATACAAATGATTTTTAATGTGTTGTTGATGGATTGTATTTCCACAGGAACTTCGAAAACCTAGTTATGCTGAGATTTGCCAGAGAAGTGCTAAAGAATCTCTAACACTACAGCCACAGAAGGAGCAAAAACCCAACACTGCAGTCAGCAACAAAGATGACAAAAAAGTTCTGGAAAACCCAGTCGACAAAGAGTCTAAAAATAAAGACCTATCTATTGGAAAGGCAAACGCAGGGAAGCCGAGAGACCAGCGAAGACAATCGGGTCGGAGAACACCCCCTCAGGGATTCAACAAGCGTACAAATAAAGAGCAACACACACCCCCAAAATCACCCAACTGAGGATGCAGAAATTGTGGCATTGATTAAAAGGTCTGGTCTGTTCAAGTATAAATCCCCCCCAAGTCTCCAATCAGAGCACAGAGGTTGTTGAAATAATGGGTTGCTGGAAAAGGGCTTGAAGGCAACAAAAAGCACTTTTTGTATTGAGTGAGAGTGTAATACTACTTGCCTTAGGCTACCACTTTTCAGTATTTGGTGAAATGTTGTGTAATGTCTACTGTAACTTAATCTCTTGCTCAGTTATGGATTGGGGAAAGATTATTTGCCCATTTGAAGGTGGGGGGAATAAATGGAACCATGATCAGCAAACTGGCACGAGCATTATGCTGTGGGCCAGAATGTGGTTTTTTTGTTCAGTGTGACTTTGTTTGCTGTAATTACACGAGGATAAAATGGGGAGCAGTGGACATTGGATCTACTTCCAAGCAGTGTTGCAGGTGGTTTTCTGTTCCACAGATCTATTTAGCACGGAATATGATCAGTGTGTGAATGCTGACATTTAAAAACATATTTTTTTTTTTACATAGAGGGTAGTGGCTTGAAGTACAACAAATCTTAAACCCATTAATTACATGTTAGTGGGAAGTGATTGGAGTCATAACCTGGATGGTAGATTTAACAAGAAAAAAACTGTTTCTTTCCTTTCTGTTTTGGGTAGATTTCCATTGATCTCGATGCTTCAGAGTTTACTTTTGCACTGTTAATAGTAAGCGGCCAGTTGATTTTTGGATAAGGGTAGGGCTACTGTCTAACGTGTGACACAGTGATTATGAATCACTACAAAAGACTGGTTAATGTACCTCTGTGCTCTAAAGTAGGTGGTGACGGTTCTTTATTTTTTAATGCTCATTTCCAAGTGCTTTTTTTTTTCTTTAAAGAGAAACTCCCAGTCAATACACTGGCACCTTTTGGTAATTTGGTACCTTGTAGAGTACTTGAAATGGGGTGAGAATTAAAGTTTGGGAGTGGAATTCCTCCAAATTTTCACAATGTTTTTGTCTTGCCAGTTTTTTTTTTCTCTAATAGCGATTCATCTCTGCTGTGTGGAAAATGTTAGATTAGTTGCTGAGTTTTCTTTTAAAATATATAATTTTGAAGGACAAGAGTGCACTGAGTCTTCTGCCATCTACTAATGTTGCAGGTGATATGTGGATGCTTCTTGTTTTGCTACACATGAAGACCGTATTGGCTTTTTAAAAATTCCTATGGCTAGTAGTCATAGTAACCCAGACTAATATGACTGCTTCAAACAGAGAAAGCAGTACAGCACTAGGCACAAACTTGCTGGTCATAGGAGAAAATGGGTAAGTTATTCCATAAGGGGTATTATTATTTCAACAACTGTGTTCTTTTCATGCTATAAATTAATTTCCATCCAGTGTCAAAATGAGAAACTTGAATTTCATTTTAAACTTGAAAATGACTTTGCCTTAACTTTTGTACGAGACAGATTTAGATGTTGCTATAACTGACCCCGGGGGGTTGGAACGAGCATGATAAAAGGTTACTCAGTTACATCTACTGTCACTAGTCTTACTGGGTAAATCAGATGTGTGTGAACTAGCAGTAAATAGCATTTTTTTGTAATATAATTTATGAAAGATCTTAAAAGTTGGATCCTTTTTTCAGATTAAGAACCCTGTAAATGCAAAAATAGTCAATACTGTATTAAACTTGTGCACTTGGAAGTGTGTGCTTTGCTTGTACAGTTGTAAATAATCAGAACATATAAAAGGTACCTTTAAAAAAAAACTGATATAAAAATATTGATATTGTTGGCATATCCTCAATGTTGCTGTTGAGCTGGATGTAGCAAAAAAAAAAATTAAGTGTTGTAGTCTGGATATTTTTTTTCTGATGTGCTGAACTGATTCTGCCTTCACTGCAAAAGGGGAAATTGGGGAAATGCAACAGTAAAATAAATGGCCGTTTCCCATTAGTTCTCTCCTCTCTTTTGTTTCCTCCATGTCTCTCTTCCCCCCCCCCCCCCCCCGCAACCCACCCCCAAAAAAAACCTGGTTACTAATAAAACAGGTTCGAAAACGTCTGTCAGCCTGTTGATTTGCATCATTATTTTTAAATCTTAATTAACATCTCAGGTAACTTTAAAAATGCACACGTCAAACAGGATGAAATTATGTATAAACTTAATATAATTGAATGGTAGAGAATAACTAAAGCTGTTGTGCCATTGCATTCTTCTTTTACTAAGTACTCTTTCTTTCCCCTGGTGCCAGTGTGTGCAGCAGTTTGACAACTTGTATTGGGTTTAAGTCAACTGTGGGTTAATTTGCTTGGCTGCTGAAAGTATGGTGATCAACAGCTGCATCTGGTAAGAATTGCTGATCACACAACCAATTCATTATCTTGTAGCCAACTGGTACATTTTTTTATTGTGATGTTCAGCATCCCGCTATAAGTGTGAGTGCACTGTTAATTATTTGCTGTTTTTTTTTCTTAGTGAAGGGCACACAATTACTTGATTTCTGTTATTGGAGCAGGGAACTTTGACCGTCTCTAATCAGGAGGTTATAGTGGGTACTGTTATTTCCATGACAACAGCTGAATATTAAATTGCTTTGTTTGACTGTCACGTCTGTGTAAGTTGCTGTGTCGAAGCACACTGGCATAAACTTGATCTGGGCAGAACAATTGAAACAGTGGATAAAGCACTAGAAATGACTAAATCTATCAACGAAAGCAGCCACCTGTTTATCTGTTGCCCTCAGTGAAGTTACATAGGACAACAAACTACACAATGTATTGTGAATGCCGGAACAGTACTATACAATTGATGTCACTGAGCTGTTAACATTAATCTGTTGCAGCCAATCATCCCTTTTGTCTGTCTGCACGTAATGCAGTTTAAAAAAGCAGGAGACGGCCATGACAATGCCTATTGCTGTATTTACTTCGGCTTGTTGCAATTTTGTGTACTGTAACCAATTACACTAACAACAGTGGACAACTGAGGATTTTATGGGGAGGTAATGGCAGAACCTGCTTTGGAGTAGAAATCTATTGCAAACATTGAGGGTTTTTTGTTTTGTTGTCTTAAAATACTGCGATACAAACTGGAATCAAGCTTACATGTAAACTATTGGTAATTTAATTTTTCTTTTTTGTGTCACAATGCAAAACTGTCTCATTTGAAAATGTAGCTTATGAAAAATAAATTGAGTTAGCAATTGTAAAGTGAATTTGCTGTTTCAGTGTTCTCTGCAATATGAATAAGACTGACCCTTAAAGCAGAATCGTTCTGTTTCATCTTCATGTCATACCACAATATAAATGAGTAGTAAAAGACATGCAGTTTTTTTTAGATATCTCTACTGGTTACCATGTTAGTGACTCCTAGTCCATAGTGGAACTGACAATCTAGGAAATCAACATCAAGGCACACATGGTTGGAAGAACTTGCTTTCTGAAGCTTTGAAATTAAATGACTGGGGGCTTGCTTCTACTTGCCAGCAAATGATCGAGGAAAGATAAATCAGGGGCAGTAGAAGATAAAGGTAAACTTATAAATGTTGATCATTTTCAGTGATCAATACTTAAATCGTAAGTTCCAGAATATTTAAAATCTTGGAACTGTTCAAAACATTGTATAATAGCAAGGGACAAATTTATTCTGAAGTTGAGATTTCTCGATTTTCATCTACACAAAGGAACGTGAGATGCAATTTGGTGCATTCTTTCAAACTACAATTGAATAGTTTCTTATGTTTTGCATTAAGTATGTTTCTAGCTTGAAAGTTGAGTCTTGCTGCAAAAAGAGGTGTGCTAAAGAAGCTATTCGTCTTGCAAGCAGAAGTGAGCCACATTGTGAGCCTGATTGAACTTTAAATTGGTTGTTCATACAATTCCCAGTGCACTCACTCATTGAATCACAGCTAATGTTACACATTGTTCTGAGTTTTGCAAGCACTGGCTGATTGATTACAGTCCATACTGTACCAATTGTGGACATCGAGGGGATGTATCATTTGAAATGATCCGCCATCTGTTGCGACTTGCGGCCTACGTTCTGGCCTCTTGCACATCAATGATTTCACCACTCCACCTTTGGCATCTTTGCCTTTAGCTGATGAGGTCCAATGCCCTGGAATTCCCTCCATTAGCCTTTGTCTCCCTCTCCTCTAACTGGTTTAGCTCCGTGAGCTGGACAGCTGGTTTGTGATGCAGAACAAGGTCAGCAGCGCAGGTTCAATTCCCATACCAGCCTCTCTGAACAGGCGCTGGAATGCGGCGATTGGGGGCTTTTCACAGTAACTTCATTGAACCTACTCGTGACAGTAAGCGATTGTTATTGGACAAGGATAAGAGTGGTCCGAGAGTGAATGTGCTAAATTGGAGGAAGGCTAATTATAACTATTAGGCGGGAATTGAAGATCCTAGATTGGGGGCGGATGTTTGAGGGTAAATCAACATCTGACATGTGGGAGGCTTTCAAATGTCAGTTCAGAGGAATTCAGGACCGGCATGTTCCTGTGAGGAAGAACGATAAATACGGCAAATTTTGGGAACCTTGGATAACAAGAGATATTGTAGGCCTCGTCAAAAAGAAAAAGGCATTTGTCAGGGCTAGAAGGCTGGGAACAGATGAAGCCTGTGTGGAAGAAAGGAAAGTAGGAAGGAACTTGAGCAAGGAGTCAGGAGGGCTAGAAGGGTCAAGAAAAGTCATTGGCAAATCGGGTTCATGAAAATCCCAAAGCTTTTTACACGTACATAAAAAGCAAGAGGGTAGCCAGGGAAAGGGTTGGCCCACTGAAGGATAGGCTAGGGAATCTATGTGTGGAGCCAAAGGAAATGGGCAAGGTACTAAATGAATACTTTGCATCAGTATTCACCAAAGAGAAGGAATTGGTGGATGTTGAGCCTGGAGAAGGGTGTGTAGATAGCCTGGGTCACAGAGATCCAAAAACAAGGTGTTGGGTGTTTTGAAAAATACTGAGGTTGATAAGTCCCCAGGGCCTGATGGGATCTACCCCAGAATACTGAAGGAGGCTCGAGAGGAAATTGCTGAGGCCTTGACAAAAATCTTTGGATCCTCAATGTCTTCAGGTGATGTCCTGGAGGACTGGAGAATAGCCAATGTTGTCCCTTTGTTTAAGAAGGGTAGCAAGGATAATCCAGGGAACTACAGACCGGTGAGCCTTGCGTCAGTGGTAGGGAAATTACTGGAGAAAATTCTTCGAGACAGGATCTACTCCCATTTGGAAGGGATGTATTAGCGAGAGACAGCATGGTTTTGTGAAGAGAAGGTCGTGTCTCACTAACTTAATGAGAGTTTTTCGACGAGGTCACAAAGATGATTGATGCAGGTAGGGCAGTGGATGTTGTCTATATGGACTTGAGGCCTTTGACAAGATCCCTCATGGTAGATTGGTACAAAAGGTGAAGTCACACGGGATCGTGGTGAGCTGGCAAGGTGGATACAGAACTGGCTCGGTCATAGAAGACAGTAGCAATGGCAGGGTGCTATTCTAATTGGAGGGCTATGACTAGTGGTGTTCCACAGGGATCAGTGCTGGGACCTTTGCTGTTTGTAGTATATATAAATGATTTGGAGGAAAATGTAACTGATCTGATTAGTAAGTTTGCAGACGACACAAAGGTAGGTGGAATTGTGGATAGCGATGAGGACTGTCAGGATACAGCAGGAATTAGATTGTTTGGAGACTTGGGTGGAGAGATGGCAGATGGAGTTTAATCTGGACAAATGTGAGGTAATGCTTTTTGGAAGGTCTAATGCAGGTAGGGAATATACAGTGAATGGTAGAACCCTCGAGTATTGAAAGTCAGACATCTAGGTGTACAGGTCCACAGGTCACTGAAAGGGGCAACACAGGTGGAGAAGGTAGTCAAGAAGGCATACGGCATGCTTGCCTTCATTGGCCGGGATATTGAGTATAAGAATTGGCAAGTCCTGTTGCAGCTGTATAGAACCTTAGTTAGGCCACACTTGGGAGTATAGTGTTCAATTCTGGTCACCACACTACCGGAAGGATGTGGAGGCATTGGAGAGGGTGCAGATGGCGATTTATCAGGATGTTTCCTGGTTTGGAGGGCATTAGCTATGAGGAGCGGTTGAATAAACTCGGTTTGTTCTCACTGGAACGATGGAGGTTGAGGGCGACCTAATAGAGGTCTACAAAATTGAGGAGCATGGACAGAGTGGATAGTCAGAGGCTTTTCCCCAGGGTAGAGGGGTCAATTACTAGGGGGCGTAGGTTTAAGGTGCGAGGGGCAAGATTTAGAGTAGATGTACGAGGCAAGTTTTTTTTACACAAGAGGATAGTGGGTACTTGGAACTCGCTGCCGGAGGAGGTGGTGAAAGCAGGGACGATAGTGACATTTCAGGGGCATCTTGACAAATACATGAATAGGATGGGAATAGAGGGATACGGACCCAGGAAGTGTAGAAGATTTTAGTTTAGTCGGGCAGCATGGTCGGCACCGACTTTGAGGGCTGAAGGGCCTGTTCCTGTGCTGTACTTTTCTTTGTTCCTCCTTTAAAACTCTTTATTAAACCTACCTCTTCAAATAATCTTTTGGGTCGCCTGTACTAATCTATCCTCATGTGAAGGCGGCCAGTGGTTAGCCCTATTGCCTCACAGCACAAAGAATCAGTGTTCAATTCAAGCCTTGGGTGACTGTGGAGTTTGCACTTTCTCTCAGTGTCTGTGTGGGTTTCCTCGGGGTGCTCTGGTTCCCTACCACAGTCCAAAAATGTGCAGGTTAGGTGGATTTGCCATACTAAAATTGCCCCTTAGTGTCAAGATGTTCAGGTCCGGTGGAGTTACTGGGATAGGGTGGGGGAATGGGCCTAGGTAGGGTGCACTTTAAGAGGGTTGGTTGAGACTGATGGTACCTCCCTGTACTGTAGGTGTTCTATGGACCGTGTCCAGTCTTTTGAATTGAAGTTTCAACTGACAGCCATATGATCATGCAGCAGTTCAAAACTGCATCATCTCCAAATAGGAGACATGGAAAGGAACAAACACAAACCAGAACCCTTTTCTTTGATGCAAACTCCATACCATGCGCAAGGTTTCAAAGCCCCATGCACAAGTGGTCTCAGCCCTTATCTTTTGCTCATTACCCTTTCTTTCTTTCCTTTGTGACCCTCAATCTGCCCTTTTTAAATTCCTAAACCTGGAGCTATTAACATTTCTGCACATGTCTAAACTTCCCACATGGTAAGAATGAGGTGAGTCATGGCTAATTCCTGATTAATTGGAACCTCTAGTCAGGGCAAAGACTTCTCCAGAGTTTCAAGAGCCTGCAGCGAAGCTCTTCCCTGTGTTTCTCCAAGTTCGGAAGCCTTGTTCTTTGCAGCAATGCCTTCAGCTTGAGGTGAGAAGCATGAACTGATGAAAAGTGTTATGGTGGAATTTTTGAGCTCCTGCAGGACTTTCAAACTGTAATATGCACCCCAGAGGTCAGCCTGCTTCCAATGGTGACTAGTAACACTCAAGCCACATGTGTCAGGCGATGACCATCGCCAACGAGAGCGAATCTAACCATCTCAACTTGATATTCAATGACATTAGCATTGCTGAATCCCCCATTATCCTGGGGATTACCATTGACCAGAAACTGAACTGAGCCACTCATATAAATACGGTGGCAGCAGTGTGCACCATCTGCAAGACGCACGGCTGCAACTCACCAAGGCTCCTTAACATCTTAAAAACGTGGCCTCAATCACTTAAAAGGGCAAGGGCAGTAGATGCATGGGAGCACCGCCACCTGCAAGTTCCCCTCACAGCATCCTGACTTGGAAATATATCACTGTTCCTTCACTGTCACTGGATCAAAATCCTGGAACTCCATCGCTAAGAGTACTTTGGGTGTACCTACATGCAGCAAGTGGCTCGTGCCTGGAAGGCAATTAAGGACGCGCAGTGAATGCTGGCCTCAGTGATGCCCATATCCTGTGAAAGATTAAATCAAAGATAACCATGCTCAGAATAAATAGTACGTAGACGATCAAAACATATTGTCACATTTAGATTTAGAACAGTACAGCACAGAACAGGCCCTTCGGCCCTCGATGTTGTGCCGAGCAATGATCACCCTACTCAAACTCTCGTATCCACCCTATACCCGTAACCCAACAACTCCCCCTTAACCTTACTTTTTAGGACACTACGGGCAATTTAGCATGGCCAATCCACCTAACCCGCACATCTTTGGACTGTGGGAGGAAACCGGAGCACCCGGAGGAAACCCACGCACACACGGGGAGGACGTGCAGACTCCGCACAGACAGTGACCCAGCCGGGAACCGAACCTGGGACCCTGGAGCTGTGAAGCATTGATGCTAACCACTATGCTACCGTGCTGCCCATTAAGGGATTCAGGAAATATCTTTGTTTTTATTGCTTCAGATATGGTAATGTAGAGAAGGGTGCAATGGCACTTGAGAATTGGGGAGTTTGTGGGCTGGTGCTTGGCACAGGATTCTTGGCAGGGTTATTTGCACTTGAGTTTACCAGCTCTGGAATTTAACCATGTGGTATCTGTAAATGTTGCTGTATGTAATGCCCCGCATTGAGTATTATTGCAGCTAGTTTCTTGACAATTATTTTGTTCCAAGAAACAGGAAATCACTCTCAGACAGGAAACTGGCAAGAGGGGAAATCAAGGATGGGAGGGATTTACTGGGAGAGAAGGGCTTGGATTTCACCAGTAAAGTACAGTAATACCGGTAACTGACTTTTCATTTGCCTGTATTGAAATGCATTTGCCATAGTTTTTTCCATTCCTCTTGGTAATTTATGTTTCTGTCCACACTGCTTACAATGTCACCTATTTTTGTCATCGACAAATTTGGATATGTGGTTTTCTATCCCATCATTGAGGTTATTAATACACATGACAAATAGTTGAAGTTCCAACACCTCTTTGGAAGGAAGACGCAACTAGACACTCCCTGCTAATTAGTGTGACTCAGTTGGTAGCACTCAAGTCTCTGAGCTTGTTCATTCATATCTTGAGTGCATAAATCTGGGTTTCCAATCCAGTGGAGTAGTGTGGCAATGCTATAATGTGGGAGGTGCCAACTTTCAGGTGAGAAGTTAAACAGGCCTCCCTCGTGTAGATGTAGAAGGTCCTGATGCATGGCACTATTCCAAAGGACAGCTGGGTTTATTCCTGATGTCCGGGCCAATATTTATACATTGATCAGCATCACAACAGAATATCTGGCCATGTCTCACTGCTGTTTGTGGGAGCCTACTCTGTCCAAAATGACGGCTGTGTTTCTGATATTATAACAAGTTTGACTTTTTAAAAATAAGTACCTACATGTTTATCACTCTGTCTCCTGCAAATTTCATGAGCAGGATTCCCAGCTTGGGTCACTGTCTGGGCGGAGTCTGCACGTTCTCCCCCTGTCTGCATGGGTTTCCACCGGGTGCTCCGGTTTCCTCCCACAAGACCTGAAAGACGTGTTGTTGGGTGAACTGGACATTCTGCAGTCTCCATCTCTATACCATACCAGGCACCAGTGTGGCGACTAGGGGCTTTTCACAGTAACTTCATTGCAGTCTTAATGTAAGTCTACTTGTGACGATAAAGATTTATTATTTATAATATGCCTTCCATTCCTCGAACTTCATAACTTTAGCAAACAATCGATGAAGAGGGGTTTTATCACAAGACTTCAGGAAGTTCACCTAAATAACATTCCTGGACATTCCCTTGACCACAACTTAACAATTGGGTCAGGTTAGTCCAGCATGGCCTACCATTTACAAAATCCATGCTGGCTTCCTCTGGAAAGATAAGTGTTTATCCTATTTAACCATTGTTGATCTTTCCCCCCTGCTCTGCAGTTACAGTTCTGAGCCGCAGCAGCAGCTGCATTTGCAAGCACTGCACATTTGTCGGTGCTGTCCTTGGGGGTTGACCTTTAACCAAGACTCTGTCTTCTATTCTCTGGCACTGTTGATGGGAGATTCTACTGGCAATGTAGCCAATTCTTCAAATAACATTGAGGGAAGACCAAGTAAAACTCGATAAGTTATTACCACCAGTGGGACAAGTGATGGAATGTGTAGCCAGGCAGGGAAGCTTCAGCAAGAGGAAATGAAACTCTAGCTGGGTTTCTGTCAGTGCCAGAACGTTGATAGATGGTGAGGTCTGTTAATGTATTCGCTGTACTCGCCAGTACTTCTGGCTTCAGTTGTATTTTCGTTGCACTCCGGCTGATGCAAGTGTCTGTAACTGCAAAATTGGAATACTTAGCCCAGCCCTTAACCACTAAATGAAAGCAAACAATTTTACCAGTGAAACTGTGAACTAGTTCAATCTGGACCCAGGGTTACCTGAGTTTGTTCATCGTGCCTACTGAAACCCCACATGCATTTTCAAAACCAGTTTGACTTGCAGGGTTTAGATTTCAAATTTAAAAAAATGTTGCCCTGAAAGAGGATGTCAGTGTTAAGGAATGACTGGTCTTTTTCCACTTTTTTGGTATCCAGTGTTAGCACTTAGTTTGTGTCGAGGTGAAGTCGCGTTTACCCTTTGACTTTGTTCTTTGGGCAGATTCGGCTTTCTGAATGTGGTTCTTTCATTTGGCACTGGAGATAGCACCAGTATGGTCTACTTAGTTTTTCCTGTCTTTAGTTTGCCAGCAGGTGTCCCAATTTGATTATTCACAGATTTAGTGTCGGTGTGCTCTCTCCTGCCCCTCCGTCTGCTTACCTAAAACAAATCCTGTTTTTGAACCTTTGGTTATGTTGTTTTTAAATAACAAGTCATTCAGGTTCTTTTTCATTTATAACCCCTAAGTTTAAAGACAATACTTGCAGAACCACAAATAAACAAACTAAATCAAAGTGCTGGCAGATTCAATTTTCTTCACATCCTTCCAGAATTAACATTTATGTGAACATTTCATTTAAAAAAAAATAAAGCCAGTTTATTTAAACTGAATGAGCTGCACGTTCTCCATGTCTGTGCGGGTTTCCTCCGGGTGCTCCGGTTTCATAAGTTCATACGATATCAGCAGAATTAGGCCATTCCACGGACGACAGGATCGCAACACTGGAAGAACTGACAGAGAAATTTTGGCTCCTAGGGGTAATGAGCTACGGTACCTACAGCTCAAAAACTTCTTACGAAAGGAGACAAGGACGGACCCTAATCGCCACGACAGACACTACTGGAAGACCTACTGGACGCAAGTATCCTAGAGAAAGGGAATTGTAGCGACATGTCTGACCGACTGGTAGAAAGGGACGACACTGCACTGGACGCAACAAGAAAGAAATGGGAGGATGACCTGGGGATTGAGATAGGGTGGGGACTCTGGAGAGAAGCACTGCATAGGGTCAACTCCACCTCCACGTGCGCAAGGCTCAGCCTGACGCAACTAAAAGTGGTACATAAGAGCCCACTTAAGAAACCGTATGAACAGGTTCTTCCCGGAGGTGGAGGACAGATGTGAACGGTGCCAAAGAGGCCCGGCCAACCACGCCCACGTGTTCTGGTCTTGCCCCAGACTTGTGGATTACTGGACAGCCGCCTTCGAGGCTATGTCCAAAGTGGTGGGGGTGAGGGTGAAGCCATGCCCGATAGTGGCGGTCTGTGGGGTTTCAGACCAGCCAGATCTATTCCTGAGGAGGATGGCGGAAGCCCTTGCCTTTGCCTCCCTGATCGCCCGCCGTAGAATCCTGTTTGGCTGGCGGTCAGCAGCACCGCCCAGAGCTGCAGACTGGCTGTCCGACCTCTCGGAATCTCTCCAAATGGAGAAAATCAAATTCGCCATCCGAGGGTCAGACGACGGCTTCCACAGAACGTGGGAGCCATTCATGCAATTGTTCCAGGACCTGTTTGTGGCCAACGAACAAGAGGAAGAATAGTCGGGTGGCCAAGAATCAGGGGAAAATGGACGGGAATCGGGGGAAGGTTGCGGGGGGGAGGGCTACGGGTTCGTTATGGGGGTTTGATGGCAAGCTAAGGCCCAAAACCAAATTGTAAATAAATGCCTATAAACATGTGCCTCGGCCATATTGGGGAATATAAAATATGTATGCCGGTTAAAGGGGGTGGCCACAGTTGTTATTATGAAGATGCTTACCTGTAAATATACATGTTAATTTTTGCGTGTTTTTTTTCTAATAATTTGTAATTTGTTGGATATAAAATATGAAAACTCAATAAAAAACATTTAAAAAAAGAATTAGGCCATTCAGCCCATCGAGTCTGCTCTGCCATTTTATCATGGCTGGTATGTTCCTCATCTACCTACAATGCTACAGACCAAGAGCTAGATTGTCAAATCAGCCAGAGCATCTCCCCTCGAACACATGACCTCGCAGCAGGAGTAAGCAGTTTAGCCTCCTGAGTCTAAATGCCCTCAGTAATCACGGCTGATCCCCTCCTGGCCTCAACTCCACCATCCTGCCCATTCTCCAAAACCCTTCAACCTATTACCAATGAAAAATCTGTCTATCTCCTCAAATTTACTCACTATTGCAGCATCCACCACACTGGGGTAGCGGAATCCACAGATTCACCTTTTGCGAGAAGTAGTTTTTCCTCAAATTTGTTAAATGTTCTACCTCTTATTCTAAGATTATGACCTCTCGTTTTAGAATGACCCACAAGAGACTCCATGTCTACTTTCCTCCCATAAGTTCAGAAAGATGTATTTGTTAGGTGAATTGGACATTGTGAATTCTCCCTCAGTGTACCTGAGCAGGCACCGGTGTGGCGACTGAGGGAGTAACTTCATTGCAGTGTTAATGTAAGCCTACTTGTGATATTAATAAAGATAACTATTAGCAGATCTGCCTCCTATTCGGTGTGTGCAATACTGCCTTGTTACCATCACCCTATTCCACTACTTGTATTCATTCCATTTCCATGTTTGTGGTGGCATGGCTCGTGGTGGACCTGATGGACCAGCTGACCAGCTCCAATGGCTGCCAAGGATTACGAAGTTCAGAAAATGTTTGCTTCAATGCCCCTTCACTGTGAAATCCAAAGGAATCTGCTTGCTTCCATAAATAAGTGCAGTGGCAATGCACAATTAATGACTTGTAGCCTTTAGGCTTAATTTTTAAATTGTACTTCGAATTAAATAATCTAGAAGATGACGTGCATGCCACAGCAGCTCTGCATCAGCTTGAGCAAGCCAACATGAAACAAATGCCAGCCTAACATTGTCCATCCCTTCGTAAGTGCGTTAATAGTGAGAAATCCTGTACAATGCCGTCTGGTGCTGTGGCTCACAGGAAGTTAAAAATCACTTGCTCAGAGTTGAACGAGGTCTGAAAGATATACTTCCATCATGTTTATGTGTGTTCCTCTGAAATGCATGCTGACCATGCATGGTCATGTGGTGCTTCTTGCAACAAGCTCTCGTTGTGAAGATCATGTTAATGTATTCATTTACATATACATTTGTAGCCATATATTTTATTGCCAATTGTGGTGGATAAAGAAACACAATAAATGGGTCCCAAGGTTTTCATGTGCGCTCTATGCTCTGAAGGGCTCCCTTCATGTGATGGTGTTCTGACTGGTGTGCTGTCAATATTCAACCAACACTTCATTCCCACCAAGGGCTCCAACATCCTTGACCACTGCGACACAAACATCGAAGGCGTGTACCAATCCATCCCCAACCACACTTCGTTAAATCCTTCTCCCGGCATTTATGCAGGAGAAGCCAGTTAAGAAGGTCGTGCAATGCTGGATTGAGGCAATGGACGAGCTCCTACGCAACTGCATGGAGTCAGTGGACTGGTCCATATTCAAGAACTCAGTGGCCAACCTAAACTAGTATGTTATCACGGTCTGTAAAGTAAAAATGGGAAAATGTCATTTGAAACCTGGAAGTCAGGCAAAACCTGACCTGACGGTACATGTGAAAATATGGGGGGAAATCCCACGAAGGGTTAAAGGCAGCAGCAAAAGAAGTTTTGAAATGCAGATAGCCTTTATCAAACAGGTGTTGAGCTTGTGACAGCTCAACCTGTGAAACTGATGCATGTCTTTCAAGTTAAAGCAGATTGAACTTTTAGGTACATAAAGGGAAACAATATTTTGCACCTTAGAAGTTAATTATTTTTGTAAGCAGTTATGAAAGAATTGTCAGGATCTTCAGTTGAAATGGGTGACAAATGTTTAGGTGTGAAATCCTGCTGACACCAGTTGAACATGGGAAGACGGAGATGACGTGTCCATGAAAGCACAGGTTAACCCCAAATCGGAGTCAGAGTTCTGACAAGCTGAGGGCACTATTTGGTAATAAAGCAACGTTAGAAGTGACAGGAACTAGACGTAACACCCCCTCTGGGATCAAAGTACCTTTGAGCATTACAAGGGAAAAAATTGTAATCAGAGTTCGATGAGCTAATGTCATACTCAACATGAATACATAGTTGTGTTAGAAGTAATTAAGATTAAAGGTACATTGAACAATCGAGCAAAACAAAGTTACTTTACGATAACGTCATATAAACTTAATAATGGCTAGTAGGGAAATATAAACCCTAAATCAATAGCAGCCAGCAGAGTCAGCTCTCATAGCTTCCCTCGGTCATGGGAAGGATAGATCACGGAAACCGAGCAGAACAGCGAATCCATCAGGAGAAAACCAAAAGCTAAAGAAGAAAGATTGTCACAGCGGACCAGAAGGTCTAACAACTGACCAGGAGGATCCAAAGAAAAGATCTTTTTTACTTTTCTGTAAAGACAGTGATTTTATCTTTTATAAGAAAATAACAAGTTTTAACCTGAAACGGTGGTTATTACAAAGTCTACTTTACCTATTTAGCAATGCGGGACCCAGGATCGATGCTACTAAGTGGTGAGTAGATGAAATCGCCGATGAAGAAATGGGTTATACCGGGGGATAACTTGAAAATATAGATTGACTTGAATAGCACCCACCTAAGTCTACATAAGAGTCAGGGTGTGAGAATCCCTGTTCACCATTTAGGATGTCTTATTCACCCTTTTTGGTATAGAGGGGATTCTAAGAATAGTGGTGAGTTTTTACTTCAGGTCACAGACATCATCAGTCAGTCTATAGAAGATTGCTTGCCAAAGAAGGTAGTATGTGCGTTTCCCAACCGGAAACCATTCACTCTCTACTGAAGGCCAGGTCTGAGGCATTCAAGACAGGCAACCCTGACCTATACAAGAAATGTAGGTGCGACCCCCGCAAGGACATCAGGGACGCCAAGAGGCAATACCAGACTAAGCTCGAGTCACAGACTGACAATATAATGGGCTGCAAAGCTGAGTAGAATCTCTGGCAACTGAGCACCCCTCCCCTATGTACTCGAGGTATTCTATGATTGTTTCAAGCAGGAAACCAACAAACCATTGTCAGCTGCCCCAACCGCTTCAGACACAGCCAAACGTATCATCACAGCCTCCTGAAGTCAGACCGGCCTTCTTGAAAGTGAACACACAAAAAGCAATGGGTATGACGGAGTCCCTAATCGTGCGCTCCGATTCTGCGTGGACATCTTCAACCTCTCCCTACTCTGTTCTGTGGTTACCATCTGCTTCAAGAAGACCACCATCATACTAGTGCCAAAGAAGAACCAGGCAACGTGCCTCAGAGGCCATAACATCTATCATTATACATACATAGAATTTACAGTGCAGAAGGAGGCCATTCGGCCCATCGAGTCTGCACCGGCTCTTGGAAAGAGCATCCTACCCAAGGTCAACACCTCCACCCTATCCCAATAACCAAGTAACCCCACCCAACACTAAGGGCAATTTTGGACACTAAGGGCAACTTACCATGGCCAATCCACCTAACCTGCACATCTTTGGACTGTGGGAGGAAACCGGAGTACCCAGAGGAAACCCATGCACACACGGGGAGGATGTGCAGACTCCGCACAGACAGTGACCCAAGCCGGAATCGAACCTGGGACCCTGGAGCTGTGAAGCGATTGTGCTATCCACAATGCTACCGTGCTTCAAGAAATTGGTCATGAGACACTTCAACTCCATATTCCCAGAATACCTTGATCCATTGTAAATTGCACACCGTCACAACCGGTTCACAGTAGATGCTATGCTATCTTTCTGGCTCTACATTCTGAAGCATCTCAACAACAAAGGCTCCGAAGTAAGACACCTATTCATTGATTACAGCACCACCCAGCCAAGTTCATATCAAAACTCCAAACCCGAAGACTTGGCTCCTCCCTCTCCAACTTGATCCTCGACTTCCTGACCCACAGACCACAATCAGTAAAGATAAACATCTCCACAATAGTCTTCAATACCGGGGCCCCACAAGGCTGTGTACTATACTCCCTATACACGTGACTGTGTGGCAAAAGTCCGCTCCAATTCCCTCTACAGGCTTGCTGATGACATGACCATGGGGTGACACAGTCGTTAGCACTGCTGCCTAACAGCTCCAAGGCCCTGGGTTCAATTCAGGCCTCGGATAATTGTGTGGAGTTTGCACTTTCTCCCTGTGTCTGTGTGGGTTACCTCTCACAGTTCAAAATTGTACAGGTAGGTGGATTGCCCATGCTAAATTGCCCTTCGTGTCAAAAATAAAGGTTGGGTGGAGTTACGGGGACAGGGTGGAGGTGTGGGCTTTAGGGTGCTCCTTCCAAGGACCGGTGCAGAATTGATGGGCCGAATGGTCACTTTCTGCACTGTAAATTCTATGATTCAAAACAACAATGAGTCAGAGTACAGGAGGGAGATAAAGAACCTAGTTCAATGGTGCAATGACGGGCAGCACTAGTGGTTAGCACAACCGCCTCACGGCGCTGAGGTCCCAGGTTCGATCCCGGCTCTGGGTCACTGTCCGTGTGGAGTTTGCACATTCTCCCCGTGTCTGCGTGGGTTTTGCCCCCACAACCCAAAAATGTGCAGAGTAGGTGGATTGGCCATGCTAAATTGCCCCTTAATTGGAAAAAATAATTGCGTAATCTAAATTTAAAAATAAATTAATTAATTAAAATGGTGCAATGACAACAATCTCTTCTTCAATGTCAGCAAAACCATGGAGCTGGTCATTGACTTTAGGAAGCAGAGAATCATAGAGAGAGTCAGAGAGTCTGCATCAATGGTGCCGAGGTGGAAATGGTTGACAGCTTCAAATTCCTAGGTGTACGAATCGCCAACAATCTGGCCTGGTCCACCCAAGTCGATGCTACAACCAATAAAGCACAACAGCCCCGATGCTCCCTCAGAAACTAAGGAAATTTGGCATGTCCGCATTGACTCGTACCAATTTTTGCAGATGCACCATCAAAAGCATCCTAGCTGGCTGCATCACAGCCTGGTATGGCCCAACTGCTCGGTCCAAGACCGTAAGAAACTACAGCCCAGTCCATCACGCGAACTCACCTCCCATCCATTCAGTCTGTCTACACTTCCCGCTGCCTTGGGAAAGTAAGCAACAGAATAAAAGACCTACCAGGGTTATTATCATCCAACCTCTTTCATTGAGCAGAAGATACAAAAGTCTGAGAACAGGTGGGCGGCACTGTAGAACAGTGGTTAGCACTTGCTTCACAGCTCCAGGGTCCCAGGTTCGGATCCTGACTTGGGTCACTGTACGGAGTCTGCACGTTCTCCCCATATCTGTGTGGGTTTCTCCAGGTGCTCCGGTTTCCTCCCACAGGTCCCGAAAGACGTGCTGTTATCGCAATTTGGACATTCTGAATTCTCCATCCGTGTATCCGAACAGGCGACTAGGGGCTTTTCACAATAACTCTATTGTAGTGTTAATGTAAGCCTACTTGTGACAATAAAGATTATTATATTATTATAAAAACAGCTACTTCCCCGATGTTAACAGACTCCTGAATGACCCTCTTATGGACTGAACAGATCTCTTCAAGCATCTTGTGTAGCAGTAATTCCGTATGCTTCACCTGATGTCTATGTATTTATCATATGTCTTATGATTTTCTTGTATGGAACAATCTGCCTGGACTGCATGCAGAACAATACTTTTCACTGTACTTGGGTACACGTGACAATAAATCTAAATCTAATCTAGGGAATTTCACATTGTGCATCGAGTGCTGATGAAAGAATATTTGTTCAAATTGTGATGAAGCAAGTCATGCAACAGATGACCTCCTCTATAAACGCCTGTATAATGAATGGGTAGCAGCAAGTTCTTTTAGTACGTCAGTGCAAACCATAGGCCCAGATGATTAAAGGCTGCTTCACCCTTTTGAGGGGGAGAGCTGACTGGTGCTGATTTAATCTGAGGATCACCACACCTCAAAAAAGAGGCAACGCCATCATGAATAACCTCAGCCAGTACAGGAATTGAATCTGCGCTGTTAGCCTCACTCTGCATCACCAACCAACTGAGCTAGATGGGTTCACTTCACTTCCTTTTGTTTATAAATTTAGGGTACCCAATTAATTTTTTCCAATTAAGGGGCAATTTAGCGTGGCCAATTCACCTACCCTGCACATCTTTGGGTTGTGGGAACGAAATGCAAGCACAGGGAGAATGTGCAAGCTCCACATAGACAGTGACCCAGAGCCGGGATCGAACCTGGGACCTTGGCGCCGTGAGGCAGCACTACCCACCGTGCTGCCCCACTTCACTTCCTTTCAGTTGGTGCAGCAGAAAGGCTACAAGAGTTAACAGCATTGCTGATGAACACCTCCTATTGGCTACCCAGTGACCCTTGCTGGGGAGTGTGTCCATGCTGTTCAGTGAGAATATGGAAGTTTAGAGATTTAGTGCAGATATGGATTTGCAAAAAGATGTTGCACTTTAGACTGGCGGCTTCATTTTTTAATGGAGGCACACAATTACATTTCTGTTATCCATTAAAGGAAAAGATTTTTAGGCTGGGCCGATGCTATTTTTACCAATGTGCTCTGGCAAAATGCAATTTTAAGGCTGCACAAGTGTCAAGTCTAATCCCTTAGTGGAATAATGTTTGAATACAGTTCTGTTCATTTTGAAGGGAAACACAAAACTACCATTTTGTATAATGCATTCTATGTTTTAGCATTGCTATTTCCCATGTGCTAAATGATGGAAGTAATTCAATGAATGAACAGGAACAAAGACTTGTATTACCAGAAGCTGCAAACAAAAAATGCTGCAAGTATTCGGCGTCACAAAAAAAATCAATTTTCAAGGAATGGTAAAACACAACCGCTAGACTTAATTCACTACACCACTGTCTGCTTGTCATATCCCTAATCACTTCACTCTACATATTCATCTAATTACCTCTATGAAATTTATTTCAAGGGTATTTCCCAGTAACATGTGCCATAACTTCATTTCCCTTTCCATTTAAAACAATTCTGTCTGACTTCTCTTACTGCTAACTCTTCAGTACCTTTTTAGTACCGGAATCCTTCCATCACAATTTGCCATTTTCTCATCACTAACTTGGAGTAGACTCATTGACGTTTTCACCTTTTGGAGAAACCGAGTTTATCATTTCAGCCTTTCCTGCATAACTTGAATTACTGACAGCTGGATTCATCATAGGATCATAGGAATTAAGAGAAGAAGTAGGCAATTCAACCCTTCGAGCCTGCTCCACCATTTAATGAGATCATTGCTGATCTCTTCCTCGTATCAAATGCACCTCCCTGCCTTTCCCTTTAACCTGTTTTTTAAAATCAGAAATGTATCAATCTCCTTCTTGAAACTATTTAAAGTTTCAGACTCCACTGCACTATGGAGCAGCGAGTTCCACAAATTCACCACCCTACGTGAAATGTAGTTCCTCCTCCTAAATCTACTGCCTGTCAACCTGTATCCATGACCTCTTGTTCTAGACAAGGAGGCACATTTGGTCTACGCTTACTTTATCAATCCATTTTAGTAATTTATACACCTGGATCAGGTCCCCTCTCATTCTTCTAAACTCCAGCGTGTATAATCTTAAACCGATCAAGCTCGCCTCGTACGTCAACCCTTTCATCCCGGAATCAATCTGGTGAACCTCCCCTGAATGCCTCCAATGCCACCTCAAATAAGGAGACCAAAACTGGACACAATACTCCGGATGTCGTCTCACCAATAGCCTGTTCAATTGCAACAACACTTTTCCACTTTTATACTCCAATGCTTTCGCAATCAATGCTAACATTCCATTTGCCTTTTTAATTACATGCTATTACAGACTTTCTGCGATTCATGAACAAAGAGACACCACTGCCCAGATGCATTTTGAATCTGCTTTCCATTTAGATAATTTGTCTTTCTATTTTTTCGACATTTCAAACATTGTTATGTGGGAAGCTGCTTGCACATATTAGCCCACAGGTGTGATCTTGGTTATATATATATAGGGCAGCACGGTAGCATAGTGGTTAGCACAATTGCTTCACAGCTCCAGGGTCCCAGGTTCGATTCCCGGCTTGGGTCACTGTCTGTGCGGAGTCTGCACGTTCTCCCCGTGTGTGCGTGGGTTTCCTCCAGGTGCTCCGGTTTCCTCCCACAGTCCAAAGATGTGCAGGTTAGGTGGATTGGCCATAATAAATTTCCCTTAGTGTCCAAAATTGCCCTTAGTGTTGGGTGGGGTTACTGGGTTATGGGGATAGGGTGGAGGTGTGGGTTTGGATAGGGTGCTCTTTCCAAGAGCCGGTGCAGACTCGATGGGCCGAATGGCCTCCTTCTGCACTGTGAAATCTATGAAATGAAAATAATGGCTGAACATACTTTGGGCATTTACTCGAGTTAAGATGGAGGCTACTGACGGGGGCTGATGTTCTGGTTTTTGCTTCGCTGATTGTTCGAAGGCAGGTGCTAATGGAGTGAAAGTCAGCTTCTCTGCCCAGTGCCTCAGTATGGCTGAGGATCTTACAGAATTTTTATACCTGGAGAAAGTCAAGTACACAGTGAGGAAGGAAATTGAGAGGCTTTACTGGAGATGGGAGCAGTTTATTCGGCACTTTAAAGAGCTGGTCACTTAGTTGCTAGGTAGGAGGGAGGTGGGGGCTGTTGTGAGGGGTTTGTTTAGGGGTGTGGGGGGATGGTTTTGGATTGTTTTGTTCTTGTTCTATTGCGTTTGAAGTTGCTTGGATGCAGGATTTGGGTTTTTAAACTGCTAATTGGGTTATTTTCTGATTGAGAGCAATGGGTTTTTGGAGATTCCAAATTAGGCCAACGAGGCACTGAAATTATTTCCAACGCTGACCAGAGTTAACACATTATATATTAAACTGTACAATTAAGGAGTGGACTGTTGAAGGAGGAAGAAGTTCAAATGTTCGAAACATCAGAAAGTCTTGGATATATCTGTCATGGAATGAAAACATCATCAACCCTTTTCGGAATATATTCAGAGGCCTATTGATATATGATTTGAACATGTGCTATTGTTACAATCCCAGTTGCTGTTATAACTGGATGGAAAGATCCCAGTGTGAACCACTGGTTCAAAAGACCATTGTTTTTCTTTAATAAAATGTAGAGGAATAGAGTCACACGGCCACTCTGGCAAATTGGATTATGATACTGTAATACTAACAAATTGGCATACTGCCTTCTGGAGTAAACAGAGGATGTGGTAAGTATGCAATGTGAACTGTGCTGTGTGTTACACAGAACATAGAACAGCACAGCACAATACAGGCCCTTCGGCCCATGATGTTGTGCCGATCATTTATCCTAATCTATGATCAACCTGACCTACACCTTCAATTTACTGCTGTCCATGTGCCTGTCCAAGAGTCGCTTAAATGTCCCTAATGACTCTAACTCCACCACCTCGGCTGGCAGCGCATTCCAGCACCCACCACTCTCTGTGTAAAGAACCGACCTCTGACATCTTTCCTATACCTTCCTCCAATCACCTTAAATTTATGTCTTCCTGTGACAGCCATTTCTGGGGAAAAGTCTCTGGCTATCCACTCTATCCATGCCTCTCATCACCTTGTACTCCTCTATCAAGTCACCTCTCTTCCTTCTTCAGTGAGAAAAGCCCCAGCTCCCTCAACCTTTCTTCATAAGACATGCCCTCCAGTCCAGGCAGCATTCTGGTAAATCTCCTCTGCACAGTCTCCAAAGCATCCACATCCTTTCTATAATGAGGTGACAAGAACTGGACACAATATTCCAAGTGTGGACTAACCAGGGTTTTATAAAGCTGCAGCAAAATCTCGCAGCTCTTAAACTCAATCCCCTTGTTAATGAAAGCCAGCACACCATACGTCTTCTTAACAATCCTATCAACCTGGGTGGCAACTTTGAAGGATCTATATACGTGGACCCCAAGATCCCTCTGCTCCTCTACACTTCCAAGAATCCTGCCTTTAACCCTGTATTCAGCATTCAAAACCCAGTATTCAGCATTCATGTTGTAGTTGAAGAGGTAATTGTTGGTCTTGTGTTTACTCCTTGCCCCTTAACTTAATTACACCCTGGTTTTAGGACTAACATGGATTACCGAAGTAAAATGTAAATGGCGCCACAGTTCCAGAGGACCATAGGCTGCCATTCCCTTTGATAGCTGACCTACTGGTGGTGATTTAACCTGACGGTCACCACACCTCTTGGAGAAGGACAAGGTTGAGAAGGTGGACCTTGATGAATAACCTCAGTTGGTACAGGAATTGAACCCGTACTCAGCTGTCGCTCTGCATCGCAAACCAGCCTTCCAGCCAACTGAGCTAACCAAGATTATCAATAAAGGCACTGCCTTCTCAAACTTTGCCCTTTGTCTGAGGTGTGGTGGCCTACAGGTTAAATCATCACCAGTAAGCTCTCCAAAAGGGGAGGGTAGCAGATGGAGCTAGGGCAACATTACGAAGTACATCTTAATCTACAATAGTATCATTAACACGCAGACTTTTTTAAAGCACACAAGGTGAAGGTGGACAAACGCTCTCCGCTCTGAACTCCAAGTGAATGTTTGTGCATGTCTCTTCAGAACATCCTTGCCCTCTTCCCCCTCCTCTCCCCCCTCCCCCCCCCCCCTCCCCCCCAACCCCATCAGATGATAATCACCTGAGAGTTTCGAAACGTCACTCTCAAATCCATGCTTTAAAGTCTTCTATCACAATAATGTTTTCCTTTAATGGTTTGCATTCTGAAATCCAGCCCAGGTTTTCCAAATGCCGCATAAACACCTGCTCCACTTTTAACAGAAAATCCAGTCCAGAACTTTAAACTTTAGAAATTCTTTGTCTTGATTATTGTTCAAAATGCTCACACTTTCTTTAACTCTTGATTCCCAGACTGTATTAAAATGGCATCAGATGTTTCATCTTGAGGGCAGCACGATAGCATGGTGGTTAGCACAATTGCTTCATAGCTCCAGGGTCCCAGATTCGATTCCCGGCTTGGTTCACTGTCTGTGCGGAGTCTGCACGTTCTCCCCGCGTGTGAGTGGGTTTCCTCCGGGTGCTCCGGTTTCTTCCCACAGTCCAAAGATGTGCAGGTTAGGTGGATTGGTCATGCTAAAATTGCCCCTTAGTGTCCAAAATTGCCCTTAGTGTTGGGTCTGGTTACTGGGTTATGGGGATAGGGTGGAGGTGTGGGATTGGGTAGGGTGCTCTTTCAAAGAGCCTGTGCAGACTCGATGGGCTGAATGGCCTCCTTCGGCACTGTAAATTCTATGATCCACCTTTGAAGTCTGCTGCGCCACTTTAAATCTAGTGACTGCAATTGTCTATTTAACTCTGGACACTTGGTTTACTTTTCCTTGAATTCTTCTGAACAATATCTTGGTGTCTGTTCTCTTACCTTCAGGTGTCTTGAACATTATTTCTGTCCCAATTCCCTGGTTATCTGGACTGCCACTTGTACTTTAGGAACTCTGCCTCTTTGCAGCTCCCACCCTGTTCAGTTTTCTGGCAAAGTTGAGATATTCTCTCACCGAGCACCTGTCTCCAACTACCCACAAATTCAGCAGAAACTAAAACTTAAAGCTCCTCTAAGTTGCAAGGCCTGGTTGCTGAGCAACACCCACATTCTTATATAATTTATTTATTTGTCATGCCATAAACCTCTCTTTCCCCCTCATGGGGAGGTGGTGGCATAGTTTATTGTCACTGGACTAGTAATCCAGAGACCCAGATTCAGGTTCGAATCCTGCTATGGCAGATGGTGGAATTTGAATTAAATAAAATATCTGGAATTAAAAGTCTAATGATAACCATGAAACCATTCTCGATATGTCACAAAACCCATCAGGTTCATTAATTCCTTTTAGGGAAGGAAATCTGCCATCCTTGCCTGTCCTACATGTGACTCCAGACCCACAGCAATGTGGTTGACTCTTAACTGCCTCTCAAGGGCAATTAGAGATGGGCAATAAATGCTTGCCCAGCCTGCGACACCCACTTCCCATGAACGAATAAAACAACACACAATAGACCAGCCCCCACACATACAAACACCTTTGTCCAGCATAAATCGAACTTCCAGGTCCAGGCATAGAAACATTAAATTAAACCCACTTGAAACTCGACCTGATTTCTAATGTTAACCATATAAAACACTTAAAAACTCCGAACATGCTTAATTTTTCCAAGTTCCTTTTAGTTTCTGGAATTTACAGGGACACTATAGATTGACATAGCGTGTTATGCACATAAAGCATTGCCTCACGATGACCTGCAGAATACTTCATCACAAAAGTATTATTGTGACTTCCGGTGGCGGCTATGAAGGAGTAAGTGGCACATTTGGTGGCTCCTGCTCTGGTCGGACTCTTGGACCTTTTCTCCCAATTTTTTAATGGACTTGAATTGTAGAATAGATGTCAGTGGCAATTCTCGACTGAATTCCCACTTTGGTGCATGGAGAAAAGGACTAGAAGTGTTCGTAAGGGCAGAAACAAGAAGACAGAGAAGACTTGGGCTGTAGTTGCAACAGGAGACAGCATGGCGGAGGGTCGGACCTCTGGCTTGTCGACCAAGCAGTCTATGGAGCAGCTGATGCAAGTCATCCAGGAAGGCTTTGCTACGCAGAAACGGGACTGTTGGGACCCGATAAAAGTGTCGGTTGAGCAGTTGGAGGTCAGGTTGGACGCCCAGGATCGGGCGATCCAGAAGGTGGAGAAGGCGTTGGCTGAGCAGGAGGAGCATCAGACGGCGGTGGAGCAGGAGGTGAGGATGCTGAGGGACCAGCAAAAGAAGCTTCTGGAGAAGGCGGAGGACCTAAAGAATAGGTCCCGTCGGCAGAAGCTAAGAATTGTCGGGCTCCCAGAGGGGTCCAAAGGAACGGATGCTGGGGCAGATGTTGCAGACATGTTTGAGAAGCTGTTGGGGGATGGGGCATTCTCCCGGCCCTTGGAGGTGGATAGGGCTCACAGAGCACCTGCGAAGAAGCCGCGAATGGGAGACCCCCCGAGGGCTATGGTGGTGAGATTCCACAGGTTCTCGGATAAGGAGCGTATTCTGCAGTGGGCCAAGCAGACACGGAACTGTAAGTGGGACAACAGTATCCTGCGGGTTTACCAAGACTTGAGCGTGGAGGTAGACAGGAGGTAGACAGGAGGGCTTCAATCAGATCAGGGCGATCCTTTTCAAGACAAAGTTGAAGTTTGGACTGTTATACCCAGCCCGTCTCTGGGTTATGCATGAGGATCAGCACTTTTACTTTGAGTCACCTGAGGACACGCTGGACTTTGCAAGAAAGAAAGGGCTGATGAAGGACTGAGAACTTTTGAATTTGGCTGCAACGTTCGTGTTTCTGTTTTCTCTGTTTTGTTTCCCTGTTCTTGTAAAAAGTTTCGCGTTTTGCTTGGAACCAACAGTAGAGCTGAGTGAGTTTAGGTTTTCATTTGCACTGTTGGGGGATGGAGGTGTGTTAGTTTTGACCTTGGTGTTTTTTGGTTGGGTAATTTGGTAATTGTAATTGTTGGGGATTGTTTGATGTTAGAGTTTGTTTGCATGAGGGGTGGGGAGGGAACAATAGGTGGGAGACTATCCGGCGCTGGGGATGGGGGCCACCAAGCTATCTGGGTGAGCTAGCTCTCGGAAGCGCAGTGGGGGGGGTGCATATGTTTGATTTAGGAATGGGATTGGGTTACAGGATGTTGTTGCTGGGGGGGGGGAAGGGCGTGAATGTTCTGCTGACAAGGGAGGGAGTTGGGCTGAGGGACAGAGAGGTGGCGGGGCGGAGGCTGCCTGGGGATGGACCGGTGGAGACACGGATCACAGGCTGGTGGCGGGCCTAAAAAAAGGGATGGCTGATCAGCGTAGGGGGGCGGGGGGGCCGGCAATGAGCCCGACCAACTAGGCTGATCACCTGGAATGTTCGAGGGTTAAATGGGCCGGTCAAGAGGGCACGTTTGTTTGTGCATCTTAAGGGACTGAAGGCGGACGTGGTAATGGTGCAGGAGACGCATCTTAAGGTAACGGACCAGATTACATTGAGGAAAGCTGGGTCAGTCAGGTGTTTCATTCGGGACTAGATTCAAAGACTAGAGGGGTCGCGATTCTGATCAATAAGCGGGTGATGTTTGAGGCAGGTAGAATAGTCTCGGACGTGGGAGGTCGGTACATTATGGTCAGTGAGAAACTGGACGGGGTGCAGGTGGTATTAGTGAATGTATATGCGCCAAATTGGGATGATGTAGAGTTTATAAAGAGGATGCTGGGGAAGATACCGGACCTGGACTCGCACAGGTTGGTCATGGAAGGGGACTTCAACACAGTTATTGTCCCTGGCTTGAACCTGTGAAGCTCGAGAATGGGCAGGATGTCAGCAATGGCAAAGGATCTAAGAGGATTTATGGAGCTGATGGGGAGGTGGATCCACGGAGATTTGGGCAGCCGAGGGTGAAGGAGTTCTCCTTCTACTCACACGTGCATAAAGTGTACTCCCGGATTGATTTCTTTATTTTGAGCAGGGCCTTTCTGGCAGGGGTGGTGGACATGGGGTACTCGGCGATCACAATCTCAGACCATGCCCCGCACTGGGTTGACCTGCAGGTTAGTAATCAGGGCCTGCACTGGAGGTTAGATTTGGGACTGTTGGCTGACGAAGGGGTGTGCGAGCGGCTGAGGAAATGTATTCAGAGCTACCTGCAGGTCGATGACACGGGGGAAACTTAAGCAGTGATCGTCTGGGAAGCACTGAAGTTGGTGGTCAGAGTGGAGCTGATCTCAATATGGGCCCATAGGGAGAAGGTGGACAGGGCAGAGATGGACAGACTGGTAAAGAAGATATTACAGATCGATAGGAGGTATGCGGAGACCCCAGAGGCAGGGCTCCTGAGGGAACGGCGGAGGTTACAGGCGGAGTTTAGCTTGCTGACCACAGGGAGGGCGGTGGAGCAGCTGAGAAAGGCGAGGGGGACGATTTATGAACATGGGGAGAAGGCCAGCAGAATGCTTGCACAGCAGCTTAGGAAGAGGGAGGCAGCCAGGGAGATAGGGAAGGTAAAGGACGGTGAGGGGGACCTGGTTGGTGATTTGGTAGGGGTGAATAAGGCATTTAGAGATTTTTACAGAAGGCTGTACAGGGAACCCCCTACGGGGCCGGAAGGGATGAGGCGCTTCTTAGAGGGGCTGAATTTCTCAACGGTGGACGGGGAGCGGGTAGAAGGGCCGGGGTCCCCAATCAGGCTGGAGGAGATAGTGGAGGGTCTGAAGGCCGTGCAGGCAGGTATGGCCCCGGGTCCGGACGGGTACCCAGTGGAGTTTTATAAAAAGTTCTCGGGGATACTGGGGCCAGTGTTGTTGAGGATGTTCAATGAGGCAAGGGAAAGAGAGGTGCTGCCCCCGACGATGTCACAGGCAATGATTTCACTGATTCTTAAGCGGGACAAGAACCCAGAGCTGTGTGGGTCCTACAAGCTGATCTCCCTGGTGAATGTGGATGCCAAGTTGCTGGCCAAAATCTTGTCCTCCAGGATGGAGGACTGTGTTCCAGATGTTATTGGGGAGGACCAGACGGGGTTTGTTAAGGGTAGATAGTTCCTTACCCGCGGGGTAGATAGTTGTTGGCCAATGTAAGAAGGCTGTTAAATGTGATCATGATGCCCCCAGAAGGTAGGAAGGTGGAGGTAGTGATCGCAATGGATGCAGAAAAGGCTTTTGATCGGGTAGAATGGGATTATCTGTGGGAGATATTGGGACGGTTCGGATTCGGGCGGGGCTTTATTGACTGGGTCAGGTTACTGTATCAGGCTCCTGTGGCAAGTGTGCGGCCGAACAGGACAACATCGGACTATTTTAGACTGCACCGGGGGAACGAGACAGGGATGTCCCCTCTCCCCACTGATGTTTGTGCTGTGGCTATAGAGCTGTTGGCAATTGCTCTGAGAGCTTCAAGGGGCTGGAGGGGACTGGTCCGGTGGGGGGGGGGGAGGGGGGGGGGGGGGGAGGGGGTGGAGCACAGGGTTTCGCTCTATGCGGAGGATCTGCTGCTGTACCTTTCGGACCCAGTAGAGGGGATGGAGGAAATCATGAGGATTCATGGGGAATTTGGCTGGTTTCCGGGGTATAAGCTACACATGGATAAGAGTGAGATATTTGCGGTTCAGCGAGGGGACAGGAGGGGCGACTGGGGGAGCTGCCGTTTAGGTCAGTAGGGGGTAGTTTTAGGTACTTGAGCATCCAGGTGGCGTGGGAATGGGACCAGCTGCATGAATTGAATCTGGCCCGGCTAGTGGACCAAATGAAGGACGATTTCCGGAGGTGGGAAGCGCTCCCGTTGTCGCTGGCCGGGAGGGAACAAACGGTGAAAATGACGGTCCTCCCGAGGTTCCTATTTGTATTTCAATGTCTCCCCATTTTTATTCCGCGGTCCTTTTTAAGCGGGTCAACAGGGTGATCACGGGCTTCATCTGGGCAGGCAAGACCCCGCGGGTAAGGAAGGTAATGCTCGAGCGGAGCCGGGGAGAGGGCGGGCTGGCGCTGCCAAATTTTTAGCAACTATTACTGGGCGGCTAATATAGCCATGATCAGGAAGTGGGTGATGGGGGAGGGGTCGGCATGGGTGCGTATGGAGGCGGCTTCTTGTAAGGGCACCAGTCTGGGGGCATTGGTATCAGCGCCTCTGCCGCTCCCACCCACGTGGTACTCCACCAGCCCCGTGGTGGTGGCGGCCCTGAGAGTTTGGGGCCAGTGTAGGCGGCATGTGGGAGCAGTGGGAGCATCGGTCTGGGCCCCAATTTGTGATAACCACCGGTTTGCCCCGGGGAGTATGGATGGGGGTTTCCGGGTATTGCGGAGATCGGGGATTGAGAGGATGGGGGATGTGTTCATAGAGGGGAGCTTTCCGAGTATGGAGGAAAAGTTTGGGCTGGCGAGGGGAAACAAATTCAGGTATCTGCAGGTGTCAACCTTCCCGCTCCTACCGCTGAGGGGGATTCAGGACAGGGTAGTTTCCAGAGGGTGGGTAGGAGAAGGGAGCGTCTCGGACATCTATAAGGAGCTTATGGGGTCGGAGGAGACGCAGACCGAGGAGCTGAAGCATAATTGGGAGGAGGAGCTGGGAGGTGAGAGAGAGGATGGTTGATGGGCAGACGCGTTGAGTAGAGTCAACGTATCCGCAACATGTGCCAGGCTCAGCCTGATACAATTGAAGGTTGTGCACCAGGCTCACATGACAGTCGCCTGGATGAGTAGATTCTTTGGGGTGGAAGACAGGTGCACAAAATGCGCGGCAGGACCAGCGAACCATGTCCACATGTTTTGGACATGTCCGAAGCTTCGGGGATTTTGGCAGGGGTTTGCGAACGTCTTGTCCAAGGTTTTAAAAACAAGGGTGGCGCTGGGTTCAGAGGTGGCGATTTTTGGGGTGTCGGAAGATCCGGGAATCCAGGAGGAGAAAGAGGGCAGACGTTCTGGCCTTTGCTTCCCTGGTAGCCCGGAGACGGATACTGTTAGCATGAAGGGACTCAAAGCCCCCGAAGTCGGAGACCTGACTATCGGACATGGCTAGCTTTCTCTGCGTGGAGAAAATCAAGTTCGCTTTGAGAGGGTCACCGTTAGGGTTCACCTGGAGGTGGCAACCGTTCGTCAACTTCTGTGCGGAAAATTAATCGTCAGCAGACGGGAGGGGGGTGGGGGGGGCAGTAGTTTAGATTAGAGTAGAGGTTAATAAGGGTGGGACCTGTACAAAAGGTAAACAGTTTTTGCACTATGTTTATGATTTCATATATTTTGTCTATTTTGTTGTTGTTTCTATACCAAAAAATACCTCAATAAAATGTTTATTAAAAAAAAACAAAAGTATTATTGTAAATAAATTCTAAGAGAAACATTCTCGTACAAAAGTGTTCGAATTCTTCATGGCCTATTCTATTATTTTGTAATTATTTGCTGTTGGTATACTTGGTTTCACTGACACCTTTCCTTATTGTAAATTAGACTTGGTTTGAAACTGAACATAATGCTAACAAATTGGCATACTGTCTTCTGGAGTAAACAGAGGATGTGGTAAGTATTCAATGTGAACTGTTCTGCGTGTCGTAGTTAAAGAGGTAATTGTTGGTCTTGTGGCACAGATCACATTCACAGCACGCACAAGGGTACAGCTTGTGGGCCAAAGGACTCTTGAATGCAAGTAGAAATTAAATGCTGGGAGAAATCCCAAGCTGTGACACAACAGAAATCATGTACTAATAAATGAGCAAAGAAAAGCCGATATAGGACATGATTCCCGGCGTGTTCTGCTGAAACTGAGATGGGCAGAATTCTGATCATCCCTTGGACTTCAGATTGAAAACATTTGTTAAACAGCAACAGAACAATTGTTTTCTATTACCGCTGTTATATTATTTATCTTTTTATTTACTGCAACTGAGCGAGAATAGATGACTCAAATTGGGGTTTGAAATGAAAATCTAAGCCCTTTCAGTACTGGACTGAAGTATTAATTCAGTTTGGGAGCTTGTCCCTTGAATGGAACATTAAACTGAACTCTCTCCAGCTTGTTTTTTAGTGGACATTAAATATATTAAAGCTGAAGTTCCTCCAGTACTATAGTCAATGTTCTCCCTCAACTGGTGCCAGCTAAACTGGTGCAGCTGTAACCTGTAGCTGCTCCTTTCAGGGGATCTGTTGCCATGGTTTGTTGCAGGCTTCTGTCTCGCAGCATCATCACCATATTCATTGTAGCTTGTCTGTGATGTCCGTCACCCAGCTATGCCTAGGCCAAGCCCTCTTTCTGCTGCCATCGACTTTGCTCTTTAGAAGAGGTCTCTGTAGCTTTTTGGCTCTGATCTAATGGCTAAAATACTGACATTTTCTTATCAGGACATTGTCCTTGCTGCTTCAAAAACCTCTTTAAGGTGTGTGTAGGGATTTTGGTCTGTACGTGGATTTTTTTTAATGCATCTCTTAGCATCTGAATTTCAAATGGTTCCATTTTCTTCCACAAATTTTTACTTAACGTCCAGGTTTCTGAGGCATGCAGGAAAGTGGGACAAAATATTTCATCTTCTGAGGCGCTTCCCTACTATAAGCTTGAGTTTTCTTGTTAACACATTCTTCACCTTAAAACTATTTTGGGCCATCCCTTTCCTCCTAATTTTGGGATTGCACGTGCCATCTTCTCAACATTTAGTCTAAATAGACAAACATATCTTTTTGTTTGGATAAATTTAGAGTACCCAATTCATTTTTTTCCAATTAACGGGCAATTTAGCATGGCCATAGCATCTTTGGGTTGTGGGGGTGAGACCCACGCAGACACAGGGAGAATGTGCAAACTCCACGTGACCACTGACCCGGGGCCAGTATCGAACCCGGGTCCTCGGCGCCATGAGACCATAAGACATAGGAGCAGAATTAGGCCACTCGGCCCATCGATTCTGCTCCGCCATTCAATCATGGCTGATATTTGACGCAGAAGTGCTAACCACTGCACCACCGTGCCGCCCGAGTAGACAAACATATCTACTTGTTCCAGTGTCATGCAATTCACTGCAATCTTCACGCTAGTTTTTTCCAATGTATCCTTTCTAACTACCATACTTTTGCCTTATTATTATTTATGCTCAATCCATATTCTAAACTTCTTGATTTTTTTTTAACCTTGATATTTAGTGGCCTCTTCTGATTCTGAAAGTAGCACTATGGCGTCAGTATACCACAAGTTTGTTCTGGCCTCCAATTTTTAACCCTGGCAATACTCTGAATATCTCTCTGTGTACAAATTGAATAATTAGGCAAGAGAACACACACTTGTACTCCACTCTTCCCTTGAAACATGTCTTTATCCACTGTTTAGCACACTGGGATAAATCGCTGGCTTTTAAAGCAGAACAAGGCAGGCCAGCAGCACGGTTCGATTCCCGTAACAGCCTCCCCGAACAGGCACCGGAATGTGGCGACTAGGGGCTTTTCACAGTAACTTCATTTGAAGCCTACTCGTGAGAATAAGCGATTTTCATTTCATTTTCTGGCCTGGTGATTGCTGTTTGGACCCAATATAGGCTTTGGATAAACCTCTCATCATGACTGTCAATTTTAGTGCCGTTGGCTGTTGGTGATAAAACAAGGATTGAATGCTTTTTCATTGTCCAGGAAGCATATCTAAATGTTATTGTTTGCTTCTGGGCATTTATCGGTTCTTCCTTTCTACCTCAGGCCTAACTCCAGACTGAATTTCACCATTTTGGACAGCATGATGACACAGTGGTTAGCACTGCTGCCTCACCACGTCAGGGACTCTGGTTCAATTCCAGCCTCGTTTGTGTGGAGTTTGCATGCTCTCCCCATATCTGCATGGGTTTCTCTCACAGTCCAAAGTGTAGGTTAGGTGGGTTGGCCATGATCAATGCACAGGGTTGCAGGGTAGGGTGGGGAAGTGAGCCGAGGTGGAATGCTCTTTTGGAGGGTTGGTGCAGACTCATTTGGCCAAATGGCCTCCTACTACATTTTAGGGATTCTATGAATTGCTGCTTCAAATGTTAGTTCATTTTGTTATGATTTTAAAATCGGTTTCATCAGATAGCTCGCTAAGCTTCTCATTCCAAATTCATTGCACTGCATTGCTTCTGGTTTCTTGGGTAACTTTTGACGAATAATAAATGTCTCGCCACTTGGAATGTATCCCTTGATGCATATTGGATCACAATCTACATCTCTTCTAAATTTGTCCCTCCAAGGGTTTTCTGGAAGCTCTGTTTCTTCGTCTATGCCTGGATCCTTCCCTCTGCTCATCAGTTTCAAAGTACTCTTTATCTCTGATATCATATCCTGAGGATTCCCTCTATTTAGATCATCATACAATTCAATTGTATATTCTGTCCATCTTTTACAACTCTGCATCCCTTTCAAAGAATATTTTTCCAGCTTTGTCTCTTTATGCATCCACCATCTTTTTCTATCTGTCAAACTCTCAATAATAATCCCATCTCATTATTGTATTATTTTCTGTTTCATTATACTTGGGTGTCTTTCTTTCCACTTTCTATCATCACTGTTAGTATCTCATTTCCCGAGTGAGAATCCCTACAGTGCAGAAGGAAGCCATTCGGCCCATCAAATCTGCACCGAGCCTTACAAAAGAGCACCCCACCCAGGATCACTCCCCTGCCCTATCCCCATTGTCCCACCTAACCGCACATCTTTGGACTGTGGGAGGAAACTGGAGCACCTGGAGGAAACCCATGCAAACATGGGGACAACATGAAAATTCCACACAGATGGTCACCCAAGGCTGGAATTGAACCCATATCCCTGGCGCTGTGAGACAGCAGTGTCACCATGCCACCCTCCTGTTATCTCTCTTCTGTTTTGGTAATATTGCCATTGCAGCATGTTGTAAACTCTCTTTCATTGTTTTCCATTTCTGGTTCTCACGCCTTTTGTCAGGTCTAAAAGCAAATTACTGCGGAAGCTGGAATCTGAAACGAAAGAGAAAATGCTGGAAAATCTCAGCAAGTCTGGCAGCATCTGCAGTGAGAGAAAACAGCTAACGTTTTGAGTCCGATGACTCTTTGCCAAAGTCCTCTTTGGGAGGACTCTTTGTCCTCCCACAGTCCAAAGCTTTTTTCTCTTTTGTCTTTGTCAGGTCTAAACGGTTCACGTGTTTTTTTAACATATTTTCAATTTCATCTTCATTTTTACTACAAGGAGACAATGATCTTGAGTTTATTTCTGATACAGGGTAATGTTCTTTTTAGTTTCTAAAATGTTGTTCCACCATCGTAATCTGTTGGTTTACGATGCACATTACCAGAACTTCCTCCGGTCTCTAGTCTTTTTGGTGCCTTAAATGTTTGTCACCATCAGATTTTCATTTCTCAATCCAAGGCCCTATTGACAGCCATGAGTTCCTGAAGTTCCTTTACAGACTTGGAATTTAGGTCTCCCATTACAATTACCACATCAGTTGATTTCTTTTTATCATGTTCTCTTCACGGCAATCTTGTATCGGGGCATAAACTTATATAACCACCAAGCTTTCCTTCGATCTTAATCATCGCTCTTTGAGGTTAGCCAGTAATCTTGGACTTATCTCCTCCATATTTTGTTTACTCGAAATACTATGTTTCTCACCCCCTGAGAAGAAATGCACATGTTTATTTTCCATCTAACTAGATTCTACCATCTTAATAATAATCTTTATTAGTCACAAGTAGGCTTACATTAACACTGCAATGAAGTTACTGTGAAAAGCCCCCAGTCGCCACACTCTGGTGCCTGTTTGGGTACGCGGAGGAAGAATTCAGAATGTCCAATTCACCTAACCATACATTTTTCAGGATTTGTGGGAGGAAACTGGTGCGCCCGGAGGAAACCCACGCAGACAAGGGGAGAATGTGCAGACTCTGCACAGACAGTGACCCAAGCTGGGAATCGAACCCTGGATCCTGGCCCCGTGAAGCAACAGTGCTAACCATTGGTGCTGCCGTGCCGTCCTCCCATCCTAATAAGCCAATTATTGTTTCCCATTACCTGGAAGAATCTATCAAGTTTTGCTGCCTGATATAAAGTCCCTACATTCTATGTTCTCTTCTCAAAAAGCTATTTCTTCCATTGAGAGTAATGGGTTCAGACGCTGACCTCAGTTGAGAGTTTAGGACAACTTTGTCATAAATCTGTTGGTTACTTTGGTGGGCAATGGCTTTGCCTTCCCTTTTGCTGTTAACAGCAGAATTGGCTGCAGGGGTCCCATCCTCTATCTCCTATACTTAGACTATGACTTTCCATAACTAACTTTGGTTCTTCCACTGAGGTTCCAGGATCCTCACAGATAACTGTCTACGTTTGCCTGACAAAACACCATGACCGTGCCCTTGCTGGTCTCCCCTTCGGTCATCAAATACAAATCAAGTTAATAGGATGAGCAACACCAAAAAGGAGAACCTTTAAATTATCTTTGCCTTGAAAAGAAAATGCACTGAAAAATATATTCTTATACGGAGCCATCAACATGTGCATTAGTGAGGCTTCTTTTAATAAAATGCTTCCTTCATTGTCAAGTATTACATGAATAATTTCACGGTGAGAAAGAACATTCTCCCCTCGACCTTTAGCCACCCGGCTATTCAATGAGGCGCATAATGACCTGTCCTTTTCAGGAAGCAGCTCTACTATTTGACAGAAAGATAGAAAGACTAGAATTTGTATGGCATCATTATTAGCCTTAGGATTTCCAAAAGCATTTTGAAGTTCGCAATAATAATCATAATAATCTTTATTATAGTCACAAGTAGGCTTCCAATAACATTGCAATGAAGTTGCTGTGAAAAGCCCCCAGTCACCACATTCCGGCGCCTGTTCGGGTACACAGAGGGAGAATTCAGAATGTCCAATTCACCTAACAAGCACGTTTTTTGGGATTTGTGGGAGGAAACCGGAGCACCCAGAGGAAACCCACGCAGACACAGGGAGAACATGCAGACTCTGCACACAATGACTTCAGCCAGGAATCAAACCCGGGTCCCTGGTGCTGTGAAACAACAGTGCTAACCACTGTGCTACCATGCCGCCAGTGAAGTACGTACGTGTGGTGGTATGATTAGCATAGCTGCCTGCCATTGGTGCAGAACACCGTCTTACCATTGGCCCTGGTCGGTCATGTGCCCCTCGACCAGTTGGTTGAGACCAGTCACGTGACGGCTCCCCGATTGGTCGAGAGGCTGAGTTAACCCCGCCTCCAGGGCAGGGTATAAATACCCAGTACTCCCGGCGGTCGTCCTTCTACTGTAATCGACCGCAGGGCTAACATCTAGTAGATTAAAGCCATACTTTTGTTCAGCAACTCGTCTCGCGTTCAATTGATGGTACATCAGTGCGCAAGTTTTGCGGCAGCAAGGTCCCACAAAGTGCAATGTGTCAATCAAATCGCCTGTGTTTTCCTTGAAGGAAAGATATAAAAACAAAGAAAAAATAGGAGCAAGAGGAGGCCATTCAGCCTTTCAAGCCTGCTCCTCCGTTCATTATGATCATGGTTGATCATCCAACTCAGTAGCCTGATCCTGCTTTCCCCCCATATGCTTTGATCTCCTTCGCCCTAAGCGCTATATCAAACTGCTTCTTGAAACCAGACAATGTTTAGGCCTCAACTACTTTCTGTGGTAATGAATTCCACAGGCTCACCACTCTCTGGGTGAAGACATTTTTCCTCATCTCTAACCTAAATGATCTCCCACGTATCCTCAGGCTGTGACTCCTGGTTCTGGACACACCCACCATCGGGAACATCCTTCCTGTATCTACCCTGTCCACTCCTGTTAGAATTTTAAAGGTTTTTATGAGATCCCCCCTTGGTCTTCTGAACTCCAGTGAAAACAATCCTACCGTGGGCAGCATGGTAGCACAGTGGTTAGCACTGTGGCTTCACAGCGCCAGGGTCCCAGCTTCGATTCCCGGCTTGGGTCACTGTCTGTGTGGACTCTGCACGTTCCCCCTGTGTCTGCGTGGGTTTCCTCCGGGTGCTCCGGTTTCCTCCCACAAGTCCCAAAAGACGGGCTGTTAGGTAAATTGAACATTCTGAATTCTCCCTCTGTACCCGAACAGGCGCCGGAATGTGACGACTAGGGGTTTTTCACAGTAACTTCATTGCAGTGTTAATGTAAGGTTACTTGTGCCAATAAAGATTATTATTATAACCGATTCAATCTCTCCTCGTATGCCAGTACTGCCACCCCAGGAATCAGTCCGGTAAACCTTCGCTGTGCTCCCTCTATAGCTAGAACATCCTTCCTTAGATAAGGGGACCAAAACTGTGCACAATATTTTAGGTGTAGCATTACCAAGGCCATGAATAGTTGCAGCAAGACATCCCTGCTCCTGTACTCAAATCCTCTCGCAATGAAGGTCAGCATACCATTTGCCTTCTTTACCGCCTGCTGCAACTGCATGCTTACCTTCAGTGACTGGTGTACGAGGACACCCAGGTCTCTTGCATGTTTGCCTCTCCTAATTTATAGCCATTCAGATAATAGTCTGCCTTCTTGTTTTTGCAAAGTGGATAATCTCGTATTTATTCAAACTATACTGCATCTGCCATTCATTTGCCCACTCACTCAACTTGTCCAAATCACACGGAAGGATCTCTGCATCCTCCTCACAGCTCACCCTCCCGCCCAACTTGGTGTCATCTGCAAATTTGGAGATAGGGCACTTTATTCCCTCGTCTAAATCATTAATATATATTGTGAATAGCTGGCGTCCGAGCACCAATCCCTGCGGTACCCCATAGCTACTAGCTCCCAATTTGAAAAAGACTAGTTAATTCCTACCCTTTGTTTCCTGTCCACCAACCAGTTTTGTATCCATCTCAATACACTTCCCCCAATCCCATGCGCTTTAATTTTACACGCTAATCTTTCATGCAGGACTTTCTCAAAAGCCTTCTGAAAGTCCAAACACACCACATCCACGGGTTCCCCTTCATCAATTCTACTTGGATTGGATTGGATTTGTTTATTGTCACGTGTACCGAGGTACAGTGAAAAGTATTTTTCTGCGAGCAGCTCAACAGATCATTAAGTACATGGGAAGAAAGAAGAAAAGTACATGGGGAATAGAAGAAAATATATAATAGGGCAACACAAGATATACAATGTAACCACATAAGCACTGGCATCGGATGAAGCATACAGGGTGTAGTGTTAATGAGGTCAGTCCATAAGAGGGTCATTTAGGAGTCTGGTGACAGTGGGGAAGAAGCTGTTTTTGAGTCTGTTCGTGCGTGTTCTCAGACTTCTGTATCTCCTGCCCGATGGAAGAAGTTGGAAGAGTGAGTAAGCCGGGTGGGAGGGATCTTTGATAAAACTGCCCGCTTTCCCCAGGCAGCAGGAGGTGTAGATGGAGTCATTGGATAGGAGGCAGGTTTGTGTGATGGACTGGATGGTATTCACGACTCTCTGAAGTTTCTTGCGGTCCTGGGCCGAGCAGTTGCCATACCAGGCTGTGATGCAGCCCGATAGGATGCTTTCTATGGTGCATCTGCAAAAGTTGGTAAGGGTTAATGTGGACATGCCGAATTTCCTTAGTTTCCTGAGGAAGTATAGGCGCTATTGTGCTTTCTTGGTGGTAGCGTCGACGTGGGTGGACCAGGACAGATTTTTGGAGATGTGCACCCCTAGGAATTTGAAACTGCTAACCATCTCCACCTCGGCCCCGTTGATGCCGACAGGGGTGACGTCCTCAAAGAATTCCAGTAGATTTGTCAAGCATGATTTCCCCTTCATAAATCCATGCTGACTCTGTCCAATCCTGTCACTGTTTTATAAGTACTCTGCTATAAAATCTTTGATAATAGATTCTAGAATTTTCCCCACTACTGATGTCAGGCTTACTGGTCTATAATTCCCTGCTTTCTCTCTACCTCCCTTTTTAAATAGTGGATTTACATTAGCCACCCTCCAATTTGCAGAAACTGTTCCACGGTCTATAGAATCTTGGAAGATGACTACCAATGCATCCTCTATTTCTAGACACACCTCCTTCAGTACACTGGGATGTAGATTATCAGGCCCTGGGAATTTATCAGCATTCAATCCCATCAATTTATCTACTGATATTGATTACCTTATTTGTATCTTATTTGTGTCCTCATTTGTGAAGACAGAACCATGTATTTAGTTGCTCAGGTATTTCTTTGTTCCCTATAATACATTCCACTGTTTCTGACTGTAAGGGGCCTACATTTGTCTTCACCAATCTTTTTCTCTTCACATACCTACAGGAAAATTTACAGTCAGTTTACATGTTCCCTGCAAGCTTACTTTCATACTCTATTTTCCCCTTGTTGTTTTTTCCAATTAATGGGCAATTTAGCATTGTGAATCCACCTAACCTGCACATCTTTGGGTTGTGGGGGTGTGAGGATGTGAAGCAAGGGTTAAGAACCAGAAAGAGCCAGAATAAATGGGATACATTAGTGGAAAATCACAAGTGGAGGAGCTTGTTATTGAAGCCATTGCAGGAGAATGAACTTGCTGAGATAAGGGAGTTGATATTTGAAGTCGTGAGCCGACTCATGACTATAAGCCGAATAGCCTTGAGAAACAAGGAGCATGGCCGGATGACAGGATATGAAATGTGGGAGCCGCTTGCAACTATAGCTAACACCTGTTAATTAAGCTAAGACTGCTACATACTCATGGGCCAATAGATAACCTCAAAGTCTGTAAAATCATGTATCGAAACTATGGCAATAACAAGTTAATCATGTATTGGAACTATGGCAATAACAAGTTTATGCTTTGTAATGGGGGCGAGCTCAAGTGAATGTAAGGGACAGCCCCCTAATAATACATATAAAAAAAGGATGTTTTGAGCAATACTTTGGCACTCTCCAAGGTGGTTCTCCGGAATACCTAGAGAGTGGCCCCGATCATAATAAAGAATATTCTGAAGTACGGACGTGTTCAAGATTGTTTCTTCCGGACTGAGAGACAAATGAATTAGAGACGCATTCACACTTTGGTGGCAGCGGTGGGATTTCAAAGAGTCTCCGCTGAGACTGGCGGCATAAGCGACTGATCGAGTTCGGGAGCGAAGGAGGAATTGGGCCCCCATTGTGAGTAAAAGATTTGCCACTTTGGTATTCCCCTCCACTGTACCGTCCACGATTTGGCCCCGCTGCCAGCGCTCAGGGACGCTCCTACGAAATCCAGGTCAGTCCGGCGAACCCGTTTAAGGGAGGGAGTGTGGCCCCTACAGTTATAGCCACAGGCACAGTCAGGGACTGGTGTCTTAAGGGAGGGAGTGTGACCCCTACAGTTATAGTCACAGGCACAGTCAGAGACTAGTGCCTTAAGGGAGGGTGTGTGGCCCCTACAGTTATAACCACAGGCACAGTCAGGGACTAGTGCATTAAGGGAGGGTGTGTAGCCCCTACAGTTATAGCTACAGAAGAGGTTTCGGCATCAGCATGATCCTTGCCTTTGTCTAAAAGTGCCCCCGCGATAAGAGGCTTTAGAAGGGTGCGCGATCAACCCTAAGGTAACAACATAACAAGGACGTCATAACCTTGTAGTTAGATAGGCTTGCAGGCACGGATGAGCCAACCTGAATTGGCCAATGGAGCAGGATAACTCCGTTTAAATTCATGATTGAATAAAGTGGTCCAGGACCATTTCGCCAAATGAACGATAATCGCCAGGATCATTAACTGCCAATAGTGTTAGAGATGGGTAATACGTTAGATACAACCTCTGATAGTGGAAGCGCGCTTCAAACCTTGTGTGAACAATATCCGGAATATTCCAAGCAACTGAGACAATTGTCAGGAGAATTGCATAAAAGTTTAGGAGAAGAAAAATGGCCACTGGGGGGGGGGGGGAAACTAATGCATTAAAATTGGGTATAAAATTGACAGAGAAAGGAATAGTTAAAACAGCCAAGGTCTTAAAAAAAAAGGAATGCGCATATGGGAAAAGATCCAAGTCATTAGGCTATCCGCCTTGAATCTGTATATTAATCCATGTGAGTTTAAACTTAAGTGGGATAAGGTGCTGTCAGGGACTAGGGAGTTCCCAAATCTTATCTCCCAGAATTTTGACATAATAAACTGCTTTGTTACTGATACTCAGGCCTTCATGTGAATATTTTCACCCCTAACATTTAGTGTAAGTCTGGAAGGATGTTGCTGAGCTGGACCCCGCTCGAGCCGGTGGACAAGGCGAGTGATCAAACCTTTGACCGCCAAAAATTAGAGTCACTCGGCAAGGCAGACGGACGGTGAGGTAACATCCAATAAATCTGGTATCAAGGCCAAATGAGTAACAGAGTCAGTTTAAAAATTTTTTTTTAGTTTTTGAAGAGCAAAATACTCTGGTACAAAATAAAACAATGATCAAAGATGGGTGTGATTTCTGTGGAACAGAGAAAAATGGTGAGATACACAGAAGCAAAGATAAGACAAATAAAGTTAGAAGCACAAATGACATAAATTAAACCTTCACACCATTTTGAAGACAGGCTGGTTTAAAGGAATTGAGCTCTAACTCCTTTAAGCATAGCAATAAAGTGGGTAAAGATAGCGGCAGTACAGATTGTGCAAACTAGCAAAAGACATCACAAAACTGCCAACAATTACGGCTAATGACTGTCTCGGAATGTCTCAAGGAGAGAAAAAAAATCAAATTAAGTGAAGTCCAAAAGATCAGAAAGGGGCTAAAACACTCAATTAGTTTTGTTCGGGAATATCTGAGGATGACTAATCCCCCCCTCCCAAAACCAAAAATGGGGAGGAAAATCAATACAAGATTACGGTTATAAACTTAACAATGGATACATAGAACATAGAACAGTACAGCACAGAACAGGCCCTTCGGCCCTCAATGTTGTGCCGAGCCATGATCACCCTACTCAAACCCACGTATCCACCCTATACCCGTAACCCAACAACCCCACCTTAACCTTACTTTTATTAGGACACTACGGGCAATTTAGCATGGCCAATCCACCTAACCCGCACATCTTTGGACTGTGGGAGGAAACCGGAGCACCCGGAGGAAACCCACGCACACAGGGGGAGGACGTGCAGACTCCACACAGACAGTGACCCAGCCAGGAATCGAACCTGGGACCCTGGAGCTGTGAAGCATTTATGCTAACCACCATGCTACCCTGCTGCCGAGAATAACTTCAGATCGTTTCAAGCCGTCCAGATAAATTCGGCAGTAATTCAACTCATTTGAAATAAAAGAAAAATAAACATCCAGTAATGTCTCTTTCCAAAAACCGATTAAATAATGAACATTGAAAATTGAAAGAAAGGATGGATAATGTTTGAGGTCACGTAGCGGATGGAGATGGCATCATGCCAAGTTCTCTACCACTTTCGATTCTGTACAAAAATTTAACCATTTCAGCAAGCAGGTCATCTGCACAAAGACATCTCTAAGAATAGCTAAAGCCTCTAAAATTAATCAGTGGAAATTGACTTAAATGGAATGACACAGATAAAGTTTTCGAAGGAGAATGAAAAATTGTGTTCAGTATTTTAATTGAGCTCTATTTTAGAGAAAGAGTGAGAGGGTTAGAGAGAGAGATAGCCAGAGACAGAGAGAGGGACTGATAGAGACAGCGAAAGTTGAGAGAGCGAAAGTGAGCGAGTCAGGGAGAGACAGAGACGGGGAGAGGTAGTTAGATAAAGAGAAAGAGCAACAAGAGTTCCAGAGACAGACAGAGTTACGTAGAGAGATAGACAGAGAAAGAGAGAGAGAGGGAGTTTTAGGCATCTATAGAGAGGGAGTTTTAGGCATCTAAACTTTGTTCTGAACTATTCACTGTCTCTGTATTCAGACTTTGACTTCAGACTTTGACTTTTAAAAGTTTTGTTATGAGCTGTGATTTTTTGAAAGCTTCAAATTGTCTACGCATTGCCTTTAAAGATTATAGTTTGAGCACAGTTAACAATTTTTTCTTTTCAAAGGCTATCATTGGCATTTCCAGGGTAATTTTGATACACAGGGAATTTTAATCAGGGTGCAAAATCACTTATGTAATAATAAGAAAATATTAGTTTTATGGTGTTCAGTGGAGGTTAGGATAGTTGAAATACATATGACAAATATGATCAAGCCGGTGTTTCATTAGTTCAGGGTTAAAACTTCCCTGACACAAATAATCATCAGTAGGGTGAAACTAACCTGTCTCACAACGCAGATGTTTTAATTATGAGATTGCAAAATTACTTATAAACAACAGATGGGTAAATGAAATATGTCCATGATCATGCTCGTCTGGGAAAGAACCACGATACAGCGCAAAATTGGTTCAGTCAGAGATTCAATAACATATTGTGATTGCTGAAAGACTTGATAACGGGAATTTGGCAGCACTCCTACTTTTACTCCCAGTCCATTTGAGTGAAAAATATAAAAAAGCGTTTAGATATGCGAATGGCATCATTCCAATTTATCCACCCACTAAACGCCCCTTTTTGTCTCTGCAAGAAAATTAACCCTTTCAACAAGCTTTTGTGTATAATCCAGAAGATGTCTTGACACTCCCATGCTGGGTTTGCCTGTGAGCTCTGGCCCTTTTAATTCTGATAAAGTAATGAAAAGTCCACACAGCTGAAGATGCATTTTAATTGGAATTTACAAATCTTAAGTTTTGAATTTTCAGATTTTTCAGATTAATTAAGCCACTCTGTCCCATGCAGAATGGATCTTTGAGCAAGAACACCCTGGACACGATTGCATGTCACTTATAAAGGACGATTCATCTGTCAGGGAGGACCTATCGATGCCCCTCTTAATGACCCAGACCTGACCATGTTCACAGATGGAAGTGCTTCCATCGGTGAAAGGGGGGAGCGGTTATCAGGATATGCTATAATCAACCAGGGTGGGGAGACAGTAGAATCAGCAGCATTTGAAACTCTATTCTTGGCCCAACAAGCAGAACTGTTTGCACTAATACGCGCATGCGCACTAGGAGCAGGCAAAAAAGTTAATATTTATACAGACTCCAGATATGCCTTTGGAGTCGTACATGATTTTGGACAATTATGGAAGAACAGAGGATTCTTAACATCCGCTGGCACCCCAATTTCCCATCAGCAGCTGGTGACCCAGTTCATCCAAGCTCTTATGCTCCCAGAAAAGGTAGCAGTGATAAAATGTACTGCCCATACGAAAGGAAAATCTCCAGTAGATGAAGGAAATAGGCAGGCAGACCACCAAGCAATAGAAGCCTCCCACTCAAAGGAAATGGTGGTGCCTAAAATGACGAGCCAGACTAAAAGCTCAAAAGACAAGTCTCCTTCTGAAAAACCTATGCCGACCTTTACTGGCGTAATCCAGCTACAGGAGGACGCTCCTGCTAGCGATAAAAAGTTATGGGAAGAATTAGGATGTACATATGATAAAGAAAATAAGCTGTGGGTCACCCCAGCAGGGCAGACATGTATGCCCGATGCTTTGGCAGCCTGGGTGACCGAATGTGTACACTTTGCGACTCACTGTGGTGCTCGCGCTACAGGTAATATATTGTTAAAAACCTGGTGGCACCCAGACTGCTGGAGATAGCCCAACGAATTAGCAGTCGCTGCTTGATATGTCAGCAGTATAACCCTGGGAAGGCTGTCCCCTGCGAGCAGGGGAAAACACCATTGCTCGAGGGTCCCTTTGAGACCCTGCAACTGGACTACATTGAGTTGGAAAGATGCCAGTGTTATAAGCATGTATTAGTGATTATTGATGTGTTTAGTAAATGGATAGAGGCCTATCCTACTGTAGATAATAAGGCTTCAAATGTAGTAAAAGTTCTTATGCGTGAAATTGTACCAAGATTTGGAATTCCCTATAGTTTAAGCTCTGATAATGGACCTCACTTTGTGGGACAGATCAATAATGAATTCTGCACTCAACTAGGAATTAAACAGCAGTTACACTGCGCCTACCGGCCCCAAGCGGCTGGGATGGTGGAAAGAGCTAACCAGACTTTAAAGACATTTTAAGGCTTTTTAAATTAAAGGCTTTTTAAATTACAAGCTGAGACTGGAGCCACTTGGCTCAAACTATTACCTATTGCACTCTTTCAAATAAGAGCCACCCCAGCAGGAAAGACTCGATTAAGCCCTGCAGAAATCCTGTATGGAAGACCTCTCCACACTCCATGGGATTGTGAGATTCCCCGAGACATCCAGTTCCACCACATGACTACAGAAATGGCTAATTACATAATAGCCTTGACTAAAGTATTAAAGAGTCTCCACTTACGAGTACATGCCGCACAAGAGGAAGTGCCACCCTTGGCCAGCTCCGATATTGTGCAACCGGGAGATCATGTGATGATCCGCAATTGGACGCGGAAGGGGTTGGAACCACGTTGGGAGGGACCGTTCCAAGTTCTCCTAACCACCCCCACGGCAGTCAAAGTTGAAGGACGCAATGCGTGGATTCACACCCACCACTGTAAGCTAGTGAAGTTTTCGTGATTATTAACTCTCGTTTTAAGTTTTAGGTACATACGACCTTACTCGGACTAGGAGCAGGACCCCACGATGAAGCTTCTCTTTTTACTAGTGATCCTCGCCAGCGCCATCCAGTTTACATTCACTAGCGACCGGCGATGTAGACCCGGCAGACAAATTCTGCACCTTTGTCGTGAGGACACCTTTAGCTGTGCCAACAGCACCACAGATGAGACCTTGTGGACGGCGACCCCAGTAGATACCTGCACCACCATCATTCATCAAGACGAGCAGAAACCTCGCTTCCTGACTACCAGTGGATCACTGGCCTGCAATCGCTACGCTTGCCGGTGGGACTACCGATGTACGAGGAAAGGCAAGCCACGAGTTCCTGAATGTAAGACTATTCATACTCACCCGCCTACCAGGAGGAAGCGGGCAATGCACCATGTGACTGCTAACTCGTTTTTGTTCATGACCTACGGGGTAAAGAGACTCCGCCAGTCTTCCTCGGATGATTGGTGGGGATGGCTGTGGTCTAGTTCCTGGACCACCTATCTGTTTCACGGATTTATTATCTTTATTGTTGTTTGCATTTTGCTATGTATCATTGCAACCTGCGTGAAATGCTTTTGTAATCGTTTAGGCGCCACAGATGCTGCAGCGGCTTCCCCAGTTGGACAAGCAGGACTTAGTAGGTGCCGAAAATGTGTATGAGGACGTTGGACCAAAGGATGATTTCCCGGAGGACTTCCTCAGACTCTCAAGGATCAGCCCCTGAGGGCTGTGTGATCATGGAATGATCAAAGGGGGGAATGAGGATGTGAAGCAGGGGTTAAGAGCCAGAAAGAACCAGAATGAATGGGATACATTAGTGGAAAATCACAAGTGGAGGAGCCTGTTATTGAAGCCATTGAAGGAGAATGAACTTGCTGAGATAAGGGAGTTGATATTTGAAGTTGTGAGCTGACTCATGACTGTAAGCCGAATAGCCTTGAGAAACAAGGAGCATGGCCGGATGACAGGATATGAAATATGGGAGCCGCTTGCAACTATAGCTAACACCTGCTAATTAAGCTAAGACTGCTACATACTCATGTGCCAATAGATAACCTCAAAGTCTGTAAAATCATGTATTGGAACTATGGAAATAACAAGTTAATCATGTATTGGAACTATGGCAATAACACATTTACGCTTTGTAATGGGGGCAAGCTCAAGTGAATGTAAGGGACAGCCCCCTAATAATACATATAAAAAAAGGATGTTTTGAGCAATACTTTGGCACTCTCTGAGGTGGTTCTCCGGAATACCTAGAGAACAGCCCCGATCATAATAAAGAATATTCTGAAGTACGGACGTGTTCGAGATTGTTTCTTCCGGACTGAGAGACAAATGAATTAGAGACGCATTCACAGGTGAAACCCACACAGACACGGGAGAATGTGCAAACTCCACACAGAAAGTGACCCAGGGCCGGGTTTTGAACCCGGGTCCTCAGCGCCATAGGCAGCAGGGCTAACCACTCTTCCACCTTCTGCCCTTATTTTCCCCATCTTAATCAATCCCTTGGTCCTTCTTTGCTGAATTCTAAACAGTTTCTAATCCTCAGACCTGTTGTTTTTCTTGGCCAATTTGTATGCTACTTCCTTGGATCGAACACTATCCCTAATTTCCCTTGTAAGCCATGGATTGGCCACCTTTCCTGTTTTACTTTTGTGCCAGATGGGAATAAATAATTGTTGCAGTTCCTTCATGCGTTCTTTGAATGTTTGCCATTGAAGAACTGTCATTTATTTAAGTAACATTCCCCAATTGATCATAGCCAACTCACCTCATTTTATCACAGTTTCCTTTAGGATTCAGGACCCTAGTCTCAGTATCAACTACTTCAATCTCCATCTTGATGAAAAATTCTATCATATTATGGTCGCACATCCCCAAGGGGTCTCACACAACTAGATTGCCAGTACCCAGTCTATGATGGTCTGTTCTCTAGTTGAGTATGTCCTCAATATATAATTCCAGAAACCAATCCCACACACACTCCAGGTATAATTCCTCTATGGTATTGTGGCTAATTTGATTTTCCCAATTTATATCCAGTTTAAAGTCACCCATAATTACAGTTGTTCCTTTATCACATGCATCTCTAAATTCCTGTTTAATGCCATTCCCAACAATATCACTCAGGTTTGGGTCTCTATATATGACGCCCACTAATGTTTTTTGCCCTTGCTGTTTCTCAGCTCTACCCATACAGATTCCGCATCGTCGAGGCTAATATCCTCCCTCACTATTGAGTTAATTTCCTCCTTGACCAGCAATGCAACCGCACTGCCTTTTCCTTTTTGTCTGTCTTTCCTAAATACTGAATATCCCTGGACTTTCAGTTCCCATCTCTGGTCACCCTGCAGCCATGTCTCTGTAATCCCGACTATATCATCACCGTTCGCGTTTAGTTGTGCAATTAGTTCGGCCACCTTATTCTGAATGCGCTGCACATTAAGGCACACAAAGCCTTTGAGCCTATCATTTTAACATTACTAGTCCGGCTCCCAAAATATTTTTCACTGTGGCCCTGTTTGAATTTGGCTCTTGGGATATCTGCCTATCACTTTTCTTATTCCCCTTTCTGTCTTTTGTTTTTGCCCTTATTTCCTCCTCCTTTGACTCCTTGCATAGGTTCCCATCCCCCGCCATATTAGTTTAAACCCTCCCCAACCACTCTAGCAAATACTCCCCCGAGTACACCAGTCCCAGTCCTGCCCATGTACAATCCGTCCAGTCTGTACTGGTCCCACTTCCTCCCGAACCGGTTCCAATGTCCAGCAATCTGAAACCCTCTCCCTCACACCATCTCTTCAGCCGATATATCCGGCTATTCCTCCTCTGACTAGCAGAACTCCCCAGCTCTTTGAATTAGTTGCAAAGGATTTTTTCTTTCACCTCCAGGGGGCACACCACAGCTTGGTTTAACGCCACGACTGAAAAATAGAACCTCCCAACAGTTCAGCTTCCCTTCGCTACTGCAGTGAAATGATCGCCTGCATGCTAAAGTCTCGTCAGAATCTTCTGCTGCTGAAACAGTGCTGATATCTGATTAGCAACTCTGCCTCACAATTCATCTGTCCAAGTACAGAGCTCCCTCGTCCAGCAGTATGCGGCCCCACCACCTCGAAGTCTCTTAATCATACTTGCTATCAAAATGACAGTTACATAGTTAAGATATGCCTCATTACCCTCTCAAAATCCATTTAACTCTTGAGGTGGTAGCCAGTCCAATTCAAGAACTTTTGAGGTGTATCAAAGTTTGGAGAACTAATTGCAATTTTAAGATTCTACGGATATATAACTTTTATCTCCACTTTCAGCCAGATACATGTGTTAACCAAGTGTGCTGTTACAAAGGAAAAACTGAAGAATATTAGCATTTAGGGACAAGGAAATGTTGAAGCAACATTTTTCATTGTCAAATTTCTTTGCCTTTGTGACATTTTCTGTATCTAATGAGATGTCCATTTGTGTGTGTGTGGGGGTGGGGAGGGGGGGGGGGGCGGAATTATCAGGCAATTACATGTAATTTCAGAAGAAATCCAGTTGGTACAATGGTATTTTATTCCAGAAAAATCTGAGATTTGGAGCTGTTGCAATTAATATAATTGTTATATTTTATGTTTTTTGCAGCAATGTTCTTAAAACCTGGGCTAAAATGCATATACTGTAGGTGGTATGACTGCTAGAGACGTGATTAAGGTGTTATTCATGAAGGCCCGCCTTCTCCACCTTGTCCCTCACCTGAGATTTAGTGATCCTCAGATTAAATCACCACCAGTCAGCTCTCCCTCTCAAAGGGGAAAGCAGCCTTTGGTCATCTGGGACCATGGCGACTTTACCTTTACCTAAGGTGTGTAAAAGTGAGGTATCGTTAATTTGCAGGTAAAGTGACCTGCTAGTAGATCTTGAGAACCATTTCATTGTTTACAGATAGCTAGCTAATTGTTTAGGCTAGAAAGACTCCTGGGGTATAAATAATTTATGAGGGATATTGTGTTCACTCCTGGCTAAACAAGTCAAGGAACATCTTGCAAGAAGAGACAAATGAATGCCTTATGCTTTGGGTACAGATGATGTAGTTAATGGGAAGAACCAGGTTTGTCGAAAGACTCTGTCGGCCCCAGAACTCTAATCTGAACAGAGGTGTTTCAGTTTGGTCCTGAAACGTTCTATATCCAAATATCCTGCACAGAGAAAAGTAAAACCTTGGTTGTTAACTTTATTCATAAGTGGTATTTAGTATATATTGGTTTGCTTAATTGGAATGTAGTGGCAGGTTTAGGAAGTAAGTTGAGGTTTCTTCTTTTATTTAAGAACTGGTGTAACTGTTAACTGGAAAGCTATTTTCCCTGTTGCTAATGTGGTTAATTCTGTGAATAAATTAAAGTTTGTTTTGACATAACAAGATACCTATTGGTCAGTGTTACCACTGCTGAGTAACATTTCCTCAGTGTTATAAATTGAAAATAGTAGGTTCTCGTTCAGGATCCTAACACAATTAAAATGAAATGAACAATTGCAATGCCACTGTTGTGTCTTATTTGCATTTATACATTAACACACCTGTGTTTCCACTTCCACAAGTTATAACCAAAACAGAACACTCAAATCTCAATGTCAAATCTTATTGTAAATATAACCAAATTAGAATACTAGTACTGTTAATACTAGCAGTCAGTTTTCCATTCTAATGCAATTTATAACTTGGGAGGTCATCAATGCATTCTATTGAAGCCAAGTTAGAGGTGACATATCTGTCATGATCAATGGCTTTTTAATTCCCCATTGCTGCATAAGAAGAATTGTGGTCCATCTAGCTCTTAATGGACATCAACTTCTCCATATGCTAGCCTAATATGTCTGTTAATGGAACACAGTTAATTGTTAGTTCCTCAGAAATATCCACTTAGTTTGAACATTATGCCATCTTCCCTCTTAACCCTGTCCCCCAGTCGATGCTTTTTATTACTTTCAGCAATATGCTGCACGGCACCTGTCAAACTAATTGCAGAAAGAAATGGTTCGCAAAGCACTTATCCTTTCTGATTACGTATCAAATATTACTGTTTTAAATACTGCATCTTGTTTTGCCATGTAAGATGTAGCCTTTTGAAATACTGCAATAAAATTTCAGAATGTCACTGTGGTGCTGAAATTGAAGGCCCAGCCCTGTAAAGCTCGCCTTCCCTGCTGCTCATCACCTGACCTGCCAGCACAGCGTAATGCTATTGAGAAACCATCACTGCATCAATGCTTCAAGTAATGAATTCTTTCAAGCACTGTAAATTCAACTATTTTGTAATGCATGAGTGGTTTCTTATTCAGAGATACTCTTTTCACCGCCCCCCCCCCCAACCACAAATAAATCAGAATTGAGAACTGTTGGAATTATCAAAATACAAGTTCCTTCTGTTATTAAGGCATATTGCCTAATATACACTATCCAGTTGCGAAATTGTGGACTGCACACACTGGAATGAGAAAGGCCAAGGGAATTCTTGTGGAATTTATTTTCTAATTATCACCAGTTTTGCCCGTAAAACATAGCAAGGTGACAGCACTGAGGTTATTTGCAGTACGTCCGCGATTTAAGTCACCCCGCTTAACACCATTTCATTCTAAAGTTGTTTCTTTTTCAGGACCTGTATCTCTGAATTAGGTCATGATGTAATGAACTCCAATTAGCTTTATTGGTTGGCCAATTGGAGTATGAGCTCCCTCAATGATAGCTCATTGAGGGGGCCCATATAAGCACCTGTGTAGGCTTTGTGAGCTAGTCTTAAGTTGACTGGACTGCTAGCAGCACTGTTTGGAACTGCTCCTGTAATATCGTTATTGTAAATAAATATTGGTGTGGTGACGGAACTCCTGCCTCCCGTGGATTACTACAGTGGCGACGAGGTAAACTAAGAATTTTGCGGAGACCAGCTGCCGCACTCGGAGGGTAAGCCTTGCCATTTTAAAAATGCCGTTTTTTGGGAGGTTAGAGGCATTTGACCTGGCTATTGAGGACTGGTCCCAGTATGTGGAGAGAATTTGTTACTTCTTCCGGGCCAATGATATACTGACGGACGAAAAGAGATGGGTTATCCTGCCGTCGGCGTGCGGACCCTCAGCTTTCGCCATTATATGTAGTCTGACTTATCCCGATGCGCCGGACACGAAAACTTTCCAAGAATTAACGGAATTGGTGAAAGAGCACTACGACCCAAAACCACCCCTCATTTTACGTAGGTACAGATTCTACACAGCGAAGCGGGAAGACAGGGAGTCAGTCACGAATTTCTTGACCTGCCTGAGAAGGCTGGCGGAAAAATGTGAGTTCGGCCCAACGCTAAATGAAATGCTTCGGGACCGGTTAGTGTGTGGTATAAACAACCTCACCATACAGAAACGCCTGTTGGCGGAAACGGAGCTAGACTGCAGGCAGGCGTTACAGCTCGCACTGTCCCTAGAAAAGGCAGCAAGTGGGGCGCAGGAATTACAGGGCACGCCAATGGAGGTAGATACCTGTGAGAGGGACTACCACAACGGGTCCTGCTACCAGATAGCCGCTCTCAGGAAAAACCTGAGGAATAGAGGGAAAAAGGAAAACCACAGAACTGCCCCCAAGTCTGCCAGGACTAACTGGAGACAGAGGGAAGTACCGGCTGAGGCTCCCCCAACAGAGAAGGACCGTTTCTGGCACCAGACAGAGCGGAGTAACAGCGACAGAAACCCTAGAAGGAGGTGGCAAAAGAGGAATAGCAGGTGGGGACGCAGGGAAGTACACAACCTAGACGCCCCATCCTCCTCCAAAGGGGAACAATTATATAATATTGCAACGAAGAAAGCAGAACCCATTAAGATTACCCCACAGGTGAACGGGCGGCCGACAATAATGGAAATAGACACGGGTGCGGCCGTATCAGTAATGGGAGTGGCAGCATTTAGAAAAATCAAAGATGGACTCCAGCCACTAACCCTAACAAAAACATCGACAAAACTTAAAACCTACACGGGGGAACCCCTGGAAGTTCTAGGCACGACTCATGTACCTGTGCAATATGAGAAACAATTGCTCAGATTACCATTGACGATAGTAGAGGGCTCCGGACCGAGCTTAATTGGACGAAACTGGCTGAAAGACCTAAAATTAGATTGGATGAAAATTTTCCGGAGTGGAAGCGGGCAGTTGAGTGGAGTACTCCAAAAATACCCGGAGGTCTTCCAGGAAGGTTTGGGGGAAATCATAGGCGCCAAAGCAACTTTGCACGTGGACCCAGAAGCCCTTCTGAAATTTTGTAAGGCCAGGCCGGTATCTTTTGCATTAAGGAAGAAAGTAGATGACGAAATAGAAAGGTTATGGCACGACGGCATTATCAGACCAGTACAGTTCTCGGAATGGGCAGCGCCGGTGGTACCAATTTTGAAGCCAGACGGCTTGATACGTCTCTGTGGAGATTTCAAACAGACGGTAAACAAATACGTACTGCTGGACAAATACCCAATCCCGAAAATAGACGACCTATATGCCAAATTGGCAGGTGGGCTTTTGTTCACGAAACTGGACATGAGCCATGCCTACCTGCAGTTAAAACTGGACAAGGACTCCCAGAAGGTCGCTACGATCAACACCCTGAAGGGCCTTTTTTGTTATACTAGGCTACCTTTCGGAGTGTCATCAGCCTGCGCTATATTCCAGCGTACGATGGAAAATATTCTGCAGGGACTACCGCAGGTGGCGATTTATTTGGACGATGTCTTAATCACGGGTAGGACAAACAGGGAACACTTAAGGAACCTGGAGGAAGTGCTCAGGCGTTTCGCAAAGGCAGGCTTACGGCTAAAAAGGGAAAATGTGTTTTTCTGGCCCCACAAGTGACGTACCTGGGATATAAAGTAGACGAGTCAGGCTTACACCCATTAGAAGACAGAGCAAGGGCAATAAAAGAAGCCCCAGCTCCCACCACGGTCCAGGAGTTACAATCATTTCTAGGGTTGGTAACCTATTATGCAAAATTTATTGAAAATAGGGCGTCCATCCTAGAACCCCTCCACCAGCTACGAAAAAAGGGGCAAGAATGGAAATGGTCCGCCCGCCAAAACCGAGCATTTAGGGACATTAAGGAACAGCTGTCATCCGAAAATGTCCTAGAGCATTATGACCCAAGGAAGGAGTTGGTGGTCACTTGTGATGCATCCCCCTATGGGGCAGGAGCCGTCTTAGCCCATAGAGGAAGGAATGGGGAAGAACGGCCAATAGCCTATGCTTCGAGGACCTTGGCGATGGCTGAAAGGAAGTACGCCCAAATCGAGAAGGAAGGACTGGTGGTGATATCCGCAGTAAAAAAATTTCACCAGTATCTGTTCGTGCAGAAATTCACCATAGTGACAGACCATAAACCGTTATTAGGGTTATTAAAAGAAGACAAGTCAATACTCCCGATTGCATCTGCTAGAATCCAACGCTGGGCGTTGCTACTGGCGGCGTATAGATACGTTCTGGAGCACAGACCGGGAACGCGAGTAGCAAATGCAGATGCTTTGAGCAGACTTCCCCTCCCGGACACTCCACCGCAAATACCAAAAGTAGAGGAGACAGTAATGACTCTAAATTTTTTGGACACCCTACCAGTAGACGCACAACATATTTGGTTGTGGACGCAAAAAGACCCAGTTTTAGCCAAGATGAAGCATTTACTGCTAACAGGGGAACTGGAAAGACCAGTGGAGCCCCAGATGCACCCATACTGGAGCAGAAGGGACCAAATAACCGTAGAAGACGGTATCCTATTATGGGGAGCCCGGGTAATAGTCCCAGCTCAGGGCCGTCAGGCAAGCTTAACCGAGTTACATCACGGACACCCAGGGGTGTCTAAAATGAAGATGCTAGCTTGAAGCTACATTTAGTGGCCAGGTTTGGACACAGACATAGCAGCCTTGGTACGTCGGTGCCAGGAGTGCCAACTGGGGCAAAGAGTGCCACCAGCGGCGCCATTGCACCCGTGGGAATGGCCAGGCAGACCGTGGACCTGCCTGCATATTGACCACACCGGCCCTTACATGGGCTCAATGTTTTTGGTGATAGTGGATGCCCACTCCAAATGGTTGGACGTCCACCGGGTAAACGCGGCAAGCACAGCATCGACAATTGAAAAGCTCAGGGCCTCGTTTGCAACACATGGACTTCCGGAGGTATTGGTGTCGGACAACGGAACGGCATTCACAAGTGGGGAATTTGGAAAATTCCTGAAGGAAAACGGAGTCCGTCACATCAAAACGGCCCCTTACCATCCAGCGTCCAACGTCCTGGCAGAGAGAGTGGTCCAGACACTTAAAGCGGGACTCAAGAAGCAGCCGGCAGTGTCAATGGACACAAAGCTCTCCCGCTGGCTGTTTGATTACAGGACCACACCGCATTCCACAACGGGCATACCGCCAGCTGAACTCTTAATGGGAAGGCGGCTGCGAACGAGGCTGAGTCTCCTTTTCCCAAATATAACAGGGAAAGTGGAGAAACAACAGGAGGCCCAACGCAGGGGGCATGATAATAGTCGGCAGCAGAGACATTTCCAGGTGGGGGCACCGGTTTGGGTCAAGAATTATGGGAATGGACCAACGTGGGTCAAAGGCATGGCAGAGACCCAAACAGGGCCCATATCCTATGAGGTTTCGATAGGAGGGAAGGTGCTGAAGCAACACCTAGACCAAATAAGGGCAGCAGAACCACACCTGGAGGCAGGCAAAGCAGGGCCGCCTCAAGCTGGGATAGCCCAGACGGAAAGGATACCCACACCCCAGCCCCGAGCAATTTCTCCAGACCCCGTCATCCAGTCGTCAGAGTCGGAGATGGACACGTTCGACGAGGCCGCCGCGATACCTCTCCCCAAGGAGGAGGAAGAACAACTTCCAAGGAGGTCGTCAAGAAAAAGACGGGCACCTATTAGGTACACCCCGCCCACTTCGGAGAACGACCCGGCGGACGACACAGAGGTGACAGACCCAGACATGAGGAGCAGGAAGAAGCTCAGAGGAATGCCAGCTGGCAGGAATTCCTCGGAACTTGGGGGGGGGGGGGGGGGGGGGGGGGGGGGGGGGGGGGAGGGGTGTAATGAACTCCAATTAGCTTTATTGGTTGGCCAATTGGAGTATGAGCTCCCTCAATGATAGCTCATTGAGGGGGCCCATATAATCACCTGTGTAGGCTTTGTGAGCCAGTCTTAAGTTGACTGGACTGCTAGCAGCACAGTTTGGAGCTGCTCCTGTAATATCGTTATTGTAAATAAATATTGGTGTGGTGACGGAACTCCTGCCTCACGTGGATTACTACACATTATTTCCATTTTTTCCGTTGCGCGTCAACGCCATCATCATGTTCATCACCCATTGGGCACTCTCGCATCGGCTTGTTTAATCTTCACCTAACCTTTGGCCCCTCATTACCTGGTTGACACCATTGTGAAGAAAGGTGTTTGCACTTGGGAACTTCGATTCTTTTGTTAAAACTCTGGACTGCTGACCCCTGCACAAAGGGCCCAATCTGCAAGTTGATTTCAAGTTTGGAAATTCAGGAGTGCCTGCTGTGGGTGAGGCACAGAAGCTATTATAGCCTGTGTGAGAGAGATGTATTTGCTACTATGCACACACAGTAAATTGCTTCCCTTGTCTCTGGGATTGTTTGGGCCAAAAATACAGGATGTACCCTTCAGGCAGCTGACCCTGCAAATCATAGAACATACAGTGCAGAAGGAGGTCATTCGGCCCATCGAGTCTGCACCGACCCACTAAGCCCTCACTTCCACCCTATCCCCGTAACCCAATAACCCCTCCTATCCTTTTTTTGATCACTAAGAGCAATTTTATCATGGCCAATCCACCTAACCTGCATGGTTTTGGGCTGTGGGAGGAAACCGAAGCACCCGGAGGAAACCCACGCATCTGATTAATTTTGGAGCTCCCTTAAACTTGACCCTTCAAGTCCTGAAGCAGGTGAGGCAGAAGCCATTTTAAAACCACTAAGAGCCATTTGCAGCCAGGTGAGGATCAGTATCGAGGTCCAAAACCACTCCAGCCACCTTCACTGAAATGCATCATCCCCAAGGAGTTAAGCAACTCAACATCCAGGGATATAGAATCTTCAGCAGAGACAGGAGAGGGGCAAAAGAGGAGGAGGCAATTGCATTATTAGTTAAGAAGTCAGTTACTGCAGTAAGGAGATATGATATCTCGGTGGGGGCATCAAATGAAGCTTTGTGGGTAAAGCTTAGGAATAAAAAAGGGACAGCTACGTTGCTCGGTATTTATTATAGACCCACATAGTGGGAAATTGAGGAGGAAATATATGCGCAATACGCTGAGATGCATAAAAATAATAATAGGATAATTTTATGAGGCAATTTCAACTTCCCCAATATTAATTGGGACAGTTATAGTGTTAAGGGCTTAGATGGAGTGGAGTTCTTAATGTATACAGGAGAACCTTTTAGGTCACCATGTGAAATGAAAATGAAAATCGCTTATTGTCACAAGTAGGCTTCAAATGAAGTTACTGTGAAAAGCCCCTAGTCGCCACATTCTGGGAGGCTGTTACGGGAATCGAACCGTGCTGCTGGCCTGCTTGGTCTGCTTTCAAAGCCAGCGATTTAGCCCTCTGCTAAACAGCCCCTGTAGAGGGTCCAATAAGAAACGGCTCAGTGCTGGACCTATTTCTGGGAAATGAAGCTGGACAGATGGTTGAGGTGGAGGTGGGGGAGCACTTTAGTGATAACAACTACAACATGATGCAATTTAAGCTTGTTATGGACAAAGAAATAGACGAGTTGCAAATAAAAGGTTTTGGATTGGGGGAGAGTGGATTTTGGTGAAATAAGGCAGAATCTGGTCAAGGTAGACTGGGAAGAATTACTTGTGGGGAAATCTACAGAAAAGCAGTGGGGGGCATTCAAAAAGAGAATTAGGAGGGTACAGGCTCAACATGTATCCTCGAGGGTGATAGGAAAGAGTAACAAGTCCAAAAAACCATGGATGACTGGAGATATTTGGAATTTGATGAGAAGGAAAAGTGAGGCTTTTATCAAGGACAAGGAGAGCAAATCAGTGGAAGCATTAGTGGAGTACAGAAAGTGCAGGATGGAGCTTAAGAAAGCAATTAGGAGAGCAAAGAGGGGATATGAGAAATCTCTGGCTGGTAAAAGTAGGGACAATCCCAACATATATGTATATCAATGGGAACAGGATAACCAGGGAAAGAATAGAGCCGATTAGGGACCAAAGGGCCAATCTTTGGGTGGAGCCAGAGGACATTGGTAAGGTGTTGAACAAATACGTCACATCTGTCTTCAACCAAGAGATTGAGGATGTAGGTATGGAACTCTGAGTGAGACTGTGAGGTTCTTGAGCAAATTGACATATGGAATGATACGGAGGTGTTGGCAACTGAAAAGTGGACAAATTTCCAGGTCCAGATGAATTGTGTCCCAGGCTGCAGTGGGAGATGAGGGAAGAGATTGCCGGGCTCTGACCCAAATTGTTAATTCCTCTGGCCATGGGGCAGGGGCCATGGGGGAGGATAAACCAGGGAACTACAGACCAGTGAGTCTCATATCTGGTAGGCAAACTATTGGAGAAAGTTCTGAAGGAGAGAATCTATCTCCACTTGGAGAGGCAAGGCTTGATCAGGGATAGTCAGAGGGAGATCATGCCTCACAAATTTGAATGAATTTTTTGAGGCAGTGACCAGGTGTGTAAATGAGGGTTGTATAGTTAATATAGATTTCGGCAAAGCCTTTAACAGGGTCCCACATGGGAGACTTCTAAAGAAGGCAAAAGCACATGGGATACCGGGTAATTTGATAAGGTGGATTCAAAATTGGCTTAGTTGTAAGAGACAGAGGGTGATGACCGATGGCTGCGTTAGTGACTGGAAGCCAGTGTCCAGTGGCGTACCAGAGGGATCTGTGCTAGGTCCACTATTATTCATCATTTATATAAACATAGATGATGATTTGGGGGTAGGATCAGTAGGTTTGCGGATGACACCATGGTTAACCGGGTGGTTAACAGTGAGGTTGAGTGTATTGGGTTACAGGAAGATATGGACGGGATGGTCAAATGGGCAGGGAAGTGGCAGATAGAATTTAACCCTGAAAAGTATGAGGTGATACACTTTGGGAAGAGAAATATGACCAGGAAGTATTCAATGAATGGCCTGAAACTGGGAAGTTCCGAGGAACAAAGAGACCTTGGCGTGTTTGTCCACAGACCTCTGAAGCGGGGAGGCAGGTTAATAAGGTGGTGAAAAGACATATGGGACACTTGCCTTTATCAATCGAGGCATAGATTACAAAAGTGCTTGGATTTGTATAAAAATATGGTGAGGCCACAGCTGGAGTAGTGTGTGCAATTCTGTTCGCCACGTTATAGGAAGGATGTGATTGCACTGGAGAGGGTTCAGAGGAGATTCACCAGCATGTTGCCTGAGATGGAACATTTAAGTTATGAAGAGAAGTTGGATAAGCTTGGCTTGTTTTCATTGGAGCTAAGAAGACTGAGGGGCGACCTAATTGAGGTGTACATGTTTGAGGGGCATGGACAGGGTGGATAGGGAGCAGCTGTTCTCCTTAATTGAAGGGTCAGTCACAAGGGGACACAAGTTCAAGGTAAGGGGCAGGAGGCTTAAGGGGGATGTGAGGGGAAACCTTTTTACCCAGAGGTTGAGACAGCCTGGAATGCACTGCTTGGGAGGGTGGTAGAGGTGGGCTGCCTCACATTCTTTAAAAAGTTCTTGGACAAGCACTTGGCATGCCATGACATTCAAGGCTATGGACCAAATGCTGGCAAATGGAGTTAGGTAGGTAGGTCAGGTGTTTTTCATCTGTAGATGCAGACTTGATAGGCCAAAGGGCCTCTTCTGCACTGTGTGATTCTGTGAAAACATCTCCACAAATGCATGGTGACCGGCCAAGACGGAAAAAGGTTTTTTTTGGGAATAGCTACAATCTCCGAATGGTATAGGTGGGTTGGTGGAGTAGGAGATGGATTTTACCTCAGATAAGTGTAAGGTCATGTATTTGCGGAGGTCAAAAGATTATTGGGAGTGCACAATAAATGGGAATATACGAAGAGGGGTAGATGAAGTGAGAGATTTTGACGTACAGATACATGGGTCCCTAAAGTTCAAGTAGACAAGGCTCTAAAGAAAGCATATGGAATGGTCTCCTTCATTAGCAGAGGTATAGAATGTAAAAAAACAGGGTTATAATGTTGGAATTGTATAAAACATTGGTGAGGCCACAACTGGAGTATGGTGTGCAATCTTGGTCACCACATTACAGGCAGGGTGTTATTGCCCTGGAAAGCGTGCAGAAGAGGCTTACAAGAATGTTGGCAGGGCTAGAAAAGTGTAGCTATGGGGGGTTATTTTCCTTGGAAGAAAGAAGGCTGAGGGATGACTTAATTGACGTTTACAAAATTGAGGGAGGAGATGATGGACAGGATAAAATCGTTTCCCTTGGTGGAGAATCCTGGAATAAGGGGATATAGATTCAAGCTAAGAGGCAGAAGGTGTAGAGGGGACATGAGGAAAAACTTTTTTACGCAGAGGGTAGTGGGAGTCTGGAATTCACTGCCCGACTTGGTGCTGGAGGCAGAGACCATAAACTTGTTTTTAAAAAGTACCTGGATCTGCACCTTAAGTGCTTTAAACTACAGGGCTGCCGTCCGGGTGCAGGAAGGTGGGATTAGAAAAGGCACCTGGATATCCTTGGGCTGGCATGGACATGATGGGCTGAGTGACCTCCTTTTGAGCTGTAAATTTCCTAAGGTACTATGGAAGGCACCGAACACAGCCTCTGCACGTTCCTGACAAAGCCTCTAAGTCAAGGTAGCGGATTGAGTGGAAAAATCTCCATCAACTGGCCTCTCAAGCAACACCTACCTGCATGGGCAGAGTCTGGAGATTGTGCATTGGTCTTATCAGCCATCTTGGAACCTATTGAATCCGAGTGGAAGCAATCCTTGATCCCAAGGGGACTGCCTAAGAAGGAGACTGGCGAATGTTATCTAACTTGAATTTATATAGTATTTTATTTTTCAGTGATTTATTTTGTTTTGTGAGTTCAGCTACAAATGCATAGTGCATATGTATGGTACAGTATTTAACCTTTTTATGTAGGTTCCTTCAGACATTTCTCACCATGAAAAAATAAACGCAGGCTTTAACATTGGTTTCTTTGGGAACCCATTATTCACTTGAATTGTTTTGCTTAAAATGGGCTGGTTTAGCACAGTGGGCTAAATAGCTGGCTTGTAATGCAGAAGAAGACCAGCAGTGCGGGGTTCAATTTCTGTACCGGCCTCCCCAAACAGGCGCTGGAATGTGGCGACTAGGGGCTTTTCACAGTAACTTCATTGAAGCCTACTTGTGACAATAAGCAATTATTATTATTATTATTATTATTATTATTAATAAATCGTGATTTTCAGGAATGCAACCACAGCCTTGAGTGAAGACTTTTGTATAGCACTTAGAAAGAAAGGGCTTTAATTTATACAGTGGCTCAGGATGATCCAATGTCCAACACACCCGACTAAATAGCTGAAATACGGTTGCTGTTTGAAAGAAAATGAAGCCAATTTTCACAAAGCAAGGCCCCCGAAAAGGCCAATGAATCTTTTTTTGGTTGCAAGGCAATTCGGCAGGACATTAGGAGAATTCACTGTCTCTGTTCAATGATTTATTTTTATCTCTACTTCAACAGGTAGAGAGGTGACAAGGTGACCCTATGACTAACAGTGTAGTATTAGGGTGTTCAGGGCTGAAAGGGTTTATGTGTGGAAGTGGAGAAACAATACCGCCCATCTTTTGTGTCAAAGATGTTTGGATTACGGGGATAGGGCGAGGGACTGGGCCTGAATAGGGTGCTCTTTTGGCGGGTCAGTTCGGATCTGATGGGCCGAATAGGTCCCTTCCACACTGTAGCGATTCTTTTTTCTTAAATAAATTTAGAGCAGCCAATTCTTTTTTTTTCCCAATTAAGGGGCAATTGAGCATGGTCAATCCACCAACACTGCACATCTTTTTTGGGGTTTGGGGGGTGAGACCCATGTAGACATGGGGAGAATGTGCAAACTCCACACGGACAGTGACCCAGGGCCGGGATTGAACCTGGGACCTCGGCGCCGTGAGGCAGCAGTGCTAACCACTGTGCCACCATGCCTTAGGGATTCTATGACGTTCAAGACACATGACTGAGCGGCGAGAAGGAGAAAGCATGTGGCTGACATGTTCATCCAATAAACCAGTTAGTGTTCAGATATCTGTCTTTTCCTTAGTCAATCACAGCTAACAACAACATGCAGCATCTCTTGGAGTGTCAGAGAGAATAGGTTCTTGGGCCTTGGAGTGGACCCTGAACACATAACCTTGTGACTTAAAGATGAGAGTGAGGCAAGCTGGAAACATAGGAAGAGGTGTAGCAGGCCACTTAGCCATGCAATGCTGTTCAGTCATTAAATGGGATAATGGCTGACCTGAGACTTAACTAAATGCACCTTTCTTTGCCCAACATTCCGTAATACCCGATGGTTATCAAAAATCTAGCAATCCCAGGCTTTAAATTAACAATCAACCTACCAATTGCAGTTTGCAGAAGTGATGCAAGCCTATACCACCCATTGCATGACATGTATTTTCTAATTTCACACCTGAAAAGTTAAATTACAGCATCGATTCTTCCACTTGTCAAAATGTGCTTCTCATTTCTTACTTTTTAAATTTTAATTGATTAAGCTCCTGATTATTTGTGTTCATTTGCAATGCTGTCTTGACTGAGGTGGGGGGTGGGGGGGGGGGGGTGGATACAGCTCTGTGCCTGATTGGAGGGGCACCATGTGGCAATCTTGCACTAACCCGCTGGATTGGAACTATTCTAAACGGAGGAAGGAGATTCCTCATCGCATGAGGAAAGGAAATTGTAGAATGCACCCGCTCTGGTGCACTTCCTAAAATTTAACATAGAATCATAGAATTTACAGTGCAGAAGGAGGCTATTTGGCCCATTGAATCTGCACCAGCCCCTGGAAAGAGCACCCAACTTCAGCCCACACCTCCACCCTATCCCTGTAACCCAGTAACCTCACCTAACCTTTTTGGACACGAAGGGCAATTTAGCATGGCCTATCCACCTAACCTGCGCATCTTTGAACTGTGGGAGGAAACCAGATCATCTAGAGGAAACCCATGCAGACAGGAGGAGAATGTTCAGACTCCGCAAAGACAGGGACCCAAACCGGGACCCTGAAGCTGCAAAGCAATAGTGCTAACCACTGTGCTACCTGTTATGTTATGTTATTGCTAGTAACATAAACTGCCACTTGATGTAGGCTCTGCTGAAAGATGCTCCAGACTCGGAGATACATTTAACGTATTGTTGTGCTTGTCGCGCTCAATGACTGTTCCGTGTGGATAATTTGAGTCATTCTCAAAGTTACTTGTGTCAGTATCCTTTGTGGTATCTGATGCTTCATTGAACGTTTCTTCTTGAGGATTATGAGAATGACCGGATGTGGCATTGATCTTGGTGACATCACTCCTTTGTGGTTGATGTGATTCCTCTTTGATTCCTTGTGGCTCCTCTTCTGGAGTCATTTCTGGTTCACTTGAATCATCATTGGTTCCTTGATGCTCCTCGTCTGGAGTCAAAATCTTCAAGATTTCATTTTCTTGTGGATAGGCTCAAGTGGATGAGGTTTAAATTGACGTGGTTTCACTGGACTGAAGAGTAGTTTCACTTTAATTGTTGAGTGCCTCTGTACATATGAGCTGAGATCTGTCAGTCTCGCTGTGATCTTGCACATCTTGTATAGGAATTGTGATTTCTTCGTCACTTGTCTCACGTACAGTGGGTAGACATTAAGTGTCTTCTTGTTGTTCACGTGAGCTTGGTAGACTTTCATAGTCTGCTGCTGGTTGCTCAGATAAGGTTGATAGACCTTCATGGTCTTGTTCATGCATGGACTTCGCTATGGAGTCTTGAGGTGCGCTCTGTGTGGAGTCGTGCAGTGGTCTCGCTGTGGAGTCTTTCATCGCTGTCTTGTGGAGTCGGGGATTCTTCGTGGTGTGTGGACCACTGGTTTGGCGTCAGGCCGCAGTAGAATCCTGTACTCGTACGGAAGTGTGTCCATCCCGCTGAAGGCATCTGGGTACTGGGTCAGGATGTCGTCGATGCTGGCCTGAGGATCCGGATGAGACGGCGTCATGGTGTAGACCCCTTGGATGAGGCTCAGTTGCTTGCAGGTGTGCGCACCCAGCAGGGACGCCCTGTTTGGCTGAACAATCTCGAAGCGTAGGCTTGTCTGTATGTGTCGGTTGGACACTGTCAGGTGGCAGGACCCAGTGCCTTAATTGCATTGCCAGTGTAGTCCTGGAGTTTGCAGGCAGCTGGAAGGAGCTTGGGAGCCTTCTTGATTCTCGTGAAGTCCAACTGCGAGATCAGGTTGGCGGAGGCACCTGTGTGTAGTTTGGACTGGATGGGGCAGTGGTTGACATCCATCACTACATTCCATTTGTCCTCGAAATCCACGGCAAGGATTGGCGGGACTTGCAATGTGCCCGGTGTGGCGTATTAGCACTTTGTGATGATACCTACTTGGTATGCGTTATCCAGGTAGTCATTGTCTGGATTAGTAGCACTGCCTTGATCAGAGTCATGCGTTTGGTGTCACACACTCCTGAAACTGAGTCGTTCAGCACTCACTGTGTGGCATAGTTTTCTTCTTGTTCAATGAACATATCATCTTCTTTGGTTTCGGATTTTTCATTGTGCTCTTCACTTCGGGTAGTGCAAACTGCTTGTGCATTGTTCTGTCTTTCGAGGTGAAAGAATTGTGTTTTGTGGCTTTAAAACTCTTCTTTTTAATTTTCGGACATTTCCCCTTTAAGTGGGCGTGGTCCGGGGCCTCTGACGTCATGACGATCGTGACGTCATGCGTAGGACTCAATTGCGCATGCGCATGCCGAGGTTCCTTTACTGTGCACTCTTTTCGCAACTGCGCAAGCGCGGCTTCTCGCGCATGCGCAAAACACCGGTTTGCATCTTTTAGGGAAGTGCGCATGTGCGGACTGGTCAGACTGCACACGCGCAAGATGGCTGCCATTCAAAACTGCCGTCTTCTTGTGTTTCAAACCTTCCTCTGCCTCGTGCCGAGTTTTCGCGCCATTTTTACCGATTTCGTTCGTGTCCACCTCGCAGTGGCTGCCGAGTTTGTCCAGAATGGTCTGGTATTTTGTTTTGTCCTGCCCTTCTGAGGATTGAAATGAGTTGAAGATCTCTATCGCATGTACACCTGCAATGATGAGTAGAAGAGCTATCTTCCAAGCATTGGACGCGCCATTCAGGTCGGAGGCTTCCATGTATAGTTGGAATTTTTGTTTGAACGAATGCCAGCTAGCACTAAGATTACCAGTGGTCGTGAGTTGATGAGGAGCCTGAATCTTGTTCATCATGCCTGAATTCGGTTGCTGGTTGTCTCTAACCTTGCTGAGTTGAACTAGGGAGATTGAGCAGTCACTCCTGTACCATGTTGTGTTATGTTATTGCTAGTGACATAAGCTGCCACTTGATGTAGGCTCATGGGTCATGTCGTGCCCCCGTGTGGTAATGCCACCTCTATACCATTTCTAATGACCCATTGGTTGCGTGTCTGCATGCCATGACATCTCTGGTGCTCCTTCTAGTGGTTACTTAGTTGTAGTGTATTTATATTAACCCTTTGTGTATATACAGTGATGCATATCACTACACTACTGTGCGCAACAAATGAGAGCTTCATCCTTTTGAAGAATAGTCGATGATACCGACATCAAAGGGGTGAAATTTTATAATTAATTTCAAATATGCGCTGTATCCAACTGCATTTCAATAAACTAAGCTGATACCAGCACATGGTTGTGGGTGTCATTTATTCTTGCTGTGTGCCTCTGTATTTTCATAATATTGCAGTTCCAAACTATTGCACATGTTACTTCAGATGCAGTCATTTATTGCTATCCTTAATGTGTCGAACATAAATTGCCTATCAGCCAGAGTTAAGTCACCATTACATGTTAGTTCAGCTGCTATTGTAGCATTGCATAAACGGTTGATGTTCACAAGCATTATTGCAGAACTAATGACTTAACCTTATAGATATTTCTAACAAGATTTTCCCTGCAGCATCCATTCTGTGCTTGGTGATGAGCTGTCAGTCTATCCTCAAACTTATTCTTAAACACCCGTCGCGAGATTGGAATTGTTTTTCTGTAATCATCTCAAACCTTGAGTTCCTTGAAGTTTGGCAAATGTGCTCTGCGAAACTGATTTTCAGCCAATCTGAGACCAATCAGCGAGGGTCTCTGTTTGTGCCTTGAATAAAAGAATCGGGTAGATATTTCAAAGTACAATCAATTAGTTGTTTTCAGGTTGTTGCAGAATGTTTCAGTCAAACTACTAAATTTGCCTTTCAAATCAGCCTTCATACTGCCTTTTACACACTGTTCAAAAGAAATCACCAATTAGCTTTTAGGAATCGCTTATACTTTTACCACTTCCCTGGGTTGGTTCACTTCACCTCATGGGATATTGGTCGTCTCTCACCAAGATTGATTCTCCAACTGTATTAAACCTTGGGTGAGCAGTCAATGGTGATTGCCATACTATTTTTTTGCCTGAATAGCTCCTAATAATAATAATAATCTTTATTGCTATGAAGTTACTGTGTAAAACCCCTAGTTGCAACATTCTTGGCGCCTGTTCGGGTACACAGAGTGAGAATTCAGAATGTCCAAATTACCTTAAAGCATGTCTTTCGGGACTTATGGGAGGAAAGCGGAGCACCCGGAGGAAACCCACGCAGACACGTGGGGGGACGTGCAGACTCCGCACAGACAGTGAGCCAAGCTGGGAATCGAACCTGAGACCCTGGCGCTGTGACCAAGGGGCTAACCACTGTGCTACTGTGTTGCCCACTACCATATCCTTTGTTATATCCACCCTATCAATGGATATTAGGTTATCTGCCATTGATTCTACCTATTGGATTGGATTTGTTTATTGCCATGTGCACCAAGGTGCAGTTAAAAGTAGGTCTCTGCGTACAGTCCAGACAGATCATTCCATGCATGATAAAAACAGGGCAAACATAAATACAAAATGTAAATACATAGACAAGAGGATTGGGTGAACCATACAGGAGTGAAGAGATCATCGCTGCTGAACGCCGACGCTAAGCTGCTGGCAAAGATCCTGGCCACTAGAATAGAGGATTGCGTGCCCGGGGTCATTCACGAGGACCAGACGGGGTTTGTGAAGGGAAGGCAGCTGAATACAAACGTACGAAGGCTCCTCAACGTTATTATGATGCCGGCTGTGGAAGGGGAGGCGGAGATAGTGGTGGCATTAGATGCGGAGAAGGCCTTCGATAGGGTTGAGTGGGAGTATTTGTGGGAGGTGTTGGAGAGGTTTGGGTTTGGGGAGGGGTTTATCCGGTGGGTGAGGCTGCTCTACGAGGCCCCGATGGCGAGTGTAGCCACAAATAGGAGGAGGTCGGAGTACTTTTGGCTGTACCGGGGGACAAGACAGGGGTGCCCCCTGTCCCCCTTGCTCTTCGCGTTGGCAATTGAGCCCCTGGCCATGGCACTGAGGGAGTCAGGGAACTGGAGGGGCCTGGTGCGGGGTGGGGAGGAGCATCGAGTGTCGCTGTATGCGGACGACCTGTTGCTGTATGTGGCGGACCCGGTTGGGGGGGGATGCCGGAGGTGATGGGGATTCTTAGTGAATTCGGGGGTTTCTCGGGGTATAAGTTGAACCTGGGCAAGAGTGAGGTGTTTGTGGTGCATCCGGGGGATCAAGAGGAGGGGATTGGTAGGCTCCCATTGAAGCAGGCAGGGACGAGCTTCAGGTACCTAGGGGTCCAGGTGGCGGGGAGTTGGGGGGCCCTGCACAAGCTCAACCTCACAAGGTTGGTGGAGCAGATGGAGGAGGAGTTTAAGAGGTGGGATATATTACCGCTGTCACTGGCGGGGAGGGTGCAATCCGTTAAGATGACGGTGCTCCCGAGGTTTTTGTTCCTGTTCCAGTGCCTTCCCATCCTTATCCCGAAGACCTTTTTTAGGAGGGTCAACAGGAGTATCACGGGATTTGTGTGGGCGCATGGGACTCCGAGGGTTAGAAGAGTGTTCCTGGAACGAGGCAGGGATAGGGGGGGGCTGGCATTGCCCAACCTCTGTGGGTACTATTGGGCTGCCAACGCAGCGATGGTGCGTAAGTGGGTAATGGACGAGGAGGGGGCAGCATGGAAGAGGATGGAGGCGGCGTCCTGTGTGGGCACGAGCTTGGAGGCGCTAGTAACGGCGCCGTTGCCGCTCCCTCGAACTAGGTATACCATGAGCCCGGTGGTGGCGGCTACCCTCAAAATTTGGGGGCAATGGAGACGGCACAGGGGAGAAATGGGGGGCTCGATGGAGGCCCCGATACGGGGGAACCATCGGTTTGTTCCAGGGAGCATTGATGGTGGATTTCTGGGCTGGCACAGGGCAGGGGTTAGGAGGTTGAGGGACCTGTTTGTGGAGGGGAGGTTCGCGAGCTTGGGGGAGTTAGAGTGGAAGTTTGGGCTCCCCCCGGGGAACATGTTTCGGTACATGCAGGTTAGGGCGTTTGCCAGGCGGCAGATGAAGGGGTTCCCCTTGTTGCCCCCATGTGGAGTACGGGACAGGGTGCTCTCGGGGGTGTGGGTTGGAGGAGGGAGGATTTCGGACATATACCGGGTAATGCAGGAGGTAGACGAGGCCTCGGTGGAGGAACTGAAGGGTAAATGGGAAGAGGAGCTGGGTGAGGAGATTGAGGAGGGGATGTGGGCGGATGCCCTGGAGAGAGTGAATTCCTCCTCTTCCTGTGCGAGGCTTAGCCTCATACAGTTCAAGGTGCTGCATAGGGCCCACATGACTGGGTCGTGGATGAGTAGGTTTTTCGGGGGCGAGGACAGGTGTGCTAGGTGCTCGGGGAGCCCAGCGAACCACGCCCATATGTTTCGGGCGTGCCCAGCGTTGGGGGAGTTTTGGAAGTGGGTAGCAAGGACGGTGTCGAGGGTGGTGGGATCCAGGGTCGAGCCAGGCTGGGGACTCGCAATTTTTGGGGTGGCAGTGGAGCCGGGAGTGCAGGAGGCGATAGAGGCCGGTGTTCTGGCCTTTGCGTCCCTAGTAGCCCGGCAGAGGATCTTGCTCCAGTGGAAGGATGCGAGGCCCCCAAGCGTGGAGGCCTGGATCTCGGATATGGCGGGGTTCATTAAATTGGAGAGGGTGAAATTTGCCCTGAGGGAATCAGTACAAGGGTTTTTCAGGCGGTGGCAGCCTTTCCTGGACTTCCTGGCGGAACGGTAGCGAAATAGGCCGACAGCAGCAGCAACCTGGGGGGGGGGGGAGGGAGGGGGGGGGGGTCTGGATTGGGGGGAGGAAGAACTGTGTACATGGGTCTGTGGGATGTGGCGGGTGCTATCTCTTTCCCTTTTGTTGTTTGGGTGTTCTTTTGTTTTTTTTCTTTTTCCTTTTGTTTGTAGTTGCTTTTGAAGTTGGGGGGGTATTGTTCTTGGGGTGTTACCGCGGTTGTTTGTTAATAGAGTTAAGATGTTTATATTTTGTAAAAATTTCAATAAAAATTATTTTTTTAAAAAAGGAGTGAAGAGATCAGATCAGTCCCTAAGAGGGTCATTTAGGAGTCTGATACATCGACGATAAATAGATGCTACATTTGCAATCCATGTATGTGCAGCTGTACATAAGGATTTCTTTACACATAATGTGCTCTATCCCATGCTGAAATTCACTTTTAAAATCTTGCAATCACTTCTGCCATCCCAGGTCCAGGATCAAAAGATTATGTGCAAAACCTTTGGCATAAAGCTTATAAGTTTCCTTTATGGATTTGAGTAGAGTAAGAAGTCTTACAACACCAGGTTAATGTCCTGGTGTTGTTTGTTTGTTTCAAACACTAGCTTTCGGAGCACTGCTCCTTCCTCACCTGAGGAAGGAGCAGTGCTCCGAAAGCTAGTGTTTGAAACAAATCTGTTGGACTTTAACCTGGTGTTGTAAGACTTCTTACTGTGCTCACCCCAGTCCAACGCCAGCATCTCCACATTATGGATTTGAGTTATAGTCAAACCCCTTCCATTTTTATAAATAATGCAACAAACCCTCAAAACTGGTACAGCACAGCATATAAGGGCTTGTGTGTACAGGAATGCTGAAAAAAACAGGAGGACACCAACACAGTTGGTTCAGCTCAATCGTTAAACTTGCTGCCTATGTTTATACAAGGAAAAGCAATGAACGGATAAGTTAACAGAATGGGGGAGAAGGGGATAAAGCCATGAAGACGTGGTGAAATGGTAGCCCCATTCGGGCGTGTACCAAAACATACCTTCCCTTCCCAACTCCAATGATACCAGAGATACCAATGACACATTGTAATGTCTTTTCCCTGGCTGTACCTGTGCAGCAGCTAGACAACAATTCTTTAACCCCAGAACACAGAAAAAGAAATACAAAAAGAAATTGCGAAGATATGAGTTCTAAACGGAGTTGCTTCGTACTTTTTTTTCTTTAAAAAAAAAATTTAGTGTACCCAATTCATTTTTTCCAATTAAGGGGCAATTTAGCATGGCCAATCCACCTAACTTGCACATATTTGGGTTATGGGGGCGAAACGCATGCAAACATGGGGACAATGTACAAACTCCACACGGACAGTGACCCAGATCCGGGATCAAACCTGGGACCTCGGCGCCATGAGGCCGCAGTGCTAATCCACTGCGCCACCGTGCTGCCCCTAGTTGCTTCGTGTTTAACCACAAGATGCTACAAATCTCCAAAATCCAGCGCAGTACAGACTGATTATTATTCCACATAAACATAGAGAAGATCAGCAAATATTCAAACAATTAGTTTGGATTGTTAATCATTATAATTGTTGTAGCTGACCTCTCCTTGCGTACGAAAAATGAAAGGATAGGGGATCTCAGGATAACAGGATAAGGCCATGTGTACATGGCAGCTTGGTGCACACCCTCCTCCACAAGACAGGAAAAACAGCGCTACACAATAAACAGGATACCTCATGGGACCTAACACAGTTTCCCAAGATCTCCAAGCAATTAAAGAGTACTCCAGAAAAAGGCAAATTACAGGATTGTATCAAAGAATAGTACAGCACAGGAACAGGCCCTTTGGCCCTCCAAGTCTCCGCTGATCATGATGCCCGTCTAAACTAAAACCTTCTGCACTTCTGGAGTCCTTTTCCCTCCATTCCCATCCTATTCATGCATTTGTCAGGATGCCTCTTAAACATCGCTATCGCTCCTGCTTCCACCATCTCCCCCAGCAGCGTGTTCCAGGTACTCATCACCCTCTGGCTAAAAAAATATTGCCTCGCTCATCTCTTCTAAACTTTCCCCCTCGTATCTTAAACCCATGTCCCCTAGTAATTGACTTCTCCACCCTGGGAAAAAGCGCCTGACTATCCACTCTGTCCATGCCACTCATAATTTTGTAAACCACTATCAAGTTGCATCTCAACCTTCGTCGTTCCAGTGAAAACAATCTGAGTTTAGCCAACCTCTCCTCATAGCTAATAACCTCTAGGTCAGGCAATAGCCTGGCAAACTTTCTATCAGGTCGCCCCTCAACCTCCGTCGCTCCAGTGAGAACAAACTGAGTTTATCCAACCTCTCCTCATATGATGCTCTTCATGCCAGGCAACATCCTGATAAACCTCCTCTGCATTTTTGCCAATGCCTCCATATCCTTCTGGTAGTGTGGTGACCAGAATTGAACACTATAATCCAAGTGTGGCTTAACTAAGGTTCTATACAGCTGCAACATGACTTGCCAATTTTTATATTCAATCCTCAACAAATGAAGGCAAGCATGCGGTATGCCTTCTTGACTATCTTATCCACCTTCAGTGACCTCAGGACCTGTACACCCAGATCCCTCTGCCTGTCAATATTCTTCAGGGTTCGGCCACTTACTATATAATTCCCATTTGTATTAGACCTCCCAAAATGCATCACCTCATATTTGTCCGGACTAAACTCCATCTGCCATTTCTCTGCCCAAGCCTCCAATCCATCTATTCTGTATCTTCAGACAATCCTCTTCACTACCCACAACTCCACCAATCTTTGTGTCACCCACAAACTTACTAATCAGACCAGCTACATTTTCCTCCAAATCATTTATATATACTACAAACAACAAATATCTGATCTTTGCAGAACACCACTAGTCACAGCCTTCCATTGAGAAAAGCACCCTTACCCCGCAACCCTCTGTCTTCTATGACCTAGCCAGTTCTGTATCCATCTTTCCAGCTCACCTCTGATCCCATGTGACTTCACCTTTTGTATCAGTATGCTAATAAGGGACCTTGCCACAGGCTTTACTGAAGTCTATGTAGACAACATCCACTGCCCTTCCTTCATCAATAATCTTAGACACTTCCTCAAAAACCCAAATGTGAGTAAATCTTGTCCCTAAGAATCTTCTCCAATAATTTCCCCACCACTGACGTAACACTCAGTGGCCTATAATTTCCTGGATTATCCCTGCTACCCTTCTTAAACTAGGGAACAACATTGGCTATTCTCCAGACCTCTGGGACCTCACCTGTAGCAATTTCCTTCCTTGCCTCCCTCAGTATTCTGGGGTAGATCCCATCAGGCCCAGCGGACGTATCTACATTAATGCTTTTTAAGACGCCCAACACCTCCTCCTTTTTGAACCAGCTTCTCTGGACTATGCTTGAATTTGCATTATTATTTGTCCCAAAAGAGTGCCAGCGGTCTTGGGAAATTCACTTTTTACCAAATTTTGCCAGCTTTTGCCAGTCTCTGAGGTGTTTCTGCATGAGTTTTCCAAGTGTTGCTGTAGAGAAATAAATTATTGATATAGACAACCAAGTTCAGTAGTCCATTAACAATTTAATTTGTTACCATTTGAAAAGTAGTTGATGCAGTCTTCATTCCGAATGGTTTCATTTTAATGTAGGTAAGCAGTCTGAGGTTACAAAGTCAGAAATACCCTTGGCTTGGTCTGTTAATGACACTTGCCAATTTCCATTTAATAAATTAATCTTAGAGTTTCTCACACTATCAACACAATCTCCAGTTTGTGGTTATAGGATCAGAATCTGTTCTATTACAGCATTCACTTTATGATAATCAATGCAAAATATTTGGATACTGACAGGTTTTGGTACCAACACAATGGGTGAGCTCCAAATGCTTTGACTCAGTTCATTTTGGGGCAGCACGGTAGCATGGTGGTTAGCATAAATGCTTCACAGCTCCAGGGTCCCAGGTTTGATTCCCAGCTGGGTCACTGTCTGTGCGGAGTCTGCACGTCCTCCCCGTGTGTGCGTGGGTTTCCTCCCGGGTGCTCCGGTTTCCTCCCACAGTCCAAAGATCATAGATCATAGAATTTACAGTGCAGAAGGAGGCCATTCAGCCCATCGAGTCTGCACCGGCTCCTGGAAAGAGCACCCTACCCAAGGTTAACACCTCCACCCTATAACCCAGTAACCCCACCCAACACTAAGGGCAATTTTGGACACTAAGGGCAATTTATCTTGTCCAATCCACCTAACTTGCACATCTTTGGACTGTGGGAGGAAACCGGAGCACCCGGAGGAAACCCACGTACACACGGGGAGGATATGCAGACTCCGCACAGACAGTGACCCAAGCCGGAATCGAACCTGGGACCCTGGAGCTGTGAAGCGATTGTGCTATCCACAATGCTACCATGCTGCCCAAGATGTGCGGGTTAGGTGGATTGGCCATGCTAAATTGCCCGTAGTGTCCTAAAAAAAAGTAAGGTTAAGAGGGGGGTTGTTGGGTTACGGGTATAGGGTGGATACGTGGGTTTGAGTAGGGTGATCATTGCTCGGCACAACATCGAGGGCCGAAGGGCCTGTTCTGTGCTGTACTGTTCTATGTTCTATGTTCTATTATCCAACGTGGTAAATTCTTGTCTGACTTGAGCCAATTTCTCAGGGTAGTCTATAAGGATTTTGTTTCCCATAACAACATCATGCATTGCTAAAGTTCATCGCGGTCCATCGCCACATAGACTCATTTTTCTTTTTAGCAGTTTAATACGTTACCTCAAGATTCCTCTGGAAGATGGTGTAGATCGAGTCATCACGTGACTACATGATGACGTGATCACACCTGACATCGCACGGTCATGTGATGGGAGCACGCTAGAATTCCCTGGTACCTCGGGTAGAGCACAATTGTTTTCTTACAGCTGCAGAGTTAGTTGAATAAACTTATAATAGTAATTTTTTTAGTGTCACAAGTGGGCTTACATTGACACTGCAATGAAGTTACTGTCAAAATGTGCTAGTCGCCACACTCTGGCGCATGTTCAGATACACTGAAGGAGAATTGAGAATGTTCAATTCACCTAACAAACATGTCTTTTGGGACTTGTGGGAGGAAACCGGAGCTTCCGGACGAAACGCACACAACCACATGGAGAACGTTCAGACTCTGCACAATGACCCAAGCCTGGAATTGAACCCGGGTCTTGTTGTTACCACAGTCCGTGGTGCAGTCAGTGTTTCAATGAACCATAGGATACTACATGGTGTCAGGGCTGGCAGCATGGCACAAGGACTTTGAACTTTTAAACCCATTAATCTTCAATGTAAAGGTTGCAGAAAACTGGAAGAAGTTTAAACAGGAGTGGCTCGTATTCTGCGGTACAGAACTTTACGACAGGCATACACTTTGCTGAATTCAGCAGGTCCCGAAGTGGGACCAAAATTTTGATCATTTACCTTCCAATCCGAAGATGAGAAAGAAGGCCCTAAGGTAATTTTGAACAAACTCGAAGCCATATATGTCTTCCTGTTAGGAACCATATTCCCGATCGCTATATCTTTCATTCCACCGAAAAAAAAGTCTATCCAATCCTATGTTGCCACTTTGAAACTTTTAGTCACCAAATGCGTGTTTGGAAACTTCACAGATGAGTTTGTTAGGGACCAGTTGGTTTGCTGAATAAACACTGATGCAGTCTGAAAACTACTACTTCAACAAGATGTAACCTTAGTCTGCAGTGAAAATGTGCATGCTCAATGAACAGTCTTAGACATCAAGCAGAGAACTTAGACAGGAAATGGTGCAGTGTGGGCAGGATAATGAAGATTATGCTGTGCAGTGGGTGCCCTGCAGCAACTGCTGCGGCCAGCACACCTCCAAACAGAGCACTATGCTTTGCAGTGAAAGAAATGCAATTGTTGTGGCAAGTGGAACCACTTTGCCAAATGCTGCAGGTCCAAGCAACAACAGCCCCTTTCTGTTGGCAGCAGCACAGCCGCTGATTGATCTCCAGAGACGAGGTGCATTAGAAAAATCAACAAATTACAGGTCAACCGAAGTAGTATGATTATGGAGCCAGCAGAAGACCATATGATATAGGAGCAGAATTAGGCCATTTGACCCATTGAGTCTGCTCCGCCATTTCATCATTTCATCCCCATTCTCCTGCCTTCTCCCCATAATCCCTGATCCCCTTATTAATCAAGAACCTCTCTATCTCTGTCTTAAAGACACTCACCCAATATCAACACCCAATTACACTTCACCCAATATCAATCTTACAAGGTTCTTACCTCTATTCTTCCTACCAAAGTGCACAACTCACACTTTCCCACATTCTATTCCATCTGCCACTTCATTGCCCACTCTCCTAGCCTGTCCAAGTCCATCTGCAGCCTCCCCGCTTCCTCAACACAACCTGTCCCTCTACATGTCTTTGTGTCATCTGCCACCTTAGCAACAATGCCCTCAGTTCCTTCTTCCAGATCGTTAATGTGTATCATGAATAGTTGTGGTCCCAACACCACTAGTCACCGGCTGCTATCCTGAAAAAGACACTCTCTGCCTTCTGCCAGTCAACCAATCCTCTTTCCATGCCTCTAACACCATGGGCTCTTACCTTATTTAGCAGCCTCCTGTATGGCAGCAACAACATCAACACCAACATCAACATTATAGTACGAGGATGTGGACTCTGCCACTGAAATATTCACTACCCTACATGTACTCTCTTGTAATAGTTTTTTGAAGAATAAAGGGATTAAGGGTTATAGTGTTCGGGCTGGAAAGTGGAGCTGAGTCCACAAAAGATCAGCCATGATCTAATTGAATGGCGGAGCAGGCTCGAGGGGCCAGATGGCCGAATCCTGCTCCTAGTTCTTATGTTCTTATGTAATGCCAAACTTAAGTTAAGATCGATATTGAGTGAAGTGTAATCTGCTATCTCGCATAAAACTACAGGAGATAGACCCAGATGCAATATCGGATCCCAACCAGCTGTTGGACCTTATGGCTTATGGGAGACAGACAATTGCCACCGAGGATGTAGCTACCCTTTGGTGTGCACAAGGCAACTTTGATTTCCACATTCAGAATCAGAATGTAAAGTCTTTGTCAGGGCTTATAGGTAGCATCAAGTTAGGTCTCATTTAACTTGGCCCTGAAATACATGATCCACAACTTTAAGCCTCAGAGATGACAATGTACAGCGATGTTTTCGACTGCCAGGTCTATGGCAATCTACCAGTCGTATATCACATGTGATTAAATAACTCTGTTCCACCGACAGTATGTGCTCCTAGAAGACTACCAGGGCCATGAGGCAAAAAGTCATCGATGAACTGTATCGCATGACAGTGCTGGGCATAATCACCCCAGTAGAGGCCACAGAATGTATCTCAACAATGGTAGTCGGTACATCTGAACAAGTCTTTACTCAGACCTCATTGCCCCATGAAGACAATGGCCATGCCACAAGTTAAGGTATTCAGCGTGCTAGATGTGAAATGCAGATTTTGGCAGATCCTGTTATATCTGGCATTTTCAAAGCATTCATGCAGGTACCATTTCCTGCATTTGCCATATGGTATCTCCACCGGCAGTGAGATCTTCCAGTGGTGCATGGAACAATTATTCACAGATCAACTGTGCAAGATCATTGAATTGGATTGGATTTGTTTATTGTTACGTGTACCGAGGTACAGTGAAAAGTATTTTTCTGCGTGTAGCGCAAACAGATCATTTAGTACATGAAAAGAAAAGAAAATACATAATAGGGCATTAGTCGATGATACCCTGGTCTGAGATCGTAATGTGCAAGAATATGATACACATCTTCGCTGTGAACTGAACAAAGTCAGGGATCTCTGATTGAAGCTCAACTCCAAAAAAATCCAAATTCAGGGTAAATCAAGTTGCATATGTAGGTCACCTACTCACTGTTGATAGAACGAAGCCAGATCCAGACAAGACTGCAGCCATACGACAAATAGATATCCTGGTGGACAAGCAAATTCTACATTGTTTTCTGGCCATGGCAAACTAGCTCTCCAAATTCATTCCGTGTTATGGTGGATCACTTCGCCAACTCCTCCTCCAGAACACCGAATAGTGTTGACAAGAACACCACACAGCATCTTTCAACAGCCCCAACAGGCATTAGCAACCCCACCGGTGCTACAGTACTTTGACGTTCAAGAGCCTGTACTGATCCCGGCATATGCCTCCCAGCATGGACTTGGTGCAGCATCTATACAAAATGGCAGAACAATAGCCTTTGCTTCAACGGCCCTCATGGACACTGAGACTCCTTATTCACAAATCCGAAAAGAACCTCTTGCCCTAGTTTTTGCATATCAGAAATTTCACTCCTTCATATATGGCCATCCTGCACTGTCAAGATCAGCCACTCATTACCATCCTGAAGAAGCCTCTACACACTGAGTCTACACAGTTGCAATGCATGATGCTGAAGCTACAGCACTATCATATCAGCGTTGTATACAAACACAGAAAAGAACTCCACATGGCTGATATCCTCTCTGAATAAAATATTATTCTCCTCCTTTTTCACATTTTCTCCCAGATTTACACCCACCAACAATAAACAATAATCAGTAACAAACATGTCAATCCCCATATCAATAACAACGATCCATCCTCCCACCCAACCCCAAATAAAAGCCCGTATGTGCACATAAACAAATGACAAAAAAAGAATCAGGGATCATCCATAGTCACCATTAACACACACAGCCCCCCTCCCCCACCCCTCCCAACTAATGTTCGATGTTATCCAGTTCTTGAAAGTGCACAAGGAATAATGCCCATTAATTTTATCCTTCCCCTCAGTTCAAACTTAACCTTCTCAAGAGTCAAGAACTCCAGAGCCTTCTTACTCTCCACAGGCTGTTCACAAGGCAGAGGTGGACAAAATGGTAATAGAGGAGTTGTCTTCTCATCGCATCCAGAAGCTTAAGCATGCTCTACAGGCAGACATCATATGCACGCGACTGCATGATATGATAATGAAAGTTTGGCCAGAATCCTCCAGGGAGCTTCCTCACAAACTCCGCGCATTTTCTTCCTGCAGAGAAGAACTGACCAATCAACATTGCCGAATATTGCGTGGTCAAGGATTTGCCATTCTGACTGCCCTCCAGCGGTACTACACCAAAGGCACCCTGGGTCAGAACCAAATAATACAGGGCCAAAGAATCTCTGTACAGGCCCTCTATATACATCAATATAGACAGATAAGTAGCAAGATGTGCACCTTGTAGGCACTAAAGATGCACCAAGCGAAGGAACCACTCCATCTGCATGAGGTACCAGGCCTCCCGTGGGCGTTCACAATGGATTATATTTTTCAGTGGAATGGCAAAGAGCACTTGGTCCTTGTCAACTCATATTCTGGCTGTTTCGACTACATTACAAACACACCCAGCAGTTTAGTGATCATAAAGCTCAAAAAACACTTTGTTACGCATGGCATCCCACAGAGACTCATGATGGACAACGCTCAACAATTCATCTCCAAAGAATTTTGCATACACCTGGGACTTTGAGCACATCACAAGCAGCCCAAACACCCACAGTCAAACGGGCTAGCAGAAAGAGCGAGAAAATCACTTCTTCGAAAGTGAATCAAGAACCACACTGATTACTCTGCTGTATTATTTACTCTGCATAATCTTCAGCGACAGGGTCTACCATCGGCAGCTCAATGTTTTTTCTCCAGGCACATTAAGACAATGATTCCAACTACCAAGGCTCTGTTGCAGGCTAAAATTGAATCCAATGAACAAGATGCATTGATGCAATGCAGACTGCGCAACAAGACACAGTACAATCAACATGCCTTAGCCCTCTAGCACCAGGCCAAACCATCCAGACCCAGACAACACGTGGTCATGCCCAGTTGGCAGTGATCAAAAGTGAGGCCCCGTAACCCAATACGTGATAACTTGCAACAGCAGTCACTACGTACGCAATCACTGTCACCCCTTGCAAGTGCAGAGCCATCGGCAGCGGCTGAGGCTGCAACTCAACCATTTTGCATTACCTGGCGGGCCCTTCACATTCACATTCATGTAAGCCCCATCGGAATCCAATGACCCCTCATCCACACAACAATGTGTCTCGTGAGCCCAGCAAAATGGACATGGGCCATAAAACAGTCTCCTCTCCACTTGTTGGTTATATTACACGTTCTAGGCATCTAGCAGGCCCAACACACAATACTGGGCTTTCATCACCACATTGTCTACTTGGACTGGCAAATGTTTGTTTTGTTTGATTTTGTCTTTGTCATTCCCTCATACCAGTGCTAGAGAAAGGGGAGAAGTACACATAATGGGCAATGCACCAAGTTGTAAGGGCTCAATGAATGTTTAATTGTTCACACAACCATTGTACACTGCTCCATTGCGAATTGGTTTTGTACGCACATGTTTGAATATAGTTTGCACCTGTACTCTGTTACTCCTCACACCGCCAGGGACCCAAACTAAGCAGGAAGGATATAGACCAGGTCGTCATGTTGGACGTCATGTGGTCACATGATGGGAGCAAGCAAGATTTCCCCAGGACCTTGGGCACTGCCGAAATGTTTTCTTACACCTATGGAGTTAGTCAAATAAACTCACTGTTACTACAGTCCTTGTTGTAGTCAGTGTTACAGTGAACCACAGATGGTATAATACTTTATTCAAATTCCTACCACCTCTATATTGGCTAACCTCATCACTAGGGGTTTTATTTGAAAACTTCCAGACTCTGTCTCACCATCTGAAGCCCCTGGTCTAGTCATATCCCTCCATTCCTTCTTTACCACCCAAAGTACACTCATTGGTTATCCTCCCTGGCATAATATTGTTTCAGCATATTTGCAACACAATCATTGAGTTCTCCTTCTATCTCATGTACTCATAACACAATTACGTTTCTTTTTTAACTGAATTAGGTCCGCCTTCAATGCTTCACCCCGCATAGGAAACAGAACCAGCACCTTATCCTAGGTTTTAAAATGCACTCTTCAGTTGTCTTAACTGCATTTCTTTATTACTTGTTGGGAATCTTAGTTGGGATGCTAGTTTCAAGGAATAATTTCCTCTTCCTGATCTATAGGTTTCTCTCTATTGAATTTACAGAGTGTTCCTGTTTCATGTCCATAGACTAACTCAAAGGGACTGAAAACAGTTGACTCATTATGTATATCCCTAACTGCAAGCAAAAAGAATGAAATCCCCTCTTCCTTATCCTCTGGACATTCAAAGCAATAAGGTTTGATCATAGTCTTTAAAGTTTGATGGCATCTTTCTGATGCCCTTGTAACAGTGGGTGAAATGTAGTTGATTTAGGTTATTTTATTTCTAAACTGCATGTGTTTTCCTGGAATACCTATGGCATAAAATTTGACCCTTGGTCACAATCCATGCCTTGTGAAAAACTGAACTAATCCTTCAATGACCATCTTTGCAGTAATTTCATTACCCAAAACCAAATCCAATGTGGCCTCGCCTCTTGTTGGCCTGTCAACATATTGTGTCAGGAAACCCTCCTGCACACATTGTACAAAGAACGACCCATCTAATGTACTCGAACTATATCTTTTCCAGTCAATATTTGGAAAGTTAAAGTCTCCCATAACAACTACCCTGTTACTTTCCCTCTTTTCCAGAATCATCTTCGCCATCCTTTCCTCCACATCCCTAGAACTATTAGGTGGCCTATAGAAAACTCCCAACAGGGTGTCCTCTCCTTTCCTGTTTCTAATCTCAGCCCATACTACCTCGGAAGAAGAGTCTCCATCTAGCATCCTTTCCGCCACCGTAATACTGTCCTTGACTAGCAGCGTCACACCTCCCCCTCTTTTGCCCCCTTCTCTGAGCTTACTAAAACACCTAAACCCCAGAACCTGCAACAACCATTCCTGTCCCTGCTCTATCCATGTCTCTGAAATGGCCACAACATCGAAGTCCCAGGTACCAACCCATGCTGCCAGTTCCCCTACCTTATTTCGTATACTCCTGGCATTGAAGTAGACACACTTCAAACCACCTACCTGAACACTGGCACCCTCCTGCGAAGTCAAATCTATGCTCCTGACCTCTATACTCTCAATCTCCCGTACCCCAAAACTACAATCCAGGTTCCCATGCCCCTGCTGAATTAGTTTAAACACCCCCAAAGAGCACTAACAAATCTCCCCCCCAGGATATTGGTGCCCATTAGTCGATGATATCCTGGTCTGAGATCGTAATGTGCAAGAATATGATACAAGTCTTCGCTGTGAACTGAACAAAGTCAGGGATCTCTGATTGAAGCTCAACTCCAAAAAAATCTAAATTTGACCCTTGGTCACAATCCATGCCTTGTGAAAAACTGAACTAATCCTTCAATGACCATCTTTGCAGTAATTTTAAGGGAATGGTCTCTTGCAACCTCTTAGACAAATCCATGACGATTAAAAGGTGTTATTATCCCATTTTGATTTTGGGCAAGGGTCCCACACAATACACTGGAACCTGTTGAAAGCTAGTGTAGTGATGGAGCTGGTATAATTGATTGCTGGGGTTTTCCAGCCATTTGAGTGTGTCATGTCTCGCAGAATTCAACCACATCCTGAGGCAATCGGGGATTAATTAAAAAATGATCAACTAAATCAGTCAGCTGTATTCTTTTCAAGGTTTTCCTCGTGTCAAAATTCCCAGGGAAGGTCCTGGCTAATTGAACACCTGACTCATCCTTCCTTTTAATTGATTTTGCTTAATTCTGTCTTGCTTTATGAACCTGAGACTTTGTTACCATGCAACTTTGAAACAATCCAGGATGTTCCACCTGCAAAATTTCCGTTTCTCTCACTTGAACCACAAGTCCCGAAAGATGTGCTGTTAGGTAATTTGGACATTCTGAATTCTCCCTCTGTGTACTCGAACAGGCGCCGGAATGTGGGGACTAGGGGCTTTACATAGTAACTTCATTGCAGTGTTAATGTAAGCCTACTAGGGACAATAAAGATTATTATTTATCCACATTATACTACATATGCCCACTCACTCAGTCTGTCCAAATCTGTCCCAGTGACCCCATTAGTCACTGCCTGCCAATCGGAAAAAGACCCATTTATTCCAACTTTTTGCTTCCTGTCTGCTAACCAGGTTTCTGTCCATCTCAGGACACGACCTGCAATCCCATGTGCTTTAACTTTACAATGTAATCTGCTATGTGAGACCTTGTCGAAAGCCTCCTGAAAGTCTAAATAAACCACATCCACCAGTTCTCCCTGGTCAAATTTACTAGTTACATCTTCAAAGATGCATCTTTGTTACATCTAGAAAACCTACCGGGCAGAATCTCACAACTGAATCTGCTGGAGAGAGCTGCTCAGGAGAGTCCAGGGCAGGACAGAGCAGTGCTAATGATAGCTCTGTATAGAGCTCCAGGGCCTAGTAGATTTGTCAAGCCCGATTTCCCTTCTGTAACTCCATGCTGACTTTGCCTGATTATGCCTGTGGTTTTCAAACTTTTTTCCCTGGGACCCAATTTTCCGAACCGGCCTACCTTAGGGACCCACACCTTCCAATATTCGTGACTCATGCCGGCCGCCCTTCGCAGCACAGGCCACGTTCACTTACCTTTAAGGCAAAAGGTGAACCTGCTTGGTACTCACGATCTCTCTCCAATCAGGTTCACAGAAGGAGCGAGCAATGCGCATATCAGGGGCAGACATCAGCCAGTTCCTCTGTGCCATCTTCATCTTTGTGAATCTGAAAATCCAATCTCGCACATGTCGGTCGTCGTGAAAGGCAATCGCACCAAAATGTTTGTTATACCCAGCAACAGATGTTCCTGGAGTTGCTACTCTAAAATGCTGACAGCCTCATGTGCTTTTGGTGTGTTTTTAATGTGGTATCATCGTTCAGGTACAGCAGCACAGTCTTCTCATTTGGAATCAGCTATAACTATAGTTAATAACTGACTCTGAGGTATTGACTTCAGCCACCATTTCTCTTTCAAAACCAGAAACTTCTCCTCTCATTTGCCAGTACTTCCCTGCATAGAACAGGCTTGGGCATATCATTCTTATACGCATTGGCACAATTGACAAAAACATAACTCAAGAAATCATCTTTATACTGCTTTATTCCGGAGTTAAGTTTCCTTTGTTCACCAGAGGCCCTGGAGCTCTGTACAGAGCTAACATTAGCACTGCTCTGTCCTGCCCTGGACTCGCCTGAGCAGCTCTCTCCAGCAGATTCAGTTGTGAGATTCTGGTGGGTAGAAAACCGTCTATTTGTGTCTCTGGCTGTCTCTTACTTGTGATAAAATGATTAATCTTCGCAGGCTCCTTGCCTTGCTTGCTAGCAGCTAGAAAATGGAAAAAGCTCTCCACTGTGATTTGGCACCAAAAGCAGGTACAGGACATGTGACATCAAGTGTACATGCCAGGCATGTGACCTGCTCACTGCTGCTGCTTGTGGCTGGAGGATTGTACACAACCTCATTTCCTCTCAGTTAAAAAGCAGCAGTGGCCGCCATTCTCAATAGAAATGCCGGTAGTGGGCATTCGGCACTTCTTCCGCGATTGGGATCACCGCAGGAATGCTGCGGCCAAATGCTTTGCGAACCTCCCAACACCCGCCCGCAACTCACGGTGGGTCGAGACCTGCTCTTTGAAATCATCAATCTTTTTCTTTTTACATACCTATAATAATAATAATCTTTATTGTTGTCACAAGTAGGCTTAGATTAACACTGCAATGAGGCTACTGTGAAAATCCCCTAGTCTCCACACTTCGGCACCTGTTCGGGTACACTGAGGGAGAATTCAGAATGTCCAAATTATGTAACTACCGAACAGCACGTCTTTCGGGACTTGTGGGAGGAAACCGGAGCACCTGGAGGAAACCCACGCAGACACAGGGACAACTTCACACAGACAGTGACCCAAGCTGGGAATCAAACCTGGGACCCTAACGCTGTGAAGCAACAGTTCTAACCACTGTGCTACCTTGCTGCCCAACTTTTATGTTCCCCACTAGCTCACTTTTATATTGTATTTGCCCCTTCTTAATAAATCCCCTTGTCTGCCTTTGCTGAATTTTAAATTGTTCCTAATCCTCAGGTCTGTTGCTTTTTCTTACTAATTTGTATGCCATGTATCTAATCCTATCTGCAATTTCCCTTATAAGCCATGGTTTGGCCACAGTTACCTTTCTATTCTTGAACCAAATAGGAATAAACAACTTTTGGAGTTCACCTATCCGTTCCTTGAATGTCTGCCATTGCCTGTCCTCAGTCCTTTCTTTCAGTAATGTTTCCCAGTCCATCATAGCCAGCTCGTGTCTCAAAACATCATAGTTACCTATATTGTGGTTCAGGACCCTGGCCTCAGAATCAACTACCTCACTATCCACCTTGATAAATAATTCTATCATATTATGATCACTCATCCCCAATGATTCTTTCACAACTAGATTGCTAACTAGTCCTTTCTCTATGCACAACACTCAGTCCAAGATGGCCTGTTCCTTTGTTGGTTCCTCAACATATTGGCCCAGAAAACCATCCTGTATACACTCCAGAAATTCCTCCTCTATTGCACTGTGACTAATTTGACTCACTCAATCTATATGCAGATTAAAGTACCCAAAATCACCGATGTTCCTTTATCTCATGCATCTCTGATTTCCTGTCTGATGCTATTCCCAACATTACCACTGTTTGATGGTCTGTATATCACCCCTATAAATGCTTTTTGCGCCTTGGTGTTTTGTAACTCGACCCATGGAGATTCCACATCATCTGTACTAATATCTTTCCTCAATAGTGTACCAATATCTTCTTTAATCAACAACGCAACTCGGCAGCACTGTGGCGCAGTGGTTAGCACTGCTGTCTCACGGCGCCGAGGTCCCAGGTTCGATCTCGGCTCTGGGTCACTGACCGTGAGGAGTCTGCACATTCCCCCCATGTCTGTTTGGGTTTCACCTCCACAACCCAAAGATGTGCAGGGTAGGTGGATTAGCCATGCTAAATTGCCCCTTAATTGGAAAAAATGAATTGGGTACTCTAAATTTTTTTTTTTTAAAACAATGCAACTCTACTACCTTTTCCTTTCTGTCTTTGCCGGTAGGGTTGTCCGGATGTCTCTGCCGAAGACCCATTTGTGCTGGTGACAGTCCTGAGCTCAATGGGTTTTCACGGAACGATAACAGAGCTAGGTTGATGTCGGAACGTGACTCGGCTACTTTGCTGATGAGTCGTTTAATGACGTGGACACCTTTTCCCTTGTTCCATTTGATTGCGGGTAGCGATTTTGTGTCGCACCGTTGTCTGACCTCGACTTTTTCCTGTGTTTGTGGTATTGATTCTGTATGTCATCGTTCGTGAAAGCTGTTTTGCTTGTTTGTTCTGGAGCAGATGTGAATTCGTGAGATTCTTTATCATGCCATGGCATGTTTGTAGTCTTGTCATTGTTTTGCAGTGTGCTGTGGCATTGTCCTTCACGTGCAGAGTCGTACCATGTTGTACAGGTCGTTGTTTCATTGTTGTTGTTTCTGTTGTTTCTGTCTTTGTTGTTTTTGTTGTCGTTCTTATTGTTTTTGTCGTTTCTGTCTTGGTTGTTTTCGTTGGCGTTCTTGTTTTTGTCGTTCTTGTTGTTCTTTCTGTCGCGCTTGTTGATTCTGTTTTCGTTGTTTTCGCTTTTATTCTTGTTCTTTTTCTTGTCGTGCTTGTTGTTTCTGGGATGATTCTCGTTGCTTTTGTCGTTCTTGTTGCGCTGCATGTTGTTTTTGTTGTTGTTCTTGTTTCTGCTGTGCTTCTTGTGGTTTTTGTTGTTCTTGTTGAACTCAATGAGTGTGCCATGTAGATTATTTGAGTCATTGTCACAGTTATTGGTGTCAGTGTCCTTTGTGGTATCTGCTACATTGAGCGTTTCTTCTTGAGAATTGTGAGAATGATCTGATGTTGCATTGATGTTGGTGACATCAGTCATTTGTGGTGGATTCGATTCCTCTTCTTTGCTTACTTGGTACTCCTCTTTGAGTCATTTCTGGTTCACTTGAATCATCATTGATTTCTAGGTGCTCCTCTTTTGGAGTCAGTTCAGGTTCACTTGAATTATTATTGAGTTCTTGGTGCTCCTCTTTTGGAGTCATTTCAGGTTCATTTGAATCATCTGTCTCTTTGTGCTCCTTTTCTGGAGTTAAAATCTTCACAATTTCATTTTGTTGTGGTTTGTAATGCTCCTCTTCTGGAGTCAAAATCTTCAAGATTTCAATTGACGTGGTCTCTCTGGACTCATGGGTGGCCGTCCTCTGATTATTGAGTGCTTCTGTGCAGATGAGCTGCGATATGTCAGTCTCGCTGTGATCCTGCACATCCTGTATGGGAATTGTGATTTCTTCATCACTTGTCTCACATCCAGTGGGTAGACATTCAGTGTCTTCTTCTGGTGGCTCAAATAAGCTTGATAGATCTTCATGGTCTTGTACCTGCCTGGCGTTCACTATGGAGTATTTGCTTGATTCCATTTTTGAGTCTGTCACCAAGTTGTCTGTGGAGGCTGGCGTCACTTTCTTTGTGAAGTCCTTCATCGCTCTCTCTGTGGATTCCTTCATCACTCTCTCTGTGGAGTCCATCACCGCTCTCTCTGTGGAGTCTCTCATCGCTCTCTCTGTGGAGTCTGTCATCGCTCTCTTTGTGGAGTCATGTAGTGTTCTCGCTGTGGAGTCGATCTATGCTCTCTCAACGGAGTCATTCTGTGCTCTCTGTGTGCGTCACCTTCGTCTTGGGTATTGCTGTCATCCAATGTACTGACGATCTGCCATGGCACCATGATATTGGATTCATCTACCATGAGAAGAGTCGTATTGAGCTTTTCAACCATGTTGCTGATGCTGTGATCAGGATCTCCGAATAACTCAGCTATGTCTGAGCAGTATTGTGTGTATTGTTTGTTGGACAAATCTTTGCTTTTTGTTTCGGAGTTGTGATCGTTCTCTTCATGTTCAATGAACAAATCATCTTCTTGTGTGGAGGCTGGGACCCTTCGTGGTGCGGGGACCACTCTCTGTTTCTTGGCATCAGATCGCAGCATAATCCTGCACTCACGAGTCGGGATGTCATATATGCTGGGCTGAAGGTTCCCTGTTCCAAAGAACTCATCGTCGGGCTCTTCACGGTACAACACCTCTAGTTGCGGTTTGGATTTGGTACTGGGGTAGCCATCTCCCAAGATGAAATCTTCATCTGAGTCGTCGTCTGCAAGGACCATATCATCTTCTAGGGCGGTGTTAACTGCTTGTTCCAGGGTGTTGTGAAAGTTATTTTCAACTGCTGGTGTAAGTTTGGGCATTGTTCTGTCTTTTGAGGCAAGAAAATTGGGTTTTGCAGCTTTAAATTTCTTTTTGTTCATTTTCATGCATTTCCCTTTTAAGTGGGCGTGGTCCTGGTCCTCTGACATCACGACGCTCGTGACGTCATGCGTAGGACTTGATTGCCCATGTGCACACCGAGTTTCCTGCACTGTGCCCTCTTTTCGCAACTGAGCATATGCGGCTTCTTTCCCAAGATGGCTGCCGCTCAGAACCTCCGTCTTTCTCTGATTCAACCCTGCCTCCGCCTCGTGGTGAGTGTTCGCACCATTTTTACCGATTTTGTTTTCTAAATGACTATTCTGTGTTTGTCGATACTCAAAGTACTGATATTGTTTTTGTTCCTAAGCAAGGCATTTTTGTATGGCGATTTCTAGAGTTAGATACTTATTTTGTGAAAGTTCTTCCCTCAAATTTTTATCAGATAGTCCAGAAATTAATTGATGCATCATCAGTGTCTCTGAAATCAACATAATCACAGCCTTGTGGTATTAACTTGAGATTTGTAATAAAATCAGAGATGGGCCCTCCGTTTCTCTGACAAGAGTTAAATCTTTCCAGCATCTCACCAGACTGACTGTTACAACGTTCAGCAAATTTTTTGAGTATAATGTCGACTTTGGTGCTGTCCCCACCTTCTAAGTAAGTAAAGCAATTATAGATTTCTCTAGCTTCATGCCCACCTGTTGAGAGTAGTAGGGCTATTTTCGTTGCCTCAGAGGCAGTGCTTAAATCATTAGCTGTGATAAATATTTGGAACATCTGTTCAAACATTTTCCAGTTATAACTTAAATTACCGGTTGTTTCCAGCCGCCGTGGAGTTCCAACAAGTTCCATCGAATCAGTTAGTCCTCGAGGATCCATTTGCTGCGAAGTCTTCCACAGTCGAATATCTGGTTTAAGTTTTTCTTCTCTTGCTGGTGTCGAGCTAGCTTTCTGAAACCACTCCTGGTATCATATGTTATTCTCTAAGTCTGAATAAAGATTGTAGACTTCCAGTTAATATAAATACTTTATTCAATGGGTTTGTTCTGTTTCCAGAGCTTAACTAGATATAATACAGTCAAGAGGTATGACTAGTGAAGCTAAAGTAAACTGCCTATGCTGAGCTGTCTCTATCTGCTGCTGCTCACTAGCCCTGTGCTTCTGAAAGAGGTGGATCCTCCCTGGGGCTGGACCCGTCTCTGATGCTGCCCTCTAGTGATGCTGTGGCTGTTACATCTGTCTGTATTCCCTGGCGTGTGTGCTGATGTATGTACAGATGTACAGATCACTACAAGAATGAGACTATTTTATTTCATAGCTAATGTACAAGAAACAATTATGATCAGATTCTCTTAGTTAAATGGGTGTAACTTATCTTCACATATTACAAAATTCATCACTTCTACATCAGTGGCACATCTTATTTAAACAAGATGACTTCTGAATGTTTCTCTAATACTAGCAAAAATCATTTCAGCTTTTCTCTGACTGCCTACCCAACAACCTTTTTTTAAAAAAAAATCTGCCTGCCAGCCTATATCCCACTTGCTATCCTATATCACTAAATAAATGTAATATGTGATGTTTTTCTCCCTAATCCATCCTGTGGAATACTGCTGAAAAAATTCTGAAATATGGTTGTGCCAAACCAGAGACTTTTGTGGTATTAAAGGGGGTGGAGCTGACTGAATAGTGGATAGAGCTTTTAAAAATGGGGTCCGTGTTTTTTTTAGGGAATGAAGAGATGTGAACAGACTGATGGAAAGAAAAATTGAGTGGGCAATTGATGGCGTTGTGGCATTGCCAGTGGATGAGTAATCCTGGAACCCAGTTAACGCTCTGAGGACAATGGTTCGAATCCCACCACGGCAGATGGTGAACTGGAATTAAAAATCCGTAATTAAAAGTCTAATGGTGACTATGAAATCATTGTTCATTGACATTAAAACCCATCTGGTTCTCCTGTTAGTGTCTGAGCAAGCCGCTCAATTCATTTAAAAAAAATTTAAAGTACCCAATTCATTTTTCTTTTCCAATTAAGGGGCAATTTATCGTGGCCAATCCACCTACCCTGTTGTGGGGGTGAAACCCACTCAAACACGTGGAGAATGTGCAAACTTCACACGGACAGTGACCCAGAGCCGGGATCGAACCTGGGGCCTCGGCACTGTGAGGCAGCAGTGCTAACCACTGTGCCACTCAATTCAGGTGCAATTAGGGATGGCAACAAATGCTGGTCCAGCCAGTGATGCCCACATTCCATGAATTAAAAAAAAGACAAAAATGCACCATGACTTGTGATTTAGTTCTATTATTAGCTTGTACTGGTCATGAATGTCTTCACAACTGGTTTCCCTGCTCCACTGAAAAAGAATCAATTGCAAAATGAGAGTCACTTTGGGAGATGGAACCGAACTTGCAGTAGCACAATTGAGATGAATTTAATTTATCACGAGAGTGGTGCAATTTCAAATAATGGTGACGGTTGCCACTGATTTGAATCTTTTAAGGTATACAGTGCTCTGCTTCCCGAGCTACTTGATCACCTGCGTATATTTAATCTTCGGATATAGCCATGCTCATCAGTTGCTATGGCAATATGCACTGCAGCATGCCTCACAGCACCAAGCTATCAGACCTCCAGTGACATTTCCACCACAGCTTTACTGTTGGCACAAATAAGTTTTGATTTGCACTGATGGGAAGAAAATGCAGTATAAATCCAGAATCTGATCCGATTTGAACCTGGATTTAGACTAGTGTAGGCGTGAAGTCAAACCGCTATGCAGTTGAAATGTAAATGTGTGCATTCACTTGCTGACCTAGACCATGCCACTGTGGAAAAGCACTAAGTATAAATGATCAAAGATGCATTTCTATCTGCATCTATTTGTAATCCCAGCAGGAAGTGTTTCTCCCCAGTGACATGGTTAAATTCACCTTGTAGAAAATCACAGTTAGGTCAAACTAATGCATATTCATATTTAATCATATACATCCATGTTTGTCACATAACAATTAAATAGAATTGATAGGCACCAGCTATCCAGTTCTCGGGGTGTATATCTATTTGAGGCAGCTAGCTCACTTGCACCCTGGTACTGTGAGTTCCGCCAGGACTGACTGATCCTAAGTCTATGCTGAACGAGTAAACTTCCAGAAATGATAGCAGTCAGGCTCTCAGGTGAGCCTCACATCTCTGAAGCTACATTTAGGATTTGCTAAGGGTCCGCACCTGATTGCTAGTCTGTGATCCTCCTGCTGGAAAGTGCAGAATTGTGTTTGCAGCCTGCAAACATGGAATCATAGAGCACAGAAGGAGGCCATTCAGCCTTTTGTGTCTGTACTGGCTCTTTGACAGTGTGTGCCTAACTCATTTTTTAAAAAAAAATAATTTTTATTCAAATTTTCACATTTTCACAAAAAAGAAAACAGTAACAGAAAAATCTAAGAACAAAAAGATCAACCCCCCCCCCCCCCCCCCCCAATATATACAAAAGAGAAACAATAAATAAACGCCCGTCGTTGGCAAAGATTCAACCCAAAACTAAAACAAAAACAAAGAGACAACACCTCCCCCCCCCGGGTTGCTGCTGCTGCTGACCTTCTGATTTTACCGTTCTGCCAGGAGATCTAGGAATGGTTGCCATCTCCTGAAAAACCCCTGCACTGACCCCCTTAGGGCAAATTTCACCCTCTCCAATTGAATAAACCCCGCCATATCGTTGACCCAGGCCTCCACGCTTGGGGGCCTCGCATCCTTCCACTGAAGAAGAATCCTCCGCCAGGCTACTAGGGACGCGAAGGCCAGAACACCGGCCTCTTTCGCCTCCTGCACTCCAGGCTCCACTGCAACCACAAATATTGCGAGTCCCCATCCTGGATTGAACCTGGATACCACCACCCTCGATACCGTCCTTGCTACACCCTTCCAAAATTCCCCCAGCGCTGGGCATGCCCAGAACATGTGGACATGGTTTGCTGGGCCCCCAGAGCACCTAACACACCTGTCCTCGCTCCCAAAAAACCGGCTCATCCTTGTCCCGGTCATATGAGCTCTATGCAGCACCTTAAACTGTATGAGGCTAAGCCTCGCACAGGAAGAGGAGGAGTTCACCCTTTCCAGGGCATCCGTCCACTTCCCCTCCTCAATCTCCTCACCCAGCTCCTCCTCCCATTTACCTTTCAGCTCCTCCACCGAGGCCTCGTCTACCTCCTGCATCACCTGGTACGCTTCCGAGTTCCTCCCCTCTCCAACCCACACCCCCGAGAGCACCCTGTCCTGAACCCCACACGGCGGCAGCAGAGGGAACCCCGCCACCTGCCGCCTGACAAACGCCCTTACTTGCATGTACCTAAAGGTGTTCCCCGGGGGAGCCCAAACTTCCGTTCCAGCTCACGCAGGCTCGCGAACTTCCCATCTATGAACAGGTCCCCCAGCCTCCTGACACCTGCCCTGTGCCAACTCAGGAACCCGCCATCAACTCTCCCTGGAACAAAGCGGTGGTTCCCCCGTATCGGGGACCCCATCGAGGCCCCCACCTCCCCCATGTGCCGCCTCCATTGCCCCCAAATCTTGAGGGTAGCCGCCACCACCGGGCTCGTGGTATACCTCGTTGGGGGGAGCAGCAGCGGCACCGTTACCAGCGCCTCCAGGCTCCTGCCCACACAGGATGCCATCTCCATGCTGCCCCCTCCCCGTCCATTACCCACTTACGCACCATCGCTGCGTTAGCAGCCCAATAATACCCACAGAGGTTGGGCAGCGCCATCCCCCCCTATCCCTGCCCCGCACCAGAAACACCCTTCTCACCCTCGGGGTCCCGTGTGCCCACACAAACTCCGTAATGATCTTGTAAACCCGCCTGAAAAAGGCCTTGGGGATAAGGATGGGGAGGCACTGGAACAGGAACAGAAACCACGGGAGCACCGCCATCTTGACTTACTGCACCCTACCCGCCAGTGACAGCGGCAGCATGTCCCACCTCTTAAACTCCTCCTCCATTTGCTCCACCAGCCTTGTGAGGTTAAGCTTATGCAAGGCCCCCCAGCTCCTGGCCACCTGAACCCCCAAGTAGCTGAAGCTCCTCTCCGCCCTTTTCAGCGGGAGCCTCCCAATACCCCCTCCTGGTCCCCCGGGTGTACTGCAAACAGCTCGCTTTTCCCAAAGTTAAGCTTATACCCTGAGAAATCCCCAAATTCCCGAAGAATCCCCATCACCACCGGCATTCCCTCCATTGGGTCCGCCACATACAACAATAGGTCATCCGCATAGAGCGACACTCGGTGCTCCTCCCCACCCCAGACCAGCCCCCTCCAATTCCCCGACTCCCTCAGCGCCATAGCCAGGGGCTCAATTGCAGCGCAAAAAGTAGGGGGGACAGGGGACACCCCTGCCTCGTCCCTCGATACAATCGAAAATACTCCGACCTCCTCTTATTCGTGGCCACACTCACCATCGGGGCCTCACACAACAGCCTCGCCCAACTAACAAACCCCTCCCCAAACCCGAACCTTTCCAGCACCTCCCACAAGTACCCCCACTCGACCCTATCAAAGGCCTTCTCCGCATCTAGCGCCACCACTATCTCCGCCTCCCCTTCCACCGCTGGCATCATTATAACGTTCAAGAGCCTCCGTATATTAGTGTTCAGCTGCCTCCCCTTCACAACCCCGTTTGATCCTCGTGAATAACCTGCGGCACACAGTCCTCAATCCTTGTGGCAAAGATCTTTGCCAACAACTTGGCGTCCACATTCAAGAGTGAAATCGGCCTGTATGACCCACACTGCAGGGGATCCTTGTCTCGCTTAAGAATCAAGGAGATCAGCACCCGAGACATCGTCGGGGGCAAAGCCCCCCCCCCCCCCCCCCCACTCCGTTGCCTCGTTAAAGGTCCTAACCAACAGGGGGCCCAGCAGGTCTGCATACGTCTTGTAAAATTCAACTGGGAACCCATCCGGCCCCGGCGCCTTCCCCGACTGCATGTTCCCTATCCCTTTGACCAGCTCCTCGAGCTCAACTGGCGCCCCCAGACCCTCCACTCGTCCCTTCTCCACCCTTGGAAATCTCAACCTGTCTAAAAAGCGCCCCATCCCCCCCCCCCCCCTCCTTCGCTGGAGGTTCGGACCAATATAGTTTCTCATAAAAGTCCCTGAAGACCCCATTAATGTCTACCCCCCTCCACACCACATTTCCTCCCTGATCCTTAACACCACCAATCTCCCTGGCCGCACCCCGCTTACGGAGCTGGTGTGCCAGCATCCTGCTCGCCTTCTCCCCATACTCGTACACCGCACCATGCGCCTTTCTCCATTGAGCCTCTGCCTTTCTAGTGGTCAACAAGTCGAACTCAGCCCGAAGGCTGCGCTGCTTCCTCAGCAATCCCTCCTCCGGGGCCTCCGCTTACCTCCTGTCCACCCTCACCATCTCCCCCACCAATCTCTCCCTTTCTCTCTGCTCCCCACTCTCCCTGTGGACCCGAATGGAGATCAACTCTCCCAGACCATCCCCACTCGGACCTCCCCATTATCGTTGGCCTCTAGATACCTCTCGATACATCCTCGAACCCGCCCCCTCACCGCCTCGTCCGCCGGCAGCCCCACCTCCAAGCGCCACAATGGGCGCTGGTCCCTCTCCTCCCCCAGCTCGAGGTCCACCCAATGCGGGGCATGGTCCAAAATAGCTATCGCCGAGTACTCAGCGTCTACTACCCTCGCAATCAGCGCCCTACTCAAAACGAAAAAATCAATCCGGGAGTAGGCCTTTTGCCCATGGGAGAAGTATGAAAATTCCCTGGCACTCGGCCTCGCGAACCTCCATGGATCCACCCCTCCCATCTGGTCCATAAACCCCCTCAGCACCTTAGCTGCCGCAGGCCTCCTACCCGTCCTGGAACTGGATCGATCCAGTGGCGGATCCAGCACCGTGTTGAAATCCCCCCCCCAATACCAGGCCCCCCACCTCCAAATCTGGAATCCGGCCCAGCATGCGCCGCATGAAACCTGCATCATCCCAATACGGGGCGTATACATTGACCAGCACCACCCGCTCCCCCTGCAGCTTGCCGCTCACCATCACGTACCTCCCACCGTTGTTTGCCACCACACTCGACGCCTCAAACGACACCCTCTTCCCCACCAGGATCGCCACCCCCCCGGTTTTTTGCATCCAGCCCCGAATGAAACACTTGGCCCACCCACCCCTTCCTCAACCTAACCTGATCCGCCGCCTTCAGGTGCGTCTCCTGAAGCATGGCCACATCCGCCTTCAGCCCCCTCAGGTGCGCGAACACACGTGACCGTTTAACCGGCTCATTCAGTCCCCTCACATTCCAGGTGATCAGTCGGATCGGAAGGCCACCTGCCTCTCTCCCCCGTCGACTAGCCATCACCCTTCCATAATCCACCACGTGCCCGCGCACCCCCGCTCAGCCCGTTCCCCACAGCGACAAACCACCATCCCAACCCCCTCTACACGTTCCAGCTCCTTCTTGGCCATTCCAGCAGCAACCCAGTATCCCCCCCTCTTCACCCCCCCAAACCTCCCCCCCCCCGCTCCCCCCCAAGCTAGGGCCCCCCTAGCTGCGTAACTCCAGTCATTGTACTTCCGTAAGTCAGCCGACTCCTGCTGACCCCGGCTGCTCCCGCCACCCCAATTACCCTCCCCAGTGACACACAAGCATTCCCCCAATGCCGACCCCGCCCCCTGCATCTCCAGCGCGGGAGAAAAGCCCGTGCCCCAATTCCAAGCCCCGCCCCCGACCCAAAACGTGGGAAGACAGGCACATGACCCAATGGGGCCACGAACCCCACCCAAACCCGCCACAAGTGAAATAATAAACATCCCAACATGATATGATAAAACACCCAAGTAAACAGATAACAGTCCTGAAAAGCAGACAAGAAAAAACAGAACAGCAAAATAAACATTGTCCAATAGAACCAAAAAGAAAAAAGCGAAAGGATATCCAGGAGGACAAAGCCTCCGGGCTATGTACAATGTTCCCCAGCCCCCAGTCTTCAGTTCAAGTCCAGCTTCTCTGCCTGGACAAAGGTCCAGGCCTCCTCCGGGGAGTCAAAGGAAAGTTGGCGGTCTTTATTTTTAAAAAAAATAATTTTTATTGAAAGAATTTTTTACATGAAGATATTTACCCCAACTAACTATAAAATATTACAAAATATTCCCTCTTAACAAATATCCCCCCCCGCCCGAACTCGCGCGCGCGTTGTCCCTCCCCCCCTCCCCCCTCCCCCAAAAACAAACAAAGCAACAGTCAACCTCAAACATGAACTGCGAGCAAATTTGCCCGCATTTCAACCGTAAATAACCCACCACAACCGTTGCTGCTGCGACCTCTGTACCCTATCTCTGAGCCAAAAAGTCGAGGAAAGGCTGCCACCGCCTGAAGAACCCTTGTACCGACCCTCTCAGGGCGAATTTGACCCTTTCCAACTGAATAAAGCTTGCCATGTCATTAATCCAAGTTTCCACGCTTGGAGGCCTCGCGTCCTTCCACTGTATTAGTATCCTTCTTCGAGCAACTAGGGACGCAAAGGCCAGTACTCCGGCCTCTTTCACCTCCTGTACCCCCGGCTCCACCCCAACCCCAAAGATCGCAAGTCCCCATCCTGGTTTGACCCTGGATCCCACCACCCTCGACACCGTCCTTGCCACCCCCTTCCAGAACTCCTCCAGTGCCGGACATGCCCAAAACATATGGACATGGTTCGCTGGGCTTCCCGAACACCTGACACATCTGTCCTCACCCCCAAAGAACCGACTCATCCTTGTCCCCGTCATATGGGCTCTATGTAGCACCTTAAATTGAATGAGGCTAAGCCTCGCGCACGAGGAGGAAGAATTAACCCTCTCCAGGGCATCAGCCCATGTCCCATCCTCTATCTGTTCTCCCAGCTCCCCCTCCTGTGTTGTTCCTCGTGTCTTAATAAAGCTCGCAGTCTCAAATGTGGAGAAGATGCTTTATTGTGGGTTCGTTCAGTTTCCAGAGCTCGACCTAGAACTACCTTCCAGTGCTAACTACCAGCTTTGCTTGCTGTGTCCTGCTTACCAGCCCGCCTGCTGTGAAGAGTGTCCTCACTTCCTGTCCTGATGTATTTATATGGCTCTCCCGTGCTCCCTCTAGTGGTCGCTCAGTTGTGTTGCATCTGGTTAACTTGTGATCACCACATCCCCCCTTTTCTCTTAACATATTTTCTGAACATCGTTAAAGAAAATTGTATATCCTGTCCCAGTGTATTTATAGCTCTCCCGCTCGTGTTTGCTCTGTTGTTTTTTTGTATCTGGTCAATCTACGATCACCACATCCCCCTCTTTCTCATTACATAGTTTCTGTACATCATTAAGGAAAATTATACAAAACAGTAACTTATGATATGCGTATCTATACAAGTGATGATGCTATTGCCTTAGTTAACAAAGCCAATGTATTTATATGTCCAAACTTAATAAACACATTTATGAGTCCAAACTTGATGAATTTGTTCAGAGCTTTTTTTTTCTTTTTGTTGTTGATGACGTGGTGATATTGATATTGCAAGTCCGCTGTGAATGTTGTTGGTGTTCCTTGTTATCTTAAGTACCCAATGCGTCATCCCGAGGTGTTTGCATGGTCACATCACTGATGTTGACTGGCATGGACTTTTTTTTTGTGCTTGTGGTGTTGATTTATTGTCTCATCCGCCTTGGATGCTGGTGTGCTTGCTTGTTCTGGAGCAGACGTGAGTTTGTGCGATTCGTTGTCATCCCATGACATGTTTGTAGTCTTGTTATCGTTTTGCAGTGTGCTGTGGCATCGTCCATCATGTGCCAAGTAGTGCCATTGTGTACAAGTCGTTGTTTCATTGCTGTTGTTTCTGTCGTTCCTGTTTTTGTTGTTTCCGTTGCCGTACTTGTCGCTGTTTTTGTCGTTTCCGTCTTTGTTGTTGTCGCTATCTTTGCTCCTGACTTTGTTGTGTTTGTTGCCATTCTTGTTGTTTCTGCCTCTGTCGTTGTCGCTATCTTTGTGCCTGACGTTGTTGTTTGTCTTGTTGCGCGTCATGTTGCTTTTATTCTTGCTGTTGTCGTTCTCGTTTCTGCTGTGCTTCTTGCTATTGTTGTTTGTCTTGTCGCGCTTCATGTTGCTTTTCTTCTTGCTGTGTTTCTTTTGACTTTTGTTTTTCTTGTTATACTCTATGAGTGTCCTCACTTCCTGTCCTGATGTATTTATATGGCTCTCCCGTGCTCCCTCTAGTGGTCGCTCAGTTGTGTTGCATCTGGTTAACTTGTGATCACCACACCTCCCACTTGGCTTTCAGCTCCTCTACTGATGCCTCCTCCGCCTCCTGCATTACTTTGTAGATGTCCGATATCCTCCCCCCTCCGACCCAGACCCCCGAGAGCACCATATCACTCGCCCCCCTACTGGGGAGCAAGGGAAACCCTTCCACCTGGCGTCTAGCAAATGTCTTCACCTGCAAATGTCTAAACATGTTTCCCGGGGGGGAGCCCGAATTTCTCCTCCAGATCTCTCAGGCTCGCAAACCTCCCATCTACAAACAGATCCTTCAGCTGCCTGATGCCCACCCTGTGCCAGCTCTGAAATCCCCCGTCCATGTTCCCCGGGATGAATCTATGGTTCCCTCTTAACGGTGCCTCCATCAGACCTCCCACTTCCCCCCTGTGTCGCCTCCACTGCCCCCAGATCTTGAGGGTGGCCGCCACCACCGGGCTCGTGGTGTACCTCGTGGGAGGGAGCGGCCATGGCGCCGTTACTAGGGCCCCCAGGCTTATGTTGCCACAGGACGCCCTCTCCATTAGTTTCCAAGCTGCCCCCTCCCCTTCCATCATCCACTTGCGCACCATCGATACATTTGCCGCCCAGTAATACCCCGAAAGATTGGGTAATGCCAGCCCTCCACTATCCCTACTCCGCTCCAAGAAGACCCTCCTCACCCTTGGGGTGCCATGCGTCCACACGTAGCTCATGATGCTACTCGTCACCTTTTTGAAGAAGGCCCTAGGGAGGAAGATGGGCAAGCACTGAAATAAAAACAAAAACCTCGGGAGGACCGTCATTTTAACGGACTGCACTCTGCCCGCCAGCGACAGCGGCACCATGTCCCACCTTTTAAATTCCTCCTCCATCTGTTCCACCAGCCTGGAGAAGTTCAGCTTGTGGAGAGTCCCCCAGTTCCTTGCCACCTGCACCCCTAAATATCTAAAACTCTTTCCTGCTCTCTTAAACGGGAGTCTCCCGATTCCCTCTTCCTGGTCCCCTGGGTGTATCACAAATACCTCACTCTTGCCCAAGTTTAGCTTGTACCCCGAAAAGTCCCCAAATTCTGCTCGCAGTTCCATCACCTCCGGCATTCCCCCTTCTGGGTCTGCCACGTATAGCAGCAGGTCGTCCGCGTATAGCGATATCCGGTGCTCCTCCGCGCCCCTTGTCAGCCCTCTCCACCCCCCTGAGCCCCTCAGTGCAATCGCCAACGGTTCAATTGCCAGTGCGAAGAGCAGGGGGGACAAGGGGCACCCCTGTCTGGTCCCCCGGTGGAGCCCAAAATACTCCGATCTCCTACCATTCGTCACTACACTTGCCGTCGGGGCCGAATAGAGCAGCTTCACCCATTTAATAAATCTCTCCCCAAATCCAAACCGTTCCAGCGTCTCCCACAGGTACTTCCACTCCACCCTATCAAATGCTTTCTCCGCGTCCAATGCCACCACTATCTCCGCCTCACCCTCCACTGCCGGCATCATGATGACGTTTAGCAGTCTCCGCACGTTCGTATTAAGCTGCCGCCCTTTCACAAAACCCGTCTGGTCCTCGTGTATCACCCCTGGCACACAATCCTCTATCCTGGTAGCCAGGATCTTTGCCAGCAACTTGGCGTCCACATTCAGGAGCGAGATAGGCCTATATGACCCACACTGCACGGGGTCCTTGTCCCGCTTCAAGATCAGAGAGATCAGTGCCTGCGACATTGTCGGGGGCAGAGCCCCCCCCTCCCATGCCTCGTTGAAGGCTCGTACCAGCACAGGGCCCACCAAATCCGCATATTTTTTGTAAAATTCCACCGGGAACCCATCTGGCCCCGGCGCCTTCCCCGTCTGCATATGCCCAATCCCCTTGACTAGCTCCTCTAACCCTATCGGCGCCCCCAGCCCCTCTACCAGCTCCTCTTGGACCTTGGGGAACCTCAATTTGTTCAAGAAGCCCTCCATCCCCCCTCCCCTTGTCGGCGGCTCTGACCGATACAGCTCCTTATAGAAGTCTCTGAAGACCCCATTTACTTCTGGCCCCTTCTGCACTACGTTCCCACCCCTCTCCCTCACTCCCCCAATTTCTCTAGCCGCATCCCGCTTGCGGAGCTGATGCGCCAACATCCTACTCGCCTTCTCCCCATATTCATAAATCGCGCCCTGCGCCCTTCTCCACTGTGTCTCTGCCTTTCTGGTGGTCAACAGGTCGAACTTAGCCTGCAAACTGCGCCGTTCCCCCAACAGCCCCTCCTCTGGTGCCTCCGCATATCTCCTATCCACGTCCAAAAGCTCCCCCACCAGCCTCTCCCTCTCCTGTCTCTCCCTCCTTTCCCTATGTGCCCGTATGGAGATCAGCTCCCCCCGGATCACCGCCTTCAGGGCCTCCCAGACCATCCCCACCTGCACCTCCCCCGTGTCATTAGTGTCCAGATATCTTTCAATGCTCTTCCGGACCCTCTTACACACCTCCTCATCCGCCAGCAACCCCACATCCAGGCGCGACAGCGGACGCTGGTCTCGCGCCTCCCCCATTTCCAAATCTACCCAGTGTGGCGCATGGTCTGAGACCGCTATGGCCGAGTACTCCACTTCCCGTACTTTCGGGATCAGTCCCCTGCTCAATACAAAAAAGTCAATTCTAGAATAGACTCTGTGGACATGGGAGAAAAAGGAATACTCCCTCGCCCTCGGCCTCCCAAACCTCCAGGGATCTACCCCTCCCATCTGCTCCATAAACCCCTTTAACACTTCTGCCGCTACCGGCCTCCTACTCGTCCTTGAACTCGATCTGTCCAGCACGGGGTCCAGCACTGTGTTGAAGTCCCCCCCCATGATCAGGCCCCCTGCCTCCAGGTCCGGAATAAGGCCCAGTAGGCGCCTCATGAAGCCAGCGTCGTCCCAATTCGGGGCATACACATTAACCATCACCACTTTCTCCCCCTGTAGCCTACCCTTCACCATGACATATCTACCCTCTTTATCCGCCACCACCTCCGCCGCCACGAACGACACCCTCTTCCCCACCAGGATCGCCACCCCCCGGTTCTTTGCATCCAGTCCTGAGTGGAACACCTGTCCCACCCACCCCCTTCTCAGGCGGACCTGGTCCGCCACCTTCAAATGGGTCTCTTGTAGCATTGCTACATCCGCCTTCAGTCCCTTCAAATGCGAGAGTACTCTCGTTCCCTTGACCGGCCCATTCAGCCCCCTCACATTCCAAGTGATCAGCCGGGTCGAAGGGCAGCCCGGCCCTCTCCCCTGCCGACTAGCCATATCCTGTCACCTGCTCGCCCCGAGTCAGCCCTCCCCTTCTGACCCGCTCCCCATGGCGATGGCGCCCTCCCCCCACCCCTCCGGTCCTCAACTTCTCCTCCCTGGCCTTTTCAGCAGCAACCCGGTAGCCCCCCCCTTCCCCCCTCCCCCTCTCCCCCCCCCCCCCCCCCCCACCCCCCTCCCCCCCAGGCTAGGACCCTTCCTAGCCGCGATGCACCCTCCATAGTACTTCCGTAAGTCAGCTGGTTTACGCTGACCCGGCTGCCCCTGCCACAATCCGACTCCTCCCGGCATGGGGGACATCCCCCCCCCCTTACCACCCCTCCTTGACCCCGCTGTTGGCGGTCTTTATAAGTGTCCCACAGGCGTGCCGCCTGCAACAGGCCAAACTTGACCCCTTTCTTGTGGAGCACTACCTTCGCCCGATTAAATCCATCCCTTCTCTTTGACACCTCCGCACTCCAGTCCTGGTAGATCCTGATCTCCGTATTCTCCCACTTGCTACTCCTCTCCCTCTTCGCCCAACAAAGCACACACTCACGGTCGACCAGGCGTTGAAAGCGGACCAACACTGCCCTCGGCGGTTCGTTCGACCTGGGCTTCCGCAGCATCACCCGATGGGCACCCTCCCGCTCCAGGGGTCCCTGGAACGTCCCCGCGCCCATCAGCGAGTTCAGCAACAGGACCACGTAGGCCCCCAAATCCGAACCTTCCAGCCCCTCCGGGAGGCCCAGAATCCGCAGATTCTTCCGGCGGGAGTGATTCTCCATCTCCTCCATCCTCCCCAACCATTTCTTGTAGAGTGCCTCGTGCGACTCCACCTTCACCGCCAGGCCCAGGAGTTCGTCCTCGTTCTCCGAAGCCTTCTGCTGCAGCTCCCGAATCGTCCGCAGCCTGAGCCGTCTGAGTCGCCCCGAGCCTGTCCAGCGATGTCCTCAGCGGCTCCAGGATCTCAGCCTTTAGTTCCTGGAAGGAGCGCAGCAGCAGCTCCTGCTGCTCCCTCGCCCACTGCTGCCACGCTGCCGGTTCCCCGCCCGCCGCCATCTTGTCCTTTCTGCCTTACACCTTCTTCTGTTGCAAAGTTGATTTTCTGGTCGCTCCACTTCTAGTCCAGCCCATCCACCGGCCGCCAAGCACAGAGGCTGCGTTCCCACCCGGGGAAAAGTCAAAACAGCGCCGTTGCGGGCCCTTAAAAGAGCCCGAAAGTCCAGAAATAGTGGGAGCCACCGAACGTGCGCTTAGCACTGCATCGCCACAACTGGATGTTCGTGTGCCTAACTCATCTCACTTCTCCTGCAATAAGGCTGCATATTATTTTCCTAATTTTCAAATACTTATCCATTTTCCTTTTGATGGTTCCAACTAAATCTGCTCCCCACCCTTTCAGACAGTACATTACAGATGGTCACAAATTGCTGTGTGAAAAGAATTTACATTTAGTCCTCTGGTTATCAACACTCCTGCCAGCAGAAATGGTTCCTTCTTTTTTTAAATCTATCAAAATCCTTCATAACTTTGGATGCTCATTTTTAAAATAAATTTAGAGCCCAATTATTTTCTTTTCCAATTAAGAGGCAATTTAGCACGGCCGTACCACCTATCCTGCACATCTTTGGGTTGTGGGGGTGAAACCCACGCAGACACAGGGAGAATGTGAAACTCCACACGGACAATGACCCAGGGCCGGGATTTGAACCCGGGTCCTCAGCGCCGGAGGCAGCAATGCTAACCACTGTGCCACAGGCCGCCCTTTGGATGCTCATTGTAAACTTACTTGAAGAATGGCAAATTGGTATATAGAAAGACGGCGGGTGCCTGGACTAGGTTCTCTGCAACTTCAGAACACAAAGGATAAAATTGGTTAAAAATAAGAGCAGTTGGTCGGAAGAAATTTGAATTAACTTTATTAATCTTTTGATCCACAGATCGGTTGACATAAACTTAATTTGTCTTAGATAGAGAACCTAGTGGAGTGGTGTAATGACAACAATCTCTGCCTCAATGCCAACTAAACTAAAGAGCTGGTCATTGACTTCAGGAAGCCAAGTATCGTACACACCCCTGTCTGCATCAATGGTGCCGAGGTGAAGATGGTTGACAGCTTCAAATTCCTAGGTGTGCACATCACCAACAATCTGTGCTGGTCCACCCATGTCAACACGACGACCAACGAAGCACAACAGCGAATATATTTCTGCGGAAACTAAGGAAATTCGGCAGGTCCACATTGACTCTTACCAATTTTTGCAGGTGCAACATAGAACGCATCCTATTTGGTTGCATCGCAGCCTGGTAAGGCAACTGCTTGGTCCAAGACTGTAAGAAACCATAGAGAATCGTGAACACTGAATGACTGTCTGGACTGTAAGCAGAACAATATTTTTCACTGTACCTCGCTACATGTGACAATAAACAAATCCAAATCCAAATCCAAATTTGTTCCTGTTTCAGCAGCCTGCAGTTGGAATTTTCTCATTTACTTCTGATAAATGTTCCGTGGATCTGTTACACTGGTAAGTTCACAGTATTTTAATCATAGTTACGTGCATTAATTAAGAAAAACTGAACATTTTTAATTAAATGTGTTGTGCAGATATTAATGCATTGCACTAATGTCACATGACAGAATGATGTGGAGATGCCGGCGTTGGACTGGGGTGAGCACAGTAAGAAGTCTTACAACACCAGGTTAAAGCCCAACAGGTTTGTTTTGAATCACTAGCTTTCGGAGCACTGCTCCTTCCTCAGGTGAATAGACATAGGGTTCACCTGAGGAAGGAGCTGCACTCTGAAAGCTAGTGATTCAAAGCAAACCTGTTGGGCTTTAACCTGGTGTTGTAAGACTTCTTATATGACAGAATGGTCAGTTCATTGTAATAACTTTCACACACTGCACAATTCCAATGTCACTGTTGCTATTTCGGGAAAGTACCAAGTATAAACATCTTGGCTGAAGAGAGGGGAAATGCAGTCAGCTTATATTGTGCTTGTGTTGGACAGGGATAGAGTAGCTTTCGTCAAATATTTGTTCTTAGATGTGTAATATTCTAATACAAAAGAGCCTACCAGATTGCAGAAAGTAACATACACAATAAGGGCCTAGTAGCTTAACAAAAAATACACTGTAAAAGTTCATGATTTGTGAAATGCATCAGGAACCTGCACCTTTCATGATTTCGGAACATCTCAAAGTGCTTCACGTCTGCTTAAGCATTTTTGAAGGGTCGTGACTATTGCAAGAATCCAATTAGGCCAGTAGCTCTTTAGTCCCAACAGCTCCAGAATAGAGTAGTGGCCACTGCTGGGACTACAGGCAGTCCCAAGGAGGAACAAAGAACAAAGGAAAGTACAGCACTTCGGAACAGGCCCTTAGGCCCTCCAAGCCTGAGCCGACAATGCTGCCCGTCTAAACTAAAATCGTCTACACTTCCAGGGTCTGTATCCCTCTATTCCCATCCTATTCATGTATTTGTCAAGATGACCCTTAAATGTCACAATTGTCCCTGCTTCCACCACCTCCTCCGGCAGCGAGTTCCAGGCACCCACTACCCTCTGTGTAAAAAAACTTGCCTCGTACATCTCCTCTAAACCCTCGCACCTTAAATCTATGCCCCCTAAGAATTGACCCCTCTACCCTGGGAAAAAGTCTCTGACTATCCACTCTGTCTATGCCCCTCATAATTTTGTAGACCTCTATCTGGTCACCACTCAACCTCCGTCGTTCCAGTGAGAACAAACCGAGTTTATTCAACCTCTCCTCATAGCTAATGCCCTCCATACCAGGCAACATCCTGGTAAATCTCTTCTGCACCCTCTCTAAAGCCTCCACATACATCTGGTAGTGTGCTGACTAGAACTGAACACTATACTCCAAGTGTGGCCTAACTAAGGTTCTATACAACTGCAACATGACTTGCCAAGTTTTATACTCAATGCCCCGGCCAATGAAGGCAAGCATGCCGTATGCCTTCTTGACTACCTTCTCCACCTGTGTTGCCCCTTTCAGTGACCTGTGGACCTGTACACCTAGATCTCTCTGACTTTCAATACTCTTGAGGGTTGACCATTCACTTTATACTCCCTACCTGTATTAGACCTTCCAAAATGCATCACCTCACATTTGCCCAGATTAAACTCCATCTGCCATCTCTCCGCCCAAGTCTCCAAATGATTTACATTCTGCTGTATCCTCTGACAGTCCTCATTGCTATCCGCAATTCCACCAACCTTTGTGCCGTCCGCAAACTTACTAATCAGACCAGTTACATTTTCCTCCAAATCAATTATATTTACTATGAACAGCAAAGATCCCAGCACTGATCCCTGCGGAACACCATTAGTCACAACCCTCCAATCAGAAAAGCACCCTTCCATTGCTATTCTATGCCTTCTATGACAGAGCCAGTTTTGCATCCATTTTGCCAGCTCACCTCTGATCCCGTGTGACTTCACCTTTTGTACCAGTCTGCCATGAGGGACTGTGTCAAAGGCCTTACTGTAGTCCATATAGACAACATCCACTGCCCTACCTGCATCAACCAACTTTGTGACCTCCTCGAAAAACTCTATCAAGTTAGTGAGACATGACCTTCCCTTCATAAAACCGTGCTGCCTCTTGCTAATATGTCCAATTGCTACCAAATGGGAGTAGATCCTGTCTCGAAGAATTCTCTCCAGTAATTTCCCTACCACTGACGTAAGGCTCACTGGCCTGTAGTTCCCTGGATTTGATTTATTGTCACATGTTGTGAAGTACAGTGGGAAGTATTGTTCCATGCATGAAAAAAACATAGAACACACATAAATAAATACATAGACACAGCCATCGAGAGAAGCATACGGAGTATAGGGCTACACAGTAGGGAAGTTGTGTGGAGAGATCAGTTCAGTCCATAAGAGGGTCATTCAGGAGTCTGGTAACAGCGGGGAAGAAGCTGTTTTGAATCTGTTAGTGTGTGTTCTCAGGCTTTTATATCTCCAGCCCAATGGAAGCGGTTGGAAGAGAGAATAACCCGGGTGGGTGGGGTCTTTGATTAAGCTGCCTGCTATCCCAAGACAGCAGGAGGTGTAGACAGAGTCAATGGATGGGAGGCAGTTTTGCAAGATGGATTGGACTGTGTTCACAATTCTCTGTTGTTTCCTCCAGTCTTAGGCTGAGCAGTTGCCATAGCATGCTGTGAAGTAGCCAGATAGGATACTTTCTGTGGTGCATCTGTAAAAGTTGGTAAGAGTCAATGTGGACATGCCGAATTTCCTTAGTTTCTTGAGGAACTATTGGCACCGTTGTGCTTTCTTGGTCGTAGCGTTCACGTGGATAGACCAGGACAGATTACTGATGATGTGCACACCTAGGAATTTGAAGCTGTCAACCATCTATCTCCACCTCTGCACCATTGATTCAGATGGCGGCGTGTACGATACTTCACTTCCTGAAGTCAATGACCAGCTCTTTGGTTTTGTTGGCATTGAGGTAGAGATTGTTGTCGTTACACCTTGCCACAACGTTCTCTATCTCCCTCCTGTACTCTGACTCATCGTTGTTCGAGGTACGATCCACTAGGGTCATGTCATCAGCAAATCTGTCGATGGAGTTGGAGCCAAGTTTTGCCATACAGTCGTGTGTGATTAGAGAGTATAGGAGGAGGCTAATTATGCTGCCTTGAGTGGCCCTGGCATTGAGGACTATCATGGAGGAGGTGTTATTGTTTATCCTTACTGATCGTGGTCTATGGATCAGGAAGTCGAGGATCCAGTTGCAGAGGGAGGAGCCAAGTCCTAGGTTTTGAAGTTTTGATATGAAGTTTTGGCTGGGATTATGGGGTTGAAGGTGGAGCTGTAGTCAATGAATCGGAGTCTGGCGTAGGAGTCCTTGGTGTTGCGATGCTCCAGGAATTAATGTAGGACCAGGGAAATGGCGTCTGCTGTGGACCGGTTGTGGTCTTCTGGAACTAAGGTAAAGGTGACGATTTTGGGCTGGTGTGCCTGAGAAACCGGAGGTTGCGGTTTGGGGGGGTGGGGGGCGGGGTACAGTGGGTTTCATAAACCAAGGGGAGGGGGAAAAAGAGCAGACCAGACCAGTCTTGATTGGGTACCCCCCCCCCCCCCCCCCCCACAGTGGCAGTTGACTGCCCACTTAAGGGGCTCAATAAACCGAAGGATGGGGTGGGCTGGAATGCCTGCCTCGCATATTGAAGTGGGCAGGAAAGCAATGGCTGGCTTCCTGGTTTGTTAGCATGCCCCTGCCTTCAAATACACTGATGGAGGGCTATAAAATTCACTCCATTATTTGCATCAATAAAATGGCCAATAAGACACTCCATTGCCATATTTCCATATTTTCGGAGTTAGCCGTATATCTTTCCACACACAATATGACCCAACACGGTATTGCTTAATTTGCAGCAATAACAGAACAATTATATAATGGACCAATAGCATTAGGAATAGGATATTACCAAACAACATTGAGATATTGTGGGCGTCATAAAAAGAACTGTAATCTAATACATCATTATCACTTACAGTACACAGGAAGGTAGAAACATTTCAATTATTTAGTATTCTTATCTTTGAAAATAATGGCTCGTGGTGACTGAGTGGTTAAATACAAAATGTGGTGTGATATTGAGTACATAGACCAGGAAGTTCAGGTCTGATCTCTTATCTATGCTGAGATAACTGCTCCTAATTGCGGTAATGATTAATGCACTTGAGTTTGCTTCAAAACACGAGGCAAAGGAAGGAAAATTCAATGATAACTTGGGCTTTTGACCTTTATACCACCGGAAAGACTGATGCTGTTGCATCCCATTGTGGATCACCATTTATAGTAATGGTCAGCTAGACAGTACAATAAACCATAAATGTCCACACAAGCTTCGATATTTTATTGTGACTGAGACCATATCATGGTTATAAAGGCATCACACCTGAGCTACAAATCCTGTCATATAATTTATCCTTCTGCTCAGTAAAGGTAATTGGTTTGAGTTTATTTTAGTGTTCCTCCAGGCATCATCTTTATTTCAGGTGTTTAATTACAGATATGGGGATGTTTGCTATTATTGAAAGTAATGGAACCGATAGATCACTGCCTGCAATAGCCATCCCCAAGAAAGGACCTAATTCTCCTGCCCTTATCTTTGGATTTTTATTTACCACTTGGAGAACATGTTATGACACACTATAAAGTAGTGACTCAGTGAGTCTATCCAGAGATGAGCACACTAATAGAGGCCAGGATGGTCCCAGTTTGAATATTCAGACTGTGCTGTTGTATGATTTCAGCTCGGATGGTCATAGGAGGACTAAATTAATAATAATAATAATAATCACTTATTGTCACAAGTTGGCTTTAATGAAGTTACTGTGAAAAGCTACTAGTCACCGCATTCCTGCGCCTGTTCGGGGAGGCCGGTATGGGAATTGAACCTGCGCTGCTGGTATTGTTCTGCATTACAAGCCAGCTGTTTAGCCCACTGTGCTAAACCAGCCTGGCAGTCTATATGGTTCGGGAGGGGAAGTCCTAATCCTGCTGGAGGTGCATGCGCGGATACCAGCCAAGATTTGGATGAAGCTCGACGACTGTGGTGCCATGTTGCATAGCTTGCCACTCATGTAAGGCTTGGACATGAATAATGACCACCGTACCATCTGTAAGGTGCGAGTGGGCAACGTGGAGCGAGCAAGGACTCGAGCGGCTAGTTATTAATCAGGCACAGAAACCTGGCTGGTTGATGTTTCTCCCTCCCCATCTCAGGGATGTTGAAGCCAATTGCAATGCCTGCACAAATATTCGACTGAGATCAGTGAACTTAGGATAGCACGAAGATTGAGCAAGGGAACAAGCATTGCTGTTTTACTTTACAGCTCGATTACACACTGGCTTGGTAAGGCCGCACTTGGAATATTGCGCACAATTCTTGTCGCCACACTACCAGAAGGATGTGGAGGCTTTGGAGAGGGTGAAGAGGAGGTTTACCAGGATGTTGCCTGGTCTGGAGGGTGTTAGCTGTATGGAGAGGCTGAATAGACTCGGACTGTTTTCATTAGAAAGATGGAGGTTGAGGGGTGACCTGATAGAGGTCTACAAGTTGATGAGGGGCATAGCTAGAGTGGATGTGCAGGCACTCTTTCCCAGGGTGGAGGGGTCAGTCACCAGGGGGCATAGGTTTAAGGCTGTGGGGCAAAGTTTAGAGGAAATGGGTGAGGCAGGTTTATTAAGCAGAGGGTGGTGAGTGCCTGGAATGCACCCCCCAGGGGAGGTTGTGGCAGCAGATTCATTAATGGCGTTCAAAAGACATCTTGACAAATACATGGATAGGATAGGTATAGAGGGATACAGTACAAGGAAGTGCTGAGGGTTTTGACCAAGGTTGGCATCATGACCGGTACATGTTTGGAAGGCCGAAGGGCCTGTTCCTGTCTGTACTGTTCATTGTTCTTTGGCTTGGATTGTAGCTGGCAGCTTGTTTCCAGTAAGAAACTGTGCTGGTGAATGAACATCCCAGCCGTCGGTGGCAGCATGAGGCCCAGCTGAGTTAACTTTCTTTAAATTCTACTAATCAATTTGCCGAACAGAAAGAGAATGGATTAAAATTGAGGGGGGCAAGTGTGGGGTGGGGGGGGGGGGGGGGGGGGGGGGGGAACACTCATCTCCATCAAGGACAGTCACCTCAGCACTTTGCTTTACCGCAAGCCCACAGATAACCTCACAATACTCCACTCCTCCAGCTTCCACCCTAAACACATTAAAGAAGCCATCCCCTATGGACAAGCCCTCTGTATAGACAGAATCTGCTCAGATGAGGAGGAGCGTAACAGACATCTACAGACGCTGAAGAATGCCCTCGTACGAACGGGATATGGTGCCCGACTCATCGATCGACAGTTCCAACGCGCCACAGCAAAAAAACCGCACTGACTTCCTCAGAAGACAAACACGGGACACAACCGACAGAGTGCCCTTTGTCATCCAGTACTTCCCCGGAGCGGAGAAACTATGACATCTTCTTCGCAGCCTTCAACACGTCATCGATGAAGATAAATATCTTGCCAAGGTCATCCCCACACCCCCACTACGTGCCTTCAAACAACCGTGCAACCTCAAACAAACCATTGTTTGCAGCAAACTACCCAGCCTTCAGAACAGCGACCATGACACCACACAACCCTGCCACAGCAATCTCTGCAAGACATGCCAGATCATCGACATGGGTACCACCATTACACGTGAGAACACCACCCACCAGGTATGCAGTACATACTTGTGCGACTCAGCCAACATTGTGTACCTCATACGCTGCAGGAAAGGATGTTCCGAAGCGTGGTACATTGGTGAGACCAAGCAGATGCTGCGACAATGGATGAATGGATATCGCGCGACAATCACCAGGCAGGAATGTTCCCTTCCAGTCAGGGAACACTTCAGCAGTCAAGGGCATTCAGCCTCTTATCTCCGGGTAAATGTTCTCCAAGGCGGCCTTCAGGATGCGCGACAACACAGAATTGCCGAGCAGAAACCGGTAGCCAAGTTCCACACACATCAGTATGGCCTCAACCTGGACCTTGGATTAATGTCGCATTACATTCATCCCCCACCATCTGGCCTGGGCTTGCGAAATCCTACCAACTGTCCTGGCTTGAGACAATTCACACCTCTTTAACCTGGGGTTACCCTTATCTCTGGATCTGTAAAGACTTAATTACCTGCAAATGCTCGCGTTCAAAGCATTGTTTTGCACCTTTGACTTTGTCTATAGATATATTTCTGGAACATACCTCTTCATTCACCTGAGGAAGGAGCAGTGCTCCAAAAGCTAGTGATTTGAAACAAACCTGTTGGACTTTAACCTGGTGTTGTAAGACTTCTTACTGTGCTCACCCCAGTCCAACGCCGGCACCTCCACATCATGGCTACCATATTATTCAGTACAGTGGTCACCAATTTTAAGTATTGAATGGGGAATCCTTAGAAAATATATTAAGCTATTCACTACTGTGTCTTATAATGGGCATTTAATTCCAAATTCAGATGCTGCCCTATTTTCTATGAGACACCAATATGGAGCAGTTGAGTGCGATATTCATTTCAGACCTTCTCATGCAGGGTCATTGAACTGAAATGTTAATTCTGTTTTTCTCGTTCTCTGCAGATGTTGTCTAACCTGCTGAATATTTCCATCATTTTCTCTTCTTGCTGCAGGTTTCCAGCATCCTCAGTATTCTGCCTGTTTAGCGTTTCAGTGCCAACCTGTGAGAATCCTCAGTTAAATATTCATGTTATGATGTAGTACACCGCTTTCATTGCTGGGAAGAGTTTTTGACGCCACTGAGAAAATTATTATTAAAGTCACATTAGCACTCACATGAATGATGATTATGAATGATGCCCACTTGAATCATAATTTCCCCAGGTCATTAGCTGAGTCAAGTTATTAGAACTGGTACAGTCAGTCGGGATCACTTTCATCAGCTCTCCCTGAATATATTTAAGATCTAATAACAGCAAGTGATAGGATCAGAATGTTTCTCCTTGGATACGGTTAATGAGTTCATGCAGAAAGATAGCGGCAAAAACATTCTCCTCAGTTCCCTCCCACTGCATTGTAAAGCTAATCCCAAAAGGAAAAGAAAAATGTCAAATGCTAGAAATGTGAAAGAAAAGCAGAAAATGCTGGAAATATGCAGCAGGTGAGTCAATATCTGAAAAGAGAGGGTGGATTAGATTTTGGGTGTCAGTTCCTTTCTCACAACTTGGTGTCAACCACTTAAAGTAAATTTATAGATACAATCCCAGTGGCCACAAGCTCCAATGACAAATTATTCAAAGGTAACTCAAGGAGTAACTTTGAAATCCGGGCTGAGACTAAGTTTCAAAAGATTGCCTCTGCGTTTTGGCTGATTAAATATGAATAAATCCAATTTAGTCCACGATATAGATATCTCTATAAGACAGTCGTCATGGCAAAAGTGCTGACGGAATGGTTGCACAATGCCACAGCCTTCTATGTTATTAGCATAATACCGAATTATGATCAAATATTAGCTTAAAGTTAAGAAAGATGAAAAAGTGATTGGCAGTGAGGTGAAGTAGACGGTGTAAATGGCCATCCAATATATTTCACATGCTGGAGACGGTAGAGAGGGGCGCAAGAAATTATTTTGGAAATGGAGTTCTAAGTTATGAAGAGAATCTCTGTGGAGGTCTCTCTATTTTGGGGTCTCTGGGAGGGGGGGGGGGTGGGGGGGGGGGGGGTTGGAGAACTGCTGTACTTGGGGAAATGAGAGGAACACAGAAAATCCAGGGGTGGGGGTCTGATTTGCGATGCGGGGGTGGGGGTGCTGGGGGCTGATTTGTAGTTGGGGGGGGGGGGGTGACCACCTGCAGGACCTCGCTATCAGTTCACCCATTGAAAATGGGGCCCCTTTAACTAGACTCCCACAGGAATCCCTCATAATACTTGCCATGCATGAACTTGCATGGGGAAGGATAGTGAATTGCTTCCTGATCTGTGCTCCCAGCGGGAGTTGCAATTCACTTCCGGCGGGACAACGTAGAGTGGGATTCTCCATCGGCTGACGCTGGAATCAGGAAATGCGATTGGGCGGAGAATCAGTTTTGAGATAAACGGGTGGCGTGGCTGGTGAGGGAGAGAGAGGAGGCAACTCATGGAGAGGTGCGACCATGGGCCGGGCCATGGGGCTGGGGTCACCCCCCGTGGGACTGGGGCGGTGTCCAAGTGCGGACCGCCATTGCCACGGCCTGCAAGGCACCCACCTTTCTGCGCACACCAGTGACCGCCCACCTTGGCCCCTGGTTCTGCAGAGTGACACCGGTCATATGGGTCACCGTTGGTCTGAAAATGAACCCCACCAACCCTGCACCCCAGCCCCCACTCTCCACCCCCATCAACTTTTTGCGATTGGATTGTGTGAAATGTTGTCCTTCATTGTGTTGCACGTTTTACTATGGGCGTAAAACGCGTTTATTGGAGTGTATTAACACGCCTCCGAGTTCGACGTGTGCTTAACACTGCTAGGCTCTGTTCTATGTAATTATTTAGCTCTGGAGTCGCCAGTTGCCGTATAGGCAACGTCACAAGTATTCCAAGGTCAAGTTCAAAGTAATAAAGACGATACACCGATTAGTAAAGTTCAAACGATCAATATTTATTATACAGTTATAATAAATACTCATGCACACTAAGAGACTAAGCTATAACTAAACTTAAGCAAACAGAATACTTATCTAACAGGAACAGGCAAGGTCAGAGAACGAGGCCTTCGTCCTGGTCTTGGTACTGCAGCCTTCAGCAAGCGTTCTGGTACTTGGGAGTCTAGTGGGCTTGGATCGCGTAGCGAGCGTTGAACTTACGGTTTCGGCGGCTGGTGCTCAACGGCTGGAGTCAGGATGCGCGATGTCAGTCGGAGCCGGAGCACGGGTTTAACAGACCGGACAACACGAGGTCCCTATCTTTTATAGGGGTTCCGTTGTCCTTCCCTCTTCTCGGGCGGGCTCTAACTATTGGATCAATTTCTTATCGATACTGGATTAATTCCCCAATGCGAGGGGGTCTCCGTGATGGAGGGGGCGTTTCTTATGTCCTTTTGTTTGGAGGTTTCTGGTGCCTCGATGTCTGGGTCTTGATTAGAATGTGTCCATTCAGAACCAAATGTATCTATTGTGTGGGTGTTCAAGTCTGATGGCCTCATTAGCATGCAAAGCGTTTTGCCATTTGCACCTAGCTAAGGTCTTTTCACCTGAGCCCAAACTGGTTTCTGCTGCTGCAGAATGCAAACTGCTCTTTGCAGACTGCTGTTCTGGCTAAACTGTCTGTTTCCCAGCAGCCTTCCATTTTAGTTTGGCTCAGTGTCCATTTTGCGTGGCCAGCATGGCTACATTCCCTCCTTGTGATCCTCACAATCATACTATTGTGAAGGATCACCTATGTACTTTGCCTTCCTTGTGTTCTGACCTCTTGCCAGTTCCTGTTCTACTCTGTTCTAAACTATGGGAAGAAGAGAAAAAAAATTTTTTAACTAACATTTCTACTTGGCCCTATGTCAAAGGGACATGCATTACTACAACTGGGAACCTCTACCTATCACTATTAACCTTAACCTTAACTTAAACATTTAATCACTCTAAAACCTTAACCATTCACACCACAACATCACACTTCCCAACTCGGCAGTCGAGTATGGAACAATATAATACATGGCTGAATTTTATTTACAGAGTGTTGTAATCAGTGAGGGGTTGAGGGGTTTGGTGGAATCCGAAGATGGGGGATTGCACTCTATAGATGGGTGAGGTGCTGGAACGAGAGGCTCTCCTCTTCCATTTCCTCAACCTGAGGGTCTGCACTAGGATGATGAGGATCGCGATCACCAACAGTGATTCGATTATGTAGGACATGGAGTACCACGTCATGAATTTAGTACACCAGGTCTGAACCTCGCTGATCAGAGCTGAGCACTGGGGGTTTGTTGTACTAACATTTACGGTGGGGGTTGTGGGGGAAACGTGTCTTGTTTCCACACATATACATATGACATTAAACAGTAATAAGTGGGCTTCCATCATTTTGCTGTTCTTCTTCTTTCTCTTCCTTCTTCCTCCGGTATTGACAATCCTGGCTTCGACCTCTGTCTCGTCCTTTGAAACCTTTGGGATCAAGCACAGTATCTGTCAATACACAGTTTAAGACCTTTACTTGTTAGTGCATCTGTCTTTCAAAACCCAATTGACCCTTTAAAATGACTGGCTAAGTCACACCCTGTGACTCCCCTCATTTTTTTTTTTTCAAAAAGCGAATTTAAAGACCAGCATACACCTAACAATCCTTCCTTCTGCGAGCCGTCTCGCAGGCTTTGCTGATTTACCATCCGAATGTTCCCGGATGTAAATAGCATGTGGGATGGTGGCCGAAGGGCTACCTAACGTAAAATGAAAACAAACTTGGAAACAAACATCCGAATGAGTTGCGTATGGGCCGCGACGGGTATGAGTTGGATGGGATCCCCGGGTAGGGCGTGCTGTGCCATACCCGAGCTTGGCTGACCAAGGGTTGGTTCTCAGACAGGGCGGGTCCTCAGTGCCGTTTGTCCACTGCCTGAGTAACCTGGAAAGAAACGGGTACGAATGTGTTGACCATGACTTGCAGCCTCTATTTCGCCGAATAGAGGGGCACCTAAAAAAACCATGGGAGCCAAGATGCTCCAACTGAGGACATGAGCTGGTCTTCAGATATTTTAGACGATACGGTGAGCTGCTCACCAGGCTGTCACAAGTGTTACAACTTTGGAAAAGATCTCCAATCAAACCGAAGTTCTCAAAGGTATCTGCGGACAAGCTAACGTGTATGTGAGGTGGTCACAATCTTTTCAGCTGAAAAGAAGATGTCCATCCTCCAGCTGAACAATGTACAATCCTGAGACAAACAAACATAAAACGAAGACAAACATACGTGCAGGTTCCATCAGAAAGGACATCGTTTCCCTTAAACGATTCCTATCTTACATCATCTGGACACCTCACTTTGATTCTGCCTCTGTGAACAGGGTCACAAAGGGGTTGCCGTGTCGGGAGTCAGACACCGTGTCGTCCTGCTCTCCCGGATCCCACACCCTTGTGTGGATCAGGCATGCTATTTTGGAGTTGTGTGACCGGGGGTCACTTTCATCATTGCGGACAAGTCTGTAGGAATTGTCCCTGTGCCATTGTGTGGCGTCGAGTGTGTTGTCGGGGTAGTCGGGGTCGGGTGGTGGTTCTGGGTTTTTAAGGTAAGTGACTTCCATGGGGTCACTGGAGTCGGGGTCGTAGTTGGTGCAGTGTGGGCTGTATGGCTGTGTGGTGTCGCTGTCTTCAGAGTCAGTGTCAGTCCTGCTGTCTCTGCTGTGGCAGCTTGTGGGCGTGTCGGGGCGTGGTCTGTCGTGGTCTGTGGGCGGAGTCGTGGGCGAGTCCGTTGATGAACTGGTCTGTGAGGGGGATGGTGGAAAAGTGTCTCTGGTGGGCGGGGTGAAGTGTTCTGCTGCATCCAGCAGGACATGGTGAGCATGGTTGGCCTGTGTTCCATATGCCTTTAACTGGTTTATATGGAACCACGCGGTCTTCCCATTAGGATATTTGATCCTGTAAACGGAGGGGCTAATTTTGTCCGAAATTGAGTAGGGACCGGAATATTTTGGAGCCAAAAAACTGCTGGGGTTATAAACAGATAACATTACCTGTTGCCCAACCTGGAATTCTGTGGTGTGGACGGTCTTATTGAAACAGGCAGTACGTTGCTGTCGGCGTTTCCCTAGCTGGACTGCGGCTGCGAGCTGTGCAGACCTCACAGTCTCAACTAGATCTTTAACTGCCTTTTCATGTGTGAGGGCCGTCACTTCGGGGCTTGTCATGTCCAGTCCTAAAAGGAATTCTGTACCTTTCATAGGGCGTCCGGTCATGAGTGTGTGTGGTGTGTATCCTGTCGATGTGGAGACAGTGTTCCTTATGAACATAAGTGCAAATGGGAGCACTGAATCCCATGTGGAATTGTTCTCTTGAACCATTTTCCTAAGGGTAGTTTTTAGGGTCCGATTCATGCGCTCCACAATCCCGCTGGACTGTGGATGATACGCAATGTGGAAGTTCTGTTTGATTCCGAATATTGTCAGGACGTTCCTCATGACCCGTCCTGTAAAGTGAGATCCCTGGTCCGAATCGATACTTCGGGGTAAACCCCATCTCGTGAAGATGTGGTGGGTCAGGATCTTTGCAGCTGTCTTAGCTGTGTTTGTTCGTGAGGGAAATGCCTCTACCCATTTGGTAAAGGTATCTATCACCACCAGAACGTATTTATAGCCATTCCTACAAGGGGGCAATGGACCTATAAAGTCGATCTGGAGGTTTGTCCAAGGGCCGTTAACTGGGCGAGTATGCCGAAGTTGTGCCTTCTTAGAATACCGCTCCGGGTTATTCTGAGCACAAATCAGGCAATTCTCTATGTAGTGCGTTACATCATTCCTGAGATTAGGCCACCAACAGAGTTGCCTGAGGTGCCTCGTTGTTGCATCAATTCCCTGATGCCCGTGTCCGTCATGGAACAAGGCAATCATCTGATTCCTGTCCTGCTGTGGGACCACATAAAGTTGGTCCTTAATGATCACACCCTCATGTGTGGTCAGTGCGTGTTTAAAGTGCTCGTAAGCAGGCACAAAGTTTCCCTTGAAAACCTCCCTGAGGTCTCCGTCCTGTTTCTGTGCTGCCACGAGATCTTTAATATCAGTCTGTGAGACTTGGACTGCGCTCACAGGGGCGCTAGCTGGTGCGCTAGCTGGGGGGGTCCATAAGTGTCCTCTCCTGGAACCTGCCTTAGCCAATGCGTCGGCTTTTACATTCCCAGGGGGTGATGACCTATGGTGGCTTCGAACTTTTATAATGCCGAAGGTCCTGTCCTTCGCTTTCTCTAGGATATGCTGGAGTAAGGGGGCTGATGGAAGGGGTTTTCCGTCTGCGGAGACAAAACCTCGTGTTCTCCACAGGGGCAGAAAATCTGTTAGGCTATTGCAGACATATAAGCTGTCTGAATATATGTCTGCTGGGCTGGGGAAAGAATCGGGGTGGTCCACTATGTACGCTATGGCTGCTAGCTCTGCTGCCTGCGCGCCTAAGTGACCTGGTAACTTAAGAGCTATCTCTTCGAGAGCGCGCCCCTGCGCGTCCTCTACATAGATGCCGCATCCTGTGATACGCTCACCATTTAAAACTGTGGAGGAACCGTCTACATAAATCCTCAAGGGTCCACACGTGTCTGTGGGCTGGGGGCTTTGTTTCGGGTTCCCTATCTTCCTGGGGGGTGTTTTTGCTAAAAAGGGGTCCTGTGTTATGCAGGGGAGCTACAATTTCACAGTCATGGGGCTGTCCGGGGTATTGGAGGTTGTCTGCTAAGTATGTGTGTGTGCGTGTCCGTTTCACCGTAATGTCCCGTCCTTGTAAAAGTAGGGTCCACCTAGCTGCCCTAATCTGGCTAACTGAACCGTCCTTCAGTCGACCGTCTAGTAGTAGCTGTGTGGGTGTGTGTTCGGTCAGAATAGTAATGGGGTTTAGTCCGGTAATGTATGAGAAATACTGTACTGCCCAGAAGACAGCAAGGAGGTGCCTCTCACAGGCTGAAAATCCTTGTTCTACCGGGTCTAACAGTCGGGAGGCATAAGCCACTGGTCTTAGCTGCTCGTGCCGTTCCTGAAGCAACACGGCCGAGAGGGTCAGATCGGTGCTCGCTACCTCTATTGCGAAAGGGGAAAGTGGGTCGGGGACTAGCAGCGCGGGTGCTGCACTAAGGGCTCGTTTCAACTCTTCCACAGCGCCTGTATGCTGCGGAAGCCATTCCCAGGGGGCTCCTTTCTTAAGGAGGTCTGAAAGTGGGGCGGCTTTTGTCGCGAATCCGTCGATGTGGTTCCGACAATAGCCAACCAGTCCTAAAAACGACCGGAGGGCTGAAACATTCTGGGGAAGGGGCAATTTGACAATCGAATCTATTCTTTTAAATTCGATCTCGCGTTTGCCGTGCGTGATGACTGATCCCAAATACATCACTTTGCTTTCCAATATTTGGGCCTTTTTCGGGTTAACTTTACAGCCAATTTCAGTTAAGAGTTCCAGGAGTTCGGCCAGAAGCGAAATGTGCTCTGCCTTTGTGTCTGTCTGCAGTAGTAGGTCGTCTACATACTGTACCAGACATTCGGGTCGGGAAAATTTTTCTAATCCACTTGCCAGCTGTCGGTGGAAAATGGAGGGTGAATTGTGGAATCCTTGTGGGAGGCATGTCCACGTGTACTGCTGTGTTTTGAAAGTGAATGCGAATTTGTATTGGCACGCTTTTGCCAATGGTATTGACCAGAATCCATTACTGATGTCCAATACCGTGAAGTACTTGGCGTTGAGACCCTGCTTGAGCATGGTCTCGGGACTAGTAGCTACCGTTGGGGCTACTGCGGGGGTTACTTTGTTGAGTTCCCGATAATCGATGGTCAGACGCCATGATCCATCGGGCTTCCTCACTGGCCAAATAGGGGCATTGTTGGTGGAGGCTACCGTTCTCAGTACACCTTGGTCCAACAAGCTGCCTATAACTTTTCTATTTCCACCTCTGCCTCGAGGGGAAATCTATATTGCTTTTGCGGTCGGGGGTCCTGTCCGGTAACATGAACTTGTCCAGTCATTCTGCCACAGTCATGACGGTGACTTGCAAACGCTGTCCTGTGTTTGTTTAGTAGGGCCTTAATTTGTCTGTCGGTGTGGAGTGTAGTCAGGTCGAATGAGTACTCTCCCACTGCGCTAATCCGATTAGCGTAGTCTCCTACTGTGAGGGTGGCTGGGGCTCTGTCCGATCTCGCCATTCGCCAGACACACTGGTTCACTGGGTCGAACGACAAGCTGTGAGCGTTCATAAAATCTATCCCCAGGATGTGCTCTGCTGTCCGGGGAAGATTTACTAGAACTACGGGGTGCCTTGTGCTAATGTTCCCTAGCTGGATCGCTACGGGTGCTGTGATATGTCCCTGCTGCGAGTGTCCGGTGAACCCGCTAAGTGTGATGGTGGAGGTGGTCGGCCACGTGTCTGCGTGTGCCGTGGTTGTGGAGTTAATGGTGGTGCGGGATCCTCCTGTGTCCCACAGTAACTCTATGGGCTTCCCTTTGACTTTTGCCGTGACTACGGGCCTCCCTGATGAGTCCCATAGTGTGTCACAGACCCAAGTGGGGGAGCCCGAACACCGTCAGTTCGTCTCGTCCACATTGGTGGGTCCTGACTGTATTGCTACATTGTGGATGGGTTTTGCCTTGTTGCGGTTCAGAGTGCCTGTCTGCTGGCCTCTCTGAGATCGCTGGGGTGCTTGGCACTCTTTTGCCCAATGCCCTAACTGTCCACAGTTATAGCATTCCTGTCCTTTCTGTTGAGGGCTGCTCTTGCCTTCATTTACCCATGCGGGCTTCTGGTGCTCTCTGACTGCTTGGATATCTGCAGCAGCCTGAGCCTCTTCTGGGGATCTAACTTTCCCTTTTGCCTGAAGCGATTGCTCCCAAGCGCGGGACAATCTTTTCAGGACCCATTTTTCGTTATGGGCCTCTTCTGAGGGGTCGTAACTATTGCAAGCGCTCTGTCCTGCTTCTGTTGCGTGTGAGATAATTGTGCGCGTCCACTTAACCATGTTTTCGCGGGTTAAATGCGCTCTATCTAGCTGTCCGAAAACTGCGCTGAAATGAATCCACAGCCTTCCTGCGAATGCTGTGGGGTGTTCGGATCTCTTCTGCCTGCACTTATTCAATCCTTCTACGGGGTCACCTCTATTGTACCCGATGGCATCTAAAATGGCGGTGTGCATCTCCTCTAGGCTGCCTCCTGCCACGTTCTGTGGGTCGGGGAGGGCTGCCACTACACTCTGGTCTAAGCTCAACACGGTGAGCTTAACCTGCTCTCTCTCATCCAGGCCGTACATGGTAGCCTGCTGCTTTACTTTAGCGAAAAACTGGTGGGGGTCTGCGGTGGGGAGGAACGGAGTGATCTTTTCACAAGCGTCCCTTAGCTGGGTTACTGTTAAAGGGGTGGTGTAAGTTATGTCTGGGGCGCCTTCTGATTCGGCTTTCCTCTGTGTGGTTACGGGATTCATGGGTGCGGTTATGGTCTGAGCTGTGGGGGGTTGGGGTGCCTGTCGTTTCTGCTGAGCTGCGGGCGCACATGTTCCCTGAACATAACGCTGCGCTGTCTCGCTTAATTCCTGCCAATCTGGGGCGTTTTCCCCATCTAACTGAGCTCCAAAGGTGCTTTGGAAGCCATTCTGCACCGAAAGCAGAGATTGCAGTTCCGCAATCTGTTTCCTGCATTTCGCGTGGTCAACTGTGCTTTGTCTTTGTTCGGTTGTTGCAGCATGGAGTGCTCTCAAAGCTGCTTTGAGATCGGAACATTGCCTCTGCAATGCCTCCACCTGCTTTTCCGATTCCTGTCTTATCAGAACGGCACGTTGCACGTCCTGATAGGCTTTCTCATACTGGGTCTGGGAACTGCTCAGATGAGCTAGACAAGACTGGTGAGCCCTCTTGGCATCATCCACCTCTCTATCCTTCTCTGCCAACTTCCCTTTTAATTCCAGGTTTTCTTTCTCGACGTCCCTGACATCGACCTTACTCATTCGGTTCCTTTCCTCTAAATCTGCCCGGAGCGTCCTGATGACCTCCTCTGCGCCTCGCAACTGTGCCAAGCAGGACACAATCGCCATCGGCTTGCGTGCTTTACCTAAACTCTTTTTGTGTATTTGAGAGAGGTTCTCCCACCAAGTATGACCTATACTCCCGGGACCTGTCTCCACATTTGCACAAAACTCTTTCCAAAGGGGCCATCCCTTTCCCTGCAGATATTTGCGGAGTTCCAGCTCCCACGTGGGACACTGGCCTACCCTGCTACTGCTGCTGGTCGCTGCGACCACAAACTTTGCTGGATCCATCAGACGTTCCATTGCCTGCATGGCCATTTCCTCTGACTCTCTTTTTATAATTTGGAACAGGGGGTTGCTGGGGTGGTGTTTCGAAAAAAGGGTACGGCTTACGCTATGTTCCGTTAACAAAACTACCGAAAGTTTGTCGCAACAAAAGCTTTCAGTTTTACCTTACAGCCCTGTTAGTACGCATGCACTAAAACACACTTCCGAATTTCGCTTATTATTTTGAACACCTTGAATACTTGTGATCTCTTTCTTTCTCTGCAATTTGGAGTTCTAATTCAAATTTCAGGGTCCTGGACACTGTGGTGTTTCCACTTACAACAGGATCCCACCAGAGTCGCCACTAAATGTTGCACGTTTTACTATGGGCGTAAAACGCGTTTATTGGAGTGTATTAACACGCCTCCGAGTTCGACGTGTGCTTAACACTGCTAGGCTCTGTTCTATGTAATTATTTAGCTCTGGAGTCGCCAGTTGCCGTATAGGCAACGTCACAAGTATTCCAAGGTCAAGTTCAAAGTAATAAAGACGATACACCGATTAGTAAAGTTCAAACGATCAATATTTATTATACAGTTATAATAAATACTCATGCACACTAAGAGACTAAGCTATAACTAAACTTAAGCAAACAGAATACTTATCTAACAGGAACAGGCAAGGTCAGAGAACGAGGCCTTCGTCCTGGTCTTGGTACTGCAGCCTTCAGCAAGCGTTCTGGTACTTGGGAGTCTAGTGGGCTTGGATCGCGTAGCGAGCGTTGAACTTACGGTTTCGGCGGCTGGTGCTCAACGGCTGGAGTCAGGATGCGCGATGTCAGTCGGAGCCGGAGCACGGGTTTAACAGACCGGACAACACGAGGTCCCTATCTTTTATAGGGGTTCCGTTGTCCTTCCCTCTTCTCGGGCGGGCTCTAACTATTGGATCAATTTCTTATCGATACTGGATTAATTCCCCAATGCGAGGGGGTCTCTGTGATGGAGGGGGCGTTTCTTATGTCCTTTTGTTTGGAGGTTTCTGGTGCCTCGATGTCTGGGTCTTGATTAGAATGTGTCCATTCAGAACCAAATGTATCTATTGTGTGGGTGTTCAAGTCTGATGGCCTCATTAGCATGCAAAGCGTTTTGCCATTTGCACCTAGCTAAGGTCTTTTCACCTGAGCCCAAACTGGTTTCTGCTGCTGCAGAATGCAAACTGCTCTTTGCAGACTGCTGTTCTGGCTAAACTGTCTGTTTCCCAGCAGCCTTCCATTTTAGTTTGGCTCAGTGTCCATTTTGCGTGGCCAGCATGGCTACAATTGTTAGAAGGAGTTTAAAAACACGGAGGTTATATTGCAGCTGTGTAAGGTCACACTTGGAGTACTGTGTACAATTTTGGTCTCCTTACTTGAGAAAGGATGTCCTGGCACTGGAGGGGGTGCAATTAAGGGGCAATTTAGCGTGATCAATCCACCTATCATGCCCATCTTTGGCATACCTTTTACCATCTTATATACCTCAATTAGATCTCCCCTCATTCTTCTAAACTCCAGAGAGTATAGGCCTAGACTGTTCAATCTTTCCTCATACAACACAACCGGCTGCCATCCTGCTTTTTAATCTCTTTCCTCGCTCCCTGAGATCTACTTTCAGGATCTCATCCCTCATTCTGCCTACGTCGTTGGTACTGATGTGGACCACAACCTCTGGATGTTCAGCCTCCCTCATACGAATGTCCTGCAGCTCTCTTGATGCTGGCACCAAGGAGTTAACACATGTCTAAGGCCGCGGAAATGCCTGTCTATTCCCCTAACTATTGAATCCCCTGCCACTATTGCTCTTCTGCTCTTCTTCCTCCACTCCTGCACAGCTGAGCCACCCCGCACTGCCACGGACCAGGCTCTGGCTGCACTCTTCCTCGGAACCATCGCCCTCGCTCGTATCCAAAATGGAAAGCCGGTTAAAGAGTGACTGAGATGGACTCAGGGGACCCCTGCAATACTGGCCTGGTCCTCCTAAACTGTCTGGGGGTCACCCGTTCATTCTCGGTCTACAGTTTGACCACCTCCCTAAATATGCTATCCATATAGTGTGGTGATATGCATCACTGTAAATACACAAGGGGTTAATGTAAATACACGTAGACTAGATAGACACTAGAGGGAGCACCAGAGACATGACACACAGACATTCAACCAATAGGCCAGTAAGATAGGACACGACCAATGGGAATTCAAGACACACACAGGGGTGACACTACCACAGAGGGGCATTACACCAACCTATATAAAAGGGCACAGCACACATGCTCAGCCTCTTTCCAGTGCAGACACTCAGTGAGTACACAGGGTTGATTTGAAACACATCACACCCACCACGTGGATTGTAGCAGACTGGTTCGTCAGTCTGAGTAGCTATAGCAGGATTAACGGGAGAGTTGAATCCAAGTAGGAGAATCGTTAACAGTTTAATAAATGTGTTAAAGCTATCTCCAAGTCTGAACCTTCCTTTGTTAGAGTGCACCCAGGAAACAGCTTATGCTACATCAAGAGCATAACAAAACACATGGTTCTCACCTCATGGATGTACGATAGTGACTCCAACCCATCGTTCGAGTTCCAAAATCTGGAGCTCAAGTTTCTGCATTTGGTGACATATTCTGCACATGTAGGCTACAGGAAGCATCCACAACTTTCCTTGTGTTATAGGATGCGCATTTCATGTGGCCAAACTGCCCTATCATGCGTTAACTTTACTATATTTTACTTTGCCTTTACTTCATCTTACTTCCCTTCCGCTTGCATCACATAATTAACCTAAAAAAACTGTTTTTACTGAAAAACATTTTTAAAATGTTCAGCTCTTTACAGATGCTCCTAACAGCAGTTTCCTATCAACTAATCATAGATCATAGAATTTACAGTGCAGAAGGAGGCCATTCGGCCCATCGAGTCTGCACCGGCTCTTGGAAAGAGCACCCTGCTCAAGCCCACACCTGCACCCTATCCCCATAACCCAGTAACCCCACCCAACACTAAGGGCAATTTTGGACACTAAGGGCAATTTAACATGACCAATTCACCTAACCTGCACATCTTTGTGACTGTGGGAGGAAACTGGAGCACCCGGAGGAAACCCACGCACACACGGGGAGGATGTGCAGACTCCGCACAGACAGTGATCCAAGCCAGGAATCCAACCTGGGACCCTGGAGCTGTGAAGCAATTGTGCTAACCACCATGCTACCGTGCTGCATAATCAGCATACATTTTTTCTGTGACGCCACTTTGACTTTTGTAAAACACAATCAGCTCCTGAAGGCTCCCAATTGGAGGTACTCCTGCACAGGTCCAGTTTCTTTTAGCTCCTTGAAGGTAAGTGAAGGCCCCGAGTGTCGTCCTCTGTTCATTCACATCCGATTAGAGGCGTTCCCGCGCAGGTCCGGTTCCTTTCTACTCTCTGAATATAACCACTTACCCCTGAGTCAGAAGGTTCTGTGTTCAGGACCCACCTCAGTGTCTTGAACACAAAAATCTAGGCTAACGCTGGCAGTGCTGAGGGAGTGCTGCACTAGTGGAGGAACTGTGTTTTGGAGGACACGTTAAACCGAGGGCTTGGCTGCCTTCTCAGGTGGGCATAAAAGATCCCATGTCACTGGGCGCAACCGAACAGCCATGCTGCGCCCGAAAGGCAGCGGGCGATGGTCCAACGTAGCTGATAGAAGCCGGGAGACCCCGCTCCCATGATCTACCCGGCTTGCAATGCCTTGCACTGTAAATTCTATGATTCTACATGATTCTATGATCTAATGCGATCTTGCGAGACGTTGCGATGTGAATCCCGCCCACTGTGGGCGTGATCACTTTTTGACATCTGCATATTCGAGCGAGATAGCTAGTCTCACTGTACCATGCAGTTTCCCAAGTCACCCGAGGTGTTGTGATTTATCCCCTTCTCTTGGGAGACCTCAGGTGAGCACCGTTCAGTACTGGTCTCCACAAACAGGGACCAGACAGAACAGCACTCATGGGGGTCTCTCACGGGATTGGAGGCTCCCAGCTGCATGCCCTTTTGGCAGGGTGATACACTGGCAGTGCCACATGGGTGTCAGTCTGGCACTGCCAGCTGGCAGGGGCACTTCCAGTGTACTCATTTAGCACTGCCAAGCTGGCATTTTTCATGCTGCGGTGATCAGGCTGGGGATGCCATGCAGGGTTGTTGGGAGTGTGCGGGGGGGGGGGGCCTGGAGGCCCTCCAATAGTGAGTTGGGGCTTGCGGGGTTCGGAGGCTCCAGAGATTGGAACACCATTTAAAAATGGCGTCCCGATCTCTTGCTACACTGAGGGGTTCCGGCGAGCGGAACTTCTCAGTGCAGAAAAGGGGCCTATGTGCAGCCTCAGCCGCGCGTTCCCCTCTGAGCCCCTTTTCTAACCCGAATAACATTTAATAGTGTTCTGTTTCTCGGTGCTGCAAGCACTGGGAAATATGTGGCTAAACGCGCTCGCTGCGAGACTTTGTCACATTTAGTTAAATCGCTCCCACTATTTCAAAGAAGAGGAGGGGAACCATTCCTGATGCCCCGGCCAATATTTATTCCCCAAGTCAAAGTCACATTAAATGCTGTTTGTAGGAAAATTGGCTGCATGTTTCCTATATTACAAAGTGACTACACTTCATAAGCACTTAATTAGTGTAAAGCGCTTTGAGGCATCTTGAGGTTGTGAAAAGTGCCTAATGAATTTCTTTCCAGCTTTCTTTTTAGCTATGAAAAATAAACCAAGCATTTCTTTTTCCTCTGATGCCATCAGTTGTTAATTTTCTGTGGAGTACAGACAACATGGACAAAAACATAAGCAGCTACATGGAACAAGTCCACGTGAGAACGGGAAGCTTTATCCTGGTGCGGTTATTTTCTCTTTGGGCATCAGTGGAAACTGCTAGCTGTGGATCGACCACACACCCTCCACTTACCTCATTTGTTTCTTCCACTGAATTCGACTGAATGGGAAATCTTTGACCTGTGGGGTATGTGGGGGTGGGACAGGACGACTGAGCTGCCAGTGGCCAGGCCACCTAGTCGGCAAACCTGGAGTCGATCGGGTTGGCCCATGTGCGGCGGCCCTGGCACGCACATCGTGCAGTTTCATGTGTCTGCCTGGGCCCCATGCCCTGCTCATTGTGGCCTACCTCTGCATCCTCCTCTTCGGACAAGGCCGGGTTCATCCTCCTCCAGCATGTCGACCCTCTGCAGCGCAATGTTGTGTAGGACACAGCAGGCCAGCACGGTGTGGGAGACCCTCTTACGGCTGTACTGGAGGGCCTCACCAGAGCTGTCCAGGCACCTGAATCGCATTTTCAAGATGCGAATGCACCACTCAATGACGCCCCTGGTTGCTGCATGGACGTCGTTATAGTGGTTCTCTGCATTGGTCTGGGGCCTCTGGACAGACGTCATCAACTGCAACCGCAGTGGATCACCCCTGTCACCCATGGGTGCACCTGAAATCTGTCGGGCACTTTCAAGCGAGCAGGATGAATGTGTCGTGCCCGCCACCTGGGTACCAGCCAAACTGCACGTTTATGGAGTGGCAGCCCTTCCAGTTTATAAAGGGCAGCCCCTCATGCGGTGGGGCTCGTAGGGGGACATGTATCCCATCGATCTTCCCCTGGACCTGGGGTATGGCTGCAATGGCGGCACATCCCACTGTCCTGGTGAGTTGATGGGCTCTGTCCACATTGAAGTTTATACCGTGCACCGCCCGGGTATATAGGCCATGTGTGGTGGTGCAGATGCACCTGTGTACAGATGTGTGGGAGACCCAGACAGGTTCCCACTCAATGCCTGGAAGGACCCCATGGCTTGGGAGTTCAGGACGACCGTCACCTTGATAGTCACCGGGAGCCAATGTCCTTCCCCATTTCCCCGTGGGTCCAGATGCACCAATCAGGCAGAGATGTTGCACGGTCTCCTTGCGCAGCCGAGGTTGTTGACGAGATGCTCAGGCCGATAGGCCCTCGACTGACAGGCGCTGCCGATGTGGCTCTGCCTTCCCAGCTCCTCCTCAGCCTGTTGGGCGTACAGCCCTCCAGTCTCACCAGCTGGCCCCTGCTCCTCTGGGGCAGGCTCCTGCTCTGCAAGGTCCTCCTCAGGCTATTCCTGTTTGTGGAGCCTCAGTGCATCCACAAGGGCTACTGCAGCCAAGCATTCCTGGCTGGACTCCATAATCCATTGTCTGCGGGGTAAAGGGCAGACATGTTAACATGGTGAGTACTCCCATGCCCATCCAGGTCCAACGGGCTACACAGTCGCTCTGGCTTGCATTGCTCCTGCATGTTCCCCACCTCAATCCCACCCCCATACCTCAGCTTCTCCCACCAACACGTTGCCTTCTGCACTGCACCCCTGACCCCACCAGATTCCCATGCCAGCGAAACGCTCTGCGGCCATTGTTCTGCGCTTTCCTTTGTGGTTTACTGTGTGAGTCCTCCTTGGGTGGGCCATGTGATTCCCCGCCAGCAGGGTAGCATCAGGTTGTGGGGTAGGGGTGGGCGGAGGTCAATGAGTGCCACCAACTGGCTCCATACTTGGTGGCATGCGTGCAGGAAGGGCCCATGGATGGGACTGGGCGAGGGGGATGGACACTTGTTGGGACTGTAGCTGCTGTAGGCCATGTATGCAATGCATCAGTTGTGCCTACCTGTCTGGGGGCAGGATGGGTGGGAGCAGGGATGCATTGGGCAGGCCGGTGTTCCTGCGGGATGGTCTAGCTGATAGTGCCACCGGTGGAGCATCCACCCTGAGAGTGGCAGAGTGCCAGGGTGGGTGCCAAAGGCCATGTTGCATGCGCCCGCTGTGCGGGAGGTCTGGGGGTGGAGGGGGAGGGAGGAGGGGAGCAGGGGGGCACCCACAGGGAAGGTGGCGCTCTGCACATTACAGGACAGTCAGTAGAGTGCGCTGCCAGATGGCTGCCTTGCGGACTGTGGTAATGGTGGTCCATGTCCACACACCCCAGTCCAGGAGGGCCATCCCGGCCCCATGGCCTATCTCCTGGTCACCCCCCCCCCCCCGCCGCCCCCCCATCCCCCCCCCCCATTCCCATCCCCCCCCCCCGCTACTCCCCCCGGTCCTGGCAGACGCTCTCCCATCCAGCCCTTCAAATTATTTTCATCACTGGGGGCCCCTCCAATCTCAGGGGCATTGCTCCCCTCAGGCCTTGGCCCTTGGCTGTGTCATCCTGGCACCTGGGCACCCTGGTACTGCCACCCTGGCAGTGTTCCTGCCAGCTTGGTAGTGCCACATGGGCACCTTGGCAGTGCCATGATGGCAATGCCAACATGCCTGTGTTCCTGGGGAGGGCCAGGGGGCAGACCTGCCCTGACCATCAGGGGCCTCCATATTCACCATTCATCGAAAGCAAAAATCAGTGTGATGGGTTGAAACTCAAGTGTAGTTACACACAGATTACCTGTGAGGATGCTCTTGGAATGTTGTGTACATTATTGGACAGCTTATCTTCAAAAGGACTTAGAACAGTACAGCACAGAACAGGCCCTTCGGCCCTCGATGTTGTGCCGAGCAATGATCACCCTACTCAAACCCACGTAACCCGTATACCCGTAACCCAACAATCCCCCCATTAACCTTACAGTACGGGCAATTTAGCATTGTGGCTGTAATCTCCAATGAGTGGCTCGTAGAAACTAACAATTCTAATGAATGATTAAAAACAAAAGCTGAGGGAAAGGATCCAGGTTTCTCAAATGGTTAGAAGAATGCATTGAGCAGATCTGGTACTAACTAATGAGTAAGATTATAAAATTGGCAAGCATTTAAGACTTAAGATTAGAGGGCATGTGCACAAATTGGCTACTGTGCTTCCTACATTGTAAAGTGACTACATTTCAAAGATACTTAATTGGCTGCAAAACACTTTAGGACAATCTATGGCCATGAAAGGTGTTACATGATGCCAGGTTTTTGTGAGCCTGGATTTTGTGGTCGGTGGCAAAGCATTAAGGGTACTCACTACCGATCGGCTGGTGTCTGCAGGAAAGCTTGTATCTGAGCCTTGAGCGGTGACTGCGACCTCAGGACATCTGCGCTACCCTGCGCATGGTCCACACCCCGAAATTGTAGTCACATTCCGAGGAGTAATGACAGCAAATGCTGATGGTTTGCTGTCAACCCTTCCCATCCCCTTCCCACCCTCCGCAAAATCTCTCCCGCACACTCCACTTTGCAGTACCGTTCAGTTATTACAGGTTTGTGGGCAGACTCCTTCCTGGCAGCCCCTCTGGAGCTCCAGGCGTCATCTTTTATCTGGTATATCTCTTCAGGATTGCAGGTTTAATCATCTCCTTTCAATTACTGTCCAACACCTCTACAGCAGTGGTGGCCAATCTGCGGCTCTGGGGCCACATGTGGCCCATCAGAGTTCTGAGTGTGGCCCACGAGACGTTTTGTTGAGTATTGCCTGTGCGCATAGTGGCAACATTCCGCTGCCTTTCCATCTGCGTAATTTTTCAGAATAAGACCATGAGAAATAGAAGCAGGAGTAGGCCATTTAGCCCTTCAAGCCTGCCCCACCATTTAATAAGACCATGGCTGAGAACAGTCACGAAGTCCACTTTCTTGCCATATCTCCGTAACTCTTAACTCCCCTACTGATTAAAACCTATCAATCTCAGCCTTGAAAATGTTCAAGGACTCAGTCTCCACAGCTTCCTGGGGTAAAGATTCACCACTCTTTGGGAGAAGAAATTATTCCTCAAATCTGCCTTAAATGCCCTCTGGTCACACATTAAGGGGATGCTCATTTAAGACGGATTTAAGGGATAGAGACCCAGAGCCAGGATCGAACCTGGGACCTCGGCGCCGCGAAGATTCAAAGACTTTTGACGAGCTGGCAGCACTTGCGATGGACCATTGTTACCCAAACCGTCGGTGATAATTCAGAGGTACAGGTTCAACACAGCAGGGCGAACCCCGGGTGAGTTGGTCACAGAATTCTTGATGCATCTACACAAGCCGGCCAGGCATTGTGACTATGGGTCATCCATTCCTGAAATGATGTGGAACCGCCTCGTGTGTGGCATAAACAACATGTTGACCCAAGGTAGGATTTTGGCAAAACATTCTTTGGACTTAAAAAAAAGCCATAGAATTACCCCTCTCATGTGAAAACATGGAGACGGGAGTCGAGGAACTCCAGGACTCAATAGTTTGGGGACTGAATTACGTTGGGTGCCCCCACCATTCCAGTGAGTAATGCCCTCCAAGAACAGAGCCTATGGGACCCAGTCACTACCCAAGCAACATTGAGGGCAGACCCATTGAAGAGCTAATGCAGCCCAATGAGACATCTCTTCTGAGCTCCAGGAGGATGACTCACAGCGGTGCTGCCCCTGTGGTCAAAGGAATTCACATAATCATAGAATCATAGAATGTACAGTGCAGATGGAGGCCATTCGGCCCATCGAGTCAGCACCGGCCCTTGGAAAGAGCACCCCACTTAAGCCCACACTTCCGACCTATCTTTGTAACCAAGTAACCCTACCCAAACTTTTTGGACACTGAACTGAGGGCAATCTAGCGTGGCCAATCTACCTAACCTGTACCTCTTTGGACTCTGGGACGAAACCGGAACACCCGGAGGAAACCCACGCAGACACAGGGAGAACATGCAGACTCCACACAGACAGTGACCCAAGCCAGGAATCGAACCTGGGACCCTGGAGCTGTGAAGCAACTGTGATAACCACTCTGCGACCGTGCTGCCCGGAATGCCAGAACCATCAGCGAGCACGTCACCCTGGTCAGGGGCCACACCTACCCAGAACCACAGCTTTACACTTAGCTCAACCCGAGGATGACGACTGCAAGAAGCTCAACTGCATTGCAGGATGAAGAGTAGCCCCCATCATGATCACCATCCAGCTAAATGGCCTCCGGTGAGAAGTGGAAATAGACACAGGGGTTGCTTTCTCGGTTATTGAACAACAAATGTACGAGAAAATCGGTTCGGGGATCCAACACCTAGACCTAAAGGACACGAGGTAGGATAAGGTTGCCATAGTCCCAGGTGACCATCGGCTGCTTTTCCCTTTGAGGAGGTGAGTTGACTGGTGGTGGTTTAACCTGAGAATCACCACACCTCAGGCGAGGGGCAATTTTGAGAAGGCAGGGCTTTCATGAATAACCTCCATGCATGGAGAGTCCCCAATAAGGGATATCAAGGCACAATTGTCGACATATACCGGAGAACCATTGGTCATTTTCGGAACAATGACAACTGAGGTTACCTTTGGGCAGAAATCTGTTCGCCTGCCATTGGTAGTGTTTCAGGGGCCCGGATCCAGTTTGTTGGGCGCGACTGGTTCATAGAATCCCTACCCACCCACGAACCATCCTTTGATCTTTGATCTTACATCATCCATGCCAGCTCACTCAATAACCGCCATGGGCAGATCTCAGGAGCCATGTCGAAATGTAATAAAGTAGAGGCTTAAATATATATTACCAGCTTTACTATACTAAAAAGAAATCTCTAACATTCATAGAAGTCTATTCAAAACATTTAAATTCCCTCAAGCCCCCACTCTGTAGCTCTGCAAGTTTATTTCTTTTTATAATGATGAGCCATCAATTGCACGAGAGACGAGTTGCTTTACAAAAGTTTGGCTTTAATAAACTGGAACTTAGCCCTGCTAAGTTGGACGACCGCCGGGCGTTTGACTATTTATACCTCGGCAAGGAGGCGTGGTTAACTCAGCCTCTCGACCAATCGGTCGAGAGGCACATGACCGACCAGGGCCAATGGTAAGCTGGTGTTCTGCCCCAATGGCAGACAGCTATGCAAATCATATCACCACATATAACACGCAATTTCCTTTTGAAATCATTAATCATCTCTGTTTCCAGTTTTTGAAGGCAGTAAGTTTCAAAGCTGCAAAAAGAGGATCTTCCTCATATTCTCCCCCTATGGCAACCCCACCTCGTCTAGACCACTTGCACAAAACATGTGCAAGATAGGAGGGGATAATAATGTCCTTACTGAGTAAACTACAGAGCATGTCAAGTTTCATTTGCATATTATATCTGATCAATTACGAGAAGACGAGAGTAGAATGAGATGTGTGGCCTCCTACAGCAGCTGACGAAATGGCTGCTGTACGGGGAGCACACATATTTATACTCTGCCTACTGGGCGGAGCCAGCAGGCGGGGATCCACCCTCGGACCTGTAGTACAGGGGCCTTACCGTAAAACACATATATATACAGTATATACATCAGTGGTGACTACCACATTCACCCCCTGTTAAAAAATGAGTCCAGTGGGGGTGGTAGAGAACTATATACAGAAAGTTATGTTTAAAATTACAGATAATATTACAAATTACAAATTCAGGCGGTCCGGTGCCTTGATCTGCCATCGAGAGCGCCACAGTGCTGGTGGCGACTCAGGCGGCGACTTGATCTTCGGTGACTCCAGGATCGTGCCGAAATCCTCTTCATCCCCGGGTGGGAGCAAGGGGAGGATGGACTGTGCCGGAGCAGGGGCTGCGGTGGGATACGCTGGGGGAAGGGAGGGTGGCGCCGGGGCAGAGGGGGGTGGTGTGTGTGGAACCAGCTGGTGCCAGGTCCCTGAGGGAGACTGTGTCTTGGCGGCCGTCAGGGTACGTTACATAAGCCAACGTGTGGGTTGGCGTGGAGTAGCTGTACCCTCTCAACAAACAGGTCTGCCTTGTGGAGTCGCACGTGTCTACGGAGGATAACAGGTCCTGGAGCTGCCAGCCATTTTTGGGAGCGAAACGCCAGAGGTGGACTTCCTGGGGAAGGCAAGGAGACGTTCATGGGGGGTTTAATTAGTCGCGGTGCACAGGAGCGACCGAATGGAGTGACGTGCGTCGGGGAGGACCTCCTGCCAGTGGGAGGCAGGGAGATTTCTGGACCGTAGCGCCAGCTGGACGGCCCTCCAGACCGTCCCATTCTCCCGCTCCACCTGCCCATTTCCCCTGGGGTTGTAGCTGGTCGTCCTGCTCGAGGCAATATTGGCGGAGCTCATCGCTCATGAATGAGGATCCCCAGTCTATGGAGGGTGCGTGAAAAGAATGCCACAGGCCTGCCTGCCTGGTTGAGGGTGGCAGCCAGAGCGACGTCTGATGCATCGCTCTCGACTTGGAAAGGCAGCGTCTCGCCGACCGCGTGCATCGCGGCCTTGGCAATGTCGGCCTTGATACAGTTGAAGGCCTGGTGAGCCTCGGCCGTCAGGGGGAAAGCGGTGGAGTGAATGAGTGGGCGGGCCTTGTCCGCATTGTTTGGGACCCACTGGGCGTAATACGAAAAGAACCCCAGGCATCGTTTGAGGGCCTTGGGGCAGTGCGGGAGGGGGAGTTCCATGAGGGGGCGCATGCGATCAGGGTCGGGCCCCAGAACTCCGTTCTGGACCACATAGCCGAGGATGGCTAAGCGGTTCGTGCTGAACACGCACTTCTCCTTGTTGTACATGAGGTTGAGGAGAGTGGCGGTATAGAAGTTTGGAAAGGTTGGCGTCATGGTCCTGCTGGTCGTGGCCGCAGATGGTGATATTGTATAGGTATGGGAAAGTGGCCCACAGTCCGTACCGGTCAACCATTCGGTCCATCTCCCGTTGGAAGACCGAGACCCCGTTGGTGACGCTGAAGGGAACCCTAAGAAAGTGTTAAAGGCGGCCGTCTGCTTCGAACGCAGTGTATGGGCGGTCTGCCTTGCAAATGGGGAGCTGGTGGTAGGCAGATTTCAGGTCCACTGTCGAGAAGACCCGGTACTGTGCAATCTGATTCACCATATCAGATATGCGTGGGAAGGGGTACACGTCGAACTGCGAGCACCAATTGATGGTCTGACTGCAGTCAACGACCATCCTGTTTTTCTCCCCAGTTTTGACCACTATCACTTGGGCTCTCCAGGGACAGTTGCTGGCCTCGATGATGCCTTCCAGGAGCAGCCGCTGGAGTTCAGACCTGATGAAGGTCCTGTCCTGGGCACTGTACCGTCTGATCCTGGTGGCGATGGGTTTGCAATCCGGGGTTAGGTTTGCAAAAAGGGAAGGCGGGTCGACCTTAAGTGTCGCGAGGCTGCACATGGTAAGGGGTGGTAAGGGCCCGCCAAATTTCAGGGTTAGGCTCTGGAGGTTGCCCTGGAAGTCCAGGCCAAGTGGCAAGGCAGTGCAGATGTTGGGGAGGACGTAGAGGCGGAAGCCGCTGAACTGCACGCGCTGGACGTTGAGGGTCGCGATGCAGTACCCCTGGATGACCACGGAGTGGGATCCTGATGCCAGGGAGATTATCTGGTTAGCGGGGTGTACCGCGAGGGAGCAGCGCCTTACCTTAGTGGGGGTGAATGAAGCTCTCAGTGCCCCCGGAATCCAGCAGGCAGGAGATCTCGTGGCCGTTGACCTTCACCTTTGTTGAAGCGGCCGCGAGGTTGTGTGGTCGAGACTGGTTAATCGTGACCGAGGCGAGTCGCGGCTGGTTGTCAGCGGTTGCAGGCGATCAGCGGCCTGATGAGGTGCCTGACGGGCAGGGGTCCTGAGGCAGGTAAGATGGTGGCGCCCACGGGCCACACGTGTCCTGGGGGAGGCAGGATGGCGGCGCCTTGGGGCTGCACGTGTCCTGGGCAGGCAAGATGGCGGCGCCCATTGGTCCTGGGAGAGACAAGATGGCGGCGCCCACGGACTGCACGTGTTGTGAGCAGAGCAAGATGGCGGCGCCCACTGGCCACACGTGGGGGGTGCCGGGGCAATAGCGGCGATTGAGCGGGCCTGGCACACTTGCCACAGGCCTTGCAGAGGGTGTTCCGTGCCGGGCAGTGCTGTCGGGGGTGTTTTGACTGCTCGCAGAAGTAGTATTTGGGTCCCCCGGGATTGGTTGGCTGCTGCGCGGCACAGGCGTGGGGTTGGCTGAGAGTGGTCGCTGATGGGGTGGCCGTCTGCGGGGTCCACGATGCACAGGGGGGGGGGGTGGGCCGCACGGTCAGGGGCAAAGGCCTGAATGTCGCGTGATGCGACCATAAATGAGAGCGCTAGTTTTTTGATCGCCGCGAGGTCGAGCGTGGTCCCTTCTAAGAGGTGCTGGCGGATGTAGTCAGACCCTATGCCCGTAACAATTGCGTCTCTCATCAGCAGATTCGAGTGTTCCGTGGCCAAAACAGCCTGGCAGTCACAGGGCGGGATTCTCCCAACCTCCGCCGGGTCGAAGAATCGCTGGGGGGGGCGGCGTGAATCCCGCTCCCGCCGTCCACCGATTTCTCCGGCACTAGTGATTCGGCGGGGGCGGGAATCGGCCGCCCTCCGGCGATTCTCTGACCTGCGATGGGCCGAAGTCCGCTGGTTTTTTGCCAGTCCCACCGGCGTAGATTAGACTAGGTCCCTTACCGGCGGAACCTGGCGGCGTTGGCGATCTCCGGGGTCCTGGGGGGGGGCGTAGGGCAATCTGTCCCCGGGGGGGTGCCCCCATGGTGGCCTGGCCCGCGACTGGGGCCCACCGATCCGCGAGCGGGCCTGTACCGTGGGGGCACTCTTTTCCTATGCGTTGGCCGTGTCAGCCTCCGCGAAGATCAACCCATCGGTGACCCCCCCGCGCATGCGCGGGGATGACATCAGCAACCGCTGACGCTCCAGCGCATGTGCGGACTCGCGCCGGCTGGTGGAGTCTCTTTTGCCCCGGCTGGCGTGGCGCCAAAGGCCCTCCACGCCAGCCGGTGGGGCGCAAACCACTCCGGCGCCGGCCTAGCCCCTGAAGGTGCGGAGGATTCCGCATCTTTGGGGCGGGCCGACGCCGGAGAGGTTCACGCTACTCCGTCCCGCCGGGACCTCCCACCCCTCTGGAAATGGGAGAATCCCGCCCACAGTCTCTAACTGGGTGAGCAGGGCAAGCCAGAAATCTTCCACCGACTCACCGTGAAGTTGGCACTGTGTGGAGAGGAGATGCCTGGCGTAGATTTTGTTAGTCCGCTGAGCGTAGTTTTCCTTCAGTAGCGCCATGGCCTCTGCGTAGGTCGGCGCATCCTGGACGAGGGGAAAGATGTTGGAGCCCAGCCGCGTGTACAGGATCTGGAGCTTCTGTGGTTCTGGGATTGCGTCTGGCGCAGAGCCGATGTACGCTTCAAAACAGGCTAGCCAATGTTCAAAGTCCTTTTTGGCGTTGTCTGCTTGAGGATGCAGCTGCAGGCAATCCGGCTAATAAATTGATGCACTATCAATTACGAGAAGATGAGACTAGAATGTAATCGAGGCTTTGTTACACTGAGATGTGTGGCGTCCTACAGCAGCTGATGAAATGGCTGCTATACGGGGAGCACATATATTTATACTCCGCCTACTGGGCGGAGCCAGCAGGCAGGGATCTACCTCTGTACCTGTAGTACAGGAGCCTTACCCTAAAACACACACATATACAATGTATACATCAGTGGTGACTACCATATTATCATAGAGAGTTGTTGCAGCAGTATAGGTATCTCACTAGAGACGATATCAGTCTTTAAAAAATACTCCAGCTATTTTACGTGGAATTACAACTCTAGTGCTCGCAATGTGGTGTCATCACCAAACCTAAAGCAAGTAGTACTTTAACATTCCTTAAACTTTGACAATCCTCACTGCTTAGTGAATTAAGGTCGTATTTTAACCAATCTGTTCCACACACTGGCCTCACACATGCAAACTGCCCAGATCGAACGACTACGGAAGTGTATGCTGAGATTGATCTCAATTCCCTCAGTCTTGGTTTATGACAGTCCCCGTCATGTCATAGAGCTTGAAACTTTACAAACAAGAACAGTGAATACTCATACCTTACACAGTCTGCACAATTTCAAAACCGGTTACCCACAGCATTCCCAGGGCAATCAAGGCAACTTTGAAGGTTGTCTAAATTCAACACATAAGGTGCAGGACAGAATGGTACCGACTGACATCCCCTATTCCTTACGTGGTTCGGTCCTTAAATGATGCAAGTTATATGTACTACAACGACTATGTTGTAGGAATGGTGTATTGGTTTGTAATTGTAGTCTAATTTTAATTCAATTTTATCTTTTTAGTATCTCGCTTATTACGATCCTGGACCAGATCCCAACAGTTGGTAGGATACTGGACAGTGGTAGGATACTGGACAGCAACCCTAATATTTAACTTAATTTGTAAGACTGTATGTGAGGAAAGAATATTTTGCTCCAGGAGTGACTCCACACACAAATAGGGATATAGTATATTAAAACAAATTATATTATTAATACAGTATCAGGACTCTTGTTTAACTTTCTTTTACTAAGAATTGATTCTCTAGCTGTTCGAAGGTGTAGAAAATGGAACTTTATTGCTAATTACTCACTTTAATACACATACATCAGAACTGAATCAAAACTTAGGAAAACAGTACATAAACATAGTCAAAAACATAGAACACAGAACATACAGTGCAGAAGGAGGCCATTTGGCCCATTGAGTCTGCACGACCCACGTAAGCCCTCACTTCCACCCTATTCCCGTAACCCAATAACCTCGTAACCTTTTGGTCACTTAGGGAAATTTATCATGGCCAATCCACCTAACCTGCACATCTTTGGACATGGCAAAGGAAAGCATTAAACACAAAAGCATAAAGAAATTACTTTAAACACAAATAGATGATTCAAGAATTCAGGAAGGCAGGGATTCCGGAACAAAACCTCGTCTCTAAAGTCTTACTTTTAATGGAATCCTTATCTATGGTCTAATCCCTCATTTATTCTCATTGGTTTATAATTCTCAGTTGAGACCTCTTGATTTGTTCAAATAGATGTCTGTTACTTAGAGGATGTTTCATTCATCAAACATTGGCCATTACTTAAGACTGACTGATGTTCATCCAAGTTAGTTCTGAATCTACATGCGCAGTCTTATGAAAATAGGTTTCTCACCCCACTGCTGGCCATAGACTTTGCTGTAACTAATTAGTTGATACATTCTCATTGCTAAATGCACTGAAATAGAATGGTCAACTCATTATATGAAACATTTAATTGAAACAATGTTGAAATTTCCACAGGCAAGACAGGAGACTAAAGTTTAGCAGTTGACTCCTTATATAAAACAATGACTATATTCTCATAGTCAACACATTTTTAATAATTTCACTCTTAAAAAATTTTTTTTTTATTAAGGTATTTGAAAATGTTTGTAAAAATAACATAGACAATGACATCAACATGGTATAATAAACATTCCCCCCCCCCCATCTCAGTCTTCACACACCCCAACCATACAACAACAATCCGGCCCTCCACCCCTCTCCCCCAATGGAATACTGCATCTGCTGACATTTTAATTTTGCCTAAAAAAGGCGACGAACGGCAGCCACCTCCGGGTGAACCTGACCAATGACCCTCTTAAGGCGAACTTTATTTTCTCGAGACTGAGAAACCCAGCCATGTCACTAAACCAGGTCTCTACACTCGGGGGCTTCGAGTTCCTCCACATTAACAAGATCCGTCTCCGGACTAGCAGAGAGGCAAAGGCCAAGACGTCAGCCTCTTTCGCCCCTGAACTCACGGCTCTTCCGACGCTCCAAGGATCACTACCTCCGGACTCGGCACCACCTCTGTTTTTAGCACCGTGGACATTGCATCAGCAAAACCCTACCAAACCCTCTAAGCTTCGGGAATGCCCAAAACATAGAACATAGAACATAGAACATAGAACAGTACAGCACAGAACAGGCCCTTCGGCCCTCGATGTTGTGCCGAGCAATGATCACCCTACTTAACCCACGTAACCGGTATACCCGTAACCCAACAATCCCCCCATTAACCTTACACTACGGGCAATTTAGCCTGGCCAATCCACCTAACCCGCACATCTTTGGACTGTGGGAGGAAACCGGAGCACCCGGAGGAAACCCACGCGCACACGGGGAGGACGTGCAGACTCCGCACAGACAGTGACCCAGCCGGGAATCGAACCTGGGACCCTGGAGCTGTGAAGCATTGATGCTAACCACCATGCTACCGTGAGGCCCCAACATGTGGACATGATTTGCTGGGCTTCCCGCGCACCTCGCACACCTATCCTCAACCCCGAAAAACCTGCTCATCCTAGCCGCTGTCATGTGTGCCTGGTGGACTACGTTAAGTTGCATAAGGCTGAGCCTGGCACATGATGAGGAGGTATTAACCCTGCTTAGGGCATCCGCCCATAGACCCGTCTCTATCTCTCCACCGAGCTCATCCCACTTGCCCTTAAGCTCCTCCACCGGAGTTTCCTCCGCCTCCGAAAGCGCCTGGTAAATATCTGAAACCTTGCCCTCTCCCACCCAGGTACTGGAGACTACTCTGTCCTGTATCCACCATGGCGGCAGCAGCGGAAAGGCCGGCACCTGTTTCTCAGGAAGTCTCACACCTGCAAATACCTAAACCCATTCCCTGCTGGCTGGTTTAGCACAGGGCTAAATAGCTGGCTTTTAAAGCATGCCAGGAGCACGAGTTCAATTCCCGTACCAGCCTCCCCAGACAGGCGCCGGAATGTGATGACTAGGGGCTTTTCACAGTAACTTTATTTGAAGCCTACTTGTGACAATAAGCGATTTTCATTTTTTTTCCAATTCAAATTTATCCTCCAAGGCTTCCAAGCTGGGAAAGCTCCCATCTATAAATAGATCCCCCATCCTTCTAATTCCTGCCCTTTGCCAACTCCGGAACCCACCATCTAGCCTACCCGGTACAAACCTATGATTACCATAAATCGGGGTCCAAACCGATGCTCCCTCCACTCCCTGATATCTGTTCCATTGCCCCCAGATTCTCAGCGCCGCCACCACCACCGGACTTGTGGAGTATCGGGCAGGCGAGAACGAAAGAGGTATCAGTGCTCCCAAAAAAATGTATTTTGCATGACGCCGCCTCCATCCACTCCCATGCCGACCCCTCCCCCACTACCCACATCCTAATCATGGCTATATGAGCCACCCAGTAGTAATTGCAGAAGTTCGGCAGCGCCAACCCACCTTCCCCCTGACTGCGCTCCAGCAACACTTTCTTCACTCGCGGGTTTTACCCACCCACACACAGCCCGAAATAACCTTATTCACCCGCTTGAAAAAGGCCTTTGGGATGAAGATGGGAAGGCACTGAAAGACAAGCAGAAATCTGGGGAGGACCGACATTTTCACGGTCTGTATCCTCCCTGCCAGTGATAGTGGGAGCATGTCCCATCTCTTAAAGTCCCCTGCCATTTGGGCTACCAACCAGGATAGGTTTAACTTGTGCAGTGCCTCCCATTCCCGGGCCACATGAATTCCCAGATAACAAGAGCTCTTCCCTACCATTCTAAACGGCATCTCTCCCAGTCTCTTCTCCTGTCCTCTTGCCTGGATCGTGAACATTTCGCTTTTCCCCATGTTTAATTTATACCCTGAAAAATTGCCAAATTCCCCCAAGCTTCGCATCACTTCCCCCATCCCCTCCAACAAGTCTGAAATATACAAGAGCAGGTCATCAGCGTAAAGCGAGACCCGGTGCTCCACCCCCTCCCCCCCCCCCCCCCCCCCCCCCGCCCTCCCACCCCGAACCAGCCCTTTCCAGTTCCTAGAGGCTCTTAACGCCATGGCTAATGGCTCTATGGCCAGAGCAAACAGTAACGGGGAGAGGGGGCACCCTTGCCTCGTCCCTTGGTGTAGTTTAAAGTACCCCGACCTCAGCCGGTTCGTACGCACACTCGCTACTGGTGCCTGACAGAGCAACCGCACCCAGTCAATAAAGCCCTCACCAAACCCAAACTTTCCAACCGCCTCCCACAGGTAATCCCACTCCACCCGATCAAAAGCCTTTTCCCCATCCATCACTACCACCACCTCCACCTCCTCTCCTTCTGGGGGCATCATAATAACATTTAAAACATTGGCCTTTAGTTGGCTGCCCTTTACAAATCCCGTCTCGTCTTCCCCTATCACCCCCGGGACACAGTCATCAATCCTTGTGGCCAGTATCTTAGCCAGCAGTTTGGCATCCACATTCAGTAGAGAAATCGGCCTGTATGACTGATGCACTATCAATTACGACGAAATGAGAGTAGAATGCAATCGAGGCTTTATTACACTGAGATGTGTGGCCTCCTACAGCAGCTGACAAAATGGCTGCTGTTCGGAGAGCACACACATTTATACTCCGCCTACTGGGCGGAGCCAGCAGGCAGGGATCAACTTCCGTGCCTGCAGTACAGGGGCCTTACCGTAAAACCCATATATACAATATAATACAACAGTGGTGACTACCACAATGACCCGCATTGCTCCGGATCCTTCTCCCGGTTCAGGATCAATGAAATCGAGGTCTGCGACATTGTTGGGGGGAGGACTCCCTTCTCTCTTGCTTTGTTAAATGTCCTCACCAGCAGTGGGCTCAATATCTCTGAAAACCTCTTATAGAATTCCACCGGGTAGCCGTCCATCCCCGGGGCCTTGCCCGACTGCATGAACTCCAGCCCCTTGATTATTTCCTCAATCTTAATTGGGGCTCCCAGCCCTTCCACCAGATCCTCATCTACAATCGGGAATCTTAACTGATCCAAAAACTACCTCATCCCCTCCACACCAGCCGGGGTTCCGACTCATATAATTTACTATAAAAGTCCTTAAACACCTCATTCAACCCCACTGGGTCCAGGACAGTATTCCTGCCTCTACTCTTTACTTTACCTATCACCCTGGCCGCCTCCCTTTTTCTGAGCTGGTGCACCAACATTGTGCTAGCCTTTTCCCCGTACTCATAAATCGTTCCCCTTGCCTTCCTCAACTATTCCACCATTTTCCCTGTGGTCAACAGCCCAAACTCCGCCTGTAACCTCCGCCGCTCCCTCAGTAGCCCCGCGCCCGGGGCCTCCGAGTATCTCCTGTCCACCTGGAGCATCTCCTCCACTACTCTATCCCTCTCAGCCCATTCCGTCTTTTCTCTGTGGGCCTGTATCGAGATTAATTCCCCTTTGACCACTGCCATCAGAGCTTCCCAAACCGTCGCTGCGGAGACCTCCCCCACATCATTTGTTTCCAGGTAGTTCAGGATGGACTTGTTAACCCACCCACAGATCGCTTCGTCCTCCAGCAAACCCACATCCAGTCTCCCCAGTGGGCATTGCTCTCTCTCCACACTAACCCGTAGATCCACCCAGTGCGGGGCATGATCCGACACTGCGATTGCCGAGTACTCAGTATCCACCACCCTCTGTATTAGCACCCTGCTCAGAACAAAAAAGTCGATGCGAGAGTATAACTTGTGGACATGTGAGAAAAAGGAAAACTCCTTCGCCCTTGGCCGTGCAAACCTCCATGGGTCTACTGCCCCCCCCCCCCCCCCCCCCCCCCCACCCCACCATCTGTTCCATAAACCCCTTCAATTCTTTTGCTGCAGCCGACCTCCTCCCTGTCCTGGATTTTGACCGGTCCAATTCCGGATCAATGACTGTGTTAAAGTCCCCTCCTATGATCAGGTTATGTGACTCTAAGTCTGGGATCTTACCTAAAACCCGCCTCATAAATTCCACATCGTCCCAATTCGGAGCATATATGTTCATGGGTACCACCCACACCCCCTCCAGCTTCACCATTATGTACCTACCCCCCTTGTCTGACATGATTCTCCCTGCCTCGAATGCCACTCGTTTGCTGATCAAGATCGCTACCCCCCCGGTCTTTGAGTCCAGCCCTGAGTGGAATACTTGGCTAACCCACCCATTTCTCAATCTCGTCTGGTCTGTAACCTTTAGGTGTGTCTCTTGTAGCATTGCCACGTCCGCCTTCAGCCCCCTCAAATGCGCAAACATGCGAGCCCTTTTGACCGGCCCATTCAGCCCTCTGACGGTTTATGTAATGAGCCTGGTCGGAGGCCTCCCCCCCCCCAACCTGCCGACTAGCCATCACCCTTTTAGGCCAGCCTCTAGCTCACGCCCTCCACCTCCTCGAGCCCCCCCCATAGAACATAGAACATTACAGCGCAGTACAGGCCCTTCGGCCCTCGATGTTGCGCCGACCTGTGAAACCCCTCTAAAGTCCATCTACACTATTCCCTTATCATCCATATGCCTATCCAATGACCATTTGAATGCGTTTAGTGTTGCAGGCAGGGCATTCCACGCCGTTACTACTCTCTGAGTAACAAACCTATCTCTGACATCTGTCCTATATCTATCTCCCCTCAATTTAAAACGATGTCCCCTCGTGCTAGACATCACCATCCGAGGAAAAAGGCTCTCAATGTCCACCCTATCTACTCCTCTGATCATCTTGTATGCCTCAATTAAGTCATCTCTTAACCTTCTTCTCTCTAACAAAAACAGCCTCAAGTCCCTCAGCCTTCCCTCATAAGATCTTCCCTCCATACCAGGCAACATTCTGGTAAATCTCCTCTGTACCCTTTCCAATGCTTCCACATCCTTCCTATAATGTGGCAACCAGAATTGCACGCAATATTCCAAATGCGGCCGCACCAGTGTTTTGTACAGCTGCAATATGACCTCTTGGCTCCGAAACTCAATCCCTCTACCAATAAAAGCTAACACACCGTACGCCTTCTTAACAACCCTCTCAACCTGGGTGGCAACTTTCAGGGATCTATGTACATGGATACCGAGATCTCTCTGCTCATCCACACTACCAAGAATCTTACCATTAGCCCAGTACTCTGTCTTCCTGTTATTCCTTCCAAAATGAATCACCTCACACTTTTCTGCATTAAACTCCATTTGCCACCTCTCAGCCCAGCTCTGCAGCTTATCTATGTCCCTCTGTAACTTGTAACATCCTTCCGCACTGTCCACAACTCCACCGACTTTAGTGTCATCTGCAAATTTACTCACCCATCCTTCTACGCCCTCCTCCAGGTCATTTATAAAAATGACAAACAGCAGCGGCCCCAAAACAGATCCTTGTGGTACACCACTAGTAACTGGACAGCTCAGTCTGAACATTTCCAATCAACCACCACCCTTTGTCTTCTATCAACTAGCCAATTTCTGATCCAAACTGCTAAATCACCCTGAATCCCATGCCTCTGTATTTTCTGCAATAGCCTACCGTGGGGAACCTTATCAAATGCTTTACTGAAATCCATATACACCACATCAACTGCTTTACCCTCATCCACCTGTTTGGTCACCTTCTCGAAGAATTCAATGAGGTTTATGAGGCATGACCTACCCTTCATAAAACCATGTTGACTATCTCTAATCAAATTATTATTTTCCAGATGATTATACTTCCTATCTCTTATAAACCTTTCCAAGACTTTTCCCACAACAGAAGTAAGGCTCACTGGTCTATAGTTACTGGGGTTATCTCTACTCCCCTTCTTGAACAACGGAACACCATTTGCTATCCTCCAGTCTTCTGGCACTATTCCTGAAGACAAAGATGACTTAAAGATCAAAGCCAAAGGCTCAGCAATCTCCTCCCTTGCTTCCCAGAGAATCCTAGGATAAATCCCATCCGGCCCCGGGGACTTATCTATTTTCACACTTTCCAGAATCGCTCACACCTCCTCCTTATGAACCTCAAGCCCTTCTAGTCTAGTAGCCTGTATCTCAGTATTCTCCTCGACAACATCGTCTTTTTCCTGTGTGAATACAGACGAAAAATACTCATTTAGCACCTCTCCTATCTCCTCGGACTCCACGCAGAACTTCCCACTACTGTCCTTGACTGGCCCTACTCTTACCTTAGCCATTCTTTTATTCCTGACATATCTATAGAAAGCTTTAGGGTTATCCTTGATCCTACCTGCCAAAGACTTCTCATGTCCTCGCCTGGCTCTTCTGATCTCTCTCTTTAGAGCGTTCCTAGCTAACTTGTAACTCTCATCTTTACATAAGCCTCCTTCTTCCTCTTGACAAGTGTTTGAACTGCTTTAGTAAACCATGGTTCCCTCGCTCGACCACTTCCTCCCTGCCTAACAGGTACATACTTATCAAGGACACGCAGTAGCTGTTCCTTGAACATGCTCCACATTTTCATTGTGCCCATCCCCTGCAGTTTTCCTCTCCAGCTGATGCATCCTAAGTCTTGCCTCATCGCATCATAATTGCCTTTCCCCCAGATATGACTCTTGCCTTGCGGTATATACCTATCCCTTGCCATCGCTAAAGTAAACGTAATCGAATTGTGGTCACTATCACCAAAGTGCTCACCTACCTCCAAATTTGAAACCTGTCCTGGTTCATTACCCAGTACCAAATCCAATACGGTCTCGCCTCTCGTTGGCCTATCTACATACTGCATCAGGAAACCCTCCTGCACACATTGAACAAAAACGGACCTATCTAAAGTACTCAAACTATAGTGTTTCCAGTCAATATTTGGAAAGTTAAAGTTCCCCATAACAACTACCCTGTTACTTTCGCTCCTATCCAGAATCATATTTGCAATCCTTTCCTCTACATCTCTGGAACTTTTCGGAGGCCTATAGAAAATCCCTAACAGGGTTACCTCTCCTTTCCTGTTTCTTAACTCAGCCCATACTACCTCAGTATTCAAGTCCTCATCAAATGTCCTCTCAGCCACCGTAATACTGTCCTTGACTAACAATGCCACCCATCCCCCTCTCTTACCACCTTCCCTGAGCTTACTGAAATATCTAAACCCTGGCACCTGCAACAACCATTCGTCGCCCTGCTCTATCCATGACTCCGAAATGGCCACAACATCGAAGTCCCAGGTACTAACCCATGCCGCAAGCTCACCCACCTTATTCCGGATGCTCCTGGCATTGAAGTAGATGCACTTTAAACCACCTTCCTTCCTGCCGGTACACTCATGCAACTTTGAAACCTTACTCATGACCTCACTACTCTCAACTTCTTGTGTACTGGAGCTACAATTCAGGTTCCCAATCCCCTGCTGAACTAGTTTAAACCCTCCCGAAGAGCATCAGCAAACCTCCCCCCCAGGATATTAGTACTCCTCTGGTCCAGGTGTAGACCATCCCGTTTGTAGAGGTCCCACCTTCCCAGAATGAGCCCCAGTTGTCCAGGAATCTGAAACCCTCCCTCCTGCACCATCCCTGCAGCCACGTGTTCAACTGCTCTCTCTCCCTGTTCCTCGACTCGCTAGCACGTGGCACGGGTAACAACCCAGAGATAATAACTCTGTTTGTCCTGGATCTAAGTTTCCACACTAGCTCCCTGAATTCCTGCCTTACATCCCTGTCCCTTTACCTACCTATGTCATTGGTACCTATGTGTACCATGACTTGGGGCTGCTCCCCCTCCCCCTTAAGGATCCCGAAAACACGATCCGAGACATCGCGGACCCTGGCACCTGGGAGGCAACACCCCAAACGCGAGTCTCTCTCGTTCCCACAGAATCTCCTATCTATCCCCCTAACTATGGAGTCTCCAATGACTAATGTTCTTCTCCTCTCCCTCTTTCCTTCTGAGCAACAGGGACAGACTCCGTGCCAGAGACCTGTACCCCATGGCTGACCTCTGGTAAGTCCCCCCCCCCCCCCCCAACAGTATCCAAAGTGGTATACCTGTTACTAAGGGGAACGACCACAGGGGATCCCTGTACTGACTGCTTCCCCCCCCAGCCCCTCTCACCGTCACCCATCTATCTTTATTCTTTGGTGTAACTACCTCCCTGAAGCTTGTATCTATGACCCCCTCTGCCTCCCGAATGATCCGAAGTACATCCAGCCCTAGCTCCAGTTCCCTAACACGGTTTTTGAGGAGCTGGAGTTGGGTGCACTTCCAACAGATGAAATCAGCTGGGACACTGACGGCCTCCCTCACCTCAAACATTCTGCAGGAGGAGCATTGTACTGCCTTCCCTGCCATCCCCTCCAGATAAAAAACAAGAAAAAGAAAGGAAGAGCTTACCTGATATTCCCTCAACCCCTTAGGTTAGAGGAGGTGGAAGGGGGTGGGACACTACAAGTGTAGAGTCCCGGGTTTAGCAACCGCCCGACTTATATACAGGTACTCACCTTCCCGACAGGCCACTGCTCCCGCCGAAAATCCGGAGGCCACTCCCGCTGAAAGGTAAGCAAATTTAAAGGCGCTCACTCACCTTCCCGACAGGCCCCTGCTCCCACCGAAAATCCAGAGGCCGCTCCCGCTGAAAGGTAAGCAAATTTAAAGGCACTCACTCACCTTCCCGACAGGCCCCTGCTCCCGCCGAAAATCCGGAGGCCGCTCCCGCTTCCCAACAACCGCGGTTGGTTTTTTTTTTGGTTAGAGGAGGGGGTAGGGGGGGGGGGAAACACTGAGGAAGTGTTTCGGGTTTAATTGTCACTTGACAACAGCCCCTCCACAAACCACCTTTAAATTACGTTGACTGCACTGCACGTATGCAAATTTCCCCCGAACAGCCAATCAGTAGCTCCGCTCTACTGCCCTCTGCTGCCACTCAGGCAGTCGCCGTTCCCGACCTCCCATTTGTCCCCTAGTAACAGTTCCTCCCCTGTCAGCAAAGCAGCTCCCCCCACCTCTCTCTCCCCCCCCCTCAGCAACAACACTAGAAACCCAACCCCCCAAGTCAAGCTCCAGCTTAGCACCTGCTCACCCCCCACTGCGCTTCCGAGAGTCAGCTGACCCATGCTGACTTGATAGCGCCTGCCCCTGGCATCAAGCACTCTGTCTCCCCATTATTCTCTCCCCCACATGGATAAACATTTTAAAAGCATCACATTCCCCAGTAAACAAACATCAGAAAAAACAGTGAAGAAACAGCCACTTTAGAAAAATAATCACCCAAAAAGCAGAACCAACACCAAAGCCCATCCCCCCTCTAACTAGCTCCCTGCCAGCAAAGTTACATTTAGTCATCCAACAGCCTCTTATTACACATAACACTACTTATATTTATATTATCCAGCACAACAAATCGTCGCCACAAGGTTTCAGTGTCTGTTAATTCGCCTCCAGCCTCTTTTCTTTAATAAAAGTCCATACTTTGTCTGGTGTTTCAAAGTAGAAGTCCTGTTCCTCATGTGTGACCCACAGGCGGGCTGGGTACAGCAGCTCAAACTTCACCCCCTTCTTAAAGAGGGCCGTTTTTGCCCGATTAATCCCAGCTCACCTCTTGGCCAGATCCGCGCCCAGGTCCTGATAAATGCGCAGCTCACAATTCTCCCACTTGCTGCTCTGTTCCTTCTTGGCCCACCGCAGAACGTTTTCCTTGTCTAGGAATCAGTGAAAGCGTACCACCATGGCTCTATGTGGCTCGTTCGCTCGGGGCTTCTTCGCGAGGGCTCTGTGCGCTCTATCCACTTCCAGGGGCCGAGGGAATGCCTCAGCCCCCATCAACCTCTCCAGCATGTCCATCACGTACATCCTCGCATCTGACCCCTCACTGCCTTCAGGGAGGCCGTCAATTCTAAGATTCTGCCTTCTGGACCTGTTCTCCAGGTCCTCCAACTTCTCCTGCATTCTTTTCTGGCGGTCTTTTATCTTGGTCTCCAGCACAGTTATGTACTCCTCGTGCTCGGACATCTTTTTTTCCACCTCCTGGATCGCTCTCCCATAGGTCTCTTAATTCTGCACAACTTGATCAACCGAAGCCTTAATCGGGTCCAGTGTGTCCTTCTTCAGCTTGGCGAAGCAATCTTTGTAAAACGTCACCAGCTGCTCCGTTGACCACTGTGCCATCTCCTCGTGGCCCTTGCTCTCTGCCATGCTTTCCCGCGTTACCAGCTCTGCTCCCGTCTTCCTTATAGGACTTTGCCTTCTCACACGGCCACTTCTGGTCCAATTCACCACACACCGGAGGGGGATTTCTCCTTACTGTCTCACTCTTCTCTGATTTATCTCATAAAATCCAGAAAAAAATGGGAGAAAAAGGTGTAAAAGTCCGTCATTGGCGGGAACTATCAAATGTGCAACCTACTCCTCCATGGCCTCCACCAGAAGTCAATAATTTCACTCTTTAGCTTAAGCATTCAATTAGCACCTAAAACAATGAATAAATCAATAAATCAATAATCTATCACATAGTATTAAACTAACTTTAACATCATACAAGAAGTAGCTTACAATTACCAGTGAAACAATGCTGAACACAAAAATGAAACGCTTTAATTCCTAACTGTTATCTTTTTATCTCCAATCAGGCAAATCCCTATCTCAGGTCAAAATCCACTTTTAAATGCAGTTAGCACAAACATGCTGTATAGAGGCTGTCCTGGAGAAACTGCTTTGAGAGAGAGATCCTTCAGGAATCAGCCTGTAGATTCTTACCTATAACAAACTACTATTTAACTTCCCAGCATTTGGCAAAAAGCTGTTCACAGTGGGCAGCACGGTGGCTCAGTGGGTTAGCCCTATTGCCTCACGGCGCTAAGGTTCCAGGTTCGATCCCGGCTCTGGGTCACTGCCCGTGTGGAGTTTGCACATTCTCCCTGTGCCTGCATGGGTTTCACTCCCACAACCCAAAGATGTGCAGGGTAGGTTGATTGAACACGCTAAATTGCCCCATAATTGGAAAAAAATGAATTGGGTACACTAAATTTAAAAAAGAAAGAAAACAAAACTGTTCATGGTACAATCTAAACTGAAAAATAACTCCTCACTGCTTCAGCACCTGGATCCTCCCATTAACTACATCATCTCTATCCCACAAAATGAATTGTGACCATCTTACTAAGGCCACAACCCCTCAATTGTCTAACCCCCAGGGAACCGTCTTTCTATAAACAAAATTCCATTAGTTCAATATAGGTGAATAAATACATGGTTGGAATGAATAATTATCTCAATTTTTACGTTACTTTAATTATCCCATCTGTAACCCCAGAGTCTGCCTGTCTGATAAACCAGGATTTTAAAAAATCTTACTGCAGTAGAGACATACACACACTAACTCAGGCTTTTGACCATTACTACACCAGATACATATCATACAATATATCTGAAATTCCTACATTCATCACACCTCCCTGTTACCTTCCAAATTTGTTTGCCTATTTTTGTTACCACATGATTGTTACATGTTTTTATCTTCATTACTTAGCCTTTATGTACATTTTTAATGGAACCATCATTGCAATTCAGCCTGTGGGCTGTGAACATGTTTCTTGCATAAAATGACGTTAAGATTAAGATTGTCACTGCGTATTGTTGAAGTGCTACGTATTCACAGACAGCATAATTTGTTCGGATTCATCATCATCTTCATTCTCTTTTTTCTAACTCTCGTGTTTCACTTCAAGGATCCTGCCTCTCCACTTTGGACACTTTGTCATATAATTACATTTCAGATTTTCCTTGCAAATTCCTGTGATGCATTTACCTATTCTATTTTCTGGTGTCAGATTTCTGCTCCTCCTCCTCCAAGTACCATGCACCAAGATGGTATTGGCAACCATGGACTTCCATTGGTGCAAAATTATGCTTGGCAAAGTACTGTCGTGGTTTTCCTTTGCGTTCTGGCCAGAAAATTCCCCTGCACTTTACCGACTATCGTCAGATATATTTGAAGGATTTACAGGCTGATAATCAACCTGTTTGAACCATGTCATGCACACATCTTCCATGGCCATCAAGTCCTGATGTGTGACTTTAACTCTGAGTTTTTGGCCCAGATATAGGGACACTACCAGGCCCAGGCAGGGTTGCCACCTCAAAGGCAACCACGTGCGAGAGCCACTTAGAAAATGCAGCGGGGCTCCTAAGCATGGCCCGGTCACAGCAGGCCATGGCTGGGAATGATGGCAGCATTGCCCAGGTCCTGGCAGCTCACATGCATGGATCACCCAGGTGGACGGTGGAAAGTGTTACCATGGGCAGGAGTCAGACGTCAAATGATGCGGAGAACCACGGCTCATCGCGGAGCGGGTTGTCATCATTCTCCATCCCATAGACCAGATCAATGTTACTGCCAACCCAGGGCCTGCACCCTATAGCAGCAGGTATGTATCACGGAGGGGGTTGGCCAAGGGGGAGGGGGTGGAAGGGTTGGGAGTGGGATTCGGTATCCGGGACCCGGCCAGATTCAACCCCCCTTCCAGTAGATGATCCTGAAGGCGATCAGAGCATCCTGTGTGTGTTCATAGAATCATAGACTTTACAGGGCAAAAGGAGACCATTCGGCCCATCGAGTCTGCACCGGCCCTTGGAAAGAGCACCCTACCCAAGCCCCACACCTCCACCCTATCCCCATAACCCAGTAACCCCACCTAACCTTTTTGGACACGAAGGGCAATTTATCATGACCAATCCACCTAACCTGCACAATATATCTGAAATGCAGGACCCCTCCTGAGCGGTCCAGGCACCTGAACCGCATCTTCAGGATGCCAAAGTACCGCTCAATTACACCCCTGATCCCTGCCTGGGCGTTGTTGTAGTGAGTCTCAGCATCAGTCTGTGGCTCCCGATGAGTGTCACCAGCCACAACCACAGTGGATAGCCCCTGTCGCCCAGTAGCACATCCCCAACCAAGAGGGGGTGGGGTGTCTCAAGCATGTCAGGAACGTGCCAGGAGGAAGGTGGTGGCGGCGGCGGCAGCACAGTTGGTTAGCCCTGCTGCCTCACGGCGCTGAGGTCCCAGGTTCGATCCCGGCTCTTATTTTTAAAAAGCGAAGAGGATGAAGGCGCTGTGCCCATTGCCCGGGTATCAGGCACAGATATGCATGATGCGCAACTGATGGTCATATATCAGCTGCACATTCATCGAGTGGAACCCCTTTTGGTAGGTGTAGAGCGGCCTGTCATCTGCACGTGCTCGTAGGGGACATGCATCTCATCGATCAACCCCTGGACCCGGGCATGTCGGCGATGGCGGCGAACCCCACTGCCCAGGCATTCTGGTGGGCTCAGTCCACATTGAAATAGGTGTATTCTGCAGACCGGGCATACAGGGCACCCTCCGCGATTTCAGTGTCGGAACTGATTCCCCGCCAAACCGCGTTTCCCGACTTTGGCATTGACTAACAGGGAATCTTTGTTTTTAAATACTTTTTATTCTCCTCCTTTTTCACATTTTCTCCCAAATTTGCACCCAACAATAAACAATAATCAGTAATTAATGCAATGTCAATCCCCATATCAATAACAACGATCCCATCCTCCCACCAAACCCCCAAACATTAGCCCGCATGTTAACATAAACAAATGACAAAAAGGAATCAGGAATCACCCATAGTCACCACTGACACATACAGCCCCCCCCCCCCCAACTCTCCCAGCACCCCTCCCTAATGTTCGATGTAATCCAGTTCTCAAAAGTGCATAATGAATAACACCCATGAATTGTAGAACCCCTCCATCCTTCCCCTCAGTTCAAATTTGACCTTCTCAAGTGTCAAGAATTCCAGCAGGTCCCCCCGCCACGCTAGGGCACAGGGTGGAGAGGTTGATCGCCACCCTAACAGGATCCGCCTTTGGGCAATCAACAAGTGGAAGGCTACAACGTCTGCCTCGGTGTCCGGTTCCAACCCCAGCTGGTCCGACACCCCGAATATGGTTTCCCGAGGGCCCGGGTCCAGTTTCACGTGCACCAATTTAGAGATTACCCTAAACACCTCCTTCCAGTAATCCTCCAGCTTTGGACAGGACCAAAATATATGAACGTAGTTTGTGGGGCCCCCTCCCCGCAACATTCACACACATCTTCTACCCCTCATCCTCGCCCTTGTAAGGTGTGCTCTATACACCACCTTCAGCTGTATCAGCCCCAACCTCACACACGAGGTGGAGGCGTTCACCCTCTGGAGTACCTCACACCATATCCCCTCCTCCATACCCTCTCCCAACTCTTCTTCCCACTTTGCCTTGATCCCTACTGACAGGGAATCTTGCCCATATCTTTAGCGTGGAGACCACCACTGGGTTTGTTGAGTATCTTGCCAGCGTCAATGGAAGTGGCGCTGTTATCAATGCCCCTAAACCTGTCCCCTACATGACCGTGACTGCATATGAACCCAGAGAGCCCCTGGGTCCCTGCTCCACCTCAACACCTTCTTCACAGCTGCCCAATAATAGTACATCAAATTTGGCAGCATCCCCCTGCCTGTCTCTCCCTCTGGAGCGCCCCCTCCCCATCAAATCCTAGAGCGCTCCCTCCAAATCCTTGGGGCCTTACCCGCCCAAATAAATCCAGAAACAAGCCGCTCAACTCTTTGGAAAAATGACTAGGACAGGAACACCGGGAGACTGAAATAAACATACAAATCTCGGCAAGATTCTCATCTTAACCGACTGGACCCAGCCCACCAACGATAATGCGAGACTGCCCCACTTCTGCAAGTCAGCCTTAACTCTACTCACCAGGCTCATATAATTCAAACTCCAAAGCAGCCCTCAACCCCCCGCCACCTGGATCCCTAGCTATCGAAAACTAGTCTCTGCCAACTAAAATGGCAACCCACCCAATCTGGCTCCCCTTCCTGATGCACTGACCACAGGATATTCACTCTTCTCCCCATACTGATACACCGTCCCTTTTATCTGCCTTAATTGCCACACTGCCCTGTTTGTGGACAGCAAGTAAAACTGCATTTTCAGTCTTTTCCTGCATGCCAAAAGTCCCGGGGTTGGGTCCCTCGCATAATTACAATCAACCCCTAGAATCTCATCCATCAGTTTCTGTTGTTCCTCTCTCGCCTCTGTGTCCACATGTGCCTTAAACGCTATCATCTCTCCCCTGATCACCACCTTCAGCGCCTCCCACGAAATCGAAGGAGGGATCTCTGTGTTATTATTATGGTCCTCATATTCCCGTATAGTCCGCAAAATCCTCACACAGAAGCCCAAATCCGATATCAGCCTGACATCTAACCACCACCCCCTTCGAAGCTCCTGACCGACCTCCAACACTAGGTCCACCCAATGTGGGGCATGATCTGAAATTATCACCGCCGAGTACTCAATGCCCTTCAGTGATGAAGAATACGACTCAAAATAAAATAATCAATCCTCGAATACACCTTGTGTACCGAAGGAAAAAATGAGAACTCCTTCTCCCCAGGATGTGTAAACCGGCACGGATCTGCCCCTACCATCTCCTCCATAAATGCAAACAATACCTTTGCCATCCCAGCCACGGCCAATGATTTTGGCTTAGAGTGATCCACCTTTGGATCCAACTCACAATTTAAATCACCCCCAAAATCAATTGGTGAGTATCCAAATCTGGCACTGTAGAGAGCGACCGTTTAATAAATGATACATCATCCCAATCTGGCGCATACACATTCACTAGAACTAACGACTTCCCCTCTAAAACACCTACTACCATCACATACCATCCACCCTAATCAGCTATAATCCTCTCCATCCGGAACCAAACTCTCTTATTAATTAATATTGCCACCCTTGGGGTCCTACTATCAAAGTCGAATGGAACACCTGGTTCACCCAGGCTTTCCGAGAGCCTAGTCTGGTCGGGACCACGCTTGTGAGTCTCTTGTAAAAACACAACGTCAGCTCCCTAACTCTTCTAATGTGCAAAAACCCTCACCCACTTCACTGGCCCCCTAGTTCTAGGTGACTAACCATGTTGGGGGCCTCTCACAGTCGCTCACCCTCAAGTCAGCCATTACTACCACGATGCGTCATACCTTCACCACCAGTGCTGGCAAGGTGTCCCCCACCTCCCCCAAGGTCCTGCCCAAAACTAACCAAACAAAGGCCCAAAACCCCATCCCCAAGCCCATACTCCCTACTCCCTTGTCCCATTCCCAGCCTACTCACCATGCTTCTCATTCCCTCCAATTTCCATATCAATCCCCCACTACACCACCTCCCATGACCCAAGCCTCTAGAGAAAAATCCCCCCACTAACCTCCAAGTAAAAGAGCAAAATCATAACACACTATATTGCAGAACTTACACCTGAACCCAACTTTCACACACAAAATCCCACCAACCCTCCTCAAACTAAATCCAGTCATTTGTCCCCTAGAAGGCCTCAGCCTGCTCCAGTGTGTCAAAATCATAACCCTCCGAGTCCAGCGTGACTCTCAGCCTCACTGGATATACCACCCTGAACCGTGCTCCCATATTGTACAAGGCCGCCTGTGCCTTATTGGAGGCTGCCCTCCGCTTCGCCAGTTTGGTACCAATGCCTTGGTAGATACATACCATATGCCCATCCCAATCAACGTTCTGACACTTCTTGGCCTATTCCAGGACCCGCTCGTTCCTCTGGTAACTGTGAAATTGGTCAATCACCGCCCGCAGTGGGTCATTCGGCAGCGGCTTCTGCTGCAAGGCCCGAGGCTCTCTGTCCTACCCCAGAGCGATGAACACTACATCCCCGCGCACCAACCGAGAGAACATTCATGAAAAATACTCAGTTGGTCTCGGGCGACTGTTCTGTGGTGAACACCACTGGTGGTATATTATATGTATATGGCACTGCCCGTATATTAGAGGTACGTTGGTAAATCCCTTCCTGCTGGCTCCGCCCAGCAGGCGGTGTATAAATGTGTGTGCTCGCCTGCGCTGCAGCCATTCTGACTCCAGCTACAGGAGGCACAACATCTCGTTCAATAAAGCCTTGATTGTTTCACCATTCTCACCTTGTGGTCATTGACGGTGCATCATGTTCCATCCGGCATGCCCTCCACTCTGAGGTTCATGCACCTCGACCTGTTTTCCAACTTTGTCCTTCAGGCCCTTATTCCTGTCTGACATGAGCAGCATCGCAGCTTCCAATGAGGCAAGCTGGTCCTCGTGCTTTGAGCATCTCCCCTTGCTCCTTTACAGATTTGGCAGTCTTGCCCAGCTGCTCCCGTATCAGGCCCCAACGGCTCCTCGATGGTGGCTTTAAATGATTCTTTAATCTCCTTCCCTTGTAGCTCGAATTGGCCATTTATCTGCCTGATGCGTTCACAATTGCACACAGAAACACGAAACGGTGCAAAAGAGACTTTATTACCGTGAGATGTTATTCCCTCAACTGCAGCTGTAGACTGGAAGCTCAGGAGATCTCATGAATATTTATACTGCTCCCTGTGGGCGGAGCTAGCCGGCAGGAGCCTACTAACAAACCTGTAATAGCAGGTACTATTGTACATCCCCTAATAGAGGCACACACATATGTATACAGTGGTGGATCACCACATTGCCTACCAAATTTCTCCTGCTCCTCCACCATCTTCCAGCCAGGGTTTCTAATGTGATGGGTGGGGTCGCCTCCGCCATCTTTCCACCCCCAGATTCCTTTGTCGATCTCCCAGCCAGGGGTTTCTTTCCCGTGGCCCTTATCGACAAGACTTGACATTCCTGTCGCCTTTCTGTTCTCCCCAGCAATCCACTGGGTTAAAACCCAATATTCCCAGAAAACAAACAAGCAAAAGGGATCAAGACACCGGGATCCTGGCTGGAGCCATCTTTTGTGCAACCTGCTTTCACCTGTCGTCATCACCAGAAGTCAAATTTTGAGGCTATTTGTCAGTATTTTTAGCCGCCCTTTCCCCCTCCGTAGCCATACCACCCAGGTCCGCTTGTAAATACTTGCAACAATTCGCGCTCACAAGACAGCATCGCGGAAGGGTGGAACATGAAGTGTCCAACCCACTAATGATATTTAAATCCCTGCAAATGACCGTTTTTCATGGATCCGCCAGCCCGGGGCGCAAACATCGATATTGCCGCCAGCGAGGGACTGGAGCATGGTGTCAGAATCCGTGCCGTGCGCAAACCTCGCTTTTTCATTTACTGCGATACTCCGCCCAATCGCAACTCACCCTTCCAGCATCATGAAGCGGAGAATTCAGCCCAGATCCACACAAAATGATTGATTCTTAACTGCCCTCTGAAATGCCCTAGAAAGCCACTCAGTTCAAAGGCAATTAGGGATGGGCAACAAAAGCTGGCATGCCAGTGACATACTCATCTCATGAAAATAATAAATGAAACAAAGTTTTAATCCAAGAAATCCAACAGAAAATCCAAACCTTCATCACTACAAAATATATTATTTCTGATATTACTTTTTGCAGAAAGCAGCAATGCTAAGCACATATCCTGTTATTTCTTTGAAAGGGACCTAATCCATGCCCACATATCCACTTCCTTCTCCCATTAGTCATAATTTGCAACCTTTACCTATTTTACATTCCAGAAAACCAATTAGTGAAGTACAGAACTAGAACTAATCTTTACTCTATTGATAAACATTTATTTACAGATTTACACATTACATGCATGCACCTCCTAGCCCAAATGACCACAATATTAGCTTGTGCCTATTTGAAGTAGTAAAAGTGAATCCCCGGTTACTGCCCATCAAGTGCACAGAAATAAGCATACAATTAAAGACAATTAACAAATGTGATTATTGTACTTTTGGTGCCAGAATGATCTATTTGTTTCTGTGCATTATTATTAACTATAAATAAATCTGGAAATGTAATTTTAGGCAGCGCACAATGGTTGACTGATTTGTAAATTTTCTGCAAAAGACATGTCGGCTACTCTTCCTAATCTGACTGGAAAATCCCGCTGTGTGGGAAGAGCCAGAAAACTTCGGCTTGTAGGATTCAAATCAATCTATTTCTGGGAACTGCAGCCAAGCCATGAACCCAAGAAAAATGAAGGGAATAAGTGGCAACACTGCAACATTGCCCCTAAGAAAACTATTCGGGTATGCCCACTCCTTGCACATCAAAGTGCTTTTGACATCTGTGCTGATCTTTGACTAACTTCCACCTACGTTCCTTTGTATAGCAGTAGTTTAACTGGAAGCACTGTTCCCATTCAGCTTTTCTATTCTATTTAGTATCAAAACGCTCTTTGAATTATTCTTACTCACCTTTTTTTCCCCAAGGCCAAAGAAGACCTTGTTTTGTAACTCAGTCATGTCGTATTAAGGGGCAGTCTTCTGCCCCTGTAATGCCTTCAGGATTTGATTGTTCCCTTTCTTCTTTGGTAATCAGAATGGAGCTCTCAAAATGTGGGCTGGTGAGAGCTTTTCAGAGGTTGAAACTAGACAGCTTCAGAATATTTTACTGATTTGAAATACAGTTCAGTGCTTTATCGATCACAGCTCGACACTAGGTGTGCAAGTGGTGTCTTTGCAATTACTCCTAAATCCCCATTAGCCTTTTCTCCAGTTATTTCTTTATTCTCCTATCTTTACTTGTAGCCAATTCAATCTATCCTTTTTGCATACTATTTATCAGTGCATGCAGCACCTGTGCTGACCATCTAGTTTAACACTCCAATGCTTCGCTGAGGGAGCACTAGGGTGAGACATTAAACAGACATGTGGTGTTTGCAGGTTCAGCTGGATGGAGACCAAGAAGTGTCATGGGACTAGTATTCAAAAAGAAACCTGGAGTTCTGCTGTATTGGTTAACATTAACTATGAGGTTCAGGGTGGGAGATATAAGAGGGATGTCTGAGGTAGGTTCTTTACTCAGAGAGTGGTAAGTGTAGTAATCCACGGGAGGCAGGAGTTCCGTCACCACACCAATATTTATTTACAATAACGATATAACAGGAGCAGCTACAAACAGTGCTGCTAGCAGTCCAGTCAACTTAAGACTGGCTCACAAAGCCTACACAGGTGATTATATGGGCCCCCTCAATGAGCTATCATTGAGGGAGCTCATACTCCAATTGGCCAACCAATAAAGCCAATTGGAGTTCATTACAGTAAGGGTGTGGAATGGACTGCCTGCTGTGATAGTGGAGTTGGACACTTTAGGAACTTTCAAGCGGTTATTGGATAGGCACATGGAGCACACCAGAATGACAGGGAGTGGGATAGCTTGATCTTGGTTTCGGACAAGGCTCAGCACAACATCGAGGGCCGAAGGGCCTGTTCTGTGCTGTACTGTACTGTGTTCTATGTTCTATTTTAAACTTACCCACTATTGTGCTCTCCCCTCCCACTCACCCAAAAGGCACACACCAGGGTAGAAATGTGCCTGAGACAGTGACTCAAAACGGTGATATCAGATCAACCGTCTATTATATACAGTGCCTGATATTCAGTTCCACTGCTGTCATTGGGTATAAGGACGGCCGCTCCAATACCATCCGATTTGTACCATCATCGACGGAGAATCTCTACCCCGTTTCCTGGCAATTTACTTTAGTGTTGTTTCTGAGACTTGGCTGTGTGAAAAAAATTGCTTTGTTTGATCTTCTGCATCATGTACCATGCCTCAATGGTCTGAGTAGACGATGTTTTGCTTCAGCATCCAAATGGTGTGATCTACAGTCTACAGTAATGTTAGTGCAGGCACAAGCCTCATTGTATAGTATTTATGTTCTGCCGCTGTTTTGCGGCTACTCATAAGGGTCATTAATACAGCTACAGTTTGGTCTCCCAAGTCATCTATTCAGTCTATCTGAACTTTTAAATAATGAGAAACACATGGATAGCCACATAGTAAATGCATCATGGATATCTCCTGGATAACAGACTTTGCAACATTTTTGAGCATTAATTGAATGGTAGACCTGGGTGTTCATGCTGACAGTGGGGTTGTTTTGAGGTGCCCTGAGCCCATGTGGATGTTGTTCCTATGCCTTGTTCAGCAGCTATTGTCGCTCCACAGAGTGTAATTAACATATTGCAAATGTCGAGTGAAAAATGTAGCTGCTGAGTAATGTTTCTAGCTAAGCTAGGAGAATGTACCTCCAGTTCCTGGGGGCAAGGTTTATTGCTGGCTGCTTCTTTCATGGCTCATGCAGTGTTGCTGCTGGATATGGGTGTGGTATTATCATAGCTATCAGGACTGCAAGGGCTAATGGAAGTGTTGAGAGTAGCCACTAGAGGGAGCTACAGTTTCAACGATATAAGGCACTGATGCTAAGACTTGTGCGAGAGTATGTGCAGGAGTTAGCCAGTGAGAGTCAGAACTACAGATAGTGTAAGTGAGTACAGATCATGGTTTAAACTAGTGTTCTTCAAACTTTTTTTCCGGGGTTCCATTTTTACCAACCGGCCAACCATCGGGACCCAACCCGGCTGACTTTCGCGACCCACGCCAGCCGACCTTCGCAACCCACACTGGCCGACCTGCGCGACCCACCATTTTCTCTTACCTTGTTTGTTGATGACAAAAATGGAGGAAATGGTTTTGGGCCCCTTTGGCCCTCGTACACGCTCCTCCAATGGAACCTGTTGGATAAAGGTGATGCCTTCTGGTGTCGGAAAGTATGGAGTCTCCATCTGTCCAAAGTTCTGAATTTTTTTCCTGTAAAATTTTATCAAATAACCCCCCCCCCACCGAACTTGTAAAAAAAATAAAAAATAAAATGAGTAAAATAAATGATAAAAATGAATAAAACCCCCCCGAACTTGTAAAAAACAATAAAATGAATAAAATAAATGAAAAAAATAAAAATAAATGAATAAAATAAATGAATAAATGAATAGAAACCACTACAGAATTTGTAAAACAAAAAGCTGCAACCATTTAAAAAAATAGCAGCCGCACTGCGCATGCGTGACCAATTATCGGCGCGCATGCGAATTGCGGCTGATTTTTAAAAAATGATCGCGGAATGTGCATGCGCGCCAATCATCGTGCGATCATCATGCGCGCTTGCGCAATGCGGCCGATTTTTTTTACATGTTCGCGGAATGCGCATGCGCGCTGATCATCGTGCGCACATGCGGAATGCACCCAAATATTTTTTTTAACATGTTCGCGGCCGCTTGCAGCCGGTGTTATGAGAAGCCAGCTGTTGAGTGGGGATTTGCGCGATCGGGAGCGCCGCGGACAATGGCTCCGCGATCCTCCCAACACCCGCCTGCGACCCACCCGCGGGTCGCGCCCCCGACTTTGAAGAACACTGGTTTAAACCAGTAGTGAGATTAGCTGTAGATGAATGTAGTTTAGATGTTATTAATCAACTGTGTATTCTTTAGGAGTATGTGTCAAATCCAAGTTAGTAGTGTTAATACATTTATAGATTTAAGTTCAAGCTATTTTTTGGCCTTTGTGAACACTACGCTAACCATCCTGAAATAAGCAACATAAAGAATGGGACTGCCCTTTGTCTGTCTGATGCTGCTGACTTGCCATTGCCCTGAGGTCACACAGCCCAAACAGCTGATGTGGCGCCAGGATCCCAGAATTAGGCAATGAATGTACAGGAAGTAACTGCTCTGTTTCTCCTTGAAAAAAGATGCACAAGGCTGCAAGATGGGCCCTACAATAGCATTTAAAAGGCCTGGCAGCCTGATTTCAGGTAAATTACATTTTTGGAACTCTTTCTATCCCAAAGTGTCTGAACACACTCTGGATAGTTTTTGGAGGTGTTTTGGTGAGTTCCTCCATGTACCAGAGAACCATTGACTCATCCTCACAGGGAAAAGTAGGCCAGCAGCTGACGTGCAAACAAAGCCTACAAAAGTTATTATGGGAGCAGCAGTGGCTGTGCCTCTGACTCTGCAGAATGACAGGAAGATGGTGACAAAAAGGGGAAGCTCTACGTGATGCCCTCTGCCCAGTTGGAGTCAGGCTCCTCCATGTGTGTTGACAGTGATAGGAGATTGTCTGCTGGATCAGCCAACACATTCAGCATCTTGGTGTGCATGCCCATCAGCACTCTCTTTTGTGCATCCTCATTGAGGTCCTCATTTGAATCCCCAGCAGCAGTATACATCTGACACCTCACCCTCTGGAGAGCTAGAAAATGAACCACCCTTTATGCCCAGCCTTGTTGCAGCCCACTCCAACTCATGCCTGGTGACTCGCCATCTGCTGATCCTAATTCTATGCCAACATCTAAGGTAAGTGTAATGTCAGTGTCAGAGTTGGAACTGAGACTGTCGGACCACGTGGTGGGCTTCTCCATTAGTGCGGTGCTATTGCTCCCTTTCCTCCTCCTGGGCTCCGGTGGTTGGGCAGGGGACGAGTTCTTGGATATCTGAAAGCAGGAACTCAGAAGGGGAAGGCTACTGTGAGGGAAGGTTGATGGGGTGGGAAGCAAGAGACTAATGTCACACAATTAGAAGCTGATCATATCAGATTGTCAGGTGTGGCTGAGCTGAGTGTTGAGAAAGGACATAAGAAAGAAACATGCCATTCACTTCAATGTTCTCAGTGACTTTGGATGGTCTGGTCCCTGTTCTGGTTGGCATCATTATCCAGAGAAACATCTTATGTGTATGGCTCAGGAGATGCAAGCATCCTTGCCACCTGTCAAATCTGCTTTGCTCCCATTTATTGTGTTGCATCTTGTCCTGCAAGAAATAGGGAAGAAATTCACTGACTGTCCAGAACTGTGTTTGGGAGATGTGGCTGACATAGCTGGAGGTATATGGAGCCTGAGAGAGGTGGATGAGATTCTGGCAGTGTTCAAAGAAGTGGAGTTTCTCGATGTTAGATGTGAGTCCTGTACATCATGGTATGCTAATGGGTGAGTGACAGGGCTGTGGTACATTGAGCAGCATATGTGGAAAGTGTTATGGTGGGTAAGACATGTCATGTGAAGGCGCATTCACTGAGATTGGCCATACGAGTAGGATTATTAGACTACTCGTTCCATTGCTGCCAGGTCGTTAGTCCAAACGCCCGGAGTTGGCTTTTCTTGTCTCATTCCCTTCTTGGGATGGTCCTTCTGGGGATACTCGCCCCCCCCCCCCCCACGCTCAAAACCATGGCTCCTGCCCCCTTGCCTCCAACATCACTCTGGACTCCTCTGTTCATATTGCCACGTGAGAGTACCTTTAAGAAGTGGGTGTTTGTAAATGGGTGCGGATATAAATATCTGTAGTGACAGTACCTTTAAGAAATGGGTGTTTATTACTGCAGTGATGTCAGAGAGTGGGTGGAGCTGGGCCGTCGGTCAGCTTTTTACTTTCGCTTTAGGCTTTTTGTTGCAGGGTGGGTTTGGTTTCATTTTAGTTTTGGAGAAATTGCAATCACGGCAGGCTGTGTGTGAATCTCTGCAAGCTTATGAGTGTCCATTTGCTGATTTCAACGTGGTAACTGTTCTCAGTAGTGAAGTTAAGCCTGATGTCTTTCTGTTAAAAGGTGTTTTTAAGTGTGATGGATGTTAAAAGGAAAGTAAGAATTACTTAGTGTTGTATTCTTTGGGAGTTGTATTTGAATTAATGGTTGCTAAGATGTTCACTGTATGTTTTAAAAAGGTTAACTTGAGTTCATAGAATAAACATTGTTTTGTTTTAACAGATACTGTTAGATGTCTGCTGCACCACACCTGTAGAATGGGCCATGTGCTCCCCATACCACAATCTATTAAAAGTTGTGGGTCAGGTGAACTCCATGATACACTTTGGGGTTCTCTAAACCCTGGCCGATAACAATATTTTTTTCAAGCATTTTACGTCACGGCAATCTTTTTCTGCAGTTTCTCTATAAGATACAGCTTGCCTTTAAGAAGAGCAGGATGTCTGAACTACATGATCCGCAAATAATCCTTTTAGCAACCCCATCACCCATCAGCCATGTGCACAATGCCCATGACAGTGTTAGGCAGAGAACAGAGCTGGGGGATCAGCAGATACTGTCACAATGATTCAAATGAGCTGACTACACAAATTGTGCGTGTTGTCCACTTCAATCGAAATGGGCATATTGCAAATCCCAAACTCCATGCCCAAAAATCAACCAAACCCAAATTCTAGCCCATATGCCTGAATTTTCAATTTGGGCTTGAGAAATACAGGAAGCTCCCAATTTCTGAAATAGAAGCCCACCTCCAAATACCACTCCAAGCATATTTCAGATTTTTGACTAAGGGAGATGTGGGCAGATGGGGTCAGGTTTTGTGACCTGTGATGGAGTGCAGGAAGAGTGTGGGTGCAGAGGCGGGCTGGTTAAAAGGTCCACCTTGGTTCTTGGGGAGCGCAGCTCAGCTCCCACCATCATTCTTATGACCCTAAACCTCACCTCTCACACCATCAACCCCCAACTCATCTCATTCCTCCTCATGCCTCCGTGCCTCTACATACTGTCCATGCCCACTGTCTCATATCACCCATGCCTCCTCCATGCTCACCTCTTAAAATCATGCTCCCGCCATCCTCCATCACATTCCCCATGTCTCTTCCATTCTCCTATGCCCGTTCCATGTACCCTTAATCACCCATGCCGGCTGGTTGCTATGGGGACGAGCACAGTGTGTCTCCCCCACCCCACCCGCCTCCTCCTCCGGTACCGGGAGCTGTGGCAGGGCCAATCGAGCGGAGTGGCTAACATCAGTGTGCTGTGGCGGTGGACAAGATTTATGAATTGATGGGAGGAGCCGGGAGATACCAGGTGTACCTCATCGTTTTACTAAACCTGTTGCAGGTTTATGTTGCTGCCCAGGCTATATTCATGACTGTAGTTGGAGCAGAATTACCTTTTGACTGGGATTTTGGGAACATTCTACCTAATCAGAGCAGGAATACCACTACAGCCAATATGAATATGATCTTTAAGCACTAGCTTCATATGGTAAATAAAACAGATTCAAACGCATGTACGTTTTGTTTCTGCTTCCTCATCTGTTGTTGGTTCCTTATTGGCGATGCTTCATACAAAGTTGTTGTGGCCGGTTCAATATATTTCTTTGCTGTCTTGGTGGTTGTAATCACTTTTGGGCAACTTTCTGATCGATTTGGAAGGAAGAAAGTTTACTTGGCAGGTCTTTCTCTTGATATAATTTTTGGCATTGTTAGTGGAGTTACTGTGGTGAATTATACTGTATTGTAATTCACACTGTATTGCATTGCATTGTATTATGTCCTTGTGGGCTCTGTATGTGAGCCATTGCGCGGCTCTGCCCATGGGGGAGATGAGGAGCTTGTACAGGGCTCCACCCTTGGCTCCGCCCATGGCTCCGCCCATGGCCCCTCCCACTACCGGAAGTATAGTGCTGCAGCTGTAAGCCCTGCTCTCAGTTCCTCTGGTCGCAGGCTGACTCAGTTGTAAGACTATTAAAACCACAGTTTACTTCCAATCGTGTCTCTAGTGAATTGATGGTCACATCAATTTAATAGTCTTAGAAAACTTGAAGAAAACTACTATGGAATCAGCCCTCAAACCTGATCGACTAGAACTCAACCCGCAGGCTGCAGAGGCGAAGGAAATCTTCCTACACTGGCTTCGATGTTTCAAGGCTTACCTGGCTGAATCAAGCACATCCGAGACTACAGAGGAGCAGAAACTCAGCCTAGTGCACGCACGGGTGAGCCATCGTATCTCTACGCAACTCAATTGTACCACCTCATGTACTGAGGCCCTGGCTATGCTCGACCGACTGTACGTACGGCCAATTAACGAGGTCTACGCACGGCACATTTTCACGACTCGCTGCCAGCGCCCCGCAGAGTCGTTAGAAGACTTTCTGCGCGATTTAAAAGCCCTTGCTCAGGACTGTAAATTTCAGGTGGTAACAGCCTCCCAACATATGGAACTCGCTGTACGTGATGTATACGTTGCAGGGCTTAGGCCTATCTATGTGTGCCAGCGATTGCTTGGAAAAGGGGCCCAGAACTTGGAGGACACGGTAGAGTTAGCTATGACTATGGAGGTTGCGTTCCGCAGTTTGAACTCATTCCCTGCGGACCAAGCAACCCCATCGTGGGCCCCCGACCAGCGACTGCCCCAGGCCTGCGCCGTGCGGCCACCCACCCACTATGGAGCGCCAGCGTGTCATTTTTGTGGCCAGCCGCAACACCCACGGCAGCACTGCCCGGCTCGCAATGCAACCTGCAGCAGCTGCGGTCGCAAAGGACACTATGCCCGAGTATGCCTCGCAAAATCAAAAACTCCAAACTCCCCCGCAGTCCAGAGTATTCGCCTCCCAAACTCACAGGCCCGCAGACCCCGTAATGCTGCAGCGTGTCTGCCAACTCCGCCTCCACCTGACATGTGCGACTCATGGGGGCCGCCATCTTGGCAACCCTCCTCAACGCGGCCGGCCACGTGCGATTCATGGGGGCTGCCATCTTGGATGCCATCTTCCTCGCCGCCCGCCACGTGCGATCCACGGGAGCGGCCATCTTGGACACCATCTTCTTCAGCACCCGCCACGTGCGATCAACGGGGGCCGCCATCTTGGCCATCAACCAAACCTCACCTCGAGGACTACGACCTCAGCGGACAGTCATCATGGGGCCACTCCAGCACAGCTGATCGAGCCGCCGACTACCCGCAACTCAACACAGTCACGTTGGACCAGTCGCGTCTGAAGCGCGGACAGTCATCACGGGGCCACTCCAGCACAGCTGATCGAGCTGCCGACTACCCGCAACTCAACGCAGTCACGTTGGACCAGTCGCGTCTGAAGCACCTCCAGAGCTCGATGATGTCCGTTAAAATCAATGGGTACAGGACACCGTGCATCTTCGACTCCGGGACCACCGAGAGCTTCGTACATCCTGACCTGGTAAGATGCTGTTCGCTCCCTATCTTCCCAGCACGGCAAACTATCTCCCTCGCCTCGGGCTCACACTCAGTACACATACAAGGGCGCACCGTCGCGACCCTAACGATTCAGGGCGCCAGCTACTCTAATTTCCAGCTGTACATACTCCCTGACCTCTGCGCCCCACTCTTACTTGGACTCGACTTCCAATGTAATCTCAAGAGCCTCACACTCAGCTTCGGCGGACCTCTACCTCACTATCTGCAGTCTAGCGACACTAAAAATCGACCCCCCTCCACTCTTCGCTAATCTCACTTCGAACTGCAAACCCGTAGCCACTCGCAGCAGGCAGTATAGCCTGTAGGACAGGGTATTTATCAGATCCGAGGTCCAACGGCTCCTACATGAGGGAGTCATAGAGGCCAGTAACAGCCCCTGGAGAGCTCAGGTGGTGGTCGTCAAGACCGGGGAAAAGTTCCGAATGGTGGTTGATTATAGCCAAACCATTAACCGGTTCACGCACCTCGATGCGTACCCCCTCCCCAGAATTGCAGACATGGTTAATCAGATCGCCCAGTACCGCATATTCTCCACAGTGGATCTGAAGTCTGCTTACCACCAGCTCCCAATCCGCCCGGAGGACCGCCACTATACGGCGTTCGAGGCAGATGGCCACCTCTTCCACTTCCTCCGGGTCCCCTTTGGCGTCACGAATGGGACCTCGGTGTTCCAACGAGCAATGGACCGAATGGTGGACCAGTATGGACTGCGGGCTACGTTTCCGTACTTGGACAATGTCACCATCTGCGGCCATGATCAGCAGGACCACGACGCCAACCTCCATCGATTTCTCCAAACCGCCCAGAAACTCAATCTCACCTATAATACGGAGAAATGCGTTTTCCGCACTACCAGGCTAGCCATCCTCGGCTATGTCGTGGAAAACGGAGTCCTGGGCCCCGATCCGGACCGTATGCGCCAACTCTTACAACTCTCTCTCCCTCATTGTCCCAGGGCCCTCAAGAGGTGCCTGGGATTTTTCTCTTATTATGCCCAGTGGGTCCCCCAGTATGCGGACAAAGCCAGCCCACTATTTAAGACCACACTCTTCCCACTGTCGGCTGAGGCCCGGCAGGCCTTCAACTGCATTAAGGAGGACTTTGCCAAAGCCGCCATGCGGGCGGTGGATGAATCCGTCCCCTTTCAAGTGGAGAGCGACGCCTCAGAGGTCGCTCTCGCCGTCACTCTGAATCCGGCAGGGAGACCAGTAGCTTTCTTCTCCCGAACCCTCTCCGCTTCGGAACTTCGACACTCCTCAGTCGAAAAGGAAGCTCAAGCCGTTGTGAAAGCCGTACGGCACTGGAGGCACTACCTCGCAGGTAGGAGGTTCACCCTCATCACCGACCAAAGATCGGTTGCCTTCATGTTTGACAACTCGCAAAGGGGCAAAATTAAAAATGATATAATCTTGCGGTGGAGGATCGAACTCTCCAACTATAATTACGATATCATATATCGACCGGGGAAGCTCAACGAGCTCCCAGATGCCCTGTCCCACGGCACATGCACCAGCGCGCAAGACGACCGCCTGAAGGCTATCCACAATGACCTCTGTCACCAGGCTCGCCCACTACGTCAAAGCCCGAAATCTGCCTTTCTCCACCGAGGAGGTCAAAGCCATCACCAGGGATTGCCCGATCTGCGCGGAGTGCAAACCGCACTTCTATAGACCAGACAAGGCCCACCTGGTAATGGCATCCCGGCCCTTTGAACGCCTGAGCATCGATTTCAAAGGGCCACTCCCCTCGACCAATCGAAATGTGTACTTTCTGAACATCATCGATGAGTTCTCCCACTTCCCCTTTGCCATCCCGTGCCCCGATATGACTTCCCACACAGTCATCAGAGCCCTGCACAGTGTCTACACCCTGTTCGGTTTCCTAGCTACGTATGCAGCGACAGGGGTTCGTCCTTTATGAGCGACGAGCTGCGTCAGTACCTGTTCGACAAGGGCATCGCCTCGAGCAGGACTACCAGCTATAACCCCAGGGGGAACGGGCAGGTGGAGAGGGAGAACGCGACGGTCTGGAAGACCGTCCTACTGACCCTCCGGTCCAGGAATCTCACAACCTCCCATTGGCAGGAAGTCCTCCCCGATGTGCTCCATGCATTTAGGTCCCTCCTATGCACCGCCACCAACCAGACCCCTCACGAACGACTATTTGTTTTCTCTAGGGGCACTACCACGTGGGCTTCGCTCCCATCCTGGTTGAGGACACCGGGCCCAGTTCTCCTCCGGAAGCACGTCCGGACACACAAAACAGACCCACTAGTGGAGAGAGTGCTACTGCTTCATTCAAACCCCCAATTCGCCTTTATTGAATTCCCCGACGGCTGTCAGGACACCGTTTCCCTCCGGGACCAAGCGCCTGCAGGATCCAACACTACCACCACCACTGAGGTACCCCTCACACTACACCCCACCCAACCCCCCACGCCCTGCGCCCCCATGCCTATAGGTTCCCTGCCCAAGCTCGGTGCCCCTGCACCTATAGGTTTCCTGCCCCCCCCCCCATCGCCCATCGCACCAGTCAGGTATGAAGCTCGCACCGAAACACCCCCCGGATCCACCCTCGTACCCACACCGATCGTCACCACCCAGCCACTCGAAGAGGCTGCAACCCCGGTGCTCCGCTGATCCCAAAGGACGACTTGGCCACCAGACCGGCTCAACTTGTAGACCCGTCACCCCCGCCGGACTTGATTTTTTACAGGGGGTGAATGTGGTGAATTATACTGTATTGTAATTCACACTGTATTGCATTGCATTGTATTATGTCCTTGTGGGCCCTGTAGCCGTTGCGCGGCTCTGCCCATAGGGGGAGATGAGGAGCTTGTACAGGGCTCCACCCTTGGCTCCGCCCATGGCCCCTCCCACTACCAGAAGTATAATGTGCTGCAGCCGTAAGCCCTGCTCTCAGTTCCTCTGGTCGCAGGCTGGCTCAGTTGTAAGACTATTAAAACCACAGTTTACTTCCAATCGTGTCTCTAGTGAATTGATGGTTACATCAGTTACTGTTACATATGAGATCTTTGTGGTATCCCGTTTTGCTTGATGAATGGAGGAACGTCATTGTCGGCCTTTGTTCTGCTCCAGGAGTATGTGGCTGTTTCTCATTGGGCACTAACCGGGTCACTACAGAGCCTTTCATTTGCTGTTGGAATTTCTCTGTATGCACTACTTGGATACCTTATTTGACCATGACGGATTTTGGTCATTGTTATCAATATTGAAGGCATGCTCATTCTGTTGCCCTCTTTGTAAGTTGGAGATTCAGCACGTATGAGAGGAAAATCTGAATTAGAAACAGCAATTTTATGGTTCAGGAGGAAAATTTTGTTTTTGGATTCTGGTTATACTATAATGGAGTATGTTAGACTAAGTCCCATAAAGGATTAACTGCAATCGTCTGTGATGCCATAGAGGAAGTTACTATACTCATGTGATCTGAGAGGAGAAAGCACCATAAAAAGAAGTTGGTGTAAGGGAATGTTCCCATAACCGTAAATCTGTTACAATAAAGTTAGTGTTTGCAAAAAAAAAATCCCCCGTGCTCTCTCATAAACTAATGCCCTCTCCATGTCCCCTATATATTCTCCATAGCCACTTCCCGAGAATCAACTATGGGTAGACCTCAGGAGCCATGGGTGCGATTCTCCGACCCTCCCCTGGCTGCCACATTCTCTGACAACGGTTTTCGGGCGGTGGCGGAGATCACGCCGCACCGGTCGGGGGCTGTTGGCAGTGGCCCGCCCCCCCGCCCCCCCCCGCCAGCAATTCTCCGGGCCCCAATGGGCCGAGCGGCCGCCCGTTTTCGGCCAGTCCCGCCAGCGCTGGCTTGGAGGGTGGCTAGCGGAGTCCTCGGGGGGGGGGGGCACAGGGGAATCCGGCTCCGGGGGGGGGCCCATGGTGGCCTGGCCTGCGATAGGGGTCCACCAATCTGCGGCCGGGTCTGTGCCATGGGGGCACTCTTTCCCTCCGCGCTGCCCTCTGTAAGGCTCTGCCATGGCTGGCGCAGAGAAGAAACCCCCTGCGCATGTGCAGAAAACACGCCTGCGGTTCTGCGCATGCGCCAACGCGCGCCGGCCTGCGGCACGGATTGGCACAGCACTAACCCCGCTGGCACCAACCTAGCCCCGGAAGCGTGGATGGTTCCGCAACTCCTGGGCGGCCCGACGCCAGAGTGGTTTGCGCCGCTCTTGGCGCCGGCGTCAGGCCGTCACGCCAATTGCGGGAGAATCCCGGCCCATGTCTTTGTAATTGAAATTTAAGAAACATTCTCACAGTCTAACAGCTGCCATTCAAACACACTTCATTTTGAAAAAACTCTCTTCGTAATAACCATGCAAAGCCATTTAAATACACTCAAGCAGTCAGTATGTTGCAAAAACAAACATTGATTCACTTACATCAAAGACCGATAATCCTTTAATAACCTCTTAAACCTGTCAATTAAATTGTCAACACAGCCTCGTGCTGCGATAAAAACAGTAATTGCCAGAAAACCTCAGCTGGTCTGGTAGCATCCGTGGAGAAAGAAAAACAGAGTTAACATTTTGAGCCTAATCTGACTCTTCTTCAGGATCCAATGAAGACAGCATGGTGGCACAGTGATTAGCACTGCATCAAGATCCCGGGTTCGATTCTGGCCTTGGGTGACTGTGTGTAGTTTGTACTTTCTCCCTGTGTCTGCATGGGTTTCCAACAGGTGTTGCAGTCTCCTCCCACCGTCCAAAGATGTGCAGGTTAGATGGGGTTACGGGGATAGGATGGGGGAGCGGATCTAGGTAGGGTGCTCATTCAGAGGGTTGGTGCAGAGTCAATGGGCTAATGGCCTCCTTCTGCACTGTAGAGATTCTAAGATTATATGGAACAGGAGAATTCCGAGCACATTTTTATTTTACTGTTTTGAATGTTGATGGAACTTTGACCAATGGAAAAGGTACTCTAATGCTCCAACTCCAACGTTTTATAGTCAATATAATAGTGAATTTAACTTTCCCAGATGGAGTCCTTTGATGAATCACTGTTTGTTAAAACACATCTACAATACAATATCGTATATAACTGCATCATTTGAAGTTGTCAAAACATGTAACCCTTTCTTACCTGTCAGAATGTCCCCTACTCCTCAACAGGTTGTCAAGTGGTTACAAATTCTCCAATAAGGGGGATTTCTTTTAGGATTCCACAACCAACAGTAGTGCACACACAAAAAAAGCTGACTTGAAAAATGAAAATGAAATGAAAATCGCTTATTGTCACAAGTAGGCTTCAAATGAAGTTACTGTGAAAAGCCCCTAGTCGCCACATTCCGGTGCCTGTTCGGGGAGGCTGTTATGGGAATTGCACCGTGCTGCTGGCCTGCCTTGGTCTGCTTTCAAAGCCAGCGATTTAGCCCTGTGCTAAACAGTCTCATTGTGTCAGAAATTCAAATTTCTTTTAGGACTTATAATGGTGACACAAACCTCAGGGGTGTGTGCAGGGTCTCAATTCTAAGCCTTACTGGCCTGCAGAAAGCCACATTAAAATAGCACAGGTTAGGAAATCACTGCAAATTTGAAATGGCGACAAAAATTTCAATGTTCTTGTCATCACTGACCCCATTTTTGCCTTCATCACCAGACAGGAATCCAGCCCATCGTATCTGTCATTTACCTGTGGCCTGCTGATCATGCAGGTATCATAGAAATCTATAGAATCCCTACAGACAGAAGGAGGCCATTTGGCCCATTTTGTGTGCACTTACCCTCTATAAGAGCATTCTAGCTAGGCCCATTCCCTCCCCAGCTCAACATCCCCACCAGAAACCTGGGTTTCCTCAGGGTGCTCGGGTTTCCTCCCACAGTCCAAAGACGTGCAGGTTAGGTGCATTGGCCATGATAAATTGCCCTTAGTGTCCAAACAAGGTTAGGAGGGATTATTGGGTTATGGGGCTAGAGTGGAAGTGAGGACTTAATGTGGGTCGGTGCAGACTCGGTGGGCCGAATGGCCTCCTTCTGCACTATATGTTCTATGTCTATGTCTGGAAAATATCCCTGATGCTACACTCTTTCATGGGCTTACCTGTATTCCTAGCATCTCTTTCAAATTTAAATGTTGAACAATCACTAGCCCTATTGGTAGCCCGATTTCTAATGCACCTACCAATTCAACTGATCTGTCTTTTCAAAGCTCTTTTAAATAAACCAGAGTTAAGTCATCCACCTGAAGCAAACCATTAGCACCTTCCAGAGCCAACCTGCTATGTAACTACAAACCTGGTTTCTCTTTTTACTTTATACTGTAAGCCAAACTTTGTCGTCTGTCATTCCAAAGATTCCGGACGAGCCCCCAAATTATATTACGGTCAATTCCAACCCCACTTGTCACCAAATCATAACACAAGTGTATTGATCAATAATTCTTATAAAAATACCCAAAGTCTTTGGCCATTGGCTGCCCAATAATTACAGTTACCAGGTTTATAAGTTGAAACACAATTACTGTTTATTTATAATAAGAATAATGATGAAATACACTTCAAGTACATTTGGTTAAAAATTAATAAGTACCTAACTCCAACTTTAACTTGCTTCTCCACCCTCTACACACATGCACACAAGAGAGATAAGCGCAGAGGGGTAAAACAGGGGGAAAAATAACTAAAAGACGCTCCTGCTCCAATAGCTCCCTTCGACCCACTCCTAGTTTGTGTAACCATCCACAAGCCACACCAGAGGAGTTACATCTTCTCCTGGCACTCCTACACCTCTTTCCATCCAAAGTTTTCACTCTTCAGATGGGGAAAATACTGTAAAATACCACCTAGAGCGGGAGCGACCAAATATGCGACCGCACACTCCATCGCCGCCAACAGAAGTTTGCCTTCTCATGCTTTTGCCACTCCCCACATACTATTCTACCTTAACATGCACATCTCACAAGGCTATCATAACACGCTGCCTTCTTTCTTGCAGAACTTGTTCATGAGCAATAGTAGAGAGGATAATGCAGACCATGTGAATGAAACACTGCAAATGGTAAGGCTAGAGCAGATTTTCTGCAGGGTTCCTGGCCAACTTGGAGACTTTCGTTTCTCAATGAAATCTCACTCACATGCACTGTGCATGACAAAGTCCAGCTGCTCTTAGCAAGCACTCATCTATCTCTGCTTATGCTTGACTCAAAATTCTCATAATATCCCCTCTCTCTGTTTGCAGATGAAGAAAACGCAGAACACCCAGAAGTGAGAAGCTGGAAAATAGCACTCAAAATTACACAGCATCACTTGACCTTCTCTTTGATAAACATCAACTCAGAGGCACAATGCACACTTTATTGAATAGGGTATAGAGTGGTTTGCTTGGGAGAATTGCAGTATGCAAGGAAGAGAAAAGCCCAAGAAATAGCTTGCTGGCGAAGGAGCTCATAAATTAGTCCTGCTAAAATGCAGGGTGGCCAGAACATTGGAACGAGGCAGATTATCCTAACAGTTGGAACCTATTATGAGGGGTATAGATAGGGTGAACAGTTGGAGGCTTTTTCCCAGGGTGGAGATGACAATTACAAGGGGGCACAAGTTCAAGGGGGGAGGGTGGGGTGGGGGGGGGGGGGGAGTGAGGTGGATTGAGGCAGATATGTTAGCTATCTTTAAGACTTATCTAGATGGACACATGAACAGACATGGTATCGCAGGATCTAGGCGGTTAGTCTAGTTAGGACACGTGATCGGCGCAGGCTTGGAGGGCCGAAGGACCTGTTCCTCTGCTGTACTTTTCTTTGTTCTTTGTTCTTGTTATGAAATATGTCTGTTTCTTGGTAGGTGCAATGCAGGGAAACATGAATGCACTTACTGCTGTGGAAACTGAAAGGTGGAAGTGAATCTTGACAGCTTTTCCCACCTGATCAACAGCCTGCATTAGCAAAGTGATGTATTGCCGTCTGTGAAGAGGCCACCTATCACCTGCTAGAAAGCCGTATGCACAGAAAACTAACTGATGTTTTACGCCATCTGCTGTAGCTTGGAATGAGCCTGAGGCATGGAAGTCGAAGACATTCACGTTCATAGGCGGTGCTACCCTTGTATTTGGCGGCAGTTCCTGCTGCAACAGGTTATGTTGGTCAGTGACTGTCTGCTGAAGTACAACTGCTCATTCACTGCTTCTCTGTCACATGGGTTAAGACATCCTGTTGAGAACCACCTGCATGCTGTAAGGCTTCCTTTGTCCATTTTTAGCGTCAGTAGAGATCAGTGCATCCATGCTTGTTATTGCTTCTGCTGTGACTCTCTCTGTGGTAATCTCAGCAACACTGTCATCTCTGTTGCCGAAGCCAAAAGTCAGCTCTCCAACAGCTATTTAGCATGAAAGACTTTCCAAAGTCAGCCACGATAGCCAAAAGTGGCTTTAAATTCTCCAGCAGCCAAAAATGGCAACCAGAGATGTACCTTGATGGAGGTGGAGAATCATTTATATATCACTGCTGAAGCAGGTTTCTTGAACGCACAGACCATCTTTTCCTGGGAGGGTTTACAAATGAGCAAATCAAATTCGCCAATGCAGCAATTTCCGAAACCTTCCATTAGACAAGCAAGGACTCCTATTTTAATATTTTAATGAGAACAGTGTTGATTTGAGGTGCCACCAATTATGTCTCAGGAGAACCTTAGTTGGAGTGTAAAATTATGAAAGTAGTCTTGCTAAAGCTGCTCAAGGCATTGGAGAGACTGAGAGAACTGTGTGCAGTTTTGGTCACCTTACTGAAGCAAGGGCATATTTGCACTGGAGTTAAGCCCGTGATGCCGGAGCTTGCGGCATCGGGCTGCTAGCCCCGACCGGGGACCAGAATCGGTTCCTGGTTGGGAAGGGGCGCGCTTCCTTTTGACGGGTTTGACGCCAGCCTTACGATTTCTCCCGTTTTGGGAGAATCGCGCCCAAGTGGTCTCACAATGCAGTTGGAAATGAGGAAGATTGTTTTCTCTTAGAGGGCCATTAGTGTTTGCAGTTTTTTCCCCCAGTGAGCAGTAAAGGCTGTGGGTGCAATTCTCTCAAAATATTTCTAAGTGTTGTCCTTGGCGGGTGCAACGATGCGATTCCCACCTAGTGAGTTGGCATGATCCAGATTGCAATCCACTAACACTTTGACCATTTTTGGAGTTTGGGGTGATTTCTGCCTGGAAAGAGATATGCGGGATCAAAAGATATCAGCAAGGTTGGCTCCTCATGATCTGATCTCAAGAAAACACTACAGACCTACCCCCAGCAGAGAAGCCGCCTATTCGCTGGTATCAGCCCTCCACCAATCGCCACCACCAGTGCCCCTGTCTAAGTGAGCAAAACCCCACAGTGGGTCGCCAAAGGCCCCCCCTCAGATCCCGCCCCCTTCATTCCGTCCTTCATAGAACATAGAATGTACAATTCAGAAGGAGGCCACTTGGCCCTTCGAGTCTGCAGCTTAAGCCCTCACTTCCACCCTATCCCCATAACCCAGTAACCCCTCCTACCCTTATTGGTCACTAAGGGCAATTTATCATGGCCAATCCATCTAAACTGCACATCTTTGGACTGTGGGAGGAAACTGGAGCACCCGGAGGAAACCCACGCAGACATGGGGAGAACGAGCAGACTCCACACAGACAGTGACCCAGCAGGGAATCAAACCTGGGACCCTGGCGCTGTGAAGCCACAGTGCTATCCACTTGTGCTACCGTGCTGCCCACTCTTCATGTCCTTGCTTCAGGCACCCATCCCTTCATGCCCTCCCTTCAGGCCCCCTCCCCCCAATTCATGTCCCCTGCTCAGACCCCCCCCCCCTTCATGACCACCCTTCAGGCCCCTTGGCACTGCCAGGGTGCTGGGGCAGTCATGTCTCTGACCACCCAGAGGCCCCAATGCCCCCCAATCTCCATTTGTGGAGACCAGTAGTGGTCCCACTGGCTTCATGTTGTATCGACTTGACGGGGTGGGAGTTGGGAGGGGGATGAATTCCAGGACACAGGTGAATCTGGCTTAAAACAGAAAATGCATATTTAAAGTAAAATCTACATATGCTAATCTGGTTTATGATTGACAAGGATGTCAAAGATTTTGGGGACCGGCAGGAAAATGGAGTTAAGGCCACATCAGATCAGTTGTGTTCTTATTAATAATAATAATTTTGATTGTCACAAGTAGGCTTACATTAACACTGGCAGCACTGGTTTGAGGGGAGACAGTGGCACAGTTGTTTGCCACTGGGCTATAATCCAGAAACCCAGAGCCAGATCTGGGGGCCTGGGTTCAAATCCCTCCACAACAGATGGTGAAATTTGAATTCAATAAAAATCTGGAATTAATCTGATATATCATGCCATTCAGTTCAAGGGCAGCTAGGGATGCAAAATAAATGCTGGTGCAACACCCATATCTATGACATAATAAAAAACAAGAATGGCCTACTCCTGCTGCTATTTCTTATTAGTCAATGTGTGCCACCCACAGTTTGGGTGCACTTCTGTGAAATTGGTAGGTGAAATGCTGAATTTGCACCTGAAAACTGGGCAAAAAGCAAAAATGATTTTTTTTTACCCTACTGTTTCCCTCTAATTTCAGCAGTCATATTGATGATTTCCATCCATATTGTCTTCTCACTCCTGTGGCTATCTCTCTGAGGCAGGTTGTTTTTAGTTGTCTTCTCATACTCATCCTATTTTGCTTTCACCTTGTCTTGCTGTACCTTTCTTTACGCTCCATATTGCTCTGTTTTGTTTTGCACAGGCAATTTGCATCTTTCTCTCTCACACTTGTTCCATCCTCTTTCTCAGATGTAATGTTTCTCTTTGTCTCACACAAACTCCTTGCATATTTCCCTAGCTCTTATTGTGAACGCCTCGCAGAGACATTATTTTCCCTTTGTTCCCAGTATACTGCATCTTTTTCGAAGATGTATTGTTACTCTCCCACATGGATGTTTCCTGTTTTCTTAGAATGATTTCTCCTCATGGAAGTGTCTCTTTTCAGGTAGTCTGTATTATGCAGGTGCATTATATTTCTCTCACCTTGTTTCTTCATTACAAACATGATATCTTTCTCAGAAACATTTTCTCTGTCTCTGAAATATTGTTTCTTTCTGGTTTGTCTTTGTCTCAGAACATATTACACATTTGTTCCTTGCACATATATATTTAATTATAAAATTACTCGTGAGACAGCAATGGGAGAACACAACACATTTCGTTGAAGTTCTCTAGTAGTGGAGGCTTATTTAACTTACTTAAAACGAATAGGTCAACACCTCTGCTAAAATAATTGAGCAAATGCACAAAAGCTTTTTATGCGCCTGTAATTTCAGAGCCAGGGTACCTTTCTTTGTCTCCGATGTATTTGTATCTTTCCCTCTCCGGCATACACAGTTTCTGCTCTCTCGCACAGTTACATGTTTCTTACTATTGGACATATTTCTCCTTCATAACGCTCCATCTACTTCCCCTGTCTTACACAATAAGTCTTTTTTTCTCAGGTACTGCTAATAAATTTTCCTCACAAACGCACATTTCATTTATCTGACAGATACAAAGGGTTTTCTTCCGGTTACTTGTCCTCTCACACAGATACATTCTGCCCTTTTCAGATAAATTCTATCTTTCCCTCACAGATACATTGTATCATTCTCTCACACAGATGCGTTGTATCATTCCCGCAGACTGATAAATGGTATCACTCTCAAACAGATACATTGTATCATTGCCTCAGACCGATGCATTGTATCTTTCTCCCGCACACATACAGCATCCCCACGCCCCCGCGACATATTGTTTCTTTATGCCTCTCGTTATTTTTTCACTCCCTCTCTCTCTCTCTCTCAATTCCTCCCTCCCTCCTCCTCACCTTTCGCTCGCTCGCTCCCTCTGGTGGCTGTCCCGACGGGCTCGCTCCCTGCCTGCCTGCCTGCGCGCGCCACCCTCCCCTCCCCCGCGCGCTGTGCTCTCCTGGCGCGCGCCTGTGTTGTCGCGCGCTTCGCTTGCTCTCTGTCCCCCCCCACTCTCTCCCTCTCCTACACACAGACGCAGCACACGCAGACATGGCGGTGGTGTGAAGCGGTGGAGACCCCCCCCCCCCCCCCCCCCCAACAATATAATGCATCTCCTTTACCCCTGTGCAAAGTGCTGAAGTGTGGCCTCGTCATTTGGACACAAAGACAGAGAGAATGGCGGACCGCAGCATTGACAGCCTGGCTCTTCCTCTCGAGGTGAGGGCGAAGCTAGCCGAGCTGGATTTGGAATTATCCGAAGGTAAAAGCAGATTTTTTTCCCCTCTTCCTCTTTCCTCCCTCTCTCTCCTTTCGTTCCATGGGGTTCTTTCCTTTTCCATCTCCATACTTTCTCTCTCACCCCCACTCCCCTCACCTTTTGTTTTAAATCAATGCCTAAACCTTGGCTTTGATTTTTTTTTTGGTAGTGTGTTATATGCAATTTGTTAATCATACAGTGTTGCTTTTCAGCTGACACCTCATTTAACGGTGACACCGAAGGAGGTGGAAAAATGACATTAGGGCTGGGTTTTGCTCTGCCTCATGGTTAACGGTTCTACAGCAAGGCGTCTTTCCTTTGGGTTGTTGTTGTTGGAGCTATTATTTCATTAGAAATTCTCCTTCCGATTTGGAATGGAAGGGACGAGGCAACATTGACGTTTGTGTGTGTGTGAAGAAAATGCGACCGCGGCGGTTGATTCATGATCTTCCCTCGGTGCGAAATATTTGTAACGATTTATGGAGCATCAATGTATTTGCCAAACTTGAGATTGCAGCATTAAAAAAAGACATCATTTAAGTGGAGAGCCGTGTTAATCAAGTGTGTGTACATGTAGTGCAATATATAACAACAGCTGCTCGGTTTAGGAATAGACCTCACTAGTATTTTGATGGCAGACGATATAATTTGAATGTAAAAGCAGTGTCATCCTCCAATATTTAATCTTGTCCTGATGGGAAAGAGCTGAAAGTAGGGGATTACTCACGAGTGGCCACTGTGCTCTTTGAGGTCGTGTGGCGTTGTGTGGGATTTGATGCTGCCGTTTGCACGGCCAGTTTGTGCGATCAAGTGTGCTGGAAATATCGAATAAGTTTCAGATTTTCAAATTAAAAACAGGACTGGCAAAAAGAAAAAAAACCCTCTACTTTCCTGCTCATTCTTGTGTCTGGCTAGGGATATGCGTAACGTGACGCTCGTTTTATCCCCTGGCTTGGGGGGCACGCAAAAAAAAAAACCGTTTCTCCCTCTTGAAAATAATTTAGTTGTGATTCAATGCCTTCCAATTTAAAATCGACGGGTGTGGGAGTGTCGAGCTCACTAATGCATGATACTTGTAGATTTTTGGCTGTCTGTCTCGCTGCCCCCCCTTCCGCTTTGAAAGTGCTGACTTCCAAATTGGATGTCAGTTCATCTTTTAGAAACAGTATTGACCACGTCCCTCCCTTAGCAGCTTTGTGTGTTATCCGAAAACTGGAATTAATAGAAGCGCGCAGCTTAACGGCAACAGAAGCTTTTTGACCAGTTGCTTTATAAAGAAAAAGATCACACTGACGGCTGCGGAGTCGCCTATCGGTTTAACCCTTTGTGTGTCGTCCCCTCCCCCCCCCCCCCCCCCCCCCCCCCCCCCCCCCATGAATCCAGATGTGCATCTTTCACTAGGTACGGCCACGCATTCACATTTTTAAAAAGTCACTCATTTTGAGGGCATCTCACCGGTTTTGTGTGTATATATTTTCCTGATTCGTTTGATATGACTCCCTTTTGTGTTAATAAGATTTGAGGTCCACCGATGAGATTCCACACTGTTGGCAAGGACTGAGAACGCACCGGTTTTTTATTGTTGCTGTTGAAATCTGACACTTTGAACAAGATTACATTGTAATCACTTCTTCAAACGTTTTTGTTCCCATTCTCGTGTGAACGTGTTTGTGTATTTCTGTGCTTTTGGCATGTGTCACTTTGGGCAAACTTTGACAGCGAGAGTTTGAAAAGCAGCAAGTTTGCTTCAATTCACCCCTTTTATGGGCTATGTAGTTTTGACATTGTGTTGGTTGGACTAGCCCCAACCCTTTGCAACTGAAATGCTTAACGGCTGGACGAGGCGCAAGCAGGAGTGGAAGGAGTACCAATTGCATGCACTGTTTTTTTTTGTGTAAACACATGTAGCCGTTATTAATGACGTTCATTCTGCAGCCTGATTAGCTGGCAGTTTGAAATTGTCCATATGTGGCCTCCACACTTGGTCTTCCCCTGACTGCCTGAGCATATCTACAATGTTGTGGCAGTTTATGCCACGGCAGTTCTGATTGCTCGACTTTCTAGTAAAATCTAGCTAGTGGATATTAACCTTGATTCTCCCCCCCCCCCCTCCCTCTGATGATTGCTTTCCAAATCTGTGTCCGTGCAAATATTAATTTGAAGAGAATTATCCCGCCTTAAACCGCCCCTCCAAAATAAACTGTACAGTGGATTGCAATCAACAATGCACTTGTGCCAAAGATGAACGTGTCTGCTCCCGCTCGTGCACATGTTGCAGGGAGGCAATGAATAAAGAACCCGGCGGCGCGAGGTTGATTGGAGTAAGCGGGGTGTACTTGCAAATAAAAATAGGCATTGTGACTGAGCCGACCTGAGCCCAGCCCATCCTCTATTGCAGAATAAAGAGCTGATCGACGTTGATGCTTTTTGCGGTGTACTGATGCTGCCAGTTTAGCACAAGTGCGCAGGTGAGTTCGTCCCAGCGGTAATTTCGGAGTGGGCAACACACCTGCCTTCAGAGTGGAGTGGGCAACACACCTGCCTTCAGAGTGAAGAGGGAAGTCACTTCCTTGCAGGACTAGTTTTGCTTTGCTTCGTCGCGACACCGGGCGAAGGGTAAATCCATTGAAATATCAAACCTGACTTGTAAAATGCTCAGATTGTCCATTGGATTTTGCAAAGCTACCTAAATTCGTCCCCCTCCTGCTGCATTAAAGTGAAGTTCTAACTTTTTGGGAGGCCCTCTGTCTGTGCACTGAGTTCTCTCTCAAACAGGAATTTAAAAAGCAACCCAGGGCAGAGACAAGCAACTTCAAGCAAGTTCCAGGTGGCGGGAACGTGAGCTTCCTGTTTCACACCCTGAGATGTGAAATGCCACTCTTGGGTTTCAGCCTTGGTTGAACAGTATATTCAAATATGCAAAACATCGCTGCTGACTTTTCCGTGTTTTTGTTCTGTCTCTTTTGCAAATGTTATAATCCTGATAAATAAACACTATAAACCATGTCACAAAGAATAGATAGGTGCTTGATGGCTGGCACAGACACGATGGGTTGAAGGGCCTCTTTATTTGTGCTGTCAGTCTCTAGGATGACAAGTAAGTTTCATGAAAAGATGAATTGCGTTTAATAAATGTTTGGAAACCGATGGTGCATGTTGCCTGTAGTACAGTAGATTTCCATCCAAATAATCAGTAAAATGCCATGAAAGTTTACATTGACAATGCTGCACCAGTCTTGTGTGTACCTTTCACATCTTGTCCTCTCTGCGGACTGCCATTAATACTCTTTCCCCTTGGTATCTGTGGCCATTAGCACCCGGTTTCCCTGGGTTTCTGTGGCTATGACTCATCTTTCATTCTCACTCCACAGTATAAATATTTCCCACTTTGTCTGTTAGCTTTGACAGAGAGTCATCGGACTCAAAACGTTAGCTCTTTTCTCTCCCTACAGATGCTGCCAGACCTGCTGAGATTTTCCAGCATTTTCTCTTTCGTTTCACATTCCAGCATCCACAGTAATTTGCTTTTATTTATTGTATGTTTGGTACTCTGGCTGCCTCAGGAAGTATTGGGAACCATGTTTTTATTTGGCTCCAAAGAGCAAAGGCCATAATTTGAGGATGTGGGGGAGAAACAAATGCCTCTTTTAATTGGCCACTCAATGGAGACTGGTGAGTAACAGGTGACGTTGTAAGGGTATCAGCTTAAAAAATGCCATGTTCAAGCGGATTCAATGGATTTGTGGATTCAAAATTGGCTTAGCTGTAGGGGATTGAGGGTGATGACAGACAGCTGCTTTAGTGACTGGAAGTCAGTGACCAGTGGCGTACCACAGGGATCTCTGTTGGGTCCCCTAATGTTTGTTATTTAAATAAACAACGTAGATAACTATGGGGGTGGTGGAGGGGGGGGGGGGTGATGGTAGGATCAGTACGTTTGCGGATGACACAAAGATTGGCTGGGTGATTAACAGTGAGTGTCTTGCGTTCCAGGAAGATGTGGATGGGATGGTCAAGTAGGCAGAAAGGTGACAGATGGAATTTAACCCTGAAAAGTGTGAAGTGTTGCACTCTGGAAGCAGTAATCTGACCAGCAATTCAATGAATGGCCTGACACTTGGAAGTTTCGAGGAACAAAGGGACCATGATGTGTTTGTCCATAGATTTCTGAAAACAGAAGAGCAGATTCATAGAACATACAGTGCAGAAGGAGGCCATACGGCCCATTGAGTCCGCACCAACCCACTTAAGCCCTCACTTCCACCCTATCCTCCTAACCCAATAACCCCACCTAACCTTTTTTTTTGGACACTAAGGGCAATTTATCATGGCCAACCCACCTAACCTGCATGTCTTTGGACTGTGGGAGGAAACCAGAGGACCCGGAGGAAACCCATGCAGACACGGGGAGAACGTGCAGACTCCGCACAGACAATGACCAGCAGGGAATAGAACCTGGGACCCTGGCGCTGAGAAGCCACAGTGCTAATGACTATGTTGCCAAGGCACCTGGACACTTGCCTTTATCATAGAATCATAGAATTTACAGTGCAGAAGGTGGCCATTTGACCCATCAAGTATGCACCGGCTCTTGGAAAGAGCACCCCACTTAAGCCCACACCTCCACCCTATCCCCTATCAATCGTGGCATTGATTATAAAAGCAGGAAGGTTAGGCTGCAGTTGTATATGACTTTGGTGAGGCCACAGCTGGAATACTTTGTCCAGTTCTGGTTGCCACATTACAGGAAAGATGTGATTACACTGGAAGCAGTGGAGAGGAGATTCACCAGGAACATTTTAGTTGTGAAGAAAGATTGGATAGACTTGGGCTGTTTTTGCTGGAGCAGAGAAGACTGAGCGGCATGGACAGGGTGGATTGGGAGCAGCTGTTCTCCTTAGTTGAAGGGTCAGTTACGAGGGGACACAAGTTCAAGGTGAGGGGCAGGAGGTTTAGGGGGGATTTGAGGAAAAACGCCTTTACCCAGAGGGTGGTGACAGTCTGGAAAGCACTGCTTGGGAACGTGTTCGAGGCGGGTTGCCTCACATCCTTTGATAAGTACCTGGATGAGCACTTGGCACGTCATAGCATTCAAGGCTATGGCCAAGTGCTTGCAAATGGTATTAGGTAGGCAGTTCAGGTATTTTTCATGTGTCAGTGCAGACTTGATGGGCCGAAGGGCCTCTTCTGTGTATTTCTGTGATCATTGGCGAGCATTAGAATATTCCAAAATTGTAATCAGTACGGAAAAGGATAGTTCCCAGGTTCACGTGTGCTGACAGTATCAACAGGCATTATGTTTCTGAAACTCTGTAGAACGATTGATACAACATTTGTTATAATGAGAAGGTATTACCAAAATAATGTCAAATAAAAATGCTACTTTGTTTCTGGGATCAGTTCTAAATGTACAGTACCTACTTTTAAATTTGGGAGGAATCCAGGGAGAGGACTTAAATGGGTACTGCTTAACTTGCAATATATTTTCTTCTCAAATTTTATATATATATATATATATATATATATATATACTGCTTCTACAACAGCTGAAGACCGATTTAATCTGAAGAATACAAAAACATCTTGCTTGTCATCTTGTGTTAAATGTTTAATGTATTCCATCGTTGAACTTCAATAAAAAGCATAGGAAATTGCACTGAAATGAAAGAATCCCTGTTCTGTGGTTCCTTTTGCAGTGTCATTTGAATTGAAAGCAAGATTGATAACTGCTTCATGCAAGTTAACAAAAATCAAATGATCAAAATATTGAATGTGCCTGCTTGTATCAGATTTGCTGATTTCTTGTGATTGTTGATCAGATAAGATGGACACAGATCATGCACAGAAACTGTGTAGTAAAAACAGCAGAAAGCTCTTCCCCCTTTTCTTTTGAATTGAATTTTCATAAAACAATTGTTAATTGTACTTTAATAAGGGGCTATTGTTTGAATATCCATGAATATTTTCATTTAGACCAGTTAAAAACACCAGCCAATTCTGTCAGTAAATTCAATTCAGTAGCCAATGAGTGTAAAAATGGAAATGTATACACATGGATACAAATTAAACAAGTCTGTTGCTTAAAAAGCTCAATGAAGTGAAATTTTGAACAGCTTTTTCGTAAAGTCACCCAGGTGACAATCGGCTGTTTTTCCCTTTTGAGGGGTAGAGCTGACTGGTGATGATTTAACCTGAGGGTCATCACACCTCAGGCGAGGGGCAAGATTGAGAAGGTGGGGGCCTTCATGAATAACCTCAGCGGGTACAGGAATTGAACCTGTGCTGTTGGCCTCATTCTGCATCACGAACTAGCTGTCCAGCCAACTGAGCTAAACCGTGCCATTTTACAGCCAATAAAATGCTTTTCGAAGAGTAGCCCATGTTTTAGTGTAGGGAGTGTGACAGCACAAACAGTAGTGAAATAATCTACTTTAGCAATGTTGGTTGAAGGAAAATTGTCGGCTCGGGCTCTTCCAAAACTTTCATGGAATCATTTACATGCACCCTAGAGGGTAGCCCTCAGTTGTTGCGCTGATTAGATTATGGGCTGCATTCTTTGGGAGTGGAGATTGAACCCACAAAATTTCTGACTGGGCCATTGAGCTACCTCATCAGTTCTGACATTGATACAGGAACTGGTAGGCCATTCTTTTTTTAAAAAGCTTAAACAAAATCTACTGTGGGGTTTTTTCGGGTGCTCTGGTTTCCTAGACGTGCTTGTTAGGTGAATTGGACATTCTGAATTCTCCCTTGGTGTACCCGAACGGGTGCTGTAGTGTGATGACTAGGGGATTTTCATTGTAACTTCATTGCAATGTTTAAAAAAAAAATAAACATTTTGAGTACTCAATTCATTTTTTCAATTAAGGGGCAATTTTAGTGTGGCCAATCCACCTACCCTGCACAACTTTGGATTGTGGGGGTGAAACCTATGCAAACACAGGGAGAATGTGCAAACTCCACACACACTGACCCAGGGCTGGGATCAAACCTGGGACTTCAGCGCTGTGAGGCAGCAGTGCTAACCACTGTGCCACCAAGCTGCCCTCATGGCAATGTTAATGTAAGCCTACTTGTGACACTAATAAAGATGATTATTATTTATGGATTCATTTTTATTGCCAATACTGTAATTCAGAAATGGAATATGTAAATATTTTAAAATAAATGTCTAGGCGGCTAGAAATCTGGTGTTGTTTGCTTTTGGAGGGGGGCGGGGGGGAGCACGGACTCTGACCATTCTGAGAAGCCGTTTACTAAACATGGAAAAAAGTAATCTCTCAATTTCTCACTAAATAAGGGGAATTAATCAAGAGAGTCAGTTAAAAATAAAGTTGAAATGCAAAGTTTAAGGATTTTCAAATGCCGATGTTAACGATGTTAATAGATTTAGTAAATGAACATTTAAAGGATTGTTTAGAGATTATGCAATTGCTATTTGGAAACCATACTGGAATAACGGTGATTTTTTTTTCTTTTGGTTGGTTTTAATTCAGTAGCTGTCCTGCCCACCTACTTTCATAGAATGATGGTGATTTAAAAATGAGCTGCCATGACTAAAGTACTGAATACTGAGTCACTACTTGCTGGTTTTCAATGCTGGGGGCAAAGAAAATCACCATTGTATTTTTTCTCAATTTGACAATCCAAACATTATCAGTTTTTTGAGTAGCGCTGTTTTCAGAAGCGAGGAGGAGTATGCTGCAGAAGGCTGTGGAGGCCAAATAACTGAGTGCCTTTAAGACAGAGATAGATAGGTTCTTGATTAAGAACCTATATGTAGCATTTTAAAACATCCAAAGCCTATTCAGATATTAATATGATATAGAATGAACAGTGAATATAAAAAAAAACAATTATTTGGACACGGTAGCACAGTGGTTAGCACAGCTGCTTCACAGCTCCAGGGTCCCAGGTTCAATTCCCGGCTTGGATCACTGTCTGTGCGGAGTGATGCACTATCAATTACGACGAGACGAGAGTAGGGTGTAATCGAGGCTTTATTACGCAGAGATGTGTAGCTTCTGGCACCTGCTGCCAAAATGGTTGCAGCTCGGAGAGCCCACACATTTATACTCCGCCTACTGGGTGGAGCCAGCAGGCAGGGATCTACCCCGTACCTGTAGTACAGGGGCCTTACTGTAATACACCTTATATATGATATACAGAATACAACAATACAACAGTGGTGACTACCACCTTCACCCCCTGTTAAAAAAGAGTCCAGCGGGGGTGGTGGAAGGCTATTAACATGCAGATATTTAACATTTTAAGGAAAGTTTACAAATTCAGATGATCGGGCACATTGATCTGTCGTTGCGAGCGCCGCAGTCCCGGTAGCGATGCAGGCGTGGTTCGGGCGTCGGTGATGTCTGGATCTTGTCGACCTCATCTTCATCCCCGGGTGGGATGAAGGGGAGGACGGATCACCCTGGAATGAGAGCTGTGGTGGGGTGCGCTGCGGGGATGGGGGGTGGCCCCAGGGCAGAGAGGGGGGTGGGTATGTGGGGACCCAGCTGGCGCAAGGTTCCTGAGGGAGACTGTCTTGGTGGCTGTCGGGTTATGCCACGTAGGCGTACTGCAGGTTCGTGTGAAGTAGCTGTACCCTCTCAACCAATGGGTCCGCCTTGTGGAGCCGCACGTGCTTACGGAGGAGAACAGGTCCTGGAGCTGCCAGCCACATTGGGAGTGAAACCCTGTGGTGGACTCCCTCGGGAAGGCAAAGAGACGTTCATGGGGAGTTTCGTTAGTCGCAGTGCAAAGGAGCGACTGAATGAAGTGGAGGGCGTCGGGGAGGACCTCCTGCCAGCGGGAGATTTCTGGGCCAGCTGGACGGCCTTCGAGACCATCCCATTCTCCTGCTTCACTTGCACGTTTCCCCGGGTGTTGTAGCTGGTCATCCTGCTCGAGGCGATGCCCCTGCTGAGCAGGTACTGGCGCAGCACATCGCTCATAAATGAGGACCCCCGGTCACTGTGGACATAGGTGGGGAAACCGAACAGAGGGAAGATGGTGTTGAGGGCTTTGATGACGGTGGCAGATGTCATTTCGGGGCATGGGACGACGAAGGGGAATCTGGAGTATTTGTCGACCACGTTAAGAAAGTACGTGTTTCAGTCGGTGGAGGGGAGGGGCCCTTTGAAATCCACGCTGAGGCGTTCAAAGGGTTGGGAGGACTTCAGGCACGCACGGTCTGGCCGGTCGATGTGCGGTTTACTCTCTGCGCAGACCTGGCAGTCTCTGGTGATAGCCCTGACTTACTCGATGGAGTAGGGCAGAGGTCGTCGTGCAGGATTATGAGTCGGTCCACTTGTGCGCCGGCACATGTACCTTGGGATAGGGCATGAAGGGCTCATTCAGCTTACTGGGGCGATACAAAATCTCGTAATTGTAGGTGGAGAGCTCAATCCTCCACCTCAAGATCGTATCATTTTTGATCTTGCCCCACTGTGTGTTGTTGAACATGAAGGCAACCGACCGTTGGTCAGTGAGGAGAGTGAATGTCCTGCCGGCCAGGTAATGCCTTCAATGTCGCACAGCTTCTACTATGGCTTGGGCCTCCGTCTCGACGGAGGAGTGCCGAATTTCGGAGGCGTGGAGGGTGCATGAAAAGAATGCCACGGGCCTGCCTGCTTGGTTGAGGGTGGCGGCCAGAGCGATGTCTGTAGCATTGCTCTCGACTTGGATCGACCGCATGCATCACGGCCTTGGCGATGTCGGCCTTGATACGGTTGAAGGCATGGTGAGCCTCGGCCATCAGTGGGAAAACAGTGGAGTGAATGCCTTGTCCGCATAGTTCGAGACCCACTGGGCGTAGTACGAGAAGAACCCCAGGCATTGTTTGAGAGCCTTGGGGCAATGGGGAAGGGGGAGTTCCATGAAGGGTCGCATGCGATCGGGGTCGTATGCGATCGGGGTCGTATGCGATCGGGGTTGGGCCCTAGAACCCCATTTTGAACCACATAGCCGAGGATGGCTAATCGGTTAGCGCTGAACACGCACTTCTCCTTGTTGTAGGTTAGGTTGAGGAGTTTGGCTGTGTGGAGGAATTTGGAAAGGTTAGCGTCATGGTCCTGCTGGTCATGGCCGCAGAGGGTGATGTTATCCAGGTACGGGAAGGTGGCCCGCAGTCTGTACCGGTCAACCATTCGGTCCATCTCCCGTTGGACGACCGAGACCCTGCTAGTGATGCCGAAGGGAACCCTAAGGAAGTGGTAAAGGCGGCCGTCAACTTCAAAAGCTGTGTACAGGCGGTCTGCCTTGGTGGCAAATTTTAGGTCCACCGTCGAGAAGACCCGGTACTGTGCAATCTGATGACCATATCGGATATGCGTGGGAAGGGGTACGCGTCGAGCTGCGTGTACCGATTGATGGTCTGACTAGTCGACGATCATCCTGTTCTTCTCTCCAGTTTTTACAACTACTACTTGAGCTCTCCAGGGGCTGTTGCTGGCCTCGATAATACCTTCCCGTAGCAGCCGCTGGACCTCAGACCAGATGAAGGTCTTGTCCTGGGCGCTGTACAGTCCGCTCTTGGTGGCGACTGGTTTGCAATCTGGGGTGAGGTTCGCAAACCGAGAAGGCAGGTCGACCTTAAGGGTCGTGAGGCCGCATACAGTAAGGGGTGGTAGGGGTCCGCCAAACTTCAGGGTTAGACTCTGGAGGTTGCACTGGATGTCCAGGCCAAGTATCAAGGCAGCGCAGAGATTGGGGTGGACGTAGAGCCGGAAGCCGCTGAACTCTACGCCCTGGATGGTGAGGGTGCAGCACCCCCAGATCGGCACGGATTGGGATCCCGAGGCCAGGGAGATTTTCTGGTTGATGGGGTGTATCGTGAGGGAGTAGTGCCTTACTGTATCGAGGTGGATGAAGCTCTGTGCTCCCGGAGTCAAGAAAGCATGATGTCTCGTGCCCATCGACCTTCACTGTCATCGACACGCTCACGAGTTGTGCGGTCGGGACTGGTCGATGGTGATAGAGGCGAGACGTGGCTGGTCGGCGGCGGTTGCAGGCGATGAGCGGCCAGATGAGGTGCCCGACGAGCAGGGGTCCTGAGGCGAGGAAGATGGCGGCGCGCACAGGCCGCACGTGGTCTGAGGTGAGGAAGATGGCGGCACCCACGGGTCGCACGTGGGGGGCGCCGGGACAATAGCGGCGATCGAGCGGGCCTGGCACACAGCAGCAAAATGTCCTTCCTTCCCGCAGGCCTTGCAGAGTGCGCTCCACGCCGGGCAGCGCTGCCGGAGGTGTTTGTCTGTCCGTAGAAGTAGTACTTGGGTCCCCCGGGGTTGGTTGGCTGCTGCGCGGCGCAGGCCTGCTGTTGGCTGGGGGCGGCCGCTGGTGGGGTCCACGATGGGGTGTTCACTGGCGGGGTCCACGATGCCCAGGAGTGGTGGGCCGTGTGGACGGGGGCATACGCCTGGACATTGCGGGAGGCGACTGAGTGAGATCGTAGCTTTTTGATTGCCGCAAAGTCAAGGGTATCCCCTTCTAAGAGGTGCTGGTGGATGTAAGCTGACCCTATGCCAGTAACGAACGCATCTCTAATTAGAAGTCCAGAATGTTCAACGGCCGAAACGGCCTGGCAATCGCAGTCCCTCGCCAGGGCGTGTAGGGCACGCCAGAAATCTTCCACAGACTCACCGGGGAGTTGATGCCGTGTGGACAGGAGGTGCCTGGCATAGATTTGCTGAGCGTAGTTCTCCTTCAGTAGCGCCATGGCCTCAGCGTAGGTAGGCGCGTCCCGGATGAGGGGAAAGATATCGGAGCTCAGCCGCATGTAAAGGATCTGGAGCTTCTGTGCCTCCTGAGGGTGGTTCTGTCGCAGATCCAATGTATGCTTCGAAGCAAGCTAGCCAATGTGCGAAAGCCGACTTGGCATTGTGTGCTTGAGGGTGCAGCTGCTGACTTGATACGTAGATCCATCGTTGTAAAATCTCTGCATGATAAATTGATGCATTATCAATTATGACGAGACGAGAGTAGAGTGTAATCGAGGCTTTATTAAGCAGAGATGTGTAGCCTCCGGCAGCTGCGGCCGAAATGGCTGCAGCTCGGAGAGCCCACACATTTATACTTCGCCTACTGGGCGGAGCCAGCAGGCAGGGATCTACCCCCGTACCTGTAGTACAGGAGCCTTACCGTAATACACCTTATATACGATATATACAATACAACACTGGTGACTACCACACGGAGTCTGCACATTCTCCCCGTGTGTGCGTGGGTTTCCTCCGGGTGCTCCGGTTTCCTCCCACAGTCCAAAGATGTGTAGGTTAGGTGGATTGGCCATGCTAAATTGCCCTTGGGTTAGGTGTGGTTACTGGGTTACAGGGATAGGGTAGAGTTGAGGGCTTAAGTGCGGTGCTCTTTCCAAGAGCCGGTGCAGACTCGATGGCCCTAGTAGCCTCCTACTGCACTGTAAATATTATGAAATTCTGTGAAACTATGAAATTAATGAGGGGATCAGGGATTATGGGGAGAAGGCAGGAGAATGGGGATGAGAAAATATCAGCCATGATTGAATGGCGGAGCAGACTCGATGGGCTGAATGGCCTAATCCTGCTCCTGTGTCTTATGGTCGATGGCCACCACTTGCAATGCAGCATTTTCATAAATCCAAAGACCATTTAGGTATTAAAATGATATAGAATGAGCCGTGAATATTTTTAAAAAACAATTATTTGGATTGTCTTTGATCAGAGTTTTGGGCCTTTGAAATGGAAGAAGTACAAGCATCCATTTGGGGAAGTTCTTCAATTTAGGTGTTTTGAAAATAACTCCTCATGTTGTTGTTTTAGATGGTCACAGTAACCATTGTGCCACTTTGTCCCAAGTGTAAATTTATTCAAAATCTGCACCAATCTTTAGGTGTTCTGTTTTTAAGTGTTTGTTCGCTTGTTCTTGATGTGCCTCAGCAAGCAATGGCACAGAATTTGGACATGTCTAAATGCATTCATAAGTGTTAACCATAATGCAACATGTAACTTTTCTGGTAATCAGTTGTTGATTATCGCTTATTCCACTGCAGTGATTGCATTGGAGTTGCTAATCCCTCAAGATGGACCACTTCACACAATAACTGAAAGGACTATCCTGTTGTATACAACTCTCAAATGATCATTGGCACACAAGCCCACTAATCTCCACATTCTTCCTGTATGTGTCTCTCTCTTTAGCTTTCTCTCTCTTCTCTGTGCTCTCACTTTTTCTTTGCTTTAGTGTTTTTACTATCTTTCACTCCTTCGCTACCTCTGTCCAGCTTCAGCTGTCTCCCTCCTGCCTCTCCATCCTTCTCTTAAGAACCTCCTTATAATCTACCACTGGCCAAGCATTACCATCTTTTTGGATGTCTCCTTTGACTCGTCAATTTTGTCTAATTATCCTTTCATATGGATCTTGGGACACATTTCAGTTTTACAACCACCATATGAATTCAAGTTTTTGTTCATGTCTGTTGATTATGAATGGAATAATGTTTTAGCTGTGATGCTCCCAATGCCGAATAATGTGTTTTATGGAAGAATAGCTACTTGTGCAAGACCCCAGATGGTTGACAATAGTTGTGGGTTCATACACCAGTATTTGCCACTGCTTTCAGCAGAAGAAGTAAGAATATTGATGAACAAAATCAATTTAAGGGAGTGATTTAATGTTGGGATGATTACTATCCCTGTCTTGGTGACCCTTTACTAAAATCACTGCCTCATCCATTTTTATGTATCAAAAATTAAGTTTAAAAGAAAAAAAATTAAATCCATGAATAGATTTGTTTTTAATTTACATGACTTCATGAAGATTTATACATTTTGTGAAGTTCTTATAGCTGATTTTTGGCTGGATAATTATGTCCTTGCACCATGAGTTCTACCTAATACTTTTGGTTTGGGGAATTAATCTGAAATTGATTTTTAAAAATAAATATATCTATTAACTCCGAGAAGATGTGTACTTCACGAAACAATTCAAATCAGTCATTTTGACAGTGATCTAATTGTAAATGAAAGTTCATTAGCACAGGACAATTGATGCAAATTAGTTCAAGTCTAGATAGGGATTTAAATTTAATTAAGCAAGATTGTGGAATTGTATTGTGTACACTTGCACTTCAGGTCACCCATCTTAACATTATAAGAGGAACCCCTTTTTGACCTTGTATAAGGATAAAATGACCGCATTGGTGAAATGACTTTTGCATATTAGTGAATCATTGCATTACTTCCATCAAACATCTATAAAAACACAGTTGTGCAAATAATGTCACGTGCTGCACATTAACACTAGACTTTCATATTGGATCCATGTGACTTTATTTTACAAACATTTTTACCGAGCAATATTAGAAATTCTTAATAGCTCACTCAGCAAATGAGCATGTGGTGTGGTGCTACAGAGCCATATAAAGACCTAGATAGCCCTGTCCTAGATTTAGTCTTAACTGAGGTGGTAAAATTGCTGTAATGCATCCTGGGTTGAATTCTCCGCTGTCGGGATTCTCCATTGCGCTGGCAGCCCGGGGGTTTCTCGATGGCATTGGGCTGCCCCACAATGGGAAACCCCACTGACCAGCCGGCAAAACAGTGGATCCCAACGGTATGCCGCACCAGAAATCTGGTGCAGGGGGACGGAGAAACCTGTCCCCTAGGTAGGGAGGAGTAAAAGTATCCAGGTTTCTACTTTTGTTATTCAGCAATCATCTTTCTGGGCAGTTCACATGGATTCATATCTGGTGGGAGGGGGTCCTGGCTGAGCTGTCTCATTCACTGTCTTAGTTCATGGAATTAAATGGCTGCTTGGGATGAGCTACTGGAGTACTGTTGGCACTTTCCTGGTGTGAGTTGCTACTTTCAGGAAAGGATGGTGAAAAAGAATTGATAGAAGGATAAAATAAGTGTTTCACACTTCTATGTTGATGTTCTCAGCAGCATGCTCCCTAACCTGCCCTATTGGCATCAAACATGACCTCCTTGGTTGATTTCTGTATGCTTGGCAAGCTGTGGCTGACACTGAATTTGCATTGTTGAGGTGTTCGGATAAAGTTCGAACCAAAAGCAAATCACCAAAAGCAAGGCACCAGCGTGTCTGTCCTTTTTGTAGATACTGACCAGCTTGAATGTTTCCAGCATTTTTTGATTTTGTTATTTGCGAGCTTTAATTTAGAAGATTTTGTGCATTGCCTGCTGTGGCAGTAAGACTTAAATATCTTTGAGTAGGTGTGGAATAGTTTGAATGAGAATCAAGAACCCACTTCAACTGCTTTTAAAAATATAAATAAAATATTTAAAAAAAACATTCTATTAACAAACAGTTTACAGTTCTGTGTTCACTAAAGAAGCTTCGGAGATTAATGTTTTAACCCCCATTTGCATAATCCGTATCTTCTTGTCGGATTTAGATTTCTTGTGTGGTAACACCCAGTGCTAAAATGCTACTTAATCCCACGGTGGTGATCAGAAATGTCATGCCAACCATATATTTAGATTTAAGAAGATACTTTTTGTCATAGGTTTGGCTGTCTCTTTTTTATTACATGTTGAACTTTGTGCTTTGCATATTTGTGCTTTGCATATTCGGGGCTGGTTTAGCACAGGGCTGAAGAGCTAGCTTTTAAAGCAGACCAACGCAGGCCAGCAGCACAGTTCAATTCCCGTACCAGCCTCCCCGAACAGACGCCGGAATGTGGTGACTCGGGGCTTTTCACAGTAACTTCATTTGGAGCCTACCTGTGATAATAAGCGATTTTCATTTCATTTCATTGCCACTGTTTTGATTAATTGAGGTTTATGACACTTTCATAGAACATAGAACATAGAACAGTACAGCACAGAACAGGCCCTTCGGCCCTCGATGTTGTGCCGAGCAATGATCACCCTACTCAAACCCACATATCCACCCTATACCCGTAACCCAACAACCCCCCCCCTAACCTTACAGGACACTACGGGCAATTTAGCATGGCCAATCCACCTAACCCGCACATCTTTGGACTGTGGGAGGAAACCGGAGCACCCGGAGGAAACCCACGCACACACGGGGAGGACGTGCAGACTCCGCACAGACAGTGACCCAACCGGGAATCGAACCTGGGACCCTGGAGCTGTGAAGCATTTATGCTAACCACCATGCTACCGTGCTGCCCTAAATGTGAGTAGAATTAAATTTGTATAAAGATTATTTTATTAAAAATGCTGCCCTTCCCTCCAAAGTGAGATTTCTTCCCATAACTTTCATTTACATGTCTCTAAACAAAATATGCTGTGCCCGATCATGGACTTCAAAATTCCAAAACTTTGACTTGACTTTCATCTGAATTGGTTTTAAGATTTTGGTGACATTATCCAAAATTATATATTCTGTACTTTTGTGAAAAATGCACTAAAATTTGCAAATAACTTGGTGCTTACATCTTTTAATTAGTGTTTTATTTATTTTTTATGCCACCTTTACCCCCCCCCCCCCCCAACATGTTGTACACACAACACACGCGCAACTTTCCCAATTTCAGCTTCCTCCTTTTGACTTGCAAATGCACTCACTGATTCATGTTGGAACATGGTGCATGTTGCCCCCTGACACCTTACTTGAGTGCCATTCCTTGTGTGCATCAGCCCAGGTAGTTACTATACTACTGAGCCAGTCAAATGCTACATTCATGGTCAGTGAAGGAATTGAACATATGGAATTGCTTTGACGTTTTCCCTGGCTAGAAACGGGGAGGCTCCAGTACATTGGGCACCTGATTGATGATGGAGAGAGATCTTTTAAAAAAATAAATTTAGTGTACCCAATTAATTTTTCTCCAATTAAGGGGCAATTTAGCGTGTTAAATCCACCTACCCTGCACATCTTTGGGTTGTGGTGAATGAGATTCACACGGTATTATAAGTTACCAATGTCACTCTGTTCCCAGTATATATATGTACCGATATTGTAAGTGCAGTTGCACTACCTGACCACAAGGAGGAGTAGCTCTGGGAGTACTCGAGAGTTTGTACTGGGCTCCCCCTTGGCTCCGCCCAGAACTCCTCCCCCTGGAGCTGCTGTATAAAGATCCGTGCCGCAGAGTCAGCCAGCCAGTTCACCGAAAGTTCAACGCCTAACAGGCTGGCTCTGTTGTAAGTATATTAAAACCGCTATTCTAATCCTACAAGCACGTGTCCGTAAAATTGATGGTTCCATCATGGGTTGTGGGGGCGAAACCCACGCAAACACGGGGAGAATGTGCCAACTCCACACGGACAGTGACCCAGAGCCGGGATCGAACTTGGGACCTCGGCGTTGTGAGGCAGCAGGGCTAACCCACTGAGCCACCGTGTGCCCTTGGAGAGAGATCTTGAAAGAATCTTCAAGCCTGACACAGACTTTGGTGCCATTCACATTTTACCACAATGTTCTGTGTGGTTTTCTGCACAGTCATGTGCCTATGATAATATAGAAGACTTTTGCTTCTTTAGTTTCTGATTTGGCAGCTTGATGCAAACATGGACAATGTGTGGAATAGAGTAAATTTATATTTGACTGCAGCAGTTTAAGATGGCAATTCACTGCCACCTTCTCAAGGGTGACTTGGGGGAGGTGGGGAGGGGGCGGGCAAGCAAGCAATGCTGGCCCTACCAATGACATAGCATGAATGGGGGGGAAAAGGGACGGATTTCACCAGTTCTTAGCTGAATATATGGTAATGGGTGTGCATTTTCTTTTCTGGTGAATTCCTTTGAGTTGCACCTGTTGTATGTGCACATTTTGCTATATGTTGCAATAATTTGTCAGCCCATGCCACTCTCTGTAAATTGTGCTGTACAAAAGGCACATGGTGGATGAACCTTGTTGGGGTGGAAACATCAGAAATATTTGTAGCCACACCCTGTACCGACGATTTTATAAATCATTTACTGAGATCCCTACATTCTAACTGGACTAAGTAGCTCAACTGCTTAAAGGTCCTCGTTTTGTGGTGAAAAAATATCACTTTATTACAACTACACGCAGCATTTCAGACACTTCTGTTCCTGTGCTTTCTGAAAAATCTATTGATGTCATATGATGCTGTTGGAAACTGAAGCTACGTTCTGGTTAGATGAAGCACAGAGCATACTTTTGCATCCAAATAAATTGTAGAGCGTATGAACATCCTCTGGAGTTGACCCTTTTTTTTCCCATTTAATTGGCAATGTGAATTACTTTCTAATTAACTTACACGTGCGTCATAATAGCTACCCCTATTTTTTTTTTGTTGCAAACCTTTGAGCACGCAGATAAATCTTAACAATTCTGACGTGGCTGACTCTGTGTTTCTATTCTTCTTTAAATGGAGATTTTCTTTGGTGTGAGCTGTTGCCAGGGTACCCGGACTTTCAGTTCTAACGGCCAAGCAATCTGTTGTGATAGAATCTCTGAAAACAATGAATATTGAATTGCCCTTGGAGGCTGCAATCGATGCCTTGCAAAATGGACTGTTTATAAACAATTTCCTTTCTGATCACAAAGCAGATGAATTTGGATAAGGCTTTCCAGTACTGAACGTAGGGTAGCATGCAAACTAGAGTATATTTTGTTGGTAGGAGAGGCTGGCTGCTGTTTGTGTTCCATATGGCTATTTTGCTTATCATGCACGTTAGTCATCGTGTCTGAAAGGCCTGCTGTGCAAGGGGCTGACAACATCTGTTTGAATTGTGGTGGGGCATTAACCTACATGGTTTTCCTTACGGGCAAACAGAAGGGGAGTTCTGGATTTTTTTTAACCGAGCGCAGGAAGAAAATGCCATTCTGATTTCAAAGAAAAATGTGGTTTTGGCTTGAATGTTGCTTGGAACAGGGCTGACATACATGAATTGAGAAGTAATTGGATGTGCACCATTTCCTAGGTATACGTGCTCCTCGGGAATTGCCTGGTGGATTTGCAATTTGAAATGTGATGTCTTGATTGGGCGCCTCACCATGCTTGGTTTGGTCAGGTAGAACTGGTGTCTCTCCTCAGTGTGGCAGCAAATGTGAGGGTGACCATTGAAATGGAATGCATCCAGGCTGCAAGTTTTCTTCCTTCGTTAACATTTTATGTGGCTGAAGTTGTTTAGCTGGTCCAAGATGGAGCATACTTTGTTTGCCGCATATTTTGTTCATACTACGAAAAGTCTTCTGTATGACAAACCACCGAATAGAGCAATATAAATTAAAAGGTTGCATACTTGACACCTGCACTGAATTTCTACAAGCTCCAGCCAAGCAATTGCTTCCTGTTTGCCAACGTGATATCAGTCACTTCACTTTGCAAGTAATTCATTGTACATGCAAAGATGTAATGAGGTGTTTTATAATTTGTTTTCCTCCTCATTCTCTTCTTTTTGCCTACTCTTGCAGGATCTCTCTCTCTCTCTCTCTCTCTCCTTCTCCTCCTTCTCCCTCTCCCTCTCATTCATTCAAAAACGTATACACACTGTTTGGGATAGGTGAGTTGCCTCCCTCCTGCATTGCATTTAAGTTATGTGGCACATGTTGCAAATGTGTCATGACTGGCCAGCAAATTTTAGAAAATTTGATTTGAGTACAATTTTCTTGGGATATGGGATGCATCCCAAGATATAAGGGAAGGAGTATCCCTTGAGCCTGTTCGGCCCATCAATTAGAACATGGCTGATCTACAACCTCGATGATGTTTTTACATTATCCTAATCTGTTTTGGCTGCGATGTCCCATCTCAGTGACCTGCTCCAATGGATAAAACAAATTCCTGAATGCATTTACTCCTTAAAAGCTGCAGAGGGAGTGCCAAAGAGGGAGTCAATTTGTACATTCTTTAGTATATTCTAATGCTACAATGTTTACCCGAATCAGTTCCTGGGATAATCCTGTGTATACTGTAGCAGTAAAGTGTATAACCAAAGAAAAACTGCATGACAAAAAAAAAGTCCAAATGCTTGTAAACCCCACCTGGATAAAATGGAATCGAACTATGGTGATATCCTAGCAACCTGCACATATGCTGCTTCTGCTGTTTTGAGAAAACAGAGTTGATGATGACTACCTTGTACATTCTTACATTTTATTTCATGTACTTCACAGAAATGAAGTGCAGGACCATCCATGACTGAAATGTTTAGCAAGCAAATGCAATGGCTTTCTAGTACAAACCTGCGCCAGGGCTCAGCTAGTAGCACTTTCGCATCTTGAGTACAAATGTCCTGGCTTCAAGTCCCGCTCTTAAGGCCTGAGCGCACAAATCAACGCCGTCAGTCCCATGCAACTCTGAGGGAGGTGCTACCTTTTCGGAGGTGCAGTCTTTTTAAACTGAGGCCATGGCTGACCTCAACAGGTCGACGTAAAAGATCCTCCTGCACTATTTTGAGCAAGAGCAGGGGAGTTATCCCCAGTGTTCTGGCCTACACCAATCACTCAAACAGAATCACAAGAAGAGAGTATCGGGTCATTTTCACATTGCTGTTTTTGGGAGCTTGCTGTGTACAAATTGACTGTCACCGTTCCTACATTACAGCAGTGACTGTACTTCAAAATACTTAATTGACTGTAAAGCGATTTGTCCCAAAGCATCTGGAGCTCCTGGAAGGCTAGGTTATTTTTAGGTCGGACCACTATCTACCTATGCATGGCTTTTGAATGCTTTCAATGCATTAAATGAAAATCATTTATTGTCACGAGTAGGCTTCAATGAAGTTACTGTGAAAAGCCCCTAGTCGCCACATTCCAGCGCCTGTCCGTGGAGGCTGGTACGGGAAGCATGAAGGAGTTACAATTTTTTTTTGAGTTTTGAAAAAAACACCATAAAATTAGTTGCATGGAATATACAGTGCAGAAATGGGCCATTTGGTGCAATCAAGCCATACGGGTGATTACATTTCACTTGAGCTTCCTCCTACCCTCTAGCCCCTTAAATGCATCCATGCTATTCACATCAATTACCCCCCCTCCCCCCATGGTATTAAGTTCCTCATTTTCATCACCTTTCTGAGTAAATAATTTTTTTCTGAACTCCCTATTTAATTTCTTGGTGACTTTCTGATATTGACGGACCTAGTTTTGATCATCACTTCTAGTGGAAATCTTCTTTTGGGCCACCACTCAGCTTTCTCTTTTCAAGAGAAAAGGCATTCAACCCATTCATGATAGACAACTGTACACAGTATTACAAGTATGATCTAGTATTGTATCAAGATTTGATACAAGTTTACAAAACTTGTAAAAGTAGAGAAGTTATCGACTTTTGTGTAACTTTACCATTACCTGTAACTCTGGTAATGAACTATACATTCTGTATTTTCTTAAAGCCATGTATCATACGACTTTAAAATAAATACAATTGCTCGATGGTTTTGGGAAGTGATATTGATCCTGTTTCAAACCGATGCAAAAAGGGTAGGTTGATGGACAGTTTCATCTGTTCATACTAATTCTATATGTGTTGGCTATAAGTAATCATTGAACATGATTTTGGTAATAATATTAATGGAACTGAACATTTTTATTGAACTTCGAGCATGTTATTAGCACAGTATGTTACTTTTGGTCATGCCAATGAAATTTCTTTTAGAAATTGAAACTTAATTATGGGGAAAAAATGGGAGCTTTTTTAATCTGCTAATGAAAGCCTATTCTCGGTAATCTCACATTTCAAAGCTGTGTGTTCTCCATGATTTCACTTGTGCGTCATTAATTATGGAGTAAAACAGACATTCTCCCATATTTCATTAAAATAATTTCAGCTCTCATATTATTTGGCTACACAAACACTTTTGTCATTCCTAAGAGCTTTGAGACTAACCAAGTGCTTTACAGAGGTTAAATGTTCTGAAATTTCCACGTTGATTCAGTAGAAAGCATTGTTTTGTGGTTTTCACACTCGTTTTGTTCTTATTTCTGAATTCCTATATAATTAAAGATTTATTGAAACCGTCGTTAAATGAAGACTCTGTGTGTATATAGTTAAAGATTGGCGGTGGGCAGCATGGTGGAAAACCTTGCTGCCTCACAGAGCTTCTGACATTGGGTAACTGGGGTGCCTGTGTGGTGTTTGCACTTTCTCCCCATGACTGCATGGGTTTCCTCCGGGTACCCTGGTTTCCTTCCACAGTCCAAAGATGTGCAGGTTAGGTGGATTGACCGTGCTAAATTTCCCTTGAGTGTCTAAAGGTTAGGTGGGGTTACGGGGTTGGGTAGGAGGTTGGACCTAGGTAGGGTACTCTTTTTAAAAGAAAAAAAAAAAAATTTTTTTTAGAATACCCAATTCATTTTTTTTCCTAATTAAGGTGCAATTTAGCATGGCCAAACCACCTACTCTCACATCTTTGGGTTGTGGGGGCGAAACACACGCAAACACAGGGTGAATGTGCAAACTCCACACGGACAGTGACCCGGGGTCAGGATCGAACCTGGGACCTCGGCGCCATGAGGCTGCAGTGCTAACCCACTGCGCCAACGTGCTGCCTCCGGTAGGGTGCTCTTTTGGAGGGTCAGTGCAGTCTTGATTGGGACAAATGGCACTGTAGAGATTCTATGAAGATTAAGATAAATATATGGAATGCATTTAGCAAGTTATAATTGGGATAATATATTTTCACTTTAATCTTAATCATGTAACATGTTGAGGTGTTGCACCAGTTGGCTAATAGTGTACGTTTGTTTTCAGGCTCCGGAAATCACAAATTGTGGATTGCCAGCTTTAGAGTAATGAACCATGCATGGAAGTGAAGAATAGCTATGTCTATTTTGTTGAAGAATGCAACATAAATGTATATGTCACCAGGGAGCGGTTGTCTGAAAGTGCAGCAGTTTACTTTTAGAAATGTTTCCTGACTTAACTGTGCAGCTGGTAAGAACCTATCCTTTGGGAATTCACTATTTGGATAGAATGGGCAGGTGAATGTCTGTTATGCTTCAGTAATTTTGGGGGGGGGGGAGATCACATGGAAAAGCAACCCTGCATGTGTGCCAAGTACTATTTACATCTGCAGAATTTTAATAACACAAAAGTGGAAGCCTGGTAAAGAGAATACACACACCACTGGTGCAGTTGCCTGTGTTCAAATTACATTTTGTTTCAATTAATATTGCCGAGGGAAGTGAGGATCCAATGGAATTAACCGTTTAATTGTGCTTTATGAAAACAACAAGGTTGGAGTGGCAAGGTGAAAATGATTACCGCTGCTACTTGATGCTTTCGGCCATATTGGATTGGATTTGTTTATTGTCACGTGTACTGAGGTACAGTGAAAAGTACTTTTCTGCGAGCAACTCAACAGATCATTAAGTACATGGGAAGAAAACGGAATAAAAGAAAATACATAATAGGGCAACACAAGGTATACAATGTGACTACATAAGCACTGGCATCGGATGAAGCATACAGGGTGTAGTGTTAATGAGGTCAGTCCATAAGAGGCCGATTGAGGAGTCTGGTAACAGCAGAGAAGAAGCTGTTTTTGAGTCTGTTTGTGCGTGTTCTCAGACTTCTGTTGCTCCTGCCCGATGGAAGAAGTTGGAAGAGTGAGTAAGCTGGGTGGGAGGGGTCTTTGATTATACTGCCCACTTTCCCCAGGCAGCGGGAGGTGTAGATGGAGTCAATGGATGGGAGGCAGGCTCGTATGATGGACTGGGCAGTGTTCACGACTCTCTAAAGTTTCTTGCGGTCCTGGGCCGAGCAGTTGCCATACCAGGAAGTGATGCAGCCAGGTAGGATGCTTTCTATGGTGCATCTGTAAAAGTTGGTACGGGCTAATGCCAAATTTCCTTAGTTTCCTGAGGACGTATAGGCGCTGTTGTGCTTTCTTGGTGGTAGTGTCGACATGGGTGGACCAGGACAGATTTTTGGAGATGTGCACACCTAGGAATTTGAAACTGCTAACCATCTCCACCTCGGCCCCGTTGATGCTGACAGGGGTGTGTGCAGTACTTTGCTTCCTGAAGTCAATGACCAGCTCTTTAGTTTTGCTGGCATTGAGGGAGAGATTGTCAGGGCCACAGGACAGTAGTCATTGAGACACGTTGCCTGGTTCTTCTTTAGTACCGGTATGGTGGTGGTCTTCTTGAAGCAGGTGGGGACCTCGGAGTGGAGTAGGGACAGGTTAAAGATGTTCGTATACACCTCTGCCAACTGGTCCACGCGGGCTCTGAGTGCACGACCAGGGATCTGTCGGGGTCCATCGCCTTCTGAGGGTTCGCTTTCTGGAAGGCCGACATGATTTCGGAAGCTGTGATGGTGGGTATGGGTGAGTTATGGGCTGCTGGGGCACTTGACAGCGGATTGTTGGTTACCTGCTTGAACCGAGCATAGAATGCATTGAGTTCATCGGGGAGGGGTGCGCTGCTGCCGGAGATTCTGCTTGGCTTCGTTTTGTAGCCCGTTATGTTGTTTAGTCCCTGCCACAACCGCCGAGAGTCTGTCTGTGACTCCAGCTTGGTTTGATATTCTCTCATGGCATCTCGGATGGCTTTGCGGAGGTCGTACCTGGATTTCTTGGAAAGGTCAGGGTTTCTGACTTGAATGCCTCAAATCTGTCCTTCAGTAGCTTGTTAGCTGAGCTTGTTAGCCTGTAAACATTACATCTTAGGAAACAATAGAACGAATTTCAACAAAATCTTGATACACAGTTAAGGTATGGCCCAGGGAAGAACTGATTTGGTTTTTGGCAAAGATGCTGAACCGATCTAGATCCTGGAATTTTTTAAAGGATGGTTTAACATAGGGAAAGAGAGAATATATTGTGGTTGTTTTATATAGAAAGGCGTTGATTGTCTCAGCTGCTGTTTATGGAATTTGTCACTCGTCGTATAAATACTGTGGCTACATGAGCAGGTCAGAGGTTAGGAATCCTGAGGCATGTAACTCACCTTCTCACTCCCCAAAGCCTGTCCGTCATCTAAAAGGCACATCAAGAGTGCAATGCAATACTCTCCCCTTGCCTGGATGAATGAAGCTCCAACCGCTCAAGAAACTTGATGCCATCCAGGATAAAGCAACCGGCTGGTTTAGCTCAATCGGCTAAATCACTGGCTTGTAAAGCAGACCAAGCAGGCCAGCAGCACGGTTCGATTCCCGTACCAGCCTCCCCGGACAGGCGCCAGAATGTGGCGACTAGGGGCTTTTCACAGTAACTTCATTGAAGCCTACTTGTGACAAAAAGCGATTTTCATTTCACCTCCACCACCAAGGAACAGTGGCAGCAGTGTGTACCATCTACAAGATGCATTGCATCTTAGATAGCACCTTCCAAAAGCATGGCTGCTACCATCTAGAAGGATATGTGCAGTAGACACTTGGGAACAGAACCACTCGGAAATTTCCCTCCAAATCACTCACCATCCTGACTTGGAAATATATGAAATGAAATGAAAATCGCTTATTGTCACGAGTAGGCTTCAATGAAGTTACTGTGAAAAGCCCCTAGTCGCCACATTCCGGCACCTGTCCGGGGAGGCTGGTAAGGGAATCGAACAGTGCTGCTGGCCTGCCTTGGTCTGCTTTAAAAGCCAGCGATTTAGCCGAGTGAGCTAAACCAGCCCCTCGCATAGCATAGCCTTCGCTGTTGCTGCATTTCAATCCTGCAATTCACTTCCTAACAACACTGTGGGTGTACCTACACCTCGGGGATTGCAGCAGTTCAAGAAGGCACCTCATCACCACCTTCTCATAGAATAGCATTTTATTCTATTCTATGACATTCTGGAGGGCAGTTAGGGATGGGAAATAAACGCTGACCCGTGTGCCCACATCCCATCAATGAATTTTTTAAAAAGCAAGTTGTTAACCTGAAGCCGTCTTGGATATATGAATAAAGAAGATTTTTTTTCAGCTTTTATAGTTACAGAGCATCAATCAGGCAGGGAAAGCCTCGAGGAAGAGCTGGGTAATTGTAATAATATTGAGTTAACACAGCATGGTGAAGTATGCACTCTACTGAACGCCCTGTTCACTTGTTAAATGCTGTGGTTGTTCCCATTTAAGGTATCTGAAAGCAGAGTTTGTGCTCCAAAGATGTTGCACGCCGTTTAATACAAACTGATTCAAAATAGTCTGCAGTCTCAGTCTTGCTGTTATTGGGCGTACTTGTGGTGATCGTCCCTTTAAGGGTAACACAACAGAAGAAGGTCACTTGACTTGAGGGACCATTTGGGATGAGAGTGGGTCATCGCCCCAGGGCATGGAGTCCTCTCATGGGCAGAAGATGAGTTAAAGAAATGTAGGGACTGGGGCAGCTGGTGACTGGTCTTGGGCCACTGTACATGTCTCCTTATCCATAAGTACCTGTTATGTTTCTGAAGAAGCCTACAATGTGCATCATTACACTGCTATGGTGCATAGTTTTGAATGAATTCTGCTAGTTTGACATATGGTATTTATACATATGTTAAATTTTGGCTCCCTTTAGAATGACTGATTATTCCACAGTTTTGCAACTACATGAAATGGCAAATGGAGTTTAATCCAGACAAATGTGATGTAATGCATTTTGGTAGGTTTAACATAGAGGGGAAATATACCATAAATGGCAAAACTCCTAGGAATATAGAAAGTCAGAGAGATCTGGGCGTGCATGTCCACAGATCTTTGAAGGTGGCAACACAAGTGAACAAGGTAGTCAAGGAAGCATACGGAATGCTTGTATTCATTGGACGGAGCATGGAGTATAAAAACTGGCAAGTCATGCTACAGTTTAATAGAACCTTGGTAAGGCCGCACTTGGAATATTGCGCACAATTCTGGCTGCCACGCTACCAGAAGGATATGGAGGCTTTGGAGAGGATGCAGAGGAGGTTTACCAGGATGTTGCCTGGTCTGGAGAGCTATGTGGAGAGGCTGAGTAGACTAGGAGTGTTTTCATTAGACAGCGATTTTAAAAAAAAATGTTTTATTCTCTTCCTTTTTCACATTTTCTTCCAAATTTACACCTGCCAACAATAAACAATAATCAGTCACAAATATGTAAATCCCCATATCAATAACAATGATCCCATCCTCCCACCAAACCCCAAACATTAGCCCGCATGTTCAAATAAACAAATGACAAAAAGGAATCAGGAATCACCCATAGTCACCATTAACACACACAGCCCCCCACCCCCCCAACTAATGTTCGATGTTATCCAGTTCTTGAAAGTGCATAATGAATAATGCCCATGAATTGTACAACCCCTCCATCCTTCCCCTCAGTGCAAACTTAACCTTCTCAAGAGTCAAGAATTCCAACAGGTCCCCCCCCCCCCCCCCCCCCCCCACGCCAGGGCACAGGGTGGAGCGGTTGCTCTCCAACCCATCAGGATCTGCCTTTGGGTGATCAGCGAGGCAAAGGCTACATCTGCCTCCGCACCCGTTTCCAACCCCAGCTGATCCCGAATATGGCCTAGAAAAACTGAGGTTGAGGGTGTAACCTGATAGAGGTTTACAAGATTGAGGGGCATGGATGGGCAGGCACTCTTTCCCAGGATGGAGGGGCCAGTCACCAGGGGGCACAGGTTTAAGGTCTGTGAGGCAAAGTTTAGAGGAGATGTGTGAGGCAGGGTTTTTACGCAGAGGGTGGTGAGTGCCTGGAACACGTTGCCAGGGGAGGTTGTGGAAGCAGATACATTAACGGTGTTCAAAACACGTGGATATGATGGATATAGAGGCACACGGCAAAAGGAAGTGCTGAGGGTTTTGGCAAAGGTTGGTATCATGACCGGTACAGGTTTGGAGGGCCGAAGGGCCTGTTCCTGTGCTGTTTTGTTCTTTGTACATGGCTCCTGATAAATGTTCTTTCTGGGTCAGATATTTTAAAAAAAAATTATTATTAAGGCATTTATGATTTTATTACACAAATGTAAACATAACTCAGTAAATAACCCCCCCCCCCCCCCCCCCCCCCCCCCTCTCTCAAACCAACAACCATACCCAACCAACATGGCTTATACACACAATTCCCCAATCCCACCTCAATTCCCCAGTCTCACCTCTGGGTCAGATATTTCTTAAAGCACTGCACAAGTTTGATCAGTTAATTTTAAATTTTTACATCAAAACCATATCTAAACATATTACTTCATGTTTGCAAAAACCCTTCAACTAAGACATGAATGGTAAAATAATCAGGAAGCTTCTTATGAAGTTGATGATGCTGTGTTGAGAAGGTAGTGTTTGTTTTTATTAGCCCTTCATTGGATGTGGGCGTCACTGGCAAGGCCAGAATTTATTGAGAAGACAATAATGAGTTGCCACCTTGAACTACTGCAGTCCATGTGGTGTAGGTATATCCATAGTACTGTTTGGGAGGGAATGGGGGAGCTCCAGGATGCTGGCAATATGGTGGTACATTTCCATATCGGGATAGTATGTGAGTTGAAGAAAACATGTAGGTGGTAGTCTTCCCACGTGCCTGCTGCTTTCTTCTAGGTGGTAGCGGTTACAGATTTGGAAGGTGTTGCCTGAAGAAGCCGTGGCAAGTTGCTGCAATGCATCTTCTAGTGGCTACAGTACTGCCACTGTGTGCTGACGATGGAGGGATTGAATGTTTAAAGTAGGTGGATGGGTGGTATCAGGAAAACTGCTTTGACCTTAATTGTCTAGCGTTTCTTGAATGTTGTTGGACCTGAGCTCATGCAGAGAATTCCATGACTTTAACTTGCAGATATTGGAAAGTATTTTAGGTGAGCTACTCATTGAGAATACACGGCCTCTGACATGCTTTTAAAAATTCATTGGATGTGGGTGTCGCTGGCATTTATTTCCCTTCCCTAATTGCCTTTGAATTGAGTGGCCATTTCGGAGGGCGTTTAAGAGTCAACCACATTGCCATGGGGTCACGTGTAGGACAGACCAGATAAGGATGGCCGATTTCCCACCTGGAAGGCTTTTATGACATTCCATAGTCATCATCAGATTATTTTTTTTATTGAATTCAGATTTTACCATCTGCCATGGCGGGATTCAAACTTGGGCCCCCAGCACAATCCTCTGGGATTTTTGGATTACTAATTCAATGACGATACCACTAAGTCACCACCTCCCACACTCTTGTGTACCCATAATATTTATGCGGCTAGCCCAGTTAAATTTCTGGCCAGCTGGGGACAATGTACACAGAAAAGCAATGAATAGATTACATTGTTAAAGTGAGACCTCGGCTTCCCTTCAGTCGGAATGAAATTATGACACCGTCGTTGCCAGAAGGCAACAATGTCATAGAAATAGGATGCAGAGCAATCGAATCATAGAATTTACAGTGCGGAAGGAGGCCATCCGGCCCATTGAGTCTGCACCAGCCTTTGGAAAGAGCACCCCACTTAAGCCCACTCCTCACCCTATCCCCATAACCCCACCTTACCATTTTGGACACTAAGGGCAATTTATCATGGCCAATCCACCTATCCTGCACAACTTTGGACTGTGGGAGGAAAGCGGAGCACCCGGAGGAAACCCACAAACACACACAGGGTGAACGTGCAGACTCCGCACAAGACAGTGACCCAAGCCGGGAGTCGAACCTGGGACCCTGGAGCTGTGAAGCAACTGTGCTAATCACTGTGCTGCCCGATAGCACAGTGATGAACATACAAGGAGATAAGGCAGGAAAAGACACTTGCTGCATCAAGCCGCTCTGATCCAGACATTGGAGAACCTCACAGACCAGTACATCCCTCTTGCTCCATTAATTATGCTAGATATCCTACATTGCATTGAAAGCTATCGGCTATATGCTGTGCATGTACATGTTTAAGTTTCTACGTGTATGCAGTTATTTTAGAGGTACAAATGGTCGTTATTGATGGGCCCACTTCAGTGGTTGGAGAAAATCTACATAGCCTCCGAACGCCAAAACCCATTGTTGTCTTGAATGGGGATATGTTGTAGTTTCAGAGCTCAGCCGAACAGAAGATTCTTCTTCCATTAAGGAGCTTCTTTGCAGTTGTCGGAGGTGATGCCTTACTTTCTTTGCAAGTTTGCTTTGGCAAACTGACAGTGTAATTGTGTTGTGGGTGAACTAATTACTTTTGAATGCCCTCGGCAGTGTATACATTTATTTGGATTGTGTTTGTATATTTTTTTTGTATCATTTATGATTGCGTTTTGTTTTTTCAAATTCAATCCTGAGTTATAAATTGTGTATTGATCTTTTCTGCAAAAACAAGGAGAAATTTCATTTAAAGTCGCTACTTACTCAGCAATTAACCTCGGGGCTCAAATAATTACGTTTTATGTATAATACTTGCAAAGACAGCATCTCCCAAACCCGAGTTCCAAATACTTAGAAGGACAAATTCGGCAGCTGAGTAGGAACAGCACCAGCTCCAAGTTCCCATCCGAATTGCTCACTGCGTTGACTGGGAAATATATCGCCATTCCTTTTTTTGTTGCTGGAACACCCTACTTAAACACTGGGTGCATGTTCACCACATGGGCTCCACCTACACCTTTCCAAGGGCACACCAGGGATGTGCAATAAAGTTGAACAGTTGTGGCATAGAACTTGTTTGTCCATAGCGACTAATATGAGACTCCCGGGGCAATCAAATCTTCTGCTTTCTCTCTTCGATGCTAAACGGTACACACACTTGAGTGTCAAGCTGAGGTCAGCTTAATGTTTTAAACCAGGCAGCTTGCCTCAGATTGGGTGCGATATTGTCCTGAGGAATGAACTAGTGGAAGGCTATCACTTATTTTGTTCAGCTGAAACAAGTGTAATATGTGTATATGTTCTTTCTGTCTGCTAAGAACAGCGCCCTGTGTATTATATGTAGCTTCCAGTACATGCAAATGCACCACACTGCAAACCTACAGACAATTTTAAATTGTTAGTCACCATACCACTTTTACAGTCGCAATACGAGTGGTGTTCGCCACGAAGAGGATGCTGGCATCAAGCCAAAAAAACATTCTGTCTACCACATAAATGAGTAATGTGGTGTAAGATTTTCAGTGCCAGTGTGATGCTAGGTATGTAGGCCATACATCCCAATGACTGAGATTATATCAAACATCGTGTCCCAGCTGCTGTTTGGGTTCGGACAGGACCCAACTAGCCCATACTTTCAAAACTCAAAACACACAGTCCCAACGGTGGGCAGCACGGTAGCATAGTGGTTAGCACAGTTGCTTCACAGCTCCAGGGTCCCAGGTTCGATTCCCGGCTGGATCACCATCTGTGCGGAGTCTGCACGTTCTCCCCGTGTCTGCGTGGGTTTCCTTCCACAGTCCAAAGATGTGCAGGTTAGGTGGATTGTCCATGCTAAATTGCCCTCAGTGTCCAAAAAATGTTAAGTGGGGGTTACTGGGTTATGGGGATAGGGTAGATATGTGGGCTTCAGCCGGGTGCTCTTTGTAAGGGCCGGTGCAGACTTGATGGGCCGAATGGCCTCCTTATGCGCTGCAAATTCTATGATGAAAACATTAGATGTGATTCCGCAATTGGACAAATAATCTGTGTGAAAGCTTCTACCAATCGGCACTCCTCATAGAGCGTAAAGTTGTTGTTTTCCCTGACATTGGTAATGTTGCAATTGCCCTGATGAGTGCAAGATGCACGGTAGCACAGTTGTTAGCACTGTTGCTTCACAGCGCCAGGGTCTCGGGTTTGATTCTCGGCTTGGGTCGCTGTCTGTGCGGAATCTGCACGTTCCCCCTGTGTCTGGGTGGGCTTCCTCTTGGTGCTCCGGTTTCCTCCCACAAGTCCCGAAAGATGTGCTGTTAGGTGAATTGGACATTCTGAATTCTCCCTCTGTGTATCTGAACAGGCACTGGAGTATGGCGGCTAGAGGATTTTTGCAGTAACTTCATTGCAGTGTTAATGTAAGCCTACTTGTGACAATAATAAAGATTATTATGAAAAGCTTTGACAAAATGTCACGTCTGTACTACTAAATGACTAATTATGGTAAAATTGATTATTCTGACTGGTTTGACAGCTGAAAATTATGTTTAGAACACTAATGTGTAAATTATTTAAGGATTGAGATAATATTCTATTGTGGTGCTGTGTATAACACAAGCTATTTATAAAACCTCAAAATTATCCAGGTTGCGAAATGCTCTCTTTTGTTTGCCTTTACCCACAATCAGCTGTTCTGCACCAAAGTCAGCTTCCATGCATAAATTCTCCACTTGTGGGGAAGAGCAAAGTTAGAGGCCATCAGCATGAGGTAATGATCAAAAAATGAAACGGGGAGTTCAAGGAAACGTCTTTAACCCACAAAGTGACAGGAATTTAGAACTGGTTACCACAGGAAGTAATTGAACTAAATTTGACGAGCTTGAGGGTAATCTTATGAGGCAGAAGGCAATAGTGGGTAATGCTGCTCATTAAATGAGAAAAGACGGGCAGAGGCTAAAGTGGAGCATAAATTCTGGAGTGGGCTGTTTCTCTACCTCTGTTGCATATTCTATGCAATTCTATGTACCATATGCTCCGAGCATTAAGCAATTCGCGCACTCAAATATACGCATAGATTTTGCTTCAAGTTAACAACACAAAAGTACCACAGCATATTTGGTTTGAATGACCAGGATTTGCATGTTAGTCATTTGCATGTGGTATGAAACAGAACCTGTGTTTCCGCAGAGCCAAGTGGGGTTAAAGTGGGCTGTTGTTGAAATTCAGGGTTGAAAAGCTTTCATCTTTTCCTTTCTCGCTTGCCGAGCACTATAAAATGCAATCTGTGGTCGGCAGATGTAGATCTTGTGACCAAGACTTCGCCTATGGATTGGGTGGATGATTTATCTATGCTGTTCTTTGCTGTTAACCCTGAGGTGCATTTTGCGCGTTTCTGTCGCCTGGTCTCGAGTGTGTGTGATGTCAGTGGATGAACAAAAACGAGCAGATGTGCCTGTCTGAGGGTGATCCATTTGCTTTGGAGTGAGGATTTCTCTGCATGAAATAGGGAACTGGTTATTTTTTATTTTATCAAACCATTATTTCACAACAGCAGCTGTCAGTCGTTTAAAAAAAAATATTGGCACATAAAATCCGGCCTTCAGAAACCAGTATTCAGTCGGAATTAAAGGTGTAGCCATCCTGCATTACTCGAAAAGCTGTTTTAAAAAATATATTGGGCGGGATTCTCCGGTCTCTGCTGCCGAAATCACGATCGGCCGGAGAATCCCTGTTTGCACCAAAACCGATCGGCCGGAGAACCCTGTTTGCACCAAAACCGGTGGGGGGTGGGGGGTGGGGGGGGTTGCCACTTTTGCGATGCTCCGCCCCCTCCAAATGGCGTACTTAGGGCGGAATTCTCCGCAAGGCCCGGCGCCGTCGTGAAACCTGGAGAGGTTCACGACGACGTCGGAAGCCTCTCCCGGCCCCCTATTCTCCCCTACTCAGGGGGATAGGCGGGCCGTACTGGGAAACTCGGCGTCCGGGCCTTGTCCCTGGCTTCAAGGCCCCGCGCGCCAAGAATGACGCCGCGGCGGAGCCTAATGACATCAGCCGTGCATGCGCGGTTGCCGTCTTTCCCCTCAGCCGCCCCACAAGACGTGGCGGCTTGATCTTGCGGGGCGGCGGAGAGGAAAGAGTGCGTCCCCTTGAGACCAGCACCGATCGCGGGCCAGTCCCCTCCCGAGCACGGTCGTGCTGCTCGATCCCCGATTTCCCCCCCCCCCCCCCCCCAGGCCCCGCACTTACCTGGCGCACCATGTTCACGACGGCAGCGACCAGGTGTGGTTGCCGCCATCGTGAACAGGTTGGGAACGGCAGGCTGCTCTGCCCGTCCGGGTCGGAGAATCGCGGGCTGCCGTGAAAAATGGCGGCCCGCGTTTCTCCGGGCGGCGTGTCGGAAAACCGGACATGCCATTTTGGGGGGGGGGGGGGGGGGGGGGCGGAGAATAGCGGGAGGTGCGGGAGCAGACCTCCCGCTATTCTCCCACCCATCGTGGTTGCGGAGAATCGCGGCCTTAGAGCACGCCGTCGGGATGGCCTCAGGACCCCGATGGCGTGGGTCACTCGTGCTATTTTGCTTCCGGAACCCGGCATTGCGGCTGCGACCTGAGTCCAGCGCCGCCACAGTCTGGGGGGGGGGGGGGGGGAAGCCGTTCCACTGGCAGGGAGGGCTTTGGTGGGGAACTGGTGGGAGGTGTTCCGGTGGTAGCGAGCCTGGCCAAAGAGGGGCAGCTTTTGGCAGGCCGGATCCGCGCGTGGCTGGCGCCGTGCGCATGCACGGCCACGGACCCGGCAATTCTCAGGCCGTATCCGCAGCTAAAGCCGGGGGCTCTATGCTGCGTGCCTGCTAGCCCCCCCCCCCCCCCCCCCCCCCCACCAGACGGAGGATCGGTGCAGCTTTTGCGTCATTTTTCGGGCGTAAAATACCACTGTTCCCACACGGTCGTCAGCACATGGTCTTCCAAACTGAGAATCCAGCCGATTCTTTCAAATAGTCTATTACAAAATAGCAATGAATGTCGTGCATGGTTTGACACATTTTTGCTGCAGAAATGTTTGAATTGCTTTTCCTGCAATGACATTTATCAACTTCCAGCAACCTCTGCTGGTTTGCTTTCTTGTTTTCACAGTCACCTGTCTTTAAAGTGCTCCTCTGTTGGAATGCCGCTTCTCTCTTCCCCTCGCCGCCCCCCCCCCCCCCCCCCCCCCAAATTCATGGGTCACACCTGCATTTACCCCAAGATTTCTTGGAATGGGCGGAGTAAGTCCGATCTCAATCGCAAATGATCGTGGCGAAACAAATCTGCATTTTCTTCTGCTGCCGGGGGAATATTTGTGGATATCTGTTGGTTGTCCTTGCCACTGAGTCGGATTGTGAAGTTGTTTTTTAAAAATTAAACTGTAAAGTGTTTGCATTGGATTTTTTTATTGCCACGTGTACCGAGGTACAGTGAAAAGTATTTTTCTGCTAGCAGCTCAACAGATCATTAAGTACATGGGAAGAAAAGGGAATAAAAGAAAATGCAAGAAAATACATAATAGGGAGAATTAATTTTTAAAAGATTAGAACGAATATAAGTTAAATAAAAAGTGGATCTGTTGGGGAGAGCTCGCAGAGAGTCATAATTGCACTTCAGATTTGCGCTCTTCCTTTTGTCTCGAACTAAGGCTAACCTTCCCTTTCCCAATTTTGTGTCATTCCTCTTCAGCTCTTTCCCTCCCGAGTTGATTTTGCTGTAACTTTTATGGCTTGAACAGTCTTGGTGCCTGCTGTGGGTACCCACCCTCCCCGCCACCCTTTCCAGATTTGCTAGTTTCTTTGACTATTTATTCCACAAATCCATTGTTCATTACAGTTATGCATTCCTATGCAGCCTATCGATGTCTAATTCAGGGCGGCATGGTGGTACAGTGGTTAGCACTGCTGCCTCACAGCTCCAGGGTCCCGGTTTCAATTCCAGCCCCGGATGACTGTCTGTGCGGAGTCTGCACGTTCTCCCCGTGTCTGCGTGGGTTTCCTCCGGGTGCTCCAGCTTCCTCCCACAGTCCAAAGACGTGCAGATTAGGTGGATTGGCCATGCTAAATTGCCCCTTAGTGTCCAAAAGGTTAGGTCGGATTACTGGGTTACGAGAATAGGATAGAAGAATGGGTTTAAGTAGGGTGCACTTCGCAAGGGCCGGCGCAAATTCGATGGGTTGAATGGCCTCCTTCGGCACTGTAAATTCTATGATTCAATATAGGCAGAGTGGGGGGAGGTTATGGCTGCCTGTTCACAATGAAAGTGTTCTCCCCTTGTAGCCTGACTGTTAAAGATAGATTAAACTCATCCAAAGTAGAAAAACAATGGATAGCACAATTTTGTGTTCCTGGTTTTAACATAGAACTTTAAGTTCACTTATGGTATGCTGTCATCTACTCAAACTGGAGCATAGGTCTCCGCCAGTCTGTGAATCTTGTTTCCCTGGAGATACCTAACTCAAACCGCATACGTTTTGAATTGCATTCTGCCCTTAAATTAGAAACTCTCCCAAGACCAGCTGCAAAGTTGTTTGCAAGAAATACTATGATCTCAGCCATGGCCAAACCCTTGCCGAGTAGCTGAAGAATGCAGAAAGGATTGAAGGGCATTGCTCAAAGTCTCCACAAAGAATAGCATCGGTGCCATTTGAGACTTGTTAGGAGCAGGTGAGAATACAGAATGATGAATAAAGCAATTGTTTGACATTGCTGCAAGTAGGGGCGGCACGGTGGAGCAGTGGTTAGCAATGCTGCCTCACGGCGCCGAGGACCCGGGTTCGATACCGGCTCTGGGACACTGTCCGTCTGGAGTTTGCACATTCTCCCCGTGCCTGCGTGGGTCTCACCCCCACAACCCAATGATGTGCAGGGTAGGTGGATTGGCCATGCTAAATTGCCGCTTAATTGGGGAAAAGAAAGAATTGGATATTTTAAATTTATAAAAAAGTAAAAAAGACATTACTGCAAGTGTGAAAAAGAGTTGGAAAACAAGAGATTGTGATGTTGCCAATTTTATGTGGTTCATTGATCTACAAACTCTGGAGCCTGGTGGTGTTTCTCCCATTAAATTGATAATCTTTTGACCACTTGCAGTTGGATAAGTAAATTATACAAATTTATGCGGACACAAAGATCAAAGAAAAGTACAGCACAGGAAGAGGCCCTTCGGCCCTCCAAGCCTGTGCCGACCATGCTGCTCATCTAAACTAAAATCTTCTACACTTCCTGAGTCCGTATCCCTCTATTCCCATCCTGTTCATGTATTTGTCAAGGTGCCCCTTAAATGTCACTATAGTCCCTGCTTCCATCACCTCCTCTGGCAGCGAGTTCCAGGCACCCACTATCCTCTGTGTAAAAAAACTTTTCTGGTACATCTCCTCTAAATCTTGCCCCTCGCACCTTAAACCTATGCCCACTAGTAATTGACCCCTCTACCCTGGGAAAAAGCCTCTGACTATCCACTCTGTCTATGCCCCTCATAATTTTGTAGACCTCTATCAGGTCGCTCCTCAACCTCTGTCGTTCCAGTGAGAACAAACTGAGTTTATTCAACTGCTCCTCATAGCTAATGCCCTCCATACCAGGCAATATCCTGGTAAATCTCTTCTGCACCCTCTCCAAAGCCTCCACATCCTTCTGGTGGGGTGGCAACCAGAATTGAACACGATACTCCCAAGTGTGGCCTAACTAAGGTTCTAAAACATAATTTTTTGTGGCCCTGTCGAGGTTTTAAACATTTTCTGTGGCATTAAACAATTGACTGGATAATGACACAGAAGCCGCAGGTATTTGCGCTTGTCATTTCCGATACCATAATAATATAATCATCTTTATTGTCACATGTAGGCATACATTAACACTGCAATGAAGTTACTGTGAAAGTCCCCTAGTCAAAGAGAACTAGAAATGATTTACCAGTGGTGAAAACTAATTCAATAGATACACAACACAAGAATAATCTTGTGATGAGAGTCAATTTGATTCAATGAATTACAAAAAACAACAGGAATAGTGCATCTACGACAACAGCCTATATTTATATAGCATTTTTAATGCAATGAAACATTCCAAGGTGCTTCACAGGATAATTATAAAATAAAATGACAATGGGCCACCTATGGAGATATTAGGTCAGGTGACCAAAAACATGGTTGACGAGGAATGCTTTAAGGGGTGTCTAAAAGGAGGAAGGCGAGAGAGGTGCAGGACAGAAAGTCCACAGCTAGGGACTGAGGCAACCGAAGGCAAGGTCAGTAATGATGACAGAATCCCTACTGTGCAGAAGCAGGACATTCGATCCATCGAGTCTGCACAGACCCTCTGAGAGAGAGCACTCCACCAAAGCCCATGGATACACCTCCCGGGACACTAAGGGACAATTGATCATGGTCAATCCATCTAACCTGCACATCTTTGGTCTTCTGGGACGAAATTGGAGCATCCGCAGGAAACCCATGCAGAATGGGGGAGAATGTATCAATTCCTCGGAGCCAATTACCCAAGGTTGCAATTAACCCAGGTCCTTAGTGCTGTGAGGCAGTAGTGATAACCACTGTGCCACCGTGGGACCAGCTGATAGAGCAATTACTGTTGGGAAATGCACAAGGGCCAGAATTAGAGGAGCGGAAGGCGAGAGGAGATTACAAAAATAGGGAGGGGCCAGGTCGTAGAAGGAATTGGTGGGAAAAAAGGGTGAGAATTTTAAAATTGGCTTGGCTTTCAACCAAGCAGTGTGGGTCAGTGAAACCGAGTTACCAGGCATATCCATTTATCCTGTTAAATTTACCATTTTATAAATGTTATGTGCATTATTCTTTTTAAATGTAACCTCTCCAGTCTGCTGCTTGTAATTGTATTGTTGAAACTAAAATGTGTAATAATGCAAGCTTCTCTACTCGTACTGGGCAGTTTTGTATCATGAGGACTGACAAATAAAACCCTACATAATGGGGATCTCGTTCTAATGCTCATTGATTTTAATTGACAAGCAATTTAATAGAGTGAAGTCAACTTATGGTTTGGCTCAAGAATTCTTGACTCCCTTTGATGATTCATGAAGCAGAATGATGCTCTATTGTGAATGCTCAAAATAAACTCTTCTACTTCTAAGGCAAACCCTAAATCCAATGTCTTGGAAGATAGCCACTGTCAACAGCTGTTAATGCACACATGTAGAAATCTACTTAGCCATTTTGATGAATTATGTTATCCAGTGAGTCACAAATCGGTGTCGTATAGGGACGTCCCAAGTTACATCCTGTCCATTCTGAATTAGCCAACCTCAATCACGACGCTATAGTTGTCCAGGGCTGTGAGGAGGAAGATTGGTAAAAGCTCCCAAAACTAGTTGGGAACCCGCAGCCCCTGCTGGAATAGATATAGACTGGGAGCAGGATTGTAATTGTGTGCCCCAAACGGTCAAAAGGCCTGCTGAAATTACTTGTTGGTGCTTACATAAGATTGTTATTGGAAGGGTATATGGAACTTGTGAAATTATTACAACTAATATTTTTTCAGAGGGGAGGATGGGGAGCACAATGCACGTAAAGTGGTGTAAAAGGAACTTCCTTAATGCAAACAGGGTGATAAACCTCCACTGTCACAATCCAGACATATTGGGGGGTATTCTCCCCCCACCACGGCGGGTGGGAGAATCGCCGGGGCGCCGTGCGAGTCGCTCCACGCCACCCCGACAACCGCACGCAATCCCCCCCCCCCCCAACAAACCTGCGGCGCGAAATTCATGCCGGGCCACTTGGAGAATTGCCGCGAGCGGCGATTCTCCAGCCCGGATGGGTCGAGCGGCCACTCCGACACGACAGGTTCCCGTTGGCGCCATCCACCCCTGGTTGCTGCCGGTGGGAACTGTGCGGGAATGCTGGGGGGCGGTCTGTGGTGGTGGTGGGTGGGAGGGGGGCTCCTTCACGGGGGGGGGGCCTCAGATGTGGTCTGGCTCGCGATCGGGGCCCACCGATCGGCGGGCTGGCCTCTTTCCCACCCCCCCCCGCCCCCGGGGCTTACCTCCTTCCGCGCCCGGTGCCAGAACACCGGCGCCATGTTGGTGAGGGGCCGGCGTGCGTAAGAAGTACCCCGCGCATGCGCAGGATGGCTCGGCACAACTGCGCATGCGTAAGAATGAGCTTCCCCAACTGCGCTTGCGCGGGTTGTCACGGCGCCCATTTGGTGCCACGTAAGGAGGCTGGAGTGGCATGAACCGCTCCAGCACCCTCCTGGCCCCCTATGGGAGCCAGAATAGGTCGTGCCCGGGCCCTGTTCGCGCCGTCGTGAAACGCGACGGCGTTCACGACTGCGCGGGCACTTAGTCCTGGGAGCAGTTGAATCCCGCCTATATTTTATTCCTGCAGATTTCAATGGATAGTGAGGCTATCCATTGTTGAGGAGCAAGTTGGGTGTCAGCCTCTACTGTCCACACGTGCGCGTTAGTGTTTGGATTAATAAAGTTTGTTTAACACCACTTTGCACTCCTTATACTCCTCATCCTCCTCTCTCTGAAAAATATTAGCTGTGAGAAGTCCGCATGTTCCTTAAACCCTTCCAGTAATCATTAGATTGGATTGGATTTGTTTATTGTCACGTATACTGAGGTACAGTGAAAAGTATTTTTCTGCGAGCAGCTCAACAGATCATTTAGTACATGGGAAGAAAAGGGAATAAAAGAAAATACATAATAGGGCAAAACAAGATATACAATGTAACTACATAAGCACTGGCCTCAGATGAAGCATACAGGATGTATTGTTAATGAGGTCAGTCAATAAGAGGGTCATTTAGGAGTATGGTGACAGCGGGGAAGAAGCTGTTTTTGAGCCTGTTCGTGTGTGTTCTCAGACTTCTGCATCTTCTGCCCGATGGAAGAAGTTGGAAGAGTGAGTAAGCCGGGTAGGAGGGGTCTTTGATTATGCTGCCCGCTTTTGCTGCCCCTATTATTTTTATGAAACCACCAACAAAGAATTTTCAGGGTTTTGTTTTTGCCGATTTTAAAGTTCTGACCAGAACCAGAAACCAGAACAGTCCTGGTCAGAACTTTAAAATGGAAATCAGGACTTTGTTGTTGGAGAGGCACTTCTTCAGAATTGTTGCGCTAACATCTCACCAATAGACAATACGTTGAAATGCATGAAGGGAATGATTTTGCTGTACTTGCCCACTAGGTACCCACAAAACACACCACAAAGAGTTGAGGCTTATGAATTCAAGTACATAAGTGGCACTGAAAATTTACTAATGTGTATACTGTCTCATTCCTTCAGTTTTTAATTGTTGAAGATTTAAAAAAAAACCATTTTTTTCTACTGCCTCTTATCTCTTTCTCAATCCCATTTTTGTTTTTCTGCAACATTGATATATTGATACAATGCCTTTTAATGTAGTGAAATTTCCCAAGGTGCTTCACCGGAATATTATTGGTCAAGTTTGGCAATCACGTCAGGAGATATTAGGGCTTTAAAGGAAGGTCTTGAAGTAAGATGGAAAGTGGAGAGGCTTAGAGACCACATTCTAGAATTTGCGGCAGAAGGGATGGTCACCAATGGTGGAATGGCTAAAATCAGGGATGCTCAAAAGGGCAGAATTAGAGGAGCACTGATACCTTGGAGGATTGTAGGAATGGAAGAGGTGAGAGAGCCAAGGATGGTGAGGTTATGAATTTGAAAGCAAGGATTAAAATTTCAAAATTGAGGTGCTGTTTAGCCCAGTCTCCTTATTTAAGCAAGGATGTAAATGCATTGGAAACAGTTCTGAGAAGGTTTACTAACTACAGGAATGGGCAGGCTTGTATCTGTGGAGCTTATAAGAATAAGAGGCAACTTGATTGGAACCTTTCAAGATCCTGAGGTGCCTTGACATTGTAGATGTGGCGAGGGTGTTTCCTCTTGTGGGAGAATCTGGAACTGGGCTCACTACTTAAAAATAAGCGTTCACCCATTTAAACAAAGAGTACAAAGAAAATTACAGCACAGGAACAGGCCCTTCGGCCCTCCCAGCCTGTGCCGATCCAGATCCTTTATCTAAACCTGTTGCCTATTTACCAAGGTCTACTTCTCTCTGTTCCCCACCCGTTCATATATCTTCCCAGATGCATCTTAAATTATGCTATCGTGCCCGCCTCTACCACCTCCGCTGGCAAAGCGTTCCAGGCACCCACCACCCTCTGCGTAAAAAACTTTCCACGCACAGCTCCCTTAAACTTTCCCCCTCTCACCTTGAAATCGTGACCCCTTGTAATTGACACCCCTACTCTTGGAAAAAGCTTGTTGCTATCCACCCTGTCCATACCTCTCATAAATTTGTAGCCCTCAGTCAGGTCCCCCTTCAACCTCTGTCTTTCCAACGAAAACAATCCTAATCTACTCACTCTTTCTTCATAGCTAGCACCCTCCATACCAGGCAACATCCTGGTGAACCTCCTCTTCACCCTCTCTAAAGCATCCACATCCTTCTGGTAATGTGGCGACCAGAACTGCACGTAGTATTCCAAATGTGGCCTAACCAAAGTCCTATACAACTGTAACATGACCTGCCAACTCTTATACTCAACACCCTGTCCGATGAAGGCAAGCATGCTGTATGCCTTCTTGACCACTCTATCAACCTGCGTTGCCACCTTCAGGGTAAAATGGACCTGAACTCCCAGATCTCTGCACATCAATTTTCCCCAGGACTCTTCCATTGACCGTATAGACCGCTCTTGAATTAGATCTTCCAAAATGCATCACCTCGCATTTGCCTGGATTGAACTCCATCTGCCATTTCACTGCCCAACTCTCCAATCTGTCTATGTTTTGCTGTATTCTCTGACAGTCCTCCTCGCTATCTGCAACTCCACCAATCTCAGTATCAACTGCAAACTTGCTAATCAGACCACCTATACCATCGTCCAGATCATTTATGTATATCACAAACAACAGTGGTCCGAGCACGGATCCCTGTGGAACACCACTAGTCACCTTTCTCCATTTTGAGACACTCCCTTCCACCGCTACTCTCTGTCTCCTGTTGCCCAGCCAGTTCTTTATCCATCAAGCTAGTACACCCTGAACCCCATACGACTTCACTTTTTCCATCAACCTGCCATGGGAAACTTTGTCAAACGCCTTACTGAAGTCCCTGTACATAACATCTACAGCTCTTCCCTCATCAATTAACTTTGTCACTTCCTCAAAGAATTCTATTAAGTTTGTAAGACATGACCTTCCCTGCACAAAGCCATGCTGCCTACCACTGATAAGTCTATTTTCTTCCAAATGTGAATAGATCCTATCCCTCAGTATCTTCTCCAACAGTTTGCCTACCACTGACGTCAAGCTCACAGGTCTATAATTCCCTGGATTATCCCTGCTACCCTTCTTAAACAAAGGGACAACATTAGCAATTCTCCAGTATTCCGGGACTTCACCCGTGCTCAAGGATGCTGCAAAGATATCTGTTAAGGCCCCAGCTATTTCGTCCCTCGCTTCCCTCAGTACCCTGCGATAGATCCCATCCGGACCTGGGGACATGTCCACCTTAATGCCTTTTAGAATACCCAAATCTTCCCCCTTCCTTATGCCGCCTTGACCTAGAGTATTTAAACATCCATCCCTAGCCTCAACATCCGTCATGTCCCTCTCCTTGGTCAATACCGATGCAAAGTACTGATTAAGAATCTCACCCATTTCCTCTGACTCCACGCATAAATTCCCTCTTTTGTCTTTGAGTGGGCCATTCCTTTCTCTAGTTACCCTCTTGCTCCTTATATACGAATAAAAGGCTTTGGAATTTTCCTTAACCCTGTTAGCCAAAGATATTTCATGACCCCTTTTAGCCCTCTTTATTGCTCGTTTGAGATTTGTCCTACTTTCCCGATATTCCTCCAAAGCTTCATCAGTTTTAAGTCGTCTCGATCTTATGTATGCTTCATTTTTCATCTTAGCTAGTCTCACAATTCCACCCGTCATCCATGGTTCCCTAATCTTGCCATCTCTATCCCTCATTTTCACAGGGACATGTCTGTCCTGCACTCTAATCAACTTTTCCTTAAAAGACTCCCACATTTCAAATGTGGATTTACCCTTAAACAGCTGCTCCCAATCAACATTCCCTAGCTCCTGCCAAATTTTGTTATACTTGGCCAATTTAGCACTCTTCCTTTAGGACCACTCTTGTCTTTGTCCGTGAGTATTCTAAAACTTAAGGAATTGTGATCGCTATTCCCAAAGTAATCACCGACTGAACTTCAACCACCTGGCCGGGATCATTCCCCAATACTAGGTCCAGTATGACCCCTTCCCGAGTTGGACTATTTACATGCTGCTCCAAAAAAACTCTCCTGGATGCACCTTACAAATTCTGCTCCATCTACGCCTCCAACACTACATGAGTCCTATTCAATGTTGGTGAAGTTAAAATCTCCCATCACGACCACCCTACTGCTCCTACATTTTTCTATAATCTGTCTACATATTTGTACCTCTACTTCACGCTCGCTTTTGGGAGGCCTGTAATAAAGTCCCAACAATGTTACTGCACCCTTCCTATTTCTTAGCTCGACCCATATTGCCTCAGTGCTCGAATCCTCCATCGTGCCCTCCTTAATCACAGCTGTGATATCATCTCTGACCAGTAATGCAACTCCTCCACCCCTTTTACCTCCCTCTCTATCCCTCCTGAAGCATGTATACCCTGGGATATTTACCGTATATACTCGCGTAACATGCGACTTTTGAGCACCTAATTTGAAGCCTAAATTTTGGGGGTCGCATGATACGCGAGGTACAAAAATCGCGGGTGTGAAATGCTGGCCAAGATAAGTCACATAGCATCCAGCTGGCTTTACTAGCGTCGTTCAGCCACTTGCCGTTTCCATTCATAAAAACATGAATGGAAACGTCAAGTGGCTGAATATCTTCCCATCAGAATGCTGTGGTCAAAATCTGAAGAGTAGTATTCTGATTGGAAGATGGGAAGAGTGGATTCTGCTGTGAAAGCTGTTCGCGATTCGAACAGCTTTCCAGCTGGCTTTACTAGCGTCGTTCAGCCACTTGCCGTTTCCATTCATAAAAACATGAATGGAAACGTCAAGTGGCTGAACATCTTCCCATCAGAATGCTGCGGTCAAAATCTTGACCGCAGCATTCTGATGGGAAGATGTTCAGCCACTTGACGTTTCCATTCATGTTTTTATGAATGGAAACGGCAAGTGGCTGAACGACGCTAGTAAAGCCAGCTGGAAAGCTGTTCGAATCGCGAACAGCTTTCACAGCAGAATCAACTCTGCAGAAACCACACACAATGATACCATTTGGAAGTTTTAGTTTCCAAAATTAATTTCCAAAAAAGTGACTCGCATGATACATGAGGTATACCATAAAATCATGTTTTGGGGACGAAAATTTAGGGGTCACATGATACGCGAGATCGAATGATACGCGAGTATATACGGTAGTTGCCAATCTTGCCCTTCCCTCAACCAAGTCTCAGTAATACCAATAACATCATATTCCCAAGTACTAATCGAAGCCCTAAAGAATATTGGGGAGCCAGGCAGTTAGGCTGAGGGTTCACAGAATCACTACAGTGCAGAAGGAGGCCATTTGGCCCATTGAGTCTGCACTGACCCACTCCACCCTACACCTGAAGCTTAACCTCTACATTCCTGGAAACTTGGGGACAATTCGGAATGGCCAATCCACCTAACCTGCACAACTTTGGGCTGTGAGACGAAACCGGCGCACCCGGAGTAAATCTATGCAGACATGGGGAGAAAGTGCAAACTCCACACAGATAGTCACCCAAGGCTGGAATGGAACCCGGGTCCCTGGCGCTGTGAGGCAGCAATGGTAACCACTGTGCTGCTCGTTTCAGTTTAGTGGGAATAGAACTGAGGGAGCAAGAGCTGGTCTTGTGGAGCTTGGATGGCATAATGCGAAATGGGAGAGAGGGGCTAATGGTTTTAGTGGGGGCTGGGGCACCAAAGGTGGAAGTAAAGGGTGTGTTTCAGCAAAGTGTTTGCTGCAAAATCTGGTGAATTGAGGGCTAAACGCTCGACAGTTGAAAATGCAATCCTAATGGCCTCTCCATCCTTACAAATTATCAAGCTATTTCCAACTTGTTGTTTCTCTCCATAGCCCTGGCTTCTACCTCCCAAATTTGTGCCCTTCTATCCAGGAACTCCACATTTGAATTCATCCATTCAGGTTTTTGCCACTGGTACATTACCAAACTGGCTCTAATCAAAGCCATAAACAGTATCCTCTGTGTCGGTGACAAAGGTAAATTATCCCTGCTTGTCTTAATCAGCCTGCAGGTCTTTGGGACATTGACCACATCATCCTCCATCACCCCTCCCTCATCACCAAGCTGGGTGAGACTGTACCCCCCCTGGCTTCGTTCTCAGCTTTCCAGTCATAGCCAGAGAATTATCAGCAATGATTTTTTTCCCCCCACACCACACCATTCTTCCCGGCACGCATAAAGATCTGTCCTTGGTTCCTTCTATTTTGTATCTATGTGCTGCCCCTCAGCAACATAGTCCATCAGTTTCTACACAAATGCTGATGACACCCAGCTCACCCTCACAGGCTTGGAGGGCCGAAGGGCCTGTTCCTGTGCTGTATTGTTCTTTGTTCTCTTTGTTTTGTACTAGGAATAGAGTTTTATTTTTGCTTTCTGGAAGTAATTCTAACTGACTTCCTGATTTACACTGTATGGACTGACGTGTTTGCAGTTATGCTCCGGATCGCATTGATGCACCAGGAGCAATTGTGCTTCCAACCTCTCCCTGTGCAGCCCATGCAGCTTTCTGCGAAGAATGCATGGGTTGTGCAGGTAATGGCTGGTGGCGCTGCTTGGCCCCAGCGAGTCCGTGCGCTGGTTTAGGGACTACACCTTTTGCTTGCCCTGTTCATACAGGTTGTGGATCGCCTGAAGAAGGCACTCGCTGTTCTGGATCTCTAATCACTGTCGGTGTCATTGCAAAAGCCCACAAAATCTCTGGGTAAGTGTTATGTGTAAAGTGTGGTGATTGCTGGTCTGTCATGGCAAAATCCAGGGTTGTTACTCTTTACATCTGAGTCAGATGTGTTTTTTGAGGCTTCTGAGTTCTTAAGAAGCAAACGGTCCAATGCTTTCCTTCTATCCAATACCAGTAGGGTCTTTTGAGTCATGATTTTGTTTTGGGGAGGGTCATTTGCAATTTGTTCTGGACTTGTGAGCATGCAGGGGGAGAACTATGCCTAGGATTGTAAGTCTATGTGGGAAGGAATAAAACAGGCAATCAGTGTTTTGTACATCTGTGCCTAATAGACTTCCTCATCTCCTTAAATTGAAGCCAAAACAAAAACCTAACTGCCTGTTGTACCAGATGGAACCTTTTGGCTTTGATAACAGTGATGATCCTCTGAACTAGCGATTACCCCAAATTTGATACACTCGGCAGCACGGTGGCACAGTGGCTAACATTGCTGTCTCACAGCACGAGGGACCTGGGCTCAATTCCGGCCTTGGGTGATCGTCTGTGTGGAGTTTGCGCATTCTCTCCGTGCCTGCATGGATGTTCTCCGATCTCCTCCCACAGTCCAATGATGTGCTGGTTACATGGATTGGCTGTAGTAAACAATTGCCTCTTAGTGTCCAAAAGAGATGTGCAGGTTGAGTGGGATTATGGGGAGAGGACAGGGGAGTGTGCCAAGGTTGGGTGCTCTTTCAGAGGTTTGGTGCAGAATCGATGGGCTCAAGTGCCTCCTGCACTGTAGGGATTCTATGGTCTTTTGAATGTATTTAATTCATTTTGCTGTTAGACTTATTGAGTTGAGTCACACTGTGAAACACGAGACAAGATTGGGATATTCATGCTATCAAACTCATTATTTGAAACTTGTTTAATCTTCAGAACAAACTATTTGCAAAGTTTCTTCTTGCTCTGCAGCAGAACTTCACCATCTATCTAATCTCACACTTCATGACTCATCCTTAACAAATTGTCTATCTTGGCTTGACATTTCTGTATTGCCAGCAGTTCAAAAACCATCAAATTTTACATAGCATTTATTCCTCTCTGTCTGTACTTATCCTTGTAATCCTCAATCCAATTCCGAACCATATATTCATCTAGCTCATTTTACTTCTTTTGCTGTGAATCTGTTTGACGTCTGGGAAAAACCCTCCTGATATTAAAGATCACCTCATTTTATATTTTTCTTAACATATGGCAGCATTGTACTACTAAACCCTCCTCCCCAGTAATGATTTACATTAAGGACAATGAAGACAATAAATGTGTGCTTCAATTTTTGTAACTAGTTTCAAAAGGTGCTACTTTAATTGAGTTTCATTTAGGAAGAACATTGGGAGGTTAACATTCACAAGATGTTAATTACATTCTGTCTTCATCTGCTCATTCAGAAATACTCTACAATTTCTCTCATTTCAGCATATAATTGTTACTTAAATGATCCCAGGGTTTTCACCTCCACTACTCGAACTGAAAGTGTTGATTACTGCGTGTGATTGATATTAAACTGACCTTCCAGGTAGTTTGAACCTGTGGTCCCTTGTCATACACTTACAATTTAATTTGAAATCATACTCTGGATGTACCTTTTTCATTACCATAGCTATCTTAAGATTACCCCATAGTTACGCTTTTCATCAAACTGAAAATCTGAACTTTCTTCAGTCTTTCATAGAATCATAGAATTTACAGTGCAGAAGGAAGCCCTTCGGCCCATCGAGTTCGCACCGGCCCTTGGAAAGAGCACCCTACTTAAGCCCAGGCTTCCACCTCAGCTTAACTGAGACTTACCTTTGACACCAAAAATCAGCTTCACCAAAACATAGACAGGCTAACCAGTTTGTGTGGGGGGGGCAAGAACCCGAGAATTCCCAAAACGACACTGCAAAGAGGGAAAGTCAGAGGGGTCCTGGCTCTACCGAACCTACAATACTACCACTGGGCAGCAACGGCAGAAAAAGTGAGGGGATGGGTACAAGAACCCAACACAAATTGGGTACAAATGGAGGAGGCATCCTGTAAAGGAACAACCCTCCGGGCCCTGGCCACAGCAGCACTCCCATCCTCCTCAACAAGGTACACAACAAGCCCAGTGGTAGCGGCCCACGCTGTGAACATGGACACAGTTGAGACAGCACCTCAGGATAACCAAAATGTCCCTTATGGCCCCCATCTATCTAACCTTTGGGAACTTAGTGACAATTTTGCATTGCCAATTCACCAAACCTGCACACCTTTGGACTGTGGGAGGAAACCAGAGCATCCGGAGGAAACCCACGCACATATGGGAGAACGTGCAAACTCCACACACAGTCACCCAAGGTCTGAATCAAACCCGGGACCCTGGCGCTGTGCGATAGCAGTGCACACCTCTGCCCATCTGCCACCCACTTGCTTTTGAGAACATTCCTAAAATATTTGTGTTGCCTTCTTGGGAGTCTCCTGCCATGTTTGAGTTAAGTTTACTCAGAAACTGAGCTCCAGGCCATTGTTGACTTCTTTGCTGAAGAATATGAGAAAATGGACCTTTTGCTGAACACCTGGACACTGAAGTCCTCTTGTTACCAACTCCCCACTGTCCCCCTCCACTGTTGATTAAGATTAATGTCCAGACCCTGGAATATCATTTTCCATGACTTGGGAACCTCCTCTCGACGAAGGAAAATATAGATGATGAAATTCATCATTACCTCCAGTGTGTCAGCTCAGCCTTGGGCCAACTGAGGTAAAGGGAATCTGAGGACCAGGACCTCAAACCCATGACTAAAGTCATGGTTTACTGGGCAGCTGTAATCCTCTCACTCGGATGTGCCTCAGAGATTTGGTTAACTTACAGCTGGCACCTGGAGACATACCACCAATGGTGTCTTCGCAGCATCCTCTAAGTCAGGTGGCACGAAATGTGGTCCAACAGCAGTGTCCTCTCCCAAACCAACTTGTCCATCATTGAGATGCTAACCACTTGAAACCAGCTCCAATAGAATGGACCTGTCGTCAATTTGCCTCACATAGAAACATAGAAATGAGGAGCAGGAGGGGGCTTTTTGAGCCTTTTCCACCATTCATTATGATTATGGCTGATCGTCCAACTCTATAGCCTGATCCTGTCTTCCCAACATATCCTTTGATCCCCTTCGCCCCAAGAGCTATATCTGCCTCTTGAAACCGTACAATGTTTTGGCCTCAACAATTTCTGCGGTAGCGAATTCCACAGGCTGACATCTCTGGGTGAAGAAAATTCTCCTCATCTTAGTAGTAAATGGTCTACCCCTGGTTCTGGGCACCACCGCCATCTAAGATTGCTAGCTCTCTCCATGAGATTCCTCCCCTCATTCCGAACTCCAGGAAATATAATCCTAACTGACTTGATCTCTACTTGTACATCAATCTTGCGATCCTGGGAATCGTGTCTGACAAACCTTCTCTGCACTCCCTCCATAGCAAGAACATCCTTCCTCCGATTATGAGACCAAACTACACACAATATTCCAGATGTGACCTCACTAAGGCCCTGTAATGAAATGAAAAATGAAATGAAAATGGCTTATTGTCACGAGTAGGCTTCAATGAAGTTACTGTGAAAAGCCCCTAGTCGCCACATTCCGGCGCCTGTTCGGGGAGGCTGTTACGGGAATCGAACCGTGCTGCTGGCCTGCCAAGTCTGCTTTAAAAGCCAGTGATTTAGCCTAGTGAGCTAAACCAGCCCCTGTATAATTGCAGCAAGACATCCCTGCTCCAGTAAGCCAGACTCCAGCAAATTTCAGTGACCACTGTTCTGCCCACATAAATACTTTGTTCAATATGTGCTGTCCAACTTGTGTTGTCATTTCTGAACATTTAATGTCGCTGCCCTTCATATTTTATATATCCTCTAAATTCGCCTAAAATGCATTGATATTCTGAATGCAAATGATAAGAATTAGGAGCCATAATGGTCTCAACACTGAATCTTGACACTGTTCCCACCATGCCTCAGCATACTCGTTTACAGATAACCTTTTGCGAATCCATCGTTTCCCACCCTTTGGACAGTTTATTATCCATTTCAGTATTTACCCTAAATTCTACCTTGGCGGCAGCATGATAGCGCAATGGTTAGCATTTCCGAGGTCCCAGGTTCGATCACGGTTCTGGGTCGCTGTCCGTGTGGAGTTTACACATTCACCCCATGTTTGTGTGAGTTTTGCCCCCACAACCCAAAATGTGCAGAGTAGGTGAATTGGCCGCGCTAAATTGCCCCTTAATTGGAAAAAAAATGAATTGGATACTCTAAGTTTATAAAATTAAAGAAAAAATTCTAACGTGGATCAAATATCTTGATTCTCTTCCATAACCACCAGTGCCCCTCCACTCCCTCTCTGGTCATGGGGCTGAATTCTCGGTGGCCTGATGCTGAAATCGGGATCAGTGATCGGGTGCACAGTGGCGTTCGGAGCCGGATTCGGTGCAGGCGCTGGTTTGACGCCGCTTCGCCATGCTCCACTCCCTCCAAATCGCCGGCATCTGGAAGTGTGCCACGTGCAGTCGCAATGCCATTGGCGCGTCATTGGCCGGCCCACCCTCGAAGCCCCGCCCCCTTTGGGCTGGATTGCCGATGGCGTGGGCCACGTGTGGTCCCAGTGGTCGGGAACCTGGCGTACTGGCTGCAGAGAGTGTCCAGACTGCCGCTGGCCGGGTGGGGGGGGGCTTCTGCTAGGGCTGCGGAGACTGGTGGGGGATGGCCTGGTGCCATGTTTTCCGACACGACCGGTGCAGCTAATCAGCCCTGGGCATGTGCGGCCCGGGACCTAGACCTGGCGATTCTCTGGCCGTTTTCTGCGCGATCCACGGGTGTTCAACATGGCGGATACCCGAATCGGTGAGGGGTTCGTGACGATTTTCACATTGTGAATCACCTGCAGATTCTCGGTTGGCGCCAGCACTTAGCCTCAGGAACGGAGAATTCCACCCATTGTATTTAGCTTGCCCTCCTCCTTTGATCAATGAATGAAATTAAGACAAGCCATGTACAGACCGCTCTGAATTGTCCAAAGTTGATGTGAAATGTGAATTTAATTCACATGACCCATTATTCACCTAGAATATTGTGTGCAGTTTTGGTCTCCTTTTCTGAGGAAGGATGTTCTTGCTCTCGAAGGAGTGCAGTGAAGGTTTACCAGACTGATCCCAGGGATGGCGGGGCTGCCATATGAGGAGAGATTGACTATGTGTGGATGAGCAGAGGGATCTCGGTGTCCATGTACATAGATCCCTGAAAGTTGCCACCCAGGTTGATAGGGTTGTGAAGAAGGCCTATGGTGTGTTGGCCTTTATTGGTAGAGGGATTGAGTTCCGGAGCCATGAGGTCATGTTGCAGCTGTACAAAACTCTGGTACGGCCGCATTTGGAGTATTGCGTACAGTTCTGGTCGCCTCATTATAGGAAGGACGTGGAAGCTTTGGAACGGGTGCAGAGGAGATTTACCAGGATGTTGCCTGGTATGGAGGGAAAATCTTATGAGGAAAGGCTGATGGACTTGAGGTTGTTTTCGTTAGAGAGTAGAAGGTTAAGAGGTGACTTAATAGAGGCATACAAAATGATCAGAGGGTTAGATAGGGTGGACAGTGAGAGCCTTCTCCCGCGGATGGAGGTGGCTAGCATGAGGGGACATAGCCTTAAATTGAGGGGTAATAGATATAGGACAGAGGTCAGAGGTAGGTTTTTTATGCAAAGAGTGGTGAGGCCGTGGAATGCCCTACCTGCAACAGTAGTGAACTCGCCAACATAGAGGGCATTTAAAAGTTTATTGGATAAGCATATGGATGATAATGGCATAGTGTAGGTTAGATGGCCTTTAGTTTTTGACTTCCCATGTCGGTGCAACATCGTGGGCCGAAGGGCCTGTACTGCGCTGTATCGTTCTATGTTCTATGTTCTATGTTAGGATTGTTCTCGTTGGAGTTCAGTAAAATGAGGGGAGGTTCTCATGGAGACTTATAAAATTCTAACAGGATTAAACAGGGTAGATACAGGGAAGATGTTCCTGATGATGCATATGTTGAGAACCAGGGGTTGCAGTCTGAGGATTCAGGGTAAACCATTTCGGACAGAGATGAAGAGACATTTCTTCACCCAAAGAGTGGTAAGCCTGTGGAATTCATTACCACAGGAAGCAGTTGATGCTAAAACATTGAGTATATTTAAGAGGAGACTAGGGCGCGATTCTCCGCAAATGCGGAGAGTTGTAAAGGCTGCCGTGAAACTGGCCGTGTTTCACGGCCGCCTCCGCGCCCCCTCCCGGGACCCGATTCTGCTCCCCGGTCGGGGCTAGCAGCGGGGCCCCGTGAACCACTGCATTGCAGGCTTAGCGAACGTCGCTAAGCCAGCGCGCCAAGGGTCACGGTGGCTGACGCGCACGATGATGTCAGCCGTGCATGCGCGGATTGGACGGCTCCAACCCGCGCATGCGCGGATGACGTCATCATGCATGTGCGTCAAACCTGCGCATGCGCGGGCCGTCATGCCCCTCAGCCGCCCTGTGGACTGATCCAGCGGGGCGGCGGAGGAACAAAGAGTGCGCGGGTTTCGGACCCACTGCCCGCGATCGGTGCCCACCAATTGCGGGCCCATGCCACCCTTGGCACGGCCGTGGTGCGGCCGTGCCAATCGGTGCCATGGTTGTCGGGAACGGAACTTTGCAGCCGTTTTCACGAACGGTGAGAGCAGGTGTGTTGGCGTTCGTGAAAACGGCCGTAAAGGCCTGGGAACTCGGCCCATCGGATAGGGGAGAATCGCTGTTCGCCGTTAAAAAAAAAAAAGGCGAGCCGTGATTTGTGTCGTGGGGCGACCGTGGGGGGGGGGGGAGAATAGCGGGAGGTCGGGAAAAATGTCGGGAAGACCCTCCCGCTATTCCGGGGCGGAGAATCGCGCCCATAGCACTTGGGGAGAATAGGATCAAAGGCTATGGGGAGAAAGCATGTTTAGGCTTTTGAGTTGGATGATCAGCCATGATCGTGATAAATGGCGGAGCAGGCTCGAAGGGCCAAAAGGCCTCCTCCTGCTCCTATCTTCTATGTTTCTATGTAATGGAAATTAACTCCAAAAGAATCCCTTTTGGGGCAAGTAACACAAATTTTGTAAAATAAGTAACTTGCACGAATTGGTGATATGGCTTCAGTTTAATTCTTCCTCACCCCCTCAAAGTAAGGACTTTTAATTACATGGCAAGAAACTACTAATTGCTGTGAAGGTAATGTCAAGTATTGATCTTTCTATTGTCTATCGTGAATGTTCTTTTGGAAAAAAATGTTAGTAAACCAAATGGGACAGCGCAACTCAAAAAGAACTGGGCAGTTTCTGTGGAGGTGCCATCTGAGCTGTTAGATTTTATATTCCAACAAGTTTGGCTCAGAATGTTTTCCTCTATATATGGAAGGGAGTTCCAGACATTAGAATTTTCTGGTAGTGTGTTTCGCAAATACAGCATGTAAACCTTCACAGTTGGAATTGGATCAGTATAGACCCTTAAAATACAGCTGGAACAACTTTAGTATTTTTTTTGGTTTAAATATAAATATGAAACTCCAGAGCAGTCTTGCTAGAGTCTAGATTTCTGGAGTGGATTGACAACCGCATGACATTGGTGAAAGGCGGAGGATACTTAGTCCATTGAGACTGTGACAACATTTTGTTAGCTCAGATAGCTGTATAATTTTTAATCCCAACTCCCTGCCCTTTCTCTTGCCAGTATAAGCATTATAGGTGAATCATTATAGAAGTACAGTACTGGAAAAGATTCTTCATTCCCTTTGGCCACTTCTATTGGTTCGGCTTGTCTGTTGCCTATTTCCTTCATTCTCCTTTGTATTCTTCCTCATCTGCCTTCATTGGCAGTGCATTTCATATGTTCGCAACACTTGGGGGAAAAAGCAATTAAATCTAAACTGCCCGTTTACTTTCCCTTGCTTAAGATCTGCATTCATAGAATATACCCTGCAGAAACAGGCCATTTAGCCCAACAGTCCATGTAGGTTTTTGTACCTCGTTCAAGCCTTCTCTCGTCTAAATCTATGGCTGCTTACCATTGTAACCATCCATTCTCCTTTCCTTATATTCCAGTCTGCATTTCCCTTAAATGCATGTGTACTATTTGCTTCAACCACTCCTTGTGGTTGTGAGTTTCACATTCTTACCATTCTTTGGGTGAGGAGGTTTCTTCTGAAATCCCTCTTAGATTTCCCTATCTTGTATCGATGGCCTCTAGTCATGCTGTCCCCCATGAAAAGAAATTCTCTCCGTATCCACTCTATCCAAAACCTTTCAGAATTTTAAAGGCCCCTATCAGGTCACCCATCAGCCAGCTTTTTTCAAGAGACCTGTTCAATCCTTTTCTGATGTCTCATTCCTGCACACTTCTGGTATCATCCTACTAAATGTTCTCTGCAGTCGCTCCAGTGCCTCTATATTCTTTTCATAGTGACAGTGGGGTTTAGTGAGGGAATACCAACGCTTAGGGCGAGGGCGGTTAAAGGCACGATTGTGAATGATGGAGCGAAATGAGGATGGGAATTTTGAAATTGTGGATTTGCCAGACTGAGAGCCAATGTAGCCAAGAGGATACAGAGAGGGACTTGGTGCAAGTTAGAATATGGACAATGTCCACAACTTGCATTTATATATTTATTGCCCGTAACATGTCCCATTGTACTCTGTAGGAGCACAATCAAGTTAAAGTTGACACCAAACCAGTGATGGAGATAGGTGACTAAGGCTTGGTAAAAGAACTAGGCTTCATGGAGAGTTTGAATGAAGATGAAGCATCAAGTAGACAAAATGCGAAGAAAGCTGCAGAAGGATATCCGTTGACCAACTTATGGGGAAAGAAGCTGTGCTTCTTAGGAATCATTATTAGGGAGCTTTGGTTGCTATTGACATGCTTTCTGTGCTCATCTTTGTTAGACCGTGGGCGAGTTTGGTTGTTCTGTGATTCTGGGAAATGCTGCAACAAATCCATCATAGTCGCATGAGGTAGTATTTGAATTTAGCAGATTTCATTCATTCCATCTATCTGACCAATTGAGTGGTTATTTATTTGAGTCAGAAGTCTATTTGTTATGGCTAAAATAGATTATCCAGTGCACCGTCAAGGGAATGTGTTTTTAAAAAAAAAATGCATTTTCTTCTCACTGAATGGTAGTGAATGTTCCATTGTGTGTGACGCTGGAATGTGGACCCTAACCTATTTATAGCATGAGGTACGCTGGCCTCTTGTTGCAACATAAGAAGCACTTTGTGTTCATTAAAACCACATTAAACTAATTTGTCATTTCATTTTTTATTGGTAAAATAGCCGACAAAGGCATTGCAAGGGAAGCTATCACCTTATTAAGTAAAGCACCATATATTCATGGTTTTCCTCAAACTGTATTTATATTGCTAAATTTACTGAATGGACAGATAGTAATTGCTCTACTCCAGTTCTTTTGAATTCTATAGCCATTTCAGTATTTTCATTACCGTTTAGTGAAAAATATATAATTCTAAGAAATTCAAAAATTAAGCCTCTTTTACATTCTGTATTAAGATCATGAATAAGGATTTGAGCTGCAGAAAATGTACGCGGTTATTTGAGAAACAGAAAGACTCTCAAAATCAAATTCGGTGTACCCCTACTAACCAAATGCAACCTCCCGCAAGTATTTATACGTTGACATTTTAATTTAGTTGTTAAACAAGATTACATCTTTGACTGGGAGTATATTCTCAAAAGCATATTAACCAGGTCACCTCAGCGTAGAATTACTTAATGATAAGAAAATAATGCATGGCAGTTTGATAGATGTATCTCGTAATTGTTCTATCTATTGTCTTTCCTCTGACCTGTTGTGCGTTATTCCTGAACACTACTTTGAGTTAAATTACAAGTGCAAGACAATGTAATGTTTGTATTAATTGATCAGAGGCAAGCTCTGGACTGATATGAGAAAAACCAACAAAAGTGGTTCACGCCAGAAATTGTCTTCCTGATAGGGTAATGGCAGCAAAATTGGTGGGCTTAGTTGAGGGACATTTTGATACTATGTTGGGGGTAACATGGATTTTTATGCAAAGACTGGCTGAGTGGCTCACATCTGGATTTGGATTTGATTTATTGTCACGTGTACCAAGGTACAATGAAAAGTATTGTTCTCCGTACAGTCCAGACAGATTGTTCCATACATGAAAAAACATAGGACATACGATAAATACACAATGTAAATGCATAAACACAGACATCGGGTGAAGCATACGAAGTGTAATATGAAGTGTACTTAGCTGTGAGTACTTAAAGATTCTATTGCTTTTTAAATAATTTAATGATGTGCGTTGTGCGTTCTTACCATGGTGGCAGGTTTCTCTTGAAGGAAAAGAAACAAAGCTTAATTGGGATGGGGAGGGAGAAATTGTTTCCTGCATTCACTATAAAAATAATAGAGGAGACTCCAAAGTTTATTCAGTATCTTGGATAATTGTATCTTACCCAGTTAATTAAACAGCTAAGTAGGCATTGCTCGTAAATGTACAGTCAATTAATTTGCATAGCTATGCTTTGATTCCCTATCTTCACAAAAAGTATTTGGAAATCTCTCTTCATTCCATAGATGCAGTATAATGATGTAAATCATGCTGAATGAAGCACACCATGAATGCCATTGTGTGTGGTATCGTCATGATACTCTTGTTTCCCCTCTCTCGAAGCAAAGGGGAGTGGGTAAATGCTTCGTAGCGAGTGACCTTTTTAAACAATGCTGAACACTTTTTTTGGAACGTTGAACTTGTTTTATTTCTCTATAATTTTCCCTTGGATTGCACTCTCCTATTCCCCTCCACGCAGGTCATCCATGGTTTCATCGCTGTTTGCAGCTTCCTCACCTATGTCATGTGAATCTCAGCAGAGTGGTAAAAGGTCGTATTATTAGTGGGAGTAGAGGGGGCTGGGAGCTTGTGGAGTACGGGGTCATCACAGTTAAAGCTAATCTTGTCCTTGCTTAATATCCACAGGATATTTCAGTCGGTTACTAACAGGAGCTTCAACTGTAGCTTGTTCTCTTGAGCACATAGTCTAAGCTGATACTCCAGTGAGGGGGTGTTGTACTGTTGGCGGTGCAGTTATTTCGATGAGACATTAAACTGATCCCCCTTTACCCCCCCCCCCCCCCCCCCCCCCCCACCCCCCCCACCCCCCAGGCAGACAGCACTAGAGGTTAGAGATAAAGCCAGTGATCTACAAAGCAAATCTGTTCTGGAAAGATTTTGTCCAAGCCAATTTTCATCCCTTAACCAATACCAAAAGCAGATAATCCAGTCATTTATTTCATTGCTATTTCTGGAAGCAAGCTGAGTTCAAATTCATTCCTACTTACAATCGTGATTACACTTCAAAAGTACTTCATTGGTGCTAAAGCACTTTGGATCATGTGGAAAGATGCTGTACAAATGTAAAGCATTTTTTTTGTTCCTACTTACTGATTTACCTTGTATTGTTCTCCTCCCTGGCCTGTAATGGAATGTAAAAACTAATTGTAGTCTGTGTTCATGGCACAGCGTCACATTGTGTGTTCGGCCAACAGAACTGTCAGAGTAGGGTATTATTTTGAGATGTTAATTGACGGATAAATATGGACCAGCATATTTCTGTCAATACATCAGTTAATAAACTTTGAAAATACCTCAGTGCCTGCAAAAATATCTTGGGGCGCCTTGTGGTTGTGTAATGCGTTATGTCAATGGACATCCTTTCTTTCTGCCACTCTTGTTGTTTTCCATTCAGAGGTTCCTGTTACTCTTTTGTTTTGTAAGTAATTGCTAGGTACAGTGTGTTACCTGTAGAATAAATTTGTTTAATACTCAACAGTGATTTTTACCAAATGTAAAATTGAACCACTGTCACTGATTTGAACATTTCTCCCCTCCAGCACTGGCAATCTGTGCATGCATATATACAATTTTCAGAATGCGCTGCACCAACTCACCAAAATTACTTCAATTAGCACGTTGATCCCCTGTATCAACCACTGAAGTGGTCAAGAGCAACAATGCTGTGGCAACACCATCATCACCTCTTAAGTTCCCCTCCAACTTGCGCTCAATGCTAATTTAAACATGTGTCACTCTTATCGTTTCTGGTTCAATATTTTGGAATTCCTGACCCAATATCCTTGCAGCAAAAAAGAACTTGAGGAGAAAGACACCATTGCAGCCTCAGGGCATCTAAGGATAGGGAATGAGTGTGGCCTCATCAACATCCTGAGGACAAATGAGAGTGCGCTATCTACCTAATGCTGCAATTGTAACTTCATTCCTTTACACACAGTCCATATCTCTCTCGGTCTGAAGATAGCTCAGTACGATTGGCATGTATGAAAAATTTGTAATAGCAGATATATATACCCACATTTTTTGTTGTTAGTCAAACATAACTTATCAATACTAGAAATTCAAACAATTACAGAGTTGGGCGGAGAATAAATCACAAATTCCAGGTTTGGCCTAAATTCAGTTAAATCGCATTTTAATTGAACTGAAAACATCAGACGTCTTATATTTTTAGCGTTTGAGTTGGAGGAAGGAAACTAGGTTCCATGATACTGGTAATTTGTTTTCACTATCATACAAAAATGCAGTTGTTATTGTTAATTCCCAAGAAGAAAAGGGAGAATTAAAGATAACATTTCACTAGCATCTTTGACTAGTTTAATTATTTCTGTTCCCCTAAAATATGTGGGTTTGGTTAATTCCAAACATTTGCAAAAAAAAAAACCCTGTGTGGACAATATTTTTTCTTTAGACAGCAAGAAGAAATAATTGTTTTTTCTTCTGTAGCCTTGGAAACACAGACACTAAGTGGCATACTCTGGTGCTGTGCTTGTGGATAATTGCTACTTTTGTGTGGCTCAGAGGTAGCACTTTGGTCATTTATCAAATTTTAAAGGCACTGCCTAGTTCATGCCAATAGCATGAAAGAGTTGGTTTGAAGATGCCGTACCATTCCCTAATCAAAGTGTTATAATTTGTTAAGGTTGCTATTGAGACCGAATCAAACGTCTTTTAAAAAAATAAAATGATGCTGCTATTGTACTTTTTATTCATCCATGATATAAATCTGTGGGGGAAAAATTCCTGATATTGCATGTATTAATTTGAGGTCCATATTGATGAAGCTGATAAGGTTGTGATTAACACCGTTAGAGAGATTACAAACAAAAATGTATGAAATAAAACACAATTAATGCCACACCAAAAGTGACATTTTGCACTTTGATATCCTGGGAAAATTGCAGCTGTGAATTTTTGACCACTTGGTAATAATAATCTTTATTATTGTCACAAGTAGGCTTACATTAACACTGCAATGAAGTTACTGTGAAAATCTCCTAGTCGCTACACTCTGGTGCCTGTTCGTGTACACAGAGGGAGAATTCAGAATGTTCAATTCACCTAACTGCATACCTTTCGTGACTTGTGGGAGGAAACCGGAGCACCCGGAGGAAACCCACGCGGACACGGAGAGAATGTGCAGACTCCACACAGACAGTGACCCAAGCCGGGAATTGAACCTGAAACCCTGGCGCTGTGAAGCAACAATGCTAACTAGCCACTGTGCTATCGTGGCGCCCATGGCCTTGTTTGTAATACATGTACATACTTTTAAATCCTGTACTCTGTGGGTAAGCACAGTTTAGATTCCTGGTCAGCTGTGCAATCGAAAGAAATTTGGAAGCTCTACCATAACTATCTGTAGTTCCACACTGAACATGCATGTAAAAGTGCAGACTGCCGCAGCAACTCGACCCCTCAGTGATCCTCAACACACCACCGCCACAACTGTCCTGCTATCTGTAATTGTATTAAGTTGTTGAATGTCAACCCAAATATTGAATAATCCCCCTCTATTTCACTCCCGGGTGGTTCAGTGGGGCAGGTGGGACAATAGGCCTCACAGATGCACTACGGAGAAATAGAAAATAAACAAATGTGGGAAAGAATGATGGAAAAGAGCAGCTAAGAAATATTATCAAAATATCCATTGATAACATGACTGTATTTTCAAAAATGTTTAGCGCAAGGGATGAAAACCTGTAATGACCAGTTGGGCCAAAACAACCTGTCTGTTGTAAATTTTATGTAATTTTGGTCAGAATTTTGTACGTGCAACTAATCCTTGGTGTAGAATACTTACTACAGGTCATTGCATTGAAAGACATAAATAGTAATACCGTCCCACATATTGAAATGCGCGTACTCCACTATGGGACCTGATTTGTTGAAGCGGGGTCTCATGTGAGGATTTCCATTGGGTTGAATCAATGGTGGTTACCTAAAGGAGTTTAGCGGGATACGGGGCCTGTCCCTGAAGCAGTTGTCACTCGGTGTCGTCTCAGCTGTGTGGACTTTGGATGGAGGATGACCCTTCCAGAATGGGCAAAGTTTCTGTGTTCTTTCAACTCTATGCGAGGCCCATGCATTACTTGTTCTGACTGGCAAACGTCCCAGTTTTTATTTTTTCCACATCTGGTAGGGAATTGACCTGAACCACAAAAAAAAGGAATGCATCTTCTTGATCTCAAGAATTAAACCTGTGCGTGCCCGTGAGTAATGGAGTGCTCCTCACCCTGCCAGCAGCAAGTTGCAAATGAGTGTAATTGGATACTGGGTATAGTGTTTCAAATGCCCCCCTGGACCCCTTTCCAAAGTGTTAAAGCCCATGGTGAAGCCGCTTGCTTATCCCATGTGATGCCATTACTTGAAGTTGCTGTCAAGGAGCATCACTGGTGATATAATCTCAGCGGGATGTCAGAATCGATTTTAAAAGGTATATATATATTGGCACTTCAAAATTATTCACGTGAATGAGGTAACAGAAATTTTATTTTTGCTTTATGCCTTAAACAGAACTTAAAGAGAATCAGAGGCTAAAACTGCACAAAATGGGAAAGCTTCATGCTTTTGATTTTGGCAGCAATAAATCTATGCTTTTATTGCTTAAGTATATCGTGCAAATGATTTGCAAAAATTTACAAGGGAGCTGATGCTTGGCATAAATGTATTTTTTAAAGAATCATTAAGGTGCTCTTTTTTTTTGTTTAGAATTCATTGTTTGCAAATATTTTTATTTTGCAATCTAGAATTATGATTCTGGAAAGGGTTGGATAGTAAAGCATTGGGTATAGATTTTCAGGCAAGCCAAGGGATAGCAATCTTTGAATTTTAGAGGTTTATTTGAAATGTTCAGGTCAGTCCTTGCTCAATATGCGCAGGAAGCGTCGGCAGGTCTGGCGTTGCGGCTAGAGGGCAGCTCACAATACAATCCATGACAAGGCCTCATTAGTAGAACACAGTTTGTGTTTTGCCTCCGCTTGGTGGCAAAAGTGCCATCTGTTAGCAGGAAATCCCAGGATCAGCCGGGCAGCAGTATAGGCAGCACCTGCAAATATGTAATTCCTTTTTAGGAAATCAAACCTTTAAGCGTAGAAGTTTTGAAAGCTGGTGAGTGCTCTGTTTAGTATAAGTGATCTATCAACATGCAGATGACTACATATCGTGCATCAATATTAAGTGCACTATGGTTGTCAATGGTCTGATTTACATACATTTAATACATTATCCCAAGGGTGATATTTCATAGAGAAGCAGATGACCACATATCGTGCATCAACATTAAGGTCACTATGGTTGGTAAGGGTATGATTTTCATACATTTGATTCATTATCCTAAGGGTGATATTTCATAGAGAGGTAGATTTGCACATATGATCTTTTTTCGATTTCTTCCGATCAGCAGAGTTCATTTGTCAAGAAAACGTTACAATCAAAACGAGACGATATTCACTTTGTTGAACAGATCAGCATGAATTACTTGAGAATTATATGAAAGGAAGCCCAAAGAAACAACGAAAACTGCATAAAATCAAATTTTCTTCTGGTGGATATTTGTAATCATATATTTTTAAAGATATATAATGTGTGTGGTATGCATTGTTTCATTACTTTGCTCAATAGGATAGGGGCCTGAATAGAATGAATAGGAAAGACTTATTTCCAGGAGCAGGAAGGTTAGTACTATGGGGCTTAGATTTAAAGTAATTGCTGGAAGAATTAGAATGGAGCTGAAGAGAAATCTTCTCGCCAGAGGTTGGCGGATGTCTGCAATTCATTGGTGGAAATATGATAGAGGCAGAAACCTCTGTCACATTTTGAAAGGTACTTGGACATGCTCATGATGTACAAGGCTGTGCACCAAGAGCTGATGACTGGGGTTAAAGTTCGATAGCTCTGTCTTGATTAGCTGAATGGCCTCCGTCTGTAAATTTTGTATTTCTGTGATAATTAAAATGTGCTTCTGCCTGGAGTTAGACTTTATTTATATAGAAATGTAGGTCCATAATTCATTGTCTCCTACTTGATTGCTAAATAATTGTATGACTATATGTTCTCACACTTGTGTCAAAATATGATATGTAGTGATAATGGCGCTCATAGTGTGATGAATGGGGTTTAACTGCATAAATCTTTAAGAATGGAAGAAGCAATAATAGATTTTATCCAGAATACTTGAATGTCACATGTAGTATACAATTTCTTTATAATCTTGGATATTGTGATTTCATTACTCATTCATTGTGTTTTTGAATGGTATAAATTATTCTGCACAGAAGATAATTAATATATTCTCCATTCATGGTTAATAAAATGAATATTACTGCATTGTGACCAGCTGCAAGCTGATAAAGTCCACAAGGACAAGTTTGTTTGGACATCAGCCCTTTAATGGGGGCACCTCAAACCAATAAATCAATGTTTGATGCTCAAAACCGGAAAAGGATAGAAGTACTATGTCTAAGGGATCAGTGCTGCACCCACTATTGTTCGTTTGCATATACATCGGATGATGCCAAAAGTAGGGATTTGGCTAACAGCGAGACAGACTTTAAATAGAGTCATAGATGTTTACAGCATGGAAACAGGTCCTTTGGCCCAGCTTGTCCATGCAGCCCAGTTTCAATCACTAAGCTAGTCCCACTTGCCCGCATTTGGCCCAAATCCCTCTGTACCCACCCTGCCGATGTAACTGTCTAACTGTTTTTTAAAGGAAAAAATTGTACCCGCCTCTACCACTGCCTCTGGCAGCTCGTTCCAGATGCTCACCATCCTCTGTATGAAAAAACTTCCACTCTGGTCTCTTTTGTATCTCTCCCCTCTCACCTTAAACCTATGCCCTCTACTTCTGGACTCCTCTACCTTTGGGAAAATATGTTGACTATCTACCTTATCTATGCTCTTCTATGATTCTATGATAATTGTCCTTAAAAAGATGGTTCAAGAAGTGCCAATTGAGTGGGTCGCTTTGTCATCAATGGTGTCAAACTTCTTGTGTTGTTGGAGCTGCACCCATCTAGGCAAGTGGAGAGCATTCCATCACACTCCTGACTTGTGCCTTTGTAGATGGTGGACAGGCTTTGGGGAGTCTAGAATTACTTGCCACAGAATTCTCAGCCTCTGATCTGCTGCTGTAGTCACAGTTTTTATATGGCCAGTCCAATTCAGTTTCTGGTCAGTGGCAACCCTCATAATGTTGATAGGAGATTTAACAATGGTAATGCTGTTGAATGTCAAGGGGTGACGGTCAGATTCTTTCGTGAGTTGTGAGAGATGATCATTGCCTGGCACTTGTGTGGTGTGAGTGTTACTTGCCACTTATCAGCCGAGCCTGAATATTGTCCTGTTCTTGCTGCATATGAACATGGAACTAATTTTGGTATCTGAGGAGTCTTGAATGATGCTGAATATTGTCTAAACTTCTGATCTTATGATGGAAGGAAGGCCATTGATAAAGTAGCTGATGATGGCTGGGCGGAAGTCACAACCCTGAGGAACTCGTGCAGTGATATCCTAGGACTGACCCCCAACAATCACAACCATCCTCCTTTGTGATATGTATGACTCCAACTGATGGAATCTTTTCCCCCGATTCCCATTGACTTTAGTTTTGCAAGAGCTCTTTGATGTCAAAAGTTTGTCAAATGCTGCCTTGATGTCAAAGGCAGTCACTCACATCAACTCTGGAGGTCAGCATGGCCAAGGCTGTAATGGGGTCAAGAGAGGAGTGGACCTGGCAGAACCCAAACTGAGCATCGGTATTTATTGCTGAGTAAGTGCCGCTTGATAGCACTGTTGCTGACCCTATTCATCATTTTACTGATGATTGAGAGTAGACTGATGGGACGGTAATTGGCTGGGTTGGAATAGTCCTGCTTTTTGTGGACAAATGACAACTGTCTTTAAGAAAATAGTTAATTTGTGCAGTTTTAGCCACCCATTATGGAAAGAACGCGAGGGCCGTAGGCAGTATATAATCTTTTTTTATGGATGGGAAATTGTAGTTATGAAAAATCACTTGAGATACAAGGGTATTTACACTAGAAATAACCCTAACCCTTATTAAAACTCACCACTTCACAGATTTATGATCCACGAGGGAATTGAGGGCCGGGTGGGGGGAGGGGGGATCAATGTTGGTGGAGGAAGAACAAAGAACAATACAGCACAGGAACAGGCCCTTTGGCTCTCCAAGCCTGTACCAGTCATGATACCAACCTTTGCCAAACCCCTCAGCACTTCCTTGTGCCGTATCACTCTATAGCCAACCCATCCACCTGTTTGTCAAGATGCCTTTTGAACGCCGTTTATATATCTGCTTCCACAACCTCCCCTGGTAACGTGTTCCAGGCACTCACCACCCTCTGCATAAAAACCCTGCCTCGCACATATCCTCAAAACTTTGCCCTACGGACCTTAAACCTAAGCCCCCTGGTGACAGACACCTTCACCCTGGGAAAGAGTGCCTGCCCATCCATTCAATCCATGCCCCCCATAATCTTGTAGATATCAGGTCACACCTACAACCTCAGTCTTTCAAATGAAAACAATCCGAGTCTGTTTAGCCTCTCCACATAGGTAACACCCTCCAGACCAGGTAACATCCTGGTAAACCTCCTTTGCACCCTCTCCAAAGCCTCCAAATCCTTCTGGTAGTGTGGTGACCAGAATTGTGCGCAATATTCCAATTGCGGCCGTACCAAGGTTCTAAACAACTGCAGCATGACTTGCCAGGTTTTATACTCCATGCCCCGTCCAATGAAGGCAAGTATTCCGTTTACTTTCTTGACTACCTTGTCCACTTGTGTTGCCACCTTCAAAGATCTGTGGACCAGCACGCCGAGATCTCTCTGACTTTCTATATTCCTCAGAGTTTTACCATTTACGGTATATTTCCCCTCTATGTTAGACCTACCAAAATGCATTACCTCACATTTGTCTGGATTAAACTCCATTTGCCATTTCTCTGCCCAAGTCTTCAACCTTTCTATGCCCTGCTGTATCTTCTGATGATCTTCAACGCTATCTGCCACTCCACCAACCTTGGTGTCATCCACGAATTTACTAATCTGAACGACTTCATTTTCCTCCAAATCATTTATGTACACCACAAACAACAGAGGCCCAAGCACCGATCCCTGTGGAACACCACTGGTCACAAACTTCCATTCAGGAAAAACACCCTTCTACTGCTCCCCTTTGCCTTCTATGACTGAGCCAGTTCTATATCCATCTTACCATCTCACCTCTGATCCCATGTTACTTCATCTTTTGTACTAGCCTGCCATAATGTACCTTGTGAAAGGCTTTACTGAAGTCCATGTAAACAACATCCATCGCCCTCCCCATATCAATCATCTTTGTCACATCCTCAAAAACTCCAAGGAGTGGAGTTAAGTCACAGTCAGATCAGCCTTTGTCATGTTGAGTAGCACAGTAGACTTGACAGGCCAAATAGCCAGGCCTGTTCCTATTTATTTTGTTCTTGTGTTCATCTTGAAAATGAAAATCGCTTATTGTCACGAGTAGGCTTCAATGAAGTTACTCTGAAAAGCCCCCAGTCGCCACATTCCGGCGCCTGTCCGGGGAGGCTGGTACGGGAATCGAACTGTGCTGCTGGCCTGCTTGGTCTGCTTTAAAAGCCAGCGATTTAGCCCAGTGAGCTAAACCAGCCACTGGTCTTGAGAACCGCTTCAATCATAAGCTTTCCAACAAAACTTTCTGTTGCTTCTCAAGGCTTGCACATTAAATTGGCATTTATGCCCTTACCTTTTCGACGTTCTTTTTGTCTCCTTTCTGTGGAGTGCATTTGGATGCTTTGTCTGTGACCCAATATAAATGCATTTATTAGGCTGCCATAATGGTTGCTAATCAAAGAGTTGGAAGAGATGGACATTGCATAGAATCATAGGGTCATAGTTTTACAGCGCAAGAATAGGCCATTTGGTGCCGGCCATCGAGCACCAATCTATTCTAACCCCATTTCCCAGCACTTTGTCTGTAGCCTTATATGCAATGGTGTTTCAGATGCCCTTCTACATGCTTCATAAATGTTGAGCGTTCCCACCTCCACTACCCTTTCAGGCAGTGAGCTCTGAATTCCCACCACCCTCTGGGTGAAAGTTTTTCCTCAAATCACATCTAAATCACCTGCCTCTTGCGTTAAATTTATGCCCCCTGGTTATTGACCCCTTTACTAAGGGGAACGGTTTCCTCCTATCTACCCTCTCTATGTTCATCGTAATTTTATACACCTTGATCAAGTCCCCCCTCAGCCTTCTCTGCTCTAAGGGAAACAACCCCAGCCTAGCCAGTCTCTCTTCAAAGCTGAAACGCTCCGGCCCCAGGCAACATCCTAGTGAATCTCCTCTGCATCCGCTCCACTCCAATCACATCCATCCTGTAGTGTGGCGACCAGAACTGCGCACGCTACTCCAGCTGTGGCCTAACGAGTGTTTTATATAGGGTTGGGATAAAAAAGCCCAAGGCTTAACTTTACGACTGAATTGTGTTTATTGCACTATTGTGGAGCACTTCTGCTTACTTTGTAGATGGCTAACATTTGTATAACATTCTTATGTTGTCAGCAAAATGAAGATATCATTAAAATGTGAACATTGCAGTTCTCATTTTAAACATAGAAACATAGAAAATAGAAGCAGGAGGAGGCCATTTGGCCCTTCGAGCCTGCTCCGCCATTCATTATGATCATGGCTGATCATCAAGTTCAATGCCCTGATCCCGCCTTCCCTTCCATATCCCTTGATCCCTTTAGCCCCAAGAGCTATATCTAATTCTGATTCTTTATGCATAATCCCTTCAAATTGTCCTCGTCTATTATAATATTTAGCAGACGTGGATGTGCATTCTGTTGTTAAAAGGACGTAAGACTTTGTCGAAAAGTGAAGGATGTTTTGTGCATAACATATTCTGGTAACTCATAACATACATTTGCCAGTAATCTAATCAAATGGGGAAAATTATATGCCGTAGGTAGATTATCTTTGTCACTATTTTGGAATTGAGAGGATATAGAACATAGAACAGTAGAGCACAGTTCAGGCCCTTCAGCCCACGGTGTTGTGCCGACCATTTATCATAACCTAAGTTCAACCTAACCTACATCCCTTCAATTTACTATTGTCCATGTGCCTGTCCAAGAGTCGCTTAAATGTCCCTAATGACTCTTACTCCACCACCTCCGTTGGTAGTGCATTCCACGCACCCACCACTCTGTGTAAAGAACCTACCCCGACAACACCCCTATACATTCCTCCAATCACCTTAAAATTATGTGTCCTCATGACAGCCATTTTCGCCCTGGGGAAAGCCTCTGCCTATCCACTCTATCCATGCCTCTCATCACCTGGTACACCCTGTACACCTCTATCAGGTCACCTCTCTTCCTTCTTTGCTCCAGTGAGAAAAGCCCTAGCTCATTCAACCTTTCTTCATCAGACATACCCTCCAGTCCAGGCAGCATCCTGATAAATCTCCTCTGCAGCCTCTCCATTTATTGAGTAAGAAGTTTCAAATTCTCTGCCTTGCGTGTCTCCAAGTTGATGGTGTTTATAGTATAGTACAGAAGTCTTTTGTATTTCAAATAATTTTGCGGAAAAGTTGCAGTGATTCATTTAAGTACAAAGAACAAAGAAAAGTACAGTACAGGAACAGGCCCTTTGGCCCTCCAAGCCTGTGCCGACCATGCTGCCCGTCGAAACTAAAATCTTCTACACTTCCGGGGTCCGTATCAACAATATTCTCTCTTCCCACAATATTCCATGTATTTGTCAAGATGCCCCTTAAACGTCACTATCGTCCCTGCTTACCCACAAAGTTTTCGTTTAGTCCATTTATAAAACAAAGAACAAAGAAAATTACAGCACAGGAACAGGCCCTTCGGCCCTCCCAGCCTGCGCCGATCCAGATCCTTTATCTAAACCTGTCGCCTATTTTCCAAGGATCTACTTCCCTCTGTTCCCCGCCTGTTCATATATCTGTTTAGATGCATCTTAAATGATGCTATCGTGCCCGCCTCTACCACCTCCGCTGGCAAAGCGTTTCAGGCACCCACCACCCTCTGCGTAAAAAACTTCCCACGCACATCTCCCTTAAACTTTCCCCCTCTCACCCTGAAATCGTGACACTTATAATTGACACCCCAACTCTTGGAAAAAGCTTGTTGCTATCCACCCTGTCCATACCTCTCGTAATTTTGTAGACCTCAATCAGGTCCCCCCTCAACCTCCGTCTTTCCAATGAAAATAATACTAATCTACTCAACCTTTCTTCATAGCTAGCACCCTCCATACCAGGCAACATCCTGGTGAACCTCCTCTGCACCCTCTCTAAAGCATCCACATCCTTCTGGTAATGCGGCGACCAGAACTGCACACAGTATTCCAAATGTGGCCTAACCAAAGTCATATACAACTGTAACATGACCTGCCGATTCTTGTACTCAATACCCCATCCAATGAAGGCAAGCATGCTGTATGCCTTCTTGACCACTCTATCGACCTGCGTTGCCACCTTCAGCGTAGAATGGACCTGAACACCCAGATCTCTCTGTACATCAATTTTCCCCAGGACTCTTCCATTGACCGTATAGTCCGCTCTTGAATTAGATCTTATGGTACCATTGACAGCTGGACCAAAAGAATGGAGTGTTTAGGCACTTATTATTTAAGCTTGGGTTTTGTAGGTATCTTGGACATTTCAGATATTTTATATTAAAAATGAGTAGTTGGGTAATTCTTAACATGGGGTAGGAGGCTACATGGGATAGGAGGCTGCTGTGTTGATCCTCGGTTTGGACTGAATTAAAGATCGAAGTGCTGAAAATACTCGACAGGTCAGGCAGCATTGTTGGAGAGAGAAAGACTTAATGCATCATGTTTGCAATCTTTTATCAGAACTGGCAAAAGTTGGTAGTTTAGTCTTGTGGAGATGAAAGGGAGGGTGGGAAGAAGAACAGAAGGAAAATATTTCTTGCAGGGCGGAGGCGAGGCAAAATTAAGTGACGAGAAGAAAACCAAGTGATATGTCTAAAGGGGGTGTGAATGGTGTGGTGATCCTCGCCTGTGTGTGTACAAGTACCACCAGGGGGCAGCGCGAGGACAAATAGGAGGAACGCCGGAGCTCCGCCTTCGGCCAGTTGGAGCTAGAGGGTGGAAGAGACAAGAGGTGGAACTCAACTGTGGAGATGCAAGTCTTTTGGGCCTAGTTGCAGACAAGTAAAGCAGTATATTTTCAAGTACCACTGTAGTTTATTGTGGGGCACAATAAAGCATCAGTTAACCTAGAGACGACTTCGAGCATTCTTTTAAGAAGTCAAACATGGTACAGGAGTGGCTTCTCTGAACAAAAGGAACCAGCAAACAGAAAGAAAAAAAAAGCAACAACAACAGGCAGGCCACCAGACTCTGCAGCCTCTCACCTCCAGACGACCTTCTGCAATGATGGAACACAAGCTACTTACAGGGCCAATGCGCACTACAGGTAATCTACATTCCAACTGGAAAATGTTTAAACAACAGTTTGAGATGCATTTGTTAGCTCTGGACTTACATACAATCGCTGATGACAGAAAAATTGCACATTTGGTCACAATAGGTGGCCAGCAGGTGTTAAATACATATAACTCTTTCACATATGCTGATGCTGCAGACAAAACTAAGTATGACGTGGTAATTGCGAAATTTGATGAACACTGGAAGTCTCAATCCAGTGAGATCCTTGAAAGGTACACCCTGCGTAGCAGACTCCAAAACCACGGGGAGACTATCTCCCACTTTGTGACAGACCTACGCTTGCTGGCACAAGGCTGCAACTTTGGTGATTTGGCAAACTCACTCATTAGAGATCAGCTAATCTTTGGTCTTGCTGATACAAATCTGAGAGATTCTCTGTTACTACAAAGCGATTTAACACTCAAAACTACCATAGATAAATGTTTGTTACATGAGCAGAAAAAGCAGCAGGTACACGAGTTATTTGAAAAGCATTCATTGAAAGACACTCACCACGAGGCAGATATAAAGATGGTGGCTTCCCCTCACAGGTCGTCTCTTCCGTTCTCCAGGCCGTCTCTTCCGTTCTCCGGCCCGTCTGCGCATGCGCACCGTCCTGAAAGACGCGATCCCGGAAGTGATCGGCATGCGCATGCGCACTACTCGCAATACCGGCCCTGGAATGAAAACTGCACTGCGCATGCGCGAACGCAACATGCGCATGACGTCATGACGTGTTATTGTTGCGGCTCCTCCCACTTAAAAGGGCAATGTCCAGCTCAAGGAAAAAAGTGCAGAAAGTGTTTAAAAATGAATCACTTCGCCTCCCAATGTCAGTCTACAGCAAAATTTCACTCCTCAATGCCACGGCACGGGAACATGAAGGTCCGCACAGTTGATGTCATGAACACTCAGGCACCCGATGACAATTATTCCGACCATGAGGAATTCAACTCCTGGGAGCACAAGTACAGCATTGGAATTATTAATGCCACAGCGGAACCACAGGACCTGACGACAAAACCTCGTCACGTGCATGCCATCAATTCGGCAAGCGAATGGACTGCCATGGTGCACGTAAATAACTTCCCCATCACCTTCAAACTGGACACGGGAGCCTCAGCAAACTTGCTGACGAGCAAAGATCTCGCATCCGTCCCAGGGACGCACGAGGTGTTACCTGCAGCATGTAAGCTCACTGACTACAACGGCAACCAGATCGTCTCAAAGGGATCATGCCACCTACGAGTTGCCAACCAAACAGTCATGACAGAACTCCGCTTTGAAATTGTAGAGGACAAAAAGTCCTCACTGCTCGGTGCTCAAGCCTGCAAGGATTTGCGGCTGATTCAGCGGATTTTCATGAACACGGCTGCAGCATCACGAATTGCCGAGGACATACAACTGCTACTCAGCGACTACCCTGACGTCTTCTCGGGCATCGGCACACTGCCCTATACGTACAAGATCCTGCTCAAACAGAATGCCATACCGGTCATTCATGCCCCACGGAGGGTGCCGGCTCCATTGCGGGACAAGTTAAAAGCCGAACTTCAGCGTCTCCAAACTCGAGGTGTCATCTCAAGCGTCACACAGCCGACTGACTGGGTCAGCTCGCTGGTGTGCGTCAAGAAGCCGTCGGGTGCACTCCGGATCTGTCTAGATCCCAAGGACCTCAATAAGAACATTCGCAGGGAACACTACCCTATTCCCAAGCGCGAGGAGATCACGAGCGAAATGGCACAAGCTCGAATCTTCACCAAACTGGATGCATCACAGGGGTTCTGGCAAATGCAGCTCGATGAGTCCAGCCGCCTGCTGTGCACCTTCAACACGCCGTTTGGAAGGTACTGCTATAATCGGATGCCCTTCGGCATCATATCGGCATCCGAAATATTTCACAGGGTTATGGAGCAGATGGTAGAAGGCATCGAAGGCGTCCGTGTCTATGTGGATGACATCATAATATGGTCCACGACAGAGGAAGACCATATTGCGAGGGTGAAGCAAGTCTTCCAGCGGATCCACCAGTATGGACTGAAGCTCAACCAAGCCAAGTGCACTTTCGCACAGTCCTCTCTGACCTTCCTGGGCGACACTATATCCGAGCATGGGGTGACGCCGGACGCTGAGAAGATCGCTGCGATTCAGGGCATGCAGCGACCACAGGACAAGAAAGCGGTTTTAAGGTTCCTCGGATTCGTCAACTTCCTTGGTAAATTCATATCGAACTTGGCAGCACGGACAACGGCGTTGAGGAACGTGACAAGGAAGGACACGGAGTTTGCCTGGACCCAAGCTCACCAAGATGAATGGGATGATCTGAGACACCAGTTGATGGCAGCTCCAACGCTCGCATTTTTTGACCCGGCAAAACCTACCAAGATCTCCACTGACGCCAGCCAATATGGAATTGGTGCTGTGCTCCTACAACAGAACGACCAGTCGGACTGGGTCCCAGTGGCTTACGCCTCACGGGCAATGACTGTCACAGAGTGCAGGTATGCACAGATAGAAAAGGAGTGCCTAGGGCTAATCACAGGGGTGACCAAATTCCACCACTATGTGTACGGTCTCCCCACTTTTCTCGTGGAAACGGATCATAGGCCGCTGGTCAATATCATCGACAAGGACCTAAATGATATGACACCGCGCCTACAACGCATGATGATGAAGTTGCGAAGGTACGACTTCACGCTGGTCTACACCCCTGGCAAGGACCTTGTGATAGCTGACACACTATCACGAGCCATGGACGCTGACAACCCGCCACAGGCTTCCATCAATGATGTGGAAGCTCATGCACAGTGGTGCAAGGAGACGCTCCCGGCAACGGACGAAAGGCTACAGCAAATTCGTCAGGCAACACAGGAGGATGCTACCCTCCTCCAAGTCTTACACAACCTGCAACATGGCTGGCCAAAGGGGCGGTGCCCACAGTTCCAAAATGTTAGGACTGAACTATCCGTGGTCGATGGCATCATACTACGAAACGACAGGATCGTCATTCCTACGGCTCTCCGGGCGGACATCCTTCACAGGATTCATGAGGGGCACCTTGGTGCCGAAAAGTGCAAAAGGAGAGCGCGACAATCTGTTTACTGGCCAGGGATTAACGAGGACATTACAAACATGGTGCTCACTTGTGACACGTGCCAAAGACATCGACCGGCGCAATGCAAGGAGCCACTGCAGCAGCATGAGATGGCCACGTTACCATGGGACAAAGTGGGCATTGACTTGTTCCACTCCATGGGCCGCAACTATGTTCTGATCATTGACTATTACTCCAACTTTCCGGAAGTCCTGCAACTCCCGGATCTCACAGCCGCAGCCGTCATCAAGGCCTGCAGAGAAACTTTCTCCAGGCATGGCATCCCACGGACGGTCATGTCCGACAATGGTCCTTGCTTTGCCAGCTGGGAGTGGACGGACTTCGCCAAGCACTACAATTTCCAGCAGATAACGTCGAGTCCACACTTTCCGCAATCAAATGGCAGGGTGGAGAAAGGTGTCCACATAGTTAAACAACTCATCAGCAAGGCTGAGGACTCGAAATCCGACGTACACTTGGCCCTCTTGTCGTACCGATCGTCACCTTTGAGCTCGGGACTATCACCAGCTCAGATGCTTTTCAACAGGGACGTACGGACAACATTACCAGCGCTACAATTCACCAATCCTGATCACTCGCCTGTCTTGGATAAAATGCGTCACCAACGTCAAGTGCAAAAGCAGCACTATGACCAGCAGGCCAAGGTACTGCAGCCGTTGGCCAGCAACGACACGGTGAGGTTGCGAAACCCGGCTGGAGGATGGTCCAAAATGGCCGTGGTCCTTCGCCAAACATCGCCGCGGTCCTACATCGTTCGGTTGGACGCTGGGACAATGGTTCGACGAAATCGGAGAGACCTTCTTAAAGTCACACCTCGACCACTGGTCTTTCCGACTCTTGATCGGCAGGACACGCTGGACCTACAGGACGCTGTCATGCATCATCCTGACACTCCAGCAGCAGATGTCCACATGGACACAGACGACCCTGGATCTCCATGCCCACTCAGGAGGTCCACTCGGATCAGACGTGCACCTGACCGTCTGAACCTGTAAACATGGACTGACATATGCATGGCCCTGCCCTGTTGTATATATATGTATATAAACCTAACTGTTACATTTGTGTTTTGTTACAGCTCTGCAGCTAAGAAAAAAAAAAAAAAAAGAGTGAAAAAGGGGGATGTGGTGATCCTCGCCTGTGTGTGTACAAGTACCACCAGGGGGCAGCGCGAGGACAAATAGGAGGAACGCCGGAGCTCCGCCTTCGGCCAGTTGGAGCTAGAGGGTGGAAGAGACAAGAGGTGGAACTCAACTGTGGAGATGCAAGTCTTTTGGGCCTAGTTGCAGACAAGTAAAGCAGTATATTTTCAAGTACCACTGTAGTTTATTGTGGGGCACAATAAAGCATCAGTTAACCTAGAGACGACTTCGAGCATTCTTTTAAGAAGTCAAACAAATGGTAGGATACCTGCAGTCAGAATGCAGAGTGAAGAGCAAAAACCAGCAAAGAAACACCAAAGGGCAGAGGTTATGATCTGAAATGATTGAATTCACTGTTGAGTCCACAGGTGCTATTCCCCAAGCTTATGCTTAACTTCACTTTAGCAGCCCAAGGATAGAATGGTCGAGAGTGGATGCAAGGCGGTGAATTAAAATAGCAGACAACTGGAAGCTCTGAATCAGGCTTGAAGAGGGAACAGGTTTTTGGCGAATCACCTTCACCATGGATGTCCAATTCCTCTCTGTTGCAGGGTGGCCCCTTTAAAGGGCAATTGTTCATGGGTCACGTGATCCACCGGGGGCCGATTGAATCCCTACAGTGCAGAAGGAGGCTATTCAGCCCATTGGGTCTGCTCCTACCCTGAAAGAGCACCCACCTAGGCCCATAACTCTCCTAGGGGCAATTTAGCAAAGCCAATCCATGTAACCCGCACATTTGTGGACTGTGGGAGGAAACTGGAGCACCCAGAGGAAACCGATGCAGTCACTGGAATAATGTGCAAACTCCGCCCAGTTGCTCGAGGTCTGAATCGAACCTGGGTCCCTGGCACTGTGAGGCAGCAGTGCTAACCACTCTGCCACCATGCCGCCAACAGGGGTTCATAAACCCTGCTCAATAGGAAGAAAGCCAGGGCCCAGTTGGTGTAGACCCAGAAGGTGAGGAGTAAATACCTGTAATTCAACTGCTGTTCCTGTACATGGTTTAACCTCGTTCATTGTCCCACCAAATCACTTTGTTAATCAAGAAGTCTCTTCGTTGAAACCGTGCGCTATTACACCGGATTGTGCGGCCGGTAAATCTCGCAAGAAGCCGCTTGTAAGATTTACCCGGCTTGTTATACCTCGTGAGACCTAGTGGGATCTTGCTAGGCAATGTGATTTGGTTCCCGCGCAATGTGGACCCAGATTTGCACAGTCAGGCTCACTTGAATATGCTCTTGCCGGAGTTACCCAAGGAGCGGGATTTAATCCCATTGCCTCGGGGACGACGAGTGAGCGCCGTTTAGCACTGGTCTCCACCAACATGCACCAGGTGTACCGGCACTTGTGGTGGTTGGGGGGATTAAGGGCCCCTGGTGGCTGGGCTCAGGACAGGGTGGTACCCTACGCCCCTGATGCCACCCAGCCTGGCATCGTGGCAGTGCCACCTGGGCATCCTGTCCATTATCCTGGCACTGCTGGGAAGCCCAGAAGGCATGCTAGGGTGCCAGGCTGGTGGTTCCCTTGTGGCTGGGGATCGGGCCCAGGGGTGCCCTGCCTTTGTGATGTATGAGGGAGCTTGATGACCTTATAGATGAGTTGAGGGTTCTGGAGGTTGTGGTATAAGGTCTAGAGATTGGGGCGCCATTTGAAAAAGGTACCTCGATCTCTTTCTGCTCTGGAGAGCAGAAACACCCGGCGAAATGCGCTTGACATAGGACTTTACATCGTGTCCCACATTTCTGCTCGTTCACTAAGCTCTCGTAGCTCTGCACTTCTTCCTTGAAAGGAGTCCCAACAGGTCCCGATCACCTCACTTTCGCCTGGCTGAATTTGTTCTCACAGAGCCCATGACACTCTACCCTCACATAAATCATTACCTTCTTAGGGGTAGGAGATTGCGGGGGATAGTGGGTGGAGCGGAAAGTAACAGAATAGAATGAACTTATTATTTTGTTGCAGAGTTAGTGGACCTCGGAGCATACAATGCTGTACACCCATTTAGAATTGATATAGTACAGAATGTTACTGACAACATCACGAGAATTCCACTCATACTCAAATCTATTTTGGGTCTGGCATTTTTAAGTCCACAGTTGACAGTTGAACTGACTAAAACTTAACTCAACGATGTTCAGCGTGATGTGAATGTTCAAAGAGCTGAACACATTTAACTCAAAATTGTTATTTTTCAAAATGACTGTATTCCAAAATGTATTTTTACTAAAAAATTTCAATTTGGCTTTCATGTATGGACAGCTTTATTTTTATATCTGCTATATCTGACTGCTATGCATCTCGAAGATAATGCCTCTCGTAATGATTTTCATCCATTCTTTCAAAGGTCAATAGAATATTTTACTAGCTACAGTGTAGTTATTTTTCCTGTTTGCATTATATTTTAAACATCAATTTTGATAACTGTCACTGTTTGCTTATGTATTTGATGTATATCAGAGTAGCACAGTGGTTAGCACTACTGCCTTAAAGCGTCATGGACCCGGGTTCGACTCTGGCCTTGGGTGACTGTGGAGTTTGCACATTCTCCCCATGTCTGCGTGGGATTCTTCCAGGTGCTCCGATTTCCTACCACAGTCCAAAGATGTGCAGGTTAGGTGGATTGGCCTTGATAAGTTGCCCATTAGTGTCCAAAGGTTAGGTGGGGTTACGGGGGTAGGGTGGGGCCATGGGCCTAGGTAGGGTGCTCTTTCAGAGGGTTATTGCAGACTCGATGGGCCGAATGGCCACCTTCTGCACTGAAGGGATACTATGATCATACCTGCAGGACACAATGGAAGTAAGGGAGCATGATGTTCACATGCTTAATCATAAGCGCTTCTAGATATTGCATTGGTGGCCTATTCTCAGATGAGTGAATCGCAGCATGGAGTTTGGAATTTTGAGTAATCCTTTATCAATGACCCCCGAAAACTCGCTCAAATTCAGCAATCTGTTCTTTGTCACTGATAGTTAATGCAACAATTGGCCCTCTTTTCAAATACATTCTTAAGAACAATGTGCCCAGTTTGTGTTTATGATTTTGGCAAGCTTGGTCCAGGGCTTTATGAAAAGCCTTTTTATTCTTGAATGATGGCATGCGCTTCATTTTTTTTAAAAGGAAAACCCTGAAACTGCTTGCTGCACCATGACGCACATTCACAAAAAAAGAGTATATATAGATTCCATTTGTTTGCAATGGTAGTTGCTTTGGGATCATGCTCTCACAAAGTTCATGCATTCTAATTGACCTTTAAGGCTGTGAATAATTTCAAACCTTTTCACACGTTTTCCTTTTTGCCTTCAATGGCTGAGCAGTATTGGGGGCTGAATTCTGCCATTTTCAAATTGAAATGGCGATGGAGGGTGCAAGTAAAAGCTGCCAGATAATTTGAAACTGGCCTCTAATTTGAAACTTTGGCACTTTTGTTGGTTTTGGAATTATTCCCAGATTTTCCATCATTTTAAAAGAAAAAGACTGAACAATTTAAGTTTTGTAAAAGAATCTGCTTGTAGGTCAATTGAGGTTTCATCAATTACTTGGCAGTGACGACCTCTGCATTGTTTCTTACTGGTGTTTAGGAAACCAACCATTGACTAACGAGCTTACCTGGAGTTGCTTAAAGCAATTGACCGCTAAAGGGGCTGTTGAAAAAGTATTTCAGGTTCCAGTATTACTATTTACCTGATTGATGTCTGCCATGGCACTGCAGATCAACCACCCACATTTAAAGCATATTATTGGGGCTGAAGGAGTACCAGTGCAAAAGCAGACTGAGCCTGCCTGAGGAATTAATCACTGATGTTAGTCACCCTCCTCAGACAGACCTGGAGGGACCATGAAGAGTGAATATTCTACTTCCGATGGAACTGGAGGCGACCACTTTCCTGATGCTTTATGTCACGGTAAGCTTACAGGTCACAACAATTATGTTATTGCATTACCTAAGCCTGCAGAGCACATCTGTGTGTAGCTGATAAGTCGGGTACTATTTCTGAAGCCTCATCACTGTCACATTTTCTCTTGACCTGCAGCATGAGAAGTAGCAGCAATTCTCCAGTGCGTTGTCATTCGCCTGAGTGTAGAGAACACGAAACTGCATTCGTGGGACACAAGAGCTTGCTGCAAGAACACAGCGTGATACGTGAACAGAGAGGGTACAGATGCAGAGAGTCTGTGTTTGCTAGCTCTGATTCAAGCATCTAAATACTCCCTTTCCTTTGTTTCTATTTATCTTTTGGGATCTGGGCATCCACTGAACAGGCTGAGGTTTGATACCCATCTCTAGTTGCATTTGAGGAAGTGGCGGCAAGCTACTTTCTTGCGTTTCTGCAGCCTGTGTGGTGAATGTGCTTCCACAATGTTGTTAGATGTGAATTTACAGGATTTCCCACCCTGTGTCAGTGAAGAAATAGTGACCGATGCCCATTTCAGGATGGTGTGTAAATGGGAGGTGAACTGTGAGCAACCACAACGCAGGCGAATTGTTTCCAAAACTCAGGTGTTGTGACAATGAAGAAGCAATATTAGGTGAGGAGTAGTCTATTGCCATTGGGATTGAGTTTTGTAGTCTCTTTTAGTTGCTATTACCATATACGCCAGTTACACATGTGCCACCTTGGGAGAGCATATGTTCACATTGTGCAATAATTCATTGAACAGAGACAGAAACATTGGGATCAACATTTAGAAAAAAATAAATATGTGGATAATCTGAAATAAAAAGGGAAAATGCCGGAAATACTTAGTGGGCCTGGTAGAATCTGTGGAGAGCAAAACAGAATTAATGTTTCAGGTTGATGAACATTTATCAGAATTTCAGGCATGTCAGTTTTATCCCAACTCAACTCCTTTCGATATTTTCCCAAAATGAAATAATCCTCAATTCAATTGTATATTCAACATCCAAACTGTTCAATCTTTTGCACTTCATTCGCCATGACATTTTTTGCAGCTATTTTAGTTGCACCGCCAACTCCAACTTTGAAGCCAATGAAACTATTGCTTTCTCTCTCTCGTCCTGGTTGGCTCCCCCCTCTATGACCCTCGTCTCTGCTTCCAAGTTCATGAGACACGGACTTCAAATTCTATAGTGGACAACTCGTTTAGCTATTCATCATGAGAGCTGACCACATGATTTACTATTGTGTCCCGCTCTTATCTGTTTAACTTCCATCTGCAGTTGCTCACTATTCCAGGATAACCCTGGAATGCAAATATACCTACTGCTTCTTTTCTCCACTGTAAATCTTAGAAACTCCTCTCCCTGTCTCCTTCACCTTCACTTCTTTGTCACTAAGATTGAGGCCATCTAATCAGTTGCCGTGGCCATGTCCCTACTTTCCACTGCTGAACTTGCATGTCTCCCCCAAATCCCTTCATTCCCTCTCTGAGCTTATCTTGACTGGGACCTACCACTTGCTCCTTTGATCCTATTGTTCTCCAAAAACTGCTGAACACCCACCCTCCTGTTAACAGCTCTCTCGCTTCAGGTGTCTGTCTCTCCTATAAATCTCCTGTAATCACCCTGCTCCTTGACCCCACTGTCCTTGCAACAACTGTCCCATCCTCAACATCCCTTTCCTCTCTAAAGTCGTTGAAAGTGTTAACTGCCTCCCAAATCCACGCCCACCTTTACCAGAACTCCCATGAACCAGGTTTCTGCCCCTGCCAAAGTGTTGAAACAACCGATAACATCCTAAATGACTATGACAAATGTAAAGCATTCCTTCTCCTCTTGATATGTTAGCAGCATTTGACATGGTTGACCACATCGCATCCACCTTCAATGACTCATCATTATCATCCAACTCGGTGAGACCGTTCTCGCCTGGTTCCATGCTGTCTGTCAGTTGCCGAAGTCCCAGGCTCATTAATTCAATCCCGAAACACACTGCTTCCCTGCCTCGTGTTCCTCTTTTAAAACCCTCTTTAAAATCCACATTTTTGACCAAGAATTTTATGATATACATGATCTCATAGCGCCTCATGTGTATCGGTGTTGCACTTTGTTTTGCAGTCCTCCTGTGAAGTGCCTTGGGATGTTTCATTATGTTAAAGGCTGTCTGCAAACATAAAGTTAATTGCTACAGTCCTATTGCCTTGATTTGCTTGCGTTGCTGAAGTCATGCATCTCCTCCTTCCATATGTATGAGATCATGGAGATTACAGTGATCATGGTCTGCCACCTTTGGCAACAGGCCCTGGTAGTAATGACCCCTGAAGAGCCAAAGAGAAACCCTTTCAGTTGCAGGATTGCAACTACCAGCTGCTCCTTTATCCTGCTGTAGATCAGGCATTGCCAATGTATTGTGCACTCATTCTGAATGCTCCTAATTTTTGAAGAGCACAGCTGCCTGCACAACCTTCAACACTGGCTTATCAACTGTGCTGAGTGTTGTGAAATTAACACTGTTCCAGGTGCATTAGGATTGGCCATTCTGTCCAAAGAAGCCAAAAATTCCAGTTCCACAAACTTGATGAGAATTCTGTTTCATTCCTGATTGTTTGGAAAAATGAGGGAATTAACTGTGAATGCCAACGTGCAAGCTTGCTTGATGGATTATTTCATTTCATTTCGAGTGCGTATCATGAATTGCTCTCGCTTCCACCCCTTTTTACTTTTACAGCCAGGTTGTGCTGGCTTGGCTGTGGAATGTGTTAAAATTCTAGGTCAGTGGAAATGATCAGAGACCATTGTCAGAGACCTCTCGCACCCAGGCTTTGCCTTCTTCCAGACCCTTCCATCAGGCAGAAGGTACAGGAGTCTGAAGACCTGCACATCCAGATATAGGAACAGCTTCTACCACGCATCTACTAGACTCCTCTAACGACTCTCCCTCGGACTGACCTGTTCCCTGTAAGACACTATTCACGATGCCCTGTGCTACTCTTGCTCATGTCGTATTAGCTTTGTTTGGCCCTTATCATAGAATTTACAGTGCGGAAGTAGGCCATTCAGCCCATCGAGTGTGCACCGGCCCTTGGAAAGAGCACCCTACCTTTTTGGACACGAAGGGCAATTTCGAATAGCCAATCCACCTAACATGCACATCTTTGGACTGTGGGAGGAAACCGGAGGAAACCCATGCAGACACTGGGAGAGCGTGCAGACTCCGCACAGACAATGACCCAAGCCAGGAATCGACCCTGAGACCATGGAGCTGTGAAGCAACTGTGCTAGCCACTGTGCTACTGTGCGCAATGTAACCAATTACTTATTTGTCGATTATTCTTTTTGTCTACTGTGTACATTCCCTTGGCCACAGAAAAATACTTTGTACTGTATTTCGGTATATGTGAAAATCAATCAAATTTGGGGCTTCAAGTTACTGAATCCAACTTGGATAATCTAACTTATTTTCATGGCTCTGTTGTGTTGCTTGTTCCCAGGTGACAAAGGGAGACTTAAGAAACTTGTCCTTCTGTTACACTTCTAATATATAAGGACTCTTTTTTGGCTTGTATCGAATCCGACCACTATTTAAATCGCGGCTTGTACGAAATTTTGACTGTGCATTTCCGACGAGCAGGACATTACTTATTTTACGAACTCTATTTAAAAACTTCTATAATAATCGTAATCTTCATTGTCACAAGTAGGCTTACATTAACACTGCAATGAAAGCCCCTAGTCGCCACATTCCAGCGCCTGTTCGGGTACACAAAGGCAGAATTCAGAATGTCCAAATTACCTAACAGTCGGTCTTTCTGGACTTGTGGGAGGAAACCCGAGCACCTGGTGGAAACCCACGCAGACATTCACAACTCCCTCCAAAATATCAATGATTTATACAGTAAGTTGAAGCGATCATTTAGAGGAGGGTGGCACGGTAGCACAGTAGCATTGTTCCTTCACAGCTTGGGTCACTGTGCGGAGTCTGCACATTCTCCCCATGTCTGCGTGGGTTTCCTCCGGGTGCTCCAGTTTCCTCCCACAGGTCCTGAAAGATGTGCTTGTTAGGTGAATTGTACATTCTGAATTCTCCCTCGGTGTACCTGAACAGGCGCTGGAGTGTGGTGACTAGGGGCTTTTCACAGTAGCTTCATTGCAGTGTTAACGTAAGCCTACTTGTGACACTAATAAAGATTATTATTGGCATTTTAGTTTCTCTCTCTCTCTCTCTCTCTCTCTCCCCCCCAACCACCACCAGCAGAACAAATGTTTGGGTAGAGACCATATATAAGTTTAACCTGACTGTAAACTGATTTGATTTTAGAATCCAGTAATTGGTTGCAGGTTTTTTTTTCTGTTCAAAACAAACTTGAATGATAAAATTGTTTTTTAACAGCACTAATAAACCATGGGAGTCGATGATGCTAAGCATTTCAATTGTCTGCAACGTGGAGAACATAGAGGTACTGCACCAGGCAGATGTTGCCAGAAATCTTTGATTGCGAATTGTTGCATCATTTGATTCCTTTGTTTTATTCAAAATTCTGATGTGCTTACACAATATTTGTTTGGATAACTGCTCCTGATCAGCATTCACAATGAGATTGTGTGGCCGTCATTTTGCTTTGCTTTATAAATGTGTGTATGATGGGGGCTGTTTCCTGAGCATGCAGATCAAAATGATCGAGTTAACATTGGGAGGAATTTCTCTCTCTTCCCCCACACCCCAAAAAAAAATTAATGTAGAAATGTAACCCTTTTATTTGCTTTTAATGAGGTACAAACATCCCCCATTAAAAGTGCCCTCTCCTCAAACTTAGCTTTTAAGTATTTGTTTTAAGCTTGAGATGTTAATGGCTTTATTTTGTGTTCTCTTGAGAGAAATTGCGATTTCATTTTGTGGAGGTCGGTTGATGAAAGTAACAGTTGCTACTTTTCAATCATGTAACAGCAGCAAACAATGGGCGTTGCAACAAAGGCATAACAGTAATCGCTGGAAAGTTGATGAGTAGACAGTTTAAAAGGCAATGGTGCACGATTTGACGTGTGATTTGCTTTCGCTCTCCAAAGTGCTGGTTTCAGAATGCACCATGCAAAAATGATTGATGTTCAGTCCATAAAGACTCGCACCGTGTATTTCATGTTTGCATTTTCCTTTTTTTTTAAAAATGCGCTGACGTTCCAAGTTGCGCTACCACAGTTCAGTGGGCATAAATTTAAATGTGTCACCTCGCAGCATATTGCCTTTTTTGGTTGGTATTTAAACAAAACTTTTTTGATTTCTCATTCAGTATCACTCGTTAAGATAGTCAAACAATCAAACCCCAACCTTCTGCCAATGCTGCTGTCAAAAGGGTAAATAACAACTCTGCCCCTCCGCCAGTGCAAAGTGCTGTTTATTTAAAGAAGTTGTCAAGAAATGGACGCGGTCAAAATTTATTGTCTATCCTTCCTTGGAGGTGGATTATCTTCTTGAACTGCTTGTCTTCTTGAACTGCTGCAGTCCATGTAGTAAAGGAACTGTGGTGAGCGGTGGGTGGGGTGTAGCCTCTTGATACAGGAGTGATGAAGGTTACATCTTTCCACTAGTATAACAGTGCTGTGCACTACATTTACTATGGTTCTGGCATGTTTTCTTTGCTTGCTCCATTAGGGGTCTGGAGTCACATGTCGGCCAGTCCGGGTAAGGACGGCAGATTTCCTTCCCTGGAGGAAATTAGTGAACCAGATGGTTTAATGGTCATCATTAGACTTTTAATTCCAGAATTTCATTGAATTCAAGTTTCACCAGCTGCCATGGTGGGATTCGAACCTGGGATCCCAGGGCATTAGGCTAGGTCTCTAAGTTACTAGTCCAGCGACAATACCACCATGCAACCATTTCCACTAATGTCACTGGATGGGTAACCCAGAGGCCCAGACAAAGGCGTGGGGGACATGGGTTCAGATCCCACCATGGCAGCCAGTGGAATTTAAATGTAGTTTCATAAAATCTGGAATGGTAACCATGGAAACCATTGACGACCGTAAACGCCTACCTGGTTTACTAATGTCCTTCAGGGAAGGAAATCTGTCATCCTTACCTGGTCTGACCCATATGTGACTCCTGATCCATAGCGATGTGGTTGACCCTCTGAAATGGCCGAGCAAGGCGCTTAGTTCGAGGATAATTAAGGGTGGCCAACAAATAATGGCTTTGCCAGTGAATCCCACATCACACGAAAGAATAAATTTTAAAAAAGATTGAAATTGGCTTCCAGAAATTGAAAGGAGTGGGCTCTGAGATATTTTGGTGAACTCTTCCGCAGTATATAACTTTTAAAAAATAAATTTTTAGAGTACCCAATTCATTTTTTCCAATTAAGGGGCAATTTAGCATGGTCAATCCACCTAGCCTGCACAGATTTGTGTTGTGGGGGCGAAACCCACGCAAACACGGGGAGAATGTGTAAACTCCACACCGACAGTGACCCAGAGCTGGGATCGAACCTGGGACCTCGGCGCCGTGAGGCTGCAGTGCTAACCACTGCGCCACCGTGCTGCCTGCAGTATATAACTAAACCTTAAACTGAAGTGAGACCAGTGTTTTGAAATCAGTTGAGTTTGTCTTTTATTGTTTAACTTACAAAGGTGCGGAATCTCTCTTTCCCCACCAGTCATGCATTAGTTTTAATTGAGAAACTAAATGACCTGTACCGTGGACTTTATTAGTGATGCTCTGTGACGGTTGATAAAATGTCCTGTCTGTTCAGCCCAAGGGCAGTATTCTAATGTTTCCTCTTGGGGAAGTATTTGTCCTTCATGCAGTGAATTAAATGGAGTGGAAGGAATGAATAGAGAGAGCAGAGGACAATCTTGTTGTTGAATGTAACACTGATCTGATAAGTTCTGGTTTAATTCCTTGGGCCTGCGGAGTTAGTTGGTGCATCTTCAATTCACTTCAGTGTCCCTGGACTTGAGTAGGTGGCAGGGGTGGAGGGCGTTCAGCAGGGCCCTCTGCTTACTGAGCAATGCCTCGGGATTGATGATGACATGCTTCCACTCTGGTTTGATGGGTTCAAGGTGGCTGATAACTATTTATTGACCTTGTTGGGAAATATGGCGAAGACAGGATTGGTGGGTAGTCCATTAATGTTTGTAGTATATGTAAGAAAATACTTGAAAGATAGCCACTCAGCTTAAATAGTGAAGTCTTCTGGCCCATTGTGGAACTGTGGTCCAGTATTACTCATGGTCTGCATTGAACAGAAGAAAAAAATCAGCTACAAATTTGAGTTATTTATACCTCTGGTAATTAAATAGAATGGCAGGTGTTAGCTCAAGGTCATCACAATCCTTTTGATTTTTTTCCACTTGGAAGACCCCACTGAACACTTGGTGCAAGGTATGTTTAGTACTTACAAAAGAAAATAGTAATTACTTCTGACTTGTCCGATCCAGCATGGAAAACGGTTCAACTGATCCAGGAAGTATACCTGCAATCTTATGGTTGAGCACTGCTTAATATATGTGGTCAAGAATCTGACTGCCAACCTCTTACACTACCTAGAAGCAAGCTAAATTCTCACCAGGGATCATGAATCTCTCCTTCACATTTGAAGTCCGGATATGAAATGTTTTTCTTCCGGCCTTAAGAAAATAGTTGAAATGATAGGAATTTTGTTTTATTATTGACTATTTGTCAGGAACTATTTTAGTAGAAGTTTTGTTTCCTGGAATTTAACTTTCACCGGCGCAGGAGTGCAAGTCATATGCAATGTTTGTTATACCTGCTAACAGCAGTCATGCTCGCTGATTAAACAGGAAGAATGATCATCCATGCTGCATACCCAGTGTAAGTAAATCCTTTAAATGCCATCCGGATACAGAAAATACTTGTTCCCAGAAGTTTAAATTTTCATGCTTTTTGCAAGGGGGTGCCAGGCGCAAAATGTGTTTAAATGCTATCAGTAAGTATCCATCTTACAAACGGTATTGTTTCCCTTTAGCACTTGAATCACAAGTACTTAAATGCTATCTGCCGCTGTCAGTGTATTTGAAGGATGGATCAGGGTTTGCTATTGAAGTTAAGTGATCCCAAGTTGAGCTTTATCGTGCTCATGGAGAAGCAGCAAGTCTCTTGCAGTGGGAGAAGATAATTTTCAACAATCTTCAAGCATAATTGCTAGTGTAGAATTCTGATGCAATTACTTCATGTTGGATTTTTGCTCTTGTAGAAGTATCAATTTAAAAGAAAACTCCCCACCATCATCGCCCCATCCTCCAGCAGATGTTCTTTTTGTGATTATCATGCATCCTAGTGTTTTCTCTTCCAACGGAGGTTGTATTATTATTTGGCCGAGCAACTGGGAAGGCAGTGCATCACCCAGCCATGGGCGAGGTGAAGGTCTTAAAATTCTATTCCCCCTTCTGGGGAATTACCTCTGTCTCATTTTCTAACATGCTGTGAATGAGGCAATGCACCACAGAAGGACTCCCTTAGCTTCTGCTGGCGCACAAGACTATTTTTAAATCCCATACCTCAAAATTTGTAATATAATGTGCATGATTCATTTATAGTCATCTGTTTCCAGGCAAAAATGGACAATAACAGTTCCAGTTAAATGATATGTTAATTCTTCAGCACTTCATTATCTTGTCCCTGATGTTATAGTGCTAACAGTACTGCATGTATAGTAAAAATTGAAAGCAATATTATGTGCCCTATGGAGAATAATAGCTAGCAGTCTGTACAATCTTGTTATTTTGAGCATCAGATGCTCTGATTTAATTGCTGTTGGTTCTTTGACGTCATCAGAACCACACAAATTAATGCTGTGCAACTCCCTATTATCCTCCGTGTATGTGCCTTCCGATGTGATTTAGAATTTATGTGGGTGGCCTTCGCTTATAATAAGACCTTTTTTGAAACTGATGCCAGTTGCATGTTTTTTTTTACACTACAAATGCCTTGTAACATACTTGTCAACAACAAGTTCATGCACATTAATCAAACTGGAGACAACTCTCATGGCTGTGCTGTGGTACTACCTTCAAATAATTTAGAATAAAGCAGTTGATTTATCCTTTGAGAGAGAGAGGGGAGATTTAAACAAACCTTTCTGTATCTTCTGCAGTAGAGAGAATTGTCCAAAACAAAGATGCAAAATAAAGGTGCAAAGAAAGCTAACTGGAAAAAGAGTAGGTTAAAATATATCGCAATCAAACTGGGTGTCAATCAAATTAAGCATTTCCTATTTGATTTCGGGTGTAAAATGTTCCACTTGGTTATATTTTTTGTAAAAAGCTAAAGCCTGAATGCTGATTAAATTTGGCATCGACTCGCCACTCTTGATTGACTATTCCTCACTGTCCATTTGAAACTTTAATGGTGTATTCCAATATGGACCCTGGTCCTTCAGCTAGATTTCTTAATAACCAGATCAAAGATTGGGTGAAGTCTTCACGTTTGTAAATATTTGTGATGAATGTAGGAATTGATATGTATTATATTTCATATTTGTGGCAGTAATGCCCATAAAAACTCTGATTTAAAATATATAGACTGTTTGTCTGCTGAAGCTGTAATTAGGGAGTTGTAAATGTGAAACCATGATTGATTCCAACCACTTACTTAAAGGGCTAATCTCTATTGTTGTGATTGTTGGAGATTCCTTTTTGATATAAATTTAGAGTACCCAATTAATTTTTTTCTAATTAAAGAACAATTTAGCGTGGCCAATCTACCTAACCTGCACATCTTTGGGCTGTGGGGGTGAGACCCACGCTGACACGGGGAGAAGGGCTGTGGGAGTGAGACCCACGCTGACACGGGGAGAATGTGCAAATGCCACACAGACAGTGACCCGGGACGGGATCGAACCTGGTTCCTCAGCACCATGAGACAGCACTGCTAAGAGATTCCTTGTAGATAATTTGAGGAGTTGCATTTGGTCCCAGATGAGCAGATCATGGGAGATACAGATGATGTAATGAATGGAAAGAGCCAGGTTTGTCTGTAGTTATGCAGGATTTGAGTCTGACAAGACAGAAGGATTTTAAGTTGAACAGAAGTGCACTGATTCTGCAGTTGAAATGTCTGCACAGCTGAGCAAGTAAACCTGTTTTGTTAACTTTATTTATAAGTGGCATTTGAACTGTATTGGATTGCTTAATTTTGCATTGTGTTTAAGAACTATTTAACTGATAATTGTAAAGCTATTTCTTTGATGTTAACATGGTTAATTCTGTTTAAATCCAAGTTTGTTTTTACATAAAAGATACCTATTGGTCAGAATCATCACTCCTGGCATGCAGTATCCTTTCCTCACGGTTTTACAAATAAATAAAAAAATATTGTTTTGAGGTTCTCGTCCAGTATCTGGTCCGTATCCTAACGCTCTGCACAGCTGTTTCAACATGCAAGCTGAATTTAATTTCAAATGTCCCTTCTGAGATAATAAGTATTTGGAATTTGTGGGCCAATTTTTTTCTTCGATTGCTTCTCTTTGATGTGTTTTGATGAGTTCCATTTTTGCAGTTTTCGCCTCTGATATCATAGTCATTATCTGTTTCATGAACTAGCTGAAGCTGCAATTGAGTTCTAAGGTTTGCACTTTTGCACCTTTTGATATTTAGAACAGACTCATTCTTCCCTCAAAAAACAAAATATACTTTTATGTGTGTAATTAATGTCTTGTATATCATGCACCACAAGCTAAATTGTATATTTCGTGGTTAGGTGGCACAATAGGCCAAGCTTTTCTAATTGGCTCGGATAACTACAATCTGTCAAATTAACAATACTGACTTGCAGGCTAAGAGAGAACAAAGCTAACCAATCACTCACAATTCTTTCCAGTCACAACTTGTGTCTTAGAAAGGACTAGGAACTCTCACTTATATGGGTGCTTTGCAGGCCTTCAGATTATTCTAAACGACTTTGCTGCTAATGGTCAAGATTTGAAGTGTAGGTAATGTTTAATGCAAAGAAAATACACAATAGACAGTTTACTCACAGCAAGATTCAAAAAGGAACACATGCTAAATAGCTGGTTCAGTTTTTTTAATACTTTATTATTGAGAGATAAATGTTGAGCAGGACTCCAGATCTACCTAATCCTCTTTGAATACAGCCACGGGTTCTTTGAATAAGGCCATGGGCTCTTTCATGCCGAACTCCACAGATCAAATTGGGCTTTAGTTTACCGATTCATTTGAAAGATGGATTCTTTTTATCCTATCTTCGCACCCATACTTTAGCTCAGTTGGAAGGATGGCTGGTTCATGATACAGAGTGAGGTCAAGAGTGTGGGTTCAATTCCCACACCAGCTGAGGTTATTCGTGAAGGCCTGCCTTCTCAACTTTGCCCCTCATCTGAGGTGCGGGGATTCTCAGATTAAATCACCACCAGCCATCTCTTTCCCCTCCAAGAGGAAAGCAGCCTGTGGTCACCTGGGACTATGGCGACTTTAGTTGTGGGAGACGTGGCGGAAGAATTCCCAAACTGATTATCAGCAGTTGAACCACATTGAATGTTCCTTCCGTGGCCAAAAAGTCCTGGCATTGGGTTTGAACCCGAAGCTTCTTGTCCAGCAGTCGGGGTGCTATCACTGCGCCGCAAGGCCTCCAGATTAATAATGAATTTGAACAATGTTCCAATTGAATGATCCTATATTTTATAAACTTATTAGTACTGTCATCTCGATTGCCAAACCATCTGACTATAACGTATGTATAAATGATACAAATAAGTGAAATAAAAATCAAATAAAAATACTGAATTTGCTTAAAAAAAAAACAAGCTCATGCATGTTAGAAATATTTCCAAACAATTTTCCCAAACAGGGCTGACAATTTTGATCCTTGGAGCTGTATTCTCAGCTTCCATTGTGAACATGGATTTTACTTTAGTGGAAGAACTCAACTCTTTGTTGCTCCCAAAATGCAGCAATGCTTGTGTGTGTACCACAGAGAGCTCCCAGGTTGAAAATGAACTCCTCTTTCTTATAAGGTATGAAGAGGAATGATGTAGCCTAGACATTTTGGGATGGCCAATTTTGTTTTCATAAAGCAAAATGTAGTAATGGTGCTTTTAATGTGCTAATAGGTGGTCTGATTCTAATTATGCAGAATTGGACCATTCAACCCATCGTGTCTATGCCAGCTGTCTGAAAGAGCTGTTTATTAGTCCCACTCCTTGCGCGATCCCCACAGGTATGTGGGGACGTATTCCCCACTTTCCCTCTGGCATGACCCTCATCTCTGCTCCTTTGGGATGCAGACATGTGGAAAAGGTGGACTGTTGGTTAATCGCCAGATCTGACTGCATCACATGATGTGCCATCCGCTCTTCTTCTCCTCTCCCAAATCTACACATGATTCCAGAAACATCCAGGAATGTGAAGATAACCTCTGGCTTATTTTCTCTACGGCAAACCACTTTCTTTAAAACCCCATTTCCCCTTCCTCCTCACCATCACCTCCAACAACAAATGGGAGGAGCCTCATGGTCTCCTTTGTCACCAAGATTGAGACCATCCGTTCACTTGCCCCTGATGGTCCTCTCCCTTCCCCAAGCTCACTAGATAGATAGTCTTCTGAGACTCCCTGCCACCCTAGTCCTGAACTCATGTTTTTCTTTAGTTTCTCTGTGATCTACTCTCATGCCCTCTCTGAGCTCACCTTTTTAAAAAAAAAATAAACATTTTATTAAGGTTTTTGTAATTTTTTAATAATAACAGTAACAACAACAGTAAAAAATGCAAATCCACATATAAACCTATTGCATAAATCATCTCCATCCCTACCAGGTCCCTCCTACCCAAAGCATAAAATTGCCCAATTTCCCCCTGCCCTTTAAATTTTTTGCCTTTGCTGACAGTTAATTTTCCCTGAAGAAGTTGACAAACGGCTGCCACCTCCGGACAAACCATTGATCCTCTTAGGGCAAACTTGATTTTCTCAAGACTGAGAAACCCAGTCATGTTGCTAACCCAGGTCTCTGAATTCAGGGGCTTCGAGTCCCTCCACGCTAGCAATATCTGTCTCCCGGGCTAACAGGGAGGCAAAGGCCAAGACGTCAGCCTCTCTCGCCCCCTGGACTCCCGAATCTTCTGAAACTCCAAAAACCGCCACCTCTGGACTCAGCACCACTCGTGTTTTTAGAACCGTGGACATGACATCTGCAAAACCCCTGCCAGAATCCCCTAAGCTTCGGGCATGTCCAAAACATATGGACATGATTTGCTGCCCCCCACCCCCCGCACACCTCACACACCTGTCCTCTACCCCAAAAAACCTGCCTTGTCCCAGCTCACCTTGCCCATGAAACCAACTTTGTTTACTCCCGTAGTGCTATTCTTGCTGAAAACTGCCTCTGGAACTCCTTCCCTAAACGTCAGCCTCTCTCGCTATCTCTTTCCTTGCTTACGACGTTCTTAAAATCTACCTCTTAGAACAGTTTTTTGTCATCTGTCCTGATATCTCCTTATGTGGTTCAGTGTCAAATTTTGTTGGGTTTTGCTGGTAGTTTTATTAAATTCAAGGTGCACTATAAATGCAAATTACGAGCCGTTTTCCAACTGTGACAGGTGCAGGAACCTGAATGGACAGCTTCAGACATGCAGTTTTGATAAAGATAGGCACATATCTGACAGATGACAACCTTGTCCTACATCAGCTTCCAGATAATCAAAGCCTCAGATTTTAACTTCCACATCTTTGTTTTCATATACCTCCATGACCTTGCCCCCTTCTCTTATCTGTAACCTTATCCAACCTTTGAAATAGCTGCACCAGTACAGGCCACTTGTACATTTTTAAAAATGTATTTGTTCATGGTACATGGGCATTGCCGGCTGACCTAGCGTTTTGTACCCATCCCCAATTGCCTTTAAAGGGGCAGTGAAGAGTGAGCCACATAGCTGTGGATCTAGAGACACATTCTCCCTGTGTCTGCGTGGATTTCCTCCAGGTGCTCTGGCTTCCTCCCACAAGTCCCTGTTGGTGAATTGGACGCTCTGAATTCTCCCTCAAGGTATCCGAACAGGTGCGGGAGTGTGGCGACTAGGGGATTTTCACAGTAACTTAATTGCAATGTTAATGTAAGCCTACTTGTGACACTAATAAAGATCATCATTGTTATTATTATGTAGGCCAGACAGGTAAGGACGGCAAATGTCCTTCCCTAAAGGACATTAGTGAGCCTGATGGGTTTTTGAAACAATCAGCAATGGTTTCATGGTCATCGTTAGATATTTAATTCCAGACTCTTATTGAATTTAAATTTCGTCATCTGCCATGATGGATTACTAGTCTAGTGATAATACACGCACCACTGTCTCCTGATTTGAATTGCCCACGATCGGAAGCAGTGCTTTCAGCAGGCAAGGCGTTTAAGATTTGGGACCCATCCCTAACATGGAACCATGAACACATTGATTGCTGCTACTCTGGGGAATTTGGAACAATGCGTAGGGGATCAGCTAGTTGTTTGTACATGCTGTCTGTGCGTTCCTTTGAATGTACTTTGGATGGTGCAGCTATAATCTATCTAATCCTGTCCTTAGGCAGCAATAAAAATGAAAATTGTTAATCCATTACCAGCACCATAAAGCTTCAATAAAATCTATTTTTGTAGTCAAACATTGAATACTTTCGTGTTGGTAACGAAACCTAGAGAATTGGTAGGTGTCGCTGGTAAAAGAGCATCCGAAATAACAAAGATGGTAATGTTCATTATATTGTAAGTAGCCCCTGAATATTGTTACCAGCTGTAACATTTTTGTATTATACCTTTGCATCATAGGAATGCAATGTTCTGTTACAGTTATCTTTTGTAGTCTTCAGTCAGTACAATTGAAGCATTATTAGCTGTCGTTATCATTTTTTGAGAGCATAATGTATTGTTTTTTAAAAACTGAGATTGTACGTCAAAGGCAACTGTTTTAATTTTTGTTTCGATGACCTTCATCAACCACTAAAGCTCCTTTTGTAGTTTGTAGTGTTTGAAGCCAGAGATTTAAGTGGCAGATATATGACTCACTTATAGCCATTCCAGGATCTGATTTTTCCACTGTTGCAAAATAATGAAGGTAAATTACTGTTAAATTCAATTGGTGTTCCCCTAAATTAACTGTTACAATCCCAGTGAAGGGACCATAAACCAAAATAACCTGAATGGCTCCCGAATGAATAAATTACCAACAAGATTGTACATTTTGTAGCTTTAACTTGAACGCGAATCAGAATCAATGCAAAGTAAACATGAATCAACCGGCAAAAGATATCCTTCCAAGAAAGAGATTAATTTCACTTCAATTGTTGATACAAAAAATATACATTTTTTACAACCACAAGTACTGCATCACTCCCCGCAGACATGTGGCACCACTCAACTGCACAATTCCACAATGCACCATTCTTTATTCACTCGGTAGCTCAGGGGTCCTATCCGACAATAGGTTCCACCTTTGAATTTTACATGTGTGATTATCATTAGCAAGGCACACTTCTATTAACTCCCTGTGCCTTTGGCTACAACAGTCCTGATGGTGTAGATAATTTCTGGAGATAATTTTCTACTGACCAACCAATACCTCATTTGCAGTTTGGCCACTTATGGGAAAATTATTTTGCGTCTTTCAGCTATTCACACAGCTTTCTAAGATTTTAGACCTTTTTAGCAAGCTCGCACATTTCCTCCAAGAGTTCCTGTCTCCTTTTCTGCCAAACAGAAAAACTGCTTATTCCCAAGTGATTTGCTTTCTGTTCCTCACAAGAATTGTCTGTGTTTCTCTTTTAGTTTGTGCTTTCTCTTTTTATGTCTGCAGCTGTGAGGTGATTTCCTTTACCCTCTCGCTCTCCTGCTTGTACTCATCTGTGCTTGAAGCTCTCCTTTGTATCTACCAACCACACAATCACTTTCTTAACATCTTTCCAGATGGTACATCTTCCTACTAATTTTCCTTGCTGTACTGCTCTGGGTCTAAGGTCGTCATATGAATTCAGTATTATTGCTCCAACTGAATAAGATCCTTTTAGAACAATGAGCTTATTTTAAAAATATAACTATTAACTCTTAATCCAGCTAACCCTCGTAAATAGTCAATTCTGTTCTAGAATGTCTGTGTCTCACATTTGTTGTTCATGTCCTGATTTCTTTGTGCTATCACTTTATTTCACCAATTATTTCACGATGTGGTAATGACCAAAAAAATCCGCTTTAGTGATGGTGGTAGAGTTATTTATATAATATATATATATAATATATATTATATATATATTGGCCAGGACACCAGAGAGAAAACTCCTTGCACTTGAAAAAATAAATAAACAAAGCTGTGTCTGTCTACCTGAAAGAGCACTTGGGAGTTCATAGAACATAGAACAGTACAGCACAGAACAGGCCCTTCGGCCCTCAATGTTGCGCCGAGCCATGATCACCCTACTCAAACCCACGTATCCACCCTATACCCGTAACCCAACAACCCCCCCCCTTAACCTTACTTTTTTTTATTAGGACACTACGGGCAATTTAGCATGGCCAATCCACCTAACCCGCACATCTTTGGACTGTGGGAGGAAACCGGAGCACCCGGAGGAAACCCACGCACACAGGGGGAGGACGTGCAGACTCCACACAGACAGTGACCCAGCCGGGAATCGAACCTGGGACCCTGGAGCTGTGAAGCATTTATGCTAACCACCATGCTACCCTGCTGCCCAACTTAATGTCTGATCCAAAAGATGGCGTCTCTGACAGCCCAGTGCAGTAATGAGGGCGCGCTGCCAGCTGAGATTTTATCTCTGGAGCGAGAGGGTACCCCATATTTTTTATTACGGTTTTAACATTTAGTAAAAAGATATATAACAAAACTGCGCCATTGGCAAATAGATAAACAAAGAAACTGGGCAACAATAGTTATATATACATCTGTACAAACGGTTGTCACTTTGTGACCAAGTTTCCCGTGCTCGCATTCTGTTATTTATATTCATATTTACAGTCCACATCAAAACTTTTGACTTTATTTATATGTAAAAGTTCATAAAAGATAAAGTCGCCATAGTCCCAGATGACCATAGGCTGCTTTCCCCTTTTGAGGGGAGAGACCTGACTGATGGCGATTTAACCTGAGGATCACTACACCTCAGGCAAGGGGCAAGGTTGAGAAGGCGGGGCCTTCATGAATAACATCAGCCAGTACAAGAATTGAACCCAGGCTGCTAGTCTTGCTCTGCATCACAAACTAGCTGACTAGCCAAGTGACCTAAACCAGCACTCATTCTGATAGAGGGAGTCCTATTCCCCTGTTGTGTTCTCAAGGGAGATAAGGATAATCCACCTTCTCGGTTTTCCATGTGTGTTTGGGAGGCGGGGGCGGGGGTGTGTGTGTGCGTGCGTTTGTGACCTCCCGGCTCAAGGCCGCCTTCTCTGTCTCTCATCCGCAAGCTCCCTTCTATCCCAGCGGTGCTCCCGGCCCCCTCTCAGCCTCCCACTTACCTTTTTCAAAATTATTCTTGCGTGGAACATCAAAACACACAAGTGGCTCTCTGAGCAATTTCAAGTCTTTGTTGGAAAATGCATTAGGTAATCCCTTTTTAGGTGAAGGATCCAAATATACATTGAGCAGAGGGAAATCAGTGGCACTTCCTTCAACTAAATAAAACCTGCTAAATGTGTTCACTTTAGTCCATTTAACAACGTCTACCATTTGTCATCCAAAGGAATGTCTGAGCAGTATATAAGGAGCAGTGTGTACATTGTGCAGGTAGCAAATAATTTTGATTGAGGTGTGGGCAGAGAGTGAAGGGGTGAAAACTGGTGGAATGGAAGAAGAGAAAGGAGATTCCTGAGTCAGAATTGGAAGGGAGAGAGTTAGGGTTTTGGCCAAGGGTGGTATCATGACCAGTACAGCCTTGGAGGGCTGGTGGACCTGTTTCTGTGCTGTTTTGTTCTTTGCTAGTTAACAGTTGAAAGAATGGCTTCTGGTGGGGGTACAGAATGGGCGCTAATGAGCAGTGATGGAGAATCGGAGGATGCAGCTTTGAAGCATATGTTAGGAAATATTTATCTGAATGCTGTTGGAAAGATTGTAGAAGGGCTTAAAATGAGGAATTAGATTTTGGAGTTAATCTGCTAATGCATTTGTAAGTGATAGGAGCTGGGCAAACTTGGGTTTGGTGGCTATGGGGGGTCTTGGTGGAGCAGAGAAATTGGTTTGCAGAGATCCGAATGAATCTGTTGCATATCCCATCGTGATACTCACCTGGCCTCGAAAAAGACTAGGCCTTGTGTACCTAGGTGTGCGACACATGGATCAGGTCAGTTAGGATTTGTGTTACCTTCCACAAGCCGAACTTTCAAAGAACTCCATTCTTATTGAAGAAACACCAGTATGTCTTTAGCCAGGAAAACTGTTGAGACAAGACAATGTCTAAGCGAAAACAGGTTTCCGACAGGACCCTTCCCTTATCTGGACAATAGATGGGATAGATTAGATGATAAAAGGACATAGTGAAAAACGTTGGGACTCCATACAAAATGTTCACTCCATTGTTCAAAGTGATTGATAGTGAGAGAAGGAGCTCCTCAAGGTATTGTCGATAAAATGAATCTCATGTTCCAGTTTTTATAATCTTATGTACAATGTTGCCATTTGTCAAAGCAGCCAACTCAATTGAAAAGCTGTTGTGACAAAAGAAACGTAATATGGTAAGAAATCACTTTCATATAAAAGAATGGTTGTGGTATATTTCAAGAGCAAAGTGGACTTATAGACTGTACCAACATTTTGCTGTGGCTTAGTGTCAAGTTAGCGAGTTTTTGGGTTCACTGTTTCTGGTTGGCTGTGTAAGCAGGGATCATGTTTCCTATGACTAAGAATATGTTCTTTCTGTTCATGTTTATTATTAGCAGACCCAGGAATCATTGAGGACCCCTTAGTCTGTGCATGATCTACCGGAACGTATTGGGTGCCCCCATGTAATTCTCCTCTCTTTGAATGTATGATCAATTGGTGTGAGACTGTCTCTACATGAACAGATGGCTTATTTAAATAGAACAGGTAAATGAACAGTGTACTACATAAAACAGTGAATTGCACTTTCACTCCTCACATTGGAAGGTAAAATCATTAAAATTGCCACTCACTTTCTCTTTGTAAAATAATAGATGCTCCTTCTAACAGAGAAATACAATGCAGTTTCAAAACTACCCTAGTGTCTCTGTCCCTAGGATCATCTAAAATGCAGTATTCTGATTGGAAAGCGAAAATGAGCTCTCAGGGCAGCAACTTCCTATAGGACCATGATTTTTTCATAGAATTTACAGTGCAGAAGGAGGCCATTCGGCCCATTGAGTCTGCACAGGCTCCTGGAAAGAGCACCCTACCCAAGGTTAACACCTCCACCCTATCCCCATAACCCAGTAACTCCACCCAACACTAGGCAATTTTGGACACTAAGGGCAATTTATCATGTCCAATCCACCTAACTTGCACATCTTTGGACTGTGGGAGGAAACCGGAGCACCCGGAGGAAACCCACGCACACACGGGGAGGATGTGCAGACTCCGCACAGACAGTGACCCAAGCGGGAATCGAACCTGGGATCCTGGAGCTGTGAAGCGATTGTGCTATCCACAATGCTACCGTGCTGCCCCATTTGATGCTGGGCCATTTGATATTAAATGTACAACTGGTCTCTGAGAATAGCATATAATTGCCACTACCGTTTAACTGGCTATTTTTTCTCTACAATTTTGCACCCTACTGCAGGCAGCCTATCTGGTCTGGACTTGTGGCATGTCCTTTTTAGAAATAAACCATATGGTCTTGTACTTGCATCCGTCGTGTGATATTTATAGTAATGAAAAAAAAAGTTTATTCCTGGGATGGTTTGACATTGGCAAGGTCATAATTATTTTATTTTTTTCTCCAGCCGGAGAAAGTCAAAGTTGCACATGTCCCCGAGCCAGGCTGCCACCCCCGGCGGCGTTGTCGTCTGCAATTCCAGCAGAATCCTTTGCCGTGCAAAGAGAGAGGCGAAGGCCACAACGCCGTCGCTCTACCAGCTTCGGCATTTTCGGCACCCCAAAAATCGGCGCCACGGGCTCCGGCCCGGCCTCTAACCCAAAACCCACTCTGAGACCTGTGCACAAAAACCAAAGCTGACACTCCGGAGTGCAATACTGCTGCATTGTCAGATGTGCCAACTTCTGGATGAGATGCTAAACTAAGTCCCGATCTTCTAATTAGGCGAATGTAGAAGCTCCCATTGTACTATTTCAAAGAGCAGGGCAGTAATTGCCAGTGTCCAGTTAAAATACTTATCCCTCAGTTGATATCAGGGAAACAAATTATCAGAACATTATCCTGTTGTTTGTTACGGGAGATTGTGTGCAAATGTGCTGCCATTTTTTATATTTGTTCATGGGATGTGGGTGTCGCTGACTAGGCCAGCATTTATTGCCCATCCCTGAGGGCAGTTGAGAGTCAACCACATTGATGTGAGTCTGGAATCACCTGTAAGTCAGACCAGGCATGGAGGACAGATTTCCTTCCCGAAAGGACTTCAGTGAACCAGTTGGGTTTTTAATGACAATCGACAATCGTTTTGTGGTCATGATTAGAGTTTTCATTCCAGATTTTTATTGAACTCAATTTCACCATCTGCCGGGGTGGGATTCTAACCTGGGTTTCAGAGCATTATCCTGGGACCTCTGGAGTAGTTGTCCAGTGATGCCGCTACGCCACCACCACGTTTCCTACATTACAACAGTGACTACGCTTCAGAACAACTTCATTGATTTGTAATGTGCCTTGTAAAGTTTTTTTTATTTTCATTCCTCGCTTCCTTCAAGGAACCCAGTCAGCCATATAATGTATTGTTGGAGTCTTCAGTTGACCCAGTGGGGTTTTACAACAATCTGGCATCTTTCATTTTTCTGGTGCCAAATTACCAGATTTAGTAAATTCAACTTGCCATGGTGGAATTTGAACTTGTGATCTCTGGGCTGCTAGCCACAACTTTATTGTATCCTATATTTTAAAAATTCAACCTAAGGCGATAAGACCATATTCGTCTCGCTAGATCTTTTTTTCCAATAAATTTAGAGTATCCAATTAATTTTTTCCAATTAAGGGGCAATTTAGCGTGGCTAATCCACCTATTCTGCATGTCTTTGGGTTGTGGGGGCGAAACCCATGCAGGTACGGAGAGAATGTGCAAACTCCAAGCCAGGTGTTAGATCTGGAGGTAGGTGAGCACTTTGGAAACAGTGACCACAATTCGGTGACCTTTACGTTAGTGATGGAAAGGGATAAGTATACCCCTCAGGGCAAGAGTTATAGCTGGGGGAAGGGCAATTATGATGCCATTAGACATGACTTAGGATGTGTAGGTTGGAGAAGTAGGCTGCAAGGTTGGCACACTGGATATGTGGAGCTTGTTCAAGGAATAGCTATTGCGTGTTCTTGATAAGTAAGTACCAGTCAGGCAGGGAGGAAGGGGTAGAGCGAGGGAACCATGGTTTACCAAAGAAGTGGTATCTCTTGTTAAGAGGAAGAAGGAGGCCTATGTGAAGATGAGGCGTGAAGTTTCAGTTGGGGCGCTTGATCGTTACAAGGAAGTGAGGAAAGGTCTAAAGAGAGAGCTAAGACGAGCAAGGAGGGGACATGAGAAGTCTTTGGCAGGTAGGATCAAGGAAAACCCAAAAGCTTTCTATAGGTATGTCAGGAATAAAAGAATGACTAGGGTAAGAGTAGGGCCAGTCAAGGACAGTGGTGGGAAGTTGTGTGTGGAGGCTGAGAAGATAAGCGAGATACTAAATGAATACTTTTCATCAGTATTCACTCAGGAAAAATATAATGTTGTGGAGGAGACCGCTGAGACCCAGGCTATTAGAATAGATGGCATTGAGGTGCGTAGGGAAGAAGTGTTGGCAATTCTGGACAAGGTGAAAATAGAGAAGTCCCCTGGGCCTGATGGGATTTATCCTAGGATTCTCTGGGAAGCCAGGGAAGAGATTGCTGAGCCTTTGGCTTTGATTTTTATGTCATCATTGGCTACAGGAATAGTGCCAGAGGACTGGAGGGTAGCAAATGTGGTCCCTTTGTTCAAGAAGGGGAGTAGAGATAACCCCGGTAACTATAGGCCGGTGAGCCTCACGTCTGTTGTGGGTAAAGTCTTGGAGAGGATTATAAGAGACACGATTTATAATCATCTAGATAGGAATAATATGATTAGGGATAGTCAGCATGGTTTTGTGAAGGGTAGGTCATGCCTCACAAACCTTATCGAGTTCTTTGAGAAGGTGACTGAACAGGTAGACGAGGGTAGAGCAGTTGATGTGGTGTATATGGATTTCAGTAAAGCGTTTGATAAGGTTCCCCACGGTCGGCTATTGCAGAAAATACGGAGGCTGGGGATTGAGGGTGATTTAGAGATGTGGATCAGAAATTGGCTAGTTGAAAGAAGACAGAGGGTGGTGGTTGATGGCAAATGTTCAGAATGGAGTTCAGTTACGAGTGGCGTACCACAAGGATCTGTTCTGGGGCCGTTGCTGTTTGTCATTTTTATAAATGACCTAGAGGAGGGCACAGAAGGTTGGGTGAGTAAATTTGCAGACGACACTAAAGTCGGTGGAGTTGTAGACAGTGTGGAAGGATGTTGCAGGTTACAGAGGGACATAGATAAGCTGCAGAGCTGGGCTGAGAGGTGGCAAATGGAGTTTAATGTAGAGAAGTGTGAGGTGATTCACTTTGGAAAGAAAAACAGGAATGCGGAATATTTGGCTAATGGTAAAATTCTTGGCAGTGTGGATGAGCAGAGGGATCTCGGTGTCCATGTACATAGATCCCTGAAAGTTGCCACCCAGGTTGATAGGGTTGTGAAGAAGGCCTATGGTGTGTTGGCCTTTATTGGTAGAGGGATTGAGTACCGGAGCCATGAGGTCATGTTGCAGCTGTACAAAACTCTGGTACGGCCGCATTTGGAGTATTGCGTACAGTTCTGGTCGTCTCATTATAGGAAGGACGTGGAAGCTTTGGAATGGGTGCAGAGGAGATTTACCAGGATGTTGCCTGGTATGGAGGGAAAATCTTATGAGGAAAGGCTGATGGACTTGAGGTTGTTCTCGTTAGAGAGAAGAAGGTTAAGAGGTGACTTAATAGAGGCATACAAAATGATCAGAGGGTTAGATAGGGTGGACAGTGAGAGCCTTCTCCCGCGGATGGAGGTGGCTAGCACGAGGGGACATAGCCTTAAATTGAGGGGTAATAGATATAGGACAGATGTAAGAGGTAGGTTTTTTATGCAAAGAGTGGTGAGGCCGTGGAATGCCCTACCTGCAACAGTAGTGAACTCGCCAACATTGAGGGCATTTAAAAGTTTATTGGATAAGCATATGGATGATAATGGCATAGTGTAGGTTAGATGGCCTTTAGTTTTTGACTTCCCATGTCGGTGCAACATCGTGGGCCGAAGGGCCTGTACTGCGCTGTATCATTCTATGTTCTATGTCCACACGGACAGTGACCCAGGGCCAGGATTCGAACCCGGGTCTTCAGCGCCGTAGGCAGTAGTGCTAACTACTGCGCCACCTTGCTGCCCTGTCTTGCTAGATCTTGTGGTTTGCATGTTATATTGCTGTCTTGGAGCATAATCTGACATTCTGCAATCAGCAATCGGTTGATATGTGTGTACATGTGTACAGAGGCCTCTGTAAATTGCCCTTTCAAGCCCCCAAATCTCTCCAAAATTAGGGGCCAACTTGGTCGCCGAGGATACAAGTGAATCGTCGGTGTGGGTGGCCCCCATTTTGAAATGTCATATGCATGTGACACAAAGTGTGGGTGTGTTTCAAAATCCCATACATTTTTGAAACTGCCTATATTACCTGTTTGATCCCTTGCACCAAGTTATAAGGTACCGGTAAATGGGGGGAGGTGGTGCTGTTGTGATAACATCACTGGACCAGTAATCCTGAGGCCCGGCAATGCTTGGAGGACATGGGTTCAAATCCCACAATGGCAGCTGGTAAAATATCTATTTAATTAATAAAATCTAGAATTGAATCTTGCTCTAAGTAATGGTGACCGTGATCATGAAACTATCATTGATTGCCATAAAAACCCATTTGGCTTACTTAAGTCATTTTGGTTTAGGGACCAAAATTGTGGGTTTTTTTGTAATGAGGAAAGTACGAATGACCAGTTCCAGACATGGGAGTATCTTTGTGTTCTTCTGTGAACAGTGCCTCCCAGGAGAATATTAACCAATCAGTCAGTTTCGCTTTATTGCCCATGCGGAAATTCATTTTGGGTAAGTTGATCCTTTGTTAAAAAGCTACATTATAAATTAATAATAACAATAAAAGAAATAAACCTACCCCATCACAGGGATCTAACGTGAATTAAAATATGTATTAAAAACTATTCCAATGCATTAATGGTCAGGACAGTGCTGTTATTTTTCAAAACAAAAAACAAATGTTGCTTGGTTGAACACCGTTTGAGGAGAGCCTGAAAAAGAGACACGTTGAAGCTATTCAGCTTGCACTCATCAAGACAGATGCAAGAATGCCAAATTTCAAAGGGAACAACAATTGATACGGCATGGGAAAAGGGGGTGCTGATTGGTTGACAAAGTTGGCCATGGTGAATGCAGCCCTCCCACCCCATGCTTTCATTTATTCAGAATGGTGACCTGTTCCTTTTGCCTGCAAAGGACAGGTCCCTGCATATGAATGCGTAGATTCTAGCAAGTGAGCCTGACTGATGATTTTAAATCGGTTGTTGGTGTCATTCTTAGCACACTCAGGATTGTTCAATGAATGCTGTCCAATCACTTAATCACATCTCATATGTGGTGATGATCTGAGTTTTGCAAGCACGGGTTGGTTGGGTACGGTCAGTACTGTGCCTATTGCAAACAGCTGAAGGGATGTGTTAACTGATATGGTCCACTTGTCATTGGGGCGTATGGCCTGACATTGCACCAACACTGAAATCTATGTAGCACGTTATTCATTTGTGTGCAGGCAGGACATCGTTTTGGTAAATAAAATGGGGTAGTTTTATTTCTTTTATTGTTATTATTAATTTATAATGTAACTTTTTAACAAAGGATCAACTTACCCAAAATTAATTTCTGTATGGGCAATAAAGCGAAATTGACTGATTGGTTAATATTCTCCTGGGAGGCACTGTTCACAGAAGAACACAAAGATACTCCCATGTCTGGAACTGGTCATTCGTACTTTCCTCATTCCTCCTTTTAGTGGAAGGGGCCAGTTATGTTGCCACTGCATAGTAGCAGTGTGAAATCACCTATTGCTCAAATATTTGAGCTACTTTACCCGTATGGAATAATTTGAGGTAATATGGAAGAATTACACTAGCAACCAATTTAAGATTACAGGTAGTTCTCCAATTCAATGAAGTCCTCATTCGCTAATTCTTCAGAATGAAACATCAGCAACTCAACATCCTCTGGTGCAACGATTTCAACAACATTACTGGTCACCCCTTCAGCAGTTGTCTGTAAAGCCTTGGAGGTCATGGGGCACAATTTCCTCCAAACAACTAAATTTGATTGTGATTCATTTCATGCCTCACCTATGTTAACTGCATCATAAATGTTAAAGCCCTTCCAGAATTCCTTCAGAGTTGGTCCACCTTCTTTCTCAGTTGCCCTGATGGCCTGGGGCAAATGTGCACTTAAGATAATAAACCTTAAAGGACACAATTACCTCCGATCCATGGTTTGCAACAGAAACACCGCATTTTTGTCAGGATGCAAATCATCAAGGATGGTAGGATGAGCAGGAGCATCGACAAGGAGCACCTATGCTTTGTATGCAAGATCGTTTCTGCTGAAATAATCCCTGATACTTGGCACAAAATGACGGTTAAACGAATCCTCCGAGATGTTCCCATTGACCCATGCCTAATGGATTGGCTTTACACATCACTGGGAGAAATACCTGGGAATATCCCTTGAAAGCCCTGCAGTTTTCCGAATGGTACACAAGCAAAGGTTTAAGTTTAAAGTTACCTGCAGCATTGGAACCGAGCAAAAGACTGAGCCTATCTTTGTACCCTGGCATGGATTTGTTCTCTTTGGCAATATAGGTTCACAATGGCATCCCCCCCCCCCCCCCCCCCCCCCTCCAAAAGCCCAGTTTCGTCAACATTAAAAGGTCGCTGAGCATAGTACCACCCTCTGCAATGATTTCAGCCAACGTCTCAGGAAAACACTAGCTGGCCCCTCATCGGCACTGGCAGCTTCAGCTGTTTCCTTGTTCGATGTTATGTAAATTGGCCCTGGCTTTAAAATGTATAAACCGCCCCCACTTTGTTTCTGTAGATCATCATAAGGACTCCTAGCATTTCCCTAAATTATACCTAAACTCAAAGTTGTGCAGTATTGAATTTGGTCGTCCACTCAAATGCTGAACAGTTTCTCAATCTGGGCAGTAAGTCCAACATGCTGCTTAGTTATCACAATTCATTGCATAGGAGCTGAGCCCTTAACATGTTCCTGAATTCTTAGCTTGGCCTTCAGGATGGTCACGATAGTCATTTGGGGGATATCCAAAGATCTACTGATTTCAGTGTGTGGCTCACCCTTTTTCAGACCTCTTAAATATTTTCAATTTTGTTTCCATGGTAATTTCTCTACGTTTCTTAGAAGAAGAAATATCTCTTGCAACAGATTTACGCTTTGCTGTCATTATCATGGGCAAAGAAGCTTAAATTTTAAGGAAGAGTTTGGAAAAACAAAGGCATCAAATACTGCACAAATGTGTCAGAACAGCAACTGAACGTCGATGTGCACATATAAATGCCACTGGTGTGGTGACTTAAAGTCGAGACTGACCTGGAAAAGGCGAAGCAGGGTGTCAATTTATAAACGTCGTAAGTGCCGTTCATTGTAACTTGAACATTGTAAAGTCGAGGCCTGCCCGTACCAGCCTCCCCGGACAGGCGCCGGAATGTGGCGACTAGGGGCTTTTCACAGTAGCTTCATTGAAGCCTACTCATGACAATAAGCGATTTTCATTTCATTTCAGCCAGGCTTGCAATGTAGCTTGCTCGTCATTGCTAGAATCTACATTTATTCATAAGCAGGGACCTGTTATCAACAGGCAACAGAAATATGCCCAGACACAGCAGCTATTTTGAAGAAAGAAAAGCATGGGGGACAATAGCTCCTTGGTGCATTCACCATGGCAATGTCTCCACCGACCAGGGCAGATTTGCCAGCCAGTCAGAACCTCCTTTGTCATGTTGTATAAATTGTTGTTCCCTTTGAAGTTTGGCATTTTTGCGTCTCACCTGATGAGTGCATGATAAAAAGCTTCAACAGCATGTCTCTTCATTCAGTGACAGGAGGAAACAAATGTTCTAGTGATGGCCACACTCTGCTGGCCTACTTCAAGGTAGGATCAATTTGCGGGCCACTGCTCCCTTGCTTACATCATCCACCCTTGAAGCGGACATTTCTTAAAGCCTTAATGTAACTAAATTCAATCTTCATTAAATGTGCGCTTTGTGTTTTTCACCATGGATGAGTTGGCTCAGATTGTAATTTAATGCTGTTTGTTCAGTCAAAAGATGAAAGACTTGTTCAAACAATGCTGCTCATCTTGTGCACATCAGAATTCAATGAGCAGATGAAAGGTGTGTATAGTGCTATTCCCATGTTACTTGCGTTGATTTAGTTAGTTGATTAAAAGTGTCAATGGATGATCTTGCAATCTGAAAAATGCGATGGCTGTTCCACTGAAACAAATACTAAAATGCTCAAGGCAGCCTTGAAGAAACTTACCATTTAGTAAGTGTCTAACCGTCCTTCCAGACCACAAGGCACTTTGTCATTCAACTTGATAGCTATGTATTGTTCTCTAACTTGTGGATCAAAAAGTAATGTGTTAAAGCGTTAAACTTAAATTATTTGGCAATTTTTAATGAAAAATGGGTCCAGTGCTTGGTGACCAATTGGATTGGAACATTGTCCTTTTGCCTGAATTGCTAATAATTAAATGAAATCCTATTGAACTGATTTTCGCAGCTTGAACTTAGTTCACAACATGATGTACTTCAAAAATGTACCAAATTTATTGTCCCTTTCAGAGATCCATTGGGTCACCTAGGTGGATCTATCACTCCGATATAGGGTGCGTGAATCTTTACAAAGTTGGAGTTATATTGTTGGGTAAGATTGGATGAGAACTGTCCATATTTATGCTGTCTCTGGCTAGATCTGACCCGGAAGTACCAATGACACTAAAAACTATGGCATCTTGGACATTTTCCAACATGATGGAAAACCGAGCTATTTAGAACCGTTTTTGAATATTTCTTCACCCCTTTGATTTGAAATTATGGTATCACGGTCCGATAATTCTTTAAGATTGCTGTTCATGGGAGTCTGCTGTACTCCAGTTAACTGCTGGTTTACAGATATTTCAGCAGTGACTACAGTTAAAAAATAGTTCAGTAGTTGTAAGCTGATTTTAGAGGTCCTGAGGTCATGAAAAGTACTATAAAAACACAAGTCTTTTTATCAAACATGATGCGGTTGTTTTCCTTTTCTCTCAACCTGTGAAACCCATATTATGAGAAATAGAGAATGGAGTTAGAGTCAACCTTGTCCTGTAAACTAAGTACCAGGGTGCTAAATATTTCACCAAAGCAATGCGAGACATATTGGAAAGATGAAAATGTTGGGTGTCTGAAACAGAAAATCCTGTAAATATACAGTAGGTCAGCGAACAGATGAGAACGAGAGAGATATTAATTTTTCAGGTGGAGCTAGTGCTCAAATAAATGCTTGATTCTTCCTGTCTGACATTGACTGATCTTCAGATTTTAAAACTTGCCTTAATTTGGCATGGATTGTTTCCAGCACCCCCTAAAATATTTTGCGTTGTGCTCGTATTGCACTGGAAAGAGTCAGAAGCATCAGTCGGGTCCTGTCCAGTTTTGTTACTTCATGCTCTGGTGTGAAGTTGAATAGGGGAAAATAATATGCTTTAGTCTTTCAAGAACTTGACTCCAACTGCAGTGCAAAGAGCTTTTTATTTAACACGCTTCACCGGGCCATCTGTTTATGCAGTGTAATATATAGATGGGTAATATTTTGGGCAATAAACCAATATTAATGGAAAACCATATCCTTAGCCTTTGGTTTGAAACCATTTCTGCCTGATTCATGCTGAGTTTAGTGTGTTTGAGATGCATAATAACAACTTAAAATACATTTTAGCATGCTTGTTTTTGCGGAATCAGAATTGCCAGCATTGTCCAACTGTGGTAGTGCTGGTGTAAAATAATTAGCAATTTAGGCATTACAACAAATGGTTTGTTCCCAAGTATGTGCGTTTGTGTTATTTCAACATGTATGGCTAAATATAAGTTCAGCTGTTAGGAATGACTCCTCATGCCAGTTGCATTGCTGACATTCATGTTTCCAGCCAAGTGAAATAGTATTTTACTGTACAAAAGAATTTAGTTTGTTGCCACAACAGCTGTAAACTGCTCGACATAGTTAGAGGGGTAGATAATTGCATTCCAGGTTAAAATTCACTCTGGTAAATTGTACTGAAATGTAATGTTACTGAGCAATCTTGCGCTCATTCTAATGAAAGCAAAACACTGCGGATGCTGGAAATCTGAAAAATAAAAGCCCCAAAGAAAAGTCACACGGTCTCGCGATCCCCCCCCCCCCCCCCCCCAAGCATTTCCTGTTTTTACTTTTGCCAACCCTGCTCGGTCTTTATTCGAACTGAAGCTGCCCCGTTCAATTCGTCCAATAGTAACTGTACATCAAAACTTTAGCTTGAAGTAGCATTGGGCAGTGGTTCTCTATCGAGATGGACTCATTTTGGTCCTGCAGTCATCGTTGCTTTTGGTTTTGAGACATTTCGATTTTTATTTTTATTTTCGAAGGCTATGGTCACACGATGCATCAGTCCAAGTACTTCAAACTGTCTTGATCTTTTTCAAGTTTTATTACCCAGCTATAATTTCTGCAAGTTCCTGTTTCCCAGGCACCAGCTCCTCTCCTATTTGGTAACTCAAGTTTAATTAGTCCATCTTCCATGCAAGTGTTTTGCTTTTAAAATCTGAATGCATCTCCTTTTGTTTGTGCAGAGTTTACTTCTGGCATACGATTCAGATTGCATAAAGAGACTTTGTGGGGCAGGGCACATAAAATATAACAGGTGGCTAGTCGACTACCTTCCTGTTCTCCTTAAAATGATAGGCGGGTGGGCATAGAAATCGGTGAGCTGCTTGCCATTTCTATTATTTTGTTGCCGCGCCATAATATGGTTGGTGTGAGCAGGCGGACAAATTGGGAGAGGGCGTGGGGAGAAGTAGGTATGGCCTCTGCATATTGTAGACCCCCCCCACCCCAAAATCACTTCCCGCCCACCAAAATCTATGAATAGTAGCAGACATATTGGCCGGGATTCTCCCTTCTGGGTACTAAGTCCCCATGCCGGCGAGAGAACCGGAGCCAACCACTCCGGCGTCAACAGCCCCCGACGGTGGAAGGGTTGGGGCCGCTCCAACTGCCGTGGGTTCACGCATGCGCCAAAGGGCCAGCGTGATCTCACGCATGCGCGGAACCGCTGGCGTGGTTCCGTGCGTGCGCAGACCGGCCGGCATATTTTGGTGCATGCGCGGGGGTTCTCTTCTCCGTGCCGGCGATGGCGGAGCCCTTTGGGGCCAGCAGAGAAGAAAGAAGTGCTCCCACGGAACAGGCCCGCCCGCAGATCGGTGGGCCCAATCGCGGACCAGACCACCGTGGGGGTCCTCCCGGGGTTGGATCTCCCCCCCCTCTCTCTCTCTCTCTTCCCCCCCACCCCCCGCCGCTTGCCTGCCAGGTCCCGCCAATACACGAGTTGAGTGATTCACGCAGGCGGGACTGGCCAAAATGGACGGCCGCTCGGCCCAACGGGGCCTGGAGAATCGCCGGGGGGGGGGACGCTGCCAACGGCTCCCGACCGGCATGGCGTGAATCCCACCCCCGCCCGAAAAACGGCGCCGGAGAATACGGCAGCCTGCATCGGGGCAGCGGAGCGGGATTCGAGCCACCCCCCGGAGATTCTCCAACCCGGTGGGGGTCGGAGAATCCCGCCCTAAGTATTGCCATTAACCTGTGAAAATTTAGATTAGGTTCCTACAACCCCAAAATATGTAAAATAACACCTCATTTAAAATAACAAATTTCATTCCGTTGGATTATGCATTTGTAAGAAATTGTTCACTAGGTTAATCCCAGACCTGAAAGGGTTGGATTACGAGGAGAGGTTGAGTATACTGGGATTGTACTCGTTGGAATTTAGAAGGATGAGAGGGGATCTTATAGAAACATATAAAATTATGAAGGGAATAGATAGGATAGATGCGGGCAGGTTGTTTCCACTGGCGGGTGAAAGCCGAACTAGGGGGCATAGCCTCAAAATAAGGGGAAGTAGATTTAGGACTGAGTTTAGGAGGAACTTCTTCACCCAAAGGGTTGTGAATCTATGGAATTCCTTGCCCAGTGAAGCAGTTGAGGCTCCTTCATTAAATGTTTTTAAGGTAAAGATAGATACTTTTTTGAAGAATAAAGGGATTAAGGGTTATGGTATTCGGGCCGGAAAGTGGAGCTGAGTCCAAAAAAGATTAGCCATGATCTCACTGAATGGCGGAGCAGGCTCGAGGGGCCAGATGGCCGAATCCTGCTCCTAGCTCTTATGTTCCACTTTTTAAAAGCAATATTAACCACTTTACATTTAGGATATTAAAAACCAGATTGCCATAGTGGAAATATTGGTACAGTATTGGTGATGCAATGGTGAAAATCCAAGGAGCTAGCTTGAGCGGAGGACATATTCACACATTTTCGCATTTAAAAAAAAATTAATTCATGGTATCGCTGGCAAGGGCAGCAGTTTTTGCTCTTGAATGGAGTGGCTTGCTAGGTCATTTCAGAGGATGTTTTAAGAGTCACGTGTAGGCCAGATCGGGAAAGGACAGCAGATTTCATTCCTTAAGGGACAGTGAACTATGCAATTTTTTTTTTTTTTTACGATAATCGACGATGGTATCATGGTAATCATTAGACTTCTAATTCCAGATTTTTATTGAATTATAATTTCACCATCTGCCGTGGTGGGATTTGAACCTGGGTCCCCTGGATCTCTGGATTATTAGTCCAGCAATAACACCACTGTGCCATGTGGTGAAAATCCAAGGGACTAGCTTGAGCTGAAGACAAGTTCACATTGCGAGGGCATTGATGGTGTGACAGATGTTGGTGATAATCGATCAAGAATGAAGGCTCTGATTTTCAGTTTTCATTTGAAAAATTGAGAATGTTGCAGGAAAAATATCACCGGTTGTGGGATCACTGGTGACACACAACACTATTTAGAAGGCTTGAAGACCAAAACCGAGCTTGAGAAGCATAAACTGAGGGCCCTGCTTGGATCAGAAATTCAGTTTGAAAGGGTTTCCAGCTCTTTGTCCACTGCATAGTGAATAAACTAAACGCTTGTTTAAAAAAAATTAAATCTCTTTGGCGTGCTTGAATGTCGACAAATGCTTTGCTTGGTCTGGCTTGGCACTGTTACTTAGCAGAAAGAATTCAGTGACGGAAGTAATTTTACCCTCAACCTCTGATTACATATTGGCTCCAGCAGCCTGCAGTTTTGAATTATTGGCTGAGAGATAAGACAATTGCAGACCTTTTGGCATCCATCCTCGAGCCCTTGGCACATGAGCTTTATTGCACAATCTTCATTATCTCCACTTCCAATTTGCACTATCAAGCAGTCGGAATGAGAATCAATATCACAATAAAGGTTGATTATGGTGTCAAAAGATTTTGGTGACCCAACTAATAAATTAATGTACTTAAATGTACTACTTTTGGTCGATTGTTAGGTTTAAGATGTATAAAGAAAACAAAAAAGGGTAATTTTAACAAACAAAACTTGACCTTGTCTTGACTTCTTCAGTTTTTTCATCCCTCCCTATAGGTAGAGGTTTGTGCTGTTATGAAATGCCATGAGTGGAGGTGGCCTTATTGTATCTTGTCCTCATGACTGTTTTGCATGGAGCTTAGACAGGTAGGGTGTGGAGGGGGGTGAGATAATCTCCCATTTTTGGCCAAATCTGATTCTATATCAATTTAGTAGCCATTACTGCATGCATGCTTTTGTCTCACATTATTGGCTTTCCATTCTGATGATCAGTGGCAGTAATTGTGGATTCCAGCATCGGCAAACTGGGATTGGGTAACAAGGCAGAGTCGAGAGATTGAAGCAGAGAGTCTTCAGGCAGGACTTTCACTGTGGGCTCCTGAAACCTCTGCTAGAATTCGATGGAGGTCGGACGCCTGCACTGTGTGTGAAACGGTCAAAGAACAAATAGAACAAAGAAATATACAGCACAGGAACAGGTCCTTCGGCCCTCCCAGCGTGCGCTGATCCAGATCCTTTATCTAAACCTGTCGCCTATTTTCCAAGGATCTACTTCCCTCTGTTCCCCACCCGTTCATATATCTGTCCAGATGCATCTTAAATGATGCTATGGTGCCCGCCTCTACCACCTCCGCTGGCAAAGCGTTACAGGCACCCACCACCCTCGGCGTAAAAAACTTCCCACGCACATCTCCCTTAAACTTTCCCCCTCTCACCTTGAAATCGTGACCCCTTGCAATTGACACCGCAACTCTTGGAAAAAGCTTGTTGCGGCCCACCCTGTCCATACCTCTCATAATTTTGTAGACCTCACTCGGGTCCCCTCCTCAACCTCCATCTTTCCAAGGAAGACAATCATAATCTACTCACCCTTTCTTCATAGCTAGCACCCTCCATACCAGGCAACATCCTGGTGAACCTCCTCTGCACCCTCTCTAAAGCATCCACATCCTTCTGGTAATGTGGTGAACAGAACTGCACACAGTGTTCCAAATGTGGCCGAACCAAAGTCGTATACAACTGTAACATGACCTGCCGACGCTTATACTCGATACCCTGTCCGATGAAGGCAAGCATGCTGTATGCCTTATCGACCTGCGTTGCCACCTTCAGGGTACAATGGACCTGAACTCCCAGATCTCTCTGTACATCAATTTTCCCTCGGACTCTTCCATTGACCGTATAGTCTGCTCTTGAATTAGATCTTCCAAAATGCATCACCTCGCATTTGCCTGGATTGAACTCCATCTGCCATTTCTCTGCCCAACTCTCCAATCTATCTATATGTTGCCGTATTCTCTGACAGTCCCTCTCGCTATCTGCAACTCCACCAATCTTAGTATCATCTGCAAACTTGCTAATCAGAACACCTATACCTTCGTCCAGATCATTTATGTATATCACAAACAACAGTGGTCCGAGCACGGATCCCTGTGGAACACCACTAGTCACCTTTCTCCATTTTGAGACACTCCCTTCCACCGCTACTCTCTGTCTCCTGTTGCCCAGCCAGTTCTTTATCCATCTAGCTAGTACACCCTGAATCCCATGCAACTTCACTTTTTCCATCAACCTGCCATGGGAAACTTTATCAAATGCCTTACTGAAGTCCATGTATATGACATCTACAGCCCTTCCCTCATCAATTAACTTTGTCAATTCCTCAAAGAATTCTATTAGGTTTGTAAGACATGACCTTCCCTGCGCAAGACCATGCTGCCTATCACTGATAAGTCTATTTTCTTCCAAATGTGAATAGATCCTATCCCTCAGTATCTGCTCCAAAAGTTTGCCTACCACTGATGTCAAGCTCTCAGGTCTATAATTCCCTGGATTATCCCTGCTACCCTTCTTAAACAAAGGGAGAACATTAGCAATTCTCCAGTCCTCTGGGACCTCACCCATGCTCAAGGAAGCTGCAAGGATATCTGTTAAGGCCCCAGCTATTTCGTCCCTCGCTTCCCTCAGTAACCTGGGATAGATCCCATCTGGACCTGGGGACTTGTCCCCCGAATGCCTTTTGGAATACCCAAAACTTCCCCCTTCCTTATGCCATGTTGACCTAGAGTATTTAAACATCAATCCCTAACCTCCACATCCGTCATGTACCTCTCCTTGGTGTATACCGATGCAAAGTACTCATTAAGAATCTCACCCATTTCCTCTGACTCCACGCATAAATTTCCCTCTTTTGTCTTTTAGTGGGCCAATCCTTTCTCTAGTTACCCTCTTTCTCCTGACATGTGAAATACAGGCTTTGGGATTTTCCTTAACCCTGTTAGCCAAAGATATTTCATGACCCCTTTTAGCCCTCTTTATTGCACGTTTGTGATTCATCCTACTTTCCCGATATTCCTTCAAAGCTTCATCAGTTTTAAGTCGCCTATATCTTATGTATGCTTCCTTTTTCATCTTAGCTAGTCTTACAATTTCACCCGTCATCCATGGTTCCCTAATCTTGCCATTTCTATCCCTCATTTTCACAGGGACATGTCTGTCCTGCACTCTAATCAACCTTTCCTTAATAGACTCCCACATTTCAAATGTGGATTTACCCTTAAACCGCTGCTCCCAATCCACATTCGCCAGCTCCTGCCGAATTTTGTTATACTTGGCCTTTCGGACCACACTCGTCTTTGTCCATGAGTACACTAAAACTTACGGAATTGTGATCGCTATTCCCAAAGTAATCACCGACTGAAACTTCAACCACCTGGCCGGGATCATTCCCCAATACCATGTCCAGTATGGCCCCTTCCCGAGTTGGACTATTTACATACTGCTCTAAAAAACTCTCCTAGATGCTCTTTACAAATTCTGCTCCATCTACGCCTCCAACACTACATGTCCTATTCAATGTTGGGGAAGTTAAAATCTCCCATCACGACCACCCTATTGCTCTGACATTTTTCTATAATCTGGCTACATATTTGTACCTCTACTTCACACTCGCTTTTGGGAGGTCTGTAGTAAAGTCCCAACAATGTTACTGCACCCTTCCTATTTCTTAGCTCTACCCATATTGCCTCAGTGCTCGAATCCTCCATAGTGCCCGCCTTAATCACAGCTGTGATATAATTTCTGACCAGTAATGCAACTCCTCCACCCCTTTTACCCCCCTCTCTGTCCCTCCTGAAGCATCTATACCCTGGGATATTTAGTTGCCAATTTTGCCCTTCCCTCAACCAAGTCTCAGTAATACCAATAACATTATATTTCCAGGTACTAATCCAAGCCCTAAATTCATCTGCCTTACCTGCTGCACTTCTCCCATTAAAACAAATGCACCTCAGACCACCTGTCCCTTTGCGTTCATCATCTCTTCCCTGTCTACTCTTCCCCTTGGTCACAATCAGTTTATTATCTAGTACCTTACTGCCTTTAGTTGTTGCCTCTTTACTGACCTCTAACTTCCTAATCTGGTTCCCATCCCCCTGCCACATTAGTTTAAAACCTTCCCAACAGTGTTAGCAAAAGCACCCCCTAGGTCAATTTGATTTTTCTCGGAGTGGCCAAGCAATAGCTCGAGGATGGGCTCAGTGTCCAATTAAGGATGGTGGGCAGGATAACTAAGCCAGAGGGCCAATGAGAGGCATTTCAGCTTTAAAGCAGCAGGGAGGGAGGGGTTGGGGGTTGGGAGGAGGGGGGGAGAAAGAAGCTGCCATGGCAAGTTAGATGAGGGAGATGCTGGGGCCGCGTGCTCCTTTTGAAATAAAAGAATTGGCCTTGTTGGCTGGGCCATCACTGTGGGGGGGCCTCCACCAAAGGGTGGTCTGTGGCTGCTGCTGCATCCAGGAAACCTGGGGGCTCTCTGGAAAATCTGTGTCTCTATTTGAGGGCCTCATTGGGCTTTAATCGGGGCCTTTGGCTCTGTGTGGATGGGTGGCTCTGCCAGATGCCTGTCTAATCTCTGGGGAAAATTGCCCGAGGGCTGGATAGAATTCCATGTGTGCTTGCCTCTGTTACTGACCCTGGCCTGGGATAGAAATCAAGGCCCTTTTGTCTGTATAGTTCTCCAGATTATTTTTATTTGCTGCTTGTTGTTCAGCCGGAGACTGTCAAATCGAGTATTCAATACTTCAGGAAGCAATCAAGCGTTAATCATTTAGAGTCACTCAAGAATCCTTGAGGATAACTAACATAACAAAGTGACAGTTAGATTTGAATTGTACAAGTGGCATGGAAGTATCAAGTAAATGCAGATAGGCTCTTAAAGGGAAGGAATAGAAACAGAATATGTGGAAAATGCCCAGCAGGTAAGGCACACCTGCACCGAGAGAGAAACAGTTTAATGTTTTAGATCGATGAGTGGGTAAGAAATTTTGGAGAAATCTGGCTTGTTAAAAGCTTCACCTAAGTCGTTATCAGCTGAGCAGCACTTAACTGTTGCTGCAACCCGTGTCCATATATATTTTTTAACACTGATACTTGAAGTCACCCAAAACTCTGCTGCTTAGTGTCCTAAATTCTTGTTCGCCTATCACCTTGTTGCTTGTTGGCCAACGCCAACTCCTGGCTAAACAGTTCTTCAGTTTTGAAATTAGTCTATTTGTTTTCAAATCCCTCCATAGCACACATCTCTCATCTTTGCTTCAGCTGCCATGGCCCTAAGCTCTGCAGTTTCCACGCCAAACCTCTCCACCTTTCCACCTCTCCAGCTGTTTTCCTTAACCCACTTCCATGACTGAACTTTTGACCATCTACCCTAATTGCTCCTTCAGGTAGATCAGTGTCAGAACTTTGGTTTATTATCTCCTGTAAATTGCCTTGAGATACTTTTTTATGGTAAAGGTGCTATGTCAGTACAAGTTTTGGCTGCAGTAGCATAGCAGCCGTAGTAGTAATTGATCATGGACACGTTCCAGATCCATTAATTTTGACTCAAGAATTTGAGGTAAAAAGCAGTCAGTCCATCCATGTGTTGGTGAAGAAACTTGAGGAATGGAAATGTCTTTTGGGCACCTCTGCCTGATGGAATTCCCCCCCCCCCCCATTTGGGATATGTTCGTTGCTGACAAAGCCAGCATATGTGCCATCCCTTGTTGTCATTGAAGTAGTGCTGAGCTTCTGCTCGTGTGGTGAAGAGACTTCTGCAATGCCGTTGAGTAGGGAATTCCAAGATTTTGACTCGAGTGACATTTAAGAAACATCAATACATGTCCAAGTTGGGGTGGTGTGATGGGGAGCAGGTCTTACAAGCGATGGTACTCCTGCCACCTGCTGCCCTTGTCTTTCTATCTTGAGGTCTCGAGTTTGGGAGATGCTTATGGAATATGAGAGGAAATATGTAATATTTTTGCCAGTAATTTTCTGGAGTTGTTTCCAGGCTACAATGAAATATCTCAGTGTGGAGAAAAAAAAGGCGGAGTATGAATTGTTAAAACAAATAGTTATTCAAACATTGCTAAAAGAGAAACCTTTTCTGTACACTTTTAAGCCGACCGCGGAGCCTATAAATAACAGACAATATAAATTTGCTCCACAGTTTTTTTTGAGGTGGTACTAAAATTATGATCCCAGTGGAGACTGATCATTGTAAAAGAGAAATTTGAACTTCTAATTAATAGCTGAAAGAATGATACATCGAGATTTCATGTTTTAGACACTCTGTAACAAATGACTAAAACACTATTAACTAAACACTATCTTTTAGGAAACTTGTTCTTTACACCTCGGAATACAATGACCCCCTTCTTATTCTCAGCCGAACTGAAAAAACACACTTCACAGGTATATTTGTCCTTTATGTGGACATTCAATTTTCCCAAAATCGACTCACGAAGAATCTTGGCTCATGTTCTTTTCCTTTCTCAGTTTAGCAATTTGCAATCTGAGAACTGTCTTTCACAAAATAGGTTTTCTTTTCCTGGAAACGCTTTGTTTAGCCCAAACTTTGCGCCTGTTCCAGCTTCGTTTTAACTCCCCATGAATTTGGTCTTTTCAATCCAAGCGCAAGTTTCTTCCTGCATTCCTACATGGTGAACTGTTATGGATTTGCTTAGTAACAGCAATAACGAGACTTAATAGGGTGTGACCTGGTAGGTAGAAATCTGCTGAGCAACAGCATTCGTCAGTTTTCAAAAGGCCACATGAGATGCGTCTCTCCCAGTAACGAGATTAGAAGGCATTTGGATAGAAACAGATGTGAATAGCTTATTAGTGGAATCAACTTGTATAGACAGTCACTGAAGTATACACACACTAATGCCGGGAGTCAAGGATTTGATAGGGGCAGACAGCCAAATACACAGAAGGCAGAATCGAAGTGGAACAAAGGTAGAATTGCCAGGACCCTCAGAAGCAAGCAGGCCAGTTGATACCCAGCAGCCTCAGAAGCAAACAAGCCATTTCCAGCAGCAGCCTGGGGGCCACATTTTCTATCCAACAGCCTCTTAAGTCTTAGAGCCAAGGCAGTGCAGCAACCTTTTAAAGAAAGTTTAAATATCTTTGCTGGACCAGGACAAGACGTTTCCTGGACTTGATTATCACCCCGGTATTGTATGGCAACTATAATTTGGTTTTAATTGTTAGGGGAAATGGAGAAGTTGTAAGGAGTTCAGGGATCGTAGATATATTTTGGAACAAGGGGTACATTCTACATAAAACGTATATGTTTAGTGGTTCATATGCTTCGCGTAAGATAGTTCTATTTGCGTGTATTTGTCTTTAATTTAACAAATAGTCTTTAATAATCGTTGCACGATGACTGGGCTGGTTATTCTCACTGGGCTTTCACTTGACTCCTAACACCATTCTAAAAAAAAACTATACATCTTCACGAACTGGTGTTCCAAGTTGGGATACCCTTCTAGTTAAATCAGCGTGGCCCGTGACAGAACCACAGAGGCTTTCTTATCCTTTAGCTGCTACCCATCTCCATGATCGAGGTAGAATCCAGAACAGGTCACATGACCCCCTTCATTTCACATTCAATTTAAAAATACAGACCCAAAATATAATTTTATAAACTTCAATTGTAAATTAACAGATTTGCTTGGATTTTGAGAGGACAGTTGATAAAATTTGATTTATATCAGGGTAACTAAGTTGGAGCCAAATGAAGCTTGCAGCTTGTAACAAAATTACATTGAAACCAATTTAGAAAAAGAGTATATGTTGAAAACAGTTGTCCACAGGACATTGAATTCTGGAATGTAGGCCGTTTAACTTTTCACTTTTTTCATAAATGATATGGAGGAACATGCCATAAGGTGTAAGAGCAAAATAGGCGATTTGGTCTGCTTGACCATTGAATCCGATCATGACTGATCTAATATGATCTTCAACTCCAATTTCTTACTCCCCCCGGGGAGAGAACACCAGAGGTGATCGTCTCCCTAGACGCAGAAAAGGCCTTTGACAGAGTCAAATGGAAATACCTCGTAGAGGTACTGGAGCGGTTCGGGCTTGGAATAGAGTTCATCTCCTGGGTAAAATTCCTATACAACGCTCCCATGGCAAGTGTACGGACCAACAACACCAATCCTGATACTTCCAGCTGCACAGGGCACCAGACAAGGATGCCCACTGTCCCCGCTGCTGTTCGCTCTAGTGATCGAGCCACTAGCAATCACGCTCAGAGCAGCAAAAAGCTGGAGGGGGATCCGAAGAGGTGGCAGAGAGCACAGCCTCACTCTATGCAGATGAAATGAAAATCGCTTATTGTCACAAGTAGGCTTCAAATGAAGTTACTGTCAAAAGCCCCTAGTTGCCACATTCTGGCGCCTGTTCGGGGAGGCTGGTACGGGAATTGAACTGTGCTGCTGGCCTTCCTTGGTCTGCTTTAAAAGACAGCGATTTAGCCAATGACCTGCTCCACAAAGCAGCATGGATGGTACCATCTCACTCCTGAAAGTGTTTGGTGCCTTCTTGAGCTACAAACTCAACGTGAGCAAAAGCAAGATCTTCCCGGTACACTCACAAGTGGGGGGGGCAGCACTAATGGGACTGCCGTTTAAACAAGTCCGACACAAATTCCACTACCTGGGGATCCAAATAGCCCATGACTGGAAAGGGATCCACAAATGGAACCTCACCAGTCTGACAGAGGAAGTAAAAAAGGACCTGCAAAGATGGAACACACTCCCACTCTCCCTCGCGGGGCGAGTCCAGATGATCCAAAATGAAAGTACTGCCCAGGTACCTCTTCCTACTTAGATCCATTCCGATCTACATCCACAAGGCCCTTTTGAAAGCACTAGCCAAACTAATCATGGCGTTCGTATTGGGGGGGGGGAAGAATGCTAGGATCCCAAAGAAGGTCCTACAAAAATCAAAATCCAGGGTGGGGCTAGCCCTCCCAAACCTATATTTCTACCACTGGGCGGCGACAGCCGAGCGAATAAGGGGATAGATCAAGCAGCCATAAGCCGAATGGGTACGTGCAGAAGCGGCCTCCTGCATGGGGACCTCCCTCCGGGCGCTCACCACGGCAGCACTCGCATATTCACCCAAAAAACACTCCAGCAGCCCAGTGGTGACAGTCACCCTCCAGTCCTGGAACCAACTATGGCAGCAATTTGGCCTGACCAAAATGTCGGACAAAGCTCCCATCTGCAACAACCATGGGTTCACACCAGCGCTAACTGATGCCACCTTCAAAAGATGAGGACAGGACGGAGGGACACTGACAGTCAGGGACCTATACACGGACGGCAGGATCACAACACTGTATGAACTGACAGAGAATTCCAGCTAGCCAGGGGGAACAAGCTAAGGTACCTACAACTCAAAAAACTTCCTACGGAAGGAGACAAGGACGTACCCACAACCACCACAACAGACATTACTGGAAGAGTTACTGGATGCAAGCATCCTAGATAAAGGGAACTGTAGCGACATGTATGACTGACTGGTAGAAAGGGCCGTCACCGTACTGGACGTAACAAGAAAGAAATGGGAGGTGGACCTGGGGATTGAAATAGGGTGGGGATTCTTGAGCGATGCACTGCATAGAGTCAACTCCACCTCCAGTTGCGCAAGGCTCAGCCTGACGCAGCTAAAAGTGGCTCATAGAGCCTACTTAACAAGAACCCGTACGAGTAGGTTCTTCCCGGAGATGGAGGATAGATGTGAACGGTGCCAAGGAGGCCTGCCAACCATGCCCACCAGTTCTGGTCTTGCCCCAGACTTGCGGGGTAATGGACTTGAGGGTGGAGTCATGTACGAAAGTGGCGGTCTTCGGGGTTTCAGACCAGCCAGATCCTGGGGAGGAGGGTGGATGCCTTTGCCTTTGCCTCCTTGATCACCCACCGTAGAATCCTGTTTGGCTGACTGGCGGTCAACAGCACCACCCAAAGCTGCAGAGTGGCTGTCCGACCTCTCAGAATCTCTCCAAAAGGAGAAAATCAAATTCGCCATCCGAGCGTCAGACGACGGCTTTCACAGAACGTGGGAGCCATTCACCCAATTGTTCCGGGACCTGTTTATGGCCAACGAACAAGCAGAAGGATAGCCAGGTAGCCAAGAATCAGGGGAAAGTAGCCAAAACATGAGAGGGAGAGATAGACCGGGAGAGGGGAGGACGACTGCTAAATCTATGAGGAAAGAAAGGTGAACCACCGGAGGGGTGAGAGGGGGCAGAAGGGGGGGGGGGGGGGGGGGAAGAGGGAAGAGACAGGGAACAATAGAGGAGAAACAGGGAGGTAGGGGAGGGGGGGGGGGGGGAGGCAGGGAAATGATAGCCGGTAGGAGGGCACTGGAAACGACAACAAACTTGGCATCTACAGGAACAGAGAACAAGGAGAATACAGGCGAAAGACGGGACGAACGGCTGAAGCGGAGGTGAGCACGAGACGACAACGGCAGCGAGATCCGTCTGAGAGAAGCAAGTGACAACACCAACACCAGACCCATTCGGGTATTGCCCTCTATAATTGTTTCTCCGGCACCAAATGTATATCTACCACTCCAGTCTCCACCCCCCCACAAACAGTTGCCTACTCATGTGTTGTAAATAATTTTGCCAGTTGTACAGAGTTGTTGCTGTTGAGCTGGGGCATAATACATTACCAGTTATTTTATTTTATTTTTTATTTTATTTTTTATTATTACTTTTTTTGGGTATGTTTGAGTATGCCCTTGTATATATATTCTGTGTACATAGCGGTAAATATACTTTGTTCAAAAACCCAATTAAAAAAATTTATAAACTCCAATTTCCTGTCTTCCATTTATCCCCATCTGATATTCTGGGCTGGGTTCTCCAGTCCCCCAGCCGCGTGTTTCTCGGCAGCGCGATGTTCGCTGGTGGCGTGATTCTCTGTTCCCACCTTTGTCAATGGGATTTCCCATTGAAGACCCCCCCCCATGTCACCAGGAAACCCATGGGTAGGGGTGCACTGCTGACGGGAACAGAGAATCCCAATGGCCGGAGACTGAAGCCCATACGTAAAATTTGCTGTTGGTGGCCAACATTGTGACAAGGTGATGTGTATAAAGGTGAATGGTAACGTTGGGAAGAATTCAAATACGCACATAATAACACAGACCTCGAGTACATTGTGAAAGTATGTTCATTAGTAAAACTTGGAAGACCTAATAGATTCTGAGTGATTTCTGATTATTTGCGGACATTTTTCTATTGGGGCGATTTTGAGTCCGCATTCACCGTCAGAAAAATCGTGCAAGAGCCAGGAAACTAGACTCTTGCCGGCGAGATCTCGTCTCTCAATTTTCTCCGCTTCTCGCCGATGATGTTATGAGGCCCCAGCCCCAATATATTTTCATACATTTAAATATCATTAAAGGGCTTCCCAGCCACATGAACTCTCTTTCTCTCTCTCTCTCTCTCTCTCTCTCCCCCCCCCCCCCCCTCCTTCACTGTCTCCAACCTTAAAAAGTACATTGATCTGCTGAAGAAGGTTGAGAAAAGACAGCAACATCATTCAGGGATTTAGGGATTTAAGTCATGGAGAGATTTGTGAAGCTAAACTTGAGAATGATAAATTATGGATTCATGAGTATGCTACTTCAGACATCAGAAAATTCAAAAGAAGAGTTACTCTGGAAAGTTAGAAGGGGAGAGTGCAGTCAAGTCTGATTCTGTGCTTTTTATAAAATTGTTAATTACTATTTGTTAAGTTTTTAAAGTGTGCTCCCATAAAGGATTAAATCAATGTTTCAAAGTATATTTAAATTTTTCCCTCTTACTAATATATGGAACATTCTGGCTTGTGGTCAATCATTACTTAATATCAAGCACAGTACAATTGCAGCTAGTCTCGGGCAAATCAATTTTCAGCCAAATAATTTTGTTATAATCTCCTTTTCCTTAAAGATTTAACATTTATGCAACTCCTTTTCACATCTGTCAAGCACTCCAGCTTTGAAATGCAGTTCCTGTTCTGAAAGGTTAATCAGAATTAAGTAAGGGTTTTGAAATTAGTTCCTCAAAGGATGAAATCTTCAGGTCTCCCCCTCCCCCGTTTTTGGAAGGTATGAACATATTAATGTATGCAAATGCTTCAGTACTTGATTTTATATGATGATTTTCAATAGTTCACACAAAAGTAGTTGACAGTAATCTAGGCAAACACAGTGACCATTCTCTGCTATCAGTTTCCTGTATTTGTTTAACATTTCGCCTGAAGGATGGCATCTCTGATTGTGTCCCACTCTCTCAGTGCTGTATATTACACTTGCGTGTCAGCCGAGATTATGTGCTCAAATTGCTGGATTTAATCCTGCCAGCCTTCTGATCTGGAGGCAAGAATACTACCAGTTGAACCAAGGTTAGAAACAAGTGTAATTTTGAGGTTGGGGTTCAATATGGGCAGCGCGGTAGCACAGTGGTTAGCACAATTGCTTCACTGCTCCAGGGTCCCAGGTTTGATTTCGGCTTGGGCCACTATCTATGCGGAGTCTGCACGTTCTCCCTGTGTCTGTGTGGGTTTCCTCCCACAGTCCTAAGATGTGCAAGTTAGGTGGATTGGCCATGCTAAATTGTCCTTGGTGTCCAAAAAAGTTAGCTGGGGTTACTCGCTTACAGGGATAGGTGGAGGCATGGGCTGAAGTAGGGTGCTCTTTCCAAGAGCCGGGGCAGACCCGATGAGTCGAATGGCCTCCTTCTGCACTGTAAGTTCTATGATTCTTATGATGAAGTTAATGCATAAAAATATTTGTCACTTGACAAACCGTATGCACTTCCTATTGTTATGACTTGACATTTAAATGTAAAATGAGGCGTTAATTTTGAAGTAATCGTAATTATCATTATTATGCACCATGTGGTATTGCCTGCAGAGATGTTATGCATAACAAAAATTGATTTTTAAAAGATAGTTCAACCTTCAGAAAGGTTCAACTTGTTTGAATTTTTTTTTGCCATTGTCGGGGTTTCCTTATGTGGTTTATGAAAATACCCATTTAATCCCTTCTGTAGCTGAATGCATAATAAAACTGTTCATAGGGTGGCATGGTGTTGCAGTGGTTAGCACTGTTGCCCCCACAGCACTGAGGACCCTAGTTTAGTCCCGGGTCACTGTCCATGTGGAGTTTGCACATTCTCCCAGTGTCTGAGTGAGTCACACCCCCACAACCCAAAGATGTACAGGGTGGGTGGATTGGCCAAACTAAGTTGCTGCTAAATTGGGAAAATGAGAAACAAATTCTAAAAAGCTGTTCATGTTATGGTTATACCTCACTCAATTACATTTGCCAGTCCATCTATCTTTTCTGCACAGAATACTTTATGTAGTTTTCAAACACTCTCAATCACTAAAAGTCTTCATAATAAAAATCAACTACACAATGTGCAGTATTTCCTATGGGGATTATCATAATAACATTTGTGACAAGGATTCTTTATGTGCTCAAAAACCTCATGGAGAGTAACAACAAAATTTCAATTCCCAAATGAAATTAATTCTGTATATCTACACATGATAGTTTCCATAAATGACAGTTTCTTAATTGGGATCTTTTAAAAATGATTTACTAAACCATTACATTCTCCGTGTAAGAAAGAAATAAGTAAAATTGCTTTCTCATTCTCATGATGTTCCAAAGTGGTTCAGTGTCAATAAATTGCTTTTCAAGTGGAGTCATTAACAATCTTGGCTGCATCGTGGACAAGATCCCATAAATAGAGAATCAGTTGAAAGACCAAATAACCATTTTTGGTGGTGTCCTTCTTGAAGGCAGTTCCATAAACATTGGAGCAAAACTCCTGCAAAATCAGCTTTGATGGACTGGATCCTGTGTCCATGTGGCCATAAAGCTACTCCCCCCCCCCCCCCCCCCCCCCCCAGGTCCTGTATTCTCAACTCTCAATGTTGAGAGTTGGCCAATGTTCTAGGGGAGGACAAAGAAAATGCTTCAAAGACACTCTGAAGGTCTCCTTGAAACACAGCAGTGTTGACATTATTGGCTGGGAGAAGCTTACTACCAATATTCAAAATGATGGCAAGTTGTCCATCAAGCTGCATCACGCTTTGAATCACTAAGTCATCATGATGAAACAGGGTGGCAGCAGACAAAGAAATCCTGCACTCTGGATCTTACTGCCTTGTGGGGCATTCTGCCCCATGTGCCCAAAGGTATGCAGATTGATAATCGGTCTGCTCAATCCCAGGAAGAACAATAGCAGAAACTCACAATCATGAGTCGACGCAATCCTCTCATTGAGGGATATATGAAGTGACAGCTCCCATGCTCTGTTGATGTAGCTTGAAGCAAAGTAGAAGAACAACATCAGACAGTGGTGTACTGGATATGTTCCTAGATTTGTCGGTCAGGTTCTAGGCTAATAATCCAGAGAGTCTCAGTCGAATTCTCACCATGACAAATGTGAATTCTCACCATGACTTTGTAGAATCATCGAATCACTACAGTGCAGAAGGAGCCCATTTGGCCCATCGAGTCTGCACTGACCCTCTGAAAGAGTACCTACCTAGGCCCATGCCCTAACCCAGTAACCCCACATAACGTTTTGGACATAAAGTGGCAATTTAGCATGGCCAATCCCCCCCCCCCCCCCCCCCCCACCCACCCACCCACCCACGGCTGCCACCTCCGGGAGAACCCTAATGTTGACCCTCTTAAGGCAAACTTTATTTTCTCAAGACTAAGAAACCCAGCCATGTCGCTAATCTCGGGGCCTTCGAGTCCCTCCACATTAATAAGATCTGTTTCCAGGCTACCAAGGAGGCAAAGGCCAGGACGTCGGCCTCTTTCGCCCCCTGAACCCCCGGATCTTCCGACACTCCAAAGATCGCTACCTCCGGACTCGGCACCACCCATGTTTTTAGCACCGTGGGCATTGTCTTAGTAAAACCCTGCCAAACCCTCTAAGCTTCAGGCATGCCTAAAACATGTGGACATGATTTGCTGGGCTTCCCACACACCTCGTGCACCTATCCTCTACCCTGAAAAACTTGCTCATCCTAGCCACTGTCATGTGTGCCCGGTCCACTACCTTAAATTGCATCAGGGTAAGCTTGGCACATGATGAGGATGCATTAACCATGCTTAGGGCATCCACCCATAGACCCACCTCTGTCTCTCCTTCTAGCTTGTCCTCCCACTTGCCCTTAAGTTCCTCCACCGGAGTTTCCTCCGCCTCCAAAAGCTCCTGATAAATATCTGATACGTTCCGTTCTCCCACCCAGGTACTGGAGACGACTCTATCCTGTATCCCCCATGTCGGCAGCAGCGGAAAGGCCGGCACCTGTTTCTCAGGAAGCCGCGCACCTGCATATACCTAAAACCATTCCCTGCTGGCAATTTACATTTATCCTCCAAAGTTTTCATGCTGGGAAAGCTCCCATCTATAAACAGATCCCCCATCCTTCTAACTCCTGCCCGCTGCCAACTTTGGAATCTAGCCGACCCGGTACAAACCTGTGGTTATAAATCGGGGTCCAAATTGATGCTCCCTCCACTCTCTTATAAATCCTCCACTGCCCTCAGAGCCGCCACTACCACCGGACTTGTGGAGTATCGGGCCGGTGAGAATGGCAGAGGTGTCGTTACCAATGTTCCCAGACTGGTGTCTTTACAATGACGTCGCCTCCATCGGCTCCCATGCCGACCCTCCCCCACTTCCTGATCATGGCTATATTAACCAACCAGTAGTAACTGCAGAAGTTCGGCAGCGCCAAACCACCCTACCCCCGACTGTGCTCCAGCAACACTTTCTTCATTCGCGGGGTTTTACCCGCCCACACAAAGCCCAAAATAATCTTATTCACCCGCTTGAAAAAGGCCTTGGGGATGAAGGTGGGGAGGCACTGAAAGACAAACAGAAATCTGGGGAGGACCGTCATTTTCACGGTCTGTACCCTCCCCGCTAGTGATATCTTTTAAAGTCCCCTTCCATTTGTTCTACCAATCAGGATTGATTTAACTTGTGTACTATCTCCTATTTCCGGGCCACCTGGATTCCCAGATATCGAAAGCTCTTCCATACCATTCTCAGCGGCAGCTCTCCCAGTCTCTACTCCTGCCTTCTTGCCTGGATTGCAAACATCTCGCTTTTCCCCATGTTCAATTTATACCCCGAAAAATTGCCAAATTCCCCAAGATTCGCAATACTTCCCCCATACCCTCCAATGGGTCCGAAATGTACAAAAGCAGGTCATCTGCATAGAGCGAGACCCAGTGCTCCACCCCCCGGAGCTCTCATTCTTGAGCGCAACCATAGCAGATCAGCACAGAAATCGGATTGTAGCCACTAACAGAAAATCATGTAAGCCTTTCATCATCTATTCATTCGGGAAGGCTGTTTCATGCACAACTTGTAATGAAGTTACTTTGACGATCCCACTCAGTTTTTGGTAGAAAACCATGCTTTAGGCCTAGGGCAGCACGGTGGCGCAGTGGTTAGCACTGCAGCCTCACGGCGCCGAGGTCCCAGGTTCGATCCCGGCTCTGGGTCACTGTCCATGTGGAGTTTGCACATTCTCCCCGTGTTTGCGTTGGTTTCGCCCCCACAACCCAAAGATGTGCAGGCTAGGTGGATTGGCCACGCTAAATTGGGAAAAGTGAATTGGATACTGTAAATTTATTAAAAAAAAGAAAAGAAAAAGAAAGCCAGGCTTTCTGATTTGCTTTGGTAAGGACAAGTTATAAAAGACCTCTTATAATAGATTGCTGTGTACTGTGATTCTGATGGACTAACTTGACTGTTGTGACAAAGATCCAAACCCTACCAGAAACCTGAAGGCACACATTGACAGAAAGCATTGGATGTTTTAGATTGCAGAGTTGCACCCACTTCTGCCTTTGTGTGCTTGATTTTGGTATTGAGGAAGACCATGGCCATTTGTAATTACTTTTACAGATTTGATAACTGCATATAATATCATGCTATCTAATGCTGAGAAAAGCTGTGGAGTATTAGGATCCCGGACGAGCCCCCAATTTTTGTTAGGATCCTGGACGCGAACCTAAATATTTGCAATTTGTAAAATTGTGAGGAAATGTTACTGCACCATAGGAGTGGTAACACTGATCCATAGGTATTTTTAATGTTAAAATAAAACTTTAAACACAGAATTAACCACATTAACAACAGTCAAATGATTTAACAGTTCTTAAGTAAAAGGAGAAACTTTACCTTCCTAAACCTGCCTCTGTATTCCAATGAAGTAAATCAATATATATTAAATATATCTCATGAATAAAGTTAACATCCAGGCGTCTACTTGCTTTTTTCTGTACAGAATCATTGGAGAGAAAACATTTCGGGACCAAAACTGAAGTACCAATGTTCAGATTAAAAGAGAACGAACTTTTCATGTAGACCTGGCTCCTCCCGTTAATCACATCATCTGTTCTCAAAGCATAAGATATTCTTCTGTCTCCTCCCATAAATGTCCCATGACCTGTTTATGCAGGACCAAACACAATATCCCTCATCAGTTATCTGCACCCCAGTTGTCTTGTAAATGTCAACAATATTCCATTAGCAGAACACTTCGTGCAAATACAATGATCACCTCACTTTTGCAGCCCCTTAATTACAGCTTCAGCAGACATGCTGTCTGTATGCATTTAACCCAGGCTTTAATAACATTACCACAAAAAATATATAAAATATGACAATTTATTACATTCATCACAGTAGCCAGAAGCCGCCATGGCAGACAGATGTGGCTTAAATGGTTGGCAGTGGGTGCTAAGTACACAAAAGTCAGTAATGGGGAATTTTTCTAGGATGCCACAGAAACCGATTGGACTAATTGCATAAAACCTAAGCATCCAGGTTCATCAGGTGGTTAACCATTTCTGTTACCAGAACTGTCTGGGAAAGGAAGGGGAGGTTTTTGATAAAGCTTCAGGATCTATATTATGTGCACTTTGTTTTAGATCAGCTGGAGAATCTTCAGGTATGGCACATAGTGTGGCAGATTAAATTGTGTGAATAATGATTTGCTTGTGACTTCAGGTCTCATGTCTGCTATGTTGCAGAAGAAGGCTTTCTTCACGCAAGGAAAATCGCTTACTAGCTTAGGAATGTAGACGTGTAAAATGTTGAGGACAAGAGTGAGATTTTCCCTCCTGTCCACCAAATAAAGACTAGTGCTTATGTGGTATAGGTGGTTCATCAATCATTCATTTTAAGAGGAAATGTTTGTTTGGGAAAAGAGGAACTGTAGAATTGAAGTATGATAGATTTCTGAAGGGAATTGCCAGGATCAAACTGGGCAAAAGCTTTGAATTGGTGACTGGTGTTATTGCTTAGGAATGGGGTTTGGAGTAAAAAGGAAAGTCGAATGTGGTTTTTAACTCAAAGGATACGTTAGCGTTGAATTTCAATCTGTTCACTTCAATGAGCTCGTTGAAGTGAACAGATTGAAATTCAATGCTTCAATTTGATGAGAAGCTGTGTTGATATTTTTCTAGAGAACTGATTTGTTGGGGTTCATTCACATTTTCTTTGTTTCTCAAAGTAGTTTTGTTCATAACTTGCAGTTGAATTTATGCTTGTCGACTTAAAGCTTATAATCATTATTTGAAAGAGGAACTGGCTTTGTTTGCACCTATATTGCAGGTTGGGTTCCTGAGTTTTAATGTATTTAAACTATAAAGCACCATTACTCTTTCCCTATCTTCCCATCCCATACACATAACCATGTAAAATATTACACCGTATACATGTTTGGTTTGATTTTATCTTACTAGTTTACGGGGATAGGGCTAGAGCGGATGTGTGGGCTGAAGGAGGAAGCTCTTTCCAAGGACTGATGCAGACTCGATGGGCTGAATGGCCTCTTCTGCACTGTAGGGCTTCTATGATCTTCATAGTTGAGTTACAAGTTGCTGAATTCCACGGTAATGTTTTCCATGGTGGAAGGTACCAATGTAGTATCTGTTTTTGCATTCTCTTTCATTGATTTACTTTTCAGTCTTTAGGCTTTTATACTGTTTGATAGTACACATTCAAATATCGGAACCACTCAAGACTAGGATTATTGTGGCTAAGTGGGAATGTAAATAAGCGCAGTCAGTAGTTTATAAGAGTTGAAATTGATCGGGGCTGATGTACAAACTGCTGCGAAGATTTGGTAGTTCAGATTACCGCGAGTTCGGCACTTGGGAAGTGTTACCATATTGAACATGCTACCTCCCACTGATTTGTGAACTCGGGCAGAGGTTGCAACTTCGTCAATCTGTGAACTCCTTACTGATAGGAAACTTAAAAGAAAAAGACGCGGAAGAGAAATAAAACCTCGAATGAAAATCTGAAGAGCTGAATAATTTACTGAACATTTCCAGTTTTGAAATTTTTTATTTTGTTTTTCTCTTGGTCTCTTTTATTTTGAAAATCTTCTAAGTTTTCTTGGGTAATTCTTATCGTTTCTGCCTCCTGTCCCCTATCCTGTGCCTCCTCAACACACTTCAACTTGAACTTAAGTTAAACTCTTTTAAAATTTCTATTAGCATTGCAGTACCACGATACAAACGGCAACATTTTTTTAAAGTTTAGAGTATCCAATTCTTTTTTTTTCCAATTAAGGGGCAATTTAGCTGGCCAATTCACCTACCCTGCACATCTTTGGGTTGTGGGGGTGAGACCCATGCAGAACACTGGGACAATGTGCAAACTCCACAAGGACAGTGACCTGGTGCGGCATAGAACCTGGGTCCTCAGAGCCACGAGGCAGCAATGCTAACCACTGCACCACCGTGCCTTTCTATACATGGCAAAGTTTGGATGAAGCAAACATCTTTTAATATTTTAAAAAGGTTCATCAACCTGAAAGGTTAATTGTGTTTCTGTGCATAGATGCTACCTGGCTAGCTGAGTATTTCCAGCATTTTCTGTTACAGTTTCAGAGTTCTAATATTTGCAGCATTTTGTTAAATAATTCAAATTCAATCAATTAAATAAATGTGGAGTGATAAACTAATTAGTAGTTGTTGTTTCCCACACCGTGTGGTGCAGGAAGCAGACTTTCATTTGTTTCCAGAGCTAGTTTTTCCCTGGGACAGGTCACGGGTCTGTCACCAGAGGCTTTAGCTTGAGGGGAGCCACTCCAAATCGAGCATGGCCGACCAGGAGTGTCCCACTCTTACCGCCTGCCATTAACGTGTACTGGGCGGAATTTGCAAGTTGATACTCAACCTGTTGTGCCACATTATGAATGCACCTTCAGTGACCGTCAGGTCCTGGGGTGGGTCTCGGACCCCTGACGTGGGACTTGAACCCGGAATGTCTAGCTCCGAGGCAGTGTCACTGCACCACAAGACCTGCTAATGTTAGTGATGCTGACCATGAAACTATGGGATTGTCTTAAAAACACACATGGGACCCATTATTCCTATTGTTTTGTTTCCTGTCTGCCAACCAGTTTTCTATCCATTTTAATACACTACCGCTAATCCCATGAGTTTTAATTTTGTAGGCTAATCTTTAATGTGGGACTTTGTCAAAAGCCTTCTGAAAGTCCAAATAAACCACATCCACTGGCTCCCCTTCATTAACTCTATTAGTTACATCCTCGAAGAATTCCAGTCGATTTGTCAACCATGATTTGCCGTTCATATATCCATGCTGAATCTGTCCAATCCTGCCACTGTTTTCCAAGTGCTCTGCTGTAATATCCTTGATAATGGATTCTGAGGGCAGCACGGTGGCACAGTGGTTAGCATTGCTGCCTACGGCGCTGAGGACCCGGGTTCGAATCCCGGCCCTGGGTCACTGTCCGTGTGGAGTTTGCACATTCTCCCCGTGTCTGCGTGGGTTTCACCCCCACAACCCGAAAGATGTGCAGGATAGGTAGATTGGCCACTCCAAATTGCCCCTTAATTGGAAAAAATAATTGGGTACTCTAAATTAAAAAAAAAAGATAATGGATTCTGAAATTTTTCCCACAACCAGCATTCGACTTACTGGTCTATAATTCCCTGTTTCTCCCTATCTCTTTTTAAATAGTGGTGTCACATTAGCTACCCTCCAATTTGAAGGAACTTCCTGAAGTACTCTGGGATGTAGATTATCAGGCCTGGGAATTTATCAGCCTTCAATCCATCAATTTCCCGAATACCATTTCTTATTCATACTGATCGCTTTCAGTTCCTCTCTCTCACTAAACCCTGTGATCCCCAAACCCTGTGTTCCCCAACATTTTTGATATGTTATTTGTGCACTCCTTTATGAAGCCAGAACCCAAGTATGTATTTAGTTGGCCAGCAATTTCTTTGTTTTCCATTATAAATTCCCCTGCTTCTGACTGTAAGACATTGGTCTTCGTCAATCTTTCTCTCTTCACATTACTACAGAAACTTTTTTATGCTTAATTTTTATGCTCAAATTTCGGACTTCTAACTAGAAACTCCTGACTCAGAGACAGAGTTCTACCAACTAAGGCCACGAGTAAAGCTGAATATGATGAATTATTATAGTAGAGTTATTTTTTTATGTGATTCAAACCTTTCCATGTGCAGCAAGACCTGGGCAACATTCAGACTTGGGCTGATAGGTGGCAAGTAATATTCATGGCACACAAGTTCCAGGCAATGATAAGCTCCAACAAGAGAATCCAACCTTCTCTCCTTGACATTCCCTTTATCATTACCATCGCTGTATCCCCCATCATCAACATCTTTGGGTTTATCATCCTCCAGAAAAGGAACTGACCCAGCCATATAAATACTGTGGCTACCAGAGCAGGTCAGAGACTGGGAATTGTGCAGCGAGTAACTTCACCTCCCGACTCCACAATACCTGGTCATTATCTAACAGGGACAAGTCAGGAATGTGACGGAGTGCTCTCCACTTGCTTGGATGAGTACAGCTCCAACAATACCCAAGCTCGACACCATTCAGGACAAAGCAGTCCACTTGATTGGCACCTCATCCCCCACCTTCAGAATTCAGTCCTTCCACCACCAATGCTTAGTGGCAGCAATATGTACAATCCACAAGATACAATGTCGCAATTCACCAAGGCTCCCTCAACAGCACCTTCCAAACCTGTGATCTCTACCACCTAGAAAGACAAGGGCAGCAAACATTTGGGACCTCCATCTGCACGTTCCCCTCCAAGCCACATGCCGTCTGGACATGGAAATATATCGCCATTCTTTTACTGTTGCTGGGTCAAAATCCTGGAACTCCCTCCCTTACAGCACTGTGGGTGTTCCTACTCTACATGGACTGCAGTGGTTCAAGAAGGCAGCTCACCACCACCACCTTCTCGAGGGCATTTAGGGATGGGCAGTAAATGGTGGCCGAGCCAGTGACATCTACATCCCATGAAATAATGAAAAGATAAATCTGAACCAGCCAAAGATTCTTACAGCTGAATACATAAGCATGTGTGTCCCAACCTTGATTTGAAAAATTGTGCATTTTCCGTTGCACATGACACGGGAAATGAGGTAATATATTCTGTACGTTTTTTGTTGTGGCACTATCTTTTGCATTGTGCCAATGATAAGAGGGCATTATAACCGGATCAATTTCACAGAAACCCCATTTTCCCAAAGATAAAGAAACCATATTGAAGAGCCAATTCATTGTTTTGACGTTGTGCCTGAATTGTAATAATTGCTTCAGTTAACTTATGAAGCCCTGTAAAGAACTTGGATGGTCTACTAAAATGCCTTTAAATTCATAACAATCAATTTTCTACCAGCATGAGAAGTTGTGCAACAGGATACAATGACTGCTGCCACATGGGTTACTCTCAAATACACTTAATACTGTGACACATGTTCAGCAAAATTAAGGTAATCGAATTTGGGTGACGGGGTGTGTTGAAAGACAGAAAAATTAAAAGCCTCTGCTCCTTACCTAAAATTAGAGCCATGCAGAATAGAAAATCAGATGCATTTATTTAATGGTTTGTGAATTACATTATTGAGAAAGCTCCATGCTGCCTTGAATTAATGTTCAAATGTAACAGGGTTTTGCTCTCATAATTGATCGAGTGCCATGTTTTTGAGAACACCTATTGATCATTAGGGGCGGCCCGGTGGCTCAGTGATTAGCGCTGCTGCTTCGCAGTGCCGCGGACCCAGGTTTGATTCTGCCCTTAGGTGACTGTGTGGAGTTTGCACTTTCTCCCCGTGTCTGCGTGGATTACGTCCGGGTGCTGTGGTTTCCTCCCATAGTCCAAAGATGTGCAGGCTAGGTGGATTGGCCAGGCTAAATTGGACCTTAGTGTCAAAAGAAGTGTAGGTTAGTGGATTGGCAGAATCAATACACAAGGTTAAGGGAAGGGGGGGGGGGGGGGGGCGGCTAGATAAGTGCTCTTTTGGGGGTTCGGTGCAGATACGATGGTGGCTGCCTTCTGTACTGCAGGGACTCTCGGGATTATGTGATGTTGAGTTCTGTGCTCTTAAGCATCATGCTAATGAAACAATAGAATGAAACTGATTTTGCGCATTTTGTTTGGGGATGAATAATTGTATGAGCAGCATAAAATACATTAATCAAGAGTGCTTAAAGTATCAGCAGTATACAAATAGTTTATCACTTTCCTCTGCTATTCAGTTGATTTCAGGAAATGGAGAGCCAGTCTGCCTGGATGACGGAATGCATGCCAGTAAAAATAAATCCCTAAGTAATAAAATGAATTACAAAAAGGAATGCCAGTAAGCATCCTGAATCATCACTTTCTCCATTACTGAGATATAACATAGAGAGAAAATCCTGTGCTCCACACTGTGGTAGTATGACAAGTGCTTCCTCCTGGTTCCCCTCATTTATGTAATTGTTTTCATTGTCTGTGGCTTTCTGATTTTATTTCCATTACAGTGCTCCATTCTGAGTTCACTGCGAGCCTGTGTGCCCCAGGTTTGCCAATGTATCTGAATCCAGGAAGTGCTATTCCAAATGGTGGTTAGAAGTCACCGTCCACAACAGATGTAGAAGAGTGGATTTGCTAAGTGTTTGGTCATTCAGAATTGCGAACTCACATTTATGGAAGCTGTTCATGATGCTTATCCTCATGATTGTCCCCAGGCATTAAGTCATGTACTGCATCCACTGTTACCAGAATCGATGCATTCAATTATTTTCTTCAAGCGGAATGAAAGCATTGTTCCTTGAATGATTGTATAATCTCCAGTGCTGAAGATAGTGCTTGTGGATAGAAACACCACTTCATGTTGCAAGGATATAGCTGTGGTTTTATCATAGAATTTACAGTGCAGAAGGAGGCCACTCGGCCCATCGAGTCTGCACCGGCTCTTGGAAAGAGTACCCTACCCGAGCTCAACACCTCCACCCTATCCCCATAACCCAGTAACCCCACCCAACACTGACGGCAATTTTGGACACTAAGGGCAATTTATCATGGCCAATCCACCTAACCTGCACATCTTTGGATTGTGGGAGGAAACCGGAGCACCCGGAGGAACCCACGCACACATGGGGAGGATGTGCAGACTCCGCACAGACAGTGACCCAAGGCGGAATCGAACCTGGGACCCTGGAGCTGTGAAGCAATTATGCTATCCACAATGCTACCGTGCTGCCCGTTTTGGCCTGCAGAATTGTATCATAACAAAATGTAACGTTTCTGTGATAACCACCTCCGTGTTCTACTTCTGTCAAAATTGAACCTGACAATCGAATGCCCATTGAATTGGCACAGTGGCATTGTCACTGGACTAGTAATCTACAGACCCAGGGCCCGGGTTCAGATTCCACCATGGCAGATGTGAAATTGGAATTCAATGAAAAATTATCTGGAATTAAAAGTCTAATAATGACCATGAAACCGTTGCCATTGTCGAAAAAACCCATCTGGTTCACTAATGCCCTTTGGGGAAGGAAATCTGCCACCAGTGCCTGGCCTGGCCTACATGTGACTCCAGATCCACAGTGGTGTGGTTGACTCTCAAGTGCCCCCTGCAATAGAGGACAATTAGGGATGGGCAATAATTGCTGATCCAGTCAGCGATGCCCACATCCTGTAAATCAATTATTAAAAATTATTATATTCAGCAATGATTTGCTGGAGGGGTAAGTCTAATACCATCTATCCATTACCCGAATAGGTTTAGGCTTGGCTTTTACATATTTTTGCACGCTGCGTTGCTAAAAGTGCAAGCTGATAACATTGCAGTAAAGAAAATTGGGTACCAAGGACTTGAGTGAATAGGCCAAGCAAATGTACGCTCCCGAACCAACTGGATTGCAGGAATATGGTGGAAGTGTAAATTGGGAATGGGTGAATACAAACCCCGTAGAAGAGAGCGAAATGGAAAAAGGGGAGGAAAGATTGGATTCAGAGAAAGAGGGGGAGAAAAAAAGGGACAGAGAGGTTAAGCAATTTTTGAAGTATGTTTGAAATTCTCCCGTTAACAATCGAAACTTAAGGAATGGGTGCCAGAGTGGTTCGACTGGAAAAGGAAGATTAATCTTGTAAAGCTAATGATTGCTGCAACAATTTTATTTCCATTTATTGAACAGATAATTACAACTTGGAATGTAAATGTTTGTAAAACACTTGTGACCCAGACAGAGGACACTTGAGTGAAAATTGTCCATATCTTAAAAATGCAATTCCATTTCTGTAACTAGGAGAATGAAGGTCGAATAGCTGCTCAATGCGATACCATTGAAAAGTCTCCGATTAGATTTTCTTCTTTACTTAGTTAGACATGTAGCACATCAATTGCGTGGGGAGATTTCCATCAACCTCAAAACCTTAATGTGGCCTTTTGGAAATAACATTTACTCAAATGTATGCTTTTTATCCTCTTTCAGATGGCTCTCCATCACATGCCATCCCATTGTCTAGAGGAGAATCATATTGACTGGCCTCTGACTAGGATCACCACCTTTTACAAAATCTAAAACTGATCTGAGGCCAGGTGGGGTGTGGGGCTCGGTCTTTTTATCCTGAAGGTTTCTTCAGGGCTGGTCAACATCAACTGAAAACCATAGCAAGCAATGCCTCATTATTCAGCGACACACAAGTAAATAGGGAAAAACGTAGGATTTTTATTCTGAAAGTAGGACTCCTGTGTGCGATTTATTCATATTTGAATTTCTGGACACGCAGCAGAAGAAGCAGGCGATTTGGTCCAAATGCTGACAGGCAGCAACTCTTATCTTCACCAGTGATACTCTTGACTTTGCTCCTAATGACATGTGAGATTTATCTGGAGGGATTTGTCAGCTTTGATTTTCAATTTTTAAGTAAGTTATTTTCTGGTTGGCACAGGATTTGCCAATAATGAATTCAAAGCTTGGCAAAGGTTAGAAAATAAACCGAGCACCACACAACTTTTCTGTAAAGTTTATGGACCTTATTTTGATTCCCCGATTTACGCGATACTCTTTGTTACTCTTTTGAACTTTGGTCTGAACTTGGTATTGTTTGCACTATGCCTTTTGATGTCTATATTTTAAAAAAATTTAAGGGGTACTTCAGCATGACCAATCCACTGTAAGCTTTGAAAGAGCTTTGACAAAGGGTCATCTGGACTTGAAACGTTAGCTCTTTTCTCTCCCTCCAGATGCTGCCAGACCTGCTGAGATTTTCCAGCATTTTCTCTTTCGTTTCAGATTCCAGCATCCGCAGTAATTTACGTTTATTTTATGTAAAGGATCCCATAACTGTTCTTCCAACAACAGCAGGGTAGAATTTTAAAAGAGGCTGCAACAGCAAATTTCATTTGTAAAACCTGCAAAAACAGCCTGTGGTAATTCATAGGTATAAGGAAAAAGGTGGATGTTAATTTACAAGGAACTTGGAAGTCCTTTTGATGAAGAAACATTGTGTTGTAGGAGGTTAGAAGAAAGGTGAGGTCATGTCATAGAGCAATTTCAACGTATTGCTGAAAATTTAAATAGGAGACAATATGGAGCCAGCAGCTAATGTAGGTTGGTGAGGACCGGGTTGAATGCTAATGAAGACATGGTTTGGAATAATTGTGGTTCAGTGCAATGGTTCAATATCTTCGGGCAGCGGGGGATGGCAATATACGTAGCCTTGCCCAGCGAGAACAAATATTAAAAGGCAACCGTTGACAACCTCAAGATATTCTCAGCACGTTTATATGCTGCCTACCATGGTGGTGCCTATAATTGCCCGCAACACCTTCAACTGCAGTCTAACCACGTACAAAGTCAACATTGCTTCCTTGTTTTTGTATACTCAACCTCTAGGTACAAAACAAAGAATTGACGCAATGCAATGAATTCATGCTGTGCTTACCCAGTTCTCAGGTAGAAAGACCCAAGAAGAGCAGTCCCAAGTGACCATAAATAAATAATGTGATGATATCTCTGGCCTGTTTGCACAATCTGTGGGGAAAGGAAGGATATTTGCCCCATGTTGCACTGTATGTAACATTTAGAAGACTTGCCGCTATTGAAATGTTCTGGCTGTATCCGGTACATTTTAACAGCAGGTTTAAAAAAAAACTCATGTAGCCCACAAAGTGAATTTAACATTTTGTTTATTTGTCTGTATTGACAGTAGCATTCTTAAGTCAAGGCCAGCACATTGACAGTAGCATTCTTAAGTCAAGGCCAGCACGTTGGCATCTTGAAAGATGAGTTTTTAAACCTCTAGTATCTTTATATTTGTCATGTTTCTTTGTAACCTGAAACAAATGGTTGAAAGGTGATGTACTGCTGTGTGGCCTGCAGTGAATGCTGACATCCCCACGTGATTGCAAGTGGCCACTTAATAATGCTTATTATTTGGCCATCATCTTCTTATTGCAAGTTTAGCTACCATTAGGCAACGACCTACAATTCAACAATTCACTCCAATCTTTTCATAAAAAATCTTTTAACATTTATTTTCTTTGCCAATATATCTACCTTCATTTTTATTGACTCATTTGTGAATGTTGTTGGTAAAGCCAGCATTTGTTATCCATCCCTAATTGCCCTTGATAGCACTTTAGCGTCAACCACATTACTGTGGGCATGTAGTCATGTGTAGGTCAGACCATGGAAGGATGACAATATCCTTTCCAAAAGGACATTGGTGAACCAGATGTTTTTTTTAATGACAAATGATAATTTTATGGTTACCATCACTGAGTCTAGGGGCGGGATTCTCCGACCCCGCGCCGGGTCGGAGAATCGCTGGCGGGCCGCATGAATTGCGCCATGCCGCCCTGACACCGGCACGCGATTCTCCGCAGAGCGGACAATTGGCGTTGGCGTGGTGCCAATCGCGGCTGGCCCACCGATTCTCCGGCCGTAAGAAGAGCCAAGTCCCGCCGGCGCCATTCAAACCTGCGCTGGGCCGGCGGGATCTCGGCGTGTAAGGGTCGGGTGGTCCGACACTGGAGGGGGCCTCAGATGTGGCCTAGCCAGCGATCGGGGCCCACCGATCAGCGGGCCAGCCTCTGTGGCTGGGGGCCATCCTTTCCTGCACGCCGGCCCCTGTAGTCCTGGGCCATGTTGCGTCGGGGCCGGCGCATTGGCACCAGTGCCACTGCACATGACCTCGTTGGTGCTGGCACAACTGCGCATGCGCGGATCCTGTGGCACACAGTTCACGCCGGGATCTGCAGCTGGAGCGACGCGAACCGCTCCAGCGCTGTGCTGGTCCCCTGGAGGGGCCAGAATTAGTCGTGGGAGCGGCCCGTTCACGCCGTCGTAAAACACAACGCCGTTTACGATGGCATGGACACTCTGCCGCGGGATTGGAGAATCCCGCCCAGGGTTTTAGTTCCAAATTTTATTAATTGAATTTAAATTTCACCAGCTGCTGTGGTGGGATTTGATCCCATGTCACAAAAGCATTAGCTTGGACCTTTGGGTTAATACAATAAAAGCAAAATACTGTGGATGCTGCCGATCTGAAATAAAATCAGAAAATGCTGGAAACATTCAAGCAGGTCTGGCAGCATCTGTGGAGCGAGAAGCAGATTTAACGGTTTGAATCCAATATGACTTGTTTGGAACCGAAGAGAAGTAGAAATGCAATGGGCTTTATACTGTTGGAAAAGACTTGGGGGGGGGGGGGGGGGGGGGGGGGGGGGAGAGAAGGGAAGTCCAAGAGCAGGTTAGAGTGCAGAAAAGATTAAAACCAAAGGGAATGGTAAAGATTGGTTCAGAGTAGGTGTGAATAGCAGAATAAAGGTCAGTGCTGACTGAAAGCAAAAACATGAGAACATACAACTGGGGGAGGGTGGGGTGGGGTTGCAAGGAATAATTTGACATGGGACAACAGATTTCATGGTTTGAAGTTGTTGAACTCAATGCTGAGTCCTAAATGGATTAGCTGGATCACTAGTCCAGTGGCATTATCACTACATCATCATCTCCTCATTGCTGAATAGAGGCTGTCTCCTTGCTGGAGTGTCATTCCGCAGGCATTGTTTGCTCTGCTGGACAGTCAGTTTAACATCTGTTTTGGGGAAAATATTAGAAGCTCTCATTAAAAATGTTGTAACAGGGCACTTAGAAAAAATTCAAGGTAATCAGGCAGAGACAACATCGTCTTGTGAATGGGAAATCATGTTGAAATAATTTATTGGAATTATTTGAAGAGGCAATAGGTGTGGTGGATAATGGATAACCAGTAGATATACTGTGCTTACATTTGCAGAAGGCATTTAGTAAGTTGCCTCATGAAAGGTTATTTCAGAAAACAGAAGCTTATGGTGTGGGGGTAACATTGGCATGGAGAGAAGATTGGCTAGCTAACCGGAGACAGTGGGCATAAATGGGTCATGTTCTGGTCGGTAGGATGTGGCGAGTGGTGTGCCACAGGGATCAGTGCTGGGGCTTCAACACAATTTATATAAATATTTGGATGGTGTGGTTCCTAAATTTCCTGATTTCATAAAGATAGGTAGGAAAGTAAGTTATGAAGTGAACATAAGGAGGCTACAAAAGGATGAATACAGGTTAGGTGACTGGACAAAGATCTGGCAAATGGAGTATAATGTAGGAAAATGTGAGGTTGTCCATTTTGTGTCCTGCATGTATCATAAAAAGTTAATATGCGTGGACAGCAAGTAATTAGCAAAGCTAACAGAATGTTATATTTTATTGCAATGGGAATTTAATACAAGAGTGAGAGAGGTTATGCTTCATTTATACAGGGCAATGGTGAGGGCACATCTGGAGTATAGTATACAGTATTGGTCTACTTAAGGAAATATATAAATGCATTGGAAGCAGTTCAGAGACTAATACCTGGAAGGGTGGGTTGCCTTATGAGGAAAGGCTAGACAGGCTAGGCTTGTATCTGCTGGAGTTTAGAAGTGCTTGATTGGAACATATAAGATCTTGAGGGGATCAACCCTGGTTCAAAGAGGAGTGTAGGCTGGCCTGCCTGGAGCAGCCCTAGGCATAACCAAAAATTAAAAGCCAACCCGGTGAAGTTACAACAGGGAACTCAAGGTTAAGGAAGCATGCTATTGTTAGGATTTGGTTAGGGATCATTGTGATGAATGATAGAAATTGTAATATTTTCTACTTTTTGCAGTAATGTTGATAAAACTTGGGTTAAGATGCATGCAGACAGTATGACTGTGGAGCAGTGGTTAAGGTGTCATAAAAGTAGGGTAATCATTGATCTGCAGGTGAAGTGTTCTGCTAATAGATCTTGAGAAACATTTTCTTGTTTTCCTTGCTGTTACCAGACTGCTGAATGACTCTCTTATGGACTGAACCAGTCTCTCCACACATCTTCTCTACTGAGTAGTACTACACCCTGTGTGCTCATCCGATGCCTGTGCCTATGTATTTACATTGTGTATTTATATATGTCCTGTTTTTTCATGTATGGAGTGATCTAGCTGGACTGTATGCAGAACAATACTTTTCACTGTACGTGGCTACATGTGACAAATCAAATAATTGAATCCTTTTAGCCAGTGGAACTATGCCACAAGATTTCACTTTTTCTTATATCTATGGATTTTATGAACTTCAAGAATTAATCCCCGAAGGATTTTCTTCTAAGACACATCAACCGTAGCTATTTACTTTTGCAGGGACCACCCATAAGCATGTTTCGGTATTCTAGAAAATATCTTGCATAATTCACCTCTGTTCCAGCCCCCACTCCTGCTGTTCTCAGAGGTAAAATGTTCAATTACCACCTGTTAACTGTGGATGCCTCGGTCACTTATTCTGGTTACTTTTCAATTCTTCTAAGCTAATTCTGCCGATTGCTTTCTTTTGCAATAAGACTTTTTCAGGCCCACTGTAGATCCCCCCCACCTTCCTCCTCCTCCTCCTCCTCTCTCTCCTCCCCCCCCCCCCCCCCCCCCCACTAGCTGCAAACTGTGCAATCATAGAATTTACAGAGCAGAAGAAGGCCATTTTGCCCATCGAGTCTGCACCAGCCCTTGGAAAGAGCCACCCTACTTAAGTCTATGACTCCACCCTATCCCTGTAACCCAGTAACCCCACCTAATCTTTTTGGACACTAAGGGCAATTTATCATGGCCGATTCACCTAACCTGCACATCATTGGAATGAGGGAGGAAACCCACGCAGACGCTGGGAGAGCGTGCAGACTCCGCACAGACAGTGACCCCAGCTGGGAATCGAACCTGGGACCCTGGAGCGGTGAAGCAACAGTGCTAACCACTGTGCTCACATGCCACCTCAGCTTCTGTTACCTCACAAGTTCAAGCTGAGATTAAGCCTCATGCGCATTCCACATGGTGTATGATGAAGTTAGTTTTCACTCTGCTTCGGCACATTCTTATCTCCTGTGGCTATCTTCCCGCCGTGATCTGCAAACCACTTGAGCCCCAAACGGGGTGAAATTAAGTAACTTGGCATAACTTTGTCAATTCTATTCACACCTGAGTTAATCAAGACCGGCACTTCTGCCTGATTTTTAATTTTTTTTACTTCCATAGTCCAGGGCACTGAGATTAAATATGATAGATGTAACACCACATAGATGGTTAATGCAATAAAAATCCAGTTTTGCATAGGACCATACAGGTAGCTTAGTTCCACATTGGTTGGAACATTTAAGAGTTGAAGTGCCTAAATATGTGGCTACTATGGGGTGGCACGGTAGCACAGTGGTTAGCACTGTTGCTTCACGCTCCAGGGTCCCAGGTTCGGTTCCCAGCTTGGGTCACTGTCTGTGCAGAGTCTGCACATTCTCCTTGCGTCTGCGTGGGTTTCCTCCGGGCACTCCAGTTTCCTGCCACACGTCCCGAAAGACGTGCTGTTAGGAGAATTGGACATTCTGAATTCTCCCTCAGTATACCCGAATAGGCGATGGAGTGTGGCAACTATTGGATTTTCACAGTAATTCCATTGCCGTGTTAATGTAAGCCTACTTGTGACAATAATAAAGATTATTATTATTAATTGAAATGAAAATCCAGTGGTTCACCTGCATATCTTTGGCTGTGTTTTTGTGGAGATTTTTCTGAGAAGTTAATATCCTTAGCCATTGTTTTTGGTCTGACTCTGAATTTGCCATTACAAACTTTCCACACAGGCATGAAGTTAATTGAAATCATTTTGTTGCCTTTTTTACCTGCTATAAATATGGCAATCAATAAGGTTGCCCTTCTTTCTTTAGATATCAACATTATATTGCTCAGAGTCGCCAGGTATCAAATGATACCACCACAAGGTTCAACCGGGTATCGATCAAAGAGCCAAACACTAGTTAGTTCAAGATCAATGGTACTTTATTTACACACAAGATTAATCATGCAACATAAACACTACTAGTTAAACTACACCTAACAATTATGACAACCTGTACTTAACTTCAGGCATCCGGCTTAGGTCAGAGGAACAGTGGCCTTTGTTTGAATCTGGATCTACTGGGTCTGGAGAAGTAACTGCTGCTCAGCTGGGCTCATCCATCTGGTAGCGGGCGTTGAACTTGAACTTGCTTCTGGTGGTGCTTCAATTGGAGGTGGACATTGCCGGAGTGCCAGGTCCAAGAGAGATCAGACACATGACGGTGTCTCTCTTTATCCTTGGGGAGTTTCACACTCTTTTGGTTTGGTTTGGACCCCATTAATTGGGTAGTTCTTGATCACTGTATTTGATTTGTGCCAATAAAGGGGCGGGTGCCTTTGATGGCTGGGTGTGTTCTAAGCGGTCATTGACCCTGTTGTTTAAGCTTCCTGAGTAAAGGGAGTGGCGCCGAAATGTCTGGGATTGTATCGGTTACTCAAGTATCAGTCCTTTGTCTTGCGGAGATGGGCCATCAAAATGCTAATCGGTTGGGGGTTTCAATGCTGTCTGGATTCTTTGCTCACAAATATACATGCAGGCTCTGTGCCTGCCTGAATCTTACATTGTCCACATTTCCCTTTAGGCTTTGCGAACGTCCATGTTTCTTGTCGTAAGTGGCCATCCCAGATGGCTACAATTTCCTACTGTTGTACTTCTGCTAAATAATTAATAAGCATCTGCCTTTTATGAATTATAGAGGAACAAATGCCCTTTGTACTGTTGTGTGTCTTGATATAAAATATTTGCAGCTACGGATGTGACACTTTTTCACGGAGAAGGCAATATTTGCTGGTAGAACAGGGTGACAGTTTTACACACCAGTCTGGCTGTTCAACATGTCAATGACTTAAATTAATTTGTGAAATTTAATTCAACGTTGCAGAGCAGACGACATAATGTTGAAATTGACAAGCATGCACTATTGCATGAAATGTCTTCAACAGTGGATCTGTTGGTATTCTACGAGGTAGGAAGAAACAAATGGTATTAGCTTGCAACTTTAGCATTGTAAGAGTCCTTCCTGTTTATTTCCTTTGTTCCCATTTCTTTTACGTTACTTTATTATTTTGGTCCGCACCCATAATTTTAATGTGCCTTTTAAACAGAAGACTCGAGGTTGAAGCGGCCTGCTTGTCAGGGCACTGTGCGTTTGTTTCTCTCTCTCTCTCTCTCTCTCTCACACTCACACTCTCTCACACTCTCTACTTCGGAGGAACACTAACCAGAAATCATCCCAGAGCATCAAATATCTTTATCCTTTTATTAATATTTTCTTTACCTTTCCAGTGGGGGTGAATGGGAAAGGGATATTAGATAATTTTTCTATCCGTTCAGTTATAATACTGTACGTAATAAAAGGTTACTCGTGTTAGTTAGAAACTTGGTGACTGCAGTTTTTTGGGCTCAGCCGAGGACCTCAGTTATTTTATATAAAATCTAATTTCATCTGTGTTGTGACTCTGGGTCAAGTGGGATTGGAATTGACCGCGCACTAGCATACCTTTTATATCAGTGGTTTCAAAATTATTGCTATTGATTTCTTCTGCCAATACTTGAGTGGCTTATCAGACCTAGCTGGAAAACAATTTTCAGGCACTTTTGTTGGCACACACACAGATAACAAATGGAAACAGTTTAATTTGTGATAATGTTGTTGTGAACAACCTGCGCAGTAGGTTTTTCACAATGTTCCAACCATTTAAAAATTAATTTTATGGGGTGTGACTGTCTCTGGCTCGGCCAGCGTTTATTGCCCATCCCTAATTGCTCTTGAGAAAGTAGTGTTGTGCTGCCTTCTTGAACTGCTGCAGTCCATGTGGTGTAGCTGCACGCAATGTGCTATTAGGGAGGGGGTTCCAGGATTTTGACCTAATGACAGTGAAGGAACGGTGGCGATGTATTTCAAGATGGTCAGTGGCCTGGAGGGGAACCTTCAGGTGGTGGTGTTCCCATGTGTTTGCTGCTCTTGTCCTTCTAGGTGGTAGCGTCATGGATTTAGTAGGTGCTGCCTGAGGAGTCTTAGTGAGTTGCTGCAGTGCATCTTGATAGATGGCACACACTGCTACCACTGTTTTGTCGGTGGTGGAAAGAGTGAATCTGTGTGGAAGGGGTGCTAATCAACTGCTTTGTCCTCGGTATCAATTTTCTTGAGTATTGTTGGAGCTGCACTCAAGAATTAGAATCAAAGTAACACTAGTGTTGATTATGATGTAATAAACTTGAGATTATAGAGTTTTCGTTTTCAGCCTCCTCTCCATTAAATGGAATGAATCGTGCTGATGCTAGTAATACCAGCCGTCTTCCTCTATCTATCCTGCCCAAGAACATACTCTTCATGTGCAAGCCTAGGCATTGAGCATTGGCAGGATGGTCAACTGTTAAGGATATTACAACTGTGTCCAATCCTGCTCTCGCCCAAGATCCACGTACACAGGAAAGTGATCTTAAATGCGAATCATAGCTAATTTTACCCTCCCTTTGCTCAAGATACTTAAGAGGCCAAAATTAGATGAGTGCAAATATCCTTGGTGGACATTACAGAGATAGGGAGAGATGAGACATTGGCCAGAATTTTATGTTACCTCAAGTGGTGGGTTTGCAGGGTCGGAAGGGGGGGGGGGCCCATAAAATTCCTCAGATGTCCTTTCTATTGGTCTCCCAACCACTGTGAAATTTTACACTGTGTGGCAGATGAGGCCTAGACCAGGCTGCTGTCCCTTGTTGCAATTGAACCCTTTGGCCAATTAATGACCACTTGTTGCCACAATTTCCAGGCTATCAGAATGGAATTTGGTGATCAGGGGATGGGGGACACCTCCATCAACAACCGTCTTGCAACAATGAGTGGCCCAACCACAAGGCCTGGTGGTCCCTGTGGATGCTCCCTTCCCACTAGCCTCTCTTCCAACCCCCAACCCTTAGCCTCACCTTCTCTCCCGGTACTGAGACAACGCCCCCCCACACAACACACGGCCCACTCCCCAAATGGTGGGAATGGAAACCCCGTTACTCTAAAAATTCTGGCCCATGGAGAGATTTGGAAACAAGGACATTGACAGGGATCCAATGTATGTTAGTGAACACATGGCTGATAGATGAATGGGAATTGTTGCGAGTTAAGGGACAGGCACCAGAGTTTCGAATGACCTGCGTATTCCAGCGGGTAAACTGAGGAGACCAATCAGAACTCTAGTCAAGTCCAGTGATGAATGAGTACGGGTTTCAGCAGCAGATGAGCTAAGACAGGAAGACGTCGGTGATATTAAGGGAGTGAAAATATGCAGTCTTAGTGATGCGGTCGGAAGCTAAACTCCGAATCAAAGGTTATGAAATGACTTGCTTAATCTCATACTATTGCCAGGGAGAGGGATGGAACTGGTAACAAGAGAACATGGTTTGGAAGAGGGACCGAAAACAATGGCTCCAGTCTTTCCCATATTTCATTGGAGGAAATCTTTGCTCATCCAACACTGGATGTTGGATTAGCAGTCTGATAAATTAGCAATAGTGGAAGAGGTGGAGCTGGGTGACGTCAGCGTTTGTGTGAAAACTAACAATATTTTCAGATGATGTTGTTGCGAGACAGCATACAGCTATAAAATCAGAGGGACCAAGAGCAAATCTTTGAGGGACACCTGTGTGAAAAGGAAGACATGCTGCAGCTCATTTGTATCAGTGGAAGTGTGCTGTTATATTATCTAAAATAATAAAAGTTTGCTGGATCTTCATCAGAAGCATTGTGGCGTACTTGTCCTGCCTATAAAATAATTAAAACTCTGACTGCATAAAGAGGAAGACAAAGACATTTTTTGCATTTCTACATGGTCCAAAACTCTCTCTTCACCTGAGTTTTGTTGTGTAGTGAGTGGAACAATTGTGCCATGGAATAGATTTAATAAGAGCATAACATCAGAACTAGGTGCAGGAGTAGGCCATTTGACTCCTTCAGTCTTCTCCGCTATTCAATAAAATCATTGATTGGATTGTGGCTTCCACTCCACTTTACTGACTCTCCCCATAGCCCTCAACTCCCTTCTGTGTCAGAAATCTGTCTCATTCAAGCTCGAATATATTCAGTGTCCCAATCTTCAATTCTCTTTGATGTAGAGAAGGCTAGAGGTTAATGACATTCAGAGATTTCGAATGAAATGGACTACTGATGAGATTGCATAAAAGACAGGTGGTGGGAGTGGAAGGTGGGGTTGAACGGGCAACACATGGAATTCCCCTATATCCTAATGCATGCTCCAGTGAATCTTATTTAATATGATGAATAAAGTTCCAGCTGAATTTACAAGGCCACCAGATGGTAAAATGGAAATTCTTAAAACAGCTCGTTTCTGTATGCATTTTATAAAGAATCATAGCATATGCCTTTTATAAAAATTGTTGTTAATCCTGAATTAGCATATAACTGTTAATTCCACTTAAAATGGCAACCATGGTATCATATGTGGCTCTGAGCTCATTTCCACTCCATTCCCAAGACTGCCTACTTCCTGTATTCTAGTATTGCCTGTCTCGGCTCGCCACTGTTGTAAATCTTCCCCATGGCTTTATCTCTAGATTTGACCATTCCAATGCGCCCCTGACTGGCCTCTCACCTTCAATGCCATTGCATTAAAAATCTACTGGCAGCATCCTAACTTGGACCAAGGCCTTTCGCACCATCAGCCCTGTGCTTGCTAACCGAAGCTGACCTCCAGTCCAGCATGATGTCAATTTCAAAATTCATATCCTTGTTTTCAATATCAAGCCAAGTCCTTTCACTTCACCTATGTCTGTAATCTCTTCCAGCACTACACCCCTCTGATATATGCTTGTTCCTCTAATGCAGGCCTCCGCGCATAGCTAGATTTAATCACTCCAGCATTGGTGGACATTCTTTCAGTTGCCGAGTCCCCCCATTCTGGAATTCCCTCCCTAAAACTCTCTACCTCTTCTCATTCAAGACCACCCCTCAAAACCCACATCTTTGACCAAGGTTTTGATTACCTGTCCAAATATTTCCTCCTGTGCTAAATTTTGTTTGATAGCTCTCCTGTTTGCTATGTTAAAGGCACGATATAAAATTTAAATTTTTTTTTTATTCTTTCAATTTTTATGGCTACCAGATTGCAGTGCTGTTCAAAATCCCAAATCACCAAAACTCTTCCTTCCTGTCACACCTATCCTCTCCTGCACCTTTATCGCCAATCTGCCTCTCTCCTTGCTTCCTCCTGTTGTTGTTAGTCCAGCCAAATATCATGGCCAATAAATTGAGTTAGACTTTCTTTGCTGCACCACTTCACAATAGTGCCACATTCATTCATATATCTTTATTTGTAAAGCAAATTAGACAGGAAATTAGCCTGAAGCACCATAATTGATGTGATCACTTTGAGATGATTATTTTCATGTCTCATCTTTTCTTTTTTTGAAATCTTTTCATTGGCTTTTCTCATATTATGAACAGTTGTTACTTATATACATTACATTTTTCCTGCCCGTGCTAATTTGCTTTATTTTACAGAGAGGTTTGTTTCGTCCTTTATTTGACCAACTGTATGTACATTTTGCTGCCCTCTGGATCAGTCTATGGTATCCCCCTTTCCTCCCCTCCCCCCCACGAACAGACTCAAAAACAGCTTCTTCCCCACTGTCACCAGACTCCTAAATGACCCTCTTATTGACTGACCTCATTAACACTACACCCTGTATGCTTCAACCGATGCCAGTGCTTATGTAGTTACATTGTGTGTCTTGTGTTGCCCTATTATGTATTCTCATGTATTTTCTTGAATTTTGTTTAATTCCCTTTTCTTCCATGTACTGAATGATCTGTTGAGCTGCTTGCAGAAAAATACTTTTCACTGTACCTCGGTACACGTGACAATAAACAAATCCAATCCAATCCAATCCAATCCATTGGTTTCAGCACCCCTCCTCTTCTCTTGCGGTTTCCCCATTTTCTCTCTCTCTCTCTCTTTCTCCCCCCCCCCCCCCCCCCCAACACACACACACACACACACACACAACCTTGGACATTGCCTCGGAGAAGGCTGTCCAGAACCCAGCAAGCTTGGGGCAAGCCCAAAACATGTGGGTGTGTTGGCCGGGCCCCTCTGGCACCGCTCACATTTGTCCTCCACCTCCGGGAAGAGCCTGCTCATTCGGGTTCTGGTCAGGTGCGCTCTGTGCACCACTTTGAGCTGCATTAGGCTTAGCCTTGCGCAGGAGGAAGTGGGGCTCACCCTGCTCAGTGCTTCGCTCCAGAGTCCCCATCCTACCTCTGTCCCCAGTTCGTCCTCCCATTTTTGACTGGTCCCGTCCAGTGGTCTTCGGGCTCTGTCCAGTAGCTGTCCATACATTTTCCCACATAGCCCCCCCTTCTCGCTGCTTGTGCCTATCAGGTCCTCTAGCAGTGTGCTTTCTGGGGCCCCGGGGTATCTACTGTCTCTTTGGGGAGGAAGTGCTTTATTTGGAGGTGCCTCAATTCCTCGTCAGTTTGTCCAGTGTCGCCAGTCTGAGCCCTAGGTAGAAGTCCCCGACTGTCCGTGTGCCCCCGTCCCGCCTCCACCTTTTGATGGTGCAAGGCAAAGGTGGTAATAATATGACAAATCTAAACAAAAGAGCAGTTGTCATTGGCTATGAGAGAATAGCAGAGGGATAAGGTGGCGTGGAATATGTGGCACAAGAATATGGCGGAAAGAGGCAAGTGCACCCTGGAATGTTGACTCTCCTGGTGGCTTGTGTATCAATAGCAGTTCTCGCCCCAAACACCTATCCCCACCACCTCCACTTCCAGTTGCTTTGATGTAGCAATTCTCTATTAACCAGCACGTGCCGTCCAAGTGAAAATGATCGTAGAGGTGAATATGTATAGTCCTTAAACTCTGTGTTAAGCTTGTAAAAGTGTGTAGTGGCAAGGATTCTGGAATCTGAAATAAAAACAGAATACTGGAAGTCTGGCAACATCTGTGGTGAGTGAGCAGCAGAGTTAATGCTTCAGATCTATGATCTGCCAGATCTGCTGATTATTTCAAACGTTTGCTGTTTCTCGTGGAAAAATGAATAGTTTCAAGTACATGGGGTCAGCAGTGACAGAAGATGGAAGTTTGTAAGTGGAAGTTAAGCAATGGGCTAGCTTTGGTTGGAGTAATCGGCAGAAGTGCAGTTTAGTGTTATGTGATGGAAAAGTAACACTGAAATTGAAAAGAAGAATCTACCAGACAGTTGTGAGTCTGACCTTGTCGTAGAGTACAGAAACGTGGGCAGCATCAAGAAGAGATGAACAACGGCTGGATACTAATGAAGTCCAGGTGCTGAGATTGATGTGTGTAGTCACAAGAAAGGACAAAATCAGGAACCAGCATGTTAGGGAGGGTCAGTGAAGGTTATGGGAACATCAAAGAAAGCAGTCGAGAGGAGATTGAAATGGTAGGTGATCTGTTGTAGAGAGAGAGAGAAACAAGAAATGTGGTGAGGCAAGTGATGGAGATGGAACTGCCAGAAAGAAGGAGAAAAGGGAAGCATAAGGCATGATGACCATGGTGACCAGAGACTTAAACGCAGTGGGACTAAGGGTGACTGATGAGAGGAGTTGAAGAATGGTGATCAACTAGCATTGTGGTGACCCAAGTAAAATGGGAGCAGCTGGAGGAAGAAGGAGATCAGTATTTTTATTCATTCATGTGATGTGAGTGTCGCTGGTTGGGGCAGAATTCATTGCCCATCCCTGAGGGCATTTCAGATTCAACCACATTGCTGTGGATCTGGAGTCACATGTAGGCCAGACCAGGTAAGGACAACTGATTTCCTTCCCTAAAGGACATTAATGAACCAGATGGGTTCTTATGACAATTGACAATGGGTTCATGGTCACCTTCAGACTTTTAGTTCCAGATTTTCTATTGAATTCAAATTTCACCATCTGCCATGGCGGGTTTCGAACCCAGGTCCCCAGAGCTTGACTCTGGGTTACTAGTCCAGAGATAATACCACTACGCCACTGCCTCCCCTAAAGGTAAATTGCTTTTTCTTGAGTTTTATTGGAACAGTGTAGGAGGTTAAGGTTGGAAAGAACAAAGGGCAGGGATGGAGAATTCAATTGGCTTGTGACCGGAAGCTCCGGGTTTTGCTTCCAGATTGAAGGGAATGCAGAGATGACCATATTTCAAACAGTGTATGTAGTATATAAGTTAGAAGGCATATAAGTAAACCCCTGCACCACCCTGCAGGAGTGTTTGTAGTCCTTGATGCCGAGGAGGCAGAGATAAGTGGGCAATTGATGTTGAATCTGCTACATTTGCATTGGAAGGGACTGAGGGAAACTGAGCAGCAATTTGGAGTGAAAGAATAGTGGGCCAGGGCATCACAGACAGAATGGTCATATTAGAATGCTAAAAAGGGAATGGAGAGGAAGATGTGTTTGGTGTTGGCATCACTCTGGAATTGATTGAAATGCTCAGTTTAAAGCACAAGTATTTTTAGAAACAGGAAAATACTTTTTGGCTAAACAAGCCCAATTGTTCTCAGTTATGTCAACTATATTGTCACCTGCCCTTTTCTCGTACATTGTATTTTTCCCAAAGATTCTTGTGGTTGCCTCTTCCACTCCTCTATGGTATTTAGTTATGTATTATTACTTGGTTACACAAAGGTTAGTAGGCTACACATTATTATTTTGTGGGCAACTGAAGAAAGTGTTGCCTCATAATTGCCATCCTTGTAATTAATTTGATACAGTGTGATAAAAATGTCTTATAATGTTAGTTCCATTTGCTGAATAATTTGGAGAACTGTTGAAATTGCACCAATATAAATCGGGTTTGGGACTATACTTGAGAAACTAGGGTTTTGTTCACACGAGAGGAGGTTAAGGGACAACCTTCTAAAATGGTTATGAAGGTTCTGACATGGTGAGCAGCAAGGCCATGGGGATGAGGGTGGGAAGGGGGGGCGGGGGGGAAGCAGTTTACAAAACAAGCATGGGAATTTAAAAATTGATGCTTTGCTTAACTGAGAGGCAATATAGGTCAGCAAACACAGGGATGATTTGGTGAATGCGGTTAGGGGTGTTAGTGGCTTAATGGTATTGTCGCTGAACTAATAATCCAGAGACCCCGGATAATGTTCTGGGGTTCTGGGTTCAAATCCCCCCCATGGCAGATGGTGAAATTTGAATTCCATAATTCTGAAATTAAAAGTCTAATGATGACCATGAAACTATCCATTTTGTAAAAGCCCATCTGGTTCACTGACCCTCAGGAAAGGAAATCTGCCATCTCCAGATCCACAGCAATGTGGTTGATTCTTAAATGACCTGACAAGACACTCAGTTGAAGGGCAATTGGGGATGAACAAAAAATGCTGGCGCGACATTCACATCCCATGAGTTATTTTTTTCAAAAAAAGGTAAGGACACAGAGAACAGAGGTTTAGTTAAGTTAAGAAGGGTAGGACGAAGGAGGCCAGCCAGGTGTGCACTGGAATAGTTAAGTCTAGAGTTAACAAAGGCACAAATGCGGGTTTCAGCAGCAGATTTAGGGGAAGGTTTAGCACAGGGCTGAAGAGCTGGCTTTTAAAGCAGGCCAAGCAGCACGGGTTCAGTTCCCCTACCAGCCTCCCCGAACAGGCTCCGGAATGTAGGGGCTTTTCACAGTAACTTCATTGAAGCCTACTTATGACAATAAGCGATTTTCAATTCATTTAATTTCATCAACCGAGATGGGGTGGGTGGAGTCCACGATGCATGTTGCTATGCTAATATTAGAAGCAGAATCTTCGGCACTAAGAGTATGGATTAGATATGTTTTCCTTTATCTGCAAATGATACTTGACTTAAGAAAACCAGGAGAAGATTTTGAAGAAGGAAGAGGTTTTAGTTTTGTTGACTACATGTTAAATCTTTTGGCTTGCCAATTACTTTCTCTTTCCACTCCTGAGCACGTTTACCCTTTATCCTTGTTGGGTTTATAGTTCCATGAGCTGGTAATCCTTCCATCTTGTTCAAGTGGCCATAATCTTTATACATTAGTATTTATATATCAACTTCAGCACTGTATTCCCTTGAGAGTGTCATAACAAAACAGAATATTTTAAGAATTTTTAAAACTCATTCATAGGATGTGAGCATCGGTGGCTGGGCCAGAATTTATTGCCCATCCCTAATTTCTCTTGAGAAGGTAGTGATGAGCCGTCATCTGGAAACACTGCAGTCCATGTTGTCCATGTAGGTACGCCCACAGTGCTGTTGGGGAGGGAGCTTCAGGATTTTGTCCCAGCGACAGTGAAGGAGCAGCGATATATTTTCAACTCCGGATGGCGAGTGGCTTGGAGGGGCACTTTCAGCTGTTGGTGAAATTGTGAGAGACTGTTAAATATTTGCATTTAGAGGGAACTGGGTATCCTTGTTTGTGAATCACAAATCCAGGTGGGCAAGCAATTAGGAAGGGAAATGATATGTTTGTTTTTATTACAAATGTATTGGAGTATAAGAGTGAAGAAGTACTATGATTATAAAGCGCACTGATGAGGTCACACTGAGAGTACTGCATGCAGTTTTGATGGCCTTGCCTAAAAAAGGGCATATTTGTCCTTGAGAGAATGCACTAGCATTTCACGTTGAGTTGTTGGGATAAGGTGATTGTTCTACGTGAAGAAATTGTGTGGACTAGGCATAGATTCCTTGGGAGTTTAGAATAATGAAAAGTGATTTAGTTGACACACACAAAATTCTTCATGAGCTTGACAAATGCTGAGAAAATGTTATGCTTGGCTGGGAAATCAACAACACTGGGGTTACAGTTTCAGAATAAAGAGCGGCTATTTAGGACTGAGGAGAAATCCCTTCACTGCAATGGTTGAGAGTCTCTGGAATTCTTTACCCCAGCTGTACCTGGATACTCATTCGTTGAGTACATTCAAGACTGAGATTGATGGAATTTTTGGTGTTAAGGGAATTAAGGGACAATGGGGATAGTGTGAGAAGATGGATTTGTGGTAGAAGATCAGCCAGATCATGTTGAATGGTGGAGCAGGCTCAAAGGGCCAAATTACCTATTTCAGTCCCGATTTAAGTTCTTGTGCTCTTGTACCCAAGCTCAATCCTGTCCTCACCCAGTGTTTAGAGTTTCAATTTCAGCTGTTAGGAGTTTGATTTGTGGTCAGTTTTACAACATCCTCATCTAGGAATGGTGACCAATGACTACCCTGGCTGAGGTCAGGTGGCGAGACATTGATCCAGGGATTTTTCTCATGTCTGTAGTCAACTACTGTTACGATCTGATTATGGGAAATCTGAACACTTTTGAACCAATAGAACAATACTGTAAACTTTCACTTTTTTAAACAACAAGCTTTATTGTACATAAATGACAAACAAAATGACCATTATGAACTTTGGAAAGTATTTTTATTCAATTTTTTTTAGCATTTTAACATTTTACAAAACAAAAACATTTCACCCCAGGTACAATGAAACCCAGCACCAACCCCCCCCCCCCAAAATAGTTGAGGGTTACTAGTTCTCTGAAATGCAAATTCAACAAACCCCATCTCTTGTGGAACCCCTCATCTGCCCTCCTCAGGGAAAATTTCACCTTCTCAAAATGCAAGAACTCTATTAGATCCCGCAGCCATGCTGAGGTGCAGGGTGGAAGAGCTGACCTCCATCCCAGCAGAACCTGCCTGCGAGCGATCAATGAGGCAAAGTCTAAAACATCTGTTCCAGTTCCCGTCTGTAACTCCGGCAGATCCGACACTCCGAATACGGCCCTCAGGGGATCAGGCTCCAAATCCAAATGCAGGATTGGCGTCATGGTGCTGAAAAACAGCCCCTAAAATTTGGATTGGATTGGATTTGTTTATTGTCACGTGTACCGAGGTACAGTGAAAAGTATTTTTCTGCGAGCAGCTCAACACGTCATTCAGTACATGGGAAGAAAATGGAATTAAACAAAATTCAAGAAAATACATAATAGGGCAACACAAGATATACGATGTAACTACATACGCATTGGCATCGGATGAAGCATACAGGGTTAATGAGGTCAAGTCAATAAGAGGGTCATTTAGGAGTCTGGTGACAGTGGGGAAGAAGCTGTTTTTGAGTCTGTTCGTGCGTGTTCTCAGACTTCTGTATCTCCTGCCCGATGGAAGAAGTTGGAAAAATGAGTAAGCCGGGTGGGAGGGATCCTTGATTATACTGCTCGATTTCCCCCGGCAGCGGGAGGTGTAGATGGAGTCCATAGATGGGAGGCAGGTTCGTGTGATGGACTGGGTGGTATTCACGACTCTCTGAAGTTCCTTGCGGTCCTGGGCTGAGCAGTTGCCACACCAGGCTGTCATGCAGCCCAATAGGATGCTTTAGAACATAGAACAGTACAGCACAGAACAGGCCCTTCGGCCCTCGATGTTGTGCCGAGCAATGATCACCCTACTCAAACCCACGTATCCACCCTATACCCGTAACCCAGCAACTCCCCCCCCCCCCCCCCCCCCCCCCTTAACCTTACTATTAGGACACTACGGGCAATTTAGCATGGCCAATCCACCTAACCCGCACATCTTTGGACTTTGGGAGGAAACCGGAGCACCCGGAGGAAACCCACGCACACACGGGGAGGACGTGCAGACTCCACACAGACAGTGACCCAGCCGGGAATCGAACCTGGGACCCTGGAGCTGTGAAGCATTTATGCTAACCACCATGCTACCCCTTTAATTTCAGAATTATGGAATTCAAATTTCACCATCTGCCATGGGGGGGGGGATTTGAACCCGGAACCCCAGAACATTATCCAGGGTCTCTGGATTATTAGTTCAGCAACAATACCATTAAGCCACTAACACTTTACAGATGCACCTTTCTATGGTGCATCTGTAAAAGTTGGTAAGGGTTAATGTGGACATGCCGAATTTCCTTAGTTTCCTGAGGAAGTATAGGCGCTGTTGTGCTTTCTTGGTGATAGCGTTGACGTGAGTGGACCAGGACAGATTTTTGGTGATGTGCACCCCTAGGAATTTGAAACTGCTAACCATCTCCACCTCGGCCCCGTTGATGCTGACAGAGGTGTGTACAATTTCTCCAACTTTGAGCAGGACCAAAACATGTGCTTATGATTAGCCGGGCCCCTTGCACACCATTCGCAAGTATTCTCTCCCCCCCCCCCCCCCCCCCCCCCAAACAGCTAGCTCATCCTTGACTTTGTCAAATGCACCCTGTGCACCGTCTTCAACTGTATGAATCCTAGCCTTGCGCACGAGGTTTAGGCATTCACCCTTCGCAGCACCTTACACCACAGCCCTTCCTCCAGAGCCATCCCCAACTCCTCCTCCCACTTGGCCTTGCCCCCCTCCATAGATATCTTTATGCTCCACCAAAATCATCCCATAAATTGCCAAGATGACCCCACACTCAACCCCATTACTGACAGCATCTGCTCCAACAATGGGGACTCAGACGCTATTGGAAAGGTCAGTAAAACCTTTCTAGCAAAGTCCTGCAACTGCATATACCGAAAATCCTCCTTGCGTGGAAACACAAACTTCCCCCTCAACTCCTCCAAGCTTGCGAACCGCATCTCCAGAAATAAATCCTTCATCTCCTTCATCCCTCTTTCTTCCCATCCTTGAAACCTTGCATCCATCCTCCCTGGCTCATTTCCATGATTCCCCCAGATCGGCATCAGCCTCGACCCCGCTCCCAACCTAAAGTGCCACCGGAATTGCCTCCAAATCTTCAACATGACCATTATTAACTTACGGTAATAATATGGTGTATAACTACATATGCCATGCTTGCAGTTTTGCTTATTACATCCTCTAAGAATTCTCTTATATTTTATAATAGCTGAGAGTTATTTACTTCTGTCAGGACCAGGGGCGAAATTCTCCGACCCCCAGCACGGTCGGAGAATCGCCTGGGGCCGCCGAAAATCCAGCCCCCGCCGTGGCAGAGATTCTCCGCCACCCGGGAAGTGGCAGTGGCAGGAATCTCGCCACTCCGATCGGAGAGGCCCCTGCGGTGATTCTCCGGTTCGGATGGGCCGAAGTCATGCCGCTGGGAGGTCTCTCCTGCCGCCGAGGTTTAAACCACCTCTGGAACGGCGGGATCAGCGGCGCAAGCGGACCCCGGGGTCCTGGGGGGGGCGGGGGGGTGATCGAACCCCGGGGGGTGCCCCCACGGTGGCCTGGCCCGCGATCGGGGCCCCCCGCTCAGACTCCGGGCCAGTGCCCTGGCCGCACTATTTTCCTCTGCGTCCGCCACAGCCTCCGCCATGGCAGAAGCGGAAGAGAACCCCACATCACGCATGCGCCGGCAGTGACATCAGCGGCCAGCTGCCGCTGACGTCACTGCCGGCACATGCGCCAACCGGCGAAAGCCTTTCGGCCAGCTCCGCTGCCGGAGGCGCCGGTTTTTTGCGGCAGTCTTCTGGTGCTAACCGCTCCGGCGCAGGGCTGGCCCCCAAAGGTGGGGAGAATTCCCCACCTTTGGGGAGGCGCGACCCCTGAGTGGTTGGCGCCACTCCCATACTCCGGGACCCTCCGTCACGCCGGGTAGGGGAGAATGCCGCCCCAGGTTCGTCATAGTCCTATGGAAATTATTTTAATTGTTTCCAGTTCCATCTATTCTCAATGTTAAAACATTTCATTTAGCCCGGGCAGCACGTGGTTAACACTGCTGCCGCACAGCACTAAGGACCTGGGTTCGATTCCGACCTTAGGCAACTGTCTCTCTGGAGTTTGCACGTTCTCCCCGTGTCTGCATGGGTTTCCGCCGGGTGCTCCGGTTTCTTCCCATAATCCAAAGATGTGCATTTGAGATGTTTTGGTCACACTAAAATGCCCCTTCTTGTCTAACGGTTAGGTGGGGATGCGGCATGCCAGTGGACTTGGGTAGGGAGCTCATTCAGAGGGTCAGTGGAAACTTGATGGGCCAAATGGCTTCCTGCACAGACGGCTTCCTGCACTTTACGGATTCTATGAATTTTAAGAATATCGCTTGGTTATGGTTGCTTTCTCATTACTGCCCAGCTAATTCTGCTGGTTACTTTTGCCACAAGACTGAGGACCACTGTAGATCCTTATACTAGCTTCAAGCAAGTAGTCTTCTCGCTTCTATTCTCACAAAACTGAGATTAAGGTTCACCCACATCTCACACAGAGAATGATGAAGTTAACCTTTTCTCTGTTTTCAGTGCTGCCATTTACTTTGCCCATTTTCTCTCTGTGAACGGAAAACTGCACGCACCAGGTTCAAGCTGCAACTAACTCAACAAACAAAATTGAAACCAGAAAACCTCCCATCTTCATTACAATGTGGCATGCTCTGAAATGTCCTCAAACAATCTTCAGGTTAAATATGCGTTGTTTACAATTTCTTCTTCTATCTGGAGAAATTAATGAATTTTAAAATCTTTCAGTGTTTACTGATTGCCTTTAAACTAAATTAACTCTTAACTCTAAAAACAAAAACATCCCTTGGGCTTCCCTCACAGCAAGGACTGCAGATGTTACATCTCCCCACGAAGTTTCATAAATCATGCATTGTTTAGGTTTCTCCACCTGTTATTTTACAATCTTGCTTTTCTTGATGTTAATCTTTAAGTCAACATGGCCCCATCCTTTTATGTGTAATAGAGTCCAAGATTGCTTTAATCGCATTTACCCCATCTTTAACAGTTGAAAATTTAATTCCGAAAACTAAAAGTTATATATGAAAACCATGAACCGCGAACTAGATATTTGCAACACTATGCAGTAGGTAAAGTTGATGAGCAGTGCAATGATGCATTTTATGAATGCATTATTTCTGATTGGTAATACTGGTAATAGTGAGTTTATTGTTGACCTAGATTCTTGTATTTAATCTTACAAAATCCACTCCATTCACTACCGTAAATATTCACTCCCTCTACTACTGGCACACAGTTGGCAACAGTTTACACTGCAAGTCTATTTCAACAGCATCTTCCAAACTTATACCACTACTACCTAGAAGAACAAGGAAGGTGGATGTATTCCAAGCCTTTGGAACGATATCACTGTTCCTTCGCTGTCACTGGGTCAAAAGCATGGAGCACCCTTTCCGACAGCACTGTGGGTATACCTACATCAGATGGAATGCTGCAGTTCATGTTGGTGGCTCACCACCAGCTTTGCAAAGGCAATTAGTAACGGGGCAACAAATGCTGTCCTTGCCAGTGATGCTCTCAATCCATGAACAAATATTTAAAAATTCTTCCAAGTGGGCATTAAATTCAATCTTTTGGTGCAGCATCTTGCTTGTTCTTGAATTTTGCACATCTATTTTGTTTAATATTTTGTTTAATTCAGATGGGTGATATTTGCTTTAATTAATGTAAAGGCCTTTTTTGAAAGTATTTATGGAGGGAATGGGATGGATAGCACAGAGATTTTTGCTGTCACAATTCAAATTTGTCTAAGATTTGGCACGTAAACCACACTGAAACAGAGTGATGTTGCTGTCAGTGCAAAACAGCATGGATAGTGTCATTTGTGATAAATGTAACCAGTTATTTCTGTTTTAGTAGGGAAATTAATGCAATCCAAATCTGAAACAAAGATTCTGACAAAAGCAATTATAGTACTGACATTTAACTTCAGAGAGAAGTATGTTATTAGTAGCTGCAGTGCTGTAAGTTCAGTGGTGATGGTTGCTAAGGTACTAATTCCCAGACGAGGGCTATAATTTTAGTATGGGGAGAGAATGCATCACTGCATCCGAACGTTTTGCAAGTTTATCTCATAAAGGAATGTATAATGATAATTCACTGGCTCTTGATCATGGAAAGCTAGAAAGATCCCTTTACAAATGCTGTGTTAAAAGGACACCTGACAAGCTCGATAAATATGGCTGCATGTATAATTATAGTTTTCGATTTGAGTATTGCTTGCCACCTTTAAAGATGGACGTACAAAAACACTGTTAATTTATATTTCTGCTGTTTTATGAAGCTGTGGCGATTCTCTGTGCATTGTTTCTGTGATTAGGGATGCGCCTTTGGAACAACCATAGAATGAAATAGTACAGTAAGAGGCCATTCAACCCATTGTGTCTGTACAGGCTGACTCTTTAATGAGGCTATCCAGTATAGCCCCAGTTACTTGTTCTTTCCCCATAACCCTGTATAAAAGGTACCAGTTTATCTCACTCTTTTGAATGCTAAAATTGAGTCTGCTTTCGTCACCCTTTTCGGCATTGCATCATTTGATGTTTCCTAACCTCATCTCTGGCGTTTTTGCCAATTACCGTAAACTTGTCTCTTCTGGTTAACCATCCCTTTACCGCCGGAAGTAGTTTCTCCTTGTTTGCTCTTGACAAAAGAATTTCCTTGATTTTGAACACCCATGTCAAGTTATCTCTGAACCTTCCCTGCTATGAGGAGAAGGGCCCCACCTTGTCTGGTCTCTCCACATAACTGAAGTCCTTCATCAAATTAAAGCATAAAAAATTGAAAATACGGCAAAGCAGCACCTATGGAGTGGCAGTCAGTTAATGTTTCCAGTTGATTACTTTTTGTCAGGACAACTTTTGGGATGACCACTATTACCATTCTAGTATGTCCCTTTAGCATCATGGCCATGACATCCAGTATTAGGCTCTCAATGGAGTAAACATTTCCATCTTAGATACAGCAGAAATGTTACACCTTTTCAAAATAGTGAGGGAGCAATATTCTGGACCAATTCTAATAGATCTGTATCTGATTGGAGTTTAGATTGGAGAATGGCAAATGTAATGCCCTTATTCAAGAAAGGATCGAGGCAGAAAATAGGAAATTATCGATCAGTTAACCTAACATCTGTAAAAGGGAAATTGCTAGAATTGTTATTAGGGCGGTTATAGCATTATGCTTAGAAAATATAGCATGATGCTTATAAAACAATGCAATCAGGCAGAATCAGCATGGTTTTGTGAACAGGAAATCATGTTTAACTAATTTTTTTTTTTTTTTTATAAATTTAGATTACCCAATTATTTTTTCCAATTAAGGGGCAATTTAGCGTGGCCAATCCACCTACTCTGCACATTTTTGGGTTGTGGGGGCGAAACCCACGCAGACACGGGGAGAATGTGCAAACTCCACACGGACAGTGACCCAGAGCCGGGATCGAACCTGGGACCTCAGCGCCGTGAGGCGGTTGTACTAACCACTAGGCCACCGTGCTGCCCTGTTTAACTAATTTATTAGAATTCTCTGGAGAAGTAACACGTCGGTAGATGAAGGGGAATGTGTAGATGTGATGTACTTGGGACTTCAAAACGCTTTTGATAAGGGGCCACATGACATCTTGTGCCACACTTGGTGTGAGGGTAGTATATTAGCATCGACATAGACATAGGCATAGAATTTACAGTGCAGAAGGAGGCCATTCGGCCCATCGAGTCTGCACTGGCTCTTGGAAAGAGCACCCTACCCAAGGTCTACACCTCCACCCTATCCCCATAACCCAGTAACCCCACCCAATACTAAGGGCAATTTTGGACACTAAGGGCAATTTAGCATGGGCAATCCACCTAACCTGCACATCTTTGGACTGTGGGAGGAAACCGGAGCACCCGGAGGAAACCCACGCACACACGGGGAGGATGGGCAGACTCCGCACAGACAGTGACCCAAGGCGGAATCGAACCTGGGACCCTGGAACAGTGAAGCAATTGAGCTATCCACAATGCTACCGTGCTGCCCAGTGTATGGATATAGGACTAGTTAGTTAACATGAAACCGAGAGTAGGGATAAATGGATTCTTTTCAGGTTGGCAGACTGTGATGAGTGGAGTGCCACAAAGATTAGTCCTGGGTCGTCAACTATTTGCAATCTATATTAATAACTTGGATGAAGGGACCAAATGTATGGTAGCTAAATTTGCTGAGACCACAATGAGGAGAGTACATTGTCAGGAGATTTTAAAAAAAGGTGAGTGAACAGATATTTGGCAAGTAAGAATGTGGGAAAATATGAGCTTGATCATTTTGGCAGGAAGAATAGAAACGCCGAGCATTTTTCAAATGGAGAGGGCCTGCAGAGCTGGAGGTACAGAGGGATCTGGGTGTCCTGGTGAATGAATCACAATGTGGGCACAAGTGATTAGGAAAATAAATTGAATTTTGGTGTTCATTGCAATGGAATATAAAAGTAGGAACTTTTTTCTTTGGTTGTACAGATTCTTGATGGTTCTATTTGGATTTCCATGTGCAGATTTGGTCTCCTTATTTGAAAATGGATATAATTGCATCAGAAGTAGTTCAGAGAAAATCCACTTGTCTCTATCCTGGGATGTGGGGCATAGACAAAGTGGATAGTCAGAGGTAGAGGGGTCAATTACTAGGGGGGCAATGGTTTGAGGTGCGAGGGGCAAGGTTCAGAGGAGATGTATGAGGCAAGTTTATTTTACACAGAGGGTAGTGGGTGCCTATAACTCGCTGCCGGAGGAGGTGGTGGAAGCAGGGACGATAGTGACATTTAAGGGGCATCTTGACAAATACATGAATAGGATGGGAAGAGAGGGTTATGGACCCCGCAAGTGTAGAAGATTTTAGTTTAGACGGGCAGCATGGTCGGCACAGGCTTGGAGGCCGAAGGGCCTGTTCCTGTGCTGTACTTTTCTTTGTTCTTTGTTCTTTGGGATGAAAGCTTATCTTATGAAGAAAGGTCGAAAAATAAGGAGTCTTCCATTCAAGACTGATGCAGAGGTTTTTTCTCTCTCGAGGGTAATTAGTCTTTGGAATTCTCTTCCCTAGAATGCAGCGGAGGCCGGGCTATTGAATTTACTCGAGGCTGAGTTTGATAGGTTCTTGACAAATATGGGAGTCAAAGGGCCATGGGCACAGACCGGGAAGTGGAGTTGAGGCCACAATCAGTTCAGTCATGGAGCGGCGGGACTGAAGGGTCGAGTAGTCTTCTCCTTCTTCAAGTGCTATGTTCCTATGCAAGCTCATTAAGAATTAAAATTGTCAGAATCAAAAGAAAAATGCTAGAATAAATGCCAAGAGAATTTTAGCAGTTCATGGAATCTTGCAGATATAGACATAATGAAATGCAGTGAAAAGTATTTTTCTGCGGCCAAGGGAACGTACATAGTAGACAAAAAGAATAATCGGCAGAGTACATTGACAATGATACCTCGCCAAATCTTGATTGGTTGCAGTGCGGCCAAACAAGCAATACATGAGCAAGAGCAGCATAGGACATCGTGAATAGTGTTCTTTCAGAGAACAGATCAGTCCGAGAGAGAGTCATTGAGGAAGAAGTCTAGTAGCTGTGGGGAAGAAGCTGTTCCTATGTCTGGATCTTCAGACTTCTGTGTCTTCTGTCTGATGGAAGGATCTGGAAGAGGGCAAAGCCTGGGTGGGAGGGTCCTCGTGTTTCAAAATGCTTGCCTGTACCCCTCAGGGACCAACTCATACATACTAAGAATAGTCTTTTTTAACTGAATCACAGTCTACAGAAACTTCTTCTGAAAGTGATGCATAAACTTCATCAGCTCTTTCATTTGCTTAGCTACCTTCTCAGACAAAATTTAAAAAATGCCCCTACATCCCTTTCCTGAAACTTAGAAAGGGCTTGTATAAATTTAAATATCTCACCACTTGATTTTGGGTTTTTTGTCATCAGAATTTTCCTCAACCTCTGAGGCGTCTTGCTTTAAGCTGCTGTTCCCTTTCTCGTTCTCTCTTCTTGCCCTTGCCCCTCACTCCTGCTCTCTTTCCTCCCTTGCAAACCTCACCTGCCGGAGCTCAAGGTTTTGCATTTCAATTTCTCTTTCTCCAATTCAGGTTTTTTTTCAGTTCCTTTTCTTTTTCAAGATTAAGCTTCTCCCTATATTTTTTTCACGTTCCAGCTGCTTCACTTCCAACTGGATCCTGGCGAACTCAATTGACTCAACCCCTGGAGAACGTGGTCTCTTTTGTATCCCGTCCAATTTCAAATGCAGCACCATTATCTGAAACCATGTCTGCTTTCCTCACCCCACAGTTAATTCTAGCTATAACTGTAACATATCCATCAGTTCCATTAGGGGAGGCACTGTCATAGTGGTATTGTCACTGGACTAGTAATCCAGAAACCCAGGGTATTGCTCTGGAGACCCAGGTTCGAATCCTGCCATGGCAGATGGTGAAATTTGAAGTCAATGAAAAATCTGGAATTGAAAGTGCCATGAAACCGCTGTCGATTGTCGTAAAAGCCCATCTGGTTCACTAATGACCTTTAGGGAAGGAAATCTGCTGTCGTTACCTGGTCTGGTTCACATGCGACTCCAGATACACAGCAATGTGATTGATTCTTTAAAAAATGGCACTCAATTCAAGGGCAGTTAGGGACAGGCAGCAAATGCTGGCATTGCCTGTGATGCCCACGTCTCATAAAATGACAAAAAAATCAATTTTTGTACTAGTGTATAAGAAATGTGACATCTGTCCTTCTATCCTGTATCAATTATTATTCTTCCCCATCTAATGACCCATTGTATTTCAAAATCCTGCAAGAGCCCCCAATTTATGTTATGACTGGGCTGGGAGGAGTGCACAGATTATTTTACGCCACAAGTCATACCATGAAGTTTAAAAGTTTAATTTGTTCACCAAAATGGCCAATTATTTACCTTCACTACTGATACCCAGAATAATAGACTTTAACCAGACTTTTTTCAATAAACTCAGAATATTTGCTTTATTATAAAACAAACGATTTTAACAAGTTGCACGAACACAGGTTAACACACAATAGTAATCTGGAAGTATAACTATCTATCTCTTAAAAATTCCACAGGCAAATATAGGATACATAACTAGCCTCTGCAGCAGTGGCCGCTTAGAAAAAAAAAACTTTACAAGGAAATGATAACGTTTGTAAGGTTCAACACCATTGATCTGGAACTCCTGGCGAGAGGACATGGCCGTTGGTCCGAGTAGATGACTGGAGGTTCGAATCAATGGAACTTCAACGTGGAGGAATAAACAGAGCTGGATCAATTATTTTTGTCTCCGCCTTGCAGGTTTCCAAATGCAGCCAGGTTACTTTCTGATGGGGGGTTCTCTGACTGCCAACCACTTTATTCCCAACAAAGCACGGCAGCGAACTGGGAGGCTTCTTACTTTCTCAGTTGAGCCCAAATTGAACTCAAATGTCACACTTGATTTCAAAAACAGCAAGTCCAAAACCTAAAGTTCATTTGATTTTCAGTAAATCACTAGCCTTTGTCATTTTTAATCCCCTCAGTTAAAGCGATTTCAGTTCAAACAAACAAACAGTTCTTCCCCCCCCTCAAGTGCCATGCTGGTCAGGTGATTTCTTTGACAAAGCTGCCAGCCCAAAGCTGAATATATGAGTTCTTTGCAAAAGAATATCCAGGTGTCCAATGCAATGCCCTTCCAAATTTTAAAATAAAAATCTAGTTCAAGATATGGTTTTCCCAGCACCAGGTGCTAGCTCACTGATCTTCTTAGATCTCTTACTGAAAAATTGGCTCGGGCTGTAATCTGACTTTTTAACCTCTCAGAAGATCACATGACTTTGTGGTGCAGTCCAGAACGCACATATTGGGATCGTAATTGTGGAAGAAATTGGATGGAACATAGAACCTTTCCTTGCCCTTCATTATGCGAGCAATGCCACATTGAATTTGAGAGGGCAAAGGAGAGTAATTTTGATTGTTGGATAGAGAGAACACACGTAGCCCTAAGGGAAATAAATTCTGGAAGAATTTAATTGAAAAGCCCTCCAGTAGTTAAACCTACGTTGAAGAGCAGAAGTTGCAACAGCCAGACGGGGAGTGGAGATGATTGAGGTAGTCCATATATCCAAACTCTTTTTCTGTCAACCCCATAAACCCAAGAATAATAATTTGTTATAATAATCTTTATTGGTGTCACATGTAGGCATACATTAACACTGCAATGAAGTTACTGTGAAAATCCCCTAGTCGCCATATTCAGATACATGGAGGGAGAATTCAAAATGTCCAATTCATCTCACAAGCACGTCTTTCGGGACTTGTGGGAGGAAACCGGAGGACCTGGAGGAAACCCATGCAGACATGGGGAGAACGTGCAGACTACGCACAGTGACCCAAGCCTGGAATCGAACCTATGTCCTTGGTGCTGTGAAGCAACAGTGCTAACCACTGTGCTACCGATAAAAGGTGCTAAGGTGAAATGAAGGCAAGTAGTCAGGAAAGAGAAGGGGCAGCTGGGAATGTGCTAGAAACTTCTGCTCAGAGCAGGAGGGAAAGTGGTGAGGGTGGAAACGATATTCAGAGGCTCGAGTGTTTCCAGTGTGGACAAAGTGGGACACATTTGCTGAAAGAATACCCTACCTTGGCCCAGTCCCCCGCTCCAGCCCCGTAATGTACCCAACCATTGAACACCCAGGTGCAATTTACCATTGCCATTCCACCTAGTAGTTGCAGCTGTACAAATAGAACTGGCCAATGTGGTACCGGCGAGAGAAGGAAACAGTAGTGAACTACTATTATTGTGTATATATTGTTATAAATAAAGTTATTTTCTGTTTGTCTCAAACACGTGCTGTCTACTCTATACAGGCCTTGCAATATCCTGTAAGTTTCAATAAGATCCACCCTCATCCTTCTAAACTCCGAGTACAGACCCAGAGTCTTCAACCGTTCCTTGTATGACAAGCTCTTCATTCCAGGGATCATTCTTGTGAACCTCCTCTGGACCCTTTCCAAGGCAGCACATCGTTCCTTAGATACGGGGCCCAAAACTGCTCACAATACTCCAAATGGTGTCTGACCAGAGCCTTATACAGCCTCAGAAGTACATCCCTGCTCTTGTATTCTAGTCCTCGACATGAGTGCTAACATTGCATTTGCCTTCCTAATTGCCGACTGAACTTGCACGTTAACTCTTTCCCCATTTAGAAAATAGTCTCTGCCTCCATTCCTCATTCGAAAGTGCATAACCTCACACTTTTCCACATTGTATTCCATCTTCCACGTCTTTGCCCACTCTCCTCGCCTGTCCAAGTCCTTCTGCTTACTCAACACTGTCTGTTCCTCCACAGACCTTTGTATCATCTGCAAACTTAGCAAAAGTGCCTTCAATTCCTCCTTCCAGATTGTTAATGTATATTGTGAAAAGTTGTGGTCCCAGCACTGAATCCTGACCACACCGCTAGTCACCAGCTGCCGTCCTGAAAAAAACCCTTTATCCCTAGTCTCTGCCTTCTGCCAGTCAGCCAAACATCTATCCATGCCAGGATCTTACCCTTAACACTATGGGCTCTTAACTTATTTAACAGTCTACTATGTGACACCTTGTCAAAGACCTTTTGGCAATCTAAATAAATCACGTCTACTGGTTCTCCTTTGTCTAACTTCCTTGTTACTTCCTCAAAGAGTTCTAACAGATTGGTCAGACATGAACTCCCCTTGGCGAAGCCGTGCTGACTCAGTCCTATTTTATCATGCACTTCTTTTCAAAAAAAAATATTTTTATTCTCCTTTTCCACAATTTTTCTCCCGAATTTACACCCAACAACAAATATCTCAAATCCCATAACAGTAACAACGATCCCATCCTCCCACCATGCCCAGACATCAGCCCGCATGTTAACATAAACAAATGACAAAGAAAAAAAAAGGAATCCGGGATTACCCATAGCCACCCTCAACATACACAGCCCGCACCCTCCCCCACCCAAACTAATGTTCGATGTTATCCAGTTCATGAAAGTGCATAATAAATAGTGCCCATGACTTGTAGAACCCCTCCGAGCTTCCCCTCAGTTCGAACTTAACCGTCTCAAGGGTCAAGTATTCCAACAGGTCCCCTCGCCATGCCAGGGCACAGGGTGGAGAGGCCGCTCTCCATCCCAGCAGGATCCGCCTTCGGGCGATCAACATCAACGAGGCAAAGGCTATGATATCTGCCTCCACACCCGTTTCCAAACCTAGCTGATCCGACACCCCGAATATGGCCTCCCGGGGACCCGGGTCCAGCTTCACATGCACCACCTTGGAAATTACCCTAAACACCTCTTTCCAGTACTCCCCAAGCTTTGGACAGGACCAAAACATATGAACGTTCACACACATCTTCTACCCCTTCAAAGAATCTGCTCATCCTTGCCCTCGTGAGGTGTGCCCTGTACACCACCTTCAGCTGTATCAGCCCCAACCTCGCACACGAGGTGGAGGCATTCACTCTCCGGAGCACCTCACACCAGATCCCGTCCTCTATAACCTCTCCCAATTCTTCCTCCCACTTCGCTTTGATCCCCTCCAGTGGTGCCTTATCCTTTTCCAACGTAGCTCCGTATACCGCTGACACTGTCCCCTTCTCCAGTCCACTTGCCGCCAGCACCTCCTCCAACAATGTGGAGGCCGGTTCCTCCGGGAAGCTCTGTATCTCCTTTCTGGCAAAGTCCCAAACCTGGATATACCTAAACACTTCTCCCTGCTCCACCCCATACTTCGCTTCCAGCTCCCTCAATCCTGCAAATCGACCCCGAGGAATCATGCACTTCTCAGCACTCCACAATCTCATCTTTAATAATGGACTTTAAAATCTACTTCTCCAGCCTCATTTTCCAGTGGTCCAATGTTTATTTTTGCCACTCTTCTACCTTTTATATATTGGAAAAAAAATACTTCCTGTCTTCTTTTATATATTTTGTGTAAGCTACCTTACACATATTTAATCTTCTAACCCCCCACTCCCCCCCTCCACCGTATCGCTTTTGTTGTTGTCCTCTGCTCGTTTTTAAAGGCTTCCCAATCCTCTGGCTTCCCCTAATCCTCGCCATTTTGTATGCTTTGTCTTTTGCTTTTATGCTGTCCTTGACTTCCCTCGTCAGCCATGGGTGCCTTGTCCTCCCGTAGCATGTTTCCTCTTCCTTGGGATGAATTTCTGTTGTGGCTCCCAAATAACCCCCCAAACCTCCTGCCATTGCTGTTCCACTGTCTTCCCTGTTAGGCTCCCCTTCCAATCAACTCTGGCCAGCTCCTCCCTCGTGTCTTTGTAGTTACCCTTATTTAATTGAAATACCGTAATCTGATTCCAGCTTCTTCCCCTCTAACTGCAGGGTAAATTCTAACATACTGTGGCCACTGTGGTTCCTTCACCTTTTGTCCCCTAATCAAGTCTGCCTCATTACACATCACCAAATCCAGAATTGACTGTTCCCTCGTAGGCTCTATCACAAGCTGCTCCAAAAAAACATCTCTTGGACATTTCACAAATTCCTTTTCTTGGGATCCACTACCAACCTGACTTTCCAAGTCCACCTGCATATTGAAGTGTTCCATGATTATTGTAATATTGCCTTTTTTATATGCCTTTTCTTCTTTGGTCTTCGAGTTTTTCATGTGGAAGATTGACAAAACAGGATTGCAAGTGTTAAGGAATTATAGACCAAACAAAATGGCAGTCTTTTAACCTCCAAAGACTGGATGGTGTGTGATGTATTTGTCTGAACAAGACCTGAATCCTTTCCCAAACTCACCTCTGTTTTTAACAGAGGCAAACAGCGGTTCGGAAACCAAATTGATCCAGGCACCATGTTGTCACTTAAAATATTATAATTTGTTTGCTTTTTTTTATTTTTGCTCTTCATTTGGAATCCTGAAGCAATTACTGTCAATCCAGCAAAAACCTATGAACTTACCCACTGAATTAAGTGTGCCTGGCAGGGAAATCTATCCCTTTTATGTCCCTCCCCACCACCCCAACATCCCCCTTAGGCCTCTGATTTCATCCCCAATCTTTGAGATTTGACAACAGTCTTTCTCTCGGTCAGGATTATGCCCTGCTGAATTCATTGCTTGCCACTAACTGCTGAAGTTGCATCTTTTAAAGGAGTTTTTTATGGTTTAACAATCTAAAACACTATTTAAACCACAGCTATGGACTATGGCTTTACGTGATGTGGAGATGCCAGCATTGGACTGGGGTGAGCACAGTAAGAAGCCTTACAAACCAGGTTAAAGTCCAACAGGTTTGTTTCGAATCACTAGCTTTCGGAGCATTGCTCCTTCCTCAGGTGAATGAAGAGGTAGGTTCCAGAAACATATATACAGACAAAGTCAAAGATGCAAGACGATACTTGGATTGCAAGTCTTTGCAGGTAATTAAGTCTTTACAGGTCCAGGAGAGAGGGATAGTCACAGGTTTAAGAGGTGTGAATTGTCTCAAGCCAGGATAGAACATAGAACATAGAACAGTACAGCACAGAACAGGCCCTTCGGCCCTCGATGTTGTGCCGAGCAATGATCACCCTACTTAAACCCACGTAACCCGTATACCCGTAACCCAACAATCCCCCCATTAACCTTACACTACGGGCAATTTAGCATGGCCAATCCACCTAACCCGCACATCTTTGGACTGTGGGAGGAAACCGGAGCACCCGGAGGAAACCCACGCACACACGGGGAGGACGTGCAGACTCCACACAGACAGTGACCCAGCCGGGAATCGAACCTGGGACCCTGGAGCTGTGAAGCATTGATGCTAACCACCATGCTACCGTGAGGCCCCGATAGTTGGTAGGATTTCGCAAGCTCAAGCCTGTTTAGCACACTGGGCTAAATCGCTGGCTTTGGAAGCAGACCAAGGCAGGCCAGCAGCACAGTTCAATTCCCGTAACAGCCTTCCCGAACAGGCGCCGGAATGTGGCGACTAGGGGCTTTTCACAGTAACTTCATTGAAGCCTACTCGACAATAAGCGATTTTCATTTCATTTCACTTCAGATGGTGGGGAGTGAATGAAATGCGACATGAATCCAAGGTCCCGGTTGAGGCGGTACTCATGTGTGCGGAACTTGGCTATAAGTTTCTAACTTGGCGATTCTGCGTTGTTGCGCGTCTTGAAGGCCCGTGTATGGCTTTACATTGGACCAGTGCAAATGAGTTGTAGTGTACGTTTGGAGCGAGGGTTGGCTTGCTTTTGAGCACCGTTGATGGAGGCTTGCCTCTCCAGACAGATTCAGTCCACTTTAGCCCAAATTAAGTTTTGGAAAAAGCACTTTGAAATCAAGTGTGAGTACTATCTATACGACGCATTGGATCCACCTGCTAAGGTTTCTATGGCAGTGCCTTAAGCACTCAAATTTTACTTCATAGAAGGGTATGATCCTGAAAATATTATAATCTCCAAGCTACACATCTGTTTGACTTGGACATCCATCGTCTTTTCGCTACTGGATCAAAATCCTGAAACTTCCAACCTAAAACCTTTGGTGGGAGGTGGAATTTCACTTCCCAGACTACAACAGTTCAAGATGTAGACCCACCACCGCTGTCTCGAGGCCATTGAGTGATGGGCAAATATTTGCCAACTTTGTTACTTGTCCTTTCATCCTGAGAATGAATAATATCACTGTCAGCCAGCAAGTTGGATGCAGATGGCACTTGCAAGAGGAATTACAACAGTTTAATTTACAGCAAACTGAATCTGTTTAAAGTGAACCGTAGCAAGCAGAACATCTTGGCGAAACTACCGCAAGGTCTACCGATTAAAAACAGAATTACTTTTCCGGGAAAACGTGGTGAGTGGAGGATACCTAATATTTCCTTGGCTCCGTGTCAGATATTGTTTGACAGCGTACTTGTGAAGTAGCTGGAGTGCATTTTGTTAACCTTAAAATTTAGAGTTGCCAATTATTTTTCTTCTCCAATTATGGGGCAATTTAGCGTGGCCAATCCACCTAACCAGCACATCTTTGGGTTGTGGGGGTGAAACCCATGCAGACATGGGGAGAATGTGCAAACTCCACACGGACAGTGACCCAAGGCTGGAATTCGAACTCGGATCCTCAGTACCGCAGTCCCAGTGCTAACCACTACGCCACATGCCGCCCCGTTTTGTTACATTAAAGGTGCTATGTAGAAGCAAGCTGTTGATCGTTAGTTCTCTCAAATTGTGCGTAAAATCGATCCCAGTCACTCAAAGCAGTGAGCTCTCCAGGCACGATTGAAGGAAAAGTACGCAATCTTCCATTCTGGCTAGGAATATTGATATCATTCTGCACAGCTATGAAATAAGAATCGCCATTAAGCCTGAATCATTGTACCAGTATGCATTCAATAAAAGTTCTGAAGAAAGAATCTAAAAAGGACAGCACATTTTGAAAATTATCATCTAAAATGCTTTGTAACAGTTTGTTTGGAGATTAATTAATTACGCTCATCTTTACCTGGACTTTAACCTGGTGTTGTAAGACTTCTTACTGTGCTCACCACAGTCCAATGCCGGCATCTCCACATCATGTTCCAAGTGACAGCCTTAAAAAAAATAATCGCATTGGATCTTGCACAACTCTTTTTGCTTATGAGAAAAAGATCAATTTGTGCCAGCCAGAATTTTATACCTTGTCATATTCCTTTTGCAGTAGGGATTGAGTGCTTCGCAACAGTTGAATCATTGTCCCAGAAAATCTGAAATGAGAGCTGGCTCCTTTCTCTCTCCCTCCGGAATGCTGATCATTTCTGCACTTGTTTTCTGGTGACTGATGTCATCAATTTTGGAGTTCTGTAACATTTATCACCACTTACCACATGCTGTGGATGGATCGGGATTTTTTTCCCTTATAAGTGTAACTATGAGCCTTAATGATTTTTACTACGTAGATAAGCAAATGTGGTTGGATTGTTTTACTGTGTAGAATAATAAAATCTTGCATTTGTATTCCTATATATTTATAGGTTGCATTTATATCAATATCTTCAGATTTGTTTTTCAAAAACAATAAAGTGATATCTTGAATTAAAGATCTAATAAGTGCATTGGCCCAGATTTTGCTCTTGAGAATAATGACGACTTATCAGGGTTCAGCATTATTATGGCATAAATCAAATTCCAAAAGTATATGCTTGTGCAGTTAAAAGTGGAAATCCGAAGTTGCAGTCTGATTTTCCTATCAGAAACGGGTACTGAACAAAGAGCAATCTCCCAACATCTTGTGTATGTGTTTATTGATAATTCATTGATAATTCACTGATAATTCACTTGAAGTGCAGCTTCTTCCAGGGCCTGCCCAGGTTATGGGCCGTCATGCACTCCAGCTTGGTACTGTGTTCGTTCTCTCTCTCTCTCTCTCTCTCTTTCCTCCCCCCCCCCCCCCCCCCCCCCCCCAGCTTTATTTCAGTGGTACCTTTGTTAAAAAAATTAGATTACCCAATTATTTTTTCCAATTAAGGGGCAGTTTAGTGTGGCCAATCCACCTACTCAGCACATTTTTTGGGGTTGTGAGGGGCGAAACCCACGCGTACACGGGGAGAATGTGCAAATTCCATTCGGACAGTGACCTAGAGCCGGGATCGAACCTGGGACCTCAGCGCCGTGAGGCAGCTGTGCTAACCACTAGGCCACCGTGCTGCCCTGTTTCAGTGGGACCTTGACAATAGGGTTACCAACTGCATGGACCAGAAAAACATACATTTTATGCCTTCAGATGTAATTCGATTTTTTAGCATTGTGGTAAGTTTTAATTTCTGCCAAGAAACCTCTATGGGGCTGAAAATTAAATTTTACAAATGTGGAGTATCATTCCACCAGAGTGTAATAGACATTAGACATTTTTTAAAAAGGCATTTTTTTTTAGCTTTTTCTCTATCAATTGCATGTTTCCATGCTTCTTTCATTTGCTTTAGTACATGACTAAATATTCTCATTTATACTTCCTGGTTTAAAATCTGTGTCTGGTTGAAAAGCCATACTGTTGCTTGTGCTCATACGTGTACAAATCCACTCTAGGAGAGTGCCACACTAGACTAGAGGGATGAGAAGTTGCTGTTCCAACAACTATGAAAATTCTGTGGGAAGTTTCAATGTTTGTTTTTGCTACTGGCTGCCAAATCCAGGCCATGGGGATCCACACAAGCTTATACGTTATTTTCACAGTGAGACAATTCTATTTCATGTTGTACCCTGTGTCAACAAAACAAAAAGAGATTGCTCAGTTTTTAATTGTTTTTAAAATTTAGAGTATCCAGTTATTTTTTTCCCACTTAAGGGGCAATTTAGCATGGCTAGTTCAGCTACCCTGCACACCTTTTTGGGTTGTGGGGGTGAGACCCGTGCAGACCCGGGGAGAATGTACAAATGGAGAGTGACCCGGGGCCGGGATCGAACTGGGGTCCTCAGCGGCATGAGACAGCAGTGCTAACCACTCCACCACCGTGCCACCCTAGAGATTGCACAGTTCAATTTTACTGCAGGGGGAATGGTATGTGAGATCCCTGTTCATTGGATACGCTTCCAATTAAGGCCAATCTTCTCCAGCATGCAGAATGGAGCGAATCCATTTCTCTTGAATTTAAAACAAAAAAGATCTGGCCAGAAAACCAAAGCAAATGCATAAATTATGCAACCATAAGGTAGCAGATGTCCCCATTCTGCTTTCCTTTGATCCTTTTCGAGTGTTTCAGAGGCTTTTCATCCACCCTTTCTGTTACCTACTTTATGCACAGCCCCTAATTAAATAAAGAACATGCGTTAATATTTTGACAACTGCAGTTTGCCCGAAAGCACTTTGTAGTCAATGAAATATGTTTTGAAATGCAGGCACTACCATGATGAGCAGACATGCTGATAATTTGTGCACAGAAAGGTTTCACGTAGAGCAATGCAATAAATTACTCATTAATCTGCTTTAGGTCATTTTGGTTATGGGATACATGTTGACCAGGTACTACATTAAACGGTAAGTCTTGGATATGTGGCCAAATTAAACTTAGACAGGAAACCTTTGGAGAGGTGATAGCTTTGCTAGCATGTACACATTGGTTGTGATGGCCGAGTGATTATATTGCTGGACTCATGACTTCGAAGCCTGGACCATGCTGCTCATGATTTCATACCTCACCGTGGTAGTTGTATACTCAATTATTTAAATAAATCTGGAATAATGATGGTGAAAATGAAATAACCAGAGTATCTTGAAACATCCACTAGTTCTCTAATAGTCTTTTAGGGAAGACCATCCTTACCTGGTCTGGCCTATACGTGAATGCAGGCCTACAGTAATGTGATTAACAACCCTATCAAATGGCCGAGCAAACCACATAGTTGTCTCAAGGCCATTCAGTGAATGGTCAATAAATGCTGGCCTTGTAGGTGACGCTCACACCTCATGAATTTTTAAAAAAAAAATAATTTTTATTGAAAAATTTTGAATTTATACAACAACATCAAACCATACTAAAATACCAACAATAGCAATAATGACAACAATCATGAACCTTCGCCCCTCCTCAATGAACAACCCAACATATTAACAACAACTTAAATTAACACAATGTTAAGTTACATAACCGTAGCGAAAAAAAATAGAAACTATAATAAGGAACACCCCCCCCCCCCCCCCCCCCCCCCCAGGTTGCTGCTGCAATTGACCAAGATACCTATCTTTGAGCCAGGAAGTCCAGAAAAGGCTGCCACCGTTTATAGAACCCTTGTACTGATCCTCTCAAGGCAAATTTGACCCTTTCCAACTTTATAAATCCCGCCATGTCATTGACCCAGGTCTCCACACTTGGGGGCCTCGCATTCTTCCACTGCAGCAAGATCCTCCGCCGGGCTACTAGGGACGCAAAGGCCAGGACACCGGCCTCTGTCGCCTCCTGCACTCCCGGCTCCACCGCAACTCCGAGAATTGCGAGTCCCCACCCTGGATCCAACCACCCTCGACACCGTCCCGGCCACCCTCTTCCAGAATTCTTCCAGTGCTGGGCATGCCCAGAACATATGGGCATGATTCGCTGGACTCCCCGAACATCTGGTGCACCTCCCCTCACCCCCAAAGAACCTACTCATCCTAGTCCCGGACATGTGGGCCCGGTGCAGCACCTTAAATTGGATGAGACTGAGCCTCGCACCTGAAGAGGAAGAGTTGACTCTCTCAAAGGCATCCGCCCAAGTCCCGTCCTCTATCTTCTCCCCAAGTTCCCCCTCCCATTTAGCCTTCAGCTCCTCCACTGATGACTCCTCCACCTCCTGCATTACCTTATAGATGTCAGACACCTTCCCCTCTCTGACCCACACCCCCGAAAGCACTCTGTCCATCGTCCCCCGCGAGGGCAGCAAAGGGAATCCCTCTACCTGTCGCCTAGCAAACGCCTTTCCCTGCAAGTACCTGAACATGTTCCCTTGGGGAAGCCCAAATTTATCTTCCAGTTCCCCCAGGCCCGCAAACCTCCTGCCAATAAACAGGTCCCTCAATTTACTGATGCCTACCCTTTGCCACCCCCTAAATCCCCCATCCTTGTTCCCTGGGATGAACCGATGATTGCCACCCAATGGAGCCTCCATCGGGCCCCCTGTTTCCCCCCCTATGCCGTCTCCACTGTCCCCAGATTCTTAGGGTCGCCGCCACCACTGGGCTCGTGGTATAACTCTTAGAGGAGAGCGGCAACGGCGCCATTACCATGGCACCCAGGCTCGTACCTCTACATGACGCCATCTCCATTCTTTTCCACGCCGCCCCTCCCCCTCCATCACCCATTTACGCACCATTGACACATTGGCCGCCCAATAGTACCCCAAAAGGTTGGGCAGCGCCAGCCCGCCTCTATCCCTCCCTCGCTCCAGGAAAACCCTCTTCACTCTCGGAGTCCCATGTGCCCACACAAAGCTCAAGATACTGCTAGTCACTCTCCTAAAGAAGGCCCTGGGGATGAAGATGGGCAGGCACTGAAAGAGGAACAAGCACCTCGGAAGCACCGTCATTTTGACGGACTGCACCATCCCTGCCAACGACAATGGCAGCATGTCCCACCTCTTGAACTCCTCCTCTATCTGATCTACAAGCCTGGTGAAATTATGTTTGTGAAGAGTCCCCCAGTCCCTGGCCACCTGCACCCCCAGATACCTAAAACTCTCCCCTGCCCGCCTAAGCGGGAGCCTACCAATTCCTTCCTCCTGGTCTCCAGGGTGCACCACAAACACCTCACTCTTGCCTAAATTTAGTTTATAACCTGAAAAGGTCCCAAACTCAGCTAGCAGCTCCATCACCCCCGGCATCCCTCCCACCGGGTCCGCCACATACAGTAACAGGTCATCGGCATACAACGGCACCCTATGTTCCTCCCCACCTCGCACCTAACCTCTCCACCTCTCTGAATCCCTCAACGCCATCGCCAGCGGCTCGATTGCCAATGCAAACAACAAGGGGGACAGGGGGCAACCCTGCCTGGTCCCTCGGTAAAGCCGGAAGTACTCCGACCTCCTCCCATTCGTGGCCACACACGCCATCGGGGCCTCATTTAACAGCCTCACCCATCTAATAAACCCTTTACCAAATCCAAACCTCCCCAACATCTCCCATAAGTACCCCCACTCCACTCTATCGAAGGCCTTCTCCGCATCCAGCGCCACCACTATCTTTGCCTCCCCCTCAATCGCCGGCATCATGATGACATTCAACAATCTCCGTACATTCGTGTTCAGCTGCCTTCCCTTCACAAACCCTGTCTGGTCCTCGTGTACAACCCCTGGCACACAGTCCTCTATCCTGGTGGCCAGGACTTTTGCCAGCACCTTGGCATCTACGTTGAGGAGAGATATGGGCCTGTATGAACCACACTGCTGGGGGTCCTTGTCCCTCTTTAAGATTAACGAGATCAGCGCCCGCGACATCGTCGGGGGCAAAGCCCCCCCTTCCCACGCTTCATTAAGTGTCCGCACCAGCAAGGGGCCAACTAGGTCCACAAACTTTTTATAAAATTCCACCGGGAACCCATCCGGCCCCGGTGCCTTCCCTGACTGCATCTGCCCGATCCCCTTAACTAGCTCCTCCAGCTCAATCGGCGCACCCAACCCCTCCACCTGCTCCTCCTGCACCTTCGGGAAAGAAAGCCCGTCGAGGAACCTCTCCATTCCCCTCCTCTCCCCCGTTGGCTCCGACCGGTACAGTTCCCCGTAAAAGTCCTTGAAGACCTCATTCACCTCTACCCCCTTCCGCACCACATTCCCACTCTTGTCTCTCACTCCAACAATTTCCTTAGCCGCATCCCGCTTGCGGAGCTGATGAGCCAGCATTCTACTCGCCTTTTCACCATGTTCGTACACATCCCCTTGTGCCTTCCTCCACTGTGCCTCCGCCTTTCTAGTGGTCAGCAAATCAAATTTAGCCTGCAGGCTGCGCCTCTCCCCCAACAGTCCCTCCTCTGGTGCCTCTGCGTACATCCTGTCTACTTCCAGCATCTTTCCCACCAGTCTATCCATTTCACTCCTCTCGCTCCTCTCCCTGTGTGCCCGGATGGATATCAGCTCCCCGCGAATCACTGCCTTCAGCGCTTTCCAGACCACCCCCACCTGAACCTCCCCCGTATCATTCACCTCGAGGTACCCCTCAATACTTGCCCGGACCCTCCTATACACCTCCTCCTCCGCCAACAACCCCACATCCAACCACCACAACGGGCGCTGGCCCCGCACCTCCCCCATCTCCAACTCTATCCAATGCGGAGCGTGGTCGGAGATTGCAATGGCCGAATACTCGGCCTCCTCCACTCTCAGAATCAGTCCCCTACTCACCACGAAGAAGTCTATCCGAGAGTAGACCCTATGTACGTGGGAGAAGAAAGAGTACTCCTGTGCCCTCGGTCTCACAAACCTCCATGGATCCACCCCACCCATCTGGTCCATAAACCCTCTCAGTACCTTGGCCGCCGCCGGCCTCCTACCCGTCCTAGAGCTGGACCGATCCAGTGAAGGATCCAACACCGTATTGAAGTCCCCCCCCCATGATCAGACCTCCCGCCTCTAGATCCGGGACCCGTCCCAACATATGCCTCATAAAGCCCGCATCGTCCCAATTTGGGGCATACACACTAGCAAGTACCACCTTCTCTCCTTGTACACACCCCATGAATTAATAAGAACAAAATAATTGATTGAAGACCGTCATGTCAGTTCAGTTTCCAGGATTCTGAACCCAGGATTAGAACCCTTCCTTCTAAATCCTGACCCTCAAAATTTTTCAATTAATTATTTTAATCCAGTATAATTTCCTACATCGTGACTAATCTGTTCTCATGTAATGGAAAAAAGTGATGATGTTTCCCTTGATGTCGATGCAATAAGTTTGTATGTCATAGCTTAGTTGTAGAGTCCTGATACGCTCACTGTTTTTGCTTGGCTCTGATTTTCCACCTTTATTCATATCCTTATGTCTTTTTTAATACCCATAGATCAGAAAGCAGTGAAGTTTGAAGACCTTGCTATACCTCACAATATTTACCTGTCGTTTTTTAAAAGGTTATAAATTGATAGAGTGGGTCCAAGTGACAGAATGCACCTGTTCATCATCTTCTGTATGCTGCCCCATCTTCACTTGAACTTCCACATTTATGCCACTGACGTCCACCTGTACTTTATTTAAAAATTCTTTCATGGGATGTGAACAGTACTGGTGAGGCCAGCATGTGTTCCCATCCTTAAATTGGCCTGGCTATTTCAGAGGGTAGTTAGTCAACCACATTGCTGTGGTGGTCTGGAGCTGCATGCCAACCAGCCGAGGTAAGAATGGTGGATTTTCTTCTCTAAAGGGCATTATTGAACCAGACGGGTTTCTATGACAGCTGACATTGGTTTCATGGTCACCATTACTGTGACTGGCTTTCAATTCCAGATTTATTGGTGGGATTTGAACCTTTGACCCAGAGCATTAGCCTAGGCCTCTGTCTAGTGACATTACACTGCACCACTGTCACCTCCAATAGTATAATTTGCTGGATTGTACAACATGTTGAACATTTTGGCATTGTGCAAGCTTTACACATTCTTTTTGACTCTTAGCTGCATTGCATGCTCCAGTTTCCAACTCTGAGCAACTGTTATGGTTGCCTCTTGTTTTACCTACTGGTGAGAATTTTAGTGTTCTGATGATGCATACTATCAAATCAAATAATCAGGGAAGTTGTTCAGAGCCCTTGTCAAGCTTGTGCGATTTGGGAGAGCCCAGGGATGGTTTGGTACAGTTTCACATGTTACGTTAGGTTTTCCAACTCTTAATAAAAATGCGTTTCAAAATGTTCGTTCAGTTGATGGATACTCCGGATTATGCATAAAGCTCTCATAGAGAAATTGTAGTTGGGCGAAATTCCTGCAGGTATATGAAGTTACATGCATATAGGTGAAAACAAGTTGGTGAATTGTAATCAAATTAAGGGGCCATACTAAAGTATGCATGTAAGTAGGCGGTTAATGTGAAGAGCACACCAGCTATGTCTGCATGTTCTTGGGCTTATCATAAACAACAGACTAAGGCTATAGGTTGGCCCGTTGGGTCTTTCCTGCTTAGTTTTGTTCAGCGTCTTTGTTGGGGCATTGCTGTAGCTTTGCCATGCAAGGGTTTGTTGGCCTGAATGTTTTAGTACATTAATGGATTAGTAGAAGTCTAATCATATTTCTCTTAAATTATTTAAAGTGTTCTTTGTTTTGGATTTGCTTATTGAATTTTTGAATCATTTTTAGGTGGGCTTTCTTACGACGTCTGTAAATTGGTAGCTTTTTGCTGCAGTTTCTGAAAGTACAAAATTAAGGGGAATAACTGGCAAACTATCAGACTCTTATGGAGGTTGAAGTTTGGAATAAGATAGTTAACGGATTTAGAATATCTGAGTTTTTGATTAATTTTCAATGGAGGATCACAATCTTTAATTTTTAACTTCACAACGTTTTTTCGCAGCTACATTTGGGTTTATAATTTTAGTGTCAAGTTTTTTCAATGCTGGATTTTTTTAAACAAACACTTGGGAGAATGAGGAGCAGCAGCAGAAGACCGCAGGTATGGGGAGCTGCTCATATACTCATTGCTACTCAACCTTTTGGCAAAGATCAAGTGTCAGATGAAGCTCAAGATGAGGTGCAATTCCTTTTCTTGTCAGTTTGGAACTTGTATGTCTCTCTCTTGTGTTTTGAATTGTTTTTTGGAAAAAGCAATGAGATGGATTAAGTGTTTGCCCTGTCCACTCTGCGCATTGGCTTTGCAACTTTAAGGATGGGATAACAAACAAGAGATTATACCCAATGGATGGGTTATGCAGTCCAAAGGTGGCTTTCTTGGAGCTCTCGAAAGAGCAGCACCTCAGAAGGCTGCACTTCTCCATGCAGGGTGTTGCTGAGCATGCCAGATTCCTGAAACAGAACCCACCACCTATTGGCTTTGCCAATGGCTGTTAAAGTCAATCCGCCTCGCTGCTATGTCCTTTACCAATTGACCAGCTGAATAATTTGTGGTCCCCTGAGCTTTTCTTGGTGATGGCCATTGAAGGCCGCCACTTCTAAGTGCTGTTCAACATTGAGGAGTACTGTTCATCAGTTGAGGGAGGATAATAGATGGATTTGCCATGATTGGCTATGATTGTATTTTATCGGTGGATTATGCTGGTTGGGCCCCATGGTCCACTCCTCCTATTTCTTATGTTCCTGTTTGGTGGATTTGACCTGTCAGTGGGCATGACATATATAGAAATGTTGATGGAGGAATCTGTGACATTGGCTGAAAGGTATGTTTTGTGAGGATGACCATGCTTGATTGTTGCTAGCCTGTGGGGCTGCTCTCCCAACTTTGGCACAAGGCCCTTGATATTCATGAGAAAGACTTTGAAAGGTTAATTGGGCTGGGTGTGCCTTTGTTGTGTCCATCTCCAGTGACTGGGTTGATGAGCGATGCTTGCATATTACTGTTGCCATAGCTCTTAGTTTGACATTTCTGGTGAATGGTCGTGCTTTAAAAAAAATAATACTTTTAAATTTAACCTTCGTACAACCAAAGTAAATAACGCAAAGTTAGAAATGTGTCTTTAAAGATCAAAAAAGGACAACTCTTTCTGAATGATAAATGCAGATAAAGTGAAACATTGGCTATATGATATGGAGTTTTGACTTTTTTTAAATGTATAACCAAGCAAAGCTGGCAGTGTCAAAAATTAAAGGCAGTTCAGTTGGCCTTTTGGAGACTAGGGTGAAAGCATTGTGCCGCTGATATTGAGAGCTTTGCTCAGGAAGTTCCGATGCATCACTTCCTTTTTTTTGGCACTAACAAATCAAACTTGGATATACAAAATTCTGAAATTGTTATTTCTTTGACCCTATGCGATTGAATGCGTTTACTATTAAAACAATAATTGGAAGAAATGGTTGCAACAGAACTTTATGTCTACCACAGGAAGTGAGGCAAAGGAATTTCCTAGGCACGGCTGCGAAGAAGCAAGGCACAATGGCACCGTCCTGTTATCCAAACATCCAACTGAGCTGCACCCAATTACTGACAGCACCTTTGTTCAACTAGATACAAAATCTAACTATAATGGTGAGTAATCCTTCAGCATATCCAGAGATAGAATTAGGGTAGAGCTGTCCTTCAGTGTTGTGGTTGTGTTCTTGATTGGTCTCTGTTTGTTTCTTGTGGTTTGTTAGAATATGCTTGCTGCACATCGCGTAAATAATATTGTTGCCTTCATCTTGTAATTGTCTTTGTGTAATTCAAGCATTAAAATCCACAATTGAGTGTCCATCCTCAAGAATACAAAACACTTCATCTCCAAAAAGCATGCTCTGTTTTTTGTTTTGATGTATGCGTTAGTAATGTGAAGTTAAAACCCAGACAACTCTTGTGTGCTGTTGTGAAAACAAGAGCAAATAAGGATGGAATTAATGACCCTTCATCAATAGCTTATTATAGCTGATCAATTATTAACTGATTTAAATAGTGCATTATTGTAGCACGCTTTCATACTTTGAAAGTATGATGTACAATATTATGATTCTACCATCTAAATTCTGCAACCCGCATATTTCAAACCTGTATGATAAGTTGTCAGTATCATACCTTACAACTTTGTATTACAGTGATTTTTACAAATATACTTCTGGATCTGTCTTTCTGCTGTTACATATCTTTAAAAAAATGTTGAATAATTTGCATTTTTTTTGAGGAGCAGGGGAATTGAGCGTCCTTTCAATGGCTCCTGCTCTGCAGGTTGCTGTTCATCATTCGAATCCATTTGGGCTGGTAGATTGGATTAAGCCACTAACTTTGTCCCTGGTTATCAATGCCACTCCATAACCGGCTACAGGTTGAATGAGGTGTTGTGGTGTCTTACCTTGTTATGTCTTCGATAAAATGTTTGTCTTTTTGTTTGGTGTTCTACCCATCAGCTGACTGAGAAGATGGGCAACAGTAACCAAGCTGAAGTGGTATGCTGATGATCCGGTTGAGAGTCTAGTGTTGAGGTGCCAGCCATATGAACTAATTCTGTAATACTTCAATATTTATAGGTGGAATATAGCAATTCTTAAAAATGAATCCAAGACCTTTGTATTGATGTATTAGGGGATTGGATTGATGTGAGTTCAATAGTCTTGATAAGAAATTGCTTGTAAACTGCTATACTAATGAAGTTGAAGTCAATAGTTTAGATTTATTCTTCCAAACTATAATTTTTTCTGTGTTATTAATTCACTGGTTATAGAAAGCTACAATCTTATTAAGAAGGCTTGTATTTTCTGTAGAATCATAGGATGGTTAAAATACAGGAGGAGGTCAGTCCTGTCGGTGCTGGTCCTCTGAGGAGCAATTCACTTCCTTTCCTTATTTTCCCAGCCCTGCATATTCCTCCATTTTAGATAATTATCCAATTTCCTGTTGAAGGCCTTGATTGCATCTACCTCCGCCACACATGTCAAAGTGTGCATTCCAGACCATAACCAGTCCACTGCATGGAAAGGTTTTTCCTCATGTTTCCATTGCTTCTTTCGTCAGTCACCTTAAATCTGTACCCTCTGGTTCCTAATCTGCCACCAGTTGGAACAGTTTCTCCCTCTGTCCAGCTTCTCATGATTTAGCATACTTCTATCAAACCTCCTCCTGACCTTTTCTTCTCCAAGGAGCACAGTCCCCATTTCTCCAATCTTTTTTTACTTGACTGAAATTCCTCATGCCGGGAATGATTCTCATGAATCCTTCCTGCACCCTCTCTACACCTTCATATCTTTCCGAAAGAGTGATGCCCAGGATGGGACACAATGCTTCAACTGAGGCCGGACCAGTGTTTTATACATGTCATGTTTTAAAATTAGCATGCTTCTAAATAGCCAAAACATATGTCGAGGTGTCGAAATTAAGAGTATACTGAGTTTACAATTGGCAGCTCTGGAAGCAATGTGTCCTGCAGTTGATGATTTGAATTTTATTTCGCGGGATTATGGGCAACACGGGCAGTGCAACATTTATTACCTTTCCCGTAATATATCCGGTGTATGTATTTATTGAAAACTAATTTACTGTTGCTCTCTGGTATACTTGACAGGTTAGAGCTGCTGTCCACTTATGTTGCTCTGAGCAAAATCTCAGATTTATAATCTTTGTTTGGAGGGGGGAGGGGAACCGTATGCATTTCTAATAACTTCTGAAATGCCATTTTATTGGGCAAGCTATTGTGGCAGATTGTTTACGTGCTTTTGTGCTTCATCACTTAGTGAGTGTTAGGTTCTAGACTTGTGCTTCTAATTTCACCTGCAATCCATTCCTGACTTCACGCAGTGCATTAGGGGAAATGCTTAACAATTCAGAAATCATTTTAATGGGGGAAGAAAGGGGCATGGTACTAAGCCAGATAGATCAAAGATAATAGGTTCAACCATTATTCAATTCCTTGGTCAGTGGTGAGAAGGCTCAAGCTATTTGTGCCCATAAACTAGGGAGGTTAGAAATGAGTTGAGCACATGAAGGAAGGTATGTCTTTGTGAGCTATGATTATTTCCATTCTGATGCACTCCACGGTTCAGTAATATGTTCCCATTAACCGTTGTGGCACCGTTAGAAAACTATTTGGAAACTGCACTCCGGCTTTGGGAGAAGACGGAGAAGAGTTGGAATTTTATTTTGTTAAATTAGAGTGTGACTTTGAGGAGATCCTAAGTGCCCTCATTCAGTCTGGCAAGGGATGGGGGAGTTGAAATGACATGAGAGAAGAAGAAATAGCTATTTATTCCACATTCCCCATAAAATATAGAACTATAACTCCTTATAAGTGTCAGCTGCATTTCTGTCCCGCACATTGAGTTGGTCTGAATGACAATGCATGACTCACATGATATAGCTTATTGTGACAGTCATCACCATAACAATAACAGATTTGGCCCTGACCATTTGCAAGGGAACAGGCTCCGGATAAATGAACGAAAACCAGTTCAACTGGCAATCCTGTGACTAGAGAGTTGCTATGACCAGAGAGTTCCAGACCAAAGTATAGGGCAAGTGAGTATGTATGTATGCAGGTAACACTCTGGTGGTCCAGAACATCACTAGCAGGGGAGTAAGGTGCTAAACTGCCTTTCAGATAGATCTTAAAAATCATATGGTACTATTTGAAAAGAGCATGGAAGATTTTCTGGTGTCCTTGGCAATATGTATCTATCAAAGAGCAGCAAAAAGATGTCACTCGGGTAAATGACCAGGTAATGTTTGTAAGATCTTGTTGTGCACCAATCTATCGGCATGGCAACAGGTATTACACTTCATAGGTGCTTTGGTGGCTATGAACAGCTTTGGGATATTCAAAAGATAAGGAATGCAAAATTATTTTTACTATTATTGGAAGATGCTGTCACCAGTTCAAAATTAATTTGAATGAGTGAAAGCATCTACCTGGAGCAAGTTTGGACGTTTTATAAGTTGGGGTCACCTGGAGATAGTGAATAGCCATCAGCACCGTTGGTTTTTGCTTTGAGGGCTAAGTTTATGTCTCCAGGCTTAAAGACAAGAGGCTGAACACTCCTTTTGCTTATACTGGATATGTGAATTTTCATCTGCAGTTCCCTGAACCCATGGATAGTTCAAAATGCTTAATCCTCCAGAGCGAATGTTGTGCTCATATCCTGATATTGGTCCGAAAGCTCAGTTGTCAAACTGTGGCAACGAGTAGGGGCAGGTTTTCATTTCCTCTACTACTTCAGTTGGAAGCATCAAATGCTGTATTCACCCCTGGATATCATTCTTACATTGAGATGCTTTGAACTGCTCCTGTTGTATGGAGCATGTGAAGCGATGAAGAAGGATAAATTATTTACCTCATCCTTGGATATAAATCTGACAGTCTTAGTCACCTTCCCCTTGTATGGAATATAATTTTGGTCAAGAGCGATGGGCCAAAAGCACATACACTCTTACTTAATATAAAAACAGGCTAACACCATCTATCAGTAACATCAAGACATTATCATCTGTGTGTTTGGCCCAGACTTATCAAGGCAGCACCACTCCTCCATTGTGATGTGAATGCTTGTTATTCAGCGAAATAAGACCCTACAGGGTAAGTAATCTGCCTTTTTAAGCTCTTTGCTTTTTCAGTTACCTCTTCTTTTAAAATGAAGTGTCATAACCCTGTCATATTTAACACCAGTTACCATTTACTATTATCTGCCTTGGGAAACTGGGCATCATGATCAAAGACAGCTCCCACCCGGGTTATTCTCTCTACCAACCTCTTCCAGATGATACAAAAGCCTGAGAACACGCACTAACAGATTCAAAAGCAGCTTCTTCCCTGCTGTTACCAGACTCCTGAATGGCCCTCTTATGGATTGAACTGATCTCTCTACGCATCTTTACTGTTGTAGCACTACACTCCGTATGCTTCACCCGATGTCTACATCTATGTATTGTGTATTTATTGCATCTCCTATGTTTTTCATTTATGGAATGATCTGCCTGAACTGTATGCAGAACAATACTTTTCACTGTACCTCTACACGTGACAGTAAATCTAAATATTATCTCACGATCATGAAGGCAACATCATCCCTTTGTGAGATTGTTTTCAATATGCCATTTTTCCTTGCAAAAATGTAACTTTTGAACAACTTGTCGCATAATATTTTTGCTCTTGGATTTAAACAAAAGCCAATAATTACAGAAAACCTCAATATACGGGACAGCCGCAAGTTATACCTCGTCTTAGTAAAAGCTATTGACAGTTACTGTAGATGGTGATTGTGAGTATATTAAAAATAAGCTGTTTTTAAGTTGTAGTCACTGTTATTGTTTAGATTTATTTCCATGAAATGATACTTGAGCTGCACTCTGCTTGTAATTAGCTTAAGATGTGAATTGAATGGCTCATCAACTCCGCCTGGTCACATAGGTTATTTTAACATCCATCCATGCTATTACAGTTCAAATTTTCTGCTTCCCTGTTTGTTTGTTGTTTTCATTTTTTGATGACTCCCCAGAAGGTAACGTATCTTTCCCAGACCTCGAAAGCAGACAGATAACTCTGCCATTTTCAGTTGTAGGAAAACTAGTACCGGCGTACTTAGCCCGGCTACTTTAGCTCCACAAGATAGCACATGAGGCACTTGTGGCAAAGGTAAAGTCACATGTTGCCATACTTACTACATGCATGAATTATTTTGACAACGGCATTGAGGGCACAATAGCAAAGTTTGAATGGAAAGTTATGTTCAGAGTTGTGTAAGACTGCATAGCAGAGCTATCATGATGGAAGATACGTGGTTCAGTGCAGAAAATGTGAAGAACTCTGTAATATAGTTTGCAAGCACGGGTACAGTACCTCAAATCTGGCTGGCTGAAAACTGGGCGTTTTTGAGTGGGCCATGCAAGAATACCCCATGGAGATGAGCGCGTAATTAAAGTTTAATGGTTTAAGCAATCAGCCCCAAAAGATTTGTATTGTTCTGCTAGTTTTAATTAATTAATTAACCACAAATCTACAATAGAAGGCAAAATTCTAAATGTGCCCTCTGGCCAATAGTAGAATGAAAAATAATATGGATGCTTCCATGCGGTATCGCTATGTCTTTCAAACTTTTTCCCGGGACCCACTGTTGCCAACTGGCCGACCTTCGGAATCCACGCCAGCTTCGCTTACCTTGAATACATTGGGTCCTAATGAGTAACTGGGTGCGAACTTAAAAAAACACAAATACTACAAGATTCCCCCGAGAGATATTTTACAGTTGTTAACAATCATAAATTGGACTTTGCATAAACATTTTTTCTCTCTGTGAAGAGACCACCCCTCCCCCAACCACCAGTGAAATATCGAAAATCATAAATCTTCAGCTCCCAATTTCACAGTCAAACTTATTAGGGGCATATGTTGGTTTTACAGAAGCAGTAAATTGACGAGGCAATGCATTTCTTGCACGCGTGCCCAGCTGGGCTCTGACTGACCAACAGGAAAGGAAAAGCAGCAGCTCAGACTGAAAAATGAGACTTCACATAATAATGTGCTGTACTGTTCTATGCTCTATGCTCTAAAACATTCCAATTTTTAAAAAAATGATAAAATACATGTAAACACTATGAATGCTCTCAGGATAAAGGATATTCAGATTCTGTTTCCTTGCCGTTGTGCGATGATTGTGACCATGTTGCATGCAGTTGTTATTCTAATATCTTATGAAATAAGTTGGTGGATCAGAAAAACGTCCAGCACACAGAAGTCATACGAAACAGCTATTCGAATAAAATGCATCAGTGCTGACACCATTATACTCTATGCTCTGAACACGGTTTTTTTTTCAAAGAATGGAGCTGGTGCATGTTTGCATGACTTTGTGTTGGATCTCTTTATGTCTTGGCTTTGGAATATCACAGATGGCCACTGAAGAATATCTGCCACCTGGAAATGAGGGGAGGTTAATTTACCTTTCCATCACCTGGATTTATTTCTCCCACCACAATAATAATAATGATCTTTTATTGTCACAAGTAGGCTTACATTAACACTGCCATGAAGTTACTGTGAAAAGCCCCTAGTCGCCACATTCCAGCGCCTGTTCGGGTAATGAGCCGGTATGGGAATTGAACTTGCGCTGCTGGCCTTGTTTTACATTACAAACCAGCTATCTAGCCCACTGAGCTAAACCAGCACTTTTAAGTGTGGTCCAGGAAGGATGGATTATCTCAATGGGGCATTGGCTGTCCCGATATAATGGATAATTTAAATCCAAGCACTAGAAATTTTAACGCGACCGCTGGCAATGTTGCAACTCTCCCACCTGCTCCTTTCCGACTAGCAACAGCTCATTTCTGTAATTGAGGTGATTGGCAACTCAACTTTTCTGAGGAATACCATAAAGTACAGCAGCTTACCCCTGTAGCCTAAATTCCCCGCCTTCAGCTCTCCTGTACAATCAGTCGCTGCATCAGCTTCACTCCTCATCTATTCTCTTGTTTCTTGCCTAAACTTCTCTGTTCTTTTTCTGCCTCCCTTCATTGTGTTTCTTGCCGTTCACATTTTTTGCGACCTTCACGACCCTCCTTTTCTTTTTTTAATAAATTTAGAGTACCCAATTATTTCTTTTTCCAATTAAGACGCAATTTAGCATGGCCAATCCACCGAAACTGCACATCTTGGGATTGTGGGGTGAAGCCCACACAGACACGGGGAGAATGAGCAAACACCACATGGACAGTGACCGAGGGCCGGGATTCAAACCCAGGTCCTCAGCGCCATAGTCCCAGTGCTAACCACTGAAAGACAAAGCTATTTTCAGTAGAGTTAGAAAGCGAAAATAGTGGCTTTTTAGCGATAGTGCAGGATTATGAGAAGAGAAATGGTGATGAATTGTTTCCACTGCTCTGGCCATGGGAGCACACAATTGTCACAATCACAAGAGTTAAATTAAGGAATCTTTACAGAAGGAGTGTAGAATTCGCCACAGCAAAGATTTTGCTGAAAGAGTCCGTACATTATTTTAAAAATGAATTGAATAAGTGCTTGAAAATGGGTTTGGGAGCAAGCACTGGCATGGAATTAGAATGTATGGTTTGTGGACAAAAATAGTGGCACAGACTTAATCGGTTGAATAATTTGTAGCATCCTGTCATTCTGTGAAATAGGCTTTAGGCTGCAGAGTGTTAAATTGGATTTTATTTGTTATGCATATTTAATTGCAGCTTTTACAGGTTTCAAATGAGGACCTCCTTCAGTATGTTGATTTAATGATTCAGGAATACTATTGGAAGAATACATCTGGGAGTAACTGCTTGTATGTCAATTGTTAACCTTATTCTTTTGGAGAAAATATTGCCAGTTAAGGCATTTTCATGTAAGTTCTGAACTGGAGTGAAGAATGATCTTTAGCTGTATCAATACATCATCTGAAAGCATTATCCTTCCCAGACAGTCATTAGTATACATTACGTAGGGTCGGCGTATTTCGAGAGGGCAAGGGTGAATTTGCTGTTTGCTTTTCATTGAACCTGGAATGTGAGCATTCATGCAAATGCATTTTTTAAAATTTTACAATAAATTTTCTTATTCTTCTGGATAGACTGCAGCAAGAGTACTGCGGGCAGTTTTGGGTGCCCATGCATAGGAAGAACATTGAAGCCGTTGAGGTTAGAAGAAGGGTTATTGGGGTATTGATTGCTTGGCCACAGTGTGCGGTTGTCATTGCATTTTCCAAAGTCAAATTGACGAATATTGGAAGCAAGGGATGATACAGTGCCTTGAAGAGACCGAAGTGCACTGGGATGTGTTTTGGACTGCTGCAAGCATAGAGTCAACAGCAACCACTCGATGGATTGATTGCCCAATTTCTGTGGTTGGAGAGGAACGATTCTGGTCGCATTGGTCAACATTGAAGTGAAGAGGAAGTTGCTCGTGGTATCAGAACTCTTTCCACTTGTAATATGTTGAGTGATTTAGTATCTTTACATAAATAATTTTTAAAAACCATGTTGTGTCTATAGGAGCAACAACAGATTGATTTATTTGATTATGCACTGCTTTGAAGTAAGGTCATGAAATAGATTATAGAGGATAAAATGCTAAGAATGAAGAAAAGCTCTTCCAATCAATCTTCGCATCTTGCTGAGGCCCACTTTGTCTCGTTCACGTTGTGACTCTAAATCTTTGTCTCTCTTATCGCCGAACCTGAAATCTTCAATTTCTTTTTCTTACTTTAGTGTACATATCAAATCCGGATCCTATTGTATAAATTATTTATCAAACTAACACCTCAAGATCAAAGTAGTCAGCCAGTTATGTTAATCATTTAGTTTCTATGGTTTGTAATTGATGCCAAGTAAGCAAGCTGTGGCCGCAAATTCAGATTATCGAAGGAGCATTTTATAACTATTGCCTGAATCATAAACTCATCGATACATGTTATATTTTGTTAAAATTTTATATTGTTTGCGGTAATATGCTTCTTGGCTTAGGAATTAATGGAGCTTTAAAACCATAACAAAAAGGATTCTAGGTGCTGGTTGACGCAGTTTACCATGTCTGGTGTATACCATATAAGATAATAAGGAAACTGGAGTGTAAGACAATAAATCATCGGACTGAGATGGCAATATTAATTACAAATACAAAGCTGAAGTTTTTTTTTAATACCTTGATTAACTCTAGTGTTCCTGCTTTGCAATTAATATGTATTTAATGTTTTCTTACCATGGCATGCTATCATTTAAATATTCATTTTATTTAGCCTCTCCAAAATAAACCAATTTGTTCCGATATATTTTCCATTAACACATGGGATTTGGATTTTGTTGCTAACGTCAGCGTTTATTGCCCATCCCGAATCCTCCCCGAGACTTTGTTGCTAAAGTCAGCATTTATTGCCCATCCTGAATCCTCCTTGAGGCTTTGTTGCTAACGTCAGCATTTATTGCCCATCCTGAATTCTCCTTGTGGTGGTGAGTTGCCCTCTTGAAGCACTGTAGTCCATGTGGTGTAGGTACACCCACTGTGCTGTCAGTGGGAGAATTCCATGATTTTGACCCAGCGACAGTGGTGATATTTGTTCCAAGTTTAACTGGTGTGTGGTGTGGAGAGGAACTTGATGGCATTTCCATAGTTAAGACATTGGTTTAGTGACAGAAGACAGAATAGTGGTGGATAGTTACTTTTCAGACTGGAGATGGGCCTATTCAGAATTTGTACTAGAACCAATGCTTTTCTTGATCTATGGTCATGATGTAGACTTGGTTGTACAGGGCATAATTTCAAAATTTGGGGTTACACAACTTTGAAGTATTGTGAACTATGAGGAGAATAGGCACAGAATTTAAGTTGAAATAGGCTGATGGAATGGATAGGCAGGTACCTGGCAGATGAAATTTAATGAAGGGAATAGTGAAGTGATGCACCTTACTAGAAAGAATGAAGAGAGGCAATATTAAATAAAGAAAGTGGCAGAACAGGGTGATAACAAATGTCCCAAAGTATTTGAGTTTTGAGGCATAAAACCCTTTTTAATTCAAATATCTAGATTCTGAATTTTTGATTTATTGCAATGAGGTTCTCAGATGTGCCTAACCTAACAAGGTACATATGGGGCAGCACGGTAGCATGGTGGTTAGCATCAATGCTTCACAGCTCCAGGGTCCCAGGTTCGATTACCGGCTGGGTCACTGTCTGTGCGGAGTCTGCACGTCCTCCCCGTGTGTGCGTGGGTTTCCTCCGGGTGCTCCGGTTTCCTCCCACAGTCCAAAGATGTGCGGGTTAGGTGGATTGGCCATGCTAAATTGCCCATAGTGTCCTAAAAGTAAGGTTAAGGGGGGGGGGGGGGGTTTGGGTTACAGGTATAGGGTGGATACGTGGGGGTTTGAGTAGGGTGATCATTGCTCGGCACAACATCGAGGGCCGAAGGGCCTGTTCTGTGCTGTACTGTTCTATGTTCTATAGGTATTAGGAGCAGATGTAGGCAATTTAGCCCTTAGAGCCTGCTCCGCCATCGTATCATGTCTGATTTCTTACTGGTCTCAAATCCACTTCCCCTGCCGGCTCCCCTTATCCCTTTAACCCATTATTAAAATTAAATATATATCTTCTTTCATCCTTGGAACCACTTAATGATTCAGACTCCACTGCACTATGGGGCAGCGAGTTGCACAGTTCACCACCCTCTGCGAGAAGTAGTCCCTCCTCATCTCAGATTTAAATCTACCACCTCTCAACCCACATCTGTGACCTCTTATTTTAGATTGCCCCACAAGGGGGAACATTTGGTCTACATTTACTTTATCAATCCATCTGAACATTTTATATACCTCAGTCAGATCCCCCTCTCATTCTTCTAAACTCCAGCGAGTATAAGCCCAAACTGTTTAATCTCTCCTCATACGTCAACCCTTTCATCCCCGGAATCAATCAGGTGAACCTCCTCTGAACTGCCCCCAATGCCACCACATCCTTCCTCGAATAAGGAGACCAAAGCTGGACTCAATACTCCAGTTGTGGTCTTACCAACACTTCTTATACAATTGCAACAACATTTCTCTACTTTTATACTCCAGTCCTTTTGTAATAAACGCTAAAATTCCATTTGCCTTTTTAATTACATGTGTACCTGTGTACTGATTTTCTGCGATTCCTGAACAAAGACACCCAGATTCCTCTGCCCAGATGCATTTTGAATCTGCTTTCCATTTAGATAATTTGCCTTTCTATTTTTCCGGTCAAAATGGATAACCTCACACTTATCCACATTAAACTTCAACTGCCAAATTTTGGCCCATTCTCTTTGCCAATCTATATCTGTCTGTAAACTTTTTATCTCCTCTTCACTGCCTGCTTTCTTACCTATTTTAGCATTATCTGCAAATATTCCGATATTACACTCTGTCCCTGTTTGCAGATCATTTATTTAGATTGTAAGCAGTTGAGGTCCGAGGACTGACCCCTGCGGCATCCCACTAGTTACAGTTCATGAGAAGGGGCCACTCATCCCGACCCTCTGCTTTCTGTCAGTCAGCCAATCCTCAATCCAAGCTAGTACTCTACCCCCAAACCCCTGCAATCTCACCTTCTCGATCAGTCTTTAATGCACAAATAACAAGCATTTATGAATCAAGTAGAATTTATTGAGCAAGATGTTGTACTAGCTTAACAAAGGCAGTGAGACAGCATGGAAGTATCTCGTCCCATAAGGCCCAGGCTTCCTTGAGTGTTGCCACCACAGACAATTGCCCATAACATCTTGGTTTCTAGCATCACATTTGCGTCTTGGTTGCTGTTCATTCCTCAGACTCATGGAAATGCAGATAAGGAAAGCCTTTATTCACTTGATAGGTCAGGGCAGATGGCTGTTCTCACAGCTCGGCAAGCCAGTTCACGTCACTGGAATACCTTTAAAATGGTTGATGCCATTAAAAACTGATTTAATATTTTATGGTTATGATTCTTTAGGAATAAAAGATGAATCATGCTTTCCAGTGAGCTGAAACAGTGTGACAACCTTGACTTTGTTTTCAGCTGGAACGTCGGGTGACAGCATGTGGAGTGCAGTAGCACATGAGGTGGCTTCCGCCAGAGCATTTTGACCTTAGCCTGTCTCTCACAGTTTTCGGGAGTGGTGGTGGTGGTTGGGGGAGGGGGGGGGGGGGGGGGAAGAGAAGGAAGGAAAGGGGAGGAGAGAGAGAGAGGTGATTTGGGGTGGAGCATTATTAGTTCGATGGGATAAGAGTCTCCCATAAATGGAATGCCCTAAATGTACAAGACAAGGCAGCAGGGAATCATCGTCAAACTGTGAAGCCTCCAGAGCATCCTTTGCTGAGAGAATGGCGGCCGCTCCTGCTGTGACTTTGGCCACTCCACTGACGGCCGAGATGCTCACAGGCATCTTTGCGGTGTAACTTAAGAAATTATGACAGGCTGTCTCTGAAGATCTGGAAAGAGCGATTGAAGGAGCTCAGACCCCCATTCATGCAGCCTTGTAAACAATGGACCAGGCGGTCAAGGTGCCTTGCTACTGGATACGGATGTCTCCTCTCAAGGCAGAGTGGCCAGATCCCCTCCCTGGAAGTGGAGATGGCACGGGTGGCTTAGGAAAACAAGGCGCTAAGGACTAAGGTGGATGTTCTGGAGAATCGTTCCAGAAGGCAGAGCTTGAGAGTTGTTGGGTTAGCGGAGGGCCTGGAAGGGCCGAATCCAACAGAGTACTTGGGAGTACATGAAGAGTGTGATATTTGGGATTTGTTGGGTTGCTTTTTCGGGCATTTGGAATTTGCATTTGTATTTTTACTGTTTGTGGGATGGGTATTGTTCTTTGTTTTTTTGTTTGACTTTCAAAGTTGGACATGGGTTGGAGGGGGGGGTGCTGGTTGGTGTTATGGTTATTTTTCCTGTTTTAACTCTGATCGGGGGCTGTCCTGCTAGCTGTATATTTAGTTAACGGGAGTGGAGTGGTGGGCAGACTGCAGCTCATACTTTCGGGTTTGTTTTAAAGGATATGCTTAGCATTTTTGTTTTTGTTCTGTTTGCGGTTAAGGGTGGGGTTTGCCTGGTTGCTGTTTACTGGTTTATTTGGGTGTGGTAGTGGTAGGAGGTGGGGTTGGGGGGGGTGGGGGGGTTAGTTTTCTGACGGTGGCTATAATGTTTTCCTTGTTCTGTTCTGATTGGGGGGCTTGGCGTCCATCTTGGGTGGGCCTGGTGCCGGCACTCTGAGTACTGCTGGTTTGCTCCACGTGGTGGGAATGGCTGACTCGAGGTGGGGGGGTAGATAGCCCCTGTCCGGTTGGTCATTTGGAATGTTAGGGGATTGAACAGCCCAGTGAAAACATCTAGGGTGTTTGTGCACCTTCACAATTTGAATGCTGATGTGATGTTTTTGCAGGAGGACCATTTGCGGATCAAAGACAAGACAATGCTACGGGGGGGGGGGGGGGGGGGGCTGGTATTCCGTTTGGGATTACGGGAGGCTGCGGATTTGGTTAATAAAAGGGTATCGAGGGCAGCACGGTGGCCTAGTGGTTAGCACAACCGCCTCACGGCACTGAGGTCCCAGGTTCGATCCCGGCTCTGGGTCACTGTCCGTGTGCACGTTCTCCCCGTGTCTGCGTGGGTTTCGCCCCCACATCCCAAAAGTGTGCAGAGTAGGTGGATTGGCCACGCTAAATTGCCCCTTAATTGGAAAAAATAATTGGCTAATCTAAATTAAAAAAAAAAAATAAAATAAAAGGGTATCTTTTTCGATGGCTAAAATTTGGGAGGACCCAAATTGTTAGTGGGTAGTTGGCAGGTTCTCTGGTAGTCCTCGTTAAATTTATGCACCGAATTGGGACGATACAGCTTTCATCAACAAGATGCTGGCTTTTATTCCCGACCTGGATTCGCATCAGTTAATTCTGGAGAGGACTTTAATTCTGTGCTGGACCCTCGGTTGGATAAATCAAGACCTCAGAGTGGCAAAAGAACTATTAGGTTTTATGGAACAGATATGGGGGGTGGGGGGGTGCAGACCCATGCCGATTTTTACGTTCGAGTGAGAAAGACTTCTCTTTTTATCCCTCATGTCCATCAGATCTACTCTCAGATTGACATTTTAGTGATGGGTATGTCACTCATTTCAGGGGTGATGAGGGCGGAATACTTGGCAATATTTATTTTGGATCATGAAGGCTGTCATTAGGAGCGAGATAATCGCCTTTAAGGCACATAAGAAGATGAATGAAGGATGGAGAGGCAGAGGTTGATAGACTCCGTCCTGGGGGTGGACCGCCAGTACTTGCTTGCCCCGACACCGAAGTTGTTGGCGAGTTGGAAGAAGTTGCAGATGGAATTTGAGCTGCTCTCGAGGGCAAGGTGGTGCACAAGCTGCAACGCCTGAGAGAGGCATTTTATGAATATGGGGAGAAGGCCAGTTGAGACGGCAGGCTGCCTCCTGGGAGCTAGTGCAGGCGAAGGACTCCAGTGGCAGGTCGATCTCCGTCCCAGGGAAGGTCAATGCGACTTTCCCTTTTACCGGAACCTCTCTAAGTCGGAGCCCCCGGACGATAGGTTGCCCATGACTGAATTTTTGGATGGCTTGTCTATCCCAGTTGTTGAGCTATGGATTTGTATTTGTTTTATGTTGTAGTTTTATTGTGTCATAATGGAAATTTTTGTCAATAAAGATACTTTAAGAAAAGTAATTCATATGCAGTACTTTTTTTTGGTGAGACTGTTTGCATTATCTCCAGGCGGAAAATAATTAGAGCGAGTTATCATTTAACAAAAAGGAATAAAGTTGGGGTTAGGTTAAATCCGGAGTATAGTGGTAGAGCTTCAATGACTGCGGATAGGGAAGTATTTCAATTTGACCGAAACAGGTCACTTCTTTGCATTGTATGACCCTGTAACATCAGTGAAAATTCACAAAAGTCTCTTTTTTATTTAAAGCTTTTGGTAATTGTAAAGCAGGAAAAATGTAATTCCTCCTTTCATTCAGCCCAAATATTTGACCCACTATGTCACAGATCAAAGTTATATAAGGAAGTCATCAAGTGCCAACTAATGCTTAAAACTGCCCCTTTTTGCACTATTTAAAAAAAACATCCGAGTAATTTTCAGTGGAGTGTCCCATCTACTGCGAGAGCTGGTATTTCACGTGACTGCTCTTCAGCGTTTTTGTAACCATTTTGCAAGCAGCTTCAGACATGTCTGCAAATTACTGTCAATGTCCGCAATAAATATATTACGTAAAAAAAAAAAAGTCCTGTATCAATCACTTTAAAACATTTTTTTAAGAGTACCCAATTCATTTTATTTTCCAATCAAGGAGCAATTTAGCGTGTTCAATCCACCTACCTTGCATATCTTTGGATTGTGGGGGTGAAACCCACGCGAATACGGGGAGAATGTGCAAACTCCACACAGACAGTGACCCAGAGCCAGGATCGATCCTGGGACCTCGGCGCCGTGAGGCAACAGGGCTAACCCACTGCGCCACCGTGTTGCCCTGTCCTGTATCAATCACAACACTGGTTTTCAAACGTTTCACGTGGGCAACTTGTTGATAACATATGTTGATCTCTAATCTCAATTTTGCAACATTAGTGTAGATTATCTGGAGGAATATAGTGATGCTAATTTGTTAAAAAAAATTATTCATGCATATCAAAAATAATATTTAAGTGGAACATTTTAAGAAAAATACAGAATTCTTGAGAAATTATGACTGCTCCGGGCAGGTCATATGAAAAGCTTAAATCAGGGGCGCGATTCTCCCAAAGGGAGACAAAGTGCCGATGCCGGAGTGAAAAGCGGAGTGTTTCACTTTGGCGTCGGAGGCCGCTCCTCGCCCCCAGGGGGCTAGGAGCGGCGGCGCGTCAGTCTCACGCGCCGGGACTTGGCGCCCGCGTCAAAGCGCCGCCGCCTGAATGGCGCGGCCGGCGCCTAAATGACGTCACCCGCGCATGCGCGGTTGCCGTCCGCCGCCCCGCAAGACATGGAGGATTGATCTTGCGGGGTGGCGGAGGGAAAAGAGTGCGTCTTTCAGAGACGCCAGCCCGACGATCGGTGGGCACCGATCACGGGCCAGACCCCTCCTGAGCACCCCCCTGGTGCTCGATCCTCCCTCCGCCCCCCACAGGCCCCACACGCAGCATTCACGCGCTGTTCACGCCGGCAGCATCCAGGTGTGGTTGGCGCCGGCGTGAACCGGTTGGATTAGGCAGGCCGCTCGGCCCATCCGGGCCGGAGAACCGCCGCTCGACCGGAGCGGCGATTCTCCGAGCAGCCTGTCGCAAAACGCGACACACCGTTTTTGAGGGGGGGGTGGGAGAATCGCGTGCGGGTGCCAGGGCGGCGTGGCGTGAATCGCCTGGCACTCCCGCGATTCTCCCACACGGCGTGGGGGTCGGAGAATCGCGCCCCAGGGGTTCAGTTTGAAAATCTGTTCTTGTGTCACAGCATATCATTTCTGCTTTATTTTAGTTGCTGTCTGAGGTGCATTAAAAATGTTGTCCCCTGCAGAAAAGTAGGTCCCATGACCCAGGCGATGCACTGTGGTACAGCCGTAACCCAATGTCATATATCTAACTAGTAACGGTGATGTGATTATTCATGACTGGGTGGAAGTAGCAGAAGGACGGAGAAAAATTTTAAATGTATTTTTTAAATAATGAAGCATCAACCTGCACTCGTATTGCATTGTAAATGTCTCGAGGCATTTCATGGGAAAGCTTTCCAAAAAGAAAATTGATGCTGAGACATGTGTGATTCTAGGACAAGTGAACAAGAGCTATATCCAGTAGGTAGGTTTTAATGAGTGTCTTAAAGGAGCAGAAAAAGGCAGAGATTTTGGGCTGAGGTAACTGGACATGGCTGTCAATGGTGGATTTTGATTTGATTTATTGTCACGTACCGAAGTACAGTGAAAAGTATTTTTCTACGGCTGAGGGAACGTACACAGTATATACATAGTAGACAAAAGAATAATCAACAGAGAACATTGACAAATGGTACATTGACAAACAGTGATTGGTTACAGTGCGGAACAAGAGGCGAAACAAAGCAAATATAAGCAACATAAATTAGGAGCACGCAAGAGATAGCATTGCAGGAGGACGCGGAGATGCACAAACATAATATTTTTTATGAATGTAGAATACCCAATTATTTTTTTCCCAATTATAGGACAATTTAGCGTGGGCAATCCACCTATCGTGCACATCTTTGGGTTGTGGGGTGAAACCCATGCAGACACGAGGAGAATGTGCAAATTCCACACGGACAGTGACCCAGGACTTGGATCGAACATGGGTCCGCAGCGCTGTAGGCAGCAGTGCTAATCACTGTGCCATCGTGCTGCCTCATTAATAATCTTTATTAGTGTCACAAGTAGGCTTACATTAACACAGCAATGAAGTTACTGTGAAAAGCCCCTAGTCACCACACTCCGGCACCTGCTCGGGTGCACTGAGGGCGAATTTAGAATGTCCAATTTACCTAACAGCATGTCTTTCAGGACAGGAAACCGGGAGATGTGGGAGGAAACCAGAGCACCCGGAGGAAACCCACGCAGATACAGGGAGAATGTGCAGACTCGGCACAGACCGTGACCCCAGCTGGGAATCGAACCTGGGTCCCTGGCACTGAAGCAACAGTACTAACCACTGTGCTACCGTGCCGTCCAAACAAACAAATTAAATATGTGTCAATCTAAGTTTGTGGACACTCAATACTGCTCAGCGTGACTTTTATCATCTTGTTTTCTCTGAGCCACAAATCCCGAAAGACGTGCTGTTAGGTGAATTTAACATTCTGAATTCTTCCTCAGCGTACCCGAGCAGCCGCCGGAATGTGGTGACTAGGAGCTTTTCACAGTAACTTCATTGCAGTGTTAATGTAAGCCTACTTGTGACACTAATAAAGATTATTATTACATGTTAAATGGACTAATCAAACAAGCATAGAATGCAGTAACCAGATAAATCTAACTTGATTGAGTAATTGGGAAAAATGAGTGCTATGATAAGAAATAACTTTGCCTCAAAGCATGCCTCTTCACCTAAGTTTGTTTTCTCCAGCAACCATCGATTTCCATTGTGTTAAAGTCAATACCAAGAGATTTTGCTTAACAGGGAATGATGTAATTAATGGGATGATTCTGGGATGATTAATGGGGTGAGTCAAACTGATGAAGCAGCTGTGCTCCGAAAGCTAGTGATTCCAAATAAACCTGTTGGACTTTAACCTGGTGTTGTAAAACTTCTTACTATATTAAATACTGTTTAGGTATTCGATTTCTGTATTACTGGTGCACTGCTATCTCTTCGTACAATGATTGATAATTCCCAGTTCTCACAACTGCATTGATCTCTGAATGTGTCTGATCTATTGTCTGTTTTAGAGATTTGAATGTATACTTGTTCTTCACTTTGATATAGTTTTTCTTTTCGTGAAATATAATTGGTAGAATTAGACCTTATTTTGGTGCGCACAAAACTTTGATCAACAGGCACTTTGTGGCATATAGCTAACCAATGACCTCAATTTAGTTAAAACAGAAAATGCTGTAAACATTCAACAGACGGGCAGCAGCTGTGGAGAGAGAAAGAGAACGAGCGTTTCATGCTTGATGACCTGTCATCGGAACTGGAGGTGTTGGAGTTTAATTCGGGCAAAAAGGGAACAGGATATAATATAAAAATATTGTACCAAGCCTCACCAAAATAATAATTATTCAATTGCCAGGCAAACATTGATAACAACAGAGAGACATTTGGAGTCGAACTCTTCTCCTCTTTTGTTTTCCTGACTATTTTAATCTACTTTGTCTCCTCAGTACTGATTACTGCATTCATTACAGACTCTGACGGTACAATAGATTTTGGATACTTAGCTTCTAGACAGTGGAGATTTAGAGGGCAAAAGTATACTTGAGACATTCATGCCAAATCATCCCGAGAGACGTACTTGTTAGGTGAATTGGACATTCTGAATTCTCCCTCAAGTGTACAGAACAGGTGCCGGAATGTGGTGACTTGGGATAAACCTACTTGTGATACTAAGAAAAATTATTATTACTATTTTGCATTTTTTGAATGCATCCAAGTGCTTCAGTCCGGCTCAACACTCCCAACTGCACCAGTGAAACTTGACCAGACAGCTATCTGGTGTAGCATTTAGACTGTGTTGAAGGTGCTTAGACAAGAGGATGAAGTTGCATCGCCCACCGCATATAGTGGGAAAATTCTGTTGACACCACTGTGTTCTCTACATTTCGAGCTTCCCAGCTTTTCCTACAAAGAGAGGATAACTGCTCAGGCAGCTCTGTTGGCTGGGTGGAAAAATAAAGAGCAGGTCAATAATGTGGGTGCTCCATGTCGTAATGTTTTGAAACGGGGTCCCCACCCAGTTACGTAAGATTTTCTTTTCTCGCTTGTGACCTATTCTGCCAGCCACCTCCACCCCACCCCACCCAATATTCATGCGCTCTCTGATTCTTCCCATATGCTTCCTTTCTTTCCTGCTAATACACTGCCACCCAATCACTTTGCAGAACATTATCATTATTCTCCTACGTGTTTTCTCCCCTTCTCTTACTCTGTTCCCGTTTGAAAGTATCTTCCAGTTTTGAGGAAATGCTTGAAATTTTGGGAACTGTTTTTCCGTGGATGCTGCCCATAATTTCCAGCCTTTTGTGTTTTAATTTTTTGGATTTCCAGTACCTGCAGTACTTTGTTTTTCAATTTTAGCCTCATGGGGATGTTTTATTTGGCAAGTATTTTCCCTCTGGCTTAAATAAAACAGTGTGATGACACAAACTACATGGAAATATGTCATAACGTTGTGAGAGAACTTGCCATGATGGTACTTGCTTCTACCCTGTACCCTGTGAACTGCATTTACGTGTCACAGACTCACAGAAAAGTTACAGCACAGAATGAGGCCATTCCGTCCATCTCTTCCATGCCAGCCCGACGACACCCAGGTGTTCTTTCTAATCCCATCTTCCTGCACCTGGTCCATAGCCCTGTAGCTTACAGCACTTGAGGTGCAGATCCAGGAATCTTTTAAAAGAGTTCAGGGTCTCTGCCTCCACCACCAACTCGGGCAGCGAATTCCAGACTCCCGCTACCCTCTGCCTTCATCTTCCCTCCCTGCAAGGCTATTTGGATCGGTGTTCGAGACAGTGTTGTTGTAAATTTTAGAAGATGTTTCCCTTGCTCGGTTGGAGGCAAAGTGTTTGTGACCATTCAATTTTTATACCTGAAGATGCTCGAAAAACTCAGCAAGTCAGACAACATCTGTGGAGTGAGAGAATAGAATTAATGTTTTGAGTCTTGTGACTCTTCAGGGCTAAAGAGAGGTAGTAATGTAGCAAATTATATACAGTATGGGGGGGGGGGGGGGGGTGGAGCTGGACCAAAGTAAAAGATCAGTGATTAGGAGAGATCCTTGTTGTTGTCTCTCATAGCTCCCACCAATCACTGACCTACTCTACTCCCATTTTTATTTCAGGTTTCCAGCACCCGTAGTATTTTGCTTCAATTTTCATTCCACTTTTCTTCTCTCTTCTAAACCCGTGGGTTGCGGTGGCGCGCAGACGTTGCGGGGTCCTTAGCCAATATTTTTGAACAGCCATGACTGAGACTGGCAATTCAACGAAACAGTATTTTGTTTTTAACTGAGTCGGTATGTTAGTGCCCCATGCATACAAAATGATCAGAGGGTTAGATAGGGTGGACAGGGAGAGCCTTCTCCCGCGGATGGAGGTGGCTAGCACGAGGGGACATAGCCTTAAATTGAGGGGTAATAGATATAGGACAGAGGTCAGAGGTGGGTTTTTTACGCAAAGAGTGGTGAGGCCGTGGAATGCCCTACCTGCAACAGTAGTGAACTCGCCAACATTGAGGGCATTTAAAAGTTTATTGGATAAGCATATGGATGATAATGGCATAGTGTAGGTTAGATGGCCTTTAGTTTTTGACTTCCCATGTCGGTGCAACATCGTGGGCCGAAGGGCCTGTACTGCGCTGTACCGTTCTATGTTCTATGCTTTTTTTGGACCATTTTTAAAAAAAGACTGATTTTTGCTGCGTTACATTTCTTGACAAGTTACTTATCATTATATCTGGTACTGATTTTCAACCATGAAATTCAATATTGACTGGATCTTTTTGGAGGCGGAGAATGCAGTTGATTGAAGCATTAGTTTTATTTACAAAATTTGACCATGCTATTCTTTTAGTTTTCTTGTTTCGGCATAAAGCTTGTGCTTTGCTGATTTTCTCATTGTGAACTGACTTTAAATAGTTGCTGTCATGTGTTTTGCTGAATTGAAAAGATCTACACGTAAAGCATTAAAAAAAAAATAGGATTTAGGCATCATTTATATTGCCGCTTGCCTTTAGTTAATTGTCATTTCATTGTACATTTACAATTAGAAAGCGGCTACTGTTTTAAAACAACCACCACCTGGAAATTTGGGTGGGTGGCAAAATAAATACAAAAGGCAAGTGTTTGCTTGATCTGAAGTTAAAGTAGCTATATGATTTCCTCACCCGCAATAATTAATCAGGAACTCGCCTCTTGCTTCCTGTTTAAACAACAGGCATGGAAACAGGAATAGAGTGTTTTGTCTGCAGTGATGGAAACACTTAATCATTTAGAATGATTTGTTTTTGCCAATCCAAAAATAGACCTTCCCTTCAGCTCTATTGGCAAATCCAGCAACATTTTTGAAAAAGGGTCTCTTCCTTGGCCTTGTTTTCCTCTTTGCTCAAAAAATTACAGACGTTAAATAGGTAATGTTCTCATCCTGGGATGAGAGTGGATGGGTTGGTCCATTTCTAGGGGATGTGGATTTCGCTGGCTCGGCCAGCAATTGTTGCCCATCTCTTATTGCCTTTGGGAAGGTGGTTGTGAGCAGTCTTCTCGAACCACTGCGGTCTATGAGGAGTACGTGCATCCACTGTACTATTAGGGAGGGAGTTCCAGGATTTTGCCCCAGCGACAGTGAAGGAACGGCGATGTATTTCCAAGTCAGGATGGTGAGTGACTGACGCAAAAGTAGCAGCAGGGTGTACCATCTACAAGGTGCCCTGCAGGAACTCGCCAAGGCTCTTTGGACAGCACCTTCCGAGCCCATGACCTCGATCAGATACATGGGAACACCAGCATCTGGAGGTTCCCCTCCAAGATACTACGTACCATCCTGACTTGGAAATATATTACCGTTCCTTCGCTGTCACTGGGTGAAAATCCAGGAACTCTCTCCCTAATAGCACTGAGGCTGGACTGCAATGATTCAAGCAGTTAGTTCACTGCCACCTTCTCAAGGGCAATTCGGGATGGGAAATTAGTACTGCCCCAGCCAGCAAAGTCCACATTCCTTGATTGAATTTTAAAAAATAAAATGGTTACTAATAAATAAAATTTATGATCCCTAGTTTTGAACACCCCGCTAATGAAAACATTTAAATCTTGAAGGTCAATGTTTTTAACTATCTAGCCGTTAGTGTTACAGTTTTTAAAAATGTTATTTTATGAATGTTTAGGTTGCTGTCACTTCAATAAAAGCTGACAACGTTCAATGAGTAATACATCAAATGCCATGAATACCATGTAGCCCTTTTTTTCAGACAAATATTTCCCTGAATGAAATTACAGCTAGGTCTCCACAACACAGCTAATTAGGTGGTCACAGAGTTGCGCAATTAGAATCCAAGAAGAAATAATATTTTTCAGCTTCATTACAGTGATACTGCTGAGAACATCGGGAACTCTCACTGCTTGGGGCATCTGGGGCTGACCCCATTTGTCAGCATTCTATTAGTGCTTATCATTTCCTGCCTTAATTTAGCAAATAACATTTATGAACGCAAAATGATCTGTAGAAACTACAATCATCTAATTGTGATTTTAAATCATGGAACAAAGGAGGTTATCTGGTCCATCGTGCCTGACCTTTTGGTGGAGCTAATCAATTAGACCCTCACTCCCCTGCTCTTCCGCCTCTTCTCCCCCCCCCCCCGCAACCACCACAGCGCTGTACATGTTTTTCCATTCAAGGATTAATTTTGATATTATCCTAAGCGTTCTCTATTGAATCTACATCTACCACCCTTTCAGGCAGTGCATTCCATATCACAACTTGCAAGCAAAACAAAACATTTCCTCATATCGCCTCTGGTTCTTTTGCCAATCGTCTTAAATCTGTCTCTTCTGATTACCGACCCTTCTGCCATTGGAAATAATTTCTCCTTATTTATTCTATCAAAGGCTTTCATGGTTCTGAACATTTCTACCTAATCTCCCCTTAACTTTCTCTGCTCCAAGGAGAACAACTCCTGCCTGCCCAATCTCCACAAAACAGAAGTCTCTCATCTATGCGACCATTCTGTTCAATCTTTTCCACCCTCCCTAAGGCCTTGACATCCTTATTGAAGTGTTGTTGCCCAGAATTAAACACAATACTCCAACCAAGGTCTAACCAGTGTGAAGTAGAGGTTTAACACAACTCCCTTTTGGTACTTTCTTCCTCTATTTATAAAGCCAAGGATCCCATGTGCATTTTTAATTGTCTTCTGTACTTATACTGCCCCTTCAAAGATTTGTGTGCCTACATCCCAGGGTGTCTCTGTTCCTGCACCCCCTTTCAGAGTCAACTATCTAGTTCACATTACCTTTCATTCTTCATATCAAAATTACCAATTCACACTCCTCCGTATTAAAGGTCATCAGCTATATGTCTGCCCACTTCATCAGCTTGTGTCCTGCTGAAATCTGCTACTGCATTGTTAAATTTCTTGTTATCAGCAAATTTTTAAATCATACCTTGCGTGCACAAATCCATGTAATTAATATTTATTTTCAAAGAAACACTGGTACTACTACTGACCACCCCGGAACGCCATTGTATACCTCCCTCCAGTCTGAAAAAATCTGTTCACTGCTACATTTGCTTTCTAACGCACTGTATTTATGTTCTGTATTTTATACTCAAGCTGTCACTGCCCCTTTAACTCCATATAGAGGTGTAACATAACATCTAATCAAATTGAACACCAGTGCTTCTCTAGTTATTTTTGACTCTTACCATTAGTGCAATTTCATATTCCTCAGCATTATAATCCATGAACAATTACCAGGATGTTCATCATTGGAACAGTGTTCTGGTGTGTGCAATGGATTTCCCACCTGGATTTCTGCATCCGTTGAAACGCTGACCTATTTTTCTGGGTTGGGATTCATACTACTTGCATAATTTCTATTTTTCTGCTCTTCCTTTACCTTCTTAATCAACTATTCCCTCATCTGAAAGGAGATGCAAGTGATCCACATCAGAACGTAAGAACTAGAGGCGGGAGTAGGCAATTCAGCCCCGCGAACCTGCTCTGCCATTCCATACGATCATGGCTGATCTCATCTCGGCCTCATCTCTACCGTGCTGCTCACTCCCCATAAACCTTCATCCCTCTACTAATTAAACACCTATATTCGCAAATTTGTTCGGTGTTCTCGTGTCCACTGCACTTTGGGGGTAGAGAATTCCACAGAATCATGGCCCTTTGAGCAAAGTAATTCCTCCTCATTTCTGTTTTAAATCTGCCATCCCTTAGCCTAAAACTATGGCCTCTCATTCTAGACTGTCCAACAAGGGGAAATATTTGTTAGATGATATCTCATTCTTCTAAACTCCAGTGAGTATAGGCCTAAATCTCAATGCTCAATCTAGTTCATCCCTGGAATCAATCTACCGAATATTCTCTGAACCACCTCTGATGCATTTATATCCTTCCTCAAGTAAGGGGATCAAAACTGCGCGCAGTGCTCCAGATGCGTTCTCACCAATGCCCACAGAAATGCAACAGTACCTCCCTACTTTTATACTCTTTTCCATTAGCAGTGAATACCATTTGCCCTCCTTAATACCGGATGCATCTGCATAATATCTTTCTGCGGTTCGTATGCAAGGACATCCAGATCCCTCTGCACCGAAACATTTTGAAGTTTCTCTCCATTTAGAAAATAAGTTGCCTTTTTTATTCCTCCGACTAGAAAGGATAACCTCACACGTATTCACGCTAAATTCCATCTGCCACATTTTGGTCCACTCGCTTAACCTATCCATATCCATTTGCAAATTTCTTATTTCCTCATTGCAGCTTGCTTTCCCACCTATTTTAGTGTTGTTGGCAAACTTAGCTATAGCACATACTATCCCTGCATCCAAGTCATTGATATAGAATGTAAATAGTTGGGGCCCCAAGGCTCGAACTCTGTGGCACACCACTAGTTGCAGCTTGTCAACCAGAAAAAGGCACATTTATCCTCACACCCTGCTTTCTGTTGGCTAGCCAATCCTTTATCCAAGGTAATATGTTACACCCAACCCTGATTGACCTTACCTTGTGTATTAACCTTCTGTGTGGCACCTTCTCATTTGCCTTCTGGAAGTCCAGATACACTACATCTAAAGGAGCCCCATTATCCACTTTGCTTGCTACATCTTGGAAGAATTCCAGCAAATAAGTCTATCGCGATTTGCCCTTGACAAAACCATTGTGATTCGGATGGATTGAGTTTTTATTTTCCAAATATCCCATCACTACTTTCTTAATAATGGATTCCAATAGTTTTCCAACAACAGACGTTAAACTAACTGGTCAATAGTTTCCTACTTTCTGTTTTTCTATCTTTTTGAACAGAGGCGTTACATTAGTCTTTCCCCAATCCGCTGGAAACCTTTCCAGAATCTAGGGAAGTTTGGAATATTATAACCAATGCTTCCACTATCTCTGCCGCCACCTCCTTTAAGAAGCTAGGATGTGGGTCATCGGGTCCTGAAGACTTGACTGTCATTAATCCCAATAGCTTGCTCAGTACTTTTTCCGTAGTAATGGTGATTGTTTTAAGTTTCTCCTTTTCAACGACCTCTGTTACAATTGGGATGGGGCTCGTGTTCCCTGCCGTGAAAACTGAGGCAAAATATTGATTTAGTGTCTTTGCCAGTTCTGTGTTCCTCAATGCAGCTTCTGCCCCATTTCCCTTGATCCAACCTTCATTCCAAGAGGGTTAATTTAGATGTTGTGAATGCTTGCTGCATCACTGTGCATTCCATCACAAGGGAAACAGCAATGTTGAAACCGGGTGTCTGCTTTAAAGTTTCAAGGGATCTGCCAAGAGAATGTGTAGAAAAAGTAAACTGCCATTGTAAAAGAGCGGTGAGCGTTGGTGTCGGGGACAGCTGGCAGCTGAGATGCCTTGTCAATGAAGGGATTCCGCCCAGTAAAAATGATTCTGGATCCAGGATCTGCCTGTGTTTGGAGATGTTTTGGTTGAAGAGACTGAGGCAGGAGTGGTGACTGGTAATTGGATGGAGCATGTGGAGGGACAGTGTATGGTAAAGCAAAGAAATAAGATGGCGAGTATTCACCCTGCGAACAATAGAAGGAATTAGTGCCAGAGAGAGAAAGAGAAAATGGGGGGACCAGGGCTTTTTAATAATCTTTATTGTCACAAGTACATTAACACGGCAGTGAAAATACTGTGAAAAGCCCCTAGTCTCCACATTTTGGCGCCTGTTTGGGTACACGAAGGGAGAATTCAGAATGTCCAAATGACCTAACAGCACGTCTTTCGGGACATGTGGAAGGAAACCGGAGCATCCGGAGGAAACCCAGACAAACACAGGGAGAACGTGCAGACTCCGACCGGACAGTGACCCAAGCCGGGAATCGAACCCAGGTTCCCTGGTGCTGTGAAGCAACAGTATTTTTAAAAATAAATTTAGAGAAGCCAATTATTTTTCTTTTCTAATTAAGGTCAATTTAGGGTCACCAATCTACCTAATCAGCACATCTTTGGGTTGTGCTACTGTGCCGCCCAAGCTTCATCCCTTGTTTCCCCTAAGACATGATTATATACGTCAAATCACAAAATCAGTCAGTAAATTTCTCCATGTGGCCATGTTTTCTTCGTGCATCTGATTTCTCCTTAATTCCAACCTTCCATTCAGTATATACATTTTTAATGAATACGCACTCAAGGTACAAAGAACTTGTATATTGAAAGGATGACTGTGAGATGTCCTTTGTTAAGAATGTGGATAAAATTGAGCCAGACCCTTAGCCCGGGAAGAACAGTAAAGTTTTGAGTAAAATATAATTAATTTAATATGTTTAATTGTATAACTAATATTTTGTACAGAAAAATCCATTATGTCATCTGGGTCTATGGAATTTTTGTAACTTGAGTGGGAACCCAGAAACAAAAATGTTGTTAGGATACCAGACCAGATCCCAACTTTTGTTAGGATACCGGACCACATCCCAACTTTTGTTAGCATATTGCATGAGAACCCCAAGCAGTTTTTCTATTTGTAAAACTGTGAGGAAAGGATACACCCCAGGAGTGATGATCCTAACCAATCGTTATCTTTTATGTTAAAACAGACTTTAATTTAAACACCGGATTAACCACATTAATATGAAAAAAATAGCTTGATAATTATCACTTAAATAGTCTTTAAACAAAAGTAAAAACTTGAAAGTACAATCTACCCCTGCCACTAATCCCAATTAAGCAACCCAGTAAAGTTCAAATGCCACTTGTAAAGTTAACAAAACAGGTTACTTACTTAGCTGTGTAGAGACTTTTGGAGAGACTTCCTTTTAAGAGCAGATTCGCTACACTTCTCAACCCAACAGCATTTGGAAAAACTGCTGCTCAACTTAAAATCCTATAACACAGTGCAAACCTACAGATGGACCTGGCTCCTCCCATTAATTGCATCATCTGCATCCCACTAAGTTCCATGACCTGCATAACTAGGACTAAATACCGTGGCCTCATAAATTATCTAGACTCCAAGGAATCGCCAGCAATCAAAGCATGATTCCATTAGTACTTTATCTGTAACCAAGTGGTTGGAATCGATCATTACCACCCCTTTTATGATTCTTTAATTACAGGTCTAGCAGACCTACTGTCGCTGTATTTTAAACCAGAGTTTTTAATAACATTATTGTCACAAATATGAAATATAATGTATAACAATTTCTACATTCATCACAATCTAAACAACCACATTTTCTATTGTGAAAATTTTATCAAAATACTGTATGTGCACAAATAAATGTAGCACAACAAAAATCTGAATGCAGCTTAGTTGTTACGAATTGTATATTTTGACTGGCCTGCCGTACTTTGCAAACCAGTGCATTGTGGGATTGTAGGATCCATGTTTTCTCATTAGTTTGACGGTGCTAGCAATAAAGAACAGTTGTAATGTTAACAGCTCCTGTGTCTACTTGTCTACTGATTGATCTCAAAAGGTACCAAGACCAAAATCACTATGTTAGGGATGCTGCTCTTAAGAATAGGTAAGTGTCTTGATTGGAAGAATTCATCAATGGGAACACAGACAAGCTATTAAGGGAGCTAACAATTGTCGGAGCAATCATAGAATTATAGAAATAGGATAATAGAATTCCTATGGTGCAGAAGGAGGCCATTCAGCCCATCGGGCCTGCACCTACCCTCTGAAAGAGCACACTAACTAGGTCCACTCTCTAGCTCAAACCCATGACCCTACCTAACTGACACATCTTTTGCATACTAAGGGACAATTTAGCATGGCCAGTCCACCTAATCTTCACATCTTTGGACTGCAGGAGAAAACCAGAGCACATGGAGGAAGATCAACGCAGACATGGGGAGAAAGTGTAAACTCCACACAGACAGTCCTCAAGGTCAGACCTGAACCCGGGTCCTTGGTGCTGAGGCAGCAGTGCTAACCACTGTGCCGCCCCCAACTTTTTTTTAACCATAAAAATGTCCACCTGATACCATTACTTTTAATGCGCAGGTCAACAACAAATAAAAAAAAAAAATCAATGTCACACTGCAGCTGCTGCCATTAATTCGAGTTCATTTTTTGATTTTTGATTTGATTTTGATTTTTTGTTTTCTTGATTTTTGACCAAGGTTAAAAGTTTAGAATCGTAATTATTTTGTTCTTTGATTAAAATAAATATTTTTGTTTCTTGGTGGCTACTAACTGTCAATTGTGTTGCTGACAGGAGTGAGGGGCGGGGGTTTTAAAAGCCGAAAAGTAAATTTGTGGAGATGCAGTCCAGATGGCCATTTTGCTGTCAGAAATACTTCGCTTCGTTTGAGCTGAGCAGGCATTTTGATTCATTACTGGCAGTTGCATTCCTGTTATTGAAAGATGCTGGGCAAATGAGAAATAGACAGCGTATCTATTTTTCTAAAGTCTTACCAGGCAGAAAGTAAAGTTTCAAGCAAAGTCAGCAAATGTTCTGTCAAATCAAAGCCAATATCCCTGATAAATATTTGAACAAGAAAACAGATGGTAAACTGGCAGGGGAATGGCCTTAAGTGAGAGGCTCCTTCACAGAGACGACACTGGTGCAGTGAGCTTTCTGTGCTATTCTATAATGGAGAATCGGATTAACTTGCCCAATGGATGATTTTCCAGCAAGGCAGCAATCCTTCAGTAGTGCAATGAAGATAGAGTCAAACCGAAGCCTGGGGTGGGATGTGAAGTTACACACCACCGTATCAGAGGCAGGAGTGTTAAGGCGCAAGACATACAATGCTGCAAAGATTAATGGTGAGCCAGAACATTAAGAAAGTTTTAGAAACCCGTCAAACAATGACTTTTTAAAAAAATTTTAAAAAAATGTTTGAGGCAGAAGTTGGGAGCACGAAAGAAAATGAAAGAGAAAGAAATATGAAAAACAGTAGAAGTTTCTACAAGTATATAAGAAGAAAAGGAATTTTAACATGGGCATTGGCTCCTCAAAGGTGAGATTGGGAAATTAATAATGATAAACGAGGAAATAGCAGAGGCTTTGAATAAGTATTTTGTATTTGTCTTCACAGTAGAAGAATAGTAGAAAATCAACAAGCAAAAGGGAGAGATTAACTGAAAACAATTGGTATCACTAGAGACAAAGGACGAGGAAAACATTAATGGGATTTAAGGTTGACAACTCCATGGGCCTGATGGCCTGCATCCTAAGATCTTGAAAGAAGTGGCTAAAGAGATAGCGGGTGCCTTGGTTGTAATCTTCCAAAATTCCCAAGATTCCTGAAAGGTCCCAATGGATTTGTAATACGCAAATATAATCCCTCTATTCAAGAATATGGCGGTAGTAGTAGGACATTTAAAATGCCAATATGATCAGGCAACATGGCAGTGTGAAAGGAAAATTGTCTTTGACAAATCTATTTAGGTTGGTTGAGGATATAATGAGTAGGGTATATAAAGGTGTACTAGAAGATGCAATGTATTTGGATTTCCAACTATTTTGATTCAAAAGGCAGTCAATAAGGTGCCAATAAAAGGTTACTGCACAAGATTAGACCTAGATATGTTTTATCAATGCTGAAAAGAGAATTGTCTAATTAGCAGGAAACAGAGTTGGGATAAATGGACCATTTTCAGGTTGGCGAACGATAATGAGCAAAGTGCCAAAGGGATCTGCGCTGGGGTCTTGACCATTAATCTATATTAATGACTTGGATGAAGGGACAGATTATATTGCATCCAAATTTGTGGATCATTTGACAATAATTAAGAATGTAAGTTAGGAATCAAAATATATATAGATAAAAGGTATATAGATAGGATAAGTGTGTGAGAAAAAAATTGGCAGATGGAGTATAATGTTTGAAAATGTGTGGTTGTCTACTTTGGCAGGAAGAAATGTACGGCCAAATGATGTCTAAATGGAGAGAGACTGCAGTATGCTGCAGTACAGAAGAATCTGGGTATCCTTTTCAATGAATCACCAAGTTAGTATGCAGGTGCAGCAAGTAATTAGGCAGGGAAATTGAAAGTTGGCCTTTATTGCAAGGGTGTTGGAAGTATAAAATTAAGGAAATCTTGATCCAAATCTATAGGGCATTGGTTTCCTTACTTAAGGGAGATAATATTGGTGGTAGTTCAAAGAAGGGTCACGAGTAAATGCCTGGGATTAAGGGATTGTCTGTTGGTGAAAGGTTTAGCAGGTTGGGCCTATACTCAGTGGAGTTAGAAAAATGAGGCAACCTTATTGAAACATGTATGATCCTGAGAGTCCATTCCTAGAACTAATATCATAGTTTAAAAATAAGGGGTCTCCCATTTGAGACTGAGATGAGGTGCTGGATTCTCCTCAGCCCCGCGGCGAAGTCGAGTTTGGTGCGGGGGCGGGGAATCCATTTTTACGCGGGGATCGTGGCCGGTGCCGCTCCCACAATTCTCCAGTCCCCGGAGAATCGCTCGTGTGCGGATGGGCTGGGGGGGGGGGGGGCCTTGACAGAGGCCGCCCCACCTATTCTCCGGGTTAAACTAGCCAAGATCCCGATGGCGTGGTTCTAACCACGGTTTGCCTGTTGGGAACATCGGGGGTGAGGAGGCCGTGGAATCGAGCACTGGGGGGGGGGCATCAAGGGCGGCGATCAGGCACCTCGGGTCTGCAGGTGCGTGTCATCTCGGCGGGGGGGGGCGCGGACGTTTCGAGGTTGGTCCGAGTCCGCCATGGCGCATGGGGCGGCCACTGCAGGCCACCGTTGTCCACATGCGCGGACTCCCGACCGGGCGGGGGCTGTTTCTGGAGCCAGAGCTGCGAGCAGCTCCCCGGGGCCCTGCCAGCCCCCTGCAGGTAGGAGAATAACTTTCTTGACTTTTTCAAGGAAAGTCAACTGTGAAACGGCAGCAGTTTTACGCAGGCTTGGGCGGCATAGCCCCATTTTTGGAGAATCCAGCCCGAGGAGTTTTTCTTCTGAGGGTCGTTAATTTGTGGAACTCTCTTCCCCTGAGAGAAGCGGAGCCTGGGTCATTGAATAGGGCTGAGTAGGTCAGGCATTTACTCGTGAACTGTCTTTGAACTAACACTAATGCAATTAATATCCCTCCTTAAGTAAGGAAACCAATTCCCTATGTAGTTGGATCAAAATTTCCTTATTTTGTACTTCCAACACCCTTGCAATAAATTTAAATTTCCCTGCCTAATTAAATGCTGCACCTACATATTAACTTTGTGATTCATTGAAAAGGATACCCAGATTCTTCTGGGACATCTACAAGGGAGTCGAGAGTTATGGAGGAGCAAGCAGGAAAATTAAGGCCACAATCATTATTGACCACAATTTTATAGATGATAGAGCAGGCCTAATGGGCTGAAAGCTGTTCTTTGGCTCTGATATCTTATGATAGATTGTTGTTGAGTGCAGAATTTATTTGATGTAAGTGCAATTCATGGATTCTGCACATGTTGTATAAAACTATTAGTTTACTGCTCGTGCCAAAGACGGCTATGAAATATCATTTGTTTTCAAAACGTTCATTTGATTTTTGTATAATTAAAGGATTATGTTTTGTATTATTTTCACAGACCTGCACCAAATTTCTGTTTCATTTCTGAACCTTGTACTAAAAAGAAACCTTTTTAATTGTGCAGTCAAGCGGTCTTTGCCGCCTGCACCTATGATGTTCTAATAGTTCCAATACATTTTTCAAATGGACGGGAAAGGTGAAAACAACACAAAAGCATCAAGTGTTGAGAGTACATCATAGCAACATTATCTTTTTAAAATCTGTTTTTTACTTTCAGAGAGACAATGTGTCAAATAAGATAGAAGATTACTGTGACAAATGGTATTTTTTAAACTACCACTGGGAATTGAATTGATGTAGGAATGAAAAAGAATTAAGTCTTTATAGTTGAATAAATTATGCAGATGAGTCTACTGAGTAACGAAACACATTTCTGCACCAGGATATAAGTTGTTTTAAATAGACTGATCATATTTAGCCAGATCTGATCATTCCGCTTGCTGTGCAAGAATTGAGTATTTACATTGAAGTGTTAGTTTTAGACCATTGTGTTTTGTGTTCATAAACGTAAACAGCTTTTTTATGTAAACTTTAGTATTTAGTTAATTTTATCAGATATTGGATCAAGTTTGGACGCTGGCATATTTACTGCTTTCTGGAAGTAGCCTTGTCAATCACACCCCTCTTATGAACAATAAATGTTTCTGTCGTCAAAATACTTCTACTATAAAGTGTTCAAACCCTTTGTGTATCCCACTGCCTCGGATCGTGAAGCGAGCTATACTTATTGTTGTGTTATATAACTTCCAATAACACAAGCTGCCACTTGATGCAGTTTTGAGTAAAAGATGCTCCAGGCTTTGAAGTGAGTTCAATGTGTTTTATTGAACTATTAGCACAGTTCTCAATGAGTTCGACTCTCTGCTAATTTAAATGTAGTAACTCAGTCTAACTGAACCAGCCTTGCTCTAAGCCACGTGCTGGGGTGTGATGCTGAGAATACACCCTGTCTCACTCTGTAGATGTTGGTCTGTGGAAAAAGCCAGGGTGTGAGTGCCTCATCCCTTTTATAGTGAGATACCACCCCTGACTGCTCATTGGTCGTGTCCTATTCTATGTGTTCATTAGCTGCATGTTTGCATATCATGACACTTATTATAGATAATCCGTTCATTAAAGGATGTTTTTGCGGGATAGGTTGGGTGCCAAGTGGAGATAGTCTGCTGAAATGCTTCCTCTTGGAGCACATATGCTCCATCGATTGTTGTGCGCTCTATCTGAGCACCAACAAATATTGAATTACCTAATCAGCTGGTCTTGCTGTGAGTTTGGTTCAGTAAGCAAAGTTGTGAACATCAAGATTGGTCAGACTTTTTCAGTAATTGAATTCAAAAGTATCTGTTTGAATGCCCACTGTTTATATCTTTTTCCTAACCCGGCTAAATGATTTGCAAGTTTCACAGTTATCTAACATAGTTTTCGTTCAACACTGGTTTGATAGTCTTGACCTGCCAGCCATAGATTTATGCTCTCTAACTTGCTGTACTCCCTAACTTTCCAGATCTATTAATTTTTCAGACAAGTGGTCATTCATTATGAAGTAAGGCTTCAAGTCCTTTTAGAAAAAAAGTGACCTTTACTGCCTGTTCCTTGTGATAACTTTTGTTTTTAGTCAGCTCTTTTTTCCATAGTGAACTTCTGAATTTTGTTGTCTTCTAACTTTCCATGCCAATCCCCTACTTCTGAAAAAGATGTGGTCTCTTCTGCATAACTCATCAACTAATTAAATTCCACTGTCCGTGTGGAGTTTGCGTGGGTCTTACCCCCCACAACTCAAAAGGATGTGCAGGGTAGGTGAATTAGCCATATCTTTTTATTAGAACAGTAAAAAAAATCTATACAAGGCCAAATGGTACAAACTAATTTTGTGTTGGAGAAACAGGGTACCCTCCCCTCAGTACCAATGTACGGGGAGGGGGGGGCGGTGGATACTCTGATTATTAAAACAATTCAGAACACATTTCTACACAAAACAAATGGTACAAGCACTAAACTTTGCGCTGGAGAGACCAGATACCCTCGCCTCTGTACCAACAGAAGGGAAAGGAAGGAGGGAGTGGGGGTTTTGGTGGAGGGGAGCCCAATAGGACACTGCCTGAACTATCACGGAGGCAGAAAACAAAAGAACCTTCCAATTTAATTGCCCCTTAACTGGAAACAAATAATTGGGTACTTTAAATTTATTTTAAAAAAACAAATCAAACTCATCTACTAATTAGTAGCCATTGTTTGAGGTAGCTCAGTGGTCGTTACATCTGTATTACATATAAATGTGTGTAGTATCAATTGAGGTTAAATATATACAGGTGGAGGACATTGATTGGATGGTTACTTGAGCACATAAAATAAGGGGACATTTCTATGATCTTAAATTAGGATAAATGGTCGGCACAACATTGTGGGACGAAGGGCCTGTACTGTACTGTTCTATGTTCTATCTGCTCAAGTGGGTGAAAGAGGAAATAATTATTTCAGAAGGAAATCACATGTGCACTTGACGGTAATAAACATGCAGAGCAAGGGGATAGTACATGGGAATGGGACTGACCAGCCTGTCCTACAGAGAGCCAGCATGGATTTAATGGGTCTAATGGCTGCCTTCAGTGTCGTAGAATCTACGGCACAGAGACGGGCCCTTTGTCCCAAACTGGTCCATGTCAACCAAAAAGCCCATCTAAGCTAACGCTATTTGCCTCCATTTGGCCCATATCCCTCTAAACCTTTCCTATCCTTGGGCGAAATTCTCCGACCCCCAGCAGGGTCGGAGAATCGCCTGGGGCCGCCGGAAACCCGGCCCCCGCCGTGGCAGAGATTCTCCGCCACCCGGGAAGTGGCGGCGGCGGAATCTCGCCACTCCGATCGGCGAGGCCCCTGCGGTGATTCTCCGGCCCGGATGGGCTGAAGTCCCGCCGCTGGGAGGCCTCTCCCGCCGCCGAGGTTTGAACCACCTCTGGTAACGGCGGGATCAGCGGCGTGAGCGGGCCCCCGGGGTCCTGGGGGGAGCGGGGGGCGATCGGACCCCGGGGGGTGCCCCCACGGTGGCCAGGCCCGCGATCGGGGACCCCCGCTCAGATTCCGGGCCAGTGCCCTGGGTGCACTATTTCTCTTCTGGGGCCGCCACGGCCTCCGCCATGGCGGAAGCGGAAGAAAAACCCACATCGCGCATGCGCTGACCGGTGGAAGCCTTTCGGCCAGCCCCGCTGCCGGGGGCACCAGTTTTGTGCGGCAGTCTTCTGGTGCCAACCGCTCCGGCGCGGGGCTAGCCCCCAAAGGTGCGGAGAATTCCCCATCTTTGGGGAGGCCCGACCCCGGAGTGGTTGGCGCCACTCCCCTACGCCGGGACCCCCCGTCACGCCGGGTAGGGGAGAATCCCGCCCCTTGTATCCGTCCAAATGTCTTTTAAATGTTGTCAATGACCCTGCCTCTTTCAACCACTTTCTCCAGCAGCTCATTCCACATATGTACCATACTCTGTGTAAAAACGTTGCTCTTCAGGTTCCCATTAACTCTTTCCCCTCTTAACTTAAACCCCAACCCTGAGGAAAAAGACTGAGTGCATTCACCTTATGACTATGGCTCCATGACTTTCATGCAAACATATTTTCCCAAGGGGTTTAAGGGCAGAAGGTGCAATTAGTATAAAAGGAGAGATAACAGGAGTTTAGCCATGAACATAATCTGAATGTTAATTTTGTATTGTGTCTGGCAGGAGGTAAATTGATTGTGGCATTTAAGCTGATGGGTGTGAAAGGATTATTTCCAGTCATAAACAACACATTTGTTTTGGAGAGAAGGGGAGATTTCTTGTGATATTGTTGAACTAAATCATCATGGGCGGGATTCTCCAACCCTCCTGCTGGGTCGGAGAATCGCCCGGGGACGGCGTCAATCCCGCCCCTGCCGTGTCCCGAATGCTCCGCCACCCGAGATTCGGCGCGGGCGGGAATCGTGCCGTGCCGGTCGGCGGGCCCCCCGCGGCGATTCTCCGGCCCACGATGGGCCAAAGTCCTGCTGCTGATAAGCCTCTCCCGCCGGCGTGGATTAAACCACCTCTCTTACCGGCGGGATGGCGCGGGGCGATCTGACCCCAGGGGGTGCCTCCACGGTGGCCTGGCCCGCGGGCGGGCTCGGGGCCCACCGATCGGCGGGCGGGCCTGTGCTGTGGGGGCACTCTTTTTCTTCTGCCTTCGCCATGGTCTTCACCATGGCGGAGGCGGAGGAGACCCCCTCCCCTGTGCATGCGCCGGGATGACGTCAGCAGCTGCTGATGCTCTGGCGCATGCGCGGACTTGCGCCGGCCGGTGAAGTCCTTTCGGCCCCGGCTGATGTGGCGCCAAAGGCCGTTCACGCCAGCCGGCGGAGCGTTAACCACTCCGGCACGGGCCTAGCCCCTCAATGTGAGGGCTTGGCCCCTAAAGGTGCGGAGACTTCCCACCTTTGGGGCGACCCAACGCTGGAGTGGTTCATGCCACTCCAACACGCCGGGACCCCCCGCCCCGCCGGGTAGGGGAGAATCCCGGCCCATGTCTTCAAACAGTGCCAGACAAATTGAAATTAATTCATGAAACTGATGCAATCAGTTATTTGATTTTTTTTATAACTGGAGGAAATCACTTGATTTGAATGACTGCAGCCTATATTCAAATAAGGTCTGTTAAGTGCCTTCACTAGTACTGCTGTGATAATTCAGTGAATTTATGGCATACTATTTCCTCATCTCAGGATAACAATGCCAAAGCATATTTAAAAGCTGTTAGTTTTGGTCGTCTTTGTTGTAGTTTTAATACAATAATAATAATCACTTATTGTCACAAGTGGGCTTCAATTAAGTTATTGTGAAAAGCCCCTATGTGAATCTAGTTTCAATTCCTTATGAATAATAATGTGCAAATACTCTGAAAATGAAAGTTGAATATCTTCTATCAACTATGGGACTTGCTTCATCCAAACATTTTTGCTTTTAGCAACAGAAGACCATTAAGCCAACCCTTCCCGATGGAGCTCAACTCTAATCTACCTGACTTCTCACCATATCCCTTCATCCCTCCCTTCAGAAATGCATCTAATTATGCCTTGAATCCATTTATACTGTCTACTGTGCCTTGGTATTTTTTTCCACTTATTAACCTTTGTGAATAAAGCAGCCTTTTCTGACTTCCCTAGTATATAATGTGTCCCTGAGTAATTGAGCTGAATATAGACAGTAGCTGTTATCACAGAATGTCCCTTGCTGAATTGCGTCTTTCCAGTCTTAATCTTTACAATTTCTATTTCTATTTTACAACGGTTCTAAAAGTAGGTTTTGATCTGCCTTGTTCAGTTGTGTCATCTTAATAACCTACAGCAATTCAGGCTCCATCTGATCTTGCCAAGGCACTGGGAGGTGAACTGCCACATGGTGGAAAGTCTTGCAAGTCAATTAAGTCATGCCCTTGCATCTGTCAGATGCCTGCTGTCTGTACACTGCAGATTATGTTTGCAAATTATCTGTTCAAAGACTCCAGTAAGATTTTTGTACCGAAAGTATTTACTTAAAAATGTATTTTCATTGATATGTGAAATAATAAAGTTGTTTCAACACTTTGAAACTCAGCAGAACATTCTTGTTTAGGTTTATTTTTCATTTCACCTGCGCCCGCTTTATTTCCATTTGTCTTTGCCTTGCACATTAAACAAAATGTTGAAAAGCCATAACGCAATTGCCAAACTTAAGGGAAGCTAATATGTATGCATGTTGATGTATAGAGTGTAAGAAACAAAATGGGTGAACAAGAATCATTGGTCAAAATGAGAGAATAAATAATAATTGTAGAGTGCTGCAGCCAAATCAGAATTGACTATTAAATATTCTGGTTCCAAAAACAAAAATCTTATTCTTGTTTTCACCACTCCAGACTTCAGATCTCCAATCCTTTTTTTTAATATAAATTTTAGCGTACCCATTTGATTTTTCCAATTAAGGGGCAATTTAGCGTAGCCAATCCACCTAGCCTGCACATCTTTGGGTTGTGGGGGCGAAACCCACGCAAACATGGGGAGAATGTGCAAACTCCACACAGACAATGACCCAGAGCCGGGATCGAACCTGGGACCTCGGCGCCGTGAGGCAGCAGGGCTAACCCACTGCACCACCGTGCTGTCCTCTCCAATCCTAACTTTTCAAATTTTCCAACTTCCACTCTCTTCCAAATAACATCTTACCTGCGCTTTTCCATGTTGTTGCTGACCTACACTGGTTTCCCATCTTCCCCTTGTGTTTAAAAATGTTCATCTTTAAATTCCTCCTTGGCCTTGTGTCCCATCTCTGCAATCATGTTCATCTCGATAATTTCTGTCAACATTGTTCTTCTGATACATCCCCCTACAGCACAATATTCGCAACACAACATTCATACATCGGTCCTATTGTTCTACAATGCACTAAGGAAAGATTAACATTAACATGGGGACTCAGGGGCAGCATTACGTAATTAACTTTACTTACACCTCCCCAACAGAGAGGGCAATGTAACAAATACTTAGATCTGGCAATGGGCTACATTCCCCCCCCCCTCCTCCCCCCACTTCAAAATAAATGGTACCATTTTACATTTAATAGATTAGGTTTTTTTACAGTTACATTACAATCTTTACTATAATCTCTACCAAACCACATATGATTGATGCTACCAGAATAATTTGCGTGTAAAATAAAATGTTTTTTCTTTTAAACCAGTATGTGTTTAACAAAAATCTAATCTTTTGAAAATAATTAAAATAGCAATGTATTTCTGCTTCCTTCCTACCTGCACACTTACAATTAACCTATCTGGCTTCTTTCTCTTTCTGTCTAGCAATCTCCTTTCATTTCCATTAGCTTAACTTTTCTCTCTCAACATCTCTGAACTTAGACCTTGTGTTGCAATTCTACTTAATGGTTGGGACTGTGACATTGACTTGTCTTGATCAGTGACTCACTTTATATCATAGAATTTACAGTGCAGAAGGAGGCCATTCGGCCCATCGAGTCTGCACCGGCTCTTGGAAAGAGCACCCTACCCACGCCCACACCCATCTCCATAACCCAGCAACCTCACCCAACACTAAGGGCAATTTTGGACACCAAGGGCAATTTAGCATGGCCAATCCACCTAACCTGCACATCTTTGGACTGTGGGGGGAAACCGGAGCACCCTGAGGAAACCACGCACACACGGGGAGAACGTGCAGACTCCGCACAGACAGTCCCCCAAGCCGGGAATCTAACCTGGGACCCTGGAGCTGTGATGCAATTGTGCTAACCACTATGCTACCGTGCTGCCTTCGCTCGACTGAGTCAAAAACAAAATACTGCAGATGCTGGAGATCTGAAAGAAAAACCTGTAAAATGCTGGAGAAATTCAGCAGATCTGGCAGCATCAGTGGAGAGAGAAACGCAGTTAACATTAAAAGTCCAGTATGACTCTTCCTCTGAATAGTTCCAAATTGCCCACAACGCTCTGTAAACTCCAGCCCATTGTCTATCTGAATGTGATGTGTGCACCTGGAACACAGTGTCCTCAAAATCAACTTTAGGAGTGATAAAAATGTGTCGCAATGTTTTTCAGTCCTCTATGTTCAAATGAAAAGTAAAAGAAAATTCCATCCAAGCATTATCGCACCTTCCTGTTTTCATTGGTTGTACTGAGAAAAGATAAACGTGCAGACTCAGAGCAGGCAATCATTATTGAACTAACTTAATTTACGCCTCCCAAATAGAGGGGGCAGCAGAGAAGGAAGCAGAATAAAATACTCCAATTGTGCAATATACTACACCTATTGTCTGGAATTCCCCTAAATCCATTTACCTCTCCACCTTTAAAAGGCACCACTAACTATAAAACTCTGCAAATGTCTGGTCAATCCCCCTAAACTTTCCGTTTCTGGTTTGCTGTCCAGCTTCACCAATTTGCAAACTGTCTTTTTTTATTTTTGTTAAAAGGTGCTCTATCCACGCAAGACCTTGCAATTTACCATCGAAAGCTCTGGAAAGGCAATTAACATAGTCACTAAAAAAATTGCTGTATGATGAATAAGAACAACTTTGCAGAATGTTTTACAGACAGAAAAGAAAATCCCTCCCTTTAACTGTTACTGAAACCCGGTGGCTGCAGACGTGTCAAATGGTCCTACTACCTAACCTTGTGGTGATACAATGGGAGCCTGTATTTAATATGTAATAATTATTAACTGGTGGAGAACGCTTGGAATTGGCCAGTACCGAGTACTATAAATCCCACGTACCACAAAGCTTCACTGCATCACCGCATGCCACAGGGAATCCTCCTCATGTTGGTGCATTTTCAAAAAGTGCTTATAGTTTGGGCGTGCAAGATTTCCTAACTGCCCAGTCATCACAGGATCCTGCCTTTCAATGGGAATTTCATTGAAAACAAAAGCCTTGCTGACTTTGCTGACTTTGACTGTGAAGGTGAGGCTGAACTTCATGTTGCTGGCTCAGTGATGCAAATAGTGTTGCATCATTTACTCCTCGACCCATACCATTACTTTACATCAAGCGCTGCCATGCCAATAAAATTTGCTTTATCATGCGGCCCGGTGCAGTGGTTAGCACTGCTGCCTCATGGCACTGAGGACCGGGGTTCGATCCTGGCTCCGGGTCACTGTTTGAATGGTGTTTGCACATTCTCCCTGTGTCTGCGTGGGTCTCACCCTCACAACCCAAAAGATGTGCAGGGTAGGTAGATTGGCCACGCTAAATCTCCTTTTAATTGGAATTTTTAAAAAAAAATTGATTTATCCAGGTGAGCCTCTAAATTCTGTTGAGTGAATCAGTGCTGTAAGCATGTATTGATATATCGTAAGCAATGATTCTTTTCTGGAGCAAATGACCTTGGCAGTTCTGCAGTGAATTCTGGGTAGCTATCAGTTTCGTCACAAGATGAAATTGCTATTTCATCAATTAGATATGCTAAATTAGTTTTGTAATTTCTAAAGAGCAAATAATCAACAAACATTAATGCCAGCACTAACAGATAATGCATAACTTTGATAGAATTTATCCAGCGAATGCAATTTAGTGGCAATTATGATAAATCGTGTCCTAGGGGGAGGGGGGGGGGGGGGGGGGGGGGGGGGGAGAATTGTTACCCAAGTCTTCCATTAAGCATTACTCACTTTATATATAATAGATAAATATATAGACTGCAGTTTGCTAATGTGCACCAAATGAAAGCATGTTTTTCTCGCTTGGAAGGAGGAAAGAGGCTGAGATCTATTTGTAATGGCACTTTTACAGAATAAGAGTAGACAGAAGGCAGTCTGCCCACTCAACCTCATGGATAATAGTGAAAGGCCTGAAAGTATTTTTCAGAAGAAAAATTGAATGAACTGCCTTTTACCATAATGATAATGTGCTCAGTGCAGTGCCTTTTTTATGGATGGTACGACGTCTAATATTCTTTCCACCTCACTCCATCTGACTTGGCCACATGCCACTTTCAGTTGATGGAGCAAGTGATATGTTCTCAGATATCTGTCAAAACCATTCTGAGCCCGTATAGGGGCTGGAATAGCTCACTGGGCTAAATCGCTGGCTTTTAAAGCAGACCAAGCAGGCCAGCAGCACGGTTCGATTCCTGTACCAGCCTCGCCGGAATGTGGCGACTAGGGGCTTTTCACAGTAACTTCATTGAAACCTACTCGTGACAATAAGCGATTTTCATTTCATTCATATGTCCATGAAGCACGTTAAAACAAATTGTGGAATCTGTGCCTTTGATATAGTTTTTCGACATATAAGGTTTAGGTTAAATTATTAGATTGTGGGGGGGGGGGGGGGGGGGGGGGGGGGGGGAAGGAAGAGAGAACGGCATGATTTTAGGTGTCACTGGACTAGTAATCCAGAGGCCCAAGCTAATCCCCTGAGGGCATGGATTCAGATCCCCTCCACCGCAACTGGTGAAATTTAGATTCAATTAGTTAATACAAATCTGGATTTGAAAGCTTGTCTCAGTAATGCTAACCACAAAACCGCCATTGATTTACGTTAAAAACCCAACTGGTTCACTAAATCTCTTTCAGGGAAGGAAATGTGCCGCCCTTGCCTAGCCTGGTCTATATGTGACTCCAGTCCCACAACAATGTGGTTGACTCTTAACTGCCGTCTGAAATGGCTGAGCAAATTCAGTGGAAATTAAGGATGGACAACAAAATGCTGGGCTTGCCACCGATGCCCAGGTCTCGTTAAAGAAATAACCTGTGACATAACCTGGACTATGAAGATAGCACGTGCGGCACGGTAGCACAATGGTTGTCAACAGAAATTGACAGGGACACGGCTTTGATTCCCGGTTTGGGTCTGTGCGGAGTCTGCACGTTCTCCCTGTGTCTGTGTGGATTTCCTCTGGACGCTTTGGTTTCCTCCCACAATCCCAAAAGATGTGCTTGTTAGATGAATTGGACATTCTGAATTCTCCCTCCATGTACCCGAACATGTGCCAGCGTGTGGCAAACGCTGCGTATGCTTCTTCATGTAGCATAAGCTGCTTCCTTGACGTATACTCTGACAAAGGAAGGTTCAGATTTGGAGGTAGCTTTAACACATTTATTGAACAGTTAACAATTCCCCTACTTGAGTTCGACTCTCCTGCGAATATTGCTATAGTAACTCAATCTAACTAACCAATCTGCTCTCATCCATGCGGTGGGTGTGATGCTTCCTGATCTGCCCCTGTCTTTCTGAGTATCGCCTGTGGAAAAGAGAATGCACATATGTGCCCCCTCCTTTCTTATGTGTTGCCCCCTTGTGGTAGTGTCACTTTTGGGTGTCTTGACTGACCATCGGTCGTGTCCTATCTTACTGACCTATTGGTTGAATGTCTGTGTGTCATGGTGTCTCTGGTGCTCCCTCTAGTGTTTATTTAGTCTTAGTGTATTTGTATTAACCCCTTGTGTATTTACAGTGATGCATATCACCACAGCAACTAGGGGCTTTTCACAGTAACTTGATTGCCTTGTTAATGTAAGCCCACTTGTGACACTAATAAAGATTATTATTATTATTGTTATAGTTTACATAAACTATCTCATCATTGTGTGGCACAGTAGTGCCACAGCAGTAGCACTGCTGCGTCACAACTCCAGGGACCTGGGTTCAAATCTGGCCTTGGGTGACTGTCTGTGTGGAGTTTGCACTTTCTCTCTGTGTCTGCGTGGGTTTCCTCCAGGTGCTCCGCTTTCCTCCCAAGTCCAAAGATGTGCAGGTTAGGTGGATTGGCCATGCTAAGTTGTGCTTAGTGTCCAAAAAGGTTAGGTGGGTTTATTGGGTTACGGGGGTAGGGTGGAGGTGTGGGCGTAAGTAGGGTGCTCTTTCCAAGGGCAAATGCAGACTCGATAGGCCGAATGGCCTCCTTCTGCACTGTAAATTCTGTGATTCTCACAGCACCAGGGACCTAGGTTCAATTCTGACCTTGGGTAACTGTGGAGTTTGCACTTCCTCCCCGTGTCTGCGTGGGTTTCCTCCGGGTGCTCTGTTTTTCTCCCACAGTTCAAAGATGTGCAGGATAGGTGGATTGGCCATGCTAAATTGTCCCTTGGTATCCAAAAGTTTAGATGGGGTTACTGGGTTATGGGGATAGAGTGGGGGCCTGACCCTAGGTAGGTGCTCCTTTTCAGAGAGTCGGTGCAGGCTCGATGGACCGAATAGCCTCCTTCTGCACTGTAGGAATTCTATGATTGTGCTGTGTACAGAGGCTCCAGTGCATTTTTAGATTGTGTTGCAACTAGACTGTCAGCTGATTTAAACATTGTAGATTTTTTGATCATGTTGTTGCTATGGTTATACTTATAAAACCAACATTGTTTGTGTGATGAAAACATTGCACATTTCAGCATGATTTACTGTTCTGGAAACTTCAGTTTTATTGGCGTTTGTTATTCGCGTGGTTGGGGGAAGCAATTATTGTTCAATTTTGAAGTTAACAATCCATTTATTGGCATGAGAGTAGTTGTAAAAATGCTTCTCCAATTTCTGTAGAGACGTTCAATTTCTTGTTTATTCAATATAAAACACATTGGGTGTCCAACTGCTCAGTCCATTTCTAAACTTCTGAAACTTGGTAGCAGGATCATTTTTGGTACACAGTATTTACTAATCAATTGGGCATAGCAGATTCTGTTCTGAAGTGTGATCTTTTCAATTTAAAATTGGATGAGATGGGTGTGTCTTTCTGTCAGCGGTTTAAGGCTACCAGTGGAAGAATTGGGGGGCTTGTTTATTGTCCAGCGGACATATTTTAAGAATGAGCACTGGCATGTGGAACTTGCATTGTGAGCTTGGCTTTCAAAATGCTGCCTTTAAAAAAAATAAATTTAGAGTACCCAATTCATTTTTTCCAATTAAGGGGCAATTCAGTGTGTTCAATCCACCTACCCTGCACATCTTTGGGTTGTGCAGGCGAAACCCATGCAAACACGGGTCGGAGAATTGCCCCGGGGGGGGGGGGGCGCGCGGTGTGAATCCGCCCCCGCTGGCCGCTGAATTCTCCAGCACCGGAGATTCGGCAGGGGCGGGAATCACGCCTGGCCGGTTGCCCCCCCCCCGCGATTCTCCGGCCCGCGATGGGCCGAAGTCCAGCTGCTGTAACGCCGGTCCCGCCGGCGTGAACTAAACCACATCCCTTACCGGCGGGACCAGGCGGCGGGGCGGGCTCTGGGGTCCTGGGGGGGCACGGGGTGATCTGGCACTGGGGGGTGCCCCCACGGTGGCCTGGCCCGCGATCGGGGCCTACCGATCCGCGGGCGGGCCTGCGCTATGGAGGCACTCTTTCCCCTCCGCGTCGGCTGTGTCAGCCTCCACGATGGCCGACACTGAGGTGACCCTCCCCTGCGCGTGCGCGGGGATGACGTCAGCAGTCGCTGACGCTCCCTGTCCATGCGCGGACTTCCGCCGGCCAGCGGAGTCCCTTCAGCCCCGGCTGGCGTGGCGCCAAAGGCCTTCCACGCCGGCCGGCGAGGCGCAAACCATTCCGGCCTGGGCCTAGCCCCTAAAGGTGCAGAAGATTCCACACCTTTGGGGTGGCCCGACGCCGGAGTGGTTCACGCCACTCCATCACGCCGGGACCCCCCGCCCCTCCAGGTAGGGGAGAATCCCGCCCACGGGGAGAATGTGCAAACTCCACACGGACAGTAACCCAGAGCCAGAATCGAAACTGGGACCTCGGCGCCGTGAGACTGCAGTGCTACAACTGTGTCACCGTGCTGCCCTTCAAAATGCTGCCTTAATGGCCACTGCAGCCAATTACGTGTTTTACAACATCCATGCTTCATTCAGCCATGTGTCTGACTGATTTAGATGTTATGAGTTTGGTATTTGCATCCCTGGCATGAGGGTAATACCCAATGCACACCAATCTGCAATTAGTTTGACATTTTTGAGAGACTCTGGAATTCAATGACTCGAGGGTTTTAAAAAATTCTTTCATGGTTAGGGGTGCTGCTGGCAACATTTGCTGCCGATTGTTAGTAGCAATTTCAGATGGCCGCTAATGAATCAACCATATTGCTGTGGGTCTGGAGTCACCTGTAGACAGACTCGGTAAGGATTACAGATAATATTGTTGCCTAAAAAGAATTGGCAAACTCAAGGGTCTTTATCAACAATCAATGATAGGTTTCATGGCCACCATTACTGAGACGAGCGTTATATTTTAAATTCATTGAGTTTAAATTCCGCCAGCCGCCATGTTGGGACTTGAAACCTTGTCCCCATTAACCTGGGCCTCTGGATTATCCAGTGACATTGCCGCTGCCGCTGTGCTACCATTTCTCCATAAATGGAGCATTTGTTCAGCAACTCTGGGGAAAATAGAAGAAGCCAAAATATTTGTCTGCCTGTGCTAAATTTATTTAACGCTGACAACACAGCTGTCAGACAAGTTTTCCTTAAGTACCCATGCTTAACGAATGGCATTAGAATTTGCAGTAAGTAATGTGCTTCTCGGCACCTGATTACATTTTTCTACATTGAAGGCTGCTGCATCAGTGCACGTTATACCCCTTAGTCAGCTGTGGCTTAGTTGGTAGCTCTGCAGCCTTGAGTCAGAGGTTGACTCCAGACCTAAACACAAAAAAGTCAAGGCTGATACTTCAGTGTAATACTGAAGGATTGGTGCAGTGTCACCTGTTGGATGATGCATTAAAACCAAGGCTGCATCTGTGCCTTCGGATGGATGTAAAATATCCCATGGCACTATTCTGAAGAGCAGGGAATTTATTCCGATGTCCTTGCCAATATTCACCTCTCAATCCACATCACAAAAAATAGATTATCTTGCCAATATCGCATTACTGTGTGTGGAAGCTTGCTGCGTGCAAATTGGCTGCTGCGTTTTCTACATTATAACAGTCACCATACTTCAAAAAGAAATTCATTGGCTATAATGTGCTGCGGGACATCCTGTGGTTGTGGAAAGCTCTGTATAAATGGATGTCTGTAGGACTACAGCATGTTGACGTAACATGCTACACTTCTATTTTGGGAGATTCAAGCACTATTCTTTACACTACTGATAAATATGCTACTTTTCTGTTTTGAGAAAACAATTAAGTGAGATTATAAAAGGGTAATTCAAGATGTTTAATTATTTGTACTTTGTTGCGATAGCAGGACAAATTACTTTGCGCACTACTTCAGTGACGTCCAGAGATGAGCAGGTTAGGTGATTGGCCATGCTAAATTGCCCCTTTGTGTCCAAATGTTTTGGTGGGGTTTCTGGGTTATGGGGATAGGGTGGGGGTGTCGGGCTAGGTAGGGTGTTTTTTAGACGGTCGGTGCAGACTCGATGGGCTGGATGGCCTCATGCACTGTAGGGATTCTAAATGGAGCTGCTAATGATGTGAGTAGCTGTTTAAAACTATTTTATGCAATTTAAATACATAAACAAAATTCATAGTAAAAATTTGTTTTGATTGATTTGTGAAGCACAAGCTTAGCAGACAAAAACGTCCAATAAGGGGGCAGCTTGGTGACACTGGTTAGCATTGCTGCCTCACAGGCTGCCTCATAGTTCCAGGGACCCAGGTTCAATTCCGGCTCGGGGTGTGGAGTTTGCACTTTCTCCCTGTGTCTCCGTGGGTTTCCTCCAGGTGCTCTGGTGTCCTCCCACAGTCCAAAGACGTGCAGACTAGGTGGATTGGCTAATTGCCCTCAGTGTCCAAAAAGGTTAGGAGGGGTTACTGGGATAAGGTGGAGGTGTGGATTTAAGTAGGGTGCTCTTTCCAAAGGCCGGTGCAGACTCGCTGGGCTGAATAGCACTGTAAATTCTATAATTCTACAAATTGAAACAAGTGGGGGAGCACTTTTAAAAAAAATATCTGTACAATATCTGCTAATATTGTCTGCTACATTATGAAAAATGCATTACGAAATAACAGTCAGCCAGACTAGTATTGAAAGATTTTATTTCTAAAATATGAATAATATGTCACCTGAGTTAAGTGCACCCAGGTGATTTGTTCCACAGTATTTGCAAAAGGATTAATTATTCAATTTTAGCATTTCGCTTCCTTGCACATTTGTATATATTATTTGACTTTGGCCATGATATATAACATTCTTGGACTGCAGCTATCTGCAGTATGACCTATTGCTCCGCTTGCCTATTATATTATGATCCTGTCCCATATGTTAGTTCCATGAAAGACTGGACTGTCACTGGGTAAGCCTCAAGCCATTTAACACTAAGTCTCATATGTGGATGGTCACATGAAAATGTTTGCTCCTTCACCCTAGACATCAGGATGGTTAGCTTAGGCATGGTAAGGCCTTTCAAACCGAGTGTTGAATTTGTGCCATAAATTTGGGAGAAATGCTAAGGGTAGCAGCGGCACACAATGCTGTTTGGGCGGGGTCCTCACTGTGCATCACCAAGAGTTGCTTAGTAGCATATCTACTGACCGAACTGACTGAGTCCTGATGTGCACTGGGGCCAGACTGGGCCTACGGGAGGTGATGAGGGTCCCAGCACAAGCGGGCAACATACCCTGCGTTGTCCGCACCAATCTACCTGTCGTAAATGCAACCATATTGTATTCTGTCCGTCATAGAATTAGTGTGCCAGCTGCAGAGTCTTGTCCTCACATTGTCCATCATGTTACAAAAATAGAAAGCAGCACGGTGGCCTAGTGGTTAGCACAACCGCCTCACGGCGCTGAGGTCCCAGGTTCGATCCCGGCTCTGGGTCACTGTCCGTGTGGAGTTTGCATATTCTCCCCGTGTCTGTGTGGGTTTCGCCCCCACAACCCAAAAATGTGCAGAGTAGGTGGATTGGCCACGCTAAATTGCCCCTTAATTGGAAAAAATAATTGGGTAATCTAAATTTATAAAAAAATATCTGCCTCCGCACCCGTTTCCAACCCTAGCTGATCCGACACCCCGAATATTATTTTTTTAAATGTTACAAAAATAGAAAATGCTTGCAGCAGGCCTGGCAATATTTTTTCTATTCATTCTAAACTACTGATGCCTAATTGACCTTGAGAAGGTGGTGGTGAACCACCTTCTTGAACCCTTGCAGTCCATGTGGTGGTGGTCCACCCACATTGCTGTTAGGACTTTTAACAATCATTCTACCGGAATCTCCATTTAAAAAATTGATCATTCTCTCCTCCCTGCCACCCCCCAATCTTAATTTTTTCTTATTTAACTAAAATCCACCTTCAGTTGTCAAGAAGGCCTTTGCCCAAATTATTGATGTATCTGTTCTCTCCACATGCTGAACGAGATTTTTTTTTTGTCTTTCTATACTTTTTGGCTCCCTCACATGCCTTATATCTGTTTCATTGTTTATCCCCACTGAGAAATTTAGATTATTTTGTCATTGAGGTTGCATGATATGGAAGGACTTCTAACTTAAGCAAATGAGAGTTGCCATTTCACACTGAGTCGTTCCTTTCTATCTGGGTTGAAAGTTGCTTCATTTGGGCTGTTGCAGACATTTTAAGCATCCAGTATTTTATAGCTGGGTCTTGCGATGTTCTGAGGGATGTATTGTTCAGAGCTGAAGAAGAAAACTAGACTTCAGGGGTGGGATTCTCTGACCCCCCCCTGCCGGGTCGGAGAATCGCTGGGGGGCGGCGTGAATCCCGCCCCCGCCGGCTGTCGAATACTCCGGCGCTGGAGATTTGGCGGGTCACGCCGCTCCGGTTGGCGGCCGCTGGCCCGTGATGTGCCGAGTGGCCGCCCGTTTTCGGCCAGTCCCACCGGTGTATGTTGCACTAGATATTTGCCGGCGGGACCTAGCTGCACGAGTTGCCTCCAGGGTCCTCGGGGGGGGGGGGGGAGAGAGGCGCGGGGGGGGGGGGAGAGGCGGGGGGGGGGGCGTGGGGGGGGGGGGAGAGGCGCGGGGGGGGGAGAGGCGCGGGGGGGGGGGGGGAGAGGCGTGGGGGGGGGAAATCTGGCCCCGTGGGGGGTACCCCCACGGTGGCCTGACCCGTGATTGGGGCCCACCGATCCGCGGGCGGGCCTGTGCCGTGGGGGCACTCTATTCCTCCGCGTCGGCTGCTGTGGACCTCCGCGATAGCCAACACGGAGATGAAACCCCCTGCGTATGCCCAGGGATGACGTCAGCACACATGCCGGCCAGCGGAGGCCCTTTGGCACCTGTTGGCCAAGCCCCTTCCCCGCCGGCCGGCGCGGCGCAAACCACTCGGGGGCCGGCCTAGCCCCTGAAGGTGCGGAGGATTCATTTTCATTTCAGTTCATTTCAGGATTTCGCACCTTTGGGGCGGCCCGACGCCGGAGTGGTTCCCGCCACTCCTCGGTGCCGGGACCCCCCGCCCCGCCGGGTAGGGGAGAATCCTGCCCCAGAAGTACAATCTGTGTGGGCAATAGTAATTTGGCATGAAACTTTGAACTGAGCCCCTTTTGAACCTTCCAAGTTTTACCAAATTAAGCTTGACAGGTCTGAAGCATTTGTGAATTCATAGTTAAAAGTTCATTAAATTGGAACAAAGTTCTCAACTTTACACAAACAACAGTTTAGCTCCCCATAACACTATGACATTTTCTGAACATCTGTTATGTTTCTTCTTCTAGGACAATTATTATTCGTACAAATTGTGCAATTGTTTTCTTAAATTAGGAGCAGCTCATCAAACATGAAGCCTAAATTTGTTGTTTGTTGTAACATCTGATTAATTCTGTTGTGTTTTTTTTGGCAGAAATACCAGTTGATTCTGATGATCGTTGTGTAGAACTCTCAAAGCATTGACATTTGTGATCTATTATGTTAAATGTTATTGGATGAGGAATTTTAGCAGCTTGGACAGAATGTTGGGTAAGGGACAGGAAAGAAAGAAAGTATGTGACTTTAAATGCCATGAGTGAATCTGGGAGTTCAGTGCGGGGGTTAATTTTGTATATTGTGAAGTTGGGTGTTCTTTTATTCTTTCACGCAGAGCACTTTGTTACTCCTCAACCTTGTTTGGCTATTTCAGAGGGCTGTTAAGATTCAACCACATTGCTGTGGGTCTGAAGTCATGTGTAGGCCAGGTAAGGATGGCAGGTTTCTTAGATGGCATTAGGGAACCAGGTGAGTTTTTATGACGATCAATGGTAGTTTCATGGTCATCATTAGTAAGAACAGCTTTCAATTCCAAATTTTTATGAATTAATTGAATTTAAATTCTACCAGCTGCTATGGTGGGATTTGAACCCATGCTCTCAGGGCATTAGCCTGAGCTTCCGGGTTTACTAGTCCAGCGACATTATGACTACACCACTGCCTTCACAATTCTTGGGGGCTGGTTTAGCTCACTTGGCTAGACAGCTGGTTTGTGATACAGAATGAGGCCAGCAGCGCGGGTTCAATTCCCGTACTGGCTGAGGTTATTCATGAAGGCCCTGCCTTCTCAACCTTGCCCCTAGTCTGAGGTGTGGTGATCCTCGGGTTAAACCACCACCAGTCAACAGCCCGCTGTTATCTGGGACTATGACGACTTTATACACCCCGGGCGAAATTCTCCCAAAGGGAGACAAAGTGCCGATGCCGGAGTGAAAACCGGAGTGTTTCACTCTAGCGTCGGAGGCCGCTCCTCTCCCCCTATTCCCCCCCCCCCCCCGGCTAGGAGTGGCGGCGCGTCAATCTCACGCGCCGGGCCTTGACGCTTACGTCAAAGCGGTGCCACCTGAATGATGCGGCCGGCGGCGCCTGAATGACGTCACCCGCGCATGCGCGGTTGCTGTCTTCCCCTACGCTGCCCCGCAAGACATGGAGGATTGATCTTGAGGGGCGGTGGAGGGAAAAGAGTGCATCTTTCAGAGACGCCTGCCCGACGATTGGTGGGCACCGATCGCAGGCCAGACCCCTCCTGAGCACCCCCTTGGTGATCGATCCGCCCCCCCACAGGCCCCACACGCAGTGATCGCGCGCTGTTCACGCCGGCAGCGACCAGGTGTGGTTGACGCCGGCGTGAACTGGTTGGGTTCGGCAGGCCGCTCGGCCCATCCGGGCCGGAGAATCTCCGCTCCATTCTCCGAGCGGCCTATCGCAAAACACGACACGCCGTTTTGGGGGGGGGGGGTGGGAGAATCGCGTGCGGGTGCCAGGGCGGCGTGGCGTGATTCGCCCGGCACTCCCGCGATTCTCCCACCCGGTGTGGGGTCTGAGAATCGCGCCCCCCGTCTCCACCTTAAAGAGCTGTTTGGCATTTTATCTGAAAGAAAAGAAAAGGTTAGCAAGTGAGATTGTAATACAGCTCAGGAAGACTGGAACAGGATTGTTGAATTGGCAGATAGGTTACATGTTGCAAATGTCACTTACCACTTATCCGAGCCTGGATATTGTTCAGGTATTGCTGCATTTGGACATGGACTGCTTCATTATCTGAGAAGTTGTAAATGGTGCTGAGCAAAACTCTTGATCATTCCCTTCCCTGCATTTGATTCCATATCATGAATACACATCACAAAAGCAGGGGATCAAGTACTGAGCCCTGTGGAGCCGCACTGGAAGCACCCTTGGAGTCATAAAAACAATGACTTTGTTTCCTACCACTGAGCCAATTTGGTATCCAGCTTGATACATTCCCCTGGATCCCATGGGATTTTCTTTTCTTAACCAGTCTGCCATGTGTAATCTTGTCAAGAGTCTTGCTAAATGCCATGTAGACTACATTAACTGCACTACCCTCACCAATCCTCCTTGTTATGTCCTCCGACATTTAAGTCAAATTACCTTGCCGTCACAAATAGTTTTGGTGAAAAAAATAAATCGCTCTCAAACCTGTAAACTGCAAGTAACCAAGGACTTTATTTGCAAACACTGGGAGGACACAGCCTGATTATACAGCGTGTCTCTCTGATACAAAGGCTGTCCCAACACATTTATATCTTTTAGTTATCACATTTCACTATACTGCTGAGGACAAACTCCAGGCACATACCTAATGAGCAGAATTATTCTGGCTGCAGATGGGCAGAGAGGACTACAGCGCAGGAAAGGCCCTTCAGCCCGTCTTATCCATGCCCGTCAGAAACAACCACCTAAGTATTCTAATCCCATTTTGCAGCACTTGGCTCATAGCCTTGCGTATCCTGTCAAATGCACATCTAAATACTTCTTAAATGTTATGAGGGTCTCTACCTCACCACCCCTTTCAGGCAGTTGCACCTGTCTTTGTTCGTAAATCTATGCCCCCTGGTCATTGATCCCAAAGGGAGACAAAGTGCCGTGTCCCCCTTCAGTCTCCTCTGCTCCAAGGAAAACTACCTCCGTTTTTCCAATCTCTCTTCAGAACTAAAACTCTCCAGCCCAGCAGCATCCTGGTAAAAGTCCTCTGCACCCTTTCCAGTGCTATCGTATCCCTCCTATAATGTGGATTCTAGAACTGCTGTAGCCTAACCAACATTTTATTCAGTTGCAGCATAACCTCCCTGCTCTTAAACTCTGTGCCTCAGCTAATAAAGGCAAGTATATCATATGCCTTCTTAACTACTGTATCCACCTGCTCTGCTACCTTACGGGACAGGTGTACATGCACACCCTGATCCTTGGTGCTTCCCAGGGTTCTACGTTTCAACATGTATTCCCTTTCCTTGTTTGTCCTGCCCATGTGCATCGCCTCACACGTACCTGGATTGAGTTCCATTTGCCACTGATCAGGCCATCTGACCAACCTGTCTGCGTCCTCCTGTAATCTGAGGCGATCCTCCTCCTTATTTACCACCCCACCAATTTACGTATAATCGGTGAATTTACTGATCAACCCTCCTGTTTCATGTCTAAATCATTTTTTTTTTTTTTTTTTTATAAATGTTTTTATTCAGTTTTCGTATTTTATATTGAACAAATTACAAATTGTTAGGAGAGAGAAAAAAAAACAAACAAAAACAAACACGCAAAAATTAACATACATATTTACAGGTAAGCATCTTCGTAGTAGTAACTGCGCCCCCCCCCCCCCCTCAACATGTTTATTTAGCTTGGTTTTGGGCCTTAGCTAGCCATCGAACCCCCGTAACGAACCTGTAGCCCCCCCCCCCCCTCCCGCTACCTTCCCCCGACTATTCTTCCTCTTGTACATTGGCCACAAATAGGTCCCGGAACAGTTGCATGAATGGCTCCCACGTTCTGTGGAAGCCGTCGTCCGACCCTCGGATGGCAAATTTGATTTTCTCCATTTGGAGAGATTCCGAGAGGTCGGACAGCCAGTCCGCAGCTCTGGGCGGTGCTGCTGACCGCCAGCCAAACAGGATTCTACGGCGGGCGATCAGGGAGGCAAAGGCAAGGGCATCCGCCCTCCTCCCCAGGAATAGATCTGGCTGTTCTGAAACCCCGAAGACCGCCACTATCGGGCATGGCTCCACCCTCACTCCCACCACTTTGGACATTACCTCGAAGAAGGCTGTCCAGTACTCCACGAGTCTGGGGCAGGACCAGAACATGTGGGCGTGGTTGGCCGGGCCTCTTTGGCACCGTTCACATCTGTCTTCCACCTCCGGGAAGAACCTACTCATACGGGTTCTTGTTAAGTGGGCTCTATGTACCACTTTTAGTTGCGTCAGGCTGAGCCTTGCGCACGTGGAGGTGGAGTTGACCCTATGCAGTGCTTCGCTCCAGAGTCCCCACCCGATCTCCATCCCCAGGTCGTCCTCCCATTTCCTCCTTGTTGCGTCCAGTACGGTGTCGTCCCTATCTACCAGTCGGTCATACATGTCACTACAGTTCCCTTTCTCTAGGATACTTGCGTCCAGTAGGTCTTCCAGTAGTGTCTGTCGTGGCGGTTGTGGGTACGTCCTTGTCTCCTTTCGTAGGAAGTTTTTGAGCTGCAGGTACCGTAGCTCGTTCCCCCAGCTAGCTGAAATTTCTCTGTCAGTTCGTCCAGTGTTGCGATCCTGTCGTCCGTGTATAGGTCCCTGACTGTCAGTGTCCCCCCGTCCTGCCTCCACCTTTTGAAGGTGGCGTCGGTCAGTGCTGGTTTGAACCTATGGTTGTTGCAGATGGGAGCCCTGTTCGACATTTTGGTCAGGCCAAGTTGCTGCCGCAGTTGGTTCCAGGATTGGAGGGTGGCTGTCACCACTGGGCTGCTGGAGTGTTTTTTGGGTGGGGATGGGAGTGCTGCCGTGGCGAGGGCCCGGAGGGAGGTTCCCATGCAGGAGGCCTCCTCCGCACGCACCCACTCAGCTTCTGGCTCCTGGATCCATCCCCTTACTCGCTCGGCTGTTGCTGCCCAGTGGTAGAATTGTAGATTCGGGAGGGCTAACCCTCCCCTGGTTTTTGTTTTTTGTAAGACCTTCTTTGGGATCCTAGCATTTTTACCCCCCCATACGAACGCCATGATGAGTTTGTCCAGCGCTTTGAAAAAGGCCTTGGGGATGTAGATCGGAATGGATCTAAACAGGAAGAGGAACCTGGGCAGTACGTTCATTTTGATCGTCTGAACTCTCCCCGCGAGGGAGAGCGGGAGTGTGTTCCATCTTTGCAGGTCCTTTTTAACTTCCTCCGTCAGGCTGGTGAGGTTCCATTTGTGGATCCCTTTCCAGTATGTCTAAATCATTTAATATAAACCACAAACATCAAAGGCCCCAACACTAATCCTTGTGGGACCCCCCCAGTCAGAAGAACACCCCTCAACCATCACCCTCTGCTTCCTGCCGCTCAGCCAATTCTGGATCCAATTTTCAAAATTCCTTGGATCCCATGGATTCTTACTTTTGCTACCAGTCTCCCATGTGGGACCTTATCAAAAGCCTTGCTGAAGTCCTGTAGATTATCTCATATGCCTTGTCCTCACCTACACACCTGGTCACCACTTTGAAAAATTCAATTATGTTGGTTAGATATGACCTCCTCTTAACAAACCCATGCTGACTGTTCTTGATTGATCCCTGCGTCTCCAACTGCAGATTAGTTCTGTCTCTCAAAATTGCTTCCAGTAGTTTCCCCACCACTAAAGTTAGACTGACTAGCCTGTAGTTTCTTGGTTTATCACTTCCTCCTTTCTTGAATAATGGTGCCACATTGGCTATCGTCTACCCCCAGGTTCATATCCCACTAGTTCAAACTAGTTAAAACCCTTGACAAGAACACCTACAAAACTTCCCAGCAAAGGTATTAGCCCCGGTCCATTAAAGTACAGGCTGTCTGGCTTTTACAGGTCCCACCACCACACCACCCCCCACCCCCCCCCCCCCCCACCCCAACCACAGGAATCTGAATCCTTCCCCCTTACATCACCTGTCCAGCCATGAAATGGGATTTTTTTTAGCCCTTCAGTACGATTCTGATCTAGCAGGAGGATGTGATCCATTCCCCAAGCTCGCAATTTCTTCTGATAACCGATAGTGCTAAAATTTGAAATTTAAAAAATATACACGTCAGGCAGGGATTTATTTTAATTAAAACAAGAAAAGGGGGAAAGTAACCCCCTCCCACCCACCTACGTATTGTGACTCGGCTATGCAGCTGCCAAGTTATACAATCGTAATTTTACCGTTTAGACTCCACAGCAATTCTCAGTATGACTCCACCTATATGCCTAATTGTACCGGGATTTATTTGGCCCCGGGTAGGAACTTTCCAGTAGTTAGTCACGTGTAAACGCCAGGGAAGAGACATTTCATTATTCGCATTGGCAAATTGGGGTAATGCAGAAACAATTACACTGAAAAAGCCCTTGTTGTTCCTGCTTTATTGGAGCCCATGGCCATAGCTAACTAAAGCATTTTGTACTTAATGAGAATGATCACCTTTAAAACAAGTATTGATCTTTTCTCCAACTATAATCGTACCTCGTAGCAGCTGGTTTAATTGAAAAAAAAGTTCTGTTGTGTGAGTAACTGATCAAATGGAATAATAACCTGGGATAAGTTTGGTGAACATCATTGCAACACAAGGTGGAGTACTTATTACAAAGCGAAAATATTTAAGTTAAGTTTTAGGTGCAGTTAATTCTTGAGTGGAAGGCATTGATTGTATTTGCCTATGGTTGACCAAAAAAACCATTGTAAATGTAGAAAGGAAGAAGACTAATCCCCAATCCAATTTGGCAGCAGGTGCAGAACCTGGCTTAATGCAGAAATGCTATTGTTGGGGAAATCTTGTCAAAAATAGTGTGTGACCTTTTTAGGACATGTTGCTCCATTCTCTACGCTGTCCAGAATCCAGCCAATTGTTTTCTAGAATTCTTCCAGAAATGTACTTTGCTAAAGTTTCATTCCATTTAGGAAATAGTGACTCTTCAGTGTGAAGAGTTTCTGGGTAGGTGGCTCTAGTCAAATGAGCATACAAATTTGAAGCAAAAATTGGAGTTTATTTGAAGGGGCAAAATATTAATTCCCCATTGTTCTTTGATTCTTGAAAATGTTTGATCTTCTTTATGCTTGTTGAAGTTTGATGTTCACGAGATGCATATGTCAAGTACCATCATTCGTGCGCTACCATTGACCAGCAGGTTTAGAGCTGAGACTGGTTTTGTCTTATCCCAGCATCCAAAAAGTTGCATTTCCAATTGCCATTTCTGGATTATGCTAAAGTGAAGGATTCCTAGCTGATCTTCCCCAATCCATGGGTGTTGAAGACAATTATAGCCTCCCCACTGCCAATACGCTAGCACAGTGATTATTACACCTGAGGGAGAATTCAAAATGTCCAAATCACCTAACAAACATGTCTTTCCGGACTTGTGGGAGGAAATCGGAGCACCCAGAGGAAACCAACACAGACACTGGAAGAACGTGCAGACTCCACACAGTGACCCAAGCCGGGAATCAAACCCGGGTCCCTGGCACTGTGGCACCGTAGTGTGGCGACTAGGAAATTTTCACAGTAACTTCATTGCAGTATTAATGTAAACCCAGTTGTGACACTAATAAAGATTATTATTATTATACACTTTATTTCCAAATTCTCCTCCTCTGCTGTCTCTCAGGATTGAGGGTGCTTGCTCCCACTCCATTTCAGTGGATTCTGAGATGGTGATATGTCCGATGCATAATTTGCAGAATCTACCACATGCCGGACAGGTGCTGCTTGAAGGGATGGGAAGAGGCTCGGGCACTTCCTCAGATACCTCAACTTTACCCCTGCCTTTTCCAGATAATCATCAAGGAAGTGGTAGTGAGCAACATTGTTGGAGCTGCAGGTCAACAGGTCCCTGGGTCCTGATGTACTACATCCTGGGGTCTTAAAAGAAGTGGTTAGGAAGATAGTTGAGGCATTGGTTTTAATTTTTTTGAAATTCCACAGACTCAGAAGGTTCAATGAGATGAAAAAAATGAAAATCGCTTATTGTCACGAGTAGGCTTCAAAGAAGTTACTGTGAAAAGCCCCTAGTCGCCACATTCCGGCGCCTGTCCGGGGAGGCTGGTACGGGAATCGAACCGTGCTGCTGGACTGCTTGGTCTGCTTTAAAAGCCAGTGATTTAGCCGAGTGACCGAAACCAGCCTCTTAAAAACCCTAAACAGCGTAGGCTTAAATGGGTCACTTTCTGGTTGGCAAGGTGATGTGTCACAGGGATCAGTGCTGGGATCTCAACATTTTAAAATTTCCATAAATGACTTGGATGAAGGGACTGAAGATACAATTGACACGAAGAAAGCTAGGAAAGTAAGTTGTTAAGAGGGCTACAAAGTGACATAGAATAAGAGGATGCAATGATCTGGCAAATGGGATATAATGTGGGAAAATGTGAAATTGTCCATTTTGGCAGGAGGAATGAAAAAGAAATGTTATCTAAATGGTGAGAGATTGTAAGACTCAGAGTTGGTGCGATTTGGTGGCCTCCATGCATGAATCACAAAAGGTTAGTATGCAGGTACAGCCAGTAATTGGGAAAGCTAATTGAATGCTGTTGTTTATTGCAAGGGGGAATTGAATACAATAGTAGAGATATTGTGCTTCAGTTGTACAGGACATTGGTGAGACCACATCTGGAGTACTGTGCACAGTATTGGTCTGCTTATTTAAGGAAAGATGTAAATGCATTAGAAGTTACAAGACTTAATACTTGTAATGGGCGGGTTGTGTTGTGAGGAAAGGAAACACCTTCTGGACTTGTACCTGTTGGGGTTTATAAGAGTACGAGGTGACTTGATCGAAACATATAATATCCTGAGGGTTTGACATGGTGAATGTGGAAAGTGTGTTTTCTCTTATTGGAGAATCTAGAACTAGGGGTCATTGTTTAAAAAATGGGGTCACCCATTTAGGACCGAGATGTGGAGAATGTTTTTCTGAGGATCATGAGTCTTTGGAATTCTTAAAAAGGCGGTAGAAGGCAGAGCTAGACAGATTCTTGATGAAAGAGGGGTGAATGGTTATCGTGTGTAGGTGGGAATATGGAGTCCACAAAACCATAAGACATAGGAGCAAAATGAGGCCATTCGGTCCATTGAGTCTGCTCCGCCATTCAACCATGCTTTATTTGTTTCTCATTCCCATTCTCCTGCCTTCTCACCATAATCCCAGATCCCCATATTAATCAAGAACCTACATATCTCTGTCTTAAAGACAGTGATTTGGCCTCTGCAGTAATCTGCGGCAAAGAGTTCCATAGATTTCACCATCCTCTGGCTGAAGAAATTCCTCCTCATCTCAGTTTTAAAGGATTGTCCCTTCAGTCTGAATATGTGCCCTCGGGTTATAGTTTTTCCTACCAGTGGAAAGATCCTCTCCACACCCACTCTATCTGAGTTCAGAAGAATGAGGGGCGATCTTATTGAGACTTATAAAATTCTAACAGAACTAGACAAGGTAGTTGCAGAGAAGCTGATACCAATGATGGGTGTGTCCAGAACCAGGGGTCACAGTCTGAGGATGCAGGGTAAACCATTTCGGACAGGGATAAGGAGACATTTCTTCACACAGAGTGGTGAGCCTGTGGAATTCATTAGCACAGGAAGTAGTTGATGCTAAAACTTTGAATATATTCAAGAGGTGGCTGGATATAGCACTTGGGGAGAATGGGATTAAAGGCGATGGTGAGAAAGCAGGATTAGACTATTGAATTGGATGATCAGCCATGATTGTGGTGAATGGCGGAGCAGGCTCGAAGGGACAAAAGGCCTCCTCCTGCACCTAACGTCTATGTTTCTATGTATCTAGGCCTCTCTGTATCCTGTAATGTTCAATAAGATCCCCTCTCATCCTTCTGAACTCCAATGAGTACAGACCCAGAGTCAAAGTTACAAACGGATCAACCATGAATGGCAGAGCCGGTTCGAAGGGCCGAGTGGCCTACTCCTGCTCCCAGTCCGTATGTATGTTCATATGTAGGACAGGAGCAAGAATTTGCAGAGTTGTCCATTTGGATCTTGGTAAGAGCAAGTGAAGAAGAGTACATGTTGTTATGTACTCGACCGGTATATGAAAGGTTTAAGACAATGTATCTGAGATGATTGAAGGCAAATGTATGACTGTTAGCTGCTGGTGTGCTTGCATTAGTACTTGGTTGGTTGAATCACCCACTGACCTTCACTGTCGAGGATTATACATAAATAATGATAAATTGGATGAGACACTGAAGGGCTTTGAGCAGCGATGGGGCTGCACTTCACCTTGATGCACTGCTTTTAGAAGGGGAGATTGGGGGGATGAATAAGTTGGGACATTTCATCGCTGAATTATGTCAATGTGCGCGCTGTTGTTTAAAGCTAACTTCAACCATTAAATATAAATAATTAAGAAAAATGCTGGTGCTGATTTGTGGAACACCCAGATGATACTTAGAGCTGTCTGTGGAACAACACCTCTTTCTTTGGGGTGCCTGTGAGAAGATTGTGGGAGGTTCCTTGACCCCATTATATGCTTTTTTATTAGTTTTCCTATTAGTTCATTGCTGTAACAATTCTGTTGCTGCATATCCAATCACACCACTGTTGTGCTTTGTGGAGCTGTTTAATAGTTTGGATGATTAGTCCCGGGAACGTGCTTGATATCTGCAGGCGGTCCCTGAGCGAGTGAGTCCAGTTTCTCAGGGGTCCTTCCCTCCCCCTCGAGGATAAAATTGTGAACCGCTGATCAAGAAAAAATTGTTTCAGGATCGGGTTGGATAAAATGGAGCTGTGATTCCATTGCATCATCAGTAACACATTTAGGAACTTTTGTGGAGTGCGTGTTTTTTCGTTCATGTTGTGAGAATTTACGATGCTGTGCAATTTTCCCCAGTGGCCACTGAAATGGAGTTTGAGTGGAACTTTCATATCTGTGGTTTGCAGGAACCTAGCCTGCCACAAAACACCCACTATAATGACAACTCTTGATAAACTATCCAAATAAAAGGAAGTAACCTTTACACACATTACAGAATAATTTTGGAAATTTTGCTGAATTGAATCAATTGGAATTTTCATGACGAGAGGCTAGATTTTTACTCAGCAAGCTTATCAATTAATTCGCAAAAAAACAAAACAACCTACAGGCCTACATCAAATGCAGCCATTGTACCCTCTTCAAATTCAACTGAATCATTATGGTCCCACTCATCAACTTACTTCCCTGCGCAAATCCAGCGTTGCACATCGAGTTATGAATAAATAAAAAGCTGAGTTACCAAAAGAATGTCAGGTTCAATCAGTACATTGTGGGCCATGACAGTCTCATTTCTGGCTTCCCTTGACTAAACTTGGTTGGGATCTTAAAAGACGCTTAAAGCTACGATATTAGTCCTGCCTGCTTGTCAGCAACAGTGTATTTGGGGGGGAAGGAGTTGTGGTAGTCACCACTGATGTATATATTGTATATAGAGGATGTTGTTATCGGTGCTTTAGGTAAGGCCCCTGTACTACAGGTACGGGGGTAGATCCCTGCCTGCTGGCTCCACCCAGCAGGCGGAGTATAAATATATTTGCTCCCCGTACAGCAGCCATTTTGTTGGCTGCTGTGTTACATCTCAGTGTAATAAAGCCTCGATTACATAGCGTACCCTGACGGGCGCCAAGACACAGTCTCCCTCAGGGACCTGGCACCAGCTGGATCCCCACCCCCCACCCCCTTCGATCCGGCACCACCCTCCCTTCTCCCGGCGCACCCCACCGCAGACCCCGTTCTGGGACACTCCGCCCTCCCCTTGCCCACACCCGTGAATGAAGAGGATTTCGACATGCTCCCGGAGTCTCTGAAGATCAAGCCGCCGCCGGAGTCGCCACCAGCACTACGGTGCTCTTTATGACAGATTAAGGCACCAAACTGCCTGAATTTATAATTTGAGTACTTTAAAAACACAATTTCCTGTATATAGTTCTCCACCACCCCCGTCGGACTCATTTTTAACAGGGGGTGAATGTGATAGTCACCACTGATGTATATATTGTATATAGAGGATGTTGTTTATAGGTGCTTTACGGTAAGGCCCCTATACTACAGGTGCGGGGGTAGATCCCTGCCTGCTGGCTCCGCCCAGTAGGCAGAGTATAAATATGTGTGCTCCCCGTACAGCAGCCATTTCGTCAGCTGCTGTAGGAGGCCACACATCTCAGTGTAATAAAGCCTCGATTTCATCCTACTCTCGTCTTTGCGTAATTGATAGTGCATCAGGAGTTAAATGAAGTTGAGAATTTACTGCACTGTTCTGGAGCTCTGGTTGCAATTTTAACTGTTGGTTTTCAATGTTACTTATTTATTCAGTTTTTTGCACCTGGTACTGGGTAGTAGACTTTTTTTTAATTTAGTGTACCCAATTCTTATTTTTCCAATTAAGGAGCAATTTAGCGTGGTCAATCCACCTACCCTGCACATCTTTGGGTTTGCGGGCGTGAGACACACGCAGACACGGATGTAGACTCTTAATTAGAATACAAGACCATAGATTCTAGTGACATCATGTGGAGACATATGCCACTTTAACTGCAGATCATCGCAGGCCAATCCCCCCCCCCCCCCCCCCCCCCCCCCCTACCGTGCCTTCCCCCCCCCCTTACCGCGCACCACAGTCCTAAAACCATGAGCTAATAATCGGAATCCTTTTCCAGGCCCCATAAGGAAATCTTGTGCAGAGTCTTATAACCTAAGACTCACACGTACAAGCATCTGAGGATATGGGATTGTTCCAGAGATGGTATCCCATCACCGCTAACATGTGTACTCAGAGCTTCACTCAAACTGTAAACAAAGAATCATTTATAATTGTTCAATAAAAAGCTATAGTTCATGTCGATAATAGGTATTTAAATGACTAGAAAATGCACATGCTAATTTGACTATACATGTAAATAGGTTTTGTCTCCAGTGCAATCAACACAAACGTGGCTAATTAATTGTAAGATGATGCTGAAAACAATTTTGTCTGGAGGTTGGAATAGTAATTAGTTCCACATGACTGCACTTGCACAGTTCACCTCTCTCTCATATTTCTGACACAATTGATAATGATTCAAAAACCCGACTGAATATGTGGTTATTCAAAAAAGGGTTTTTGATACCTTTTGCATGTTAGATCCAGTGGTTATTGTTGAAGTTTGAATTCTGCTGTGCAGGACCATTGTTATTGGTTGTCACACAATATTTTGTACTTGGTTAGCTGTTTCGTGGAGTCCTCAGCCAGAGAAATGGTCTGACAGAACTCTTTCGGACTTTACAAGATGACTGATATATTCGTCTTCATGTTTACATAGGTGCAGCAAATGTGCTGAACTATTTATTTTAACATTTACCTAGTACTTTGAAAGCCATTGACTATCTTTCTGTTATATATGTTTTAATTATGAAGTTTAATTTGTTAAAACAAACTCTCATACATTTGTGTAAGGGAAGTAGTAAACAATATGGTTACCTCCAATATTCTAAGAATGGTGAACTTCCCGTGGCAGGCGGGCCATCTGGAGAGATGGCAACTTCAGCTCAAAGGAGATGGCATTTTAGGTCAGGTTTGCGCCTTTATGCACCTCCTAATTGTGAGTTGGCAAGAACTCTGGAAACTTGGACAGCCTTCTCCCATTGACCAACAATAATTTAAAACAACAGGATCAATTTTATGTCAATAAATTGATTCTTCAGCTGATAGTTGAATTCAGCAAGTGTTGTGTTGTGCCACTTTGCAACTTTTGTAGATGAGTCAAAAATGATTATTTAAAATGTATTTGTAGAAAGATAAATCTTGCATTTATTGAGAACCTATTGTGTCCTTGGGCAAACCCCCCCCCCATGCTTTAAATGTATTGGATTACTGTTTTTTTTTTAAATTTAGAGTACCCAATTATTTTTTTCCCAATTAAGGAGCAATTTAGCGTGGCCAATCCACCTACTCTGCACATTTTTGGATTATGGGGGCGAAACCCACGCAGAGACGGGGAGAATGTGCAAACTCCACACGGACAATGACCCAGGGCCGGGATCGAACCTGGGACCTCAGCGCCGTGAGGCAGCTGTGCTAACCACTAGGCCACCGTGCTGCCCTTTGGATTACTGTTTTTAAAGAGTTGCACAGCGCTGCCAACTAGCACAGATTTTCAGTATTTCATACAGCAACACGACTTCTCGCGTTGAAATACAAAATCCACTGCAGCCCTTGGACAAATCCCACACACCGTATTTAAGGAGAGTAATTTAAACGAGGAGGAGAAGTTCTTTTAGGGGAAAGAAAAAAAAATTAAGAGGGAGCTCCCTGTAAAGGGCTGGCAGGCTTTGGAATGGGGGGGGGAAAGATTATTGACAAGTGAACGCATTCCTCCCTGAACATTTCGCTATTCAGCACTCGTTGTAGCGACTGGTTTCCTTGGCGATGGCTGCTGTTGGAAGACAGAGGGCCCCGCGTGGCGACCCAGCACTCTCATTTCCCCGTTTCCCCCCCTCTACAGAGTACGTGTATGATCCTTCGCGTGGTTTTGCATCGAGGTGCCAGTACAACCATTTATTGGGATTTCAAAAATCACACCGAGGGTCGAATACACAATCACACGTGCTGACTATCAACATCATTGAAGGCCTGTACAGCATTGAAAATTGTATGGTGTGATGTGATGCCATTTTAAAATGTTTGGTAGTTGCTAGGAATGTAGCCTTTGATTCTATTATGCTCTCTAGTAATCAGGAATCCATCCTTAATCATTTAAAAACTCATAATTTAAATCTTGCTGCATTGCTCTCTGTGCAGTATTATGGAATTTTTCAATATTAGATTTACTGAATGTTTGAAACTTAATTTGAAGACACCCACTCATGATGTACATCAATGTAGCAGCGTTAATAATAATAATAATCGCTTACTGTCAGAAGTAGGCTTCAATAGATTTGCATTTTGCATTCGTGTTTTAGATTTGTACTTCAGATTGGTGGGCATTTTTTCTTTGAAATTAAAATACTGATTTTACTGCCAAAATACAGATTTTTTTTTTGTATCTGGACTACTGATTTATGTTGGAAAAGGCTGGCAGCTCTGGTTGTTGTGTAATATAGTATATTACTCTGAACCAGCCAAGTTGATGAAATGAACAATAGTCTTGTAAAGGTGAACTAATTAATGAGTAATATAAATAATATTTGAGTCTTTTGTACTTAATACTCAACTAGTAAAATAAATAGAACACAGTAAAGATAACTAACTAACCATACAATGCAATAATGGAATAACTTATAACTTCTCTCTCTCTAGCTATTCTATGTCTTGTCTGTTCACTCTCCTGAAGCACACTCTCCCAGAAAGAGCGGGAAATTCTTTCTTGTACTATCTGATAGTGAGACATCTAGTTTTGAATTGACTGTACTAGTTTTACATACATTGATCATGTATATTGATATACAGAGATCACTACACTGGTTACATGTGTCCCCATTATCCCACAAACAGTGATGAGACATATGACCAGTTAATTGATTTTGGTTGAGGGAGCAATATAGGTCAAGACACTGGGAAATGCCTCCTCTTATGGTCAGTTTTCCTTGTTCTTCAAAGAGTGCAAATAGACCTTTGACATACACTTGAATAGATAAAAAATACAACCTAGTCTGAAAAATAGCATCTTTGATAACATAGTTCTTTTAGTCCCTTAGTTCTTTTCTAAAACATCAACAAGTCCTGAAATTAGTTTTGAACCTATATCCTTCTAAGTTAGATAAGAGTCCCACCACTGAACTAATTTGACAAATATTGGTTCAGATGTAAACTCCACTACGGCAGTATGATATTAGCTTGTTCGGTGTTCCTCAGGAATGTACATACAATGTCACCTCTAAATGATGAATGTGAGCTCATTTGAAGACTATATGTTTCAATTTATTTCTGTGTGCAGATATGAAGTGACAATTTCTGCATGACTTCCAGGTATTAATCCATGAAGCAAGAAATTGAACTTCAGTAATCCATAATCTGTCTATTGGCCTCTACCTTTCTTTCACCCACGTTGTTCATTGTGCGATTGGCAAAAGTCTGGAAAGGAGCGAAGAACTAGTGCATAAAGAGAATGTTACTGATTTGGGGACTAAAAAAAAACTATAAATGCAGGAATTCTATGGTAAAATAAAAAGAAGTGCATGACAGGTCAGTCAGTAAAATACCTGGAAGACAAAAAAAATTCCAATTTCTATTGCTCAAAACATTAAAGTGGAAGATGTATTTTTCCATAACTTGATAGACTTTCTTATGTCTGTCTGACTTATTGATAAATGATTTTGGAACAATATGGTAAGTAATTGTTTAAAGTTCGGTTTGACTAAAAGTTTTAAAAATAAATTTAGAGTGCCCAGGTCTTTTATTTTCCAATTAATGGGCAATTTAGCATGGCCAATTCACCGAGCCGGCACATCTTTTTGGGATGTGGGAGTGAGACCCACGGATGCACTGGGAGAATGTGCAAACTCCACACGGCAGTGACCCGGACCGGAATCGAACCCGGGTCCTCAAAGCCGTGAGGCAGCAGTGCTGACCACTGCGTCACCGTGCCGTCTGACTGAAAGTATTATCTTGGAATTCAGATATCAAAACTATCGAGGAAGTCTTCATTCTGTCATTGGTTTATGTAGGGTATGCAAAGGTTTACACTACATGAAAATAACAACAATAAATAACTTATTTCTCAATGAATATTTCTGGTTAATTTTTCATCATTTCCCCTCTAAGCAGGTGATCAAATGTGTTATTCCCAAACTTATGTCGGCATCACTGTTAATTTAGCTGTCTGATTTGGCAGTGGCCTGTGATGGTTAGCCCATTTCTATCTTTTAAAAAAATAATGTGTTGAGTAACTTCCTTTCCTCTTTACAATCACATCATTTCTGCCCTGCTTCTTCACTGACGTATCTGAGGCTGTAAACTGACAGTCTGGGGAAATGGCTTGAGAGAATTTGTATTCCATTAGGTTCTGACAGGGCCTTGGACTGTCATGCTGCTGAAAATAGCTTTTGGATCCAAGTTGAATATATTTGATACAGTACAGTGACTTTAACATTTTATTTCCTGGCTGCCTGATTGGGAAAACCCCCCGAAGCATGACAACTGGTGTGTTTAGCAAAGAGACGTGCCTATTTTTTTTGGGGAATAGGCAAACGCTGCTTAATGTGCCGTGTGCTGCATGTGGGATTCATCGTGCAGTACTGGGGCAAAAGATTCTCTGTGGATTGCAGTTGGTATTAAACACATCATTAAGCTGGTTATCATGAGAAAATGCAGTGATATAGTATTGAATGGGGATGGGGGGGGGTGGGGGGGGATAATTTTTCGGGGTTAAGCTCTGAACTGAAGTCATCTTCAGTGTCCTTATCCATTGCAGCTCTTTTTGGTAACTTATATTTATATGAATATAATTTTCCTTTCATCCCCACTGTCATGCTAAGCATTTTGGAGAAGATTAGCAGCTTATTCTGGACCTGTAAAACCAGCTGAGATACGATTCTGCTGAAAGCTCAGGAATCCTATACTTACGAAGGTGGTAAAGTAAGGATTATTGAGCACTGAATGACTAGTGACCGACTACTGTTGTTAATCAGATTTTTAAAAAAAAGTATTCCAGTTGCTTTTAAGCGAAGTAAATTTGTGGCAGATTGAATATTGGCGTTACTGCCAGTACAATTAGATGGTATGGATTTATAAATGTTGTGAAGGCATTGCAAATGTATTGCAAGTCTGTTTCAGCTGTATCACATGTATCCATTTGTCACTGTGTTGTCTTCAAAATCATACAGAGCATTTTCCATCCTTATTTTTGTCTGTTTTGGTTATATAATAAGTTGCTTAGAAAGAATAGGTGCCTGGTTTTGAATTTACCTGAATGAGGAGAGTCTGGGGGAGTGGTAAAGATGTGTTGATAGGGCAGCACCGTGGTTAGCACAGTTGCTTCGCAGCTCCAGGGTCCCAGGTTCGATTCCCAGCTTGGTTCACTGTCCGTGCGGAGTCTGCACATTAAGAATTTTGTGATAATCAGTTGAGGTACCCCAGTGGATTTTACCCCAGACAATATTTCTTGCTGGTTTTAACATGAGGTTAACTGTATATACTCCAAACGCTGCTGGATAAATCATTCTGTATTTCCCCTGCTATATATAGTGACCCCCAATAAGCAATAAATAGAGAACTTATTCCAGGTGTTTCCTTTTTAAAAAAATTTAGAGTACCCAATTATTTTTTCCAATTAAGGGGCAATTTAGCGTGGCCAATTCACCTAACCTGCACATCTTTGGGTTGTGGGGGCGAAACCCACGCAGACACGGGGAGAATGTGCAAACTCCACACGGGCAGTGACCCAGGGCCGGGATTCGAACCCGGGTCCTCAGCGCCGTAGGCAGCAATGCTAACCACTGTGCCACCGTGCTGCCCTAGGTGTTTCCTTTTTAAAGTTAACTGAAGTGTGCAAGAGCAGTCGGGTGTGACGTGTTCAATTTTCCCTCCTCACTGATGAAGCAGCAGCTTGTCGTAGAATGATGGGGTGTAGATTAATTTGTTCTTAATCTAGGACAAAAGATCGGCACAACACCGTGGGCCGAAGGGCTTGTTCTGTGCTGTATTTTTCTATGTTCTATGTTCTCCCCATGTCTGCGTGGGTTTCCTCCGGGTGCTCGGGTTAGCTCCCTTAGTCCAAAGATTAGACTAACTGCAGGCTAGGTGGATTGGCCATGCTAAATTGCCGTTAGAGTCCAAGAAAGTTAGGTGGGGTTACTGGGTTACAGGGATAGATTAGTAGTGTGGGCTTAGATAGGGTGCTCTTTCCAAGAGCTGGTGCAGACGCGATGGGCCAAATGGCCTCCTTCTGCAGTGTAAATTCTCCGATTCTATGATTCTGACTGTTTATGTCCATAGAATGTTACAGCAGAGAAGGAGACCATTTAGGACTCGTGCCTATTCCAGCTTTTTGAAAGAGCTATCCAATTAGTTTCAATCCCCTGATAATCCTACCAATCTTGCCATCTCAAGCATTTATCCAATTTGTTTTTGAAAGTATGTCTGAACCTGCCGTTTAGGCAGTATATTCGCAGTAGTCACTGCATTTTGAAAATAAATTCTCCTCATTTCCTCTCTGGTTGTTTTGTCAACTATCTTAAATCTGTGTCCTTTTGGCTCCTTTGCCAGGGGCCAGTTCCTTCTCCTTTACTCTCTCAAACCCTCGCATAATTTTGAATGCCTCTTAAATGTCTCCTTAATCTTCTCTGCTTGGAGCAGATCCATCCCCATCTTCTCTGGTTTCACTTAGTATGGCCAGAAATCTAGTTTTGTACTGAGCAGTCCAATTTTTAATTGATCTGGCCACTCTCTGACCCTGCCTGGCTTCACATCCAGTATTTTGACCCTTTGCTGTATCTAGGCAGGATCGGGAGATTATGACCATTACCTCTGCAATTGTCACCCTCGCTTCCCTCAGCATCCTCAGATGCATCCTAGCCAACACTGGCAACAAATCAATTTCACTGCAGCCAGCTTTTTTTAGTAGCTCACCTTCATCAATTTTTAACCCATCCAGTGTCTCAGTTACCTCCTCCCTCCATTCAAACTGCATCTGATTCCTTGCTAAAGACTGATGCAAAGTTCTCCTAGTTATACGGTCCCAGTTGGTATTGTAACTGGATGGGAAGATCCCAGAATGGGACCCTGGCTCAAAAGAAAATAACTTTTTTTAAACAAACATGGAGGAAGGGAGTCACAGAACTGCTAATTAGTTTTAATAACAAAAAAATTATTAAACATGAAAAATTGGATTATAATAAAATACTCCTTTACTCCCCCTTAAGTGTAAAAAAAACAGTTTTAAGATTAATATGGATGACGCAATGCATTTCAAGCTATGATGGTCTCATTAGCACACAAAGTCCTTTTTTTTTAAAAGCACACAGATTGGCTGTGTTCAAATACATACACTCCACTCTGAACACAAGTTAGTGTCAGTGGATTTCTCCTCCGAATCCCCTCGAATGATTGTCATATGAGAGTTTCCAAACTTTAAACCCCAGAACACGCTTTAAAATCTTCTTTCATAATTGTTTTCTTTCAGCGGGTTACATTCCAAAATCCAGTCCACGTTTTCCAAAGGACTTTTATGAACACAGTTTCTGCTCCATTTTTGCTGGTCAGTCCAGGCCAGAAGTTTACACCAAACCCTTAGGGCTTCTTTGTCTCCACTGCTTTTACACACTTGAGGTCCACCCACCAATTCCCACAGATATTTCAATTTACATTCCACAGACTGTAATAACATCAACAGACTATAATAACATCCACAGACTGTAGTAACATCTCACAACCCTGGAAATCAGACACGGCACAGTAGCACAGTGGTTAGCACTGTCACCTCACGGCTCCAGGGTCCCAGGTTCGATTCCCAGCTTGGGTCACTGTCTGTGTGGAATCTGCACGTTCTTCATGTGTCTGCGTGGATTTCCTCTGGGCTTCCTCCCACAGTCCAAAGATGTGCAGATTAGGTGGATTGGCCATGCTAAATTACCCTTGGTGTCTAAAAAGGGGGTGGGTGAGGCTGCTAAGTTTCGGGCATGGATAGTGGTATGGGCTCAGGTGGAGTGCTCTTTCCAAGGGCCGGTGGAGATTCGCTGGGCCAAATGGCCTCCTTCTGCACTGTAGATTCTATGATTCTATAATTCAGATGTTTTTCTGGCATTTCCGCCTTCTTTTGAGCTCTGTCTGTCTTCATTGAACAGTCCTCTGTTCTCATATTTTTAACCTCGGATAACCTGGCAAGTTATTTTCATTTCTCTAGTTTCCTTAACCAGATTCTCTTTAAATAACCATTATTCATTGTATGGTTTTTCTTATAACAAAGCTGAGAGATGTTCCCTTTTGAGCTTTTTAAAACAACTGCTTTTACCAGAGCTGTGGGAGCTGTTTCCTCTCCAGCTATCTATCTACCAACTGCTGTAGCTTCCAGCTAAAAGTAAAGAACAGTGGAATGTTTTTTTCCCTTACAGGGGCCTCTAGTTGCCAAGCAACTATATTTACTCTTCACGTCATAGCTCTCTCTTTCAAATAGAATCCCAGTTGGAATAGGAACCAATTTTCACAAACACAAGCACCGTTGCCCATAATGAATCTAATTACATGTCTCTTCCAAGCACAGAAACATTTAATTAAACCCACTTAAAACTATACCTTATTTCGAATGTTTATCACTACAAATATAAATCCCTTAAAACTATCTTTGTTTTCCTGACATAGTATCGAAGTCACATGCTAACCCCATGCATCAATGCCAGTTTTGATCTCTAGTTGACCAATCCTGTTTGGGTTTCCTTTTACGTTAGTTTCCAGTCTTTTCTCATACTCTCTCTTTACCCCTTAAATTAGCTTTCTCACTGTCACTCTGAACTTTTTATAGTCAGCTTGGTTCACACTTGTACTGTCAACAAAAAATGGATTAGAAATGAAATGAAAATCGCTTATTGTCACGAGTAGGCTTCAATGAAGTTACTGTGAAAAGCCCCTAGTCGCCACATTCCGGCGCCTGTCCGGGGAGGCTGGTATAGGAATCGAACCGTGCTGCTGGCCTGCTTTAAAAGCCAGCGATTTAGCGCAGTGAGCTAAACCAGCCCCTAAAATTAGTTGGTTATTCGTCTCGTTTCTATTTATATGATCTGGCTGTGTGCAAGGTAGGTATTGTACTTGGCTACACTAGTCTGCACTTCTCATGTTTACCCTTGTCTACACTCCCAGTACGTATATAGTTAGAATTTTACATGGAAACAAAAAAAAAAGGAAGCTTGCAGTGAGGAAAGTCTGTTTGGTCCATTATGCACTGTCTGACCAGCACTTCATTATTATTCCACAACAATCCCACCCCTTGCAAGAAGTCACAAACTATTGCCTGTCCTTGTGGTTAAAAGGAGGAGGTGAAAATCTGTAATCGATAGATATGTTTTTTTTAAGTTGAAGTTTAATTTAACAACAGCCCTTTTTATTTTCACTCCACACACCCAACCCAAACAAAATAAGAGACTGTATTACTGCATGCTTTGGAGAACCTGTGTTTGGGTAACAGTCGGTTTAATGCATCTGACCGTTATTCAACCAACCCATAACTTCTACCATTTATGCAACTTCAGATTTTCACCACCTCCTTTTAACCACAAGGACAGGCAATAGTTTGTGACTCCTTGCAATGGGTGGGATTGTTGTGAAATAATAGTGAAGTGCTCCATCTTGTACTGTAGCTGAAAGGGGGTGGTTGCATAGGGGTAATGTCACTGGACTATTGATCCAGAGGCCTGGGCTAAGGCCACAGTGCCGGGGGGGGGGGGGGGGGGGGGGGGGGGGAGAGGGTCTTTCAATTCAATTAATTAATAAATGCTGAACTCAGCAATGGTGACCATGAAACTAGCAGTAAGAGTCCAGCTGGTTCACTGACGTCTTTCAGTGGAGGAAATCTGCTGTCCTGTCCTTGTCTTGCCTACACACCACTCCAGATCCATCGCTATGTGGTTGACTCTTAACTACTCTCTGAAATGATGTAGCAAGCTACTCAGTTAAACACTGGGGGCTGTACCTACTCCACACAGACTGCAGCAGATCAAGAAGACAGCTCACTGGCACCTTCTTCAAGCGTACTTTGAGATGGACAATGAATGCAGGCCTTGCCAGTGATGCTAACGATGAACTTTAAAAAAGAAACATAGATGATCTCTGAGATTATCTACAACTAGCAATGGTGTTGGGATTTGAACCCATTGTCTTTTGGATGAAGTGCAAGGCAACACTAAGTACATTTACCTGTTCCATGACCACTGAGTAGTTTGATCCATTTACGTCTCGGAAATTATCATCATGTTTTGTTCCGAGGTTGTACCTCACCTCCACTTCAAACGGATAACCTTGTATATCAGTGGCTTCAGCTGAGAATTTAAAAAATAACATTCATTTTACTGTCCAGGTATTGCTGCAACATTTCCAAGCACCATCCAAACAGGTTTTGCATTGGGGATTTCTTAATGGTGCATCGTAACTCTTTCAGCATTTTAATTTGAAGAAAATAGGTAATCTTTAATATGTACAACTGAAGCTATTTGCAGGGGGTGATTACTTAGCTGAAGCGGAATGAAATTAATGCATTTATCTTATTATTCCTTATTTGCTTCTCTTCTTGGCTTTCCTACATTTTTTGATGGAATTCTGCTGCCAGCAGGTGTTCCACTGATTTCTATGGCCAAGAAGTAAGAAAAATCAACACAATGCTGGCAGATTTGAATGATGGGCAGCCTGGGATTTAACCTGCGACTGTTTTGGATTATGAACTATGAGCGTTCTTATGTCTTGATGCTGTGCCACCAAACCACAAGTCATGCTTCTCTGTCAAGGAAACAATAAGTTCCAAATCCCCCCCGCTCAGTATTGCAACTTTCCCCCGCGCTCAGTATTGCAACTTTCATCTGGTAAACCTGAACATTGGCCTGCTTGGCTCACAGTGACTCATGCAACATCCTCTCTTTTTGTTTTCCTTTTTCAACATCAGGATTATTGAAATTAAGAGCATGCGTTTGTTGTTCAGTGTTATTGAGGTCAATTTTCTGGGCATTCAATTAACACCTACTTCATTAAGAATGTCAGTCACCTTTTTAATATTGGGGTCAACACTTGGAGCAGCAGATCTCTTCAATGTATGTTTGCTCTTAATCTAAATCAAGAATGGATTGTTTGAAAATTCTCATAACATGGGCAATTGATAAGTAAATTATTTGTTAATTATTTGATGGATTAAGAGGGTCTCCACTTATCATTTTGAGTCATCAGTGTGAAATGATTTTGCTAGTGGTGAAAAGCTAACAGCTAACAAATTGCAAACATGTGCATCCAATGCCTCAAGATGCCTCAAGTGCCTTAATAGGACACTTTACATCGGTAGAAAACAGGGTAATGGATTAGTTTTGTCATTCATTTAATGTTATGCACCGACCCTCTGAAAGACCACCACACCAACCGCACTCCCCCACCCTATCCCCGTAGCCCCACTTAACCTCCACATCTTTGGGCTGTGGGAGGACACCGGAGCACCTGGGGGAAACCCACGCAGGCGGACTCCACACAGACAGTTACCCTTGGCCGGAATTAAACGCGAATCTCTGACGCTGTGAGATGGAACCACTGTGCCACCGTGCTGTCCGAATAGTAGTTAAACAGACATTTTCAGTATGGGAACTTATTTATTGTTTTTGGCCTTTTATATTGGTGATTTCGCAGGGTCACATCCACCAGATTATTGAGTGGACCAGAACATAAACTTTGTACCTTTGATATTATATAAATATTTTTTAATTCATGTTTGTAAGTGCATTACTTAAGAACTCCCTGATTGGTAGTTTTGCCTCCCAGATTATTCCAAAAGTTTAATTTTAAAAATATGAATGGCTTGCATCCATGTAGCACCTTTCATGGCCTCAGGATGTCTCGGAACACTTTACAACAAATGATATATTTTTGAAATGTAGTCACTCTTGTAATATAGGAAATGCAATTTGCCAATTTATGTTTCCACAAGTAGCAATGCAGTAATGACCAGATAATCAATTCTAATGTTATTGGTTTGGGTGGTGGACTGGGCTGTATCCATCACCTCTTATGGTCTTGTGCCAAGCAGTTGCCATATCAGGTTGTGATGCAGCCACATAGGATGCTTTCTATGGGTCATCTGTAAAAATTGGTAGGAGTCAATGTGGACATGCCGAATTCCCTTCGTTTCCTGAGAAAGTATAGGCGCTGTTGATCTTTCTTGGTCATAGCGTCGTCGTGGGTGTATCAGGACAGATTGTTGATGATGCAAGCAAGCCAGTAAGTATTGGGCGTGGGACTTGAACAAACAACTTGCTGACTCTGGTCCGGGTTCTCCCACTGAGGGTCTGTATTGAGTTCGAGCTGTTTTGTCTTTCAACTATGATAAACTGGAGTTTTTAATTTAAATTTAAGCAGTGACAGATTTTTTTTTAACACCTGTGCTCCGGTTTTGGAGTGTATGCTGGAACAAATATGTTGAGCTTTTTTATTAAATCTTTACCTTTGAACCATACATAGACTCTGTTCTTGTTTGCAACTTTGTTTTTTCTATGCAACTTTCATGGTCAGTAAGGGAATGTTTAAAGCTGGGAAATTGAACACGTTTAATTACGGATTGCCCAGCTCAGATCGAAGGGACGGTAACCCATCCTAACAATATATTCGCTGGCTCCCATCTTAGAAGAACAACGGTATGACATGGTTCCATTTACAACAGGCCTTTCCCAGTCAGGTTTTGTTTATTTCCAATTACAGATAAATTAGGGGCAGTTTTGTATTTGCGTTAATGTTCATTATAATATAAATTAAGTCTGAACACACTCATTACAAATTGGCTGTTACCAGAACACTCCTTCTGAAAGAAGCATTATTTAATTGAAAGTGAGAAACTTTCACCACTGTGTAATCACCGTTGGTCCCTGGGTAAACGTTGCAATCAGTTTGAACACAGCAGGGCCTCACGGTAGCATGGTGGTTAGCATCAATGCTTCACAGCTCCAGGGTCCCAGGTTCGATTCCCGGCTGGGTCACTGTCTGTGTGGAGTCTGCACGTCCTCCCCGTGTGTGCGTGGGTTTCCTCCGGGTGCTCCGGTTTCCTCCCACAGTCCAAAGATGTGCGGGTTAGGTGGATTGGCCATGCTAAATTGCCCATAGTGTAAGGTTAATGGGGGGATTGTTGGGTTACAGGTATGCGGGTTACGTGGGTTTAAGTAGGGTGATCATTGTTCGGCACAACATCGAGGGCCGAAGGGCCTGTTCTGTGCTGTACTGTTCTATGTTCTATGTTCTAAGGACTTACAAATGGCAAAGGAGTTTGCCTGTGTTAGTTGAGGAAAGACTCAAAACATAGGGAGGGCTTCTTGCTCCTATTTGAATGCCATTAATACTTTACATTCATCCGACCAAGGAAGATGCAGGATTCATTTAATGTGTGCATTGAAAGATGCCACCTCCAACAATGCAGCATTCCTCCAACAATGCAGCATTCCTCCAACAATGCAGCATTCCTCCAACACCACACAGAATTGTCAACGTACATTTTGGGCTCATGCCCTGGAATAGAGAAGGAATAGAGTAGGACAAGAGTCCTATGAAATGAACCAAGCTGACACCAGGAGATGTGGAATAAAACTGAGATTGGGACATAAAATATTTAGAAGAACTCGCAAATGAAAGAGGAAACAGGAGAGGAAGCAACAAGTTCACTTAGTGGAGAACAGATGTAGGGCAGAATTTGCTTTAAAATGCAATTTTCTTCAACTAATTTATTTAAGTGATGAGCATCGCTGATATCAGGGGAGAAGGTTTGTATGATTTAATGGATCTGATTGTGTTGAAGAACAGAATTCTCTTTGCACCCCCCCCCCCCCCTCCCCTCCCCCCAACCCCACCGCCTGCAGCACTGTTAGAGCCTTTGTTTCGTGTTCGGTGATGGGGCGGCGAATCCCCGATGATGATGCTCTGCCCTTGTACTAGCAGTACTCCGCACGGCGTATCCACGGCCTCGGGCCATTGCCTGAGTCCTCCCCCACGATGCTCCGTGCCCGCTGGCCGAGTTTTCGACGGCGTGGGACTCTCATGGGCTGATCAGTTGGAAACTCAGCATGGCGACTGTGGACTCAGTCCAGCACTGCCACAGTCAGGGGAGTGCCGATCTGTGGGCGGGGGAGGTGGGGGGTCTGGGGTGTGCAAGCTGGCCAAAAGTTGGGGGGGGGGGCGGACACTATTTTTGCACGCCAGGTACGCGGGCTGTGTCCGCCATGAAGCACGGCGGGTCCGCTGCAGGCCGGTACCGTGCGCATGCGCGGCCATGGACCCTGCAATGCTCCGGGCCGTACCCCCCCCCCCATGGGGAGCAAGGAATCGTGGCAGTTTTGTGACAGTTTTCCTGGTGTAAAACACCACTGTTTTCACACTGGCATGGGGACTTAGTCTCCCAAAAGGTGAATCCAGCCCAGTGATTCCAAATAAACCGGTTGGACTTTAACCTGGTGTCGTACGACTTGTTACTGTGCCCACCCCAATCCAAAGCCGGCACCGCCACATCCAAGCATCATAATCATGGGAGACGGACCCTTGCAGATTTATTTCCTTCTGAACCCTTTGGCTCTCTCCACCCCTTGATGAAATCATTTATCAGTGATGTGACCTCCCTATATCAGTATCACAGAACGTGGCTAAATCCTAAATCAAATTTGTTCGCTTTACCAAGCTAATCGTTTCATGTGCCAGCAGCTCACCACCGTGTCCAACTTTGAATTTTTCTTCAACAGTGGGGAGCTGAACTTGCTGGTGAGACAGGCTCCTCTGAGATCGAGCCATTTTGAAAGGGTGCCCTGATCTTTAAGTGAGCTTGAGGGTCCTCCATCCTCCCCACCCATGGGCAATGTCGCCCGCTGCATACATGGACATTACCCCCTCCAAGTGAGGACACCTCGCTCTGGGGGTGCTGAGGGCTACCCATCCACCCATTCAGGCTTCTTCACCTCCCCTTTCGACCACCCCTCTTTCAGGATGCCAAACCGTGACCCTTCATAGCCGCCCATTCACACCCACAACCTTTCCTACTCTCCTGGTTCCACCCCTCCTCATGGGCTTGGCCCCCTCTGGCACTGCCACCCTGGCACCGGCAGTGCCCTTGCCAGCCTTCCAGGGCCACCCAGGCACCCTGTCAGTGCCAAGGTGCCGGACCTGCAGTGCCAAGGTGCCCAGATGCCAGTTCAAGTGCCAGGATGCCACCCTGCCCTATTCCCAACCACCCTGGATCTCCAGTGACCTGGGAGATCCCCGAGGTGCCGTTACACCTGGTCCACGAGATCTCGGCGGCAAGGCCGTGTGGTCCCGGACGCCGGGAGAATCCGGTGAATTCATATTTAAATTAGCCTAATGGATAATTTAAATATGCATATTTGGATCTCGCCAGCAAGGATGAGATCCTGATCGTGACCTCCTTTGAGGTTCTGTTGGATCTCTGAAACATTTCGAGTGTTGCAAATCTCGTGAGAGGCCTCTCGCGAGATCCAACGTCCTCTTCCGGACATTAAGTTGTGCGTGACGAGGCTGTTAAATCGCGGTCATTATGTCTTAGCTTCTACTCAAAACAAATAGAAATGATATGTCTTAAAAAAAGGACATTGACAGAACTCCGTTTTTCTACTGATATTAAAAGGGGTTCCTCTCTTTTAAGAGGAGTAGCTCCGTGATTCCTGATATTGATCATCAGAGCCTTCAACAGCAGTTTGTTACCCACAGCTCCAGCCTGACCTTCACTGGTCTGCTGCTCCATGCAGCTTCCCACTCTGCAGCTTGCTGTGATGACGACCTTTCACAATCTATTCTGGACCACAGGGGCACAAGGACATTGTTGCGGCAATGCAATAATTTACTTTAAGCAATACCCCAGGGTCATTTACATATTGGGTCGTGAATCAGTTTTTTTTTATGAGACCGAAAGTAAAATACTGAGGATGCTCAAAGCCTGACCTGCTGAGTGCCTCCAGTATTTTCTGTTTTTATTTTTGGAAAGCTTGTTTATTTTTTTAAAAATTTGTTTTTATTAATGTTTTTCTCAAACAGAACTTTTACATAACCAGTGAAAAAAAAGAAGAATAATTAACAAAACAAGGTGGCTATTTTCATTATACACAAAGAGAATATACATTAAATAAATAGTTCCCCACCTCACACACACACACCCCCACCCCCGGATTGCTGCTGCTGCTGAAATTTTAACCTCACCTAGAAAGTCAAGGAATGGTTGCCACCGCCTGGAGAACCCCAGCAAGGACCCTCTCAAGGCAAACTTTATTCTCTCACGACTAAGAAACCCAGCCATGTCACTAACCCAGATCTCCACACTCTGAGGTTTTGCGTCTCTCCACGTTAACAGGATCCGTCTCCGGGCAACCAGGGAGGCAAAGGCCAGGACGTCGGCCTCCTTCGCTTCCTGCACGCCCGGATCTTCCGACACCCCAAATATCGCTATCTCCGGACTCGGCTTTGCCTTGGACATAGCCTTTGCAAAGCCCTGCCAGAATTCTTTAAGCGCCGGGCATGCCCAGAACATATGGACATGGTCTGCTGGGCTCCCTGAACATCTCGCACATCTGCCCTCCACCCCAAAGAGCTTGCTCATCCTCGTCATGTGTGCCCGATGTACCACCTTAAACTGAATTAAGCTGAGCCTGGCACAAGAGGAGGAATTAACCCTGCCTAGGGCATCAGCCCACAGGCCTTCATCCAGCTCCGCGCCCAGCTCCTCCTCCCACTTGCCCTTCAGTTCCTCCACTGGGGCCTCCTCCGCCTCCTGCAGTTCTTGGTAAATATCCGACACCTTCCCCTCCCCTACCCAGATGCCAGAGACCACCCTGTCCTGTATCCTGCGAGGGGGTAGCAACGGAAATGTCCCCACCTGTATTTTGACAAAGGCGCAGACCTGGAGGTATCTGAAGGGGTTTCCAGAGGGCAGGCTGAATTTCTCCTCCAGCTCCTTCAAGCTAGGGAAAGTCCCATCTATGAACAGGTCCCCCATCCTTTTGATGTCTGCCCTGTGTAAACTTTGAAACCCTCCATCTAACTTGCCCAGGACAAATCTATGATTATTCTGTATCGGGGTCCAAACTGGGGCCCCCACCTTCCTGTGCCTTCTCCAGTGACCCCAGACCTCAGTGCCGCCGTCACCATCGGGCTTGTTGTGCATCGTGCTGGTGAGAAAGGCAGCAGTGCCGTTACCAGTGCTCCTAGGCTGTGCCTTTGCATGACGCCGCCTCTAGCTGCCCCAATGCCGACCCTTCCTCCGTTACCCATTTCCTAATCATGGCTACATTAGCCGCCCAGTAGTAGCTACACAAGTTCGGTAGCGCCAAACTAACTCGCGGGGTCTTGTTTGCCCACACAAATCCCGTGATAATCCTGTTCATCCTTGAAGAAGGATTTGGGGATGAAAATGGGAAGGCACTGGAAAACAGTGGACCGTCATTTTCGTGGTCTGCACCCTTCCTGCCAGGGAAAGCGGGAGCATGTCCCACTTTTTGAAGTCTCCCTCCATCTGCTCTACAAGCTGAGATAGATTGAGCCTGCGTAGGACATCCCAATTCCTAGCCACCTGTATACCCAGGTATCAAAAGCTCCTCTCCACCATCTTGAGCGGGAGCTCTCCCAGTCTCTTCTCCTGACCCCGAGCATGAATCATGAAAAGCTCACTTTTCCCTAAGTTCAACGTGTACCCCGAGAAACTCCCAAAGTCCCTTAAGATCTGCATGACCTCTAGCGGGTCTGAAATATACAGGAGCAGGTCGTCTGCATAGAGCGAAACCCGGTGCTCCACCCACCCACCCCCCTGAACCAGCCCCTTCCAGTTCCTAGAAGTCCTCGGCACTATGGCCAACAGCTCAATTGCCAGGGCAAATAGTAGCGGGGATAGGGGGCACCCCTGCCTCGTCCCTCAGTGTAGCCTAAAATACTCCGATCTCAGCCGGTTTGTGGACACGCTTGCTACGGGGGCCTGATACAGTAGTTTGACCCACCCTATGAATTTCTCACCAAATCCAAACCTACTTAGCGCTTCCCATAGGTACTCCCATTCCACCTGGTCAAAGGCTTTCTCTGCATCCATTACAGCCACTACTTCTGCGTCCCCTCCTTCTGAGGGCATCATGATAATGTTTAGGAGCCCCCTTACATTTGTGTTCAATTGCCTGCCCTTGACAAAGCCTGTCTCATCCTCATCAATCACTCCCGGGACACAGTCCTCTCTTCTAGTAGCAGTTTGGCATCTACGTTTAGAAGCGATGTCGGTCTGCAGGACCCACATTGTAACAGATCGTTGCCCCCCATGAGGATGAGCGAGATCGAGGCCCGTGACATCGTCGGGGGGAGGGTTCCTCTCTCCTTTGACTCGTTAAAGGTTCTTGGCAGGAGTGGGCCCAGCAGCTCCGAGAATTTCTTGTAGAATTGTACAGTGTAGCCATCCGGTCCCGGGGCCTTGCCCGACTGCATACTATCCAGGCCCTTAACTATCTCCTCCAACTTAATCGGGGCCCCCAGTCCCTCTACCAGATCCTCGCCCACCCTTGGTAATCTAATTTGGTCCATAAATTGCTTCATCCCTTCCCCTCTGACTCAAACAGTTTACAATAAAACTCCTTGAAGACTTTGTTGATCTTCTCTTGGCCCAAAACCGTGTTACCTGCCTTATCCCTAACTCCCCCAATTTCCCTGGCCGCCTCTCTTCTGCGAAGTTGGTGCGCCAGCATCCTACTAGCTTTTCCCCCATACTTTTAAACTGCCCCTTTCACCTTCCTCAGCTGCGCCTACGCCTTCCCTGTGGTCAACAGATCAAACTCTGCCTGCAGTCTCCGGTGCTCCTTTAGCAGCCCCTCCTCGGGGGTCTCCGCATACTTCCTGTCTACTGAGTATCTCTCCCACTAGCCTCTCCCTCTCTGCCCTCTGCCTTTTCTCTCTATGGGACTTAATAGAAATTAACTTCCCTCTGATGACTGCCTTCACAGCCTCCCAGACCATAGTCACTGTTACCTCCCCTGTATTGTTTGTTGTCGCATAGTTTTGGATGCTCCTCCTTATCCGCCCACAGACCTCTTCATCCGCTGGCAGTCCCACGTCCAGCCTCCAGAGAGGGCTCTGCCCTCTCTCCGCCCCTAGTCGCAAATCCACCCAGTGCGGGGCATGGTCTGAGACTGCAATGGCCGAATACTCGACCCCCTCCACCCTTGGGATTAACGCCCCGCTCAACACAAAAAAAAAGTAAATCCGAGAGTACACTTTGTGAACATGGGAGAAAAAAGAAACTCCTTCGCCGTTGCCGAGCGAATCTCCATGGATCCACGCCCCCCCCCCCCCCCCCCATCTGATCCATGAACCCCCTCATGACCTTGGCGCTGTCAGTCTCTTTCCCGACCTGGACTTAGACTGGTCCAATGCCGGATCCAGGATTGTGTTGAAGTTCCCCCCATTATCAAATTATTTGATTCCAAGTCCGGGATTTTACCCAGCATGCGCCTCATGAATTCCACGTCATCCCAATTCGGGGCATAGACGTTCACCAGCACTACCCGGGCCCCCTGCAGCTTATCACTCACCATTATCTACCTGCCCCCCTTGTCCGCCACGATACTCGCTGCCTCGAATGCCACCCGTTTGCTAACCAGAATTGCCACACCCCTGGTCTTCGAGGGCCCACGCCCCCTGCTCACTCAAGCCCTCCCGCCGGCAGCTCCCCATCCCGACTCTGCATCTGTTCCCGCCAGTTGGCTCCCCTTCAGCCAGCAAAGCAGCGCCCCATTCCCCCCCCCCACCCAATCCCAATCCCCCCCTGTCAAGCCCCCGCTTAACACTGATTTTCCCCCCATTACGCTTCCGTAAGTCAGCTGAGCCATGCTGACCCCAGCCGCTCCAGCCTCTATCTCCAACCTGACTGTTGTCTCCTTGTTCGGGCCCCCAAACTCCCCTCCCCCAAAAGGTAAGCGAGAGAGAGCCAACCAGATTATTCTCGAGAAACAAGAAACACACCCCGGGTATTACCCCGCTCCTAGAAAAAAGAACGACTCCCCCCACCTGGAGAGCAGCCCTAAGTGTCCCCCCCCCCTCTGTGGCTGAGCCCCGCCAGATGAGAGAACGTGGCAAAGGGCCCAGAGGGCGAAACAACAAACGAAAAGAACGACTCACCATCACATAGCCCTCTGCCTGGTCTGCGCAGGCCACCATTTTGTTCTCTCGTGCCCGTTCCACCCGCTTCACCGCAATTGCTCTCTTCACGGCCCCACTCCTGGCCCCCTCCATGCAGCAATGAGGGAGCACCTCTCCAGCGCCTCTTGCTACGCTGGGAATCACCGCCAAAGTGCCGCTACAACTCCATTAAAGGGCCCAAATGTCCGATCTCGGCGGGAGCTGCCATATGAGCGACCTGTCCGGACATGGCCGCTACCGGAAATCCGGAAAGCTTGTTTATTGAGAAGCTGGTGATGCTGTTGCAGCTATCCAACATGATGCATGGGTTTCTTTCATATGTTGGAGAATTCAGAAACGAGTGAAACCATATTTATGAAGTGATGTTGATCGATATGTGAGGTTGTGCCCCAGTGTGTTCAAGTCAATTAGATCCATGTGCAGCCATTCCAGTTTGTGAGGATGTTCTAGGTTTACAAACAAACTATAAATTGCAGTTATACTGGAATCTAGTCATGTTAACTTGAGAAAAGCAAGAGAAATGAATTGCTCAGCGCCACACTCTCAAGGGCAATTAGGGATGGGCAATAAATGCTGGTCTTTCCAGGGATGTCCACATCCTCAGAATGAATTAAAAAAGGACAACATAGGAGTGGAAACAGCTGTTGTTAAAATGTGCTGATTTGATCCAGACCTCTCTGGCAAACACCTGGATGAAATGATGAGCTTCAAGTCCAAGTATACAATTGTATCCCTTTCCTATGACACAATCATGGTGGACGTCTCAGCTGTTCAGGTCAAACCATTTTCCAGGCACACAGGGAAGAGGCCTTGAAAATCACCAACGCCAATACGATATAATTTGAAACAAATCTCAACAATTGAATGCTTTCAGCTTGTATGCTTAATAGCTTATTTATTGATCAACTTTTGATAACCTAAGCCTCGGCGCAATTCTCCCAAAACATGATTAATTGCTGTCTGGGCACGATCCAAGTCTATATTCGCCCACACTTAGAAATGTTTTCAGAGGGCAGCACGGTGGCGCAGTGGGTTAGCCCTGCTGCCTCACGACGCCGAGGTTCTGGGTCACTGTCCGTATGGAGTTTGCACATTCTCCCCGTGTTTGCATGGGTTTCACCCCCACAACCCAAAGATGTGCAGGGTAGGTGGATTGGCCACGCTAAATTGCCCCTTAATTGGAAAAAATGAATTGGGTACTCAAAAATTTTTTAAAAAAAATGTTTCAGCAGTGGGAAACTAAACTCGCTGGCATGACCGGCTCCTCTGAGATCAGGGTGCCAGTTTTAAAAGGTGCCCAGATCTCAAAGTAAGGTTGAGGGTCCCCCACACCCCACCCATTGACATAGGGGTCACCCCCCCCCCCCCCCCCCCCCCAGACATGCGCAACTAAAATCCACGTGGCTCTCTTCTCCATCACCCCCAACCCCTTCACCATCCAGGCCATAAGGATGAGCCAGCCCCACACCCATCCATCCTCGTAGGCAAAAGAAAATTGGATTGATACTTGAAATAAATAAACTTTCAGGTCTATATGGATAGAGTGGGAGGAAGGACCGAGTGTTGTACAAAGAACCAGCGTAGACTCTAGGTCGCATGGCTTCCTGCAGTGCCTTAATGACACCTAAACAACTCAATATAATCTATATATAAGTCTCTATTCTACATCTAAAATTAGATTTCATATCATTATGACAGAATATATTTTGGTAATGTTTCAAACGTTTAGTTGGCTGCCCTTAATTTCTCTTTTGTCCTTTGTGAAGAGAGAATAAGATCTTGACACGACATTAGAAAATGCAACCAGAGCAAGAATTTGATGAGTCTGTTCCTCATCTCTTTTACTAATAAGTTATATTCCTATACGTTATACCTCTAGATGGTAAGTGTGAACATTGCAGCCCACTCATTCAGGGTATAGAAGGTGTTATACCTTTAAAACCTCTGATACGTTCGACCAGTTTAATTACTCAAAAGTTTTACCCAGGTGCCCATATTGGCGAGATGAACACAGGACAAAACAGGTTCACAGTTTAACGCAATTTTATTTACTCAAGAAAATATGACTCAGACTCGCAGCTGAGCGTTGGGTTTTACCCGCACTTAGTAAAGGAGACTGGCAGGCTACGATCACTCGATGTGGATGCCTTCTCTGGCTTCTAAACCCAGGGTCCTTTCTTCTTGCAATGGTTGTGCCTTTGGAACTCCCAGGTTATCGCTGAAGATCAGTTTAATGTTTGTTTCTTTATACTGGGAAGCTAGGATTGAGTCAGAGGTATATGCCCACCACTGGCCATTGTCCTAGCCAGACCCCAACTTGTTAATGGGAAAGACAGGATACTCCTGTTTATCCATGGTGGTTCAATCAAGACCCATTGACCTCTGAAACTCCCCTTGTCTGACCAGCCATCAGCTCATTATGGAGTCTGATGGCTTCTTTTGTCTGTTCTTTGCCCTGCTGCAAAGTTGATTACCTATGTCTGGTAGTTTGTTACATATTCATAGTCTTTGGAGTGGGTAATCACAAAGTCCATATAGCAATAACAGGTTTATGTTTTGACTTGAGTGCTTTTGCAGTTGGCCAGTATCGATTCCAGCCAGGGTCTCATGATACAGTTTCTGTGCCTGGCGTATGTGTATCTTCTCAGCCTGTTTTCAATACCATAAAGGAAAACAATTAAGTGTATTTTATCAGCAACGCACACAAAGTAACCCAAATGATTAATATTGAATCTACTAGAATAAAGCTCACATTTACTGCGGTCTAATGTTGCAACTGGTGATGTGTGCCCATGTGCACAATAAGCTTTTGCGATAGCATCAGAAATAGGGGTAGGTAGATGCTCTTCAGCCCCTCTGCCATTTAGTAGGATCATGGTGAGCTTCTACCTAAGTTTTCCTGTTCCCACACCATCGCCATAACCTTGGAGCCCCTTAAGGTATCCAAATATCTATCAATCTCAATGCCTGAACATCCACAGCTCTGTGGACTCGTGCATGGGAGAGGGGTGGGGCTACATGTAGTTGGAATGTGAAGTTGAGGTTACCATCAGACCAATCACGTTCTTATTGAAAGGCGGAACAGGCTAGAGGAGCCGAGTGCCTTACTCCTCCCCCTCATTCGTATGTTTGTATGAGTTGAGAATTCCAAAAGGTCACAGCACAAAATAAATTCTTCATCTCAATCCTAAATGGCTAACTCATGTTCAGTGACTGAGAATAAATAGTGAACTTGACTAATTTTAGACACCCCAGGCAAAGGAAACATCTTTCCAGTATTTACTCTGCCAAGCTCTTTGAGAATTTATGCTTTAATGAGGTCATCTTTCATTCTCCTAAACCTTAATACCGGCCTCAATTTCTGCTCACCGAAATGAGGAGCTTCCCATTTCTCCACATTGTATTCAATCTGCTGTGCATGTGCTATGAACTGACCCATCCCTTCCTCCCAACTGCTGCAGTGCAGATTTTAACCGAGACACACATCTTAAATAGATTCCAGGATTATAAAATACATGTGTTTAATGAAATGGAAATGGCTTATTGTCACGAGTAGGTTTCAATGAAGTTACTGTGAAAAGCCCCTAGTCGCCACATTCCGGTGCCTGTCCGGGGAGGCTGGTACGGGAATCGAACCGTGCTGCTGGCCTGCTTGGTCTGCTTTAAAAGCCAGCGATTTAGCCCAGTGAGCTAAACCAGCTAATGTCCTTGCTATAAAGCAAGAACACAACCCGTCCTGCGGATGCTGCCTGCTTGCTGATGGGTCTCTCACGTGACCACCTGAGTGAGACTTAATGTCGTTATCAGCAGGTTTTTAATGCCATATGGGGAATCACAGCCAAGTCAAAACTTGCCCTCACTTGACACTCCTCCTTCATGCTGCTTTCCACAGGAGTTGCAGTCACAGCCAGTTTCCTCTCGCTCATAATAATAATCTTTATTGTCACAAGTAGGCTTACATTAACACTGCAATGAAGTTACTGTGAAAAGCCCCTAGTCGCCACATTCCAGAGTCTGTTCTGGTACACAGAGGGAGAGTTCAGAATGCCCAATTCACCTAAGAGATGTCTTTCGGGACTTGTGGAAGGAAACCGGAGCATCCGGAGGAAACCCACGCAGACACTGGGGGGGGACGTGCAGACTCATCGAGGAACCAAAGTGAACTATCGCCATTAGAAGGACCTCTCAACGTGGCAGAGAATTGGTTTTAAACCTACAATCTTCCTTCTCTGTATGGCTCAACTGGGAAAAATCCATTAAACAATTTGGGAAGCCATTCCTAATTTAATTTAATTTAGCTTCCATTTAAAGTTTACCCTGAGGTTAAGTATTGGAAATGTTTCAATATTGGAAATGTAATTTCTCTGTACTAACCTGCATTGTCAGTCATAATTATCAAAATATGTAATACCAATCTGGCATTTTTTGGTCGTTTTGCACACAGATAAGAGGCTGCGTGGATAAACCTTATCAAACATGCAAAAAAGCAAACTGTTGCCCTTGGTGTAATAATAGCAGATTTTGAAATTACCTTGGTTTGAATTGCAAATTCCTCCCCCCATGCCCCCAACCCACTACCCCAGGACCTTCTGTGCACCAGAGCAGATACACCTTCAAAATAACTCTTCAGAATGATTCAAATGGGCATCAGATCTGGATGTGATCGAGCCTCAACCCCTCTCTTGTTCTCCAATTAAAATTAATTGCTAGTTACACCAAATGAAGTTTCTTTGTCCCGACTTAATACCGTGAATTCCATTTTTATTAAAATGGATCTTGTAACTTTTACCAGTATTTAGAGGTTCGCATTCCAAGTTCCTGTTCATTCATAATTGGGTCCACTAGTTTATAGCCACTAAAACAAAATCGCATTGCATTGTTATTGCATGAGGTTTTTCTTCGATTTTTACTAGCGCTTTGGGGATATATTTTATAATACCATTCATTTTTCCATGACTGCTCCAAGTCAGCAGCCTTGGTTGTAACTTTCACAATGAAATAAGTAGCAGATATCCGGTTAAAAAAAAAATGATATTCTCTACAGTGAATGCGCAACAAAAGCAAGGTCGTGACTTTGGCCAAAATATGCAAAAGAAAATTCTGGAGATTTGGGCTGTTTAGCGGTGACATTTTAGATCTTCACTAACACCCAGAATGGTTCCAGTAATACCAGATCGAATAGGCAATCTGGAGTGACTAAAGTGATTAGTTCAGGAGTTAATCTGAAGCCATTCATGCCAGGAAAATCTAGCTATGGGTTGGGAATTACAATATGGTGCCTTCAGATTAGCTAATCTCTATGAAAATGCTTCATTAAACCCATAACATGTCTTCAGTCAGCTACTGCTTAGTTGGTAACTCACTCACTTGTGAGTCACAAGGTTACATGTTCAAGGCCCATGCCAGGGCTTGGACACAAAAATCAAGGCCGACGTTCCAATGCAGGACTGAGGGTGTGCCGCATTGCTGTTTTTTGGATGAAACAGTAAATCAAGGCCTCGTCTTCCCCGTCAGGTGTGGCCGTAAGAGATTCTATTGCACTATTTTGAAGAGGACAGGAGTTATTCCAGCTGCCCTGCCAAATATTAATCCTTCAAATAGCATCATTTAAATAAACAAATTATTTGGCCAATATCACATCGTACGAGCTTGCTGTATGCAAATTGGTTGTCAGATTTTATACAATGTAACACTGAGCATAAAATACTTTCAGATGCCCCAAGGTCATAATGCATAATGTAAATATTTTAAAATATTTTTATGAAAAGATTTTTATGGGGATTGAACCCACGCTATTGGCCTTGCTCTGCATCATGAACCAGCTTTCCAACCAACTGAGCTGAACAGGCCCCCTAATAACACCCTTAAGGGCTTTCCACAGTGTAAAAGGTGAGAGAAAATCACTTTTATTACATTTAATATATTCCACAATGGCGGTAGACATATGATCGCAAAATTGTTTGTTTTGTAATTAATTCATAGGATGTAGGTGTCGTTGGTTACACCGGCATTTATTACCCATCCCTAGTTGCCCTTCAGAAGGTGAGTTGCCATCTTGAAGCTCTGCAGTCCCTGAGGTATAGGTACACCAACAGGGCTGTTAGGGAGGCAATTCCAGGATTTTGACCCAACGACAGTGAAGGAATGGCGATATATTTCCAAGTTGGGTGGTGTGTGACTTGGAGGGGGGCCTCCAAGTGATGGGGTTCTCAATATCTACCGCTCTTGTCCTTCCAGATGGTAGTGGTCGTGGGTTGATCGGTGCTGCTGAAGGAACCTTGGCGAGTTCCTGCAGTGCATCTTGTAGATGGTACACACGATTGCCATTGTTCTTCGGTGTTGGAGGGATTGAATGTTTGTGGGTGGTGTGCCAATCAAGTGGGCTGCTTTTTCCTGGATAGTGTTGATCATCTTGAGTGCTGTTGGAGATTCGCGGCCGCTGACGTCACCACCGGCGCATGCGCGGTAGGGGGGTCTCTTCCGTCTCCGCCAGGGTGGAGGCCGTGGCGGCGGCGAAAGAAAAAGAGTGCCCCTACGGCACTGGCCCGCCGGCCGATCGGTGGGCCCCGATCGCGGGCCAGGACACAGTGGGGGCACCCCTGGGGCCCGCTCGCTCCGCCAATCCCGCTGCCACCAGAGGTGGTTGAAACCACGTCGGCGGGAGAGGCCTGACAGCGGCGGGACTTCGGACCATGGCGGGCTGGAGAATCGCCGTGGGGGGCACGTCAATCGGCGTGGCGCGATTCCCGCTCCCGCCGATTCCCGGGTGGCGGAGAATTCCGCCCCTTAACTCTGACATTCAACTCTTTTTTGTCCATGTTTGAAGCTGAGTGACCCTGCGGAACCCAAACTGAGCATCCGTGAGCAGGTTATTGCTGAGTAAGTACCTGCTTCTTGTGTACAGAACACATCTGGGCAATTTTCCACATTGCCGGGTAGATGCCAGTGTTGTGCATGATGTGGAGATGCCGGCGTTGGACTGGGGTGAGCACAGTAAGAAGTCTTACAACACCAGGTTAAAGTCCAACAGGTTTATTTCAAACACTAGGTTTCGGAGCACTGCTCCTTCCTCAGGTGAATCTGAGTGCTCCAAAAGCTAGTGTTTGAAACAAACCTGTTGGACTTTAACCTGGTGTTGTAAGACTTCTTACAGTGTTGTACATTAACTGGAACAGCTTGGCTAGGGGTGCTGCAAGTTCTGGAACATCAGTCTTTAGGACTATAGCCGGAATATTATCAGTGCCTGTAGCCGTTTCAGTATCCAATGCCTTCAGCCGTTTCTTGATATCACGTGGAGTGAATCATATAGGTTGAAGACTGACATCTGTGATGCTGGAATCCTGTGGAGGAGACCGAGCTGCATCATTCACTCGGCACTGCTGGCTGAAGATTGTTACAAATGCTTCAGCCTCGTCTTTTCACAGATATGCTGGGCTCCTCCATCATTGAGGATGGGGTATTTGTGGAGTCTCCTCCTCCAGTGAGTTGTTTAATTGTCCACCACCGTTCACGGCTGGATGTGACAGGACTGCCGAGCTTAGACTTGATGCGGTTGTTGTGGAATTGCTGAGCTTTGTCTATTACTTGCTGCTTATGCTGTTTGGCATACAATTAGTCTTGTGTTGCAGCTTCACCAGGTGGACACCTCATTTTTCAGAACCCTGGTATTGCTCCTGGCATGGTCTCCTGCACTTTTCATTGAACCTGGGTTGATATCCTGGTTTGGTGGTAATGGTAGAGTGGGGGTTATGTCGGGACTCGATTGCAGATTACGGATGAGTGCAATTCCACTATTGCTGATGGCGCACAGCACCTCATGGAGTTACTAGATCTGTTCGAAGTCTATCCCATTTAGCACGGTTCTAGTACCACACACAGGATGGAGATTATCCTCAATGTGAAGACGGGACTTTGCCTCCAAAAAGACTGTGCGGTGGTCACTTCTACTGATAATGTCATGGACAGATGCATCTGCAGCAGGCAGGTTGGTGAGGATGAGGTCAAGTATGTGTTTCTCTCCTGGTTCTCTCACCACTGCTGCAGTCCCAGTCTAGCAGCTATGTCCTTTAGGACCTGGCCAGCTCGGTCTGTAGTGGTACTACCGAGCCACTCTTTGTGATGGATATTAAACTCCCCCAACCAGTGTATATTCTGCGCCCTTGCCACCTTCAGTGCTTCCTCCAAGAGGTGTTCAACATGGAGAAGTACTGATTCATCAGCTGATGGTGGCTGGTACGTGGTAATCAGCAGGAGGTTTCGTTGCCATGTTTAATTTGAAGCCATAAGACTTCATGGGGTACAGAGTCGGTGTTGAGGATTCCCAGGGCAACTCCCTCTCGACTGTATACCACTGTACTCCACCTCTGCTGGGTCTGTCTTGCCGGTGAGACAGGACATACCCAGGAATGATGATAGTGGCGTCTGGGACATTGTCTGTAGGTTTTATTCTGTGAGTATGACTATGTAAGGCTGTTGCTTGACTAGTCTGTGAGACAACTCCCATTTTGGCACAAACCCCCAGATGTCAATAAGGAGGACTTTGCAGGGTCGACAGGTCTGGGTTTGCCGTTGTCATTTCCGGTGCTTATGTCGATGCTGGGTAGTACGTCCAGTTTCATTCCTTTATCATGTTTTTAAAGTGGTTAAATACAACTGAGTGGCTTGCTAGTCCATTTCAGAGGGCATTTAAGAGTTAACCACATTGCTGTGTGAATCTGGTGTCACATGTAGGCCAGACCAGGTAAGGATGGCAGATTTCCTTCCCTAAAGGACATTAGTGAACCAGATGGGTTTTAACAACAATCAACACTGGTTCCATGGTCATTAGATTTTTAATTTTGGATATCTTTTAAAATAAATTTAGAGCCCCAATTTTTTCTTCCAATTAAGGGGCAATTTAGCGTGCCCAATTCACCTATCCTGCGCATTTTTGGGTTGTGGGGTGAGACCTACAGACATGGGGAATTTGGATATTTAATTGAGTTTAAATTCCACCATCTGTCATGGTGGGATTCACACCATGGTTCCAAGATCATTACCCTGGGTCTCTGGATTACTAGACCAGTGATAATGCCACTACACCCTAGCCTCCCTACAAGATAAATATAAAGCCACCAAGTCTTTTACTGCCGTGCAAATTCACACTTTTTGGAATGCACGTGTGGAACTGATTTATATGATTTTGCTACTTAATGGAGGTCAGCATGGGAGTGTTCTGCCTTCAAAATATATAGGAAACTGGCCAACACCTACATTTTCAGGTCAGTCATTACAAATGCATCTCTCCCATGCCAGTTTTACCATCTGATTAGTCATCAAAGTTGCTTTGGGATTTGGTTTGCAGGTGTGTATACTGGAATAGCCACATAAATCAGCAAACCTTGTGATCTTTCCAAGATGATAATTTACTTTATCTTGCTTAAATGTCTTCAGATTGACTTCCACGTTAATCGTTCTTCTCACACAATTCCAGGTGTGAGGAGAAATCCAAGATATCCTACCTCCTTGAGGATGGGAGGGAATTCTTGTGCAAGTATACTGCGCTCAATTACAATGGAACGGCAGTCGTCCGTGCACTTGAATCATCATCTGGTTTTGTGCTTTGCAACTGCAAACCGAATCGTAACCTGGAGAAGATTTGGTCTGTGAATCTTGATTTCTTCTCCCCTTCCCCGTTCTTCACGCACCATTTGCACTGAGGGCAATTCAGCTGCTCCATCGGATCAGCTGTGTCTCAGATCAGCTAGTTCATCACAGAACGGGATTAAATCAAAAATTCTCTTGGCCTGTTTGGCTGCATTTACCTGTTATGCCATAACGGGCAGTTTACCATTATAACCTTTATGTAGATGGAAATAAATATTTTGTAGGACTGGAAAATCACTCTGACCAGGGAGCTAGTTAACTCGATTGGCTAGGTATGCAGCAATGTTGCGATTCTTGTTTGAGCTGAGGCGGGCCTCCTGAACCTTCCCTTAAGAGTGGAAGGCAATGGCAAAGAACCATTGAAAGAAAACTGCCAAGAAAATGCTCAGGTTGAAGCATCAATGGACTATCAGTCAAGGACCTACCTTTGGGTAGAGCACTTTTGCCGTGACATGAAACGACTTTGCCTTTCCCCTCTTAAACTTAAAGCAAAGAGTTGAAATCGGTGTACTTGGTAAATACAAAGGCATAATTTTCAGATGCTCTGTTCTGATGGACAGCAGCAAGTTAAATACCCTGCCTGATTTGGAAACTTAGTCAAGTTGTGGTCACCTCCGAATTTGAGGTCTAATTGAACAAAGTGACAGCTAGCCATGAAGTATGTTTTATTTTACTCATTCGCAGGGTGCGATTGTCATTGGTAAGGCCAATATTTGTTGCTCATCCCTGATTGCTCTCGAGAAGACGTTGGTGAGCCGCCTCCTTGATTTGCTGCAGTCTGTCATAGTGGTTTTGACACCGCTAAGTGACTTGCTAGGCCACTTGTGTTGCATTCCCTGAGGAACTTAAGTGAGGCAGCTGTTTCCTCCCCCCCCCCCCCCACTCCCCCCCCAAACAATCTTGCAGTTTCTAGGTCACCATCACTGTTACTAGCACTTTATTCCAGATTTATTTAATTAACTGCCGTGGTGGGATTTGAACCTACAACTCCAGATTGTTAGCCCAACTCTTATGACAACTAGACCATTAGCAAAATTGCGGTAGCACATGCCAGCTGGTTTTCAACCAAAGAAAGGTATTTTGCTGTCTTGGATCACAGTTTCAATGAGTTGAAATAATTTCAAGTATTACTTCGTCAAGTGATGAACATTTCCACAGGAATTAATTTTTTCACCTTGTCATGTGAGAGTACCTTTAAGAAATGGGTGTTTATCAGTGATGTCAGAGTGTGGGTGGAGTTGGGCTGTCTGCCAGCTTTTTACTTTCGTTTTAGGCAGTTTGCTGCAGGGTGTGTTCTAGTTTTGTTTTCAGTGTGGGAGCTGAAGGCAGACAGAGCAGCTGTACTGTTGTGTTCTCTGCCATGAAAAGACTATTTCTTGCTCATTTGGTGAATTCAGAATTTTAAAAGTTTACGGTAGTGACTTTAACCTGATTTGCCTCTGTTAAAAGGTGTTTCTTTTGTCGTCTGGATGTTGTTTGGGAAGTTATTAAGGATTACTTAGTGTTGTATTCTTTGGGGGTTGTATTTGAATTGGTGGTTGCTAAGATGTTCACTGCATGTTTTAAAAGGGTTAACTTGAGTTCATAGAATAAACATTGTTTTGCTTTAAAAAATACTTTTCAATTTCTGCTCTACCACACCTGTAGAGTGGGCTGTGTGCTCCCCATACCACAATCTGTTAAAAGTTGTGGGCCAGGTGAACTCCATGATACACTTTGGGGTTCTCTAAACCCTGGCCCATAACAACCTGTACACCCCAAAGAGCCTTAGTACCAATTTTGAAAATTATTGAAAATCTCGCAAAGTAATGAGTAATGATTCATGAATAAAACGTGGCTATGAAAGCCCCAGAATAAATTCCAGAGGAGCACCTTTGGGAACTATCTTGTTGAGAATTCTGAAGATGTATTAATTAAACCATTCGTTTGAAGTTTTTTTTTCAGTTAATCGTGAGATGTTTCCACTCTATTGATCAGCGAATTGATCAAAGAATTGACGGCGTTTGAATATTTATTATGACACTGTTGAAATTCATATGCATTTTTAGAGTAGATAAAAAGTTGGCTGTATTAATATTGGATTATCACCTCATTCAGAAAGCACGAATTGCTATAGGTCATGTTGGCTTCAGATTCATTTGGCTACTGAATGGCATACAAAGTTATTTCCAATCAATAATTCTCTTGAAGTACTTAGTGATTTATGTGTGATGTGCTAAAGTTCACATATCTGCCATTCTAGCTTAATTATGATCCATATTAGTCATAGAGTATTAACTTTGATTGAATGTTTTCAATTAATGAAATATCAAGTTTTTTTTTCAAATTTCCCAGTTCCATAAGCTCCTTTTCTAGCCTCTCCTCTCCCTCCTCCTGCTTGTTCTTGCCCTCCGTGGTACAATGGAGTCAAGCCATGTACAGCATTCGGCAGTCGACGTAAGGAAGAAGACTGTCCACTGGTGGAGTCACATTAGCACAAAATGAAATAAAATGAAAATCGCTTATTGTCACGGGTAGGCTTCAAATGAAGTTACTGTGATAAGCCCCTGGTCGCCACATTCCAGTGCCTATTCGAGGAGGCTGTTACGGGAATCAAACCGTGCTGCTGGCCTGCTTGGTCTGCTTTCAAAGCCAGCGATTTAGCCCTGTGCTAAAAGGAGATGGTTTCAGAGTTCCTTAGGGTTATAGGCATAACCATCTTGAGATGCTTCATCAATGATCTCCCCTCCATCATCAGGTCGGAAGTGGGGATGCTTGCTGATGACTGCACAGTGTTCAGCACTATTTGTTACTCCTCCGATACTGAAGCTGTTCATAACCATATGAAATGAAAATTGCTTATTGTCACACGTAGGCTTCAAATGAAGTTACTGTGAAAAGCCCCTAGTCGTCACATTCCGGCGCCTATTCAGAGAGGGTGGTAGGGGAATTGAATCCACACTGCTGGCCTGCCCTGGTCTGCTTTAAAAGCCAGCTATTTAGCCCTGTACAATACCAGGCCCTATGCTAAACCAGCCCCTGCAGCAAGACCTGGTCAACATTCCACGTTGGGCTGATAAGTGGCACATAACATTCATGATACACAAGTACCAGACAATGCCTATCTCCAACAAGAGAGGATCCACATACCTCCCCGTGACATGATGGAATTATCTGTACTGAATTTTCCAATATCAACATCCAGGTGACCAGGAACTCAACAAGACCAGCGGGAGAAGAGTTGACGATCCTACCGCAAGTAACTCACTTCCTGACTCCCCAAAGCCTGTCCACCATCTGCAAAACACAAGTCAGGATTGTGATGGAATACTCTTCACTAGCTTGGTTGAATGTAACTAGAGAAGCTCGACACCATTCAGGAAAAAGAGGCGGGTTTGACTGGCACCCCATGCACCACCTTCAGCATTCACCCACCACTATTGGCGCAGAGTAGCAGCAGAATGTCCATTTATAAAATGCACTGCAGTAAATCACCAAGGCTCTTTTGGCAGGGCCTTCCAAAACGCCAACCTCTACCCCAAGGAGGACAAGGACAGCAAACATATTAGAACACCATCAACTGAATGTTTCCCTCCGAGCCATGCACCATCATGAATTAGAAATAGAATCACTGTTGCTGGGTCAAAATCCTGGAGCTGTCTAGCTTTTTAAAAATAAATTTAGAGTACCCATTAATTTTTTCCAATTAAGGGGCAATTTAGCATGGCCAATCCACCTAACCTACACATCTTTGGGTTGTGGGGGTGAAACCCATGCAAACATGGGGAGAACGTGCAAACTCCACACTGAGAGTGACCCAGAGCTGGGATCGAACCTGGGACCTCGGTGCCATGAGGCACCTGTGCTAACCACTGCACTGCCGTGCTGCCCTGGAGCTCCCTTCCTAAAAGTAGTATGGATGAACATAAGAACTAGGAGCAGGAGTAGGCCATCTGGCCCCTCGAGCCTGCTCCGCCATTCAATGAGAACATGGCTGATCTTTTGTGGACTCAGCTCCACTTTCTGGCCCGAACACCATAACCCTTAATGCCTTTATTCTTCAAAAAACTATCTATCTTTATCTTAAAAACATTTAATGAAGGAGCCTCAACTGCTTCACTGGGCAAGGAATTCCATTGATTCACAACCCTTTGGGTGAAGAAGTTCCTCCTAAACTCAGTCCTAAATCTACTTCCCTTATTTTGAGGCTATGCCCCTTAGTTCTGCTTTCACTGGCCAGTGGAAACAACCTGCCCGCATCTATCCTATCTATTCGCTTCATAATTTTATATGTTTCTATAAGATCCCCCCCATATCCTTCTAAATTCCAACGAGTACAGTCCCAGTCTACTCAACATCCCCTTGTAATCCAACCCCTTCAGCTCTGGGATTAACCTAGTGAATCTCCTCTGCACACCCTCCAGCGCCAGTACGTAATTTCTCAGGTGAGGAGACCTAAACTGAACACAATACTCCAGGTGTGGCCTCACTAACACCTTATACAATTGCAGCATAACCTCCCTAGTCTTAAACTCCATCCTTCTAGCAATGAAGGACAAACTTCCATTTGCCTTCTTAATCACCTGTTGCACCTGTAAACAAACATTTTGCAACTCGTGCACTAGCACACCCAGGTCTCTCTGCGCAGCAGCATGTTTTATTATTTTATCATTTAAATAATAATCCCTTTTGCTGTTATTCCTACCAAAATGGATAACCTCACATTTGTCAACATTGTATTCCATCTGCCAGACCCTAGCCCATTCACTTAATCTATCCAAATCCCTCTGCAGACTTCCGGTATCCTCTGCACTTTTTGCTTTACCACTCATCTTAGAGTCGTCAGCAAACTTGGATACATTGCCCTTGGTCCCCAACTCAAAATCATCTATGTAAATTGTGAACAATCGTGGGCCCAACACTGATCCCTGAGGGACACCACTAGCTACTGATTGCGAACCAGAGAAACACCCATTAATCCCCACTCTTTGCTTTCTATTAATTAACCAATCCTCTATCCATGCTACTACTTTACCCTTAATGCCATGTATCTTTATCTTATGCAGCAACCTTTTGTGTGGCACCTTGTCAAAGGCTTTCTGGAAATCCAGATATACCACATCCATTGGCTCCCTGTTATCCACCGCACTGGTAATGTCCTCAAAAAATTCCACTAAATTAGTTAGGCACGACCTGCCCTTTATGAACCCATGCTGTATCTGCCCAATGGGACAATTTCCATCCATCTTCTTTGATGATAGATTCCAGCATCTTCCCTACTACCGAAGTTAAGCTCACTGGCCTATAATTACCCGCTTTCTGCCTACCTCCATTTTTAAACAGTGGTGTCACGTTTGCTAATTTCCAATCTGCCGGAATCACCCCAGAGTCTAGTGAATTTTGGTAAATTATCATTAGTGCATTTGCAATTTCCCTAGCCATCTCTTTCTGCACTCTGGGATGCATTCCATCAGGGCCAGGAGACTTGTCTACCTTTAGCCCCATTAGCTTGCCCATCACTACCTCCTTAGTGATAACAATCATCTCAAGGTCCTTGCCTGTCATAGCCTCATTTCTATCAGTCACTGGCATGTTATTTGTGTCTTCCACTGTGAAGACCGACCCAAAAATCCTGTTCAGTTCCTCAGCCATTTCCTCATCTCCCATTATTAAATCTCCCTTCTCATCCTCTAAAGGACTAATATTTACCTTAGCTACTCTTTTTTGTTTTATATATTTGTAGAAACTTTGACTATCTGTTTTTATATTCTGAGCAAGTTTACTCTCATAATCTATTTTACGCTTCTTTATAGCTTTTTTTAGTAGCTTTCTGTTGCCCCCTAAAGATTTCCCAGTCCTCTAGTCTCCCACTAATCTTTGCCACTTTGTATGCTTCTTCCTTCAATTTGATACTCTCCCTTATTTCCTTAGATATCCACGGTTGATTTTCCCTCTTTTTACCGTCCTTCTTTTCGTTGGTATAAACCTTTGCTGAGCACTGTGAAAAATCGCTTGGAAGGTTCTGCACTGTTCCTCAATTGTTTCACCATAAGGTCTTTGCTCCCCTTCTACCTTAGCTAGCTCTTCTCTCATCCCATTGTAATCTCCTTTGTTTAAGCACAAAACACTAGTGTTTGAGTTTACCTTCTCACCCTCCATCTGTATTTTAAATTCCACCATATTGTGGTCGCTCCTTCCGAGAGGATCCCTAACTATGAGATCATTAATCAATCCTGTCTCATTGCACAGGACCAGATCTAAGACTGCTTGTTCCCTCGCAGGTTCCATTACATACTGTTCTGGGAAACTATCGTGGATACATTCTATAAGTTCCTCCTCAAGGCTGCCTTGACCGACCAGGTTAAACCAATTGACATGTAGATTAAAATACCCCATGATAACTGCTGTACCATTTCTACATGCATCAGTTATTTCTTTGTTTATTGCCTGCCCCACCATAATGTTAATATTTGGTGGCCTATAGACTACTCCTATCAGTGACTTTTTCACCTTACTATTCCTGATTTCCACTCAAATGGATTCAACCTTATCCTCCATAGCATCGATGTCATCCTTTACTATTACTCGGATGTCATCCTTAAATAACAGAGCTACACCACCTCCCTTACCATCCACTCTGTCCTTCCGAATAATTTGATACCCGTGGATATTTAACTCCCAGTCTTGACCATCCTTTAACCATGTTTCAGTAATGGCCACTAAATCATAGTCATTCATGATGATTTGCGCCATCAACTCATTTAACTTATTCTGAATACTACGAGCATTCAGGTAAAGTACACTTATGTTGGCTTTTATACCTCTGTTTTGAATCTTAACACCTCGATCAGTAACCTCTCCTAAGTTATATTTCCTCTTAACTTTTCTCCTAATTTCCTTGTCGTTGAACCCATATCTTCATGTAACAACCTGCCGTGACGCTTATCATTTATGTTTTTACTTCCCGTTTTAGTCCTTTTAGTATTACTGGGCCTATTCACTGAGCTCCCCTCAGTCACTGTACCTTGTACCATTGCCCTTTTTGATTTTTGACTGTGGCTTCTCTGCCTTACACTTTCCCCCTTACTGCCTTTTGTTTCTCTCCCTGTTTTGCTACTTTTGGACTTCCTACATTGGTTCCCACTCCCCTGCCACATTAGTTTAAACCCTCCCCAACAGCTCTAGCAAACCTCCCCCCCCCCCCCCCCCACACCCCCAGGACATCGGTTCCAGTCCTGCCCAGGTGCAGACCGTCCAGTTTGTACTGGTCCCACATCCCCCAGAACCAGTTCCAATGCCCCAAAAATTTGAATCCCTCCCTCTTGCACCATCTCTCAAGCTACGCTTTCATCCTATCTATCCTGACATTCCTACCCTGACTAGCACGTGGCACAGGTAGCAATCCTGAGATTACTACCTTTGAGGTCCTACTTTTTAGTTTAACTCCTAACTCCCTGAATTCAGCTTGTAGGACCTCGTCCCATTTTTTACCTATATTGTTGGTGCTTATGTGCACCACGACAGCTGGCTGTTCACCCTCCACCCCCCAGAATGTCCTGCAGCCGCTCCGAGACATCCTTGCACCAGGGAGGCAACATACCATCCTGGAGTCTCGAATGCATCCGCAGAACCGCCTATCTATTCCCCTTACGATTGAGTCCCCTATCACTATAGCCCTGCCATTCTTCTTCCTGCCCTGCTGTGCAGCAGAGCCAGCCACGGTGCCATGAACCTGGCTGCTGCTGCCTTCCCCTGGTGAGCCATCTCCCTCAACAGTATCCAAAGCGGTATATGTGTTTTGCAGGGAGATGACCGCAGGGAACACCTGCACTGCCCTCCTACTCTTGCTCTGTCTTTTGGTCACCCATTTTTTATCTCCCTCAGTAACTTTCACCTGCGGTGTGACCAACTCGTTAAACGTGCTATCCACTACGTCCTCAGCATCACGGATGCTACAAAGTGAGTCCATCCGCAGCTCACGAGCCATCAGGCGGTCGAACAGGAGCTGCAACTGGACACACTTCTTGCACGTGAAGGAGCCAGGGACTGTGGATGTGTCCTTGAGCTCCCACATCGCACACGAGGAGCATGACACGGGTCTGGGATCTCCTGCCACGTCTTAAACTTTCGGTTAACTTGTCCAACTACAGTTCCAAACAAACCCAAGAAAAAATAAATAAATATACCAATGAAAAGAAAAAGAAAAAAGAAAAACTACTTACCAGTCACTTACCAGGGATAAAAAGCACCTCCTCCCCCAAAGCTTCGAATTCCCTCCTAGCTTCAAATTCTCAAACTCACTCTTTGCTGTGTCTCACTCTGGCTGTGTCTTCTCTGGCTCACTGGGAGAACTCACCAACTCACCATGTACGTACACCACAGGGACTGCAGCTTGCTATCACTTCTCAAGGGCCACTAAGTCGGGTAATGAAATGCTGGCTTAACCATCAATGCCCACATCCCATGAAGAATTAAACGAGGCTCTTTACCCTCTCCCTCTGGCTGCATTCTCTTTTCTCTCGTGCCTTGCCCCTCTCTTTTTCTCACCCCACTTTTGACCCGATCCTTCCTCCTGTCCTCTGTTGCCCAGTCTCTCTTTACCTGTCCCCACCCTGCCCTCCAATTCTCCATCTCCAATCCCATCTCCTCAAAGCCAGAGAAAAAAATCCAGGCTAAATAAGATCAAATATTCTCTGGAAAATGTTTCCCTGATACCTTATGGTGATTGATACCAGTACATCAGATCTCATGAACCAAATCTACAGATATTTTTATTCTACCGTTGGAACATAGAACATACAGTGCAGAAGGAGGCCATTCGGCCCATCGAGTCTGCATCGACCCACTTAAGACCACTTCCAACCTATCCCCGTAACCCAATAACCCCTCCTAACCTTTTTGGACACTAAGGGCAATTTATTATGGCCAATCAACCTGACCTGCCCGTCTTTGGACTGGGAGGAAACCTGGAGCACCCGGAGGAAACCCACGCAGACACAGGGAGAATGTGCAGACTCCGCACAGTCAGTGACCCAGCGGGACCCTGGAGCTGTGAAGCCACAGTGCTAGTCACTTGTGCTACCGTCCTGCTTTGTCAAGAATTAATTCAGTTCCTCCTTAAAGGAACATGGGGATCAGCACCCGCCACACTAGCTGACAATGTATTCCAGGTGCTCTCTGGGAAAAGACCAACTGCTTAACCTGCAGTTCATTTCTGCTCAAACATGGTTGAAGTTCATCCTCTGGTTTTACCCATTCTGTTAAACTGAAATAATAAAATAAGGACTTGCATTCATGTTATGTCTTTCACAACCTCATTGGCACCTTGAAATGTGTTACAGTCAATCAAATACTTAAAAATTATAGTCACTGTTGTAATGTAGGAAATGTGACAGCCAATTTGCACACAGAAAGGTCCCACAAACAGCAGGATGATAACTATGGCCTGAATTTTGTGGCCCTTCCCGCTGGTTGGATCTTCCGGCCCTGCCGATGGTGACGCCCCCCCCCCCCCCCCCCCCCCCCGCTCTCGACGGTACAGCTAGTGAACAACTCAAAACATCGTTGACATCGGTGGGACCGGAAGACTTTGCCGCTGGCCGGTGGCGACCCGTCTCCTGCACTGGGAACCATGCCTCGGGGGGGGGGGGGGGGGGGGGGGGGCGCACCGTCAATATTCTATTATAATTATGTGGATTGAGGGATAAGTAAATATTGGTTAGGTCATTGGGCAGTGCACCCCAGACTCCCCTTCTGCTGGTCCTGTAAGATATTTTGTATGCACAACCTCAGTTTACCCTCCAATCCGGAAGGTGGTGCCTCTGATAATCCACCATAGGTATGTCATCCAGCTCTTTCAATTACTTCTCTAGACATCCATCAAGACACTGGTATGTAAACATTTGAGTAGCTGAGATTTATTAATCCAAATAATCATTCTTGTAGCCCTCCTCTGAACTTTCCCAAACACTACCATGCCACTCTGCACATGGTGGGCCCAGCTGGACATAATAAACCAGATTAAATCCGCTGAATTTGTCGTAGAGCGACAAAATACTGTTCTTTGATTTTGCACTGTTGACAGCCCTGCACACACTATTCGTCCAGTTGTAGTAAGCTCTGTGGCTCATTCAAGCAGTTTTAAAACTGTGTTTCTCTATTTACCGATTTGATGATTCTTGGAATGACAATCCTGTCATGGAAGTACTTGCTGAACACAGATTGTTCAGACGCAGTGAACTCAGTCTCACCTATTCTCCGTTCCGGTGGATGGGATGAACTATGCGGTTCCGGAACAATGGAGCTGGTCAACCTGGTGCTTTGCAGTGTTTGAATGGCACACCAAATCTGTGCAAAACATCTGGAAGTCAACTTATTGCATCAGTTTATATGAAGCACAGAACATCATGAAGACTTTGCACATTTAATTGCTCTTCGGAAGTACTTAAGATATTAAGTATTTGATAGACGAAATGCTAATAAATTGGAAACTCTTGAAATTGGTCACTTGATTTGCCATACTGCATTGCAAGATCAGTTCATTTTCATCCAGTTTAATCTCTTTCAATAAGTTTAATTTCCCTCCTGGTGTTTTACTTCAACTCTTGCATTAAAAATATGATTTGCTGTCCAATATAAACTGAAAACATGACTATCAACTTGGAAGCTGCAGTGGATATTTTGCCATTTCTCTATTATTGATGAATTACACTACGCACTTCATTTTCTCACTTTGTTGCCTCATTCATTTAATGAGAAAATTATGGAAAATAAAATTTGCATGAACAGATATTTCAACTTAAATGTTATTTCCCTGCAAATAAGAGCAAAATACTGCAGATGCTGGAATTACAAAATAAGAACTGAAAATGCTGGAAAAACTAAGCAGGTCAAGCAGCATCTGCGGAGAAAGTAACATATTTCACATTTCGAGGACATATGACTTGAAGGGTATTAATTTTCTGATCTTTTTTGTTGCCGTTGGCATCATTTTATTGTGTTCCTTTGATAGTTGCGTCAGACTGTTTAACAATGTGACTTAAATACTTATCTAAAAAAATAGTGCATGCCAATACAACTCCCTGCTTTTTAATCAGGGCAGGCTGAACAGAGTGGTCAGGAAACATTGCCATTGAGAAAATATGCAGCATTGAAGATTAAAAATGGAAGATCCGGTGAATTCTCCCGGATATGCCAAACATTTATTCCTCATGTGGCGAATGGAGGATTTTAGGAATATCGGCGTCTAAATATAGGGACAATTTAAGGGTTAAGAGCCTGGGGTTATAGTGTGTTTGACTGCAGTGGTCATGTTTTAAATAAGGATTTTGTTTTCTGAAGACCTGGAAACATCTAGGAAACAGCAGGGGAAATTGACCAGAGGAATGTGGTTTGACTGGGGAAGTCCCTGGGGAGTTAATATTTGCAGCCTGCAGAGCTCATTTGTTTTCAGCTTGGGGAGGTGAGGTCATTGCTGGGCAGAGCCCAAGAAGGCAGAGAGCCATTGAGTTTTGGAGAAACTTTACGAGAGAGAAGATCTGAATGCTGATCTGCCTGAAACTGAGCCCACAGTAAGATAGTTATAAATGAGTAATAACATGCAGAGCAGTCTTGTCTGGGGATCAGAAAGAAGCTGAGACACACCAGGTGAACCAGCTTTTTGTAGATATTCAGCCAGATTCTGAAGGGGTTCTAACAGGAGCAAAATCTGTTTTAGAAAGCAAGTATTACTCTATGCCATGCTAATTTTAAGACTGAAAGCTGTACCTTTCTTTTCTTGATATTTAATGGGAAATTGAGTAGTCCTGTTGAGGGATAATTGTAAGCTGTTCTTTTTGGATGTGAAGTTTAAAAGGTTAATGTTGTATTCATAATAAAGTTTTGTTTAAGAAATACAAAAGCACTATTTTTCATGCAATCACTCCTGGAGTGAATCATTCTTTCTGCACAAATAAACTAAAATATTGGTGTTTCAGTCCCGTATCCTAGCCACTGATGGAGTCTGGTCTGGGATTGTAATTCTCAACTAATGTCACTGAAATAACAGTTTATCCGGTCATTATCACTTTATTTTAATGCAGAGGACAAAATAATAATTTTTTGAGGGCTACGTTTTGATTATCGGAGGCTGCTTTTTGGTTTTCGGGGTTCCTTTAAATTCTCACTAACTCCTTTATAAGGCGGCGCAGTCAGGTAGTAACATCACCATCTGTGTTTGATCAGTTTTTTTTAAGGTTACTTCTCTACGTAGATAACGTTGCACAAATATCACATGTACATACATTATTATTTTTAAAAATTTAGATTACCCAATTATTTTTTCCAATTAAGGAGCAATTTTGCGTGGCCAATCCACCTACTCTGCACATTTTTGGGTTGTGGGGGCGAAATCCACGCAGACACAGGGAGAATGTGCAAACTCCACATGGACAGTGACCCAGAGCCGGGATCGAACCAGGGACCTCAGCGCCGTGAGGCAGCTGTGCTAACCACTAGGCCACCGTGCTGCCGTGGTACATACATTATTAATCCTTTAAAGTTAATGTCTAAATACGATTTTTAATTTATTGTACATAAATATCCCATAGTCTGTTTCAGAAAAACTTACCCATTTTCAACTGCACAAATTTGTGAATGCATTAAAAAAAATGAATTCAGGGTCCAATTTTGACTTCATTTTCTGTTTTGGCATTGACCTGGAGGGAAACAACCCACCTTTTACAGAATCAGAATCACGAAAAATACAGTGCAGGAAAGGTCCTTCGGCCCTTTCAGTCTGCACCGTTGCAAGAAAGGCACCTGATCTGCCAATCCTAATCCCATTTGCCAGCACTTGGCCCATGGCCTCGAATGTTAAGATGTGCCAAATGCTCACCCAGGTACTTTTTAAAGGATGTGAGGCAACCCGTCTTTACCACCCTCCCAGGCAGTGCGTTCCAGACCGTCACCACCCTCTGGGTAAAAACGTTTTTCCTCAAATACCCCCTGAACCTCCTGCCCCTCACCTTGAACATGTGTCCCCTCGTAATCGCCCCTTCAACTAAGGAGAACAGCTGTTCCCCATCCACCCTCCATGCCCCTCATAACCTTGTACACCTCGATCAGATCGCCCCTCAGTCTTCTCTGCTCCATCCCAGGCAACACCCACTCCAGTGCAATCACATCCTTCCTAGGATATGGTGACCAGAACTGCACACAGTACTCCTGCTGTCGCCTCACCTAATGTTCTATAAAACTCCAACGTGACTTCCTTGCTTTTGTAATCTATGCCATGATTAAGGGCAGCCCGGTGGCACAGTGGTTAGCATTGCTGCCTATGGCGCTGAGGACCTGGGTTCGAATCCTGGCCCTGGGTCACTCTCCGTGTGGGGTTTGCACATTCTCCGTGTCTGCGTGGGTTTCACCCCCAGAACCCAAAGATGTGCAGGATAGGCGGATTGGCCATGCTAAATTGCCCCTTAATTAGAAAAAAAATCCCCCCCCCCACACACATACACATTGTCATCTAGGTCATTTATATAAATAACGAATAATAGGGTACCAAGGCCAATAAGTTATGATAACAAATCACAACAATTGAATGCTTTCAGCTTGTATGCTTAATTATTGATCAACTTTTGGTAAACTAAGCCTCGGCGCAATTCTCCCAAAAGATGATTAAGTGCTGTCTGGGCACGATCCAAGTCTATATTCGGCCACACTTAGAAATGTTTTTAGCAATGGGAAACTAAACTAGCTGGCATGACCGGCTCCTCCGAGATCAGGGCGCCACTTTTAAAAGGTGCCTAGAACTCAAAGTAAGGTTGAGGGTCCCCCACACCCCACCCATTGACATAGGGGTCACCCCCCCCCCCCCCCCCCCCCCCCACACACACCCACACACACACACACACACACACTGTCATCTTGGTCATTTATATAAATAACGAATAATAGGGTACCCAGCACAGATCCCTGTTAAATGTTCTAAGGTTGATGGGGTGCTTCAAAACAAGCTAAACTTACTGGGACATAGTTCCCACAGATAAACCCTCCAGTTGATTATTTCTGTTGCAAAAAATTTATATCCATAATAGCTTAGCGTCCTAGAAACTCAGGTGAAGGGAAAAGCAATGAGATCACCTTTAAGCTGAAGTGGCGATCAAGTTACCAATATTCAACTTTTGTATATAATATGAAATTAGGTTGGGGGGGTGAGGGGGTTAGGGTGAGGGGCAAAGAAAAGAAAGGATTAACTATGTTTAGATGGTAAACATTAGATAAATAGTAGCAATAGGCTGGAAGAGATGTGGATTCACTGCTGTCAGACACATTAATCCTGTCCTTTGATTGACAGCTCGTTGGGCCACACCGCATATGGCCTACATCCACTAACTCATAACCATTGCAATTGGATAACCTGCATCTATCTGATTGTGTGTGGTTTCGTCGTTAATGGCATTACTCTTGATGCTGATATGGTGCAACACGCCCACCCACTTGCTGTGCGCAGGGAGTGTTGGATGCACTCGATGGGTGAGGTGAAGATGGTTGTGCACCACTGCTGCTCTGTTGCTTAGACTCCTCTGCCGCCACCACTCACTTTCCCATTGCCTTGCCAATGACGGGCCGTGTATCTCCCGCCCTTGCTATCGAATGGACCCGCAAGCAACAAGCAAAGGAATGAAACATCCTGTGAATGGAGGAGCCACTCCTCACAGATCCTGTCAATTCCACATATGGGGATGACGTTCCCTTCGTCGTTTGCCCTGCCTTTTCTGGGCCATTTGGGTGATTTTCAAGGCAAATCCTCCCAACGATATCCCCACCCCACCCAAGTAATTTGAATCCTGCTTTAGTGAAAACTCACAGTGCACAAATTGACTGCCACATTTCCTACAATAGAACATAGAATTTACAGTGCAGAAGGAGGCCATTCGGCCCATCGAGTCTGCATCGGCCCTTGGAAAGAGCACCCCACTTAAGCTCCACCCTATCCCTGTAACCCAGAAACCCTGCCTAACCTTTTTGGACACTGAAGGCAATTTAGCATGACCAATCTACCTAACCTGCACATCTTTAGACTTGTGAGAGGAAATCGGAGCATCCGGAGGAAACCCACGCAGACTCCACGCAGGGGAGAATGTGCAGACTCCGCAAAGTTAGTGACCCAAGCTGGGAATCGAACCTGGGACCCTGGCGTTGTGAAGCAACTGTGCTAACCACTGTGCTACCATGCTGCCAAAAGGTGCTCCATTGGTTGTAAGTATAAAGGTGCTTTGTTGGTTGTAAAGCACTATGCAATTATGAGATGTGCAATATAGATGTTTGCCTTTCTTTCTTTGTAAGCTGGCAAAATCACTCGAGCAGACAATTTTATGAGCAACAGCTCTGTCTCAAATGGAACTTTATCCCTTCATGCATTTACCAACCAATGCTGATAAAAGGTGATATTCCCTTGAGCACTATTCATCATTGTTATAAACGGCAATTTTCCAAAATTCCCTGAGACCCCCTCAGTAGATTATCACACAAATCTTGAAAGGTGGCTGAGCTCAATCTTGATTCCAGTTCCAGTTTCATGATGTTAATTACTGAAAGTCTTGATGTTGATGGAGTGATTGGCAAGTGCAGCTGATTGCACCCATGCAGGTAGGCTATGCACTGCTGAATCTGAGGGAGAAGAAGCTTTAGAGATAACATCTGTTAGGAATTGAATCAACCATGTGCCTGTGAATGATTTGTTAAGGAACGCACTTTTGAAAAATTGCTTTTAAAAACGAGACATTCCAGTCTTCAACTAAATCAGCTTGAAGGAGGACAGAGGCATTAATTGTTGATAATTAGTTTATTTCAGTTAATTCAAGGGTTGAAATTTAAATGCTGAAAGACTCGTTCATTTAAAATTCTTTTTGGTCTCCATGTATCACGTGCTGTACAAACACATTTTGCCTTTTGAACTTAAACATTTTATGATACATTATGCTTCACTTTAGGAATGGAAGCTCATTGCATAGAACTAAGCCAATCGCCATGTTACATTTTTGCCAGCTCCGTGCTAGATTAATCCCAAACTAGTCTTGCTGGCCAGATCAGAGGTGATCTTGGGCGGGATTCTCCCCTACCCAGCGGGATGGGCCGTACCAGTGCCGAGGAGTGGCGTGAACCACTCTGGCGTCGGGCCACCCAGGAGGTGCGGAATCCTCATCTTCCGGGGCTAGGCTGGCGCCGAAGGGTCTCCGTCGGCCAGCGCGAGTCGGCGCATGCGCCGGAGCGCCAGTGCATGCGCAGGGGGGTTCTTCTCCGCACCAGCCATGGCAGACGTTTACAGCGGCCGGCGCGGAGGGAAAGAGTGCCCCCGGCAGAGGCCCACCCGCGGATCGGTGGCCACCGTGGGGGCACCAACACCCCCCCCGAGGACTCCGCAGGCCGCCTGTAGAGCCAGGTCCTGCCGGCATGGACCTGGTTTGATTTACGCGGGTGGGATCGGCCCACTGCGGGGCGGAGAATCGCCAGGGGAGCTGCTGCCAGAGAATCCCGCCCCTTACTTTAAAATCCGTTTCAAGAGGTCAGCAGTGGTATTACATCTGAGCCACCCAATGATGGATATTGAAGTACTCCAGATTGAATTGAGGGAGGTAATCAGCAGTAAGTGTCTTTGCTGATGTTTGACCTGATGCCATTAAACCTCGTAGGATCCGGACTCAATATTGAGGGCCACTCCCTCCTGACTGTTGACTTCTCTGGTGGGTCTGTCCTGCTGATGGAACAGTACATACCCAGGGTATGGAGGATAAAAATAAAAACAGAAATTGCTGGAAACATTTGGCAAATTCTCTGGCGTGAGAAGGATCATTAAAGTTTTCTGTCTGTGACCCACAGATCCTCTCTCTCTCTCTCTCTCTCTCTCTCTCTCTCTCGAGGTGGTCATGGAGAATTCTGGGGCATTTAATATGATTCTAAGGGCATGACTATGTCAGGCTGTTGTGTAGCTTGTAGGATGGCCCTAACAATTTTGGTATAGTTTTCAGATGCTAGTGGGGGTTTGCATGGTCAGTTGGATACTGTGTGCCTTTGCCGTTGCCATTTCTGGGGCCTACGTCAACACCTGGTGGTCTCTGGTTTTATTCCTATTTAGCTTTTCTGTTGCTCTTCGGTACAGCTGAATAGTTTTTAGACTATTTCAGAGGGCATCTGAGAGTCAACCACACTGTTAGGGTTTAGCTTCGTATAAGGCAGATTGGATGAAAACAACAAATTTTCTTCTCCAACGTAGAGCCATTAACCAGATAGGTTTTTAACTATAATCCTGGTTTCATGGTCACCATTATTGATATTACCTTTTTATTTCAGATTTATTTAATTGAGTCCAAATTCACCAGCTACTATGGTGAGATTTGATCCAGTGACGTCACCACTACCCTACTGTTCACTGTGTCTTCATATCTAGTTTTTCATTCTTTACACTCTGCCCTGCGTGACGTATCTCATCAGCTCATAGGCTATTAAGTCTAAAAAATGATTACTGCCTTAATTATTTTAATATTTGCTACGTAGGCAACATTTTCTATAAAAACTGTGTCCGTTTGAGAACTTCTAATTTTGCAAGACGCTTCGTAAGAACAAAAAGTTCCAATTTTGCACCGCAATCTGGAGAATTACCACAGTACCTCGACTCGACAAGGTTCACATTTATATTTTCCTTTGCTCATTTTCCCTCAAGAAAGTTCAGACTGAAACAGTTTTTTCCCTTTGTAAAGACATATTTTTATATTTTAAAAAAATTCCTGGGCTGGGAGCATGGTTACTGTGGTGAATTATACTGTATTGTAATTCACACTCTATTGCATTGCATTGTATTATGTCCTTGTGGGCTCTGTATGTGAGCCATTGCGCGGCTCTGCCCATAGAGGGAGATGAGGAGCTTGTACAGGGCTCCACCCTTGGCTTCACCCATGGCCCCTCCCACTACCGGAAGTATAAAGTGCTGCAGCCGTACGCCCTGCTCTCAGTTCCTCTGGTCGCAGGCTGGCTCAGTTGTAAGACTATTAAAACCACAGATTACTTCCAATCGTGTCTCTAGTGAATTGATGGTCACATCATTAACCAACGGGACTTAGTCTCTTCGCTTTTGCATTAAATATTATGACCAGCACAGGCACGGTTTCGAATTGCTTTACTGGCAAGAAGAAAGTACCACCTAGGTTCCAAAAAATGCATAACCTTTTAGAATCAAATGTCTACCTTAGACTAAACCTTCCATGGAAGTTTGCATACTTAAGGTTGGCTCTCTGGCTTGTTGAGAGGTTCTCTGAATAACTTGATTGGATGCAGTTTCTGTGTAGAATGGCATTTTCGTGTAGTCTGGCCAATTATTTCAGAAGGAATCTGTGCATCTATATTAAGGCACAAACCTGTGGGGTACTGAGGAATTATGAAAACAAGTGAGAAGATGCAACTTGAAAACAAGATCATAGAATTTACAGTGCAGAAGGAGGCCATTCAGCCCATCGAGTCTGCACCGGCTCTTGGAAAGAGCACCCTACCCAAGGTCAACAACTCCACCCTATCCCCATAACGCAGTAATCCACCCAACACTAAGGGCAATTTATCATGGCCAATCCACCTAACCTGCACATCTTTGGGCTGTGGGAGGAAACCGGAGCACCCGGAGGAAACCCACGCACACACGGGGAGGATGTGCAGACTCCGCACAGACAGTGACCCAAGCAGGAATTGAACCTGGGACCCTGGAGCTGTGAAGCGATTGTGCTATCCACAATGCTACCGTGCTGCCCCCTATGCGAGGTGAAGTTGTGGAACAGCGACTTGCTTACCCTAACTTCTGCTTGGGTCTCTAAAAGTCCTTTTCATTTCGGATCACTCTTCCGGGCAGCGACTTGTCAATGGTAGGTTTCAGACGCGATTGCAAGGTTGATAGATGCTTCATTGGTTTTCTCTCCCATGCCTCTGTTGCGATCAGGTTAAGCAGGCATGTGTTCAGCTGATCTCTTGCTGTCTCCAAGCTATGATATTGTTGCTGTGGTGATCTGTCTTTCTCTGTGTGGTTCCTAATGATGTGTAATTGAAAAATGCCTTTCATAGTTTTTCTTTTGGCCTACTGGAGCTGGTTTTAGATAATGCCTTTTGTTGATCCGATGTACTTTTACCTTAAACATAAAGTTTCAAAATGTCAATGTCACTCGGCTGCACGTTTATGCCATTAAAACAACAATGTATGAATGGAAATATTTCTATTAATAGAGGATTGAATACTAAATAAAAGGGCAAGATGCAGCCCGAGGGCTTGATGTGACTCATGGTCTTTTGCACAATTTTCACAAAATGTAAGATTAGCGTGTCAGCCAGTTGATTTTCAAGGACATCTCTGGTACTACTAAAGCAATGCAAAATGAGAGAACCTCTCCAAGAAAAAAGTTACCGTTCTCCCATTCGTATATTCATTTTAAAATGAATACCTTTTGCAGTAAATGCAGTTTTCAAAACATTCCTATTATTCCTTGTCGATCATTTATTAAGTCTGCTTTCTTATTTTGCATTTAACTTTTCTCTTATAAATGCCTGAATTTTTGGAGATAAAGATTAAGATGCCCTGCAAACTTTTGCTTGCTATTTCTAACTGATAGCTCCTTGTGAAAATATTAGATTGTATATCCGTTGTTTCTTGAACTTGTTCATGAGCTCATGGTGACTCATAACACTGGAAATCAAAGCTGTGATCCTGGTGAAGCCTCATTAATCGTTTTCTCAGGAGATGATGACTAATGCACTTCCTTGGCTGATGTCACACCACATTGCCGCCCCCAGACTCTGTCATATTATTATCCTTGGCGATAGCAGAATTTCTCCCCTTGATTATAGATAATGCCCCGAAGGTGTACAATAGCAATATCCCTTTGATTCAAAGGTTGTAGTCGTGACCAAGGGTTGAAAAGCAAATCTGATGACTTTGGTGCAAAACCACACACTGGTCCTAAAACTTAATGCAATATCTCTACTGTGGTCAATTTGTATTTAAGCTATTAAAAAAAAAATTGTTGCACCAGTGTTTATTTCAAAGACAGGGGACTGCTTCATCCTGTTTTAAGTGATCCTGCATTTATCTCAACGAAGCTTTTTGTAATCCAAGGATGTGGGTGGGAGTCACTGGCAAGGTTGGCATTAGTTGCTTTCCCCTGTATAAGTGAATGACTATTTCAGAGGGCAGTTCGGAGTCAGCTACATTGCTATGGGTCTGGAGTGATATATCAGCCAGACCAGGCATGAATGGCATGCCTCACAAATCTGCCAAAGACTAAACCAGCAATCACTATTTCCATTATTTTATATCTGCACTACATTGCAAATTCAACATGTTTATCCCCAATAAAAAAGCAGAATTCTGAACTGGAATTTGGTGCTCTGCAGCTGTACGTGTGCCACTCATCCCCTTGCCATCCAACAGAAAGGCATCCGGATCTGTTGCGCATGTGCCAGCAACCGCACAGTGTGGACTGAGTTCACTTGCATAACCGTTCTTGATGCCTCTCTGGTTGGCAGCCAGGATTACAGTAAGTATCTGAAAAATGACCAAATTGACCAACTCACCTTTCAAGCCTGTCTCATCTCACATGCTGCGTTCGTTACATAGGATTTCAGGGGAGAGACAAAGAAATGAAGGCTGATATTGTAATAAATTGGGAAATTTGTTCCCAAAGATAATCAAACTCCAGAAAGCCGCGATAACCATGATCACTATGTCAAGTGAACTGACTTTATCTCTTTCAGGAGGTCAGTGACAATATATAAAGCTCAAATCATGGCACCTACCTTATACTGTTTCAATTTTTACTGTGATGTGGAAATGCCGCCATTGGACTGGGGTGAGCACAGTAAGAAGTCTTACAACACCAGGTTAAAGTCCAACAGGTTTGTTTAGAATCTCTAGCTTTCGGCGCACAGCTCCTTCCTCAGGCAAATGAAGAGGTGGGTTCCAGAAACATATATATAGACAAAGTCAATGATGCAAGACGATACTTTGAATGCGAGCCTTTGCAGGTAATTAAGTCTTTACAAGTCCAGATGGAGCAACTGGAGAGGGGGATAATCACAGGTTAAAGAGTGTGAATTGTCTCAAGCCAGGACAGTTAGTAGGATTTCGCAAGCCCAGGCCAGATGGTGGGGGGTGAATGTAATGCGACATGAATCCAAGGTCTCAGTTGAGGCCGTACTCATGTGTGCGGAACTTGGCTATAAGTTTCTGCTCAGCGATTCTGCATTGTCGCGCGTCCTGAAGGCCGCCTTGGAGAACGCTGAATGCCCTTGACTGCTGAAGTGTTACCCGACTGGAAGGGAACATTCCTGCCTGGCGATTGTCACGCGATATCCATTCATCCATTGTCTGCATGGTCTCGGGCAGCACGGTAGCACAAGTGATTAACACTGTGGCTTCACAGCTCCAGGGTCCCAGGCTTGATTCCCTGCTGGGTCACTGTGAGGAGTCTGCACATCCTCCCCGTGTGTGCGTGGGTTTCCTCCGGGTGCTCTGGTGCCCTCCCACAGTCCAAAGATGTGCAGGTTAGGTGGATTGGCCATATAAATTACCCTTAGTAACCAAAAAAGGTTAGGAGGGGTTATTGGGTTATGGGGATAGGGTGGGAGTGAGGGCTAGGTTAGGATGGGTTATTGGGTTACGGGGATAGGGTGGGAGTGAGGGACTAAGTGGATCGGTGCAGACTTGATGGGCTGAATGGCTTCCTTCTGCATTGTATGTTCTATGTCTCGCCAATGTACCAGGCTTCGGGACATCCTTTTCTGCAGCGTATGAGGTAGACAACGTTGGCTGAGTACACAAGTATGTACCACATACCTGGTGGGTGGTGTTCTCACGTGTAATGGTACCCATGTCAATGATCTGGCACATCTTGCAGAGATTTCCATGGCAGGGTTGTGAGGTGTCGTGGTCGCTGACCTCCTCCAGAAGACAAACACGGGACACAACCAAGAAACTACGGCATCTTCTTCGCAGCCTTCAACACGTCATCAATGAAGACGAACATCTTGCCAAGGTCATCCCCACACCCCCCACTACTTGGCTTCAAACAACCACGCAACCTCAAACAGACCATTGTTTGCAGAAAACTACCCAGCCTTTAGAACAGTGACCACAACACCACACAACCCTGTCATGGCAATCTCTGCAAGATGTGCCAGATGATCGACATGATGATTCGAAACAAACCTGTTGGGCTTTAACCTGGTGTTGTAAGACTTCGTACAATTTTTACTGACACTGTCTTGATCTTAAATGCCTATCTAGCTCAAATTGAATCATAGTACCTACAGTGCAAAAGGAGGCCATTTGGCCCATCAAGTCTGGACCGACCCTCCGAACGAGGACCCTACCTAGGCACAATCCCTGTCCCTGTAGCCCCACCTAACTTAGAGGCAATTTAGCATGGCCAACCCACCTAACCTGCATATCTCTGGACTGTGGGAGGAAACCGGAGCACCCGGAGGAAACCCACGCAGTCACAAGGAGAATATCCAAACTCCACACAGACTGTCGCCCAATGACGGAATCAAACCATTGTGCCACAGTGCAGCCCACTTGGTCAAGATTTAACTTTTCCTAATTTTATTCATTAAAATCTCCTTTTCTACTCTTGAGTATTTCTTATTCTGATAACTGAAGGCCCTAAACCAAGCGCTAATTGAGTGACCCCCAGCTAGAGATTTGTCAGGGCCTAATTACCCCAAGTGAGGAGATTAAAACGGTCATCGTCTGGTGTCCCTCAATTTGAGGATGCGTTCTATTCAGAGTCGCATGTAGCTGAACAGGCCAATCCTCGAGCCACATCTTCTGGGCCACTGGGCAGGATGCCCAATAGGTAGTTGGATCCATTTAGGAGTTGCTTCCATTTCTTCTCTCCTGTTGCTCTGCTTTATATTAAGGCGTTGGACTCAAAATATGATGCAGCTTGATGGCCAAGTTGTCACCATTTTGACCGATTGGTATCAAGCTTCCTCCCACCCACTAATGTCAATGCTGCCACGCTTCAGGGAGACATTCAGACTGTCTTTGATGCATTTCCTTTGCCCTCCCCTTGAGAGTTGATAAAACAGGGCCTGGTGAGGGAGACGCTTTTCGGTCATCCGGACAAATTGTCCAGTCGAGCAAAATTGATTTTTAGAGGCGTTTTGCCTGAAAGATTGTGGTGCTGGCTTCAAGAAGGGCATTACTGTTTGTTCAATGGTCTTCCCATTGAATCCAGAGGATGTGGTGGGGGCATTATTGACCGAATTGGTCTTGCATTCTTCCGTTCCTAACTGCACAGTGGCTTTACCTACACTGCACGGACAGTAGTGGTTGAAGAAGGCGGCTCATGAATACCTTCCCGAGGGAAATTAGGGATGGGTAATGAATACTGGCCTACACAGTGGTGCCCACATCCACATCCATGAAAAAAATAAATGAAAATGTATTGCTGATGCATAGTTAAGGTCTCGCTGCAGTACAGGAGTGTGGTGATGGCAGCTGCTCTGTGCAGTAGGACTTTTTTGTCAAATACTCATTGCCGTAGTTTGTAGAGGGCTGAGCTGGTGCAGCTGATCTATTGTTGTTGCATCTCCTCGTCAATGATGACCTTTTGAGAGGGGTAGCTGTAAAGTTATGAAAAATATTGAATGTATTCCAGAGTGTCTCCTTCAACATAGATGGAAGGTGGAATATTTGGCTGACCAGGTCTGGGTTGATCTGAGTTTTGTTTTGGCAACATTCAAGGATTGGCTGAGGTTCTTGTGTGCAGAAATTAAGAGATTGAGAGTGGCTTGCAAATCAGGTGCAGAGTTGGCAATTACATCACAGTCATGCACAAACTTATGTCCATGGTGGCCTTGTTTAGTTTTGGCATGGAGGCAGCCGAGGTTAAAGAGTTTTCCACCCAGGCGGTATTAAATACTGAAACCAGCGGGCAGTTGATCTTTGAGGTGAAAAGCCACTATCACGTAGGTTGCAAATAGTTTGGGGGCTATCAGACTGCCTTGCTTTGACCCTTGCACTGATTTTGAAGGCATCTGTTTCCGACTTCCCATTCAAAGCAATTTCAGCCATATCATCGTGAAACAATTGCAGGGTTGTGACGTACTTTCTTGGGCATCCACATCTTTGGAGCACAATCCGCAGAGCCTCACAATTTACTGAGTCAAATATTTTGATCAGGTGGATGATTGTAAAGAGGGATTAAAGCATTATGGGGGCCAGACAAAGTTGAGTTGAGACCACAGCCAAATCAGTCATGGCCTTCTTGAATGGCAGAGCAGGCTCGAAAGGCTGAATGGCCGACTCCTGTTCTGAAATCCTATGTTCCTATCAGTTCCTGTTGGTCTCAACGTTTTTCTTGGATGCATCTGGTAACAAAGACCAGACATTCCTCTAAGGGCTAAAGCCACACTGTGTTCCTCAGCCATAGGTAATAGGAAAACAGGGGAATGCATATCAAAAATGTTCCTGCTCGGGACAGGAGAAAAGTACACTGGAACGACGGAGGTTGAGGGGCGACCTGATAGAGGTCTACAAAATTATGAGGGGCATAGACAGAGTGGATCGTCAGAGGCTTTTCCCCAGGTAGAGGGATCAATTACTGGGGGGCATAGGTTTAAGGTGCGAGGGGCAAGGTTTTGAATAGATGTACAAGGCAAGTTTTTTTACACAGAGGGTAGTGGGTGCCTGGAACTCGCTGCTGGAGGAGGTGGTGGAAGCAGGGACGATAGTGAAATTTAAGGGGCATCTTGATAAATACATGAATAGAGGGATACGGACCCAGGAAGTGTAGAAGGTCGTAGTTTAGTCGGGCAGCGTGGTCGACAAGGGCTTGGAGGGCCGAAGGGCCTGTTCCCGTGCTGTACTTTTCTTTGTTCTTTGTACAAAGATAACTTCAACAGCATGATTGTAGACAGTAACAATTATCGTATAACTGAAGATGCGGGATGGGGGGCTGAAGTTTTTTCCCCTCCCGCATCTGGACAATGAGTGCATAGAATAATGTGAGCAAAAGCCCAGCAGCCTTGAAGGCCTCAGCTGGAGAATCATTGGGGCTGCAGGCTTGGTTGTTTTGCTTCTGTTTGATTGCTTTTTGCCGCTCACCCAATGATAGTGGTTCACCTGTGGATTCTACAAGTTACTGGAAAATAGCCTGGAGACCATCAGCTGCCACTGCGGTTTCATGGTTGAGGAGTTGTTGTAAATGTTCTTTTCAGTGTTAACTGATGGCAGCGCATCCTTTAGAAGACAAACACCATCCTGTGAGTGGAGGGGATTTTTTCCATTTGACCTTGGTCAATAGAAGGCAGTTGTGGTTTTCGAAAGCTTCGCATTTCATGATGGTCAGCAGATTGTTGGAGCTCTCGGGCTTTTTCTTCCCGCCAAATGTCTTTTATCTTCCAGATTTGTCTTTGGGCATCAGAACACAAGAAGCAGGTGCAGGGGTACACCATATGGCCCATCGAGCCAGCACCACCATTCAATATGATCATGGCCAATCTTGGGCTTCAACTCCACTTTCCTGTCTAGCCCAACCTTAAATTTAGTCACCGATGGAACATCCATGACCTTTTGGGAAGAGAATTCCAAAGATTTTCACAAAGTGAATTAACTTCTTCTCATCTCAAAACCGAAATGCTTGGTCCAAGTCTTAAGTGGTCCACATTGAGCTATCGGAATGCTGCCGCCTTGATTTGCGGCCTTGGATGGCTCTGCCAGGCAAAGAAGACTGCTCATGGTTGTTTCAAGAGGTCACATATTTCAGTATCGTTTTTCATCGAACAAGTCCTGGTGACAGTGATGCTCAAGCCCAATAGTCGGGACGCAGCTGATTTTATTTCATCCTAATGTTTGGGAATTGAATTCACTGTGTGAAGGTTTCCCAGACTGGTTGTGAGCTGCAATTGGAATACCTCACTTCGTTTGGGCAGCTTTAGGGTTGAGAAATTGATCATCTTTCATTTGGTCATTTGACCCTTCTGATACCTGGGTGCTAGATGCATGTTCATCACTAATAAAGGAAGTGAGCGAAACTGGATCACCATACATTTATCCATGTTGAAAGACATCTGACGGGCCCATTCAACCAGCATGCCCATGTCCAACCTCGGGATTCTTTAATGAACTCCTGATGAATATTTTCTAAAGCCGTCTGCAAACTTGTGAACTGTGCCCGTTACTACCACCTACATCCAACCATCCCAGCCCAAATGACTTTGTCCAGGATATGAATGAAGAACGCTTGAGTCTTTACACTATAAATCTGTCCTCAAGAGGATACAAACAGCTACTTAAGTTGCATGCCTCTTATTGCAGTTGATGTATTGCATAGTTAATGTTCAGATTGAATAGCTAATTTGGAAAGGCAAGACTAATCCGGTGGGTTAAAAAATTCGAGATTCATGTCTGCAGAGTGTGATGAATTACTTGAAGCTGGTCTCTTAATGCTTAGGCTAATGCACTTGCAGCCTAGATTGGTTGCAAACTGTTACTGGTGTCTGTGCATTTTCTTGGATGGTGTTAAGTTCATTGTACTCTTCCTTGTGTATTAAATATGTTTTATTATAACTTAAACATTAAATTTTCCTGCATGTTTGCCCACTGTTGCTCATTGGTTTATGGTGCTAACTTTGTTAACCTAGTTATATGTAAAAGTGCACATCCATCTGATTCATCACCAAAGAACAAAAGTCAATACAGTGCAGGAACAGGTCTTTCGGCCCTCCAGGCCTGTACCGGTCGTGATACCACCCTTGGCCAAAACCCTCAGCACTTCCTTGTGCCGTATCCCTCTATACCCATCCTATCCATGTATTTGTCGAGATGCCTTTTGAACGCCATTAATGTATCTGCTTTCACAACCTCCCTTGGCAACGCGTTCCAGGCACTCACCACCCCCTGTGTAAAAAATAAAAAATAAAAAAAAATCTTGCCTAGCCCATCTCCTCTAAACTTTGCCCCATGGATCTTAAACCTATGCCTCCTAGAGACTGACCCATCCACCCCGGGAAAGAGTGCCCGCCCATCCACTCTGCCATGCCCCTCATAATATTGTAGACATCTGAAATGAATGCAAATGAAAATCGCTTATTGTCACAAATTGGCTTCAGATGAAGTTACTGTTAAAAGCCCCTAGTTGCCACATTCCGGCGCCTGTTCGGGGAGGCTGGTACGGGAATTGAACCATGCTGCTGGCCTGACTTGGTCTGCTTTAAAAGCCAGCGATTTAGCCCAGTGTGCTAAACCAGCCCCTAATCCCCATCTATCAGGTAACCCTTCAACCTCCGTCGTTTTAACGAAAACAGCTCAAGCCTCTTCAGCCTCTCTGCATAGCTAACACCCTCCAGACCAGGCAACATCCTGGTATACCTCCTCTGCACCCTCTCCAAAGCCTTCACATCCTTCTGGTAGTGTGGCGACCAGAATTGTGCGCAATATTCCAAGTGGGGCCTTACCAAGATTCTATGCAACTGTAGCATGACTAGCCAGTTTTTGTACTCGATGCCCCATCCAATGAAGGCAAGCATTCCGTATGCTTTCTTGACGACCTTGTCCATTTGTGTTGCCACTTTCAAAGATCTGTGGACCTGCCCAGATCTCTCTGATTTTCTATATTCTTAAGAGTTTTGCCATTTACTGTATATTTCCCCTCTATGTTAGACCTACCAAAATGCATTACCTCACATTTGTCGGATTAAGCTCCATTTGCCATTTCTATGCCCGAGTCTCCAACCTATCTATGCCCTGCTGTATCCTCTGACAATCCTCAACACTATCTGCCACTTCACCAACCTTGGTGTTGTCTGTGAACTTACTAATCAGACCAGCTACATTTACCTTCAAATCGTTTATGTATACAACAAACAACAGAGGGTTCCAGTACAGATCCCTGTGGAACACCACTCGTCCCAACCTTCCATTCATAAAAATACCCTTCTACTGCTACCCTTTTTCTTCTGTGACCGAGCCAGTTCTGTATCCGTCTTGCCACCTCCACTCTGATCCTGTGTGACTTCAACTTTTGTACCAGTCTGCAATGAGGCACCTTGTCAAAGGCTTTACTAAAGTCCATGTAAACAACATTCACCACCCTCCCCTCATCATTCATCGTTTGTCATCTTCTCAAATAATTCGATCAAGTTAGTGAGGCACAACCTTCCCTTCACAAAACCATACTGTCTATCACTAATTAGTCCCTTTGTTTCCAAATGGGTATAGCACCTGTCCCTGAGAATTCTGTCCATTAATTTACCTACTACCGACGTGAGGCTCCCATGGACTTCACCTTTAGCCAATAAGGATACAAGATGTCAGTCAAGGCCCCAGAAATTCCCCTTGCATCCCTCAGTGTTCCGGGGTAAATCCGATCTGGCCCAGGAGACTTATCTATCTTTAATGTCTTTTAAAACACCCAATACCTCCTCCTTTTTGATGTGAACATGACCCAGACTGTCCACACACCCTACCCAAGAATTATCTTCCACAAAGTCCTTTTCTTTGGTGAACACGGATGCAAAGTATTCATTTAGTACCTCGCCCATTTCCTCTGGTTCAACACATAGATTCCCCCCACTGTCCTTAAGTGGTTCAATCTTTTCTCTGGCCACTCACTTGCTTTTTACATATGAAGAAAAAGCTTTGGGATTCACCTTAATGCTACTTACCAAGGACTTTTCATGACCCCTCCTAGCCCTCCTAATTTCCCGCTTAAGCACCTTCCTACTTTATTCATACTGCTCAAGGGTTTTGACTGTCCCCATCTTTCTAGGCCCTTTGTTATCGTGCTCTGTTACCATGTTCACTCTTTCCGGAGGCATGAATTTGCACAGAATATATATCTTTGTTATTCATCTAGTTATATGTTATACTCATACCATTGTTGTGTGGAGTGACCCATTTGTGGAATGCAAAATGATGCATTTTTACACTGTTATTACGAGGTGCTGTGGGAGTTTTAAAAATTAAAATCTGAAGTTTTTATGGTTTGGTGACTTTTTCTTCGGTGGTCACTATTCTTAGAAACTGAGGAAAATTCATGTAAAGATGAAAAAGTTTGTCTATTTCACCCCCCCGCCCCTCCAGAAACATTGACGGAACATAGGATCAGGAGTATGCATTTAATCTTCAGGCATGTTCCGTCATTCATAAGTTGCAAGTGGATCTGAATCTTAATTGCACATACCTAGTGTTTCCCCATTTTCCTTAATCAAGACATCACTGCAGGAGTTCCTCAGGGTAGTGTCCTCGGCCCAACCACCTTCAGCTGCTTCATCAATGACCTTCCTTCCATCATAAAAGTCAGGAGTGGAGATGGTTGCTGATGACTGCACAATGTTCACCATTCAAACTCGGACACTAAAGCAGTCTATGTCCAAATATAGCAAGACCTTGATATATCCAGGCTTGGGCTAGCAAGAGGAAGTAACATTTGCACCATACAAGTGCCAGGTAATGACCATCTCTACCAAGGGAGGTTCTAACCATCGCCCCTTGATATTCAATGGCATGAATCTGCCACTTTCCACGTCCTGGGGGTTACCATTGACTAGAAACTGAACTGGACTGACCATATAAATACTGTGGCTACAAGGGCAAGTCAGAGGGTTGGAATCCTGTGGCGAGTAACTCACCTCCTGACTCCCCAAAGACTATTCATCATCTACAAACACAAGTCAGGAGTGTGGCGGAATACCCTCCATTTGCCTGGATGTGTGCAGCTCCAACTGCACTAAAGAAGCTTAGCACCATCCAGGACAAAGCAGCCCGCTTGATTGGCACCCCATTCACAAACATGTGCTCCCTCCACCACCGATGAACAACGGCAGCCATGTGTACCATCTACAAGAAGCAATGCAAGAACTCACCAAGGCTCCTTAGATATGACCCCTCCAAACCCACAATCCCTGGGATGACGAGCAGCAGGTATAATTTAAAAAGGGTACAGGAGGTGGGAAAGAATAGAAGAACACTGAATTTCTGCTTTTATTTCAGATTTCCGGCATCCACAGTATGTTGTTTTAATTTGGTGCATTTAGGACCTTAAATGGTGATGGAGGGAGGAGGTGAAGGTGCCGTGGGAAGGGAATGGGAAGTTGGACGTGATGGAGGAGTGGACCAGAGTGGTCATAGAGGGAGCGGTACGTGCAGAATGCTGATGGATGGGTGAGGGGAAGATGTATTTGATTTGATTTATTTTCACATATACTGAAGGAGAAGGGAAAAGTATTTTTCTGCGGCCAAGGGAACAAACACAGTACGTACATAGTAGATGAAAAAAGAATAATCAACAGAGTATATTGACAAATGGCGCATCAACAAACAGTGATTGGTTACACTGTGGAACAAGGGGCACAACAAAGCAAATACATGAGCAAGAGCAGCATAGGGCGTCGTGAATAGTGTTTTTACATGGAACAGATCAATCCGAGGGAGAGTCGTTGAGAAGTCTTGTAGCTGTGGGAACGAAGCTCTTCCTATGTCTGGAATTGCGACTTTTCAGACTTCTGTACCATCTGCCTGATGGAAGGGTCTGGAAGAAGGCAAAGCCTGGGTCGGAGGGGTCTCTGATAATGCTGTCTGCCTTCCTGAGGCAGCAGGAGGTGTAGACAGAATAAATGTGAGGGTGGCAAGCTTGTGTGACGCGTTGGGCTGAGTTCACCACACTCTGCAGTTTCTTGCAAGCAGTTGCTATACCAAGCTGTGATGTGGCCAGATAGAATGCTCTCTATGGCACATCTGTAAAAGTTTGTGAGAGTCGATGCAGACATGCCGAACTTCTTTAGCTTCCGTAGGAAGCTGACACGTTGTTGGGCTTTCTTGACTATTGCAACAACGTGAGTGGACCAGGACAGACTGTTGGTGATGGCGACCCGCAGGAACTTAAAGCTATCGACCATCTCCACTTCGGAGCCATTGATGCAGACGGGGGGGGGGGGGGGGGGGGGGGGGGGGGCGGTGCTACATTTCCTGAAGTCGATGATCAGTTCCTTGGTCTTTCCGACATTTAGAGAGAGTAGTGTTGTACTGACGGACATTGCGAAGGATGATCCTAGGTGTGGGAATCCCTAGGTTTGTAACAAATATTGGCGGTCATTTTATCACTGGAAATGGAGACAGAGAGGTGAAGGAAGAGAAGTGAAGTGTCAGAGATGGACCTTTTGAACTTGAGGGGGTGGAAATTCAAAATTGATACTTTTGTCCAGGTCAGGACGAGAACATGAAGCAGCACCGATACAGACACCGATGTAATGGAAAAAGTGTTGTGGGAGCGGCCCAAGTAAGACTGGAGCAAAGAATGTTCCACATAACCAACAAAAAGACAGGCACAACTGGGCCCCATTCGGGTATCCATAGCTGCACCTTTTATTTGCAGGAAGTGAGACAAGGGTTAAAGGAGAAACTGTTGATATGGGGAGGGAAGGTGGCCAGAATTAGAAAGGTGCCACCACAGAGAGGAAGGCAGGCAGGGAGGGTTTGGGGCTTCCGAACCTGATGTATTATTACTGGGCGGCGAATGTGGAGAAGGTACGGAGCTGGGTCAGAGGAATTGACACCCAGTGGGTCAGAATGGAGGAGAGTTTGTGTAGGGGGTCGGGATTAAAGGTGAAAGCGACAGCGACGCTTCCAACAACCCCAGGGAAGTACTCAGGGAGTCCAGGTGTAATAGCTTTGTTGAGAATTTGGAGGCAATTTTGCCAGCACTTCGGGTTGGGGGCAGGGTCAAGGGAAATGCTGATTCGGGGGAACCATAGATTTGAGCCAGGGAAGTGGGATGGAATGTTTTGGAGATGGGACGAGAAAGGAATTAGGACACTAAAAGATTTGTTTCTTGGGGTCGGTTTGCAGGATTGAAGGAGCTGGGAGCGAAGTATGGCCTGGAGCAGGGGGAATTATTTAGATACATGCAGGTTCGAGACTTTGCCAGAAAGGAAATACAAGCCTTCGCAGTAGAGCCGGCCTCGACATTGTTTGAGGTGCTGACAGGGGGACTGGAGAAGGGGGTAGTGTCGGCAGTTTATGAGACTATTTTGGAAGAGGAGAAGGCACCGCTGGATGGTATCAAGGCAAAGTGGGAGGAAGAGTTGGGAGAGGGTATGGAGGAGGGATTCTAGTGTAAGGTGCTCCGGAGGGTGAACGCCTTCACCTCGTGTGCAAGGTTGGGGCTGATGCAGCTGAAGGTGGTATAAAGAGCACACCTCATAAGGGTGAGGATGAGCCAACTCTTTGAGGGGGTAGAAGATGTGTGTGAACGTTGTGGTGGGGCAGGGGGGGGGGCACAAACCACGTTCATATGTTTTGGTCCAAAGCTGGAGGATTACTGGAAGGAGGTTGTTAGGGTAATCTCTAAAGTGGTGCATGTTTAAACTGGACCCGGCCCTCGGGAGGCCATATTCGGGGTGCCGGACCAACCGAGGTTGGAAACGAGTGAGGAGGCAGATGTTGTAGCCTTTGCCTCGTTGATTACCTGTAGGCGAATCCTGTTGGGATGGAGATCAACCTCTCCACCATGTGCCCTGGCGGGGAGGCCTGCTGGAATTCTTGACTCTTGGGAAGGTCAAATTTGAACTGAGGGGAAGGATGGAGGGGTTCTACAATTCCTGTGCGTTATTCATTATGCACTTTAGAGAATTGGATTACATCGGACATTAGCAGGTGTGTTGGGGTGGGGGGGGGGGGGGTGTTGGGGGAGGGAGAGGGACTGTATGTGTTAATGGGGACTGTGAGTGATTCTTGATTCCTTTTTGTTATTTGTTTATGTTAATGCAGGCTGCGGTTTGGTGGGAGGATGGGATCGTGGTGGGTGTAAATTTGGGAGAAAATGTGAAAAAGGAGGAGAATAAAAATATTTATAAAGAAAAAGGAGAAACTGTTAAGTGACAGGACTGGTTTAGCCAGGCGGAGATGAGTGGTGGTGGAAGGAAGAAGCACAGAGCCCTCAGACCAGCCTGATGGGGGATGGAGATGTGGAATGATTGGACAAAATGATGCACCTTCCCTTGCAATCGCATCACCTGCCCCTTTACCTCTTCCCTCCTCACCATTTAAGGTTCCTTTTCTAGTCTGCAAATGAGTCCGAATTGAGTCAGTAAAAAAAAAAACTTGGTTTGTTGCAAAGCAATTATATTTACAATATACACCCGGTCCTAGCTGGGTCTGCTCTGTCGGTTCCACACCTGGGTGACCTTATACAGATCTTAACCATGAATGATCTAGGGCTCCCTGACCCCTTAGCTGGGTGCTTGTATTCGGCAAGTCTCACAGGGAGACTGATTACTCCAACAGCTTCGATCTTGTGTGGGTTATAACAGTTCTGAATATTCCTTTCATGTTACGCAGTGTTTCACTTGCACTTCCTTTAATTTGTTCTACTCTATTCACTGTTCCAAATTCCATCTCCTCTACGTTGGGGAGACTAAAGACAACTGGTTGACTACTTTGCTGCAATCTTCGCTCTGTCTGCAAACATGATCCCTCACTTCCTGCCGCTCGCCATTTTATCTCCGCATCTTGCTCTCATGCCCACAGGCAGGATTTTTCCGTACCCAGCGGGGTGGGTGGTCCCGGTGGGACGGAGTGGCGTGAACCATTCCGGCGTCGGGCCACCCCAAAGGTGCGGAATCCTCCGCACCTTAAGTGGCTAGGCCGGCCCCGGAAGGTTTGCGCCCCACCGGCCAGCAGGATAGGGTCCTGGCGCCACACCAACCGGCGCCGAAGGGCCTCAGCCAGTCAGCGCATGCATAGGAGCGCCAGCGCTTGCGGGCGTCATCCCCAAGCATGCGTGGGCGGGTTCATCTCCGCATCGGCCATCGCGGAGGATCACAACGGCCGATGCGGAGTAATAGAGTTCCTCCACGGCACAGGCCCGTCCGTGGATCGGTGGGCCCTGACCGCGGGCTAGGCTACCGTGGGGGCACCTCCTGGGGCAAGATCCCTCCGCGACCCCCCCTAGGAACCCCGAAGCCTGTCTGCGCCGCCAGGTCCTGCCAGTAAGGTACCTACTCTGATTTACGCCGGCGGGACCAGCTACAGGCGGGCGGGACTTCGGGCCATCGTGGGTCGGAGAATTTGGGCGGCCCCGACGCCCATTGAGTTGCACCGGACCCCGCCATTCTCCGAGGCAGGCGGCGCGACTCACACCAGGCTGGTTTTTGGAGGGGGAGGGAGAATCGGGAGGACGGCGGGGACGGGATTCACGCCACCCCCGGCGATTCTCCCACCCAGCGGGGGGTCGGAGAATCCTGCCCCACATGTCCATCTTTGGCCTTCTGCAAATCTCCAGTGATGCCCGCACAAACTGGAGGAGCAACATCACCTTCCAGTTGGGCTCCAGTTGAGTCCCTTGGGACTCTCTTGAGTTTGGCAACTTCAGATTGTGATCTTTCTCCTCCATTTTAAATCCACTTTTAAAAATAAATCCCATTCATGTATTGCCTCAATGGAAACTCTCCCATACCTTACCATTGGTCTTTTATTCTTAAAGTTGCCACTTTTTGCTATTTCTTCAGCTCTAACACATTTTCCCCCCTTCAGTTCTGAAGAAGAGTCAAGGGACTCAAAATGTTAACTCTGCTTTCTATCCTAATAGATGCCGCCAGACCTGCTGAGTTTTGTTCTTGTGGAAAGCCTTCATGTTGTCTAATGTACGTGCTCTGTGATGGATTATAACAAATATTGTTTTTTAAATTAACCGCCATTCAATAATTTTTTTGGAGCGTCTTATTATACTTTACACCTCCGTGAAGTACCATGGAATGTTTTTCAATGTTAAAGGTGCTATATAAATTTAATGTGTTGTAAATGATAAATCATTAAGGGCTGAGCTAATGGTTTTATCCCTGACTGAACTGTTTTTCACTAAAAAGCTTGTGATTTCCATAATAGACAGTAATTGGCTTTTAATTGCAGATTTTTTTTTGAGTTGCAGAAATTTAGCACTTGACTCAAAATGCCGAGAATAAATGTTTGACTGCCTGTTTGAGAATTAGGATGAGTGGTTTATGCAAAGTGGTGATCTATTCTGCAGGGTGGCTATATGAATAAAACGTTTTCCCAACATCATAATTCTGTTGCTGATAACATAAAAGTACAACTTTAAAAAAATTCAAGTGTTGGATTTCTCAAAAAAAACTAATTAGTTAAAATGTGCAAATTAAGTTGTTGCAGCTTTGCTAACAGACTTGTAAATTATTAGAGGTGAAAGCAGTTTGAAGAGCTGCGCACGCAAGTTTCTACCTGCCCTGCAATCTGGCTCCAGTTCCCTGAGATGTGCAGTGCTAGAACACACACACACACAAATGTACTACACTGTATGTCATTGTGTCTGAATCAGACACGAGTAATACCTTAAATATAAGAACATAAGAAATAGGAGCTGGACTAGGCCATTCACTCCTTTGAGCCCGCTCTGCTATTCAGTGAGATAATGGCTGAGCTTCTACTTTAACAACATTTTCCTACGCCATCCCCATAATCCTCAATGTTTTTAAGATGTCAAAATCTATCGATCTCAAGTGCTGAGCATACTCGACGATTGAGCCTCCACAGCGCTCCGGGGCAGGGAATTCCAAAGATCCACCACTCTCTTGAGTGAAGAAATTCTTCCTCTCCCCAGTCCAAAATGACCCTCCCCTTATTCTGAGACGCAGCCCCTTGTCTCTGGGCACCCCAGCCGGGGAAACATCCTTCCTGAATTTACCCTGTTGAGCCCTGTAAGAAGATTTACAGGCCCAGTCCGTTTAATCTTTCCTCATAGGATAACCCCACCACCCTATGAATTAATTCAGTGGACCTTTGTTACACTGCTTTTTTGGTAAGTATATCTTCCTTTAGGTAAGGAGATGAAAACTGCACACAATACTCCGGTCTCACTGAAGTTCTATACAATTGCAATAAGACATAGTTATTCCTAAACTCAAATCCTCCTGCAGTAAAAGCCATTGGCCACCTTAATTGCTTGCTGTACCTGCACGTTAGCTTTCAGGAACACATGAACTCCCCAAAGTCTTTCCACCATCTATAAGGCGCAAGTTATATGTATGGTGGAATGCAGCTCCAACAACACCCAAGCTCGACACCATCCAGGGCAAAGCAGCCCGATAGATTGGTACCCCTTCTACAAACATTCACTCCCTCCATCACCGATGCATAGTAGCAGCAGTGTGTACCATCTACAAGATGCACTGCAGGAACTTATCAAAGTCCCTTCGACAGCACCTTTCCGATCCCATGACTGCTACCACCTAGAAGGACGAGGGCAGCAGACACATGTAGACACCACCACCTGGTGTTCCGCCTCCAAGTACCCCTCCTCAGGGCAGCACGGTAGCATAGTTGTTAGCACAATTGCTTCACAGCTCCTGGGTCCCAAGTTTGATTCCCGCTCAGGAAGTTTGTTCCAGGCTCCAATCACCCTCTGGGTGAAATTATTTTTCCTGTCATCACTTTTACTCCTTTTCCCCATTATTTGAAGGCTGTGCCCTCTAGTTCTTGATGTATTCTTGAGAGAACATTTCCTCACTTAAATTCATTTACGGGATGTGAGTATCACTACCCAGGCGAACACATATTGTCATCACTAGTTACCCTTGAGAAGGTGGTGGTGAGCTGCCCTCTTGAACTGCTGTAGTCCCTGAGGTGCAATCACAGTGCTATTAAGGAGGGAGTTATTTATCTTGTACATAGCCTCCAGGATCTTGAACAGCTCTATCAAGTCTCTTCTTAGCCTTTTTACTAAGGAAAACAGACCCAATCTCTCTACTCTAGCTGGAATCATTCTTGCCATAAGAGTCATGAAGGTCTACAGCAAAGAAAAGGCCCTTCGGCCCATCATGCCGGCAGCAGCCAAAAACAACAACCTAACTAGTCCAATTCCATTTTCCAGCACATGGGCCCATAGCATTGTGTGCCTTGGTATCATAAGTGTACATCTAAATGCTTCTTAAATGTATTTGCCTCTGTCTCTGCCTCCACCACCCTTTCAGGCAGTCCATTTCAGACTCCCACTGCCCTCTGGGTGAAAATGTTTTTCCTCGCGTCCCCTCTAAATGACCTACCCCTGATCTTAAATCTATGCCCCCTTGTCATTGATCCCTCCACCAAGGGATCTCCTTCTATGTCCCTCATAATTTTATACATCTCAATTATGTTCTCCCAGTCACCTCTGCTCTTAGGAAAACAGCCCAGTCTATTCTCTCTCTGTTCATAACTAAAACTCTCCAGCCCAGGCAACATCCTAGTAAATCTCCTCTGCTATCCTATCCCTCCTATAATGTAAATTGGAGATCTGTGCACAATAATCTAGCTGTGGCATAGTCAATGTTTTTTACTGTCCCAGGATAACCTCCTGCTCTTAAACTCTGTGCCTCGGCTTAAAAAGCCAAGTATATCATATACCTTCTTCAGGAACTGGTGTACATGCATGTAAAGTTCCCTTTAATCCTCAGTGCTTCCCAGGGTCCTGCCATTTATCATGTTTTCCCTTGCCTTGTTTGTGCATCACCTCACATTTATCCAGATTGAATTCCATTCGCCACTGATCAGCCCCTCTGGCCAGCCTGTCTACATCCTTCTGTAATCTGAGGCTATCCTCCTCACTATTTACCACCCCACCAATTTTCGTATCATCCACAAATGTATTGATCTATCCTACCACATTCAAGTATAAATCATTGATATAAACGAGAAACAGCAAGGACCCCAACATTGAACCCTGTGGGACCCCACAGGCTTCCAGTCAGATAAACACCTCTCGACCATCATCCTCTGCTTCCTGCCGCTCAGCCAATTCTGGATCCAATTCGCCAAATGTCCTTGGATCCCATGGGTTCTTATCTTCGCTATCAGTCTCCCACGTGTATTTTTATCAAAAGCCTTGCTGAAGTCCAAGTTAACTACGGTAAATGCATTTCCCTCATCTCCACACCTGGTCATCTCTTCGAAAAATTCAATCAAGTTGGTCAGACATGACCTCGCCTTAACAAAATCACCCTGACTGTTCTAAATGAATCCCTGTCTCTCCAAATTCAGATTAAATCTGTTCTCAGAATTTCTTCCAATAGTTTCACCCACCACTGAGGTTAGACTGACAGGCCTTTAGTTTCCTGGTTTAACCCTTTCTCCCTTCTTAAATAATGATACCACATTGGCTCTCCAGTCCTCCGGCACCTCTCCTGTGGCCAGATAGGAATTGAAAATTATTGCCAGCACCCCTGCTATTTCCTCCCTTGCCTCACTCAACAGCCTGGGATACATTTCATCCGGCCCTGGATATTTATCTACTTTTAAGCATGGCGGACCACTCGCAGCCTCCTCTCCATCCATGTTAACTACAAAAATTTTGTCACAGTCCTTCTTGATTTCTATAACCATGCAGTCCCTCTCACAAGTGAACACCGACGCAAAATATTCATTTTGAACCCCAAGCACATCCTTCGGCACCGGACTCAAATTGCTACTGTGGTGCTTAAGGGGTGTTACGCTTTCCCTAGTTATCCTTTAACCCTTAATGTACTTTTAAAACAACTTAGGATTTTAATTTATTTTATCTGCCATTATGCTTTCGTGTTCCCTTTTTGCTCTCCTAATTTCCCTCTTGCACATTCAATACTCTCTGGGGTTTCTGCTGGTTTGAGCCCTCAATCTCTGACATAAGTCTCCCTTCTTTTCTTTATCCAATGCTGCATATCCCTCGATATCCAGGGTTCACTGGATTTGTTGGTCCCACCCCTTTTCCTTATTGGAACATTGGCTCTGTACCCTCCCTATTTCCTTCTGTCACACTGTTCTGTCACAGATTTACTTAAAAGTGCCTGCTCCCAGTCCATTCCAGCCAAATCATATCTGATCTTATTAAAATAGACTTTCCCCCAATTTAGAACTTTGATTTCAGGCCCACCCTTGTCTTTTTCCTTAACAACCTTGAGTGTCATGGAATTATTATGATCATTTTCTGCAAAATGCTCCCCCATTAATACATGAACCACTTGCCATGGCTTTTTCGCCAGTTAAGTCCAGGATTGCCCCCTTCTGTAGGATCTTCTACGTACTGGCTTGAAAAGTTCTTCTGGACACATTTTTAGAATTCCACTCTATCCAAACCTTTCACAGTATGGTGGGTTTCCTCCGGGTGCTCCGGTTTCCCCTCTCAGTCCAAAGATGTGCAGGTTAGGTGGATTGGCCATGCTATATCGCCCTTAGTATCCAAAATTGCCCTTAGTGTTGGGTGGGGTTACTGGGTTATGGGGATAGGGTGGAGGTGTGGACTTGGGTAGGGTGCTCTTTCAAAGAGCCGGTATAGACTCGTTGGGCCGAATGGCCTTCTTCTGAACTGTAAATTCGATGATAGTTCTATGACTACCCCAGTTTGTGTTGGGGAAGTTGAAATCCCCCACTATTCCTAACCTATTACTATTACACTTGTCTGAAATTTGCCTACATATCTGCTCTTCTATTTCTCTCAGACTGTTAGGAGGCCTATAGAACACTCTCAGCAAAGTGATTGTTCCTTTTTGGTATTTAAGTTCAATCCATATGGCTTCATTTGGAGAGCATTCTATGATGTTATTGCTCCTTCCTGGGGTAATCGAGTCCCTGATCAAAATTGCGACACCCGCTCCTCTTCTCCCTCCTTTCCTTGAAGGACAAGGGCGTGACTTTCACAATTCTTCAGTCCTCTGGCACCACCCAATGTCTAAGAAAGACTGGAAGATTGTCACTCGTGCCTCTTTGCAGTTTGCACTCCCCTCCCTCAGACCCCTTGGATGCATTTCATTTGATTCTGGCACCATATCAATTTTAGGTAAAGATAGCCTTTCTAATACCACAACCTCCTCAATTGCAAAGTACCAGTTACCTTCTTTCTCTCCTCGGCCTGAGTAGCATCTTCTTCCTTTGTAAAGGCAGATGCAAAGTACTGTTTCATACCTCCACTATTTCTCCCACCTCCATTTGCAAATCACCTTTTTCATTCCTAATCGGCCTTCTGCGATGTTATTTCTCCTTCCTGCTGTAATTGATTCACTTGTCAAAATTGTGACACCGCCTCCTCATTCTTTTGCCACCTTTTTATCATTTACACTCTTATGGAAGAACTTTTATGTTAGCTGCCAGTCTCTATTCATGCTCCCGTCTAGAAGATAGTTCATTGTTCAGCTACTCTCTTTTCTGCCGACATTTGATTCCAACTCCCTCAACGCAGATGTATTCTCATCCCTCTTGTCTCTTTGCATTATTCCTAGCCCATCCTGAATTTGGATTTTTGAAATTTGCGATTATACTTACTCTATAATTCTTGCACCTTTCTGCAATTCCTTTGCTAATTTGTTTCTCTACATCCCTTCCACTAGTTAGTGATCTATATACTACACTGATCAATGCTTTTGAAATCTGTAATTTAATATCCTTTTTTGGTATATTGTAGTTGCTGTTAGCACTATTTGTTCACACTGTTGCCTCACAGTGCCAGAGACCCAGGTTCAATTCCGGCCTTGGGTGACTGTCTGTGTGGAGTTTGCACTTTCTCTGCTTGTCTGCGTGAGTTTCCTCCGGGTGCTCCGGTTTCCTCCCACAGTCTAAAGAAGTGCAGGTTAGGTGGATTCGTCATGTCAAATTGACCCTTAGTTTCCAAAGATGTAATCTGGTATTTTGGGGTAAGGGAATAGGCCTCGGTAGTGTCCTCTTTCAGAGGGTCAGTGTGGACTTGATGGGCCAAATGGCCTCCTGCATTGTAGGGATTCCGTGATTCTATGGTAATCAATCTGCAAAGCATGTTTTCAATCAGACATCAACTTGGGTGTCACAACCAGAGTGGCTAAGTAAATTCAGAGCTGATCTGCCTTACAATAAACTCCTGATAGTTTATTTTGTCTTAATGCGTTCAGAACCGATTTTAAAACTTAAAGGTGGTTTGTAGGTTGACATTTCTGTCTGATTTTTTATGAACACGCCAATATTTTATCGAATTCTGTGGATGTTGGAAATTTGAAATAACAGGAAATACTCAGCAGGCCAGGCATCGTCTGTGGAGAGATGAACAGAGTTAGCAATTGAGGTCGATGATACATAGAGTCCTGAAGGAAGGTCATCATTCTGAAACGTTAACTCTGTTTCTTGCTCCCCAGTTGTTATCTGACCTGCTGGAAATTTCTGGCACCTTCTGTCAATATTTTATTTCAGTTTCCACCCACAACCCTCTGTGAAGAAATCAATTTGTACGCTGTTTGTACTCGTTAGAAAAACTGGTGGAAAATCTGTTTGATGTACTGAATTCCGTTTTGGGTACTTAGGTCAGTTACTTAAAAGACATGTATTAATTGAAATGCAAATGCAATTCAGTGGGAATGTTTGGAAGGACACACTGGTATGCAGCTTAGGTAGATTGGCCACACTAAATTGCCCCTTAGTGTCCAAAGATGTGTAGGTTAGATGGAATTACAGTGATAGATGGGGGAGTAGGCCTAAGTAGGGTGATATTTCAGAGGGACCAGTCAAATCACTGTTGGGGAGGTTTTAAACTAATGTGGCAGGGGGATGGGAACCAGATTAGCAAGTTAGAGGTCAGTAAAGAGGCAGCAACTAAAGCCAGTAAGGTACTAGATAATAAACTTATTGCGACTAAGGGGAAGAGTAGACAGGGAAGAGATGATGAACGCAGAGGGACAGGTGGTCTGAGGTGCATTTGTTTTAATGCGAGAAGTGTAGCAGGTATGGCAGATGAATTTAGGACTTGGATTAATACCTGGGAATATGATGTTATTGGTATTACTGAGACTTGGTTGAGGGAAGGGCAAGATTGGCAACTAAATATTCCAGGGTATAGATGCTTCAGGAGGGATAGAGAGGGAGGTAAAAGGGTTGGAGGAGTTGCATTACTGGTCAGAGATGATATCACACTTGTGATTAAAGAGGGCGTTACAGAGGATTCGAGCACTAAGGCAATATGGGTACAGCTAAGAAATGGGAAGGGTGCAGTAGCATTGTTGGGACTTTACTACAGGTCTCCCAAAAGCGAGCATGAAGTAGAGATACAAAATATGTAGCCAGATTATAGAAAAATGTCGGAGCGATAGGGTGGTCGTGATGGGAGATTTTGCTTTACCACTCATGGGCTGATTTAGCACACTGGGCTAAATCGCTGGATTTTAAAGCAGACCAAGGCAGGCCAGCAGCACGGTTCAATTCCCGTACCAGCCTCCCTGAACACGCGCCGGAATGTGGCGACTAGGGGCTTTTCACAGTAACTTCATTTGGAGCCTACTCTGGCAATAAGTGATTTTCATTTCATTTTTTCATTTCATTTGTAAGGAGCATCCAGGAGAGTTTTTTTTAAGAGCAGTATGTAAATAGTCCAACTCGGGAAGGGGCCATACTGGACCCGGTATTGGGTAATGATCCCGGCCAGGTGATTGAAGTTTCAGTCGGTGTTACTTTGGGAATAGCGATCACAATTCCGTAAGTTTTAGAATACTCATGGACAAAGACAAGAGTGGTCCTAAAGGAAGAGTGCTAAATTGGGGAAAGACCAAGTATAACAAAATTCGGCAGGAGTTAGGAAATGTGGATTGGGAGGAGCTGTTTAAGGGTAAATCCACATTTGAAATGTGGGAGTCATTTAAGGAAAGGTTGATTAGAGTGCAGGGCAGACATGTCCCTGTGAAGATGCGGGATAGAAATGGCAAGATTAGGGAACCATGGATGACGGGTAGAATTGTGAGACTAGCTAAGATGAAAAAGGAAGCCTACATAAGATCTATGCGACTTAAAACTGATGACGCTTCGGAGGAATATCGGGAAAGTAGGACAAATCTCAAACGCGCAATAAAGAGGGCTAAAAGGGGTCATGAAATATCTTTGGCTAACAGGGCTAAGGAAAATCCCAAAGCCTTTTATTCGTATATAAGGAGCAAGAGGGTAACTAGAGAAAGGATTGGCCCACTCAAAGACAAAAGAGGGAATTTATGCGGGAGTCAGAGGAAATGGGTGAGATTCTTGATGAGTACTTTGCATCGGTATTCACCAAGGAGAGGGACATGACTGATGTTGAGGTTAGGGATGGATGTTTAAATACTCTAGGTCAAGTCGGCATAAGGAAGGGGGAAGTTTGGGGTATTTTAAAAGTCCTCGGGTCCGGATGGGATCTATCCCAGGTTTGAGGGAAGCGAGGGATGAAATAGCTGGGGCCTTACCAGATATCTTTGCAGCATCCTTGAGCACAGGTGAGGCCCCGGAGGACTAGAGATTTGTTAATGTTGTCCCTTTGTTTCAGAAGAGTAGCAGGGATAATCCAGGGAATTATAGACCTGTGAGCTTGACGTCAGTGGTAGGCACACTGTTGGAGAAGATACTGAGGGATAGGATCTATTCACATTTGGAAGAAAATAGGCTTATCAGTGATAGTCAGCAGAATGGTTTTGTGCAGGGAAGGTCATGTCTTACAAAGCTAATGGAATTCTTTGAGGAAGTGACAAAGTTAATTGATGAGGGAAGGGCTGTAGATGTCATATACATAGTCTTCAGTAAAGTATTTGATAAAGTTTCCCATGGCAGGTTGATGGAAAAAGTGAAGTTTCATGGGGTTCAGGGTGTACTAGCGAGGTGGATAAAGAACTGGCTGGGCAACAGGAGACAGAGAGTAGTGGTGGAAGGGAGTGTCTCAAAATGGAGAAAGGTGACTAGTGGTGTTCCACAGGGATCCGTGCTCGGACCACTGTTGTTTGTGATATATATATATAAATGATCTGGACAAAGGTATAGGTGGTCTGATTACCAAGTTTGCAGATGATACTAAGATTGGTGGAGTTGCAGATAGCGAGGGGCACTGTCAGAGAATACAGCAAAATATAGATAGATTGGAGAGTTGGGCAGAGAAAAGGCAGATGGATTTCAATCCAGGCAAATGCGAGGTGATGCATTTTGGAAGATCCAATTCAAGAGCGGACTATGTGGTCAATGGAAGAGTCCTGGGGAAAATTGATGTACAGAGAGATCTGGGAGTTCAGGTCCATTGTACCCTGAAGGTGGCAACGCAGGTCGATAGAGTGGTCAAGAAGGCATACAACATGCTTGCCTTCATCGGATGGGGTATTGAGTACAAGAGTCGGCAGGTCATGTTACAGTTGTATCGGACATTGGTGAGGTCACATTTGGAATACTGCATGCAGTACTGGTCGCCACATTACCAGAAGGATGTGGATGCTTTAGGGAGGGTGTAGAGGAGGTTCACCAGGATGTTGCCTGGTATGGAAGGTGCTAGCTATGAAGAAAGGTCGAGTAGATTAGGATTGTTTTCATTGGAAAGACGGAGGTTGAGGGGGGACCTGATTGAGGTCTACAAAATTATGAGAGGAATGGACAGGGTGGATAGCAACAATCTTTTTTCAAGAGTGGGGATGTCAATTACAAGGGATTATGATTTCAAGGGGAGAGGGGGAAAGTTTAAGGGAGATGTGCGTGGAAGGTTTTTTACGCAGAGGGTGGTGGGTGCCTGGAACGCTTTGCCAGCGGAGGTGGTAGAGGCGGGCACGATAGCATCATTTAAGATGCAGCTAGACAGATATATGAACGGGCGGGGAACAGAGGGAAGTAGATCCTTGGAAAATAGGCGACAGGTTTAGATAAAGGATCTGGATCGGCGCAGGCTGGGAGGGCCGAAGGGCCTGTTCCTGTGCTGTAATTTTCTTTGTTCTTTTGTTCAGATCAGCACTATAACTCTAAAATTTCAACCAGGAACACTGTTCAATGAGAGGATCTATCCTCGGTGTGATGCATGTTCCTGCCTGTAACCATTTGTTCCAGCAACATGGGGGGGGGGGGGGGGATTTTCTGGCCCTTCCCGCTGGCGGGACCTTCCAGTTCCACCGAAGACGATCCCCACCACGGGTTTCCTGGCAGCTTGTCGGGCGAGCCGTGCAAATAGACATTGACTTCGGCAGGACTGGAAGATCCCACCAATAGTAAGCTGCCTCCACCCTGGGAAAACTCGGCACAGAGAGGCTGGAAAATTACAACCTTGTAGCTGAGGATGAGAAAGGGGCCAAGAACCAATCTGTGCAGGGCTCTGGAAGTTAACAATGTCAGGAGCAGAAAGAGAAGCGACTGAAGGAGGTATTGTTTGGCAGTCAGGTAATAGCAAAGACAATTCTATTGAGCTGGACAGCGCAGGAAAGGCATTTGCTGAGAATGAAGTGATCAACCATGTCAAGGGCTGCAGAGAGAATGAGGAAGGTAATGCACCATGGTCGCCGGAATCGTGTGACGTTTAAAACCAGCGATTGACCCTCAACTGTTAAATGATGCTGCTTGTACCTTGTCCCTGATTTGTCGAGGATCAGTGCTTGCAAAGCAGGGGGCAAGAACAGCTGAAAATAAAATCAGAAGCTCTCAAACTTTGGATTGAAAATTTCTAAAGAGCAATTCTTTATACTTCAAGTCCAGTATATAGGAGCAATCCAACTTCTGACCTTTGTCGACTGAATCAATGACTGGAACAATGGTTTCCAAAGGGATGGGAAGAGCTGGCTTTGAAAGTTGTCATCTTCATTTATAGTGGGGAGAGTGTCATTCAGTTTGAAGATAACATCCGTCTTTCATGACGTTTAACCATAGTATTGTTTTGTGGAAGAAGTATCGCAGTTAATTAATCATGTTAAACCTTAAAGTTGCAGCGACCAACCATAGTAATGCCGGTTTAAACATCTGCTCCTGACAGTTTTCAAAACTCAGAGCCTGGCATTTCACATTTACCTCTCATGCCCTCTAGCTCTTTGTTGCCTTTGAAAGGTGCTTGGAAACACGGGCCTGGAATTCCGGCCTCCCCACTGACTTTCGGCTGGACAGGAAGTGCGCGGGGCCAGAAAATCGAAGCCATAATTTCTTTATAAGTGAGGGCATGTAAAAATATGACCTTAGATAATGAGCATAAAGCATTTTTTTTGTGTGGTGTTTGGAAGGGGGGGGGGGGGGGGGGGGGGAGTGGTGGCAGGGAAAGGGTGCGGAACGGAATTGATGTTTCTTTATATAAAAGATCTTCAAGATTATGTTGGCAAGGCTGTAATGGCGGCAATGTGACATATCACTGGAGTTGACTTGTTGCGCTAAAGGGCATTTCCTTGCTCTGCAAATGATCTGAGAACAAAACAGAATGTACACCTGAAAGGGATGATTACTGCCAATTGGTGGAGCCCATTTTGTAGCAATATGAAGCTTGTGCTTGTGTTCTGTTGACATTACTCATTGCATGGGCACCGATAGAGACCAGTTTACTGTCTGGCCCAACAGTGATGAGCTCAAATTAAAGGTATTTGGGTCATTGATTCAACTGTGCAATCAGTAGTTGCTCTCCTGGCGGACTGCAAGATCGTATGGATGTTCTAGAATTCCATGCTATCATCATGTTCATTGGGGATGGAACGTATTTTTGGCATAATCCCAGTAAGCTGAGGATTTTACATCGAGGCCATTAATTTACCGTCACTTGCTGAGTTGTTTCAGCCTGTGAACCTCGGCGCTGTCAATCAGCAAAGGCAGATGCCCACCACAGACTGCAATAAAGCAGAATGAGGACTATAATTTAGTGCTTCCCGGAGAGCAAATAACTATTGGCAGAATAGAAGCCGATGCACTGGGGAATTAAATGGTAAGAAGTGGGTTTTTTGACTGACAGCTGGACGTATAATACAGATTTTATTTGCGTTTTAAGTCTTGGAATGGCGCTAAAAGATTGGTCGATGTTTATTTGAGCAGCAGACCATTCAGTACACCTGTGGAGTTGCTGGATAATGGATGGTCAATTTTATAAGCCTTTTTGCAATATCAGGAGGTGGGTTTTATCATGAGGCGGGTGGGGGGGGGGGTTACCTATCTGAATTATCAATTCATATCAACATCAGCAAACGTTAATTGAAATATAATGATTAAGTCACAGAAGGGAACTTAGAATTTCTGGTTTTGGCAATGTTTCATTGATTTGGCAATTAATGTTCTGAAACATTGATTTATCATAGAAAGTTGATCAAATAGAAAGAATAACTTAGAATCATAGAATTTACATTGCGGAAGGAGGCCATTTGGCCCATCGGGTCTGCTCCGGCCCATGGAAAGAGCACCCTACCCAAGCCCACACCTCCACCCTATCCTCGTAACACAGTAACCCCACCCAACCTTTTTTGGACACGAAGGGCAATTTATCATGGCCAATCCACCTAACGCACATCTTTGGACTGTGGGAGGAAACCGGAGCACCTGGAGGAAACCCACGCAGACACGGGGAGAACATGCAGACTCTGCACACACACTGACCTAAGCCGGGAATCGAACCTGGGACCCTGGAGCTGTGAAGCAACTGTGTTAACCGCTGTGCTACCGTGCCGCCCCTTGATGAATAGAAAGCAGTTTCTCTTCAGTGCACAGGGTTTTCTTTTCCATTTCGAGCTGGAAACAAACATTGAACATGGTTCTCTGTGCGTACAGCTCATTTAAAAAACCCTGTCAGTCAAACAATTCAGTTTTAACCCATGTCTGTAAACATCTTTCTTTTATCAGTCACTAGTTGCCTTGCTGGGGTGAGGGGGAAAACAATTTACATTTCACGCCAAGTTCTGATGGCCAATTTATGTCGGGCTGTAAAACCATAGATGTTTGCAACGTTTCAGTAAATCGTATTTGTGATCGCATTTTGTACGCGCAATCCAAAACTATTCCCATTGGACAACTCTGCCCATGGCCCTGTGTCATGGTCTGCATCAAGTGTGTAAACATGCTTCAAATATTTAATCCATTGTAGAGGTTTTGAGTAGTAGAACCTTATTTCTAAAGTGAACTGTTATTTAGTCTACGAAAATTAGTTGCAAATGCGGCCTAAAGCTGGTCGCAAGAGGGGATGTTCATGTGATCGGCCTGGACTTCGAGATAAAATGATGGATTTGAGATACTTTGCAAGCCCAGTCTCAAAGTCAGAAGAAGTCTTTAACCTGGTGGAGCATGGTGGGAATTTTGAGTTTTTATTCCATAGCTTTCAAACGTGGTGTTAAATACCTAAAAAGACTTTGCAATAGTTCAGAGTATGCACTTAAAAACTGGTTTAGCAAGTTCCTCTAATAGCTCAGTAGATAAATAAGCTTATGTACTAAGCCGTGCTGACCAGGGAAAACTCAAATTCTAAACATTGCTGTGTTTTATTTTAATCAGAGTTGGAGTGGATACATTACAAATAGCCTCACCATCACTGGATTAAGGAGGAGAAATATTGACAGTGCCTGCTGTGATATAGCTCATTGGGCACTTGTGGAATTGTACGCATGCATACACTGACTAGGTTGGGCATGGGTCAGTTGGCTGGTTCAGCGCACAAAATCGCATCTGTTACAGGAGAATATATTTAATCTGCCGTGGCTCTAAATGTTAGATGGGACAGGCATCCATGGCTCAGATCATAGATCTGACTGTTGGATGGAGAACTAAAATCCTTCCCCAATGAGGTTGCCAGCAGTTATACTGTTCGGCCACTTTGATATTCCCCTCTGTGGATTCTACAGTCTACCTCTCTCAAATTCCATGCCATTAGGAGTTATCATTTGTGTAGCCCACTGATATATGGCAAACAATGTATCTGATATGACCATTTGCCCCTCAATACCTCTAGACACCGGCTAATCTTGTTACTGGGCAAATTGCATCTCATTATTCCTCTAGATGCCTGCTAGTCTTGTTACTTGTCTGTTATTTTATTTCATTTTCCAATTTACTGTTAGTCTCGTTAACTTCCCGCATTTCTAACAATATTTGGTGACCCCTCCACCTTGTGAGGCAGAGATTGATAAAAGGGAACCTTAATATCCCTTCAGCGCCAGGGGTGCACTCCTGCTCCTCTTGGCTCTCAAGGAATGTCTGAAGTATTTAATCAGTCCAAAGACGTGCAGGTTAGGTGGATTGGCCATGATAAATTGCCCTTAGAAACCAAAAAGGTTAGGAGGGGTTATTGGGTTACAGGGATAGGGTGGAAGTGAGGACTTAAGTGGATCAGTGCAGACTTGATGAGCCGAATGGCCTCCTTCTGCACTATATGTTCTATGTTCTAAGGAGTGATATAAAAGTTACCAACCTTCCAAAGCTGGCAGCTCCCATTACCATTTGTTTGAGTTTCCTGAGGCCTGGGAAGACTCGTCAGCAGCCGTTAAATTTTGATCAGGCTCTGAATTACGCTGTGGGAATTTGATTTAATGTTGTTAATTAAGTTTTCCTGACTTTCCACGAGGGGACACTAATATGGCAAATACTCACCACCATAAAAATAATAGTGGGTGCAAGCCTGTTGTGTTGCTGGATCACATTTTGCATTTCTTGTGTTTGACCACCCCAACACCACGCTCCTCTCCCCCAACGCATTGGAAGGACGTTAATCATAGAATCCCTAAAGTGCAGAAGGAGGCCATTTGGCGCATCGGGTCTTCACTGGCCTCCTGAAAAAGCACCCTACCTCGGCCCATTCCCTACCTTATCATGAATAACCTCAGTTGGTACGGGGATTGAGCTTGCACTGCTCACTTCGCTCTGCATCATGAACCATGCTCTGTCACCTCGAAAACGGAGTCAGTGCGACGGACGGCGTGCGTACTTTAATCACCGTTTGCATATCATTAGTGGGCCCACCCGTGATTCTCCCCTTCCGATGAGCCGAGTTCCCGATAGCGCAGTCCACGTGTGCTCTGAAACACGTGAAAACTAATCAAGTTACATTTTAAAATACACAAATGTATTTGTGTTTCTCTCCTGATCCCCCCCTCCCCAACCATTAGAGTGCAGCGAGCAAGTCACATGGCCAGTAAACTCCTCGTGTGTGTGTGTAAAAACATACACATTTTGCAGAGAGTTCAAACTGAGATGCTGATGAACTGAAGCCACTGCGCCTTGCTTTTTCTCTATCTTTCCTGGCAAACTTCGAGCACTGTTTGCTGATCAAGACCAATCAAATGCATATCTACAGCTAACAGAAACTTTTTAAAATCAGAAATTCTGCTCAACACCATTGTCTCCAGAGCAGCAACCAAATTAAGCAGCCATAACTTTAATTTGAAACATCAGGGCTGCCGAAGGAGTATCTGACCAGCAGAGTTACTGACTGTGTAGTCCTTTTACCTATGGGCTCTAATTTGATCACTCTGTAATCCATTTGCGTGGACTCTCTGGATATGTGTGCATATGAAAGTTGTTACCCAGATTGGTTACTTTACCCAGATTGGACTAAGCACAATAAAACTAACTCAATGCCTGGTTCTTTTGTGGTCACCGCACAAACAGTTAAACACTTGCAGAATTGGCAAGTACATCATTTTAAGTTAAGAACCCTGTTACGATCAAACAAGGAGTGCGAAAAGATGGGGACACTTTCTCCTCACCAGGTCATAACGTTTGTTCAATTCAGGCTAGGATTCTGGGTATTCAATCAGCCCTATAATTCAATCCAAATTATATGATGTTTTTATGACTCAACACATCCACTTGGCAGAATAGTGTAAGTTACCTGACTCTTGAGATCATAGTTTTCCAGAACATCCTTTGTGCCCATGGCTAATTATACTGGTGCCAATCTCCTGAATTTGCAGTCCAGTTGATGCTTGCAAAGAAAAGACTATCAGTGTCTATTCAGATTAAATACTTTCTCACCATTTCTTTATAGGCCTATCAAATGAATTTCCAGCTGTAATCTGTATTAGATTGCAGCGATGTCAGTTGTGTAGCAAGTTACATGGCAGTGACAAAATATACAATTGGACCAAATTCAATCAGCATGATCCATAAGACATAGGAGCAGAATTAGGCCACTCTGCCCATTGAGTTTGCTCTGCCATTCAATCATGGCTGATATTTTCTCATCCCCATTCTCCTGCCTTCTCCCCAAAACCCCTGATCCCCTTATTAATCATGAACCTATCTATCTCTGTCTCAAAGACACTCAGTGAATTGGCCTCCACAGCCTTCTGCTCCAAAGAGTTCCACAGATTCACCACCGTCTGGCTGAAGAAATTCCTCATCTCTGTTTTAAAGGATCGTCACTTTAGTCTGAGATGGTGTCCTCTGGTTCTAGTTTTTCCTACAAGTGGAAACATCCTCTCCATGTCCACTCTATCCAGGCCTCGCAGTATCTTGTAAGTTTCAATAAGATCCCCTCTCATCCGTCTGAACTCCATACTTCACATCACCATGTGCTCGCTTTCTCCCCCCACGCTGAATGCTGGAAGATATTCGCTACCTGCGATTAGGTGCACTAGGGCAGTGTCAAAAGCTTTTTTGGTTGATAGATGATCATGAAAATCACATTTTGTGGGATAAATTCATTATTTATCGCAGTGGCTCCTGCACAGTAACTGTGGAATATGCAAGTCTGCACTTCTCAAATCCCATGAAAATTGTAGCGGTATTGTTTTTGTCAGCAGAATGTACATCAACAAAGATTGGGCCAGGCGTGCATTTTGTTGCCTTGACATTAGCGGCGACTTGCGGAACTCTCAACCCGGACAATCACCACTTCAAATTACAAGTAAAGAGAAACACTCGTTGGGTGAAGCTATTGGACAAACATGACAAAATGTTGATTTTGTTATTATATCAAAATCATTTAGAGTGCGAGTGGGGTATTGGAAGGGGCACCAGTAGTGTTGGTAAATGTGTATGCCCCAAATTGAGATGATGTGGGTTTTATGAGGGGGTTGCTGGCAGCAATTCCGGATTTGGCCACGTACCAGTTGATCATGGGAGGAGAGTTTAACTGTGTCCTGGAGCCGAGGGTGAATAGATCGAGTCCCAGGTTGACGGGCAGGGTACGAATGGCAACGGAACTGGGGGGGTTTATGGAGGGGATGGGTATGGTGGATCCGTAGTGCATTCAGAACCCAGGGACAAAGGAGTATGCCTTCTTTTCACACGTCTAGAAGGCGTAGAACATAGAAAAATACAGCACAGAACAGGCCCTTCAGCCCACGATGTTGTGCCGAACTTTTGTCCTAGATTAAGAACAAATTAATCTACACCCCATCATTCTACAGTAATCCATGTACCTATCCAATAGCCGCTTGTAGGTCCCTAATGTTTCCGACTCAACTACTTCCACAGACAGTGCGTTCCATGCCCCCACTACTCTCTGGGTAAAGAACCTACCTCTGACATCCCCCCTATATCTTCCACCATTCACCTTAAATTTATGTCCTCTTGTAATGGTTTGTTCCACCCGGGGAAAAAGTCTCTGACTGTCTACTCTATCCCCCTGATCATCTTATAAACCTCTATCAAGTCGCCCCACATCCTTCTCCGTTCTAAAGAGAAAAGGCAGAGCACCCTCAACCTTTCATCATAAGACCTACTCTCCATTCCAGGCAACATCCTGGTAAATCTCCTTTGCACTTTTTCCAAAGCTTCCACATCCTTCCTAAAATGAGGCGACCAGAACTGCACACAGTACTCCAAATATGGCGTTTCCAAGGTTTTGTACAGCTGCATCATCACCTTACGGCTCTTAAATTCAATCCCTCTGCTAATCAGTGCATGAACACCATAGGCCTTCTTCACAGCTCTATCCACTTGAGTGGCAACTTTCAAAGATCTATGAACATAGACCCCAAGATCTCTCTGCTCCTCCACATTGCCAAGAAGCCTACCATTAACCCTGTATTCCGCATTCATATTTGTCCTTCCAAAATGGACAACCTCACACTTTTCAGGGTTAAACTCCATCTGCCACTTCTCAGCGCAGCTCTGCATCCTATCTATGTCTCTTTGCAGCTGACAACAGTCCTCCTCACTAACCGCAACTCCACCAATCTTCGTATTTTCTGCAAATTTACTGACCCACCCTTCAACTCCCTCATCCAAGTCATTAATGAAAATCACAAACTGATCCCTGCAGTACGCCACTGGTAACTGGGCTCCAGGCTGAATATTTGCCATCCACCACCACTCTCTGACTTCTATCGGTTAGCCAGTTCGTTATCCAACTGACCAAATTTCCCACTATCCGATGCCTCCTTACTTTCTGCATAAGCCTACCATGGGGAACCTGATCAAATGCCTTACTAAAATCCATGTACACCACATCCACTGCTTTACCTTCATTCACATGCTTGGTCACCTCCTCAAAGAATTCAGTAAGACTTGTGAGGCAAGACTTACCCCTCACAAATCTGTGCTGACTATCCCTAATCAAGCAGTCTCTTTCCAGATGCTCAGAAATCCTATCCCTCAGTACCCTTTCCATTACTTTGCCTACCACCGAAGTAAGACTAACTGGCCTGTAATTCCCAGGGTTATCCCTATTCCCTATTTTGAACAGGGGCACGACATTTGCCACTCTCCAATCCCCTGGTACCATCCCTGTTGACAGTGAGGACGAAAAGATCATTGCCAACGGCTCTGCAATTTCATCTCTTGCTTCCCATAGAATCCTTGGATATTCGAGGATTAACTACTTTGTAGTGAGTCGGGAGATTTTGGTTGGGGTGGAGGGGGCAGAGTATGGGGATAGTTATCTCGCACCCCACTGGCTGGATATTCGGTTCAGTACGGGACGAGAGCAGAGGCTGGGGTGGAGGTTTGACTCGGGGTTGTTGGCGGGTGGAGGTTTTTGTAATAAGGTGCAGTTGGCGATTAGGGATTATGTGGAGTTCAATCAGAATGGGGAGGTGTCGGCGGGCATTTTTTGGGAAGCATTGAAGGCAGTGGTCTGGGGAGAAATTATCTCATTTACTGTTCGTGCGAATAAGGAAAGGAGGACGGAACATGACCGTCTAGTGAGCGAGATAGTGGAGGTGGACAGGGAATATTCGGGGGTGCCCACCGTGGAGGGATTGGCGAGGAGGAAAAAGTTGCAGGGGCAGTTTGACAGGCTGACAAGGGGGAGGGCGATAGGGCAACTGCGTAGGGCAAGAGGGGTGCAATACGAGTATGGGAGGAAGGCGAGCCGCATGCTGGTGCACCAGCTGCAGAGGCAGGCTCCATCCAGGGAAATATTGAAGATCCGGACGGGGGCTGGGGATGTGGTGTCAGAGCCAGGGACGATAAATGAGGCATTTAGAGAGTATTGCCAGGGACTTTATGAGGCAGATCCAGGAGGAGAGGAGGGGGACATGGGGTGGTTTCTGGACGAGCTGGAATTTCCCCAGGTGGAGGAAGCAAAGAGGCAGGCGTTGGAGGAGCCCCTGGGGCTGAGGGACGTGCTGGATAGTATCAGGGGTATGAAGTTGGGGAAGGCCCCTTGGCTGGATGGGTACCCGACAGAATTGTATGAAGAATTTGCGCCGGATCTGGCACCACATCTGTTGGGGACGTTTAATGAAGCACTGGAGAAGGGGGAGTTGCCAGAGACGATGAAGCAGGCAGTAATCACACTAATCCCAAATAAAGGGAAGGATCTGCTGGAATGTGGGTCGTATAGACCCATATCACTATTGAACACGGATGTGAAAGTATTGGCTAAGTTGTTGGCGGGGAGGATGGAGGATTGTGTCCTGGGGGTGGTTACAGAAGATCAAACAGACTTCATAAAGGGGAAAAAGCTCGCGAGTAATATAAGACGTTTTTTGAATGTGGTGGTGAATCCGTCGGGGCTCTGGTACAGGAAGTGGTGGTGTCCATGGATGTGGAGAAGGCATTTGATTGGGTGGAGTGGCGGAACTTGTTTGAAGTTTTGGGAAGGTTTGGGTTTGGGCTGAGATTTGTGGCATGGGTGCGGTTGCTGTATGTGGCGCCAAGAGCGAGGGTGAGGACGAATGATATGAGCTCACTAAGCTTTGACTTACACAGCGGTATGAGGCAGGGGTGCGAGGCAGGGGTGCCCGCTGTCGCTGCTGCTGTTTGCGATGGCTGTAGAGCCACTGGCAATGGCTCTCAGGGGGTCGGCAGTGTGGCAAGGGATAATGAGGGGACAGAGGGAGCATCGGGTGTCGCTCTATGCCGATGACCTCTTGCTATATGTTTCGGATCCGTTGGAGAGTATGGAATGGATTATGGGCCTGTTGGGGAGGTTTGGAGGATTCTCGGGATACAAGCTGAATGTAGGGAAAAGCGAGGTATTCCCGGTGAATGAGCTGGCACAGCAGGCTAATTTAGGGGGGATGTCATTTGCGGGAGCGAGGGATAGGTTTAGGTACTTGGGGATTCAGGTAGCGAGGGAATGGACAGGGCTCCATAAGTAGAACTTAATGAAGATGGTGGAGGAGGCCAGGGAGGATCTTAAGAGGTGGGATACACTGCACTTAACGTAGGCGGGGAGGGTCCAAGTAGTGAAAATGAAAATGTTTATCTTTCAGGCTCTCCTGATCTTTGTACCAAAGGCCTTTTTTTGGAAAGTGGACACAATCATCTCTGACTTTGTATGGGTGGGGAAGGTGCCATGGATGGGGAGGCCCCTGCTACGGAGGCAGAGGCAGCAGGGGGGGGGGGGTTGGACAAGGTGCGGCGGTGGTGGGAAGGAGAAGGGGTAGAATGGGCTAGGATGGAGGAGGAATCTTGTAAGGGGTCTAGTTTGAGGGCTATGGTGACGGCAGCATTGCCAATGGCTCCGAGTAGGTATTCAGGGAGTCCAGTGGTGCAGTCGACGGTCAAGATATGAAATCAGCTGAGGAGGCATTTTAGGGTGGTAGAGATGTCGGTGCTAACGCCGCTGTGTGAGAATCATGGGTTTGAGCCGGGGGGGGATGGAGAGTATATACAGGAGGTGGAGGGAAGTGGGGCTGGTCAAGGTGAGGAATTTATATTTGGAGGAAGGGTTCGCCAGTCTGGAGGAGCTAAGGGAGAGGACAGAGCTGCCAAGGGGTAGTAAGTTCAGGTATCTGCCGGTTAGGGATTTTGCACGAAAGGTCTGGAAGGGGTTTCCTAGATTGCCGGGATACACCCTGCTGGAGTGACTGCTGCATCCGGATGTGGAAGGGGAGGGAAGAATTGGGGATATATATAAGTGGCTGGGGGAGCAGGGAGGCGAGCGGGTGGTGAAGATCAAGGAGAAATGGGAAGCGGAGTTGGGAATGGAGATCAATTGGGGAATATGGAGTGAAGCACTGTGAAGGGTAAACGGGACCTCCTCTTGTGCAAGGATGAGCCTGATACAGTTCAAGGTGGTGTGCAGGATGCAAATGACTCGGGCGAGAATGAGTGAGTTCTTTCAGGGGGTAGCAGATGAGTGTAAGAGGTGTGGGCGGGGGCCAGCGAATCATGCGCACATGTTTTGGGGTTGTGAAAAATTGGGAAGATTCTGGGCGGGAGTGTTTGTGGTCTTAGCCAGGATAGTGGAGGAGGAGGTAGAACCGGACCCTTCGGTGGCGATATTTGGGGTTTCAGAGAAGGCGGAGCTCATGGAGAGGAGGAAGGCCAATGCCTTGGCCTTCGCCTTTCTGACTGCACGGCGACGAATTTTGCTGGAGTGTCGGTCGGCATCGCCACTGGGGGTTGCAGCATGGTTGGGTGACCTGTATGACTTTCTGTGGTTAGAGAAGATAAAGTATGAGTTAAGGGGCTCAGCAGAGGAATTTGAGAAAAGGTGGGGGATGTTTGTGACCATGTTTGAGGAGCTGTTTGTCGCAGGGGGATGGGAGGTGGGTGATGGGGAGGGTGATGAGGAGAAAAATCTATACAAACTGTATAGTTGATTGTTGGGATGAATGTTTCCCGGGGTGTTTATTTGCTGTAACCTACTTTGATACAAGTTTGAATAAAATGCGTTTAAAAAAAATCTTTAGGTTTTTTTTATTTGAAAAGTAGATGCATACTAATGTGGCCCATAGAAATAAAGGGCTAGACATTGATTCTCAACCAAGTGCACTTAATGACTGCATCAATGACTTCAAATTATTCAAATGCCTCAAATGCATTAGCAACAAGCACACTCACTGCATGCATGCTTGAATTCCCTGACAGCACATTGTTGCCATTTATAGCAAAGATGCAAGATAAATTATGTTTCATTGGCAACAGCAGCTTACAACAAAACCAGAATATGAAAGGTTCACGGCTGCTTATATATAGCGTGACTCATTCTATGGCCTTGAATTGCAAAACTGATTTTGAGACTTTTAATTTAAACTTTTGCAATGTTCAAAACATCATCTAAAATAATAATTTTGTTGCCTCTTTTTGACTCTTCTAGTGTTTGAGATTCTTTATTGTAGCTAAATATACTTCTATACAAAATTTTCCAGGACCCAAAAAACAACAAATTCAGCATATTTATTTGCATTATTCCCTGAACAAAAATGAGAAGTTGTTTCTTTTACGATGCTGCAACATAATTTATTAGTTAAAGCGGCCCTCTTGATTGCTACCCCTTCCACAAACATTCAATGTTTCGTCTGGGTGAGTGGGTCAAAATCCTGGAACTCCCTCCTTAACAGCACTGAGGTGTACCTACACCTCAGGGACTGCAGCGGTTCAAGAAGGCAGCTCATCAACATCTCGAGGGCAACTAGGGATGTGCAATGAATGTTGGCCTAGCCAGCAATGTCCACAGCCTGGGCGTTTATAAAATTAATAAAAGTATAATTCTGGAGTATTTGCTATTAGTGATCTTTATCTTATTAGAGGAAGTAGATTGGGCTGTCCATGAGCTACTCCATGAGCTGTCTTTAACAAAGATGAAACTTCATGCCTCCCTGAAATTATCTTAACTGGAGGCTTGATTGTTGACCTTCAATTTAATTTATGTAGCTAGCACTACTTGAATAACAAATGTACAAAGTTAGGTGAATGTCACTAAATTCAGCCTGCAAATCATCAGACACAAGCCGATTTAAAACACTCAAACCATCTCCTGAAAGAGATAACAAACCAAGTAAGGCAGGAAAATAGGCAATCAATAGTAATCCATTTGCCAGGCGAAAACTGTTCTCTCTACTAGCAGGTTTGTTAATCATGAGTCCTCTGAACCAGAAGGCCTGGGTTCAAGTCCCAGTCCCGGAATAGTTGGCCAAGTAAGGAGTGTTTGCATGGCTTAATGTGGGTTGTTTCATCAGGCTGCAAAATCCTTCCAATACTCCATACCATTCTGCAAGCGAGAAAAGAAATTGAAGATAGGCAAAAAAAAACAAACAAACACAGAGCTCTATTTCTAAATGCTGCCTCTGGCACTTCTATAATCATAACACACCCGATGTACCTTTCTGCAAGCCCAGAGATAGAAGCTAAGGTATAAGTTTAATGGAGTTGAGCAGCAAATCAATATTTGCCTGTTCAAGTCCCACTTGGTAAATCCATGAAATTGAATTCAGTGTATCTGTTATTTTGGAGCAGAAAATGTGATTGTGAAAGTTCTTGAATTGCTACTTCTACCTCTTAACAGAATCACCTGTCTTCACCGCACCCTCAACCCATCTGTGGCTTGAACCCATCGTCCAAGTTTTCTTTTAAACCTCTGAACTTGTCTATTCCCCAGCCCTCCTAGCTGGTTTCCCACCTTTCACCCTCTATGAACCAGGATTATCCAGACCTCTGCTGCCCATATGCTTACTGGCACCCAGCCCTATTTGTTCATTATGCTCCATACATTGGTCAGAGTTCAGCAAAACCTCAAATTTAAAATTGTTGTTCTTGTTTTAAATCACTCCACGACCTTGCCATTTCCTAGCTCTCTAATATCTTACAACCCCTGTGGAAATCTGCATTCCTCCAATTACAAGAAAGCCAGATATGTTCTAAAGAAATCCATCAAAGATGCCAAAAGACAGTACCGGCCCAAGCTCGAGTCCCAGGCTAGCCACACGGATCCCTGCCGTCTATGGCAAGGTCTGCAAGACATAATGGGCTACAAGGTGAAGGCATGTAAAATCGTCGGCTCCAACGCACCCCTCCCTGATGAGCTTAACGCATTGTGTGCCTGCTTTGAGCAAGAGGTCGGCGAGAGCGACCCCTCCACCCCAAAAGCCGCGGATGAACTTGTATCTGAGATCACCACTGCAGACGTCAGAGCAGCCTTCTCGAAGGTCAACCCACGAAAAGCCACTGGCCCGGATGGGTACCTGGACGGGCACTCAGGTCTTGTGCGGATCAGCATGCGGGGGGTATTCACAGACATCCTCAACCTCTCTTTACAACAATCTGAGGTCCCTATCTGCTTCAAGAAGACGACAACATCCCTGTACCAAAAAAAGTCAAGCAGCGTGCCTTAATGACTATCGTCCAGTGGGCCTGACATCCATCATCATGAAGTGCTTCGAAAGGTTAGTCATGGAATGAATCAACTCCAGCCTCCAGGATTGCCTTGATCCACTACAGTTCGCCTACCGCTGCAACAGGTCCACAGCAGACGCCATCTCCATGGCCCTGCACTCTACCCTGGAATACCTAGATAACAAAGACACCTTTGTCAGACTCCCGCTCAGCCTTCAACACCATCATTCCTACAAAACTCATCTCCAAACTCTGTGGCCTTGGCCTCGGCTCCTCCCTCTGCGACTGGATCCTGAACTTTCTAACCCACAGGCCACAATCAGTAAGGATAGACAACAACACCTCCTCCACGACCATCCTCAACACCGGCGCCCCACGAGGCTGTGTCCTCAGCCTCCTTATTATACTCCTTATACACCTATGACTGTGTGGCCAAATTCCCCTCCAAGTCGATTTTCAAATTTGCTTGTGACACCACCATAATGGGCCGGATTTCAAACAATGATGAGACAGAGTACAGGAATGAGATAGAGAATCTGGTAAACTGGTGCAATGACAATAATCTCTCCCTCAATGTCAACAAAACAAAGGAGATTGTCATCATTCTCAGGAAGCGTAGTGGAGAACATGCCCCTGTCTATATCAATGAGAACGAAGTAGAAAGGGTCGAAAGCTTCAAGTGTTTAGGTGTACAGACCACCAACAACCTGTCCTGGTTCCCCCCCATGCTGACAATATAGTTAAGAAAGCCCACCAACTTTCTCAGAAGACTAAGGAAATTTGGCATGTCAGCTACAACCCTCACCAACCTCTACAGATGCACCATAGAAAGCATTCTTTCTGGTTGTATCACGGCTTGGTATGGAGCCTGCTCTGCCCAAGACCACAGGAAACTACAAAAGGTTGTGAATGTAGCCCAGTCCATCACGCAAACCAGCCTACCAACCATTGACTCTATAATTCCTGCTGCCTCAGAAAGGTAGCCAGCATAATTAAGGAACCCACGTGCCCCAGACATACTCTCTTCCACCTTCTTCCGTCAAGAAAAAGATACCAAAGTTTGAGGTCACGTACCAACCGACTCAAGAACAGCTTCTTCCCTGCTGCCATCAGACTTTTGAATCGACCAACCCCGTATTAAGTTGATCTTTTCTCTACACCTTGCTATAACTGTAACATTATATTCTGCAGTCTCTCCTTCCTTCCCTGTGTATGGTATGCATTGTTTGTACAGCATGCAAGAAGCAATACTTTTCACTGTATACTGATACATGTGACAATAATAAATCAAATCAAATCAAAATTAAGAGAAGGGAGGTAGTGGCGTTGTACTGTTGTCACTGGACTAGTAATCCAGAAACCCAGGGTAATCTGGGGATGAGGGTTTGAATGGCAGATGGTAGAATTTTTTTTAAAGTCCTGGAAGGGAAAAGTCTACTGCTGATTGTCGATTTTTGTCAAAAATAGCCATCTTTCAAGAAAGCCATTCACCATCAACTTCTAAAGGGAAATTGAGGATGGGCAATTAATGCTGTCCTCGCCAACAATGGCCACATCCTGTTAATGAATAAAGATAATAATTAAGGCCTCTTGTGCATCAGGAGTTTATTTAGGCCCACCTTTAGTAAACGTGCTTTCAGCCTAGACCCTATGCTCTGAAACTCTCATCTGGCAATCTTTTGCCTCACCATCTCCCACATATCCTTCATGGTGCTCCTCAAAACCAACACATTTTTGATCACCCTACCATACTGTCTCCTTGTGTGACTCAGTGTCAGATTTTGTTGGGTGATGTTTCTGTGAAGGATTTTGGGGCAGTCAAAGCTCCGTATTAATGCAAACTTCTGTAAAATTTAGCTACTTCATTCGTGTATATCAAGATGAAAGTCTTGTGACCTCTCCAAGTCAGTGCATCTTCATGCGGACGAAGTGTTTTCAATTATTCATTCATGGAATACGAGTGTTACTTGACAAGGCCAGCATTTATTTTCCATCCTGAATTGCTCTTGACTGGCGAGGCACCTTCTTGAAGGACTGTTGTCCATGCTGTGTAAGTACACCCATAATGTTGGTAGGTCGAGTGTTCCAGGCTTTTGACCTAGCAATGCAAAAGGAATTGTGTTATGTTTACAACTCAGTGGCGTGTGACTTGAAGGGATCTTGCAGATGGTGGTTTTCCCATGTGCCCGCTACTCTTGTTCTTCTAGGTTATCAAGGTTGTGTGCTTGGAAGGTGTTGTCAAAGATGACCCGGAAAGTTACTGCTGCGCATCTTCCAGATAACACATACTGCAGCCACATTATAACAGTGCTGGAAGGGGTGAATAAGACCATTAGACATGAGAGCAGGATTAGGCCACTCGGCCCATCGAGTCTGCTCTGCCATTCAATCATGGCTGATATTTTTCTCATACCCATTCTCCTGCCTTCTCCCCATTTTTCACAGTAACTTCATTGAAGCCTACTCGTGACAATAAGCGATTTTCATTTCATTTTTCATAACCCCTGATCGGCATGGGAGTTTATGGAGGTGGCTTCAAGCAAGGGCACCAGTTTTGGGGCGTTGGTAACTGCGCCTCTGCCCTTCCCGCTGGCACGGTACTCCACCAGCCCCATGGTGGTGGCGGCCCTGAGAGTCTGAAGGCAATGGAGGAGACGTGGGAGCAGAGGGAACATTGGTCTGGTCCCCAATCTAATAATCACTGGTTTTCCCCAAGAAGTATAGATGGGGTGGGTTCCGGATATGGCGGAGAGCAGGGATTGAGAGGATTGGGGATATGTTTATAGAGGGGAGCTTTCCGAGTATGAGGGCGCTGGAGGAGAAGTTTGGGTTGGCGAGGGGAAATGAATTCAGGTATCTGCAGGTGCGGGACTTCCTACATAAACAGGTGTCAACCTTCCTGCTCCTAGCACTAAGGGGGATTCAGAACAGGATAGTTTCTAGAGGGTGGGTAGGAGAAGGGAGTGTCTCGGACATTTGCAAGGAACCTATGGGGTCAGAGCAGATGCAGACCGAGGAGGTGAAGTACAAGTGGGAGGAGGAGCTGGGAGGAGAGGATGGTCTATGAGCGGACGCGTTGTGTAGAGTCAACGCATCCGCAACATATGCCAGGCTCAGCCTGCTACAATTTAAGGTCATTCACCGCCTGGATGAGCAGATTCTTTGGGGTGGAAGACAGGTGGGCAAAATATGCGGGAGGACCAGCGAACCATGTCCACATGTTCTGGGCATGTCCGAAGCTTAGGGGATTTTGGCAGAGGTTTGCAAATGTCATGTCCACAGTGTTAAAAACAAGGGTGGCACTGAGTCCAGAGGTGCCGATTTTCGGGGTGTCGGAAGACCTGGGAATCCAGGAGGAGAAAGAGGCAGATGTTCTGACCTTTGCTTCCCTGGTAGCCCAGAGACGGATACTATTAGCTTGGAGGGACTCAAAGCCCCTGAAGTCGGAGTCCTTGCTATCGGGCATGGCTAGCTTTCTCTGTTTGGAGAAAAGCAAGTTCACCTTGAGAGGGTCACTGTTAGGGTTCGCCCGGAAGTGGCAACCGTTCGTCGACTTCTTCGCTGAAAATTAATCGTCAGCAGTAGGGGGGTGGGGGTTGTTTTGTTTAGCTTAGAGTAGGGGTTAATAAAGGTGGGAGCTGTAAGGGAGGGAGACAGCTTTTGCACTATGTTTATGGTTTCATGTACATTGTTTATTGTGTTGTTATAACACCAAAAATACCTCAATAAAATGTTTATTTAAAAAAAAAGTGTGGGTGTAAGGGTTATGAAGCTGAGTTCTTCGCTGAGTACAGCATGTTCAGCCTCAGCGAGGGGAAAGTCAGAGGGTGTGGTGAATATACGACAAGGGCTGTGGTTAGAAGTGATGGGATCAGAGGGATGGGTAGGGATGGAGGGTCCTGGATTGGAGTTGATTTTGATGAGTTGTTGGAGCTTGCGTTCCTTAACAGCTGAAAGGAAGAGAAAAGGTTTCTTGTTAAGGCATTTGATGAGGTGAAGAATGAAAGGAAACTGGGGACAAGAACAGCTTTGAGTTAGGGTGAGTCGGTACTGCTGGAGAGAAGATATCGAGTGCCTGTACATGGTGAAGAATGGCACTGAGCTTGGATGTCACGATATGGCGGGAACAGTGGTCTGATGAAAACATGAAGCGTAGAACTTGAGTTGGAATCCACGTGGGATAAGGGGGAGGCGGAGAGAATCGCTGAGGAAGGAAATGTGGCTGTGAAATTGAATTTTGGTAAACACCTTGTCAAACACCAGGAGGGAAATGGAAAGCAATGAGGGTGGACAGGGCGAAACAGACGAAAGGAAATCCTGTCGGAGACAAGAGCGGCGATACTTCATGGTAGGCATCCCTGGCAGTGAATTATGCACAAAGATAAAATCAAATTACTGCGGATGCTGGAACCTGAAACAAAAACAGAAAATGCTGGAAAATCTCAGGAGGTCTGACATCACCTGTGGAGAGAGAACAATAGCCCTGTCTGCTGGTGAAGCAATTCACTGGCTCCATCCCACCCTCCCTGATCATTTTGCTGAGACAGGATGTTGGGTGACAGGGATGCACACCCGTGTGGCGGTGGATAGCCAAGACAGCTCAGCAAGGGGCGTTGAAGGCCAATTGAAGGAGGCCAACGGGGACTTTCCAGTCAGCGTCCAGGTTCCTGTAGGCATAGAGAGCCAGCTGAGATTCCCGGAGGTGGTTCCCTGGCACAGAGTGAGGTCAGTGATCCAGGCAGACCGAGAGGCCCTCCCTGCTTCCATGTGAAGGGGTCTATTCCCTTCCTTCCCCTCACCCTCCGCACTCCCCACCCCCTCCCATTGAGGTGGCCTGACTGCAATAAACAATTGTGGTGGCCTGACTGCAATAAATAATTTTTACATTAAACTTAAAAAAAAGTTGGGTATGGCTCCTCCATTTTAAAACTCCACCTGCCTTCCTTACTTGTCATCACAACCTGCTGCTGCTTTAAAGCTGTAAGCCCTCTGGCCCCTCGAGCTTTGAGTGTTTGACATCCATCTTTAATTAGGTGGCGAGCCCACCCTCTGGCTACTAATTGGCTACCGTGAGGAGAATCAATGAGTGGCAGTTCCCAACAACGTGCAGGCTTCTGACCTACATTCCAGCCAGGTGGCAGGGTTCCGTAGTCTGTATGCTGACTCCTGTCTGGACGAACCCCATTTTCTGTCTGTGTAGGGTAACTTTCCGGTGAAGCTGACTCTTTTTCAGAATGAAGAACCAGCTATTGAGAATTCATTAGAGCAACACCCAATGTCGATATAACATTTTTGGAGCTTGATTCTTTCCTGGAGCTTGACTCTTACCAAGCCACTGCTGTGTTTTCATGTACCGAACAGTAGACATTATTTCTGGCATGTACCATTTCTGGAAAAGTAGGAAACTTAATTGATATATCGACTGAAATGTTTCTGCGAGTTCAGTATTTCTTCTTCCCCATTGAAAGCGAGACCGTTCAGAATACGAAAGATTAAAGAGCAGAGTCTATGTCGATGCATATCTGTTGTAAAACAACACTTTCCTGGCCATATAAAAGTTTCAGCAAAGCATAAATTAGAAAGTCGACAGGAATTGTTGACCATACCGAATGTACACCAATAAGGTGTACTTTAAAAAAATACTTATTATATTGGATAATTAGCTTTTTTTTGACTGATGCCAAACCTTTAGTGGTGGACTATAATATCTTGTACCTTATGATTTAGATCTATTTTTATTTTTTTGTAAATAAATTTAGAGTACCCAATTCATTTTTTCCAATTAAGGGGCAATTTAACGTGGCCAATCCACCTACTCTGCACGTCTTTGGGTTGTGGGGGTAAAACCCACACAAACACAGGGAGAACACGCAAACTCCACACGGACAGTGACCCAGATCCAGGATCGAACCTGGGACCTCGCCGCCGTGAGGCATGATATCGATCTATGACAGATATGATAAATTCAATCCTTTCAGAATGTATTCTTTGTGCTTGAAGAATAACAGCTTGTAATAGCTTGTAGTTATAAAACATCTTTGATGTAGTAAAATGCCTGAAGACGCATTTCACATAATTTATGAAGCAAATGATGGCACTGTAGCATGGAGTGAGTTTCTTTTATTCATTCTTGGGATGCAGGCATAACTATCAAGACCAACGTTATTGCCCATCCCATCCCTCATTGCAATTGACCACTGCAGTCCACGTGGTCCAGTTTCAGGATTTTGAACCAACGATTTTGAACCAACGACAGTAAAGCAACGATGATATAGTTCTCTGACTTGTAGCTGGCGGTGTTCCCATACTGACCGACTAGTGGTAAAGATCATGGATTTGGAAGGTGCTGTCAATGGAATCTTGGTAGTTTGTGCTTTTCATCTTGTAGATGGTACACACAGCTGTGCATAGGTATTAATGGGAGTGAATACTGTGCATAGGTATTAATGAGAGTGAATATTTCAGGTAGTAGATGTGTTGCCAATCGGAATTAATTAGTTTTCTAAGTTAGATGCTTATCCATTGTCTAGGGTGGAAGATTTGTTTTCAATTCTTGGGGAGGCAAGAGGTTTTCAAAATTGGACATGAGCCACACATATCAACAACTCATGCTAGAGGAAGATTCAAAGCAGCATGTGACCATCAACACATACAGTTGTTCAGTGCAAGTGTTTGGTTTATGGCGTTTCCTCCAGTCTGACGATCTTTGAGGACTATGGGCAACGGGTTACAAGGCATTCTTCAGGCGGCAATCGATTTGGATAACATCTTAATTGCAGGGAAGACCTGGGAGGTGTATCACAGCAATCTGGATCAAGTTTTTAAAAGGTTTTCAGAGGTGGGATTGCGACTAAAGCAGAGTGTGAATTTTCCAGACACAAAGTGTGGCGTATCTAGGCCGCAATCACTACACAAGGCTTATAACCTGTGGAAGGGAAGTTCATGTGTTTAAGGAAACTCCGGAGCCCAGGAATGTGTCAGGGCTCAGTAAACTATGGAAAGTTCTTGCCAGACCTGTCAACAGCGTTGGCTCAACTCGATCTGCTTCTACAAAGAAACCAAATGAAAGTGGGAATCTGCACAGAAGAAGGTTTTTGAAGATGTGAAAGTGCTGCTGCAATCGGCTAACGTGCTAGTCCATTCTGATCCAGTCAGGGAACTTATCCTGTCGTGCGATGCCTTGCCCAACAGTGTGGGAGCGCTACTTTCTCATTGAATGGAGGATGGATTGGAGCAACCCAACGAATTTGCATCCAGGGCGCTGACAAAGACTGAAAGGGGATATTCATAGTTGCACAAAGAGAATCTAACTCTTGTTTTTGCAGTGAAAAGATTCCATCAGTACCTCTATAGTCGTTCGTTCACCGTATGTACCAACCACAAGCCGTTGATTCAGTGAGTTGAAATATATTCTTCCCATGGTCTTAGCAAGAATACAACACTGGGCACTTACATTGTCAGCGTATTAGTACAATATCGTGTAGGGAAAGACGATGCAAATGCGGACTTGTTGAGTCGTCTCCCGTTACTTGGTTTGCCAACTCCGGTATTGTGTCCTCCTGAGACAACTTTCTTACTTGAAAGACTTGCGCATTCTCCAGTAAGTGTGAAGCATATTAAGCAGCGGGCAGGCAGAGATCCTATTCCGTTGCAAGTTAAAATATATCTGTTGCAATGATAGCCAATTATCATAGAAGATGATGAGTTGAAACCGTTTGTGAAATGTAGGGATGTGCAGGATGGATGCATACTGTGGGGGGGGGGGGGGGGTCAAGAGTGGTTGTTCTGCCACCTGGTTGTTCGCAATTCATGGAGGAAATTCATGCGATGCATCCAGGTGCTTCTGTAATGAAAGGATTAGCCAGGTGTATGTTCAGTGACCATATATGATCCTGGACTTGGAGAGCAACGGGAAATCCTGTTCGGCATGTCAAATGGACACCACCAGCATCACTTTGTCCTTGGGAGTGGCCTCATAGGTTGTGGTCTGGACTGCATGTGGACTTTGCAGGACCTTACATGAACCACATGTTTTTGGTTGTTCACACCCAAAATAGTCGGAAGCACATATGAGAAATATTTCAGCTCCTGTGACAATGGAAAGGCTACATCAAATACTTTTAACTCGTGGTCTACCAGAGTTGCTTATCCGGCTAACGGTATTACGTTTGCAAGTGAATTATTTCAAGAATTCATGCAAATTAATGGTATACACCAAGTGCATACTGCGCTGTTTCATTTGATTTGAAATGGCTTGGTGGGGGGACCTGTTAAAATTCTGAAGGAGGGATCAAAGAGAATGGCAGGTGATACTTTTGAGTACAAACCTCTCAAGATTTTAATTCCATTACCACCCACGTCACAATCCACAATCGGGCTCTCTCCAGAATCCACAACCGGTTTCTCTCCAAAATCCTCAACCGGTTTCTCTCCAGAATCCACAACCGGCTTCTCTCCAGAATCCACAACCGGTTTCTCTCCAGAATCCACAACCGGTTTCTCTCCCGAATCCACAACCGGTTTCTCTCCAGAATCTACAACCGGGCTCTCTCCAGAATCCACAACTGGTTTCTCTCCAGAATCCACAACCGGTTTCTCTCCAGAATCCACAACCGGTTTCTCTCCAGAATCCACAACCGGTTTCTCTCCAGAATCTACAACCGGGCTCTCTCCAGAATCCACAACCGGTTTCTCTCCAGAATCTACAACCGGGCTCTCTCCAGAATCCACAACCGGTTTCTCTCCAGAATCCACAACCGGTTTCTCTCCAGAATCTACAACCGGGCTCTCTCCAGAATCCACAACCGGTTTCTCTCCAGAATCCACAACCGGTTTCTCTCCAGAATCCACAACCGGTTTCTCTCCCGAATCCACAATCGGGCTCTCTCCAGAATCCACAACCGGGCTCTCTCCAGAATCCACAACCGGTTTCTCTCCAGAATCCACCACCGGTTTCTCTCCCGAATCCACCACCGGTTTCTTTCCCGAATCCACAACTGGGCCTCTCCTAATCCACAACCGGTTTCTCTCCAGAATCCACCACCGGTTTCTCTCCCGAATCCACAACTGGGCTCTCCCCAGAATCCACAACCGGTTTCTCTCCCGAATCCACAACTGAGCTCTCCCCAGAATCCACAACTGGGCTCTCTCCAGAATCCACAATCGGGCTCTCTCCAGAATCCACAATCGGGCTCTGTCCAGTGGAATTGTTGTTCAGTGGAAGGCAGAAATCTCATTTGGATTTGCATCATCCAGATGCCAGAGCAAAAGTGAGCAGGAAACAATGGAATCAAAAGGAGGGATACTACAGCCATGTCAAAGAGAGGCCCTTCAAACTGAACGATCAGGTTTACAGTAGGAACTTTGATAGTAACCAGAGGTGGTTGCTGAGAATCATTATAAACCAAAGTGGTCTGGTATTTTGGATTATGAGGCTGTAACATGGAAGAGTTGTTCACACACACCAAGACCATATTTGTTTACGTAATGACTCAAATCTGGGAACGTTAGCAACCGTTACAGATAACATTGCAGAAGGTAACGTTGCTGTGGGTGTTCACCAGGAAGTGGTTTCTGTGTTTCCAGATTTGCCTGTTGACTCTGCTGGGGGGTGGGGGGAGAAGGAAGGACATTCATGTTTAGATTCTCAATCTGCCTCTCCACCTGTGATTACAGGTCCACCGTTACAAGGTTCATCAGTGATATTGCTTGGGTCACAACGTAACTGCAAAACTCCTGACAGATCTTTGTGTAGTTAAAACATTACTTTCATTGTATTTCTGTTCTGATGGAGGATTGACATTTAAAGGGGGGAGGGGGGGGGGGGATAAGTTTTAGTGTCATTTTGAGGACAGCTTTGTTCTCATAAAGCTTTCTCCGGTGTAATTGTTTTACTGACATCTGTTGAAGGTTCTGCGCATGTGCGACGTTTGGGCGGGCTATTATTAGTCTGCAAGAAGTAAGCACGACCCGTTTTCCTGGAGCTCCTGTTTTCATAGTTATCGGAGGGAATTCCAGTGGTTCAGGTCTTCGTAACTAAAGTCCTCACCATCAATGGTGGAAAAAATAAAATTTTGGATGCTAAAGAGACCAGAATTGGAGGAGTGCAGATACATCAGGGAGTTGTCGAGCTGCAGGAGATTGCAGAGGCAGAGAGAAGTGAGACCACATAAGGAGTTGAAAATAACAGAGAGGATTTTAAAATTGAGGCCCAGAGCTAGTGTAGGTCAGTGATCAGCGAGGTGATGGGTGAACAGGACTTGGTCCAAATTAGGATACATGCTGCAGAATTTTGGATGACCTCCACTTTATAAAGGTGGAAAGTCGGAGGCTGACCTGGAACATATTAGAATAGTTGAGTCTAGAGGTAACAAAGGTATGAGTGCATGTTTCAGCTGCAGAGCTGAGGCAGGTTCACAATTGGACAATGTCAGGGCGGTGGAGTAAGTGGTATTATTAAATGAAATTGCAGAGCCGTTGGCAATGATCTTTTCGTCCTCGCTGTCAACAGGGGTGGTACCAGAGGATTGGAGAGTGGCGAATGTCGTGCCCCTGTTCAAAAAAGGGAATAGGGATAACCCTGGGAATTACAGGCCAGTTAGTCTTACTTCGGTGGTAGGCAAAGTAATGGAAAGGGTACTGAGGGATAGGATTTCTGAGCATCTGGAAAGGCATTGCTTGATTAGGGATAGTCAGCACGGATTTGTGAGGGGTAGGTCTTGCCTTACAAGTCTTATTGAATTCTTTGAGGAGGTGACCAAGCATGTGGATGAAGGTAAAGCAGTGGATGTAGTGTACATGGATTTTAGTAAGGCATTTGATAAGGTTCCCCATGGTAGGCTTATGCAGAAAGTAAGGAGGCATGGGATAGTGGGAAATTTGGCCAGTTGGATAACAAACTGGCTAACCGATAGAAGACAGAGAGTTGTGGTGGATGGCAAATATTCAGCCTGGAGCCCAGTTATCAGTGGCGTACCGCAGGGATCAGTTCTGGGTCCTCTGCTGTTTGTGATTTTCATTAACGACTTGGATGAGGGAGTTGAAGGGTGGGTCAGTAAATTTGCAGATGATACGAAGATTGGTGGAGTTGTGGATAGTGAGGAGGGCTGTTGTCGGCTTCAAAGAGACATAGATAGAATGCAGAGCTGGGCTGAGAAGTGGCAGATGGAGTTTAACCCTGACAAGTGTGAGGTTGTCCATTTTGGAAGGACAAATCTGAATGCGGAATACAGGGTTAATGGTAGGGTTCTTGGCAATGTGGAGGAGCAGAGAGATCTTGGGGTCTATGTTCATTGTTCTTTGAAAGTTGCCACTCAAGTGGATAGAGCTGTGAAGAAGGCCTATGGTGTGCTAGCGTTCATTAGCAGAGGGATTGAATTTAAGAGCCGTGAGGTGATGATGCAGCTGTACAAAACCTTGGTCAGGCCACATTTGGAGTACTGTGTGCAGTTCTGGTCACCTCATTTTAGGAAGGATGTGGAAGCTTTGGAAAAGGTGCAAAGGAGATTTACCAGGATGTTGCCTGGAATGGAGAGTAGGTCATACGAGGAAAGATTGAGGGTGTTAGGCCTTTTCTCATTAGAACGGAGAAGGATGAGGGGCGACTTGATAGAGGTTTATAAGATGATCAGGGGAATAGATAGAGTAGACAGTCAGAGACTTTTTCCCCGGGTGGAACACACCATTACAAGGGGACATAAATTTAAGATAAATGGTGGAAGATATAGAGGGGATGTCAGAGGTAGGTTCTTTACCCAGAGAGTAGTGGGGGCATGGAATGCACTGCCTGTGGTAGTAGTTGAGTCGGAAATTTATGGACCTTCAAGCGGCTATTGGATAGGTACTTGGATTAGGGTAGAATAAGGGAGTGTAGGTTAACTTCTTAAGGGCAGCACGGTAGCATTGTGGATAGCACAATTGCTTCACAGCTCCAGGGTCCCAAGTTCGATTTCGACTTGGGTCACTGTCTGTGTGGAGTCTGCACATCCTCCCCGTGACTGCGTGGGTTTCCTCCGGGTACTCCGGTTTCCTCCCACAGTCCAAAGATGTGCAGGTTGGGTGGATTGGCCATGACAAATTGTCCAAAATTCTATGATTAACCTAGGACAAAAGTTCGGCGCAACATCGTGGGCCGAAGGGCCTGTTCTGTGCTGTATTTCTCTATCTATTAAGCGCACAGATAAGTGGTCGGAAGGTCATCTCAGGTTCAAAGAAGGCACCACGATTACCAACAGGCTTGTTCAATATTTTGGGGCAGGCGTTGGAGCCAGTTACTCAAGGACATGGAAGACAATGGTTTTGGTTCTCACCATATTCAGTAGGAGGAAATTCACTGATCCGGTGCCGGACCTAAGACAAGATGTCTCACGCTTTAGAGATTGGATTGGATTTGTTTATTGTCACGTGTACCGAGGTACAGTGAAAAGTATTTTCCTGCGAGCAGCTCAACAGATCATTAAGTACTTGAAAAGAAAAGGAAATAAAAGAAAATACATAATAGGGCAACACAAGGTACACACTATAACTTTACATGTATTACAAGCAAGGCCATGGGCGGCACGGTAGCACAGTGGTTAGCACAGTTTCTTTACAGCTCCATGGTCCCAGGTTCAATTCCCGGCTTGGGTCACCCTGTGTGGAGTCTGCACGTTCTCCCTGTGTATGCGTGGGTTTCAACCAGGCGCTCCGGTTTCCTCCGACAAGTCTGAAAGACGTGTTGTTAACGTAATTTGGACATTCTGAATTCTCTCTCAGTGTACCCGAACAGGCGGCGGAGTGTGGCGACTAGGGGATTTTCACAGTAACTTAATTGCAGTGTTAATTTATTGTCACATGTAAGCCAACTTGTGACAATAAAGATTATTATTATATTATTATTATTATTATTATTATTACATAGCACCGGCATCAGGTGAAGCATACAGGGGTGTACTGTTAATGAGGTCAGTCCATAAGAGGGTCGTTTAGGAGACAGGTAGCTGTGGGAAGAAGCTGTTTTTGAGACTGTTCCTGCATGTTCTCAGACTTTTGTATCTGCTGCTCGATGGAAGAAGTTGGAAGAGTGAGTAAGCCGGGTGGGAAGAGTCTTTGATTATGCTGCCCGCTTTCCCCAGGCAACGGGAGATGTAGATGGAGTCAATGGATGGGAGGCAGGTTTGTGTGATGGACTAGGCTGTGTTCACGACTCTCTGATGATCGAAGGGTCAAACAAGGTGGTGGTGAGATAGAGCTGGCTGTCGACTGGCATGCGTGTGAAAGATGGAAGAATTTTTAGGTGGATCTTCAGAATTGCTCGTCAAAGTCAAAATTATTTTAGTTAATTATTTTGACATTTCAATAATTAACTGGCACAGTTGGTTTTGGGATGTTACATACCGCATCTTCTCACTTAAAACATGAAGCACATACCCAATTAGCCTAATTTAGAATTTAGAACAGTACAGCACAGAACAGGCCCTTCGGCCCTCGATGTTGTGCCGAGCAATGATCACCCTACTCAAACTCACGTATCCATCCTATACCCGTAAACCAACAACTCCCCCTTAACATTACTTTTTAGGACACTATGGACAATTTAGCATGGCCAATCCACCTAACCCGCACATCTTTGGACTGTGGGAGGAAACCGGAGCACCCGGAGGAAACCCACGCACACACGGGGAGGACGTGCAGACTCCGCACAGACAGTGACCCAGCCGGGAACCGAACCTGGGACCCTGGAGCTGTGAAGCATTGATGCTAACCACTATGCTACCGTGCTGCCATAATTTGACAAACATGAATTAGAATCGGGGAAAATAATTGGGTGAAACAAGAGGGTAACGTGCCTCAGGAAATAATTCAGAAGGAAGAAACTTTGGAGAATTATTGAGATAATCTGTTGGTGAAGAGGCAAAATAGCAGAAGCGAAATTAGGTTTCTTAAATCCTGTTCTTCTCATTTGGATTTCCATCAACTTTCTCTGTTGCTAATGGACCTAATGAGGTGGGAAGTGATGTTCCTGGGTTCCAGTTGTTTCCTCACAGCATGACCTTTGTGCATAACATATCGGGACAGTTGAAGGACCCTGGAACAGACGTCCGTCTAGGGCCACCACCAGCGGTAAACTGAGAGTGAAGGAGGCAAATGTAAAATCTCGTTTCTACTTTTCCTCCTCCTCGTGCATCTCCTTGGATGAGCTAATGCTACTCGTGGCAGTGACCAGTAGCAGAGAACCTATTTATCCTACTCACTGTTCATACGCAACGTACAGTCCCGGGGGTTTCAGGCTCCAGTAAAATCACTGCGATCCTATGGAATGAAAAGTGCGGCACTCTTCATTTTTACTGTGCCAACTGGGAGCCACAATGTAAACTTCAGTCAAATCAAAATAGTCAGGGAAGGAAAATGCATCCGAGGCAATCGTCAGCTTTGTTGCGTGATGTGTACGTGGTTGATTTAATTCACGCACAGCTTAAACTGGGCGTGAGGAAGTTTAAGTATGGGGTGTTAAGTACAGGTTGTTGTGTCTACAGTTAATTTAGTTCCATTATAACGCACGAGGGTGACCAAACCTTACAAAAAATAACAGCATTTTATTTTGGAAATCTATTATAATTAGAATTTGTAGGTTTAATCTTTAAATTGATTTCTGCATTATGGAAACTTGTGTTATTTGAAGCTGAACTGTAACATTTGTAATATCAACTGAAATATAGTTGCTTGCTTCAGTACTTATGCCTCAGGCATTTCCATTAGTTTGCTGTTTACAGCCTCCATGATGGCTGAGAATTGAGAGGACTGGAAGTGATTATATAAGAAACCTGGGACCCTCCCTGTGTCGGACTGTGGCAGTGCTGTGTTTGGGCCAGTGGTTGTGTATTTCATGTGTGTTTATTCTATTCAAACCCTGTGAAATTATCCAGTACAAGCGATGGATGTGGACATCAAAGGTCCATGTTTGTAATATTGTACCACAAAACAGTTCTGTGTTATGCTGTAACACAATTATTGCTTTCAGTTTCAGTTATTTTATTCCTTTAATTCATTTACGGGATGTGGGCATCGCTGGCTGGGCCAGTGTTTAATGCCCATCCCTAATTGCTGTTAACAGGCAGTAGCTACTTGATCCGTTTTCATAACACGTGTTTCATTTATTTTATCATCCTGCAGCACTCCATTTGAGAAGGCTGGCAAACAGCCACTGCCATTTGTTGGACCTCCCCAGTGTCATCCTATGGATGGATGGTAATAGATGTTGATGTACAAACTGGGATGGATCTTTCATTCCATTCTGTTAGTCAACACTTTGCCATGTAAAATTTGCTTAATGACTGACCTTGGTGTGGAGAATTCAAAATTGTGAATGCAATTTTTAAGCCTATTACACAACTGATATGAGTAGATGTGGAGTGACTCCTCTCCATTTGTAACGTTACACGGTAGGTTTTAAGATTTCATTTCTTTCTCACAGGAATGGGGCAAGATGATAATGCAATTCTAGGGAATCATTCATGGGGCACTTGGGAAATCTCCCAATAACTCATTTAATCAGCGAACTTTGACTGATTCATAGGTTTGCGTTTCTAACTCAATGGTCTTTGTCTACTTGTAAAATTATAAATCACTACTGAAATTAAATTACAACTGTTGCCAAATTTATGGCATGTTTGATTGCAGGTAAAGTTGAAAAAGGGTATTGATTGATTTGTAATCAATCATTCCTTAAAAATAAGTACTTCCCTTCAGCTGTAAGGCTTGAGTTATTTATTGTTTACAGTATGAACTGCAGTGCTCCAGCAAGGAAACCTCTGGTAGAGTTTCAATCTAAAGTAGCCTCCTGAGTTGTAGATCATAATGAGCAAATTGTACTCTATCTTGGTCAAGCTATAGATTCCAGAACTTTAAAGTTGTGGAGTGGACAATTGATGGATAATATTTGATGCCGGAGGGTAGAACGAACCTCACCTGCCTCTCAAAGCACCGAATGAATGAACAAGTTTTCAATCAACTCTGTTTGATTTGAGGTAGAAACTATGAAAGCAAACAAAATATAAAGATTAAAAAGTTGTGCCTGTATGTGTGTGTGTGTAACAATTATATAGGGGTTATATACATATATATCTTAAATGGCATATTTAAGGCAAGAGGGGTTATCGTGATGGTGTATTTTGCCGGTACTATTCAATTAAAGAACGTCTAGTGTTAAAGAAAATTGACAGAATTAACTAATGCTCAGATTTTGCTCATTTTGACAATATGCACTCCGCTATCATTGATTCATTTTAGTTTATCTACTTATATTTTATTTCTGCATGGTATATTTATGACGTTTGTTGTTTGGCTCTTGCCAATTACATTGTGTGTGTCAGAGAGAAGACAAAAAACAGCTGACATCATTACAGCACCTTTTGTGACTTCAGGACAGAATGGATAGTTACCGTCATAATGTTGGGAACACGGCAGCAAATTTATACAAAGTGAGGTCCAACAAACTGTAACATACATTTATATGTACATTTATATAGAGCATTTGACAATATTAAACGTATCAAGGAACTTTGCTGGAGCATTATAAAACAAAGTTTGACACCTGAGCCATGTAAAGACCAAATGCTTGTGTTGTGTTCTTTACTATTTAAAGTTGTCCATTTCTGTCAGCATATTGTTCTCTATTTTGCTTTACCTGGGTGGTTTGGATGAGTAGTGTTGGATAAAGAACACAAAGCTTTGTTAACAAACAAAACTATAAATTTATTACACCACTAACTAAGATTCAATCATATCCCTAAAGTAGAAGGTTTCTGTATTAATCTGTGCTCTCTCACTAACAGAACTCCTCAGTGCACAACTGCTCTCTATCATGCCTCACTATTTTCTACCATAATCCCCAAGTCACGTGATATATATATGACTGTTGCGTGGTTCCCTCTAGTGGTAAGAAGCATTATCATTAGCTTGTTAACTCTTTACATCCCAGTCAATATACATATCATTACAGCTTGGTCAAAGTGGCAGATTTTAATAGGTATTTTAAAGGAGGAAAGTGAGTTGGAGAAGCAGAAAGGGGTAGGGAAAGGAATTCTAGCGATGTGATGATGACTGAATAATCTGTTCTGGTAATATTCTTTGGGGGATTAGTTTTAGCCAGTACACCTGGGAGAACTTCCCTGGCCTTGTTCAAAATAGTCTGTAACTCATTGTTCTATGTTCATTGATAAATGACAATATTAGGCCATTTCTCAGCTGAGCAAATTGTCTGTGCAAGCCTCCATTTGAGTATCTAGTACCTGATTATCTTTGTTGACTAATTTAACACAATTTTGATTCATTGATTTTTGATTTGGTTTGTTTGCCTACTTTACCAGGCTATGCTGCTTCTGCAGATGCTGCGGCTAATTTTAAAACATTCCACAAAATGCGTTACAATGTGCCAGCAGTGCTTTGGGGTTTTGAAAGGGGTCCAGATTAAATGGCTACTTTTATTTCATCTTGTGCTTTCTAACTTCTCTGTTTTCATTTCCTTTTGCTTTAGCTTTTCCTCAACTTCCTTTGTATGCTGGTTGCTTGGACCAAAGGCTTAATTCCTTGAGTTCCAGCAATAAGTTCTATTATATTGCTGCAATACTGATGTCTCCCAGCAGCGATGGTCTGAAACCACAGAACTGGAAAGTTATTTTAGGTTATTCCAAACCACTAGGTGGTGCTCTGCAGCGGTTTTGCCTATGGTCTTGATTTTTATACACCGCCCAGTGCCTGACATTGGGCACTTTAGCAATATGTAGCGGTGTACACGGTTATTACAGTGTCAGTTGGCTAAGATAATTATGTGCAAGACTAGTTGGCTTTAGAGGAGGATTTTGTGTTTGTCTGGGCTGATAAATACCTATCTTCGATCAGTAAGATTTTAAAACCAAACTCGACATCATTCTGTTCTATATCGGTATACACCATTCTGTTCTCTTTCTCATTTGGGAGACTGTCATTTCAATTTAATTGCACATTTTTCTCTGCCAGCTGGCTTATGGTGGATTCCTAAGCCACTGTCGGTATTGCTTTTGAGCTTGTTATTTCTAAACGCACCGGATCAGCCTAATGTGATTTGCCCTCCAGTTTCTTTCAATGTGGAAGTGCCTATATCATTCTTGACATCTCCTGCTGTTAGCTCGAGTGATATCAAGAAAATACTATGGTTAATGGTGCTTGTATCATTTCTTTGAACCCATTTTAATTTTCCTCATTCCCTCTGCAGTCTTGCGGTTAATTTCTCTGGAGCCTCCTGGACTCTTAAAAAAAATTTATTCGGACTTCACTTCATTTGTTGTTTCGTGGCTCTGCGTGGATAGGCATTCAGGTTGTTTCATCAATCAGTGCTTGTCATAATATACACCAGTATATCATGGTGCAGACATATACTGATGGACATACACTAGGACCAATCAACATGCACAAACACCGCAGCCAATCACCAGTTAGAACACATGCACTATAAAGGCAGAGGGCATCACTTTTCCCGCTCATTCTGGATGCTGCCTCTCAGAAGCACAAGAGCTCATCAAGTTTAGTACAGACTCACACCACACGCTGAGAGATTCAACTGGTTCGGACAGGCACAGGTCTCTAGTTAAACTAGCATCGTTTAGACCCACAGTTCTCGTATGTCTATTATTTTATAAGTAGTTAATAAAATAGAGTTGAACCTTCTTCAGTGTTGGTGGCATATGTTAGCTTCACAAGTCTACACTGCCCAACACTTCGGTGCTCTAAATCAGTTTTTACATTTTTCACCTCCAAAACCGAAGGCATGCAAATGTATCAACAGGAGACCTGTTTCTAAATGTACTTCACTTTGTTGTCAGCCATTTTCTCTGGCTAGGGACATCTTAGCGCCAATGTGTTTATATGTTGCCTTTGACATAAAATATGCCCCAAGGCACTGCACAAGATGACTACAGCTGATCAATTACTTTCAATCAATCTTGATTCTTCTAGAAATATCTTCTCAAACGTCTGCCATTGGTGCAAAGGAAATGGATAGCTGACCCACGTGAGGACATTCAGGAAGGATAGTTGAGAATTTCATTGATTAGATATATTTTGAAAAGGTTACTTAAAAGGAGAGAGCTGGAGACATTTGGTGAGGGGATTAAAGATTTGGATCCAGGCGGTTGAAAGCTTTTCCCAGAATTGTAAAGCGAAGCAGGGGAATTCGCAAAGGCAGAGGTTTGAGGTTTTGGGCATGGGGAAGATGCTGTACATGACTAAAGAAGGTGATGATAATAAGCTGGGACAAGGTTGTGGAAAGAAATATAGGACAAGGCAAGAGCAGTGTCAGAGAACATAACACGATCAACCTTTTGAATCTTGTAAAGTACTGAGTAAGATGAGGGGGGCTTGACTATCGACTGAATCATCGGAGAATATCTCCCATTTGAGACTTCTTTATGGAGTCATTTCAGAGAAAGGTGGAAGCTGCATCGGAGGCATTCAAACTCGCTTTGAGCGAGGTGAGAGGTGATGAGCCCTTTGAGGATTTGAGAGGAATGGTGATGGTCACAGTGAAGACATCAATGATTTGTTCTTTATTTTGTGCACTTGCAAACTATCTGTTTAATGATGTGAACCCATAATTGATTGCTCTGCTAATGAATTGTGTATATTGATTGCAGCTGCAGGTTGAGGAAAATATTTTACGCTAATTTCTTTGAAAAATGTAGACTTCTCGTAATGCCTTGGTTGAACATTTATCCCTTAGCCAGAATGAGCGAGGCAAAACAAGTTAGTTAGTATTAATAGCTATTCAGCTCATTCTTGTATAATGGAACTCCTGCTATGTGCAAATTGGCTAGTTCCTTTACCTACAGAATAGTGAACTACAACACAAGAAGCCATTCACTGGAAAGTGCTTTAGGTTGAATTGAGGATGAGAAAGGCATAATATAAATGGACGTTTGTCCTTTCTTGAAAACTTGCTTCAAAATGTTATTGCTATAGATATCTTCCCTGCCAAATTTAATGTATGGCCCTGACTTTTGCCAACCCATGTCCACCAACCACCACTGTTTGCTCTGAGCCCTCCATACGAACTCACCTGCTCTCTTTGGAAACCTTTTGACAGCATTGACATTTACATTCTGGATATCTTTGACACTTTCTGGATAGCTTTCACACTTTCTGGATGGCTTTGACACTTTCTGGATGGCTTTGACACTTGCTGCATAGCTTTGACAGGTTTGACATGTGGACAGCTCTTTAACAGCTCCTTGACAGCTTGACAGTTCCTTGACAGCTGGATAGTTCCAATGGTTATATAAAAACATAAAAAGTGAATATACATGTTCACTTTCAACAACCGCGAACAATGCCTTGTCTATCCCAAAGAGGCCTCACAGCAATGCAAATACATCTGCCGATTCCAGACCTCCTCTTACCTGCTGCTCAATTCTGCACACTCTGGATTCTACACGCCTTCCAAAACTCCACTGTAGTGGAGGCAGCTGATGATTTAAATGGCCAGTGAACCCTGGCCAGATTCCAGTCCTGCTGCCCACAAAAATTGGGCAATGGCAGGTTTGGGGGCAGGGTTTAGAATTTACGACCCTTTCCGGGATTTCTGCCATGTCGGAGGAACTCTCTGCCATGGTGAAAGACTGTTCCTATATCTTTTAGGTCATTATTAGTAACAAATGAAATTCAGAGTATTTTGTGGCAGCCATCCATCTCAAAAGACAATGGTGTGATCAAAAAGGCAAGTTTGTTACTTTGCTCTCCTGCAAGCGGAGCAGGCTTGAAGAGCTGAATTGACTACTTCTCCTAATATTGTCTATGACTGAGAGTATGATTCTTGAGTGACAGATGATGCTATCATAAATCACCAGGCCAGATGATGAAGCCTGTAGATTAATCCCTGATGAATATTGTTTTGTGCCATGGTGCAATGTGGTAATTTTATCTCTATCTATGACACAACTGTCCTTAACCAGCCGGCTTAGGCATGAACACGTGTCATACATAGTAGTCATTATTGCCACATTTGTAGAATAGAGTTCCCAGGTTTTCAAATGCAAGTGCCATGGTGGATATTTGTACCAGCCCTTTTGGATTTCAATAAAAGTCTTGACTGTTGTCATCTGTCATTGAAGAGATTGGATGCACTGTCATTCTTTTTTTCCGCTGCAATCTTGAGGCTTGCTATTTTTTTGAAAATTCAAAGTTATTTCACAATTCTCTTCCTCTTTCACTTTAAAATATAATAATTAAATGCCTGCATGACTTATTTCCATGCATTGCGGCAGCCAACTAGTTTAGAAGAATGAGAGGGGATCTGATCGAGGTGTATAAAATACTAAAAGAGATTGATAAAGCAAATGTAGGCCAAATGTTCCACCTTATGGGGCAATCTAGAACGAGAGGTTGCAGATATAGGTTGAGAGGCGATAGACTTAAAACTGAGATGAGGAGGAACTACTTTTCCCAGAGGATGGTGAATTTGTGGAACTCGTTGTCCCTTAGTATGGTGGAGTCTGAAACTTTAAATGATTTCAAGAAGGAGATAGATATATTTCTGATTAAAAACGGGTTAAAGGGATATGGGGACAGGAAGAGATCAGCCATGATCTGATTGAATGGCGGAGCTGGCTCGTAGAGCTGAGTTGCCTGCTTCTTCTAATTCCTGTGTTCTTACATTTCCTTTCAAGACAAAGGATGTGATCATATTGACTGGGTTCCATAAAATCTGGTGATCAAATCGTTGGCTTTGTACACCACCGATCATTGTAACATGCCAGTTCCTGCAACAAGTTTTCTCTTAAACAATTAATTTGTGAACCAAGTTTAAAAAAAAGTTTTTTAACCACATTTAACTGGTTGAGTTTAAAATGCATGATGCAAATTATATTCAGCCTGATTACTAAAACAATATACTATTTAAAAAAAAATAAACATATGTAGGAGAAGTCTTGAAATACAACATGAAATATTCAGCAGGGCAACCAGCATCCGCAAAGAAAGAAAAGGTAAAGTTTTCAGCATTAACATTTGGCTGCTCTTGAATATTACTTTTAATCAATCTGATTTCTAGTGTATTGCCTTAATTTGGCAGTCTGAACATTTCTGTATTTGTGTGCTGTGCAAAATTGAGGTGAAACACTTGAATCAACTCCAGTTAGGCATTTATTGTCATGAAGGCTTGTGTGTTCTGAATTATATGTTGCCTTTCAGTTTGTAAGGAAGATGAGTTTGCTTTAAGGAGTGAAACAAGAAAATTATCATGTGAAACACTAAAGGTGCAACAGTTTGAGTCCTGGTTAATGTAAATATGATGCCACATAAGCATCTTTTCCTAGAAAGTTTAAAATTATTTCCCTTTAAAATTATTTCCCTTTAACGATGAGTTGGTGTTCGTGCTCTGATCTGATTGAAAGCTGAGACATTTTAAATGTGGCATAGCACAGTAACATATTTTCCCAACTGGTTGTAACGTACATCTAAATTTGGTGGAATAAATGCTGAAATAAGCGATAGCTTGGGATTGTTGTACAAGTAGGCATCTTATATCTTTGAAACTATACACAAAATTTAATGATTTCAACAAGGGCTGACTTCATACCGAATAAATATAGAGCAGCTAAAACGGGCATGGTTTCATGGATAAGCAGAATTGTTTACATACGTAACATTGTAGGGCTTCTTAAAATAGACCACTGCAATTATTGAATTGTTGATTGATTTTATGCAACAAGCGAACTGTTTTTGAAAAATGCTTCCTTAAAAAGAGATAATTATTTGCATTCAGAACATAGATATAAGTAGATGGAACTTTTTTTTATTCTAATGGTTCACAATGCAGTTTTGTTCTCAAAAGTCTTACGTAGGTGAAAGCTTAAAGGAAAAACTGATTAACCAGAACATATAAGAAATGGCTTTAGTCGTGTTTGTGTGTGATTCTCAATCGCGATGATATTTAGTTCTGCAATTGATGGGACGTAAAATTGTCTGACCTGTTAAATGATGAGCATTCAGTATCAATAAAATATAAAGCAGGTCTAAATAATTCATAACTAAATGAGCTTATGCCTGATAATTTTGCTGTGAATCATTAAAAGCATATACATTATTTGCCAAGTGTTGATCTAGTGAGGATCATTTGCAACATCTGGATATTAAACTGGACCAGCTGCCTGTTATACACCCCATCAGCTACTGTTGTGCCAGAGTTGTATCGGAACTAAACTCAACTACCTCTAAGAAACAAAGTTGCGGTATTTGCCTTTTTAAAAAAAAGTCTTCATGAGATTTGGTCACTGCTGGTGGAGCCAACCTTTTAATGCCCTTGAATAGGTCGTGGTGACAACTGAGTAGCCCGCTAGTCATTTCAGAAGGTGGTTAAGAAACAGCCATCTTTCCATGGGCTAGGAATCGCATGTAGGCCAGACTGGGTAAGGACCTCAGATTTCTTTCCCTATGGGACATCTGTGAACCAGATGGGTTTTTGAATAATCTGGCTGGTAATGATCTCCATGACTGATGCTAGTTTTTCAGTTCCAGATTTTTAATTATTTGTATTTAAATTCCAGCTGACATACTGGGATTTGAACTCGTGTCTCCAGATCATTAATTTAGGCCTCTGGAATATGAATCCAGTGACATGACCGTTACACTGTCACATATATCCCAGCCATCACCGTATATAGTATACTTGACACTGGATACATATGCAATGTTTATCCAGCTTTCCGGACCCATGGGCAGTTTGGATTAGAGCAACTTTATCTGTGGAATGAATACGATATTCCATACATCAGTTTTTCATTTACACTGCAATTTATTTTTCAGTGATTTGTTTTTTCCACTTGTTTGAATGATTCAGTCGAAATAGGAAATGAGGACATGGGAACATAAAGAGCAGGAATAGGCCATTCACAACAAGCCTGCTCTGCCGTTCAGTACGATCATGGCTGGACACTTCAGCGCCTTTTACCCACACTGTCCCCATAACCCTTCATGTTGTTGTTAATCAGAAATTGATCAATCTCAAACTTGAGAACTGAGCTTCCACCGTCCTCTGGAGTTGAGAAGTCTAAAGATTCACAACTCTCTAAAGAAATCTCTCCTAATCAGTCCTAAATGGCACCCCCTCTGAAATTGTGTCCCTGGTTCCAGACTCCCCAGCCAAGAAAAAAACATTACCTGCATCTACCTGAGTAGTTTAAGTAGTTTGTAGCTTTACATGAGATCACCTCTCATTCTTCGAAACTCTAGAGAATATTTGCCCAGTCTCTCTTCATAGGACAGTCCCACCATTTCTGGCACAATTCTGGTGAACCTTTGTTGCATTCCCTCTGTGGAAATAATATCCTTTCTGGGTTAAGGAGACCTAAACTGCAGACACTACTCCAGATGCGGTCCAACCAAGCTTCTATATAATTGAAGCAAGACCTCACTACTCCTGTACTCAAATCCTTTTGCGATAAATGTTAACATTCCATTAGCCTTCCTAATAACTTGCTGCAGCTGCATATTAGCGTTAAGTGACTAATGGACAAGGATACCCAGGACGCTTTGTACATCTACACTTACTAATTTCTTACCATTTAGAAAATGCTCTGCACATCTGTTCCTTCTACCAAAGTTGATTACTGCAAATTTTTCCACATTATATTCCATCTGCCATATTCTTGCTCACTCAGTAAGTCTGCCCAAATCCTCCTGCAGCCGCTTTACATCTTCCTCGCAACACACGTTCCCGCCTAGCTTTTTAGCATCCGCGAACTTGGAAATGTAACATTTGGTCCCCACATCCAAATCATTGATATACTGTGAACAGCTGGGGCCCAAATACTGATCCCTGCGGTGCTCCTCTAGCCACTGCCTGCCAATGCAAGAATGACCCGTTTATTCCACCCCTCTCTTTTCTGCCTGTTGGCCAATTCTTGACCAATGCCGGTATATTATCTCCTATCCACTTGTTTTTATTTTGCCATTTAACCTCCTGTGGGGAAATGCCATTTGAAAATCCAAATATACTATGTCCATCAACTCTCTTATCAATTTTGTTTGTGACATCCTGAAGAAACTCCAAATTTGACAAATGTGAATTACTATTCATAAATCCATGCTTACTATGCCCAATCAGACCATGATTGTTCCTGTGTCCATTTATCGCATCCGTTATAATAGATTCTAGCACCACTACTGATGTAAGGCTAATAGGTCTGTAGCTCGCTGCTTTCTCTCTCCCTCTCTTCTTAAATAGAGGGGATGGGAGGTCAACTTTTAGACCCCTTTAATGTAGGGTTTTCATGCAACAAGAATAAAGCCGTATGTAATATTTTGATAAACGTTAATTTATACTCTGCTTTAAAAAAATATTGTAATCACAGGATGCAAAATAGTCGAGAGATGCAGGTTAAAGCTGGTAAGTTCCCAGACATGGGCAATGCTGATAGGGTTCTATGAAGTAGGAAGGGAGGAGGCTTCAGTTGACCGTAAGCATTGGCACACTTGAACCAAATGATCTGATTCTGTGCTGTAAATGTTATTCAATTCTAAGTACATTTCTGGGACATGCAAGTTGTACTTTTCTGGAGTGCCATGTGGTACTGATTACTGTAACATTACCTCTTTCATATATTAAGCAGCATGGTGATAGCAATACATTTACAAATGAACTGAATTAATATTGAAAAACACGTAGGCACTGATAATTCGGCTTTTGATTGGAGCGATAAAAGGACATAATTTTTTTTAAAATATGAGAAAATTGTTTAAAAAAAGACTTATCAGCAGAACAGCTAGAAAGAGATATATTTTTCAGAATTTGTATGTGGAGGTTCTACAAACTACTGTTTTGCTTAATGCTGTAGGTGTAACTGTCGGATAGTACATAGTGGGCGCGATTCTCCGAGCTCCACGCCACTCCATGCTACCCCAATGCCGGCATGCGATTCTCCGAGGTGCGGATAATTGGCGCATTTGGCGTGTCGCGGGCCGCTCTCCGCGGCCAGGCTGCCGATTCTCCGGCCCGGATGGGCTGAGTGGCCATGCGGAAATGGCAGAGTCCCGCCGGCGCCGTTCACCCCTGGTCGCTGCCGGCGGGAACTCTGTGCAATGGGTCGTGGGGGGGCGGGGTGGGGGGGAAAGGGAGAGGCTCCGATGGAGTCTGGCCCACGATCGGGGCCCACCAATCGGAGGGCCGGCCTCTCTCTCTCTTCCCCCACCCCCCCGGGGCCTACTTTGGTGTGTGGCTGGCCCCTGAACTCCCACGCCATGTTGCGTTGGCGTGGCCCAACTGCGCATGCGCAGGTTGTCCCCGCACCCATTTCACACCGTCGTGTTTCATGAACCATTCTTACGTCATGTCACACTCTAGACTATGGAAAATCTCGAGGCTCATCTCCTATTTTCTCCAACTGAACTGTCGTCATTCAGAAGCCTTTTATTTCTAAAACAATTTAATATACAATTTGCATTAAGAGGTTTACAATGAAAGTCTTGGCTTTCTTAGCTTGCGTGTCAAATATAATATTAGAGTCTTTTTCTCCTTTTCTTAAATTTATTGGTTCCTGTTTCGTATCTCTGTCCTCTTCCCTTACTGGGAACATTGAGGTTTTTTTTCTTCCTGTCTTCTATTGGTTTTTTTTCGACCTCTCCCTGTCTCCCCCACTTCTCCCAGGCATATGCAGTCTTTTTGTGTTTTTGCTTTTTGCACAGGCATATGGGGCCTTTGCTTGGTGCATCGTGTGGATGGTGCACCCTCTTGTCACTGTGTGCTGGTGGTAGAGGGCGTAAACGTTTGTAATCTAACTAAGCCAGTGGTAGAACCTGAAGTGCATTTTATTGGCAGGTTAAGTTGTTGTCAGTGAACTTTAATCAGGCCTGAGCTGAAACTGTGCATTAGACAATTATCTCTATCAAAATATTATTTCTTATAAACAGTAAACTAGTTTAGTTATGGTGGAGGACCGGACATGCTTTGTTTTGAACAATATATGCGCTAGGCTATCCAGCTGACATGCTGTAAAATTCTAAATGTAGAGCTCTCTGTCCCTGCCAGCATAGTCAACAGGTGTCTTTTCTGCATTTCATTTGGCAAGACAGGGTTGTGAATGGTCTACTGAACCAAGAACCACATGGGATCTGATGAAAAATGTTCCTGAAGGGCACTGCCAAAAATACTGGATATGCGGTCTACAGCAAGCGAAACGTGACTTTATCAGGCTGCTAAATCTGGCAATGGCTGAATCAGAATATTTTGCTGAAGGGGTTTTTATTCGTTTTAAGTCATCTGTCAACTAAGTGATATTGACTTTGGTGCATGAGCTGAAGGAAGAATAATCTGTCAGAGATAGTCCGTAGCTAAAAACTGCTTGATAAGTGAGGGATCCCTTGGGATGAAAAGAGAATGATAAAAGGATTGCAGCAGAAAGTGACTAAGTTCATTCCACAAAGAAGCCAGAAGTAACATGATGTGAGGCCTTTGTCTGAATGAATTAATCAAGCTATTACTGGCCAAATTTCTACTCTTGAATGTGATTGCTTTTGGTGACAAAACTAATTTAAAAATAATAATAAACTTTGAATATTTACTGAAGTTTTTCTGCTAATATAGTTTGGTGAACATTGCAAACAAGGAAATTAATTGCCAGCAAAAGTTGGAACAGACATGATTGGTGTGAGCGTTAAACCTGTCCAAGCAACACTTGCTATGCAAAAGACAGGTGCAAAATAAAGAATTTAGTCACACATTGATGGCCCTATTCAGCTTTATTCATTCCCCAAATCAAAGATTGTTTTTTAAACATTGGTCAGCATTCAGTAGCTTGGAGCTTCCGGCATGATTTTAATTTAAAATCCAAAGATTACAAATTTTATTATTAAGTTTGCATTAGGTTAGACTTTTAATTGCAGGTACCGCATTAATAATGATTCTCATTCTTTCATCTGTTAAAGTAAATACACAATAAAATTGAGTTATTTTTTATCCTCTGTTTTATTGATTCTCAATTACATACGTGAGTGAATTTTTCTTAGCCGGTTCCATTCTTTACCATGTTATTTAACAGCTTGCCAGTCTATTTTGATGGACCCATGTGTTTCGGGGGCCAGTTTAGCTCCCTTGGCTAGACAGCTGGTTTGTCATGCAGAGCGAGGCCAGCAGCGTGGGTTCAATTCCCGTACAGACTGAAGTTATTCATGAAATCCCCGCAATCTCAACCTTGCCCCTCGTCTGAGTTGTGATTTGAATCAGGTTAAATCACCAACAGTCAGCTCTCCCCCTCAAAGGGAAAAGTAGCCTATGGTCACTTGGGACTATGGTAATTTTACTTTTGAAGTGGGAAGATGAAGAGCATCATGTTTAGACTCTGGTGAGTTGTAATGAACAACGTTGAATTTTGTTCAGTGTAAATCATGAATTAACAAACTGCAAAATTGAAAATTACTGTTTTGAAGGTGTTCTCATTTTTTTTACAAGATTGGAGGCTCTGCCAGATACTGGGAAGGTCAAACTAATCACATGATTCAGTTACCAAAACCTACCCAATAAAACAGATAAGTAACTAAACTTTGTCAGTAAAGGGAAAGTTTAGACTTCCAGTGACGGTGATGTGCTGAGCAGACGCACATCAGGTGGTTCTTCTCCAAATCAGGACATTAAAAGGCCTGGCTTTGTCCAAAATTCAAAGGAAGAAAATCCCTCAACAGCAAAAGGAGGGCAACCAAGAAAAGATGACAGTGAACGCGAGCTCGAGGGGCTGGAGAGACGACAGAAGCGGCGGAAGGAGCCCAGGCCAGCTAGTGGACGAGATTGCAGACCCACAAGGTGGTTTGGGTTGGGGCAGGATTCACCTCGTGGGTGAAACCCTTGTACAACGCCCCAGTCGTGCGTTCGGACCAACGCCACCAGCTCTGAATACTTCCAGAGGCACAAGGCCCTGGCAATCGAGCCACTAGTGATTGCTCTGTAAGACATGAAAAGTGGGAAGGGTATACAAAGAGCAGGCAGAGAGCACAGAGTTTCGCTCTATGTGGATGACATACCCCCCAACCCCTTGGACCCACAGAATGACCTGACAGCAATCATGCAACTTTTGAGAGAGTTCGGAGCCTTCTCGGGCTACAAACGCAACTTGGGCAAGAGCAAGGCATTCCCGGTGAACCTAAATGGGCGAGGGGCAGAGCTGAAGGGGTGACCAATCAAACTAGCCCAAAACAAATTCCGTTACCTGGGGATCCAGATAGCCCATGACTGGACACAGATCCACAAGTGGAACCTGACCAGTCTGGCGGAGGGAAGTAAAAAAGGACCTACAGAGATGGGATGCACTCCCACTTTCCCTGATGGGGTGAGTGCAGGTGATTAAAATGAACATACTGCTGAGATTCCTCTTCCTGCTGATGGGGGGGTGGGGGGCGGTGATGGTCAGAACCAGAGGAACCCTAAATCGACATTGCAAAGGAGAAAAAACATGGGCGGTCTAGCCTTGCCAAATCTAAAATACTACCAGTTGGCGGTCACAGCCAAGAAGGGTGAAGGGGTGGATACGAGATCCAAACATGGAATGGGTGAGGCTGGAGGAGTCTTACTGCAAGGGAACCACTCTCTGAGCACTCACCAAGGCAGTGCTCCCATACCCCCTATCATGTTTGGCACCATTTTCTTTTAAATGGAGACAGGACGGAGGGACACTAATGGTTAGGGACCTTTACATTTTCATTTCATTTCACATGCGGAAAGAATCGCGACCTTGGACGAGCTGACGGAGGACTGGGACTTGTCAACAGGACATGAGTTCAGGCACCTCCAAATTAAACACTTTCTCCGCAAGGAAATGGCAAAACACACCAGGGCGCCGAGAGACACTCTACTAGAGGAATTAATCAACATGGAAAGTAAGGAAGGGGGGGGGGGGCTACTGTGGGAACATCTTTGGACGGTTGCTGAACAGGGCAAGACTACGGCTGGACGAAGCTAGATGGAAATACGAGTACGAATTGGGGACGGAAGTGGGTTGGGGACTCTGGAGCAAAGCACTGAGCAGGGCCAACTCCACCTCCTCTCGGGCTAGGCTAAGCCTCGCGCAGTTCAAAGTGGTGCACAGAGCCCACCTGACTAGAACCCAGATGAGCAGGTTCTTCGTGGAGGTGGAGGATAAATGTGAACGGTGCCAGGGAAGCCCGGCCAACCATGGCCACATGTTCTGGGCCTGCCCCAGACTTGTCTGGTTCTGGACAGCATTTTTCGAGGTGATGTCCAAGGTTTTGGGGGTGAGGTTGGAGCCGTGCTCGGGGGTGGCAGTCTTCGGGCTATCGGACCAGCAAGATCTTCATATGGGGAAGAGGGCAGATGTCCTAACTTTTGCCTCCCTAATCACACGCCGGAGAATCCTGTTTGGTTGGCAATCAGTAGCACCACCCAGAGCTGCATAGTGGCTGGCAGACCTGTCAGGATTTCTCCACCTGGAGAAGATTAAGTACAGCCTCCGAGGGTCGGACGAGGGCTTCCACAAAGCTTGACGGCCATTCGTCATCCTGTTCCAAGACCTGTTTGAGGAAAACAGCGACTAGGAAGATGGGAATGGGAAGGGACCTCATGTAAAAACCCTTGTAAATAAGACACTAACTTGTTTATAAATATCAGAAACAATTGAGCTGTCACTCTGTAAAAAACGGAAAATACTAATAAAAATAGTTTTTATAAAAAAAAAGGAAAGTTTAGTCTTCTGATTTGCCCCATAATCCCAAATGTTAAAGAGAGATATATTAGTATTAATTCGTGCTTCAGCCCTGCTGGCCAGAGAAATGGTCACTTTGCATTAAACTAGCTTTCTCCTGTGATTGGGTGTGAAATCCCAATCTGATTGTGTGAATTTAAAAAAATATTCTTTCATGCGATGTGAGTCCTTAATTTCCCGTGAGGGCTGTAAAGAGTCAACCACATTGTTGTGAGTCATGTTGGCCAAACCAGATATGGATGGCAGATTTCCTTCCAAAGGACATCAGCAAACCAGACAGGGTTTTTAAACAACAAATGGTGATGGTTTCATGGTTGCTATTGCTGAAATTAGCTTCTATACCCAGATTTAATTAATTAGTTAATTACTGTGTGGAGTCTGCACGTCCTCCCCGTGTGCGCGTGGGTTTCCTCCGGGTGCTCCGGTTTCCTCCCACAGTCCAAAGATGTGCGGGTTAGGTGGATTGGCCATGCTAAATTGCCCGTAGTGTAAGGTTAATGGGGGGATTGTTGGGTTACGGGTATACGGGTTACGTGGGTTTAAGTGGGGTGATCATTGTTCGGCACAACATCGAGGGCCGAAGGGCCTGTTCTGTGCTGTACTGTTCTAAATCTAACTGAATGGTGAGATTTGGACCCATGCCCCCAGAGTATTAGCCTGAGACTCTGGATTCTCAGCCTAGTGGCAAGGCCACTGTGCCACCATCTCCGACAGGCCGTGCTGTCCGAAACATTCCCCCACCCAAGTGGTTGAACAGAACTTTGCAATGTTTGCATATGGGTTGAGTAACCTGTTGACTGATCCCAGGTACTTCATATGGTGATATCAAATGATTTTGGGTTTGCTGCATGGTATCAGGGTTAAGAACAGAGGCAGCAAGTGTACAGGAGCTAGTTTCACTGTGCTGTCACTGGACCACTCTGCAATTTACATCCATTTAAGTTTTCATTTAAAATTTAGCCTAACTTGTATCATTTTAATTTTAAGTGCTTTTACTTAGTATGTGCCGCGAGCAGAATGGATAATGGTGAACTGCGGGATATGACTCATAATTGAAATCAGCTAATTTGTTGGATATAAATTGGATCCCAAGGTGCTTCCTAGCCTGTTTTTCTTGGACATTATGTGAGATGTTAAGTGAACAAAGCTTTAGATTGCATGTCTTGAATTGACTTGGGGAATTACAGAATGGGCTGCAATAGACAACCTCTTACTAATTTATGTGAAACGCACAAGCAAGCCACAGTAAGACTGAATGTGAAGTGCGAAGTACTGGGGTTGCTTCTTCCCTGCAGGCACTCTGCTTCCATCATCCTCTTGTCGCCCCTCCCACCCCACACCCCGCTCTCCATGATGTGTCTTGTGACTGCTGATGGCCCAAAGCTATCGTGCAATTATTTATGCCTGAACTTAGATTATGATTGCCAGCAGGCTATTTGATTGAGGATTGAGAGTTGGACAAAATTGTGACCTTTGCTGACCAGATACACTTGCCAGTAGGAGTCGCTGGACAGCTGCCACATCAGGGTCAAGAACACCTGCTAATTTTTCCCTTTTCCTGACCCAGGGACACCAAGCCAGGTCTGGAAATTTCCACAGCAGGTCTGTCTCTGAGATTTGCTAATGTAACGCAGACTAAGGATCAGGCCCTGGAACCGTTCCAATTTAATGCTGCGTTATTGTTTAATAAAAATGGATTAGGAGGGTATATTTGCTGTCTTGATTGCGAAACAAGACGAGTGAATACTTTTTTCCTCATAAAATTCTAATTCATGCTTGGTGGTGGCGTGTAATGAAACTCTGATCACTCTAGCCTTGCAGCTTTCTGGCAGTGTCCACAGAAAGTGATGTCCGCATGAGACCAACACTGCAGTTTATATACAGTATAGAAATGTAGGCAAAGACTCTGTAGCTAATCACTAGGGATTTTCTGCCTGAAAATGGTGGCATGCATTGCATGCGAAACTGTCCACATAGTGAAGGATAGTGTGCAAAGGAGTAAGTAGAAACCTGATCCACTCGACTAATACGACCTTTCCCTTGGAAAAACGTCTTTTATATCTGATGGCTGGACAAATTAGTGCTGAATCATCTGTGCAGAATGTCATTGCCTCGGTATTGAAGGCTGTGTACTTAAAATGTCATTTAGAATCACACAGAAAAAAGTCAATTGACCCTATGCTGGTGTGTCAGAGCTTCTCATGGAGCTACCTACACTAATTCCATTTCTTTGACCTTTTCCTGTACCCGTTTATATATTCTCCCTTTCCAGCTATTTATCTAGTTCCCTTTTTGTTGATGATACACTGTGTACATCAATAACTGCTTGTAATCCAACAGTCCATTTCTAATACGTCTCTATGGAAAAAATAATCTTGTTTTGCTCCTGGTTCTCTGGCAATCATTAATTTGTATTCGTCTGTTATCAAAACGGTGAATGCAATTTCTCACTGTTGAGCCTCTCAAAACCTTTCATAATCCTGGGAAGCTATGTTATTACCCTTGTAGTCCTTGGTTCTAATAAAAAGGAAACCAACCGTTTTACAAGATTTTATCATGACAATAATCTCTTGTTTCTGGTATTCCAGCGAACCTTTTTACTCTTCAACTTTTAACATCCTTTCTACAATGAAGTGCATGAAATCGCAAATAAAATTCCCACTGTGCAAATTCAACATCAATCCTTTGTATTTATGAACATAGAACATGGAACATACAGTGCAGGAGGCCATTCGGCCCATCGGGTCTGCGCCGACCCATCTAAGCCCTCACCTCCACCCTATCCCCGTAACCCAATAACCCCATCTAACCTTTTTGGTCACGAAGGGCAATTTATCATGGCCAATCCACCTAACCTGCACGTCTTTGGACTGTGGGAGAAAACCGGAGCACCCGGAGGAAACCCACGCAGACACGGGGAGAACGTGCAGACTCCGCACAGCCAGTGACCCAGCAGGGAATCGAACCTGGGACCCTGGAGCTGTGAAGCCACAGTGCTATCCGCTTGTGCTACCGTGCTGCCCTTGATATATATTTAAACATTTTTTATGGCCATTTCCTTTAAGGATCTATCTTTAAGTAATGTATAGCAGGGGGCAGCACGGTGGCACAGTGGTTAGCATTGCTGCCTACGGCGCTGAGGACCCGGGTTCGAATCCCGGCCCTGGGTCACTGTCTGTGAGGAGTTTGCACATTCTCCCCGTGTCTGCGTGGGTTTTACCCCCACCACCCAAAGATGTGCAGGTTAGGTGGATTGGCCACGTTAAATTGGCCCTTAATTGGAAAAAATGAATTGGATATTCTAAATTTATTTTAAAAAAGTAATGTATAGCAGTAGACATCTCTTGATTTCATCAACGATCCATCAGGTTTATTTAAAAATCCCGACGCCGCTTTCACCCGGTGGCCGCACCTGCGATCGGAGCTGCCAGTCAAAATGGCACCCCGATTTGCGAGGAGCCGTTCCTGCAGCAGGAAATCGACTAAAGTGTGACCTCAACAGGGAGCAATGCCCCGAGGCCCCCAAAAAATGGCAAAGTGCCGGTGAGTAGTGGGGTGAATCAAATCAAATCAAGTCATTAAAAAAGGAATGGTTGAGAGAAAACAGGGAATTATAGATCAGTAAACCTGACATTGGTAGTGAGGACAATTGTAGAATCCATTGTCAAAGATTTTATGGCTGAGCACTTAGAAAGCAGTGGCAGGATCGGACAGAGTCAGCATAGATTTATGAAGGGGAAATCATGCTTGTCTAATCTGTTGGAATTCATCGAGGATGTAATTAATAGAGTTGATGAAGGAGAGAGCGAGTGGATGTGGTATCTTTAGACTTTCAGGAGCCTTTTGACCAAGTCCCACAGAGGAGATTAGCATATAAAATTAAAGCACGCAGGATTAGGGGTAGTGTAGGGCAGCACGGTAGCATAGTGGTTAGCACAGTTGCTTCGCATCTCCAGGGTCTCGGGTTCGATTCCCGCCTTGGGTTACTGTCTGTGTGGAGTCTGCACATTCTCCCCGTGGCTGCGTGGGTTTCCTCCGGGTGCTCCGGTTTCCTCCCACAGTCCAAAGATGTGCATGTTAGGTGGATAGGCCATGCTAAATTGCCCTTAGTGTTCAAAAAGGTTAGGTGGGGTTACTGGGTTATGGGGATAGGTTGGAAGTGTGGGCTTAAGTGGGGTGCTCTTTCCAGGGGCTGGTGCAGACTCGATGGGCTGAATGGCCTCCTTCTGCATTGTAAATTCTATGAGATGGAGAGAAAGCCTGTTTGTAGACGAGAAATAAAAAGAGTAGGGATTAACAGATCTTTTTCAAATTGGCAGGCAGTGACTAGTGGGGTACTGCAGGGATCGGTGCTGGGACCCCAGCTATTCACAATATATATGAATGATTTAGGTGAGGGAGCGAAATGTAATATTTCCTAATTTTCAGATGACACCAAGTTGGGTGGGAGGGTGCTCTGTGAGGAGGACACAGAGATCCTTTAGTGTGATTTGGACAAACTGAGTGAGTGGGCAAATGAATGGCACATACAGCATAATTTGCATAAATGTGAGATTATCTAATTTGGTAGCAAAAACGAGAAGGCAGACTATTATCTGAATGGCCATATATTAGGAGAGGCGGATGTAAAATGAGACCTGGGTGTCCTTGTACACTAGTCGTTGAAGGTAAGCATGCAGATACAGCAGATAGTAATGAAGGCAAATTAAATGAAAAATGGTATGATGGCCTTCATTACGAGAGGATTTGAGTACAGGAGCAGGGATGTCTTGTTGCAATCACACACCGCCTTTGTGAGGCCACACCTGGAATATTGTCTTGGTCTCCTTATCTGAGGAAGGATGTTCTTGCTCTAGAGGGAGTGCAGCGAAGGTTTACCAGACTGATTCCTGGGATGGCGGGACTGCAGTATGAGGAGAAATTGAATCGGTTCGGTGAATTTTTCAGTGAATTTCAACATTATTTTTGCACCTATGCGTAGACTGGGGAAAATGGATAACAATGATAGGAGCTAAATGGTACTGAAGTGGAGTTGGCAAATGGAAAGGATAGATGTTGGTAATGAAGGGAAAGGGCAGAAACTGATAACAGTTTGAGGAGAGAAAGTGAAGAGCAGCTTTATTCTAGGGTCAGAGATATTTTTCTGGTTGAAAAGCAGCTTAACTGAATTGGAAAGAATAAAAGGAGTGCCATGTTTACTTGAGGGGATAGGAGTTTGAGGGGAAAAGCATTTGAAAAAGTCCCACTAAGGTGGAAGCCCACGGAGTTGAGGGCAAATTATTGACATGGTTAGGGAACTGGTGGAATGGCAAGCGTCATAGAGTGGGGATAATGAGTAATTACTCTAATTGCAGAAGGTGACTAGTGGTGTACCACAGGGTTCTGTGTTGGAGCCTCAAGTACAGAACATAGAACAGGGTTCGGTGTTGGAGCCTCAAGTACAGAACATAGAACGTACTATTCATTTACAACTTGGATGATGGCATAGAAAGTCATATATCCAAATTTGCTAAAGTTAGATGGCATTGTAGACAGTCTGGATGATAGCATAAAATTACAAGGAGATATTGACAGACTAGGTGAATGGGCAAAATTGTGGCAGATGGAATTCAATGTAAGCAAGGGTGAGATTATCCATTTTCGACTTAGAGCAGAGTACTTTCTACATGGAAAGAGGTTAGGGACAGTGGATGTCCACAAACAAATGCAGAAAATAATCAAAGAGGCTAATGGAATGCTAGCCTTTATATCTAGAGCATTGGAGTATAAATACAGAGATGTGCTGCAGCTGTACAAATCCCTGGTTAGACCACACTTGGAGGACTGTGAGCCGTTATGGGCACCACACCTTAGGAAGGTTATTTTGGCCTTGGAGGGGGTGCAACATAGGTTTATAAAAATGAAACCTGGACTGCAGGGGTTAAGCGACAAGGAGGGATTCCACAAATTAGGCCTGTTTTTGCTCGGATTTAGAAGGTTAAGGGGTGATCTGATCAAAGTATTCAAGATATTAACAGGAAAAGAGAGGATAGATAATTTCCACTGGTTGAAGATTCTAAAACTAGGCAGTATAGTTTAAAAATTAGGGCTAGACCACTCAGGAGAGATGTTAGGAAGCCCTTCTTCACTCAAAGGTTGGCAGAGATTTGGAACTCTCTCCCGCAAACAGCAGCTGAAGCTGGAACAGTTGTTAACTTTAAATCTGAGGTCGATAGATTTTTGTTCAGCAAAAGTATTAAAGGATATGGGCCAAATGCAGGTGTATGGGTTGGGATTCTCTCAGCCCGGGGCCGGGCCGGAGAATCCCTGCGACTGGCACGAATCGCGCCATGCCGCCCTGAGGGGCAGCACGGTAGCATTGTGGTTAGCACAATTGCTTCACAGCTCCAGGGTCCCAGGTTCGATTCCGGCTTGGGTTCACTGTCTGTGCGGAGTCTGCACATCCTCGCCGTGTGTGCATGGGTTTCCTCCGGGTGCTCCGGTTTCCTCCCACAGTCCAAAGATGTGCAGGTTAGGTGGATTGGCCATGATAAATTGCCCTTAGGGTCCAGAATTGCCCTAAGTGTTGGGTGGGGTTACTGGGTTATGGGGATAAGGTGCTCTTTCCAAGAGTTGGTGCAGACTCGATGGGCCGAATGGCGGCCTCCTGCACTGTAAAATTCTATGATAACTGACACCGGCACGCAATTCTCAGAAGATCGGAGAATTGGTGCCATTGGCATCGGCAACCAATTGCCATTGGTTGGCGTGGTGCCAGTCGGGGGCCATTCTACACGGCCAGCCCACCGATTCTCGGCCCGGGATGGCCGAGCGGCTGTCGTAAAAAAGCTGAGTCCCACCAGCGCCGCCCACACCCGCTCTCAGCCAGCAGGAATTCGGCGTGGTAGGGTCTGGGGCGGCTTGTGGGGGGGAGGGGTAGTCCGACCCTGGGGCGGGCCTCCGATGTGGCCTGGCCTGCGATCAGGGCCCACCGATCGGCGGGCCGGCCTCTCTGGCTGGGGGACTCCTTTCTTCACACTGGCCCCTGTAGTCCAGCGACATGTTGCGTCGGGGTCGGCGCGTTGAAGGAAGCCACTGCGCATGCGTGCGTTGGCATTGGTGCCACTGCACATGCGCGGATCCCGCGGCACCCAGTTGACGCTGGGATCAGCAGCTGGAGCGGCGTGAAGCACTCCAGTGCCGTGCTGACCCCCTGTAGGGGCCAGAATTGCTGATCCTGAGGCCGCGTTGACGCCGTCGGGAAACGCGACGGCGTTTCCCACGCCGTCAACACTTAGCCTCAGGATCACAGAATCCCGCCCAAGGGGTTAGGCCACAGACGAGCCATGATCTCATTGAATGGCGGGACAGGCTCGAGGGGCTGAATGGCCTAGTCCTATTCCTATGAGTAGAAGAACACCGGTATGAACTTTGGGGGTTAAAAGAAAATGGTGTGTTTTTGTCAGCAAATTCTAGTAGAAGTAAATTCCCTTTGTGAGCAGTTGGGCATGCAGTCAAACATTTGAGGCAACTTTGGACAAGTGATAGTCTGGCTAGTTTATTGACAATTGAGATGTATTTGTCCTAAATCTCTTGATGTTTAATCTTATGTGTTTCCTTATTCTAGAACCCCTCATCCGCTGGCAACCCAGTGCTATCCTTCATGATTTTAAACACCTTTATTAAACCTGTAATCAGAGGTAGAATTACAGTTCGTGGTGCCCCACGTTTAACTTAATTTCTGCCCCCACCTCTCTCCACCAAACTCAGCCCCTCCCGATCCCACCCACCCTCTCTCCACAGGCAGAAGCCATAAAAATACACAAATTGATCACTGCTTTTTAACTTAAGAAAACACGCCTGTATGAATAGTTGCTGAATTGAAATCCAAGCTTACCCCTTGTCTGAATGACGGTAAAGATGGTCAGTGTTGCAATGTGTGAGTCTCGAGACGAGCAAAAATGGACCTTATTGCTGAGCAACGAGATGGAAAAAGCAGCCAATGACATCCCTGCAGCATGGGCCAGTGCAGGACAGAATGAGCCAACCCAGAACAGGAGCAAATACTACGATCAACAGCATATACTGCCAATTTCATCAAGAATTTCATCAAGTTTCAAAAATAACTTCCTTACAGATCATTGCTGTTGCTGGCCTGCCCTAGTTGAGTCGCCTGCTCGCCTCGCCTGCTACTCCCCTTAGTAGCTGATCTCATGTCGCGGTGGCTTTCCACACCTCGTGCCTTGCTGTCGCTGTCTAGCCCTGCCCGAGGCACAAACCCGCTTGCCCCTCCTGCTCACACCTAATGGTGGCGTTCGACACCTTGTGCCTCACTGTTGCTAGCCTGCCTCTCATCCCTGGGTAAATTCAGGAATTAGAGTATAATTTCACTTTGCGTTGCCTGCTGATAGGTTCAATGCGCAAATGCAGAGTAATCAAGCTCAGAAGAGCGGCACGGTGGCACAGTGCTTGGCACTGCTGCCTCACAGTGCCAAGGACTCGGGTTCAATTCCAATCTCGGGTTACTGTCTGTATGTTGTCCATTCTCCCCGTGTCTGCATGGGTTTCATCCGGGTACTACGGTTTCCTTCCACAGTCCAAAGATGTACAGGTTAGATGGGTTGGCCATGCATGGGCAGCACGGTAGCATGGTGGTTAGCATAAATGCTTCACAGCTCCAAGGTCCCAGGTTCGATTCCCGGCTGGGTCACTGTCTGTGCGGAGTCTGCACGTCCTCCCCGTGTGTGCGTGGGTTTCCTCCGGGTGCTCCGGTTTCCTCCCACAATCCAAAGATGTGCGGGTTAGGTGGATTGGCCATACTAAATTGCCCTTAGTGTCCTAAAAAAATAAGGTTAATTGGGGGGTTGTTGGTTTACTGGTATAGGATGGATACGTTGGGTTGTAGGGTGATCATTGCTCGGCACAACATCGAGGGCTGAAGGGCCTGTTCTGTGCTGTATTGTTCTAATTCTAATTAAATTGCCCCTCAGGGTGGAGCTTCTGGAATAGGGTGGGAGAATAGACCTGGTCAGGGTAGTCTTTCTGAAGGGTCGGTGCAAACTCGTTGTGCCGAATGGCCTCCTTCTGCACTGTAGGGATTCTATGATTGGATGCCCAGTGTACCGGCTGGCATGGGGCCCTGTGCCTCGGCTTCATGCTAAATCCGCCGTGGCTCGTAAGTCACTAGCTGAGCAATGGTGAAGGAAGGGAAGTCAAGCTTAAGCAATGTTATAAATGAATTGATGGCCCTTTTCCTGCACTCATGACAGTCTAGCTAAATCTGCTGGGGGAAAATCCATGGCAAATGTTAATATGAATTTCTATCGGAATTGGTCAATGTGTAAAAAAAAAACCTAAATTGATCCCCTTTTTGCATGTTACAAAAGAAGGCAATGGTGTTTAAACAAAATAAATTACATAAGACTGTCAGTTGCTTGATGTTTACAGTCCACATTGTGCAGATACCAAACCAGGTTAAAAACACAATTCATATGAAATATTTAAAGCACTGGCACTCCAGTTCATTTGATCTTTACAAGCTCTTGTGCAGTAAAGTACCCTTTCAGCTAATTTGATATAAATAGATTTCCTGACGTAGCTGAAATCCAGATGCAATGCATGACAGGAATGACCAGAGTAAAACTGAAGGAATTGGTTCCCTCACCAAGCTGACGTCTTGCAATTTTCCTCATTTTATTCCCTCCAGTGCTGATATATATTTAAAGTACTTAAGTACTCTGAAGATAGAACATACAGTACAGAAGGAGGCCATTCGGCCCATCGAGTCTGCACCTACTCACTTAAGCCCTCACTTCCACCCTATCCCCGTAACCCAATACCCCCTCCGAACCTTTTTTGTCACTGAGGGCAAATTAGCATGGCCAATCCATCTAACCTGCACGTCTTTGGACTGTGGGAGGAAACCGGAGTACCTGGAGGAAACTGGCGCTGACACGGGGAGAACGTGCAGACTCCGCACAGTCGGTGACTCAGCGGGGAATCGAACCTGGGACCCTGGCGCTGTGAAGCCACAGTGCTAACCACTTGTGCTACCGTGCTGCCCTTCCAGTTCCTGTTCTTTGAGCTTGAAGTGTGAAGGTTAGAAGGAACATTTTCATGCAAACTGTTATTAGCATGTGGACTGAATTACCACAAGTGCTACTGGAATTGGGTTAGAGAATTAGATACAACACTTGAAGAAAACTATTAGAGTTTTGAAAAAAAGTAGGGAATTCAAATTAAACGCAAAGCTTAACATCAACACTGGCATGAGTTGGGTCGTCTTCCTCTGCACTGAAATGATTACCCTGTGATTTAAAATGAGGATTAACTTGGATGCTTTAGTCTCACCGCCCGCACCATGAGATTACAAATAATGATTATCAATGTGTAGAAATTGCACCAATATGATGGCATAATAAGATACATAATCTGAACAGAAATGTATTAATTTGACACTTTTTTTTGGACCCTTTCAGATAATGCACCTTGTTTGATCGAAAATAATACTAAATGCAAATAATTTAAATTACAAATGCAAAATTTACCATTTATGTGCATCTAACATTTAAAAGTATTAAATGCAAGACCCAAAGCCAGTCTGCATTTTATCCAGGTCAGGAGACAAGAAAACAGTTTTACTTTATACTAATACCGTAGCACTAAGCGGTCTTACCAAAGTGATAGTCAGGGGTCGGTTAGCTCAGTTGGCTGAACGGCTGGTTCGTGACGTGGAGCATGGCCAACAGCACCGGTCCAATTCCCGTACCAGCTGAGGAAGGCCTTGCCTTCCCAACCTTGCCTCTCCCCTGAGGTTTGGTGACCCTCGGGTTAAATCACCACCAGTCAGCTCTCAAAGGAAAGAACAACCTGTGGTCCTCTGGCATTGTGGCGACATTTACACTTGCATATTGTAAGGGTGGTCTGCATAAAAGCTTTCAAATATGACTCAACATAGTTGTTTTTTAAAAAATAATTTTTATTGGAATTTTTTACAGAAAATATAAAATATAACAACAAACAATGAAATACAACAAAATAACCCATAATAACTGTAACACCCCCCAGACCGTATCAACGCATGTATCACATCCCCCCCCAACCCCAATAAACAACAAGAGAACTTAAAAATAAATTAAAATTAAATAAACAAACATAGTCATCGTCCCCCCCCCTCTTTTCCTTCCCCCTTCCCCCCCCCCCGGGTTGCTGCTGCTACTGTCCCCGTACCCTATCGTTGAGCCAGAAAGTCGAGGAAAGGTTGCCACTGCCTAAAGAACCCTTGTACCGATCCTCTCGGGGTAATTTGACCTTTTCTAGCTTAATAAAACCCGCCATGTCATTGATCCAGGACTCCACGCTTGGGGGCCTCGCATCCTTCCATTGTAGCAAGATCCTTCTCCGGGCTACTAGGGACGCAAAGGCCAGCACACCGGCCTCCTTCGCCTCCTGCACTCCTGGCTCCACCCCCACCCCAAAAATCGCGAGTCCCCATCCTGGCTTGACCCTGGATCCCAGCACCCTCGACACCGTCCTCGCCACCCCCCTCCAGATCTCCTCCAGTGCCGGGCATGCCCAGAACATATGGGCATGGTTCGCTGGACTCCCCGAACACCTGACACACCTGTCTTCACCCCCAAAGAACCTACTCATCCTCGTCCCAGTCATGTGGGCCTGGTGCAGCACCTTGAATTGGATGAGGCTAAGCCGCGCACCCGAGGAGGAAGAATTAACCCCCTCCAGGGCATCAGCCCATGTCCCGTCTTTGATTGGTTCCCCCAGTTCCCCCTCCCACTTAGCTTTCAGCTCCTCTACTGACGCCTCCTCCACCTCCTGCATAACCTTGTAGATATCAGATATCTTCCCCTTTCCGACCCAGACCCCCGAAAGCACCCTGTCACTCACCCCCCTCGCGGGAAGCGAAGGCAATCCCTCCACCTGCCGTCTAGCAAATGCCTTTACCTGCAGATACCTGAACATGTTTCCTGGGGAGCCCAAATTTCTCCTCCAACTCCCCCAGGCTCGCAAACCTCCCATCAATGAACAGGTCCCTCAGCTGTCTGATGCCCGCTCTGTGCCAACCCTGAAATCCCCCATCAATGTTCCCCGGGACGAACCTATGGTTCCCCCTTAACGGAGCCTCCATCGAGCTCCCAGATGTCACCTCCACTGCCCCCAAATCTTTGAGGGTAGCCGCCACCACCGGACTCGTGGTATACCTCGTAGGAGGGAGCTGCCACGCCACCGTTACCAGGGCCCCCAGGCTTGTATTTCCACAGGACGCCCTCTCCATCCGTTTCCATGCTGCCCCCTCCCCCTCCATCACCCACTTGCGCACCATCGACACATTGGCCGCCCAATAATACCCCGAGAGATTGGGTAACGCCAGCCCCCCCCCCCCCCCATCTCTACCCCGCTCCAAGAAATCCCTCTTCACCCTCGGGGTCCCATGCGCCCAAACAAAGCTCATGATGCTGCTGGTCACTCTTCTAAAAAAGTACCTAGGGATAAAGATGGGCAAACACTGGAAGAGGAACAAGAACCTCGGGAGAACCGTCATTTTGACGGTCTGCACTCTACCCGCCAACGATAGCGGCAGCATGTCCCATCTTTTAAATTCCTCCTCCATCTGCTCCACCAGCCTGGTAAAATTAAGCTTCTGGAGAGTCCCCCAACTCCTGGCCACCTGCACCCCCAGGTATCTGAAACTCTTCACTGCCCTCTTAAACGGGAGCCTCCCAATTCCCTCCTCCTGATCACCCGGGTGTACTACAAATACCTCGCTCTTGCCTAAATTTAACTTATAGCCCGTGAAGCCCCCAAATTCCGCTAACAGCTCCATCACCCCCGGCATTCCCCCTTCTGGGTCCGCCACATACAACAGCAGGTCGTCCGCATACAGCGATACCAGATGTTCCTCCTCACCCCACACCCCCATCTCCCTGATTCCCTCAACGCCATAGCCAAAGGTTCAATCGCCAGTGCAAAGAGCAAGGGGGACAGGGGGCACCCCTGCCTGGTCCCACGGTAGAGCCTAAAGTACTCCGGTCTCCTTCCATTGGTAACTACACTCGCCATCGGAGCCGCGTAGAGCAGCCTCACCCATTTGATGAATCCCTCCCCAAATCCGAACCGCTCCAGCACCTCCCACAGGTACCCCCACTCAACTCTATCAAACGCTTTCTCTGCATCCAGCGCCACCACTATCACCGCCTCCCCCTCCACTGCCGGCATCATAATAACATTTAGCAGTCTCCGCACATTCGTGTTGAGCTGCCGTCCCTTGACAAATCCTGTCTGGTCTTCGTGTATCACCCCTGGCACACAGTCCTCTATCCTGGTGGCCAGGATCTTCGCCAGCAACTTAGCGTCAACATTGAGGAGCGAGATAGGCCTGTATGATCCACACTGCAAGGAGTCCTTATCCTGCTTCAGGATCAGAGAGAACAGTGCCCGCGACATCGTCGGGGGCAAAGCCCCCTCCTTCCCATGCCTCATTGAAGGCTCGCACCAACAGGGGGCCCACCAGATCTGCATACTTTTTATAAAATTCCACCGGGAACCCGTCCGGCCCCGGGGCCTTACCTGATTGCATTTGTCCAATCCCCCTGACTAGCTCCTCCAACTCTTATCGGCGGCCCCAGCCCCTCTACCAGCTCCTCTTGAACCCTTGGGAAACATAGCCTGTTCATGAAGCTCTCCATCCCCCCTCTCCCCATCGGAGGTTCCGACCGGTACATTTCCTCGTCGAAGTCCCTAAAGACCCCATTTACTTCTGTCCCCTTCTGCACTACATTCCCACCCTTATCCATCACTCGACCAATTTCCCTAGCCGCATCTCGCCTACGGAGCTGATGCGCCAACATCCTGCTCTCCTTCTCCCCATACTCATATACCGTGCCCTGCGACCTCCTCCACTGTGCCTCCGCCTTTCTGGTGGTCAACAAGTCAAATTTGGCCTGCAAACTACGCCGTTCCCCCAGCAACCCCTCCTCCGGTGCCTCCGCGTATCTCCTGTCCACATCCAGGAGCTCCCCCACCAGTCTCTCCCTCTCCTTCCTCTCCCTCCTTTCCCTATGGGCCCGGATGGAGATCAGCTCCCCCCGGATCACTGCTTTCAGAGCCTCCCAAACCATCCCCACCCGGACCTCCCCCGTGTCATTGGTATCAAGATACCCCTCAATACTTCCCCGGACCCTCCTACACACCTCCTTATCAGCCAGCATCCCCACATCCAGGCGTCAGAGCGGGCGCTGGTCCCGCGCCTCCCCCATCTCCAGATCAACCCAGTGCGGAGCATGGTCTGAAATTGCTATGGCCGAATTCTCGGCATCCTGCACCCTCGGGATCAATCCCCTGCTCAGGATGAAAAAATCTATTCGGGAATAAACCCTATGGACATGAGAGAAAAAGGAATACTCCCACGCTCTCGGTCTCCCAAACCTCCAGGGATCCATCCCTCCCATCTGGTCCATGAATCCCCTCAGCACTTTGGACGCCGCCGGTCTCCTACCCGTCCTTGAACTGGACCGGTCCAGTGGGGGATCCAGCACTGTGTTAAAGTCTCCCCCCATGATCAGGCCCCCTGCCTCCAGGTCCGGAATGCGGCCCAACAAGCGCCTCATGAAGCCAGCATCATCCCAATTCGGGGCATATACATTAACCAGCACCACCTTCTCTCCCTGCAGCCTACCCTTCACCATAATATATCTGCCCTCCTTGTCCGACACCGCCTCAGCCGCCACGAACGCCACCCTCTTCCCCACCAGAATCGCCACCCCCCGGTTCTTCGCATCCAATCCTGAGTGAAAAACCTGCCCCACCCACCCCTTCCTCAGACGAACCTGGTCCGCCATCTTCAAGTGGGTCTTCTGGAGCCTAGCCACGTTCACCTCCAACCCCTTCAGATGAGAAAATACCCTGGTTCTCTTAACCAGCCCATTCAGCCCCCTCACGTTCCAGGTAATCAGCCGGATCAGAGGGCAACCCACCCCCCTCCCCCGCCAGCTAGCCATAGCTTATCGACTGCTCGCCCCAGGCCAGCTCGCCCCGCCCGACCCGTTCCCCATGGCGATAACGCCTCTCCTCTACCCCCCCGGCCCACACCAGCTCTTTCCTGGCCATTCCAGCAGCAACCCGGTATCCCCCCCCCCCCCCCCCCCCCACCAAAGGCTAGGACCCCTCCTAGCCGCGACGCACCCTCCATGGTACTTCTGTGAGTCAGCTGACTTCTGCTGACCCCGGCAGCTCCCGCCAGAACCCATCCCCTCCCGGCATGGGGTCATCCTCCTCTGACCACACCTCCTTAGCACCGCTTCAGCGCGGGTAAGAAAACCAGTAGAGGCCACGCCCCCACCGCCAGCTCCGCCTCCCCCTGCCCCGCAGCGCGGGAAACCAGAGGAAAGCCCGCGCTTTCACACTGCCACACCCCAGCCTTCTAACGCAGTTCCCCAACATCCAGTTTCACCCCAACCCCCAGCCCCGTACAGAAGAGAACATATAAAACACAAACCCCCAACATTCCCCACATACCCCACACCCATACCCAACAGACAGACCCACCATGGAAACAGAGCAAAAAGAAAACCAGCATAAAAAACACACATGTCAAAGTTTTAGAACAGCAACAGCGAAAACAGCAACGGCCATAGTGTGTCCCCAGACCCTAGTTCGAGTCCAGCTTCTCCGCCTGTACAAAGGCCCACGCCTCCTCCGGGGACTCGAAGTAGTGGTGCCGGTCCTTTTATGTCACCTACAGGCGCGCAGGCTGCAGCATTCCAAATCTGACCTGCTTGGCATGCAGCACTGCCTTCGTCCGGTTGAACCCAGCCCGCCGCTTAGCCACCTCCGCACTCCAGTCCTGGTAGATTTGCACTACCGAATTCTCCCACTTGCTGCTCCTCTCTTTCTTGGCCCAGCGCAGCACACACTCCTGGTCGCTGAATCGATGTAACCGCACCAGCACCGCCCGCGGGGGTTCATTTGCCTTAGGCCTCCTGGCCAGCACTCTGTGAGCTCCCTCAAGCTCCAGGGGCAAATGGAAGGACCCCGCCCCCATCAACGAGCTCAACATCGTGGTCACATACGACGGCAGATCCGACCCCTCCAGCCCCTCCGCCAGGCCCAGGATCCTCAAATTCTTTTGCCTCGTGCGAACGTCCAGCTCCTCCAAGCGGTCTTGCCACTTTTTGTGAAGTGCCTCGTGCAACTCCACTTTCCCCACGAGGACCATGGTCCTCCTCCTCCCGCTCAGCGGCCTGCTGCTGCAACTCCCGAATGGACGCCTCCTGGGCCGCCTGGGTCCCAAGCAGCTTGTTGGTAGTCGCATTCAGGGAGTCCAGCAGCTCAGCCTTCAGCTCCGCAAAACAGCGCAGAAGAGAGGCCTGCTGCTCCTGCGCCCACTTCCACCAATCCTCGGGTGTTCCGCCGGCCGCCATTTTGTCCTTCTTCCCCCGCTTTTCTTGAGGAGCTGCTGCATCTTTTTCCTTTGCCCCACTCCGGGTGAGCACCATAAATTATGGGGAATGCTCCTCTAGACACCTTCCCCCACCGAGATTCGTCGAAACAACGCCGTTTGGGGCCCTTAAATCGGCCCAAAAGTCCTTAAGTAGCGGGAGCTGCCGAACATGCGGCTTAGCTCCGCATAGCCGCAACCGGAAGTCGACTCAACATAGTTGTTGATGCAATCATTGCAGTTTACGTATAGAGGATGTTATAAACCAGTTGGTTTTTAATCTGATTGTCACGTCTTTACTAGCTCCCTTTGAAAAAGGAAATTGCTTGTCTTTTTATTTTTAAATTAATAAATATTAAGATCAGCAGCCTGTCGGTAGCTTTTAAAAAAAAAAAAATTGCTTGCTTTTGAAAGCTTCTTCACACTCTTGCTGGTGTAGATTTTGGAGTGGTTTCTAAATTAAACTTGAATGTGGTGATATGCATCACTGTAATTAAACAAGGGGTTAATGTAAATACACTACAACTACGTAAACACTAGAGGGAGCACCGGACATGCAGACATACAGCTAATGAACACATAGAATAGGACACGATAAATGGGCAGTCATGACACCCAGAGGTGACACCACTACAAGGGGACATTACACAACCCATATATATAAGGACAGGGCACACATGCTCTTTCTCTTTCAGGCGAAACTCAGAGAGAAGGACAGGGGCAGATCAGAAGCATCACACCCACCACGTGTCTTAGAGCAGACTGGTTAGTTAGACTGAGTTACTATAGCAAGATTAGTAGGAGAGTCGAACTCATAGAGAACTGTGCTAATGGTTCAATAAATCACATTGAACTTCAAAGTCTGGAGTATCTTTTGGTCAAAGCTGCATCGAGTTGCAGCCTGTGTTATCCCAGAGTACATACACGTCAGTGAGCTCTTTTGAGATGTAATAACTTTCATTTAATTAGATTCTCCTTTCATTGCATTGTTTTATGCTCCTCATGGAGATCAATAAACCAAAAGAACCAAATTTATCGAATGGCCCGAATGAAAAACCAATGAACAGAATTTCACCTTTTTTAATGTAGCCTTTACTTTCACAATCAAGCTAAAATCAACATAAATTAACAGGCAAATCACAGACAATATTAATTATAAATTACTCATTTAAAATGCAGACAAAAGAATTACCTTTATCCAAGTTACGACACTGCATACCGTACGGTCGATTTTGATCAGTCAGTTACTTTGATACAATGGAAATAGCGGTGGCAACATTCTTTAAAAAAATTTACTCTCTCACAAAATGAGGTGAATGCTGCCTAGGCCAGCTGCCGTCGAGAAGGTGGTGGTGCACCACCTCCTTGAACCTTTGCAGTCCGCATGGCGTAGGTGTCATTATGCAGGGAGTTCCAGGGTTTTGACCCAGTGACAGTGAAGGAAGGTGACATAGTTCCAAGCCAGGGTGCTGTGTAGTTTGGATGTTAACTTGCGGGTGGTGGTTTTACCATGCTTCCGCTGCCCCTGTCCTTCGAGGCGATAGAAGTCACGGGTTTAAAGGAGCTTCGTATCCTCTTGTTGCTCAGTCAAAATCCTGGAACTCCTTTCCGAAAGAACACTGCAGATGTACTTGCACCACATGGCATGCAGCAGTTCACCACCTTTTCAAGGATAATTAGGAATTGGCTGCACTCACATCCCAAGAACGACTTGTGAAAAATTTGCTATTATTTCACAGCAAAATTCATGTTGGTTTTATTTTGGAAGGAGAGCAGTACGTTGTCACAGTGGTTAGCACTGCTGCCTCACAGCACCAGGGACCCGGGTTCAATTCCAGCCTTGGATGACTGCCTGTGTCGAGTTTGCACTTTCCTCGTGTCTGCGTGGAACTCCTCCGGGTGCTCCAGATTCTTCCAACAAAAATGAAATGAAATGACCAACAGTCCAAAGGTTTGAAGGTTAGGTGGATTGGCCATTCTAAATTGCCCGTTAGTATGCAAAGATTTGCAGTTAGGTGAGGTTACGTGGATAGGGCAGGGGAATGGGCCTTGTTGTGTTCTTTGTTTTAGTTCTTTTAGGATGGTGAAGGTTGTAGTGCTAACAAAGAATAGCAAGTGGTGTCTAATAAACAAAGCTAATTTATTACACTACACTGAATTTGATTTGAACATATTACTAAGGAATTAGTCAAGTAAAGATTACACTATTCATGGAATCATAGAATTTATAGTGCAGAAGGAGGCCATTTGGCCCATCAGGTCTGCACTGGCCCTTAGAAAGAGCACCCTACCCAAGCGCACACCATCACTCTATCCCTGTAACCCAGTAACCCCACCCAACCTTTTTTAGACACTAAGCGCAATTTAGCATGACCAAACCACCTAACCTGCACATCTTTGGACTGTGGGAGGAAACCAGAGCACCCGGAGGAAGCCCACGCAGACACTGGGAGAACGTGCAGACTGTGCACATACAGTAACCCAAGCCGGGAACGAACCTGGGACCCTGATGCTGTGAAGCAACTGTGCTAACCACTATGCTGCCATGCTGCCCAATATAGTATCAACTATATTATTAGTTAAACTCACAACTACTCTGTCTTGCTCTCCATCTATTTCCATCTATCTCCCAGAAGTCGAGAAGGCATGTCATATTTATATGGTTGTTCTATAGCAGCATATAGTGACTTGAGTAATAATATTACATTAACCCTTTATGTGCTTTACAATATCCACGGCCTGGGCGGGTGCTCTTTCAGAGGGTTGGTGCAGACTCGATGGGCTGAATAGCCTCGTTCTGCACTGTAGCAATTCTATGGTTCTATGGAAAGGGGAAGTAACATAATAAGATTAAAGATGCAGTGTGGAAAATCATCCAGAAATGTTGGTGCTTATGAATGTCTAGTCGATATATTGTAAACTGAAATATATGATGTTAAAGCTTAGCACATGTGGATCTGGACAACAACAGATGACAAACTGGATGACTTGATATTAAATTCCTTGGGATAGCCGTGATCATTATTTTCTTATTACACCTAGTTATGGAAGTGTTAGTAATTTTTTTTGACACATTGGGTGTGATTTGAGCTGTGATAATCTAATTACCCACTAATGAAAGATGTTTTTAAAAAAAAAAACGAAATATTGGAAAACGAAAGGAAAACAAAATGTTGGAGACACATAACAGATCTGTTAGAATAGAAATGTGAACATTTTGAGCAGAGATCCTTTGTGAGACGTCGCCTGATCCTTTTTTTAAAAAAAGGTTTCTTGCTCTATCATTGTTTTTCTCTGATGCTGATGGAAGTGCTGTCTTATTTCCGGAACTTTCTACCTTTATTAAATAGAAATGATTGAACCTGGTAGATAATTCGTTTTGACAGCGATTACAGGCCCATAACTAATGCATAATTCATTGTTGATTACTTTAATGAAAGTGCCTGTGTTATTCTGAAAAGCTGCTGATGACTAGCCAGCAAAGATTGAAACCATAAGCCTGCCCAATCCTACTGAAACAAATTGTACTAGGTTTCATTTCGCAAAATGATCACTTGTGTGGATAAGGATTTCAGAAGACTATGACCCAGGATGGTCTGATTTGATGAGAAGTGCCAAAGCAGCTGTTGTGATGGAAGCATAGCAGACCTTGGCACGGTAATTTATTCTGCGTGCTTTCATTTAGTAATGGCTTGTTTTCTTTCGTTTACAGGAGACATCACACAGAAAGGCTATGAAAAGAAGAAATCCAAACTGCTTGGGGCTTACTTGCCACAACCTCCAGGTATGTTAAGTCACCTGTAAAGAAAAGATAACCTTTTAACAGCACGAGCAAAATGACATATGAAGCAGATAATAACATGTCCAACGCTGGTGAGACCAGTGAGTCTCATGTCAGTGGTGGGGAAACTATTGGAGAAAATTCTGACGGAGAGAATCTATCTCAACTTGGAGAGGGCAAGGTTTGATCAGGAATGGTCAGCCTGGCTTTGTCAGAGGGAGGTCATGCCTAACGATTTTGATTAAATTTTTTGAGCACGTGACCAGGTGTGTAGATGAGGGCAGTGCAGTCGATGTAGTTTACATGGATTTCAGCAAACCTTTGACAAGGACCCATTTGGGACCTTGGTAAGAAGGCAAGTGCACACTGGTTACAGGGTAATTGATAAGGTAGGTTCAAAATTGGCTTAGTTGTAGGAGACAGAGGGTGATGACAGACCACTGCTTTGGTGACTGGAAGCCAGTGGACACCACAGAGATCTGTGCTGGGTCCCTTATTGTATGTCATTTATATAAATGACATAGATGACTATGTGGGGGATAGGATGAGTACGTTTGCGGATGACCCAAATATTGGCTGGGTAGTTAATTGTGAGGTTGAGTGTCTTGGGTTACAGGAAGACATAGACAGAATGGGCAGAAAAGTGGCAGATGGAATTTAACGCTGAAAAGTGTGAGGTGATACACTTTGAAAGAAGTAATGTGACATGAATGGCCTTCCACTGGGAAGTTCCGAGGAACAAAGGAACCTTGGTGTGTTGTCCATAGAGCTCTGAAGGCAGAAGAGCAGGTTAATAGGGTGGCGAAAAAGGCATATGGGACACTTGCCTTTATCAATTGAGGCATAGATTACAAAACCAGGGAGGTCATGTTAGAGTTGTATAGAACTTTGGTGAGGCCACAGCTGCAGTACTGTGTGTAATTCTAGTCACCACATTATAGGGAGGATGCAATTGCACTGGAGGAATTTCTTCAGCCAGAGGGTGGTGAATCTATGGAACTTTTTGCCGCAGAAGCCTGTGGAGGCCAAAACACTGAGTGTCTTCAAGACAGAGATAGATAGGTTCTTGATTAATAAGTGGATCAGGGGTGATGGGGAGAAGGCAAGAGAATGGGGATTAGAAAATATCAGCCATGATTGAATGGCAGAGCAGATTTCATGGGCCGCGTGGCCTAATTCTGCTCCTATGTCTTATGGTCTTTTGGTGAGGAGGAGATTCACCAGGATGTTGCCTGGGATGGAACTTTTAAGTTATGAAGAGAGGTTTGATAGGCTTGGGTTGTTTTTGCTGGAGCAGAGAAGACTGAGGGGCAACCTAGTCAAGGAGTACAGGATTATGAGGAGCATGGACAGGTTGGATAAGGAGCAGCTGTTTCCCTTAGCTGAAGGGTCAGTTACGAGGGGACACATCTTCAGGGGCAGGGGTTTTAGGGGTGATTTGAGGAAAATCATTTTTACCCAAAGGGTGGTGACAGCTTGGAATGCAATGGCGGGACAGTGGTAGAGGTGGGTTGCCTCACATCCTTTAGAAATTACCTGATGAGCACTTGGCAAGTCATAACATTCAAGGCTATGGGCCAAATGCTGGAAATGGGTTTAGGTAGTCCTGTCAGGTGTTTTCATGCGTCAATGCATTCTTGATGGACTGAAAGACATTTTCTGCACTGGATTATTCTGTGATTCTGTGATATCGAAGAATGCATTTGCAAAGAATATTTCAATTCAATCTATAAATCCATCCATAGAATCCCTGCAGTGGAGAAGCAGGTCATTCGGCCCATCAAGTTTACACCGATCCTCTGAAAGAGCACCCTACCAAGGCCCACTCTCCCATCCTATCAGCATAACCCCACCTAACCTGCACATATTTGGACGGTGGGAAGAAACCGGAGCACCCGGCATAAACCCACAGACTTGGGGAGAAGGTGCAGACTCCACATGGACAAGTCACCCAAGGCCAGAATCGGACCGGAGTCCCTGCCGCCGTGAGGCAGCCACGCTAACCACTGTGCCACCGTGCTACAAATGTGTTTGTCATCATTTTTAAAGTACGATTGGTGTGCCCCACATCACAAAATTAATTTTGATGATTTGAGATTATTTTGTCTCAGCTAGTGCTCTTCAGTCATCAATTGAATTGAGAACATTAAGTAGTGAGGAGCCAGTATAATAGTCTATGTAATATCTGAATAGTCTATGTAATATCTGAATGTTACATTCATATTCTTGAGTGTTGCGATTCCAGCAGACTTGTGACTTGAGTCATGAATGGAATCATGGGGAAGACAAAGGATTTGACGTTTCATTTTGCATGACTAAATTTCTTCTCACAGTCTAAAGCTTTCTTTAAATAAGGTAGTTGCGGTATTTTGTGGAATATTTATTGTGATTTGAAAAGAGCAGAAATGCTTGCTCATTTTCCAGTTATAATAATCACAGCTCGTTGATAATGAAGCTGCACATGCCAGCCTACGACCAGACTTGGACAATATCCGGACTTGGATTGACAAGTACCAAGTAGCATTTATGCCACCTAAGTCGCCTGTAATTATCATGGCAAAGTCGAGCCAACTTCCCATGATATTCAAAGGCACAGTCATTGCTCAGTACTGCACTATCAACATCAACAGCATCATTGGCCACAAGATTAACTTGACCAGCAAGCATGCCTAGAAGAGCAGCACTGGTTTTATACATGGTCAAAGCTGATCGCTTAAAGGATCGCGGAATTGTCCCAGCGCAGAAGGTGGCCATTTGGCTTGTCATGTCTGCAAAACTTGTTCAGCATGTACAAGGTTCAAATCCTATAGGCAGTGGAATATCCACTGACAGCATCTGAACACAACTCGGAGATTGACATCCTACTCAACAGAGCAGTTTGCTTCATTCTTGGCTTTTGCCGCTGGTCTCGACGCTCTTCACTTCTTCCACAAGTGCACTGTGGCTGCAGTGTGCACCGTTTACTGGAAACAAATGTGGGAACTCATCAATGTCACTTTGGCAGCAACTTACTTCTCCGCAACCTCTACCATCCAGATGGACCAGAATGGCAATGTTACAGAAACATGGCCATCCACAGGTTCCCCTCCAAAGTTGCATGTCATCCCAACTTTCACATGTTCCTTTATTGCTGCTGGGTAGGAATGTTGAAATTTCCTACCTGACACCCTGGATGGATCAACAGGGCCACAAGGACCACAGTTCAGGGCAGCTGAGGTGAGGTTAGATGACATTTGGCATTTTAGTGTTAGGTCATATCCCAATAATAAGTATTTTTTTAAAAATTGGCTGATGATTTTCTGCTTTTGGTTTTGGTTTGTAGCAATCTTTGCAGTTAGGTTCCGTTCTTTGGGGCAAAAGCTTGTCGAGCCAAGATGCATGCCCTTTTCAAAACAGAATCAACTACAGCAGTGCTGTCTCATGCTACAGTGTGATATTTTCACCATCTGTTTTATATGCGATATTTGGAACCTTTTTTGGCCCAGGATCATATGTAGAATTTGCAACACAAAGGCTACTAGATTCAACTGGCCTCTTCTGGTTATTCCTGCTCCACATGTGCCTCCTCTTGACTTAATTCATCCCACCCATCAGCATAACCTATTCTCCCCCCCCCCCCCCCCCCCACAATGTACTTATCTAATTTCTCTTCAATGCATCTATGGCGTTTACTTCAGCTACTCTGCATTTTAGCCACATATTGATTTTATGCGCACATATCAGCTTCAATCACTTAGTAATGAAAACCCTTCTCTCTAAACGTTATTGGTTTTTGACGGCGATCTATCTCGATGACATGGGGTTTGTATACTGACACTGCACATTTGGGACTCTTTGGTCTTGGGTAACGGCTCGGGACACGGATGAGAGGGGAGCAGGATCATAAGTTGCCAACAATAGTTCCCGGAAAACTTCATTTTCTTGGAGCCAAGTTTGGGTTAGGCCATCCTATGGGTGCAACTAATTATTTTTATTCTCGTATATTTTATCTTTTCAACCATGCCATTGTACAAGAGAGGTGTTCAGGTTTAACAACATAACTGTTTTTTAACAAAACAAGATATTGTGGATGCTGGAAATCTGAATTCGAAAAAAAGTACTGGGACTACTCGGGTCTGGCAGCATCAGTGGAGAGAGAAACAGAGTTAACATTTCGAGTTGAATATTGCCCTTCCGAACCGAAGGAAGGTAGAAATGTGATGGGCCTTATGCCATTGAAAGGCAGAAGGGGGAGGAGGAACAAAAGAGGAGGGGGGGCCAAGGGCTGTATGCTTCAAAGTAAAAATGCGCAGCTTAGTGTCAATGTCGCTGGGCGTGGCGGGCTCTGTACTAGGTTACAGAGGGTATGCTGATTGTCATGGGAGCACCTGCAGCCTGTAGGTTGGGAACACACAATATTTGGCAGGGATGGGGGGGGGGGGGGGGGGGGGCAGAGAAACCCCCATAAATTTTCCACGATGACATAGTGGAAGGCAGGAATGCAGCTTTGGAAAGCAAAGGATGGAATAGCTGCATAAATCCTGCCATCCCATCAGTGATGGGGAGTCACAGGTTAACAATTAATGCCATGCATTAGTAGCAAACTGATTCCATTCATTCACCACAAGCAACCAAGAGTGGTTCAGCCCTGAAGTCACAAGTTCTCGTCCCCCACAGGGCTCCAGATGTCAGATCTGTAGAATGGAATGCTGCTCACCACCTGTGTGCTAGATTCTCAGGGTAAGGTAGCATGAGGAACAATGCTGACAAAACTTAGCTGCCCCACTTTTCACATGGGTGTCTCATTCACAGCTTTATTTTCTGCATCCTCTAACCATTGTGGCCTTCAGTATATGTTTTCAGAGAGGACACAAAAGTGATAGTGGATCCAGTGGTTCAGGCAGCTTTTCTCTGAATCTTCATTCCAGGCAGGAGGCGAAGGAGGGAAAGGCATTACTGCATGCAGCTCCAGCAGGAGGCACTGTCTGGGGGTCATGGCCAGGAGGAGCCTGAGCATCAACAGGAGTCTGAGGAGCAGGGACCCCAGACAGTGGCGATGACTCGCCACACCGAGGGTCTGCAGTCTATCAGTCTCTCACCCACACATGAGTGAGAGGCAGTGCAGGGCAAGCCAGTGATTATCCAGAGATCTCGGGCGGGATTCTCTGATCCTGTGCCGATTTGGAGAATTACGGGGTGGGGGGGGGGGGGGCAAGGAGAGAGGCACGAATCCTGGCACGCTGCTCCAACACCGGGCCGCTTATTCTCCGGTGACCAGAGAATCGTTGCCAATGGTGCACGCGCGGTCGCCATCACAATATCTTGTTTTGTTAACAAACAGTTATGTTGTTAAACCTGAACACCTCTGATGTACAACTCGATGAACCGAGTTCCCGCCGGCGTAGTTTGTGTGTGGTCCTACCCGGTGGTACCGCAGCATTCTGGCTGCGGGAGCCGTCCTGGGTGAGGGGGGATCCAACTCTGGGGGGTCTCCACGGTGGCCAGGCCAGCAATCGGGGCTACTGATCAGCAGGTGGGCTAATTTGGCGGGGCGGGGGGCTAGGTATCTCTGCGCCAGGCCCCTATAGGTCTCCAGCATGCTGCGTGGAGGCCGGTGTGGAGATGGCAACCAACAAGCATGCGCAGATCCGCACCGGCCATGCTGGGGCCCATATCATGGGGGATCGCTGTTCCTAGTGGCCAGATGACGCCGTCGTAAAACGCTCAGGGGTTTACGATGGCGTCAACACTCTGCCGCTGGAACAGAGAATCCCGCTCCTCATCCGTCACATATGCCACATGCTCCGAGAATACTTGACACCACACTGGTTTGGAGGCTTCCCTTGGCCCTGAAGGTGACAGCAGCACTCAACTTCTTGGCCTCTGGATCTTCCCAGGGATCAACTGGTGACCTGTACAGTATTTCTCTGTCAGCAGCACATTGCCGCATAAAGGAGGTGATCGATGTCCTTTACAGCAAGGCCCATCATTAAGTAAACATTGTTCTCGACAAGGATAGTCAGGCACTGAGATTCATGGGCGTTCACAGCTACCATTCAATGATGAAATATGAGTGCAAGCTAGTTAGTTATGTAAAAGAAGATAGGAAGAGTTTTTTTCAATATGTAAAAGGTAAGAGAGAGGCAAAAATAGACATTGGACCACTGGAAAATGTGGCTGGAGAAGTAATAATAGGAAACGAAGAAATGGCAGAGAAACTGAATAGTTACTTTGCATCAGTCTTCACAGTGACAGACACCAGTGCGATGCCAGAGCTTCAGGAGAATCGAGGGGTAGAGGTGAGTGCAGTGGCCATCACTAAGGAGAAGGTTCTGGGAAACTGAAAAGTCTGAAGATGGATAAATAACCTGGACCGGATGGACTACACCCTAGGGTTCTAAAAGAGATAGCTGAGGATATTGTGGAGGCATTGGTGGTGATCTTTCAGGAATCAGTGGAGGCAGGAAGGGTCCCAGAAGACTGGAAAGTGGCTAATGTATCACCGGTGTTTAAGAAGGGTGGGGGGTGGAAGACAGTAAATTATAGGCTGGTTAGCCTGGCTTTGGTCATTGGTAAGATTTTAGAGTCCATTTGTAAGATGAGGTAACGTAGTACTCGGAAGTGCATGATAAAATAGGACTGAGTCAGCACGGCTTCATCATGGGGAGGTCATGTCTGACAAATCTGTTAGAGTTCTTTGAGGAGGTAACAATGAAGTTAGACAAAGGAGAACCAGTGGACGTGATTTATTTAGATTTACAGAGGCTTTTGACAAGGTGCCGCATAGGGGACTGTTAAATAAGTTAAAAGCCCATGGTGTTAAGGGGAAGATCCTGGCATGGTAAAGGATTGGCTGAGAGTGGGGATAAAGGGGTCTTTTTCAGGATGGCAGCCGGTGACTAGCGGTGTGTCTCAGGGGTCTGTGCTGGAACCACAACTTTTCACAAGTTATGGTCTTGATGAAGGAGCTGAAAGCACGGTTGCTAAGTTTGCAGATGATACAAAGATCTGTAGAGGGACAGGTAGTATTGAGGAAGCTACGGGGCTGCAGAAGGATTTGGACAAGCTAGGAGAGGGCAAAGAAGTGGCAGATGGAATATAATGTGGAAAAGTGAGGTTATGCACTTTGGAAGAAGGAATGGAGACATAGACTATTTTATAAATGGGAAAATGCTTGGGAAATCAGAAGCATAAAGGGACTTGGGAGTCCTTGTTCACGATTCTCTTAAGGTTAATGTGCATCTTCAGTCAGAAGTTAGGAAGGCAAATGCAATGTTCGCATTCATGGCGAGAGGGCTAGAATCCAAGAGCAGGGATGTACTTCTGAGGCTGTCTAAGGCTCTGGTCAGACCCCATTTGGAGTAATGTGAGCAGTTTTGGGCCCTGCATCTAAGGAAGGATGTGCTGGCCTTGGAAAGGGTCCCGAGGAGGTTCACAAGAATGATCTCTGGGATGAACAGCTTATCGTATGAGGAACGGTTGAGGACTCTGGGTCTGCACTCATTGGAGTTTAGAAGGATGAGGGGGGATCTTATTGAAACTTACAGGATACTGCGAGGTCTGGATAGAATGGACGTGGAGACGATGTTTTCACTTGTAGGAAAAACTAGAACCAGAGGACACAATCTCAGACTCAAGGTACGATCCTTCAAAACGGCATTTTGTGGGCGGGTAACAGCAGCGCTGACCTCCTGAGCAACTGCCTGCCAGGATGGAGAGGTGAGGTTGGTGTGCTTCTTTGAGTCGTCCCTGCGGTAGAGCACATCCCTGTGAGCCAGACAGTTTGAATGAGGGCCTTGATGATGAAAGCAGGTGCTGCCGCCTTCTTGAGGCTACTCTTCTTTTGATTCTGGCTTCCTGACACGATGGAGAGACTCCAGAAGACATGTGGACTGGGATGAGTGATATGAGTGTGCTGGATTGGGGTTTAAATATGGCACCAGAGACCTTCGAACGGACCAACTGGACCAACCAGCTGCTGGCTCGCTAGATAATTGGGAGGGGAAACCGCCTGTGCATATTTAATGAGGTTCCAAGTGCAGAATCTGGTGTGGGATCCCACCATTCTGGTCAGCGGGCAAAGTGACGCCGGAGCTGCCCACGACTCGACCAAGTCTCAACATGGAAAATCTGCCCCTAGGCTCTGCTAAGTTAAAAGAAAGGAGCCAAGATGTAGGCTCTAAATTAACCAATGGGCAGCAGAAATGGGCACAAGAGAAGCCCTGAAGGTCCGAGACGCCAGCCGTGCTGTGGGCCGCTGTATGTTGTGCTGAATCACAATTTGCCTGTTAATTCACAAGTACCTCACACTCTTAACATTCATGGTAAATACATGATAGACATTGGCACGGTTTAATGGAGATGAAACAGACTCCTGTTTTGGGTGAGTTTAGCTGGGTTTTCCCAGTGTTTGCCGCACTGAGAACGACCCCGCTATTAAACGGGACTCTGATCCTTTTCCGGGCCTCGGTGAGGAACCCCCAGCTGAGGCTGCACTTAGGCTCATTCCCTGCGCTAACAAGCTCAGCTCACCACGGTCTCCAGACAACCCCCGACTTACCAATTAGCCGGTTCTCAAGCCTCCCCGCACCCCACCTCAAAAGTGAAGGGCACCCCCTGGCCTGATCCCCAGCATGGGCAAGTTGCCACCTGGGCACCTTGTCACTGCCCAACCTGCCAGTGCCCCTGCCAGTGCCACATGGGCATCCTGGCATTCAGGGTGGCACCAAGGTGCCACTGGCATGGTGCCCAGGTGGCACATCAGGAGTGCCAGGGTACCAACCTGCCCAGAGCCCGACCATCCAGGTGCCCCTGAGTGTCTTGAACCTCAAACATTTTGTTCTACTTGTTTAGAGCATTATTTGTACCCCCCCCCCCCCCCCCCCAACCACAAACCTGGCATCTGGCCAAAGATCATAACACAGAACAACAAACAACTTGGTCCAAAAGTAATAATCTGAAATGCAAGATCCATAGCAACAAAAAGAAAAGGTGCCAAAATGGGGGACAAAAATTTTATAATTTTTGAACTCTAATGTTTTGAGTCCAGAAGACCATGAAGTGCCTAATCAGAAGATATGGGGCTGTTTGAGCAATGCAGCAGGTCAAGAACAGAACTGTGAGCGTGAGAACGAGGTGGTGAATTAAAATGATAAAAACGGAAGGTAGAGATAAAACGGGATAGATAAAATGGGTAGAGATTGATCAGTGAGCCTAACATTGGTAGTAGGGAAGTTGCTAGAGTCCATTACCAGGGATTTTATAGCGCCGAATTTGGAAAGCAGTGGTATAATCAGACAAAGCCAGCATGGATTTACGAAAAAGAAATCGTGCTTGACAAATCTACTAGAATTCTTTAAAAACATAAATCGTAGAGTTGACCAGGGAGATCTGGGGGATGTGGTTTGTTTAGAATTTCAGAAGGCTTTCGACAAGGTCTCACATAGCAGATTACTATGTAAAGTTAAAGCGTATGGGATACTCGAACAGGCGCCGGAATGTGATGACTAGAGGCTTCTCACAGTAACTTCATTGCAGTGTTAATGTGAGCCTACTTATGACAATAAGGATTTTAATTTATTTATTTATTTATTTATTTATTTATGGGATTAGGGTAGTGTCTTGACATGTATGAAAAGTTGGTTAGCAGACAGGAAGCAAAAAGTTGGAATAAATGGGTCCTTTACTGATTGGCAGGCAGTGACTAGTGGGGTACTGCAGGGATCTGTGCTCGGTCCACAACTGTTCACATTATATATCAATGATTTGGATGAGGGGACTAAATGTAGTATCTCAAAATTTGCAGATGATAAAATGTTGAGTGGGAGGGTGAACTGTGAGGAGGATTCAGAGATGCTTCAGTGGAATTTGGACTGACTGAGTGAGTGGGCATATGCATGGGAGATGCAGTATAATCTGGATAAATGTGAGGTTATCCATTTTGGTAGCAAAAATCTGAATGCAGATTATTATCTGAATGAGTAAATTGAGAGAGGTGGATACTCAGCGAGACCTCGTGCATCAGTTGCTGAAAGTAAGCACGCAGGTACAGCAGGCAGTAAAGAAAGCAAATGGTATGTTGGCCTTCATAGCGAGAGGTTTTGAGTACAGGAATAGGGATGTTTTATTACAATTGTATAGGGCAGTATTGTGTGCAGTTTTGATGTCCTTATCGGAGGAAGGATGTTCTTGCCATGGAATGAGTGCAGTGAAGGTTTACCAGACTGATTCTTTGGATGGCAGAACTGTCATATGAGGACAGACTAAATCGTTTAGGATTATATTCATTGGAGTTCAGAAGAGTGAGGGGGTATCTCACAGAAACGTATAAAATTCTAACAGGATTAGGTAGGGTAGATTCAGAAAGAATGTTCCCCATGGTGGGGGAGTCCAGAACTAGGGTCATAGTTTTAGAATAAGGGGTAAACCGTTTCGGATTGAGGTGCGGAGAGATTTATTCACACAGAGAGTGGTGAATCTGTGGAATTCACTACCACAAAAAGTAGTTGAGGCGAAAATATTGTGTCATTTCAAGAAGGAATTAGATATAGTTTTTAGGGCTAAAGGATCAAGGAATATAGAGGAAAGGCGGGATCAGGGTATTGAACTTGATGATCAGCCATGATAATGAATGGCAGAGCAGGCTTGAAAGGCCGCATGGCCTCCTCCTCCTATTTTCTATGATAAGCAACCAGAAGCTTGTGGTCATGCTTGTAGATTGAGTAGAGGTGATCCGAGAAGAGGATAGCCAATCTGCATTTGGTCTCCCCAGTATAGCGGAGACCACATTCTGCATCTGGCACACTCATGTCCTTTAGGAAAGGAAATCTGCCATCCTTGCCTGGTTTGGTCTATATGTAACTTCTGCCCCATAGCAATGTGGTTAAATGGCCTAGCAAGACACTCAGTACAAGGGGAGTTTGGGGAAGGCAATAAATGTGGCCCAGCCAGTGATGCCCACATCCCATGAATGAATTTTTAAAACACTATCTGATCTTAATTTATCCAATCTCTCTGCTTTTTTAATATTTATTTTAATCTCGGGAAACTAAGTTTTTGCCTTAGTTTTAATTTATTGACTTTACTCTGTTTCCTTTCTCTCAGTGGTGTGGGCAACTTTAAGTAAAATGTAACTTTTGTTGGACGAACGTAGACCCTTCAGATATTCACATTTAACCCAGGCAGAGTTGGTGCTGGTGAAATAAACATCCTGAATCTTTGGTTCAGTCTGCCTATTGTCGGTCTTAATGATCTAATGATTTCATAATTCTTCAATTAAAACAATCCAGGTTTGTTCCTAATATTAAGAACATAAGAACTAAGAGCAGGAGTAGGCCATCTGGCCCCTCGAGCCTGCTCCGCCACTCAATGAGATCATGGCTGATCTTTTTTGTGGACTCAGTTCCACTTACCCGCCCGCTCACCATAATCTTTTATTCCTCTACTGTTCTAAAATCTATCTATAGTTGCCTTAAAAACATTTAACGAGGTAGCCTCAACTGCTTCACTGGGCAGGGTATTCCACAGATTCACTACCCTTTGGGTGAAGAAGTTCCTCCTCAACTCAGTCCTAAATGTGCTCCCCCTTATTTTGAGGCTGTGCTCCCTAGTTCTAGTTTCACCCGCCTGTGTAAACAACCTCCGTGCTTCTATCCTATCTATTCCCACCATAATCCCAGTCTACAGTACTCCAGGTGTGGCCTCACCAGCACCATATACAGCTGCAACGTAACCTCCCTACTTTTAAACTCCATCTCTAGCAACAAAGGACAAAATTCCATTTGCCGTCTTAATTACTTGCTGCATCTGCAAACCAACTTTTTCTGATTCATGCACAAGGACACCCAGGTCTATCTGCACAGCAACATGCTGTGATTTTTTTTACCTTTGAAACAATAGTCCATTTTGCTGTTATTCCTACCAGAATGGGTGACCTCGGGCGGAATTCTCCGCTCCCGCGAAAAATCGGGAAGGCCGTCGTGAACTCGGCCGAGTTTCACGACGGCCTCGGAGGCCGCTCCTCTCACCTTATTCACCGCCACCCGGGGGGCTAGGAGCGACGCTCCGTTACTCTCGGCCGCCGGGCTTTGACGCTTGCGTCAAGGTGGCGCGCCCAGAATGATGCGACGGCGGCGCCTAAGTGACGTCAGCCGTGCATGCGCAGGTTGGTCGTCTCCAAGCCGCGCATGTGCGGCTGACGCCACGATGGCTGACGGCTCAATCCCGCTCATGCACGGTTGCTGTCTTCCCCTCCGCTGCCCCGCAAGACGTAGCGGCTTGATCTTGCGGTGGGCACCGATCGCGGGCCAGTCCCCTCCCGAGCACGGCCGTGGTGCTCACTCCCCTCTCCGCCCCCTACAAGCTTCAAACCAGCGTTTGGCATCATGTTCACGACGGCAGCGACCAGGTGTGGTTGCCGCGGTTGCGAACGGCAGGCCGCTCGGCCCATCCGGGTCGGAGAATCGCCGGTTGCCGTGAACAACGGCGAGCGGCGATTCTTCTGTGGTGATAACCACTGTTGGGGGATGTATGGCTGTACCTGTAATACAGGTTCCTCCGGTAAGCCCCTGCCGGCTAGCTCCGCCCACAGGGAGCTTGTGTATAAATATGCGTGAGTCACTCAGATCCTATTCTACAGTTGCAGCCGGAGGAATAGCATCACACAGCAATAAAGCCTCGATTGTACATGTCCATGTCTCTCGTCTTTGAGTGCAATTGTTAGCGCTACAATTTATTGCTGTGTGATTTTCCGTTCACCATGGACATCAGGATCAAGCCTGACCGTCTGCAGCTGGATCCGCAGTCGCCTCACACCAGGAAAGACTTTGTTCACTGGCTTGCAGTCTTCGAGGCCTATATCTCTTCAGCAGACCCTCCCCCGACGGAGGCTCAAAAGAAACAACTCCTGTACTCAAGATTTAGCTCTAGTGTCTTTCCGCTAATTCGAGATGCTCCTGACTACACCAGAGCTATGGAACTGCTTAAGCAGAACTATGCACAGTCGACGAACACCCTGTTTGCGAGACATCTACTCTCTACTTGTGTCCAACAGCCGGGTGAGTCGATTGAGGACTTCTGGAGGGCCCTTATACCTCTGGTACGAGACTGTGACTGCCGGGCCCTCACAGCCATGGAACACTCTGATTTACTCATGCCCGATACCATTGTTACAGGCATGGCATCGGACACCATCCGGCGACGACTGCTGGAATGGCCCCCCAGACCCACCCGTCCTACCCCTCGTGGACCCCGCAACTGCCCCCCCCCAGCAGCCGCCCCCGCGCACTACGCCTGTGCTGCTCGCCGCACCGCGCTCCCTGGGGGTCCCCGCTGTTACTTCTGCGGTCAGCAGAAGCACCCCCGCCCACGATCTGCAAAGCTTGTGGCAAGAAAGGCCACTTTGCAGCGGTGTGTCAGTCCCGGACGGTTGCCGCTATCGCGCCCCCGTTCCTCCCCTCGCCTCAGCCGATCGCACAATGGGCCCTGCCGTCCGCTTCCCCCGACCCCACGTGCGATCAGTGGACGCCGCCATTTTTCGCCGCCCCTGCCACGTGCGCTCCATGGGGGCCGCCATCTTCATCCCCCACCGCCATGTGCGTTCCATGGGCACCGCCATCTTGTCCCGACCCCACAACGTGCGCTCCATGGGCGCCACCATTTTGTCCGCCGCCATCTTCTCCCACACAGGTACTCCAGACGCCGCCATTTTGTCCTCCCGGGACGGGGCCACGGGTCGCTACCGCTCCTCATCGGACTCATCTGACTCGACTGCCGATCGCCCGCTACTCGCCTCCGTTACGCTCGACCAGTCGCGTCCTCGCAACCTGGCACCCTCTTCCACATCGGTGCTGGTCAACGGTCACGTGACCTCCTGCCTCATCGACTCCGGAAGCACCGAGAGTTTCGTCCACCCGGACACGGTAAGGCGCTATTCCCTTGCAGTCCATCCCGCCAACCGGCAGATCTTTCTCGTTTCCGGTTCCCACTCTGTCCCGACCCGGGGTTTCTGCCTGGTTAAACTTACTGTACAGGGCGTGGAATTCGACCGTTTCCATCTGTACATTCTCCCCAACCCCAACCTCTGCGCGTCACTCTTACTAGGCCTGGATTTACAGTGCAATCTCCAGAGCCTCACCCTCAAATTCGGCGGACCCCTAACTCCCCTCACCGTTTGCGGCCTCGCGACCCTCCAGGTCGAGCCTCCCTCCCTCTTTACCAATCTGACTGCAGATTGCAAGCCCGTCGCCACCAGGAGCAGACGATACAGCACCCAGGACAAGGCCTTCATCAGGTCCGAAGTCCAGCGGCTGCTTCGGGAGGGTATCATCGAGGCCAGCAACAGTCCTTGGAGAGCCCAGGTGGTAGTGGTTAAGACCGGGGAGAAGCACAGGATGGTCGTGGACTACAGCCAGACCATCAACCGGTACATGCAGCTCGACGCGTACCCCCTCCCCCGCATTTCTGATATGGTCAATCAGATTGCACAGTACCGGGTCTTCTCTACTATTGACCTGAAATCCGCCTACCACCAGCTCCCCATCCGTAAATCGGACCGTCCCTACACTGCCTTCGAGGCAGACGGTCGTCTGTACCAATTTCTTAGGGTTCCCTTCGGCGTCACGAATGGAGTCTCGGTATTTCAACGAGAAATGGACCGAATGGTTGACCGGTACGGACTGCAGGCCACCTTCCCGTACCTCAACAATGTCACCATCTGCGGCCATGACCAGCAGGACCATGACGCCAACCTTTCTAAATTCCTCCACACCGCATCTCTCCTTAATCTCACGTGCAACAAGGAGAAGTGCGTGTTCCGCACAGAGCGCTTAGCCATCCTCGGCTACGTAGTCCAAAAAGGACTACTGGGGCCCGACCCCGACCGCATGCGCCCCCTCATGGAGCTCCCACTGCCCCAAAGCCCTCAAACGCTGCCTGGGGTTCTTTTCCTATTACGCCCAGTGGGTCTCACAATACGTGGACAAGGCCCGCCCACTTATCCAGGCCACACATTTTCCCCTCACGGCCGAGGCACAACAGGCCTTCGCCTGCATTTGATCTGATCTAGCCAAGACCGGGATGCACGCAGTAGATGAGACACTGCCTTTTCAAGTAGAAAGCGACGCTTCAGATGTCGCCCTTGCCGCCACACTGAATCAGGCAGGCAGACCCGTGGCATTCTTTTCACGCACCCTCCACGCCTCCGAAATTTGACATTCCTCTGTTGAAAAGGAGGCCCAGGCAATCGTTGAAGCGATGCGGCACTGGAGGCATTACTTGGCCGGCAGGAGATTCACTCTCCTCACTGACCAACGGTCGGTAGCCTTCATGTTCAACAACACGCAGCGGGGCAAGATCAAGAATGATAAAATCTTGCGGTGGAGCATCGAGCTCTCCACCGTTAACTACGAGATCTTGTATCGCCCCGGCAAGCTCAACGAGTCCCCAGACGCCCTCTACCGAGGTATATGTGCCAGCGCACAAGTGAACCAGCTCCGTGCCTTGCACGAGAGCCTTTGCCATCCGGGGGTCACTCGCTTGTACTATCTAATCAAAGCCCGCAATCTGCCCTACTCCGTCGAGGAAGTACAGACCGTCACCAGAGACTGCCAGGTCTGTGCCGAGTGCAAGCTGCACTTCTACTGGCCAGATCGCGCGCGCCTGGTGAAAGCGTCCTGACCCTTTGAACGCCTCAGCGTGGACTTCAAAGGGCCCCTCCCCTCCACCGACTGCAACACATACATCCTTAGTGTGGTCGATTAATTTTCTAGGCTCCCCTTCGCCATCCCATGCCCGGATATGACGTCTGCCACCGTCATCAAGGCCCTGGATTCCATTTTCGCTCTGTTCGGTTTCCCCGACTACATCCACAGTGACAGTGGATCCTCGTTCATGAGTGATGAGCTGCGTCATTTCCTGCTCAGCAGGGATATCGCCTCCAGCAGGACGACCAGCTACAACCCCCAGGGAAACGGCAGGTAGAGAGGGAGAATGGGACAGTATGGAGGACAGTCCAGCTGGCCCTACGGTCCAGGAACCTCCCAGCCGCTCGCTGGCAGCAGGTTCTCCCTGACGCGCTCCATTCCATTCGGTCACTAGTGTGCACCGCAACTAACAGTACACCCCATGAACGTGTTTTTGCCTTCCCTAGGAAGTCTACATCCGGGGTGTCGCTCCCGACTTGGCTCACGACTCCGGGCCCAGTCCTTCTCCGTAGGCATGTCCGGCACCACAAGGCGGAACCCCTGGTGGACAAAGTACGCCTTCTCCACGCCAACCCTCAATATGCCTACGTGGAGTTCCCCGACGGCCGCCAGGACACAGTCTCGCTCCGGCACCTGGCTCCCTCAGGTGCCGATCCCATGCCCACGCCACTTTCCCCCCCCACGCCACCCTCCTTTTCCCTGGTGCCCCCGTATTCATCCCCACCAGGTCCATCCCTCGTCCCCTTGCCCACACTGGAGGACACGGAAGATTTTGGCTCGCTCTCGGAGTCATCCCGCCAGCAGCCAGCACCAACACCGCCAGCACCTGCACCATCATTGCCATCACCGCCTGGGCCGACGTCGCTACCACAGCTACGCCGATCACAGTGGAACGTTCGATCGCCGATTCGGCTCAACCTGTAACCTGTAACCGGATGGACTCTTGGTTTTCTTTGTTTGAACCCTTTTGTAAATATATCATCCTTTGTACTATAGTTACACGTCACCCCCGCCGGACTCATTTTTTTTTACAGGAGGTGAATGTGGTGATAACCACTGTAGATATCTGTACTTGCAGTAGGGGGATGTATGGGTGTACCTGTAATACAGGTTCCTCCGGTAAGCCCCTGCTGGCTAGCTCCACCCACAGGGAGCTTGTGTATAAATATGCGTGTGAGTCACTCAGATCCTATTCTACAGTTGCAGCCGGAGGAATAGCATCACACAGCAATAAAGCCTCGATTGTACATGTCTCTCGTCTTTGAGTGCAATTGTTAGCGCCACATCTTCCGAACGGGGGTGGGAGAATTGCGGGGGGTGCCAGGGGGGCGTGTCGTGAGTCGCCCGGCCCTCCTGCGATTCTCCCGTCTGGCGTGGGGAGCGGAGAATCGCGCCCCTCACATTTATGAACATTGAACTCCCTTTGCCAGACCCTTGCCCACTCACTTAAACAATCTATATCCCTCTGCAGACTTTCAGTGTCCTCTGCACACTTGGCTGTACTGCTTTTCTTGTTGTCATCTACAAACGACACATTACACTTGGTCCCCAACTCCAGATCATCTATGTAAATTGTGAACGATTGTGGACCCAACACTGATCCCTGAGGCTCACCACTAGCCACTGATCAGCAATCAGAATAACACCCATTTATCCCCACTCTTTGTTTTCTGTCAGTTAACCAATCCTCTATCCATGCTAATACATTACCTGTAATGTCATGCATCTTTATCTTATGCACCAGCTTTTTGTGCGGAACCTTGTCGAATGCCTTCTGGAAATCCAGGTACACCACATTCATTGGTTCCCCATTGTTCACTGCATTCGTAATGTCATAGAATCGTAGAATTTACAGTGCAGGAGGAGGCCATTCGGCCCATCGACTCTGCAGTGGCCGTTGGCAAGGGCAATTTAGCATGGCCAATCAACCTAACCCACACATCTTTGGACTGTGGGAGGAAACCCACGCAGACACGGTGAGAACGTGCAGACTCCGCACGGACAGTGACCCAAGCCGGGAATCGAACCTGGCACCCTGGAGCTATAAAGCAACGGTGCTGACCACTGTACTACTGTGTCGCCCACGAAGTGTCCTCAAATATTTCGACTAAATTAGTCAAACATGACCTGCCTTTCATGAACCCATGCTGCATCTACCCAATGGGACAATTGAACAGTATTGATGTAATATAGTTGAAAGGATTAGAAACTAAAAGTACCAGAGTAGATAAACTAAAAGTGAAAGCCACCAGATTACCACTGCCAACAAAAAATATAGATTGTCAAAGAAGCAAGCAAATTAATACCCAACTGATCTCGTTGAAGGGCAGTTATAGTTTTCAAATGTAACAACTGTATCATCTTTAAATGTGGAAACTGCACTCCCTCGTGGATGTTGATCAGAAACATAATCATCATCCTGCTGACACTCGGTTCACATTTTGAATTGTGTTACAGTGAATATTGTTTCTTCACCTTTGACACAGGAGTGGAATCTTCACTGCCACAAGAGCGTCGAACGCCAGTCACACCATCATCCTCCTCCAGGTACCACCGTCGCCGGTCGTCAGGGTCACGAGATGAACGTTACAGATCAGGTATGACAGTAGCTCAACTTTCACTCTTGTGCGTGTGACGAGGTTTGCATTAGAATGCAAATACATTTCTACAGTTATAGAACCAACCAAATCTATTTTTAACTGCTTCATGCTGTTGTGGTGTTACTACACCTGTAGAAATTATTCTATTTCCCACCTTGTCCCCCCCCCCCCCAAAAAAAAAACATTTGTGGTGTGAGCCTCGTTGCGACAGTAACTACAAGAGTATTTTTAAGTAACCCTGGTGTTGTTACAGCTGCGATGTTTCTCCTGTGGTTCTAAAACTAGTTACTTGTCAGACAAAGGTTTCAGTTCAAGCTGAAGAAAATTCTGGCAGTGCTCACAACCAAAGTAAAAATCAAGGCTGTGCACTTTTAAAAATTTATGTAGATTGAAATGCATTTTATGATGAGCCCTCTTTTATTTGAGTAACAACTTGCTTCCTTACATTGGGTTACATTCCTACACTAGATTCTGGAGGTCTCTCCTCATCCATCCTTCCACACCTGCCCATACCACAGCAGAATTGCCTTGACCCCTCCCTTTTCACTCCATTTCCCCGATTATGATTGTCGTGGTCTTGTCTCTGTACTTTTCGTCTTGTGTGAAACTGTTGGATGAACAGTAGTTCTCTTTCCCCAAGCTAATTCTCCTATCCTAAACGGATATAATAGGTGATTGAACATCACCATTGATTATTTGTTTACTTAATACATCAGTAATATTATTCCCAACTGTTAATGAATATTGTTAATTAATAATGGCTTCATATAAACTTTGAAACTAAGGTTGCCTTTTCATAATTATGATGTGGAGATGCCGGCGTTGGACTGGGGTGAGCACAGTAAGAAGTCTTACAACTTCTTACTGTTTTCATAATTAGGCTTTCTGATGGAGAAACCATTTTATAATTGAGTTCTTTCAGTATTTAGTGCTCTAAACAAACTCTTTCAATGTTAAATAAATTGAATTTTCCATTTGTCAGTTCCATGAAAGGAAATATTCTAATGATTATATAACCTTTATTATTGTTACAAGTAATCTTACGTTACACTGCAATTAAATTATTATGAAAATCCCCTAGTCGCCATACTCCGGCGCCTGTTCGGGTACACAGAGGGAGAATTTAAAATGTCCAATGCACCTAACAAGCACATCTTTCCATAGAATTTAGAGTGCAGAAGGAGGCCATTCGGCCCATCGAGTTTGCACCGGCTCTTGGAAAGAGCACCCTACCCAAGCCCACACCTCCACCCTATCCCCATAACCCAGTAACCCCACCCAACACTAAGGGCAATTTTGGATACTAAGGACAATTTTGGATACTAAGGACAATTTAGCATGGCCAATCCACCTTTCGGGACTGATGGGAGGAAACCGGAGCACCCGGAGGAAACCCATGCAGACACAGGGAGAAGGTGCAGATTCCACACAGACTGTGACCCAAGCGTTAATCAAACCCAGGTCCCTGGCACTGTGAAGCATCAGTGCTAACCACTGTGCTACCGTTACAGAACTTAATTTCAAATGTAAATAGTCCCAACCCAAATGAGTGGTTGGGATTATGGGGTGCGGAATCAAGAGGCCTCTGTGGGAGAGGATATGGGAAGAGAGACTGGGACCGTGAGGGACAGGGAAAGTCGGAGACTTCATATGGGGCAGCACGGTAGCATGGTGGTTAGCATAAATGCTTCACAGCTCCAGGGTCCCAGGTTCAATTCCTGGCTGGGTCACTGTCTGTGCGGAGTCTGCACGTCCTCCCTGTGTGTGCGTGGGTTTCCTCCGGGTGCTCCGGTTTCCTCCCACAGTCCAAAGATGTGCGGGTTAGGTGGATTGACCATGCTAAATTGCCCGTAGTGTCCTAAAAAAGTAAGGTTAAGGGGGGGGTTGTTGGGTTACGGGTATCGGGTGGATACGTGGGTTTGAGTAGGATGATCATGGCTCGGCACAACATCGAGGGCTGAAGGGCCTGTTCTGTGCTGTACTGTTCTATGTACTGTTCTATGTTCTATGGTGGGAGTTGGAGACTTCGTTGGTGGGGAAATGGTTGGAGACCTCATTTGGGGATTGTTGGGTGGGTTGTACTGGTTTGATGGCTGAAGGCCTTGGTAGGGGAGAAAGCCATTGGTGGGGGAGGGGTGGGGGATTTTAGAGACTTTTGATGGGTGGGGTTGTCATCAGTGGTTGCTGAGGTGGCAGGGAGTGGAACTTGAAGTTTTTGGTGGCAGTGGATTGGGCTGTGGGAGGATCATCAGAGACCTTGGAGGGAGGAGGCCTCGGCTAGGGGCAGGGAGGTGGATGGGTGGGGTCGGTGCATCTTGGTTGTGAAGGGGTGGCTGTGAGCTTGGAAATTGTTGCAACCTTCTTTTATGGCTTGCTGTGTTAATAAATGTGATTGAACTCCATAGTAAAATGGAGAATTAATAATTAAGAGTTAATGAGAGAAAGAAAAGGAAGTGTCAGTGCACTTCACCTTTCTACTTAGCAGGACTTCTGAATCTTGTTTGGAAAAAAGTTACATGTCAAATTATTCCCTTTTAATGCAGCGATTCTTTAAAGACTACGAGTACAGTAGGACCTTCCTGCATGAAGACACTACTTGAATAAATAATGGTCAGGATCTGTTGTATAAGTATCCATTAATAATTTATAAGTAAGATGTATGTCTCTGACAATATGTTTCTGAAGGGGATTCCTTCACGATGTGCATTCAAAAGTGAATGTTTATGTAAATTTAAATTTCTGCAAGAATGTTTAATATTTGCACTCTTTTTCCTTTTTGCAGATGTACATACAGAGGCTGTCCAGGCTGCTCTTGCCAAACATAAAGAGAGAAAGATGGCAGTTCCTATGCCATCGAAACGACGCTCTCTGGTAGTGCAAACCTCAATGGATGCCTATACACCGCCAGGTAAATTGAAACAATTCCATTCCATTGAATTGTAACCACCCATTGAACTTGTGCTGTGCCTTTATACAGCAAATTGTGAGTAGTGTGCAGTTCATAGAATTCTGACAGTGCAGAAGGAGGCCTTTCGGCTTGTCAAGTCTGCACTGACCCTTCAAAAGAGCGCCCTACCTAGGCCCGATCCCCATAACCCCACTAACCTTTGGACACCTCGGGGCAATTCAGCATGGCCAGTCCACCTAAAGTAAATTAAATTTCAAAATTACAACACAGCGAAGAAGATGTTGAATTCTGCAGCTATGATAATTGTCACCGTTTTTCAGCACACAGATAGTTTCCTGTCTGTGTTTACTTTCTGAGAATCCTACGTGTTTCAAATGAGGATAATTGATCAAGTCTTGAAAACATTGAAAGCGCAGCGTGCAATTATTGTAGCACTATATTGTCTTATGTCAGCTGTGCACAATAAATTATGTAGGATTATATGGGAAATCTCTTCAATTGCAGCACTTGAAAAACATTTGGGAAGACTAATTTGGACTAAATTAAAAATGAAAATGGATCTCTTCAACTGTTTCTTCCTAGAGTAGTGACGGCTTCGCTAGGAATTCTTTCATGTTACTCGCTAATAAGAAAGAAAAGTAGAGGTGTTGAAATCATTTTTCATGGAAATTCTCTTCAATTTCTAAAATCTTTTTCCAGCAACCTACCCATCCCATCATGCACAAGAAGCTGATAGAGATGTATGGCTTCATTCAATGAATGATTAAAGTCCATTTCCTCTCCGTTACATATTTTTTTATCCCCTGTCCCTATATTTTTCTAAACACACCAGATCTGACTCGAGACCTGTTTTGTCAATACGTTGGTTGGTTACTCTGTGAATTGTATTCATTCTCCCCATTTGGTAGACGACTGATCCAGTCTCTCAGGCCTGAGGATAGCATGGCATTGTTTAGGAGTTAATCGTGTGCGCGATGGAGGAAGTGAACTTGCATCCTATTATTTGATGGCAGAATGCACTTCTTATTATAACAGTCTGACCTTTTCCAATTTTCTGCTGCCTCTACTTTTGTGATGTATCCACATTAGTAGCACGTTACGGGCAGTTCTGATGAGGATTGATGTACATGAAGACTTGTATTGAGACCTGAGGGGGGAAGAGGTTTTCATTCCAATAGTCTAGGCTCAAATTTAAACTCGAGATGAATAATTGTTCCATCCGTTCCCTGTAAACGAGACTCGTCAACAAAAATGTTTCAGGGCAGCTTAGTCATTTGTTCGTTTACAATTATTTTAAAAAGCCGAAATACCTTTGAAGGATTCAGTCAAAATAAAACTCCATATATGAGCATATGAAAAAAAAGAACCGTTTGTTTATTTTGAAAATTAATTATCTTGCTTCTAAATATGTAGAATGATAAGCACCTGAACCTTCAATATGCAAATCCTTTATTTGATCACCAGCTTCATCTGGTAAATCTAAATTGCAGCATAACAGTGGTGGGACTCTTTAAGAAGTGCAACTAATGGATGATACCATAGTTTGTTGGAATAGTGAGAGGGGATTATCTCTGGCATCAACTTTTTATTCTTATCCACTTAAAGACCGAAGACTAAATCCTCCCGTCCCCCCTACCATGGGAATCGTCATGGGTGGAATTTGACCAAAAAGTAGAAGGTTCATTGACCTTGGATGGTAGTTTCTGGTCCTGGACAGGTGGGACTGGGAAATCCCACCCTGAGTCTCTAGACCATGCTACCTTTCTACAGTCAGTTGTTTCATGATTTTGGTAATGCTTCAATTTTTGGGGGTACTGTGTCCAAGGCCTTCAAAATTGCCATTATGCCTCCTTCCCCCGTGTAGCCCAATTCCAACCTCCCTTTCCTCTCCAAGGTTCAATGTCTTTGCACCCAATTCTCCTGCCGTGCTATCTGAATCCCTTCAGTAGGGTTATATTCCAACTCGCATCACTGAAACTATATTAGCCTTGAGTTAATGATGGAGTTCTCAGGGCAGCACGGTGGCGCAGTGAGGTTAGCCCTGCTGCTTCACTGCGCCGAGGTCCCAGGTTCAATCCCGGCCCTGGGTCACTGTTCGTGTGGAGTTTGCACATTCTCGCCGTGTTTGCATGGGTTTCACCCCCACAACCCAAAGATGTGCAGGATAGGTGGATTGAACTTGCTAAATTGCTCCTTAATTGGAAAAAAAATGAATTGGGTACACTAAATTTTTTTAAAAATAAACAAAAAAGAAAAAGATGGCGTTCTCAGTGACTATAAAAATAGTACATTCTCCTTCCCCGCATTTCTTGGCATCACCATCTCTTTTAAGGTAGTTAATCATTTCCTTCTCTTCGACCCTCATTTGGTTCTGTTTATACCTGCCTTGCTTTCTCATTGCAGTAGAATAATGCTTTCTGGGTTTAATTTTAGTTCTTAAAAAGTAGAGGTTCTAAAGATGTGAAAGTTGCTACGTAAATCCTATTTATCAAGTGTGTAATGTGCATGAATAAATAACATGTTTTGGGATAGGCCTTTCAAACTTCAAGGATTATGCATTATACTTCAAAAACAAAATAAGAGAAACTAGAAAGTTAATAATATTGTATTTTCTTCAGACCGTAACAGTTTATCAGAGGATTTGCCAACCTACAGATTAATAATTAATCTTTTATTGACCTCAGGATCTGCCACGAGCAGTTAGGGTCAAATTTTCCAATTAGTGACAGGAACCACAAATCGATGAATTTCCCAAAGTTGCGATATGAATTTCAAAAAGGCCATTCATACGGAATATTTATCCTTAAGAGGCAGAGGCGGCTAATCCACATGTCCTAACCTGCACGCCTTTGGACTGTGGAAGGAAACCAGAGCGCCCAAGAAAATCCATGCTGACAGGGAGAATGCAAACTCCACACAGACAGTCACCCAAGGCTGGAATCAAACCCAGGTCCCTAGTGCTGTGAGGCAGAAGTGCTAGCCATTATGCCATTAAGCTTGCCAAAATAGGTCCGAGACAGGCAGATGCAGATGTGGGCAAAAAGCCCACCTCCGGGGTCTAAGTTCTATTCACAGTTGTTCGGCTCCCTCATCCTCATAGCTCTTCCATACCACATGCCATGTCCATGCCCCATTTGCCATCATACACCCTCCATGCCCCTTCATGTTAATGACCCCTCTATATACCCATGGCCCTTTGATATGCCCTCCATAATCCTCATGCATCCTTCAAACCCGAACCTCCAGGAGCAATTAGAACCTGTATGATAACACTGCCAAGTCTTTGAAGAGCTCTTGAAACTATCAAAATAAGAAAACAGGAATTTAAAATACCCTTGGAGAAAAGTCACTTCTTGTAAGCTTATTAAGCTGCTAATCAAATATAGCCAATGTAAAAAGCTTTGATCTGCTTAATATCGCAAACCTTGCCCAAATGAACAAACATGCACTGAGAATCCACTTCAAAGAAAGAGAGCGTGTTGCAAGCTCATAAAACTTTAAGTGAAACAAATATTTAGTGCCAGTTGCACCTGTGTTAACATTCGTCTTGGGGCTGAATCCATTAGTGGGACTTCGAGCTCACCCTGGCATTCACAATGAGACCATTTGGCAAAACCGGTTTCAGGATATCTCCTCGGAAGTAAGTTGTAATCTTCTTGCTTTTCAGTAAGGCCTTTGGTGGAGTTCCATTGACGAGGCAGACACTGAAAATAAAGAAGTGGGAATCATTGAAAATATCCTGCATTGAATAAATAATAGGCTGCCAGAAACCTAGAGAACACTGGTACGGGGATTGTCAACAATCTGGGAGAAGGTTGCCAGTGAGGTTCCAGATTTAGAAATAATCTGAAACTAATGATCATAAGTACAGTGGCTAAACCTGCCGATGACATAGAGTTTACAAAGGTGGCAGACTCTACAGTTGAACAGGACAAGCTGCAGGGGAGTTTGAGTAAATTTGGAACAGATAAGTGGCGGCCAAAATTCAATGGACCCGTTCTCACAGGAAGGCGAGTTTGAGAGGTAACATGATTGCTGTTGTTAGGTTTCAAACGAACCTAGACCATGGCACATTATTTTGCCATGTCCAGCACAAGAGAGCCAGAGGACGCAGTCTGACCTTGAAGGGAAGGAAATTTAAAACTAATCTGCTAACATAATATTATCGTGAACAAATGGTCGATCTGTGGGACAGATTCCCTTGGGAGCTGATGGAAGCAATTAATATTGATTAATTCAAATGCAAATTAGGAGCTCTGTTTCAAAAAAAAAACACCTGAGGATATAATAAATGAGCAATTTGAGACATGACATATGGTAACCCATGTTTGGGAAGAGCAGGTGATTCTGGACATATGGGTTCCAAAGCTCTCCACTACTGGGGTTTTTTCCACATCATTTATGGTTCTGTTCTAGATGAATTGATGGATATTTTGCTTTCAAATAGTTAGAGATTACTTTCTGTGATTATTCTGAAGATTGATTGTCTTTGTAACATGCAGCTATCGGTAACGGTGGAAGGTAAACTGGATGAACTGTGGTCTTTTATCAACTAATTCCTCCATTGCTAAAGCGACTTAGCAGTGACACACACCTGCACCACAGTGGCAGAACAGCATTGCATGCCTTCTGCTGCATTATTATTGTTCATAGAGTCATACAGCACATAAACAGGCGCCTCAGCCCACCATGTCTATGCTGACCATTAAATACCAATTTATACTAATCCAATTTACCAGCGCTTGGTTCTTATATCGTATCCTGTGACTAATTGCGAGGCAACATCACGGAAGATCCCTTAATTAAATGTAGAAATTCTGAGAGCATCGATCACACTGGCAAAAGTGTGTGTAAAATAAAAAAGAAACAAAGACAATTATTTCACGCTGAGGCCAATTACACATTATTAGCTGTTGAAATTGAAGTTTGCGGATTAGCCTGGAGCTGGATAGTTGGAGAAGTTAGCATTTGTAGCCTCAAAGACGCGTTTAAACACAGCTCAATCTTCGCATGATATAATACTCATTTCAGTCATTTAATAAAAGCATGACATCCAACTTGCCATGAGTAGCACCAAATATGATCTGCAACATAGTTGTCTTTATTGCTAATTTTCACATTCTGGTGATGGCTTGAAATTTTTGCAGATGGCAGTTTTACACATTAGACTGCTATATTTGCCAATATGCCAGTGGCAAATTCACACCGCAATGTGCTATAAGTATATTTGGGGTACGTCACAAGACGCAGTGCAATCAATTGGGAGTGATATGGCCGATGCCTGATACATGGCTAAGTTAGCCAGCTGCAACACAGGATAAAGCAACACTTTATTTATTTTAATTTTCAAAATTGGTTCTGTGAAGCAAATATGGATTAAGAGTTCTATTATGCTAAGAATAATTTTGTACTGCAACATTAGGCAGAGGTTTGATTTAAATGGGGAGCGTAAACATGGCACACGGAAGGAATAACAGGCAGGCGACATTGTGTTTTCAATGAGGCCCAAAATTGTTTTGTGATTAGAATTCAAAGAGTAGCAAGTTTTTCTTGTCAACAGGTATCCCTCAACCAACATTACGAGAAACAGATTATCCAGTGCTTTACTGATGACTGCTTTTTGGGACTTGGCGATGTGTAAATTGGTGTCTGGTTTTGCCTGCATTAAACTAGTGATTAGATTTCGCAAAATGTTGCTTGTTTATGAAGAATTTTAGGACATTATAAAATGTGAAGTATACAATATAAACACAAGTTACTCTTTCTTTCTTCATGGGCTATAAACAGTTGATAATGTTGTGAGTGCTTCCCAATTGAGTTCACCTTTCCATTTTTGGCATACTTTGGTATAGTTATGCTTGCAAATGGATTTTGAGTCACCAAAATATTTGTTCCTCTAATTCTTTGATTGTTGTCCAAAGCCTATCTTGTCCAATTGGCAAGCTTCTCAATCCTTTTGTTGAGCAGATAGTGCTGGTAGCCACTTAGGTTTCTGGTATGGCATATTCATGGGCTGCTGCCTCTTGAGGAAACTGCATTTGGTAACTGCCGAATTAGGGAGGGTCAGTACTTCCACTTATTCTTAAATAGAATATGTCTGCAGAGGATTCTCCTTACTCTTCCCTATGAAGACAGCAAGAAATGCAGAAAGTTAACATGCAGTTACAGCAAGCTATAGGAAGACAAATAGTATGTTGGCCTTTATTGCAAGGGGGATGAAGTCCAAGAGGGGGGACGTCTCGCTGCAATTGCTCAAGGCTTTGGTAAGATAATACTTGAAGTGTTATATGGAACTTTGGAATCTGTACTTAAGGAAAGATATGCTTGTCATAGTGGGGATGAAATGAAGATTCCAGGAATCTCCCATGGAAAAAAGATTGCAGGGCATGGGCGTGTGCTCTCTAAAGTTTAGAAGGATGAGTAGTGATCTTACTAAACAGATAAGGAACCTGGAACTAGGTGGCATTAGGTGTGGCCCGATAGCACTTTGAAGCACTTTTGCTTCACAGAATGATCTTAATGATGTTATGGGCCAGGGTTTAGAGAACTCCAAAGTATATCATGGAGATCACCTGACCCATGACTTTTACTAGATTGTGGTATGAGGAGCACACGACCCACTCTACATATGTGGTGCAGCAGAAATCTAAAAGTATTTTTTAAAGCAAAACAATGTTTATTCTATGAACCTTTTTAAAACATACAGTGAACATCTTAGCAACCATTAATTCAAATACAACCCCTAAAGAATACAACACTCTTAAGTAATCCTTAAACTTTCCTTTTAACATCCACAAGACAAAAGCCCTTTTTACAGAAGCACATCAGATTTAAATTCTCTACTGAGAGCAGTTGCCACTCTGAATTCACCAAATGATCTAGAGATAGCCTTTAGATGGCAGAGAGATCAAAATTACACCTTCTTTGGCTGGCTGCAGCTCCAACACCAAAAACTAAACTAAAAAACAGACACACCCAAGCTTTTTCTCAAAGCAAAACTAAAAAGCAGAGCTAGAGCTCAGCTCCACCCACACTCTGACATCACTTGAGCAGACAAACATTTCTTAAAGTGACATTCGCATGACAGTGATCTGTTGAGCTGTTCGCAGATAATTGCTTTTCAGTGTACCTTGGTACACGTGACAATAAACAAAATCCAATCCAGAATCAGGGTCCCAGGTTCGATTCCCACTTGGGTGACTGTCTGTGTGGAGTCTGTACTTTCTCCCCGTGTCTGTGTGGGTTTCCTCCGGATGAACATAAGAGCATAAGAACTAGGAGCAGGAGTAGCCCATCTAGCCCTTCGAGCCTGCTTTGCCATTCAATGGGATCATGGCTGATCTTTTGTCCCACTTTCCGCTTGAACACCATAACCCTTTATTCTCCAAAAAACGATCTATCTTTATCTTGAAACATTTAATGAAGGAGCCTCAACTGCTTCACTGGCAGGGAATTCCATAGATTCACAACCCTTTGGGTGAAGAAGTTCCTCCTAAACTCAGTCCTTAATCTACTTCCCCTTATTTTGAGGATTGCCCCCTAGTTCTGCTTTCATCCGCCAGTGGAAACAACCTGCCCGCATCTATCCTATCTATTCCCTTCATAATTTTATATGTTTCTATAAGATCCCCCCCTCATCCTTCTAAATTCCAATGAATACAGTCACAGTCTACTCAACCTCTCCTCGTAATCCATCCCCTTCAGCTCTGGGATTAACCTAGTGAATCTCCTCTGCACACTCTCCAGTGCCAGTACATCCTTTCTCGGGTAAGAAGACCAAAACTCAACACAATACTACAGGTGTGGCCTCACTAACACCTTATACAGTTGCAGCATAACCTCCCTAATCTTAAATTAGGGGCTGGTTTAGCACACTGGGCTAAATAGCTGGCTTCTAAAGCAGTCCAAGGCAGGCCAGCAGCACGGTTCAATTCCCGTACCAGCCTCCCCGAACCGGCGCCGGAATGTGGCGACTAGGGGCTTTTCACAGTAACTTCATTGAAGCCTACTTGTGACAATAAGCGATTTTCATTTCAATTCCATCCCTCTAGCAATGAAGGAAAAAACTCCATCAGCCTTCTTAATCACCTGTTGCACCTGTCAACTAACTTTTTGCGACTCACGCACTAGGACACCCAGGTCCCTCTGCACAGCAGCATGTTTTAATATTTTATCATTTGAATAATAATCCCTTTTGCTGTTCTTCCTATGAAAATGGATAACCTCATATTTGTCAACATTGTATTCCATCTGCCAGACCCTAGCCCATTCACGTAAACTATCTAAATCCCTCTGCAGACTTCCAGTATCCTCTGCACTTTTTGCTTTTCGGTACTCCGGTTTACTCCTACAAGTCCCAAATGACGTGCTTGTTAGGTGAATTGGACATTCTGAATTCTCCCTCTTTGTACCCGAACCGGCACCGGAATGTGGTGACCAGGGGATTTTCACAGTAACTTCATTGCAGTGTTAATGTAAGCCTACTTGTGACAATACTAAAGACTTTTTTATAAAGAGTCAAGATGAGCGAACAGCCATTTTGGGCTGAGCTGAGGAGAAATTCCTTTGTTTAGTGGCTTGTGAATCTTTTTTTTAACTACAGAGAGTTATGGATTCTCAGACATTTGGCTGAGATAGGTAGATTTTGGGGATCTAAGGGAATAAAGGGATACAGGATAGGCATGGAAGTGAGCTGAGGTTGAAGATCAGCCATGATCTCAGTAAATGATGGCGCAGGTGCGAAGGGCCATTTTTTATATTCTTATTAATCCTATCTTTATTGGAAATTGGAGCCCATATGAAAATCTTCCTCATTTTCAAAAAAATAGGTTGCGTATAATTTTTGTTACATTGCTAATGATTGGATGACTGCAGACATTTATGGTCTGTTGTCCTGTGAGGATATTTAGATTCATCTTCAATAAAAATGTCTGTGACACATGATTATCAGTTTTACAGTAGCGTATTGATTATACATGTAGATTTTCTAAACTTGCATTTGTATGAAACAAGCATCCTAATTGAAATTGAAAGCTTCACAGTGACGGGTTTTAAACGGCTCTCCAATCCATGCATCAAGTACCAATTTAAAACTAAAAAATCTCCGAATCCTATCACTTGAATGTTAATCAGTTGCCCAATATAGTATGTGCAGAAGGCTATTTATATCCCAATTATAATTTTACTTTGTAATGATGGGCTATAAACAGTATCTCATAGCTTCTTACTCTGTTTCACTTCAGTTTTGCTGCATGTACACAAATGGCCACAAAATTTGCTGAATTGCAGTGTCACAATGCAGATGAGAATGATTGCAAATGTGAAGGCCTGTGGGGGAGGAGAGTCTGTGAATACATTGTCCTTGAACCACCTGCAAAAAGGCAGTGCTTATTTTATTAAAAAAAGGACCACACTGCCTTTCATTTTTATTTGTTTTAATCCAGTGAGTCTGCATATCTGCTTTTCAGTTGAAGTACCAATTCTCTGAAAGGATAATCAATTTAAGTGGACAGCTTTAAAGATTTAACTGGTCGAGCATATTATATCCTTCATTAATACTTTGAGGACTGCAGTTGTTGTATTTCTGCATGTCACTCAACCATTCAGCGGTGCATCTTACTTCTGGAGGAGCAGCCCTCCAAGCAACAGGTCATGGTTTTGACTGTTAGGCAAGTGTCAAATTAATCTTCAACACTGTTCTAACTGTGTGCTGGTGCACTAGAGAGTTACCTGAAACAGAAGAGTCATGATGACCAGGTGAGCCATTTCAACGTGAGCAGAGTGTGCGAATGACTGACTGTGACGTAATGCCTGGTCCCAGTGTTCAGACAAAGCTCAGAATTTTTCAGCCGCAACGTCAAATCCGGTTTATATTATGACAAGAGAGGGATTGAAAAGTAGCTGTTTAATTTATGCTCAACGTGTGATTAGTTTAGCTTTCAGCAAAAAGCCAAGTCCCTTCCTGGGTTCTTGAGAGCCTGGTGATGAAGGAACATCAAGATACCTAACTTCAGTTTGTTCTTACTGGAACCAGGAAAAACATCATCTCCTTCTTCATCCTAAAATTTTAATACTCACGCAATTTACGCAACTGTTAAAAATTTGTCAAACGCATTTCGGTGGCGTGTGAAACAAATCCCACACGTTTTTAAAGTTGGAAAAATTTGTCAGTCCTCAGTAATACTCTGATGACCATTTGTTCTTGCATTTGACTGCAGTGATGAAGAGCCCTCGAGGTGTAATGAGAGAAGCAAAAAAGGCTATACAGTTGACCCTTGTATGCAAGGTGAGCATGTTAAAGAGGAACTGTGTAACCTGATCTCTTGCTCTTTTTGTTCCTCCAGATACCTCTTCTGGCTCAGAAGATGAAGGATCAGGGCAAGGTGACTCCCAAGGAACCCCTTCCTCCAGCCAAGGGAGTCTGAACATGGAACACTGGATAAGTCGTGCAATCCATGGCTCCACCACATCTTCTACCAACTCTTCCTCTTCCACGCAGAGTGGCGGAAGTGGTGCTGCCAATGCACTGGCTGATGTCATGACACAAACGCACATTGGTTGGTACAATATCCATGCTCATGCATGTTTATTCGTTATTGTAGTCTTTTGGGACCATATTTAAAGATGAATCCCTTGTGCTTTGGCTGCAGTTTGCATTTTGAGTCCTGAATTTCCATTGTGCTTTTCAAAAAGGCACAAATTCTACTGCATGCAAGTGCTGCATGTATACATATCTAATGCTGCATATCTCCAGCCCAGAGATGTTTTATCCAGAAACACCAGTGCTCTGTTGTGAGCAGACCCAAGCATTGCCTTAATATCATCAGCACCATTTTAGTACAGTCATTTACGAGAAGAAACATGCATCCTTACTGCTTTATAATGTTTTATCATTGCGTTATATTTCTGGTAAATATTTATATCTGTGGTTCACACACTTGTAGTTAGGGATTCTATAATTTCAAAATCCAGGAATGACTTCTCCATAGCAATTCGGATTGAAGAGGTTGCATTGTAATAAATGTTTAAATTTCAATATTTTCAATAAAAGGCTCGGAGAAGCATCGAGCAAAAGAATATTTCTTTGCAGTTTCTTTTGAATTACAGAATCAAAGAAATGTTACAATACTGAAGGGGACTATTCAACCCATTGTATCTGTACCCAGTTCTCCGAATGAGCAGTTTACTTATTGCCATACCTTTGTCTCTTCCCTGTAACCTTCCCTTCCTGATAATGGCCTGATTCTGATTTGAATGCTTCAATTGACAATATGTATCAAAGCTGGGAAACTGTAAAACAATTCTGTTTGATAACTGAGGTGATACTGAATGGTCATAATGATTGTAATTTTAATGTAAATGTAAGTGGAAAAACTGAATATGTGTTTGTGTTTGATTGTCGGTCACTGACCAAGAAAAGTTAATGAGTACAGTAGATTCTCTTGATTGGGTTTCGCTCAGATGTTCATAGTTAATGCCATTTTCTGCTTCAGTTCAAACCTTTGCAGCAATTGAAGTATAGTTTCCAGCACATCCCCCACAATGCATATGCAAAATATTCTGCATGGCCCTGAGTTACAAACTTAAATGTGTCCCACTATTGTTCCCAGTTAGAAAGAAGATTTAACTGGCCCCTGAATATTTTTTGCTCTTCTAAAGACCCAGTTCAGACACAACAGGCTGAATGGCACTTACAGTAAATGCTCCTGTACTTATCTTCTGCCAAGTCATTGAAGCACAGAAGGAGCCCATTCTGCCCACTGTATCTGTGCTAGGTCTTTGAAGAAGTGCCCAATTTGTCCAACCTGACCGTTCCCGTAGTTGTGCAAAGACCAAAAATTGAATGAAGTTAATTTCCCAGAGGTGAGTGGACAGCTGATTTTGGTTGAAATGAGACAAAGCCAATTTTTTGCGGTCAAAGCAAAGCAAATAAAATGATCAACTTTAGCAATGTTCTCAAACTCAGTATTTTCCTGGAAGCTAAATGTGTTCAGGGACCAGTTAAATCTTCCTGGAAATAATGCTGCAACACAAAGTTTGCACCAGAAGACCATGCCGATTATTTTGCATTTGAGTTTTGATTTAGGCATCAGATGTAACTTTGCAAGAAAAATAGAACATCGGAGGAAGGAAACTATTAAAATGAGCTGCAAACTTCAAAAACCCAATAAAAGACATTTATAAAAGAAAAAATGAGCTGCAAAGTAGTGACCGACGGTGGCGCACCTCACAGATTGGAGATCAACCTTGCAGTACTTTGAAGGGCTTCAATTCTGGGTTCACGCTAGTAATTACTCCTGTGCGAAGTTCTCCATCTCGGCTGTATCCAGAAGTAGAGAAGAAAACATAAAAGCTCACCAGTTTCAAAGAACAAAGGACAAAGAAAAGTACAGCACAGGAACAGGCCCTTCAACCCTCGAAGCCTGCGCCGACCATGCTGCCCGTCTAAACTAAAATATTCAACACTTCCAGGGTCCATATCCCTCTATTCCCTTCCGATTCATGTATTTGTCAAAATGCCCCTTAAATGTCACTATCATCCCTGCTTCCATCACCTCCTGCGGCAGCGAGTTCCAGGCACCCACTACCCTCCGTGTAAAATAAACTTGCCTCGTACATCTCCTCTAAACCTTGCCCCTTGCACCTTAAACCTATGCCCCCTAGTAATTGACCCCTCTACCCTGGGAAAAAGTCTTTGATTATCCACTCTGTCTATGCCCCTCATAATTTTGTGGACCTCTATCAGGCCGTCCCTCAGCCTTCTTCGTTCCAGTGAGAACAAACCAAGTTTATTCAACCTCTCCTCATAGCTAATGCCCTCCATACCAGGCAACATCCTGGTAAATCTCTTCTGCACCCTCTCTAAAACCTCCACATCCTCCTGGTAGTGTGGTGACCAGAATTGAACACTATACTCCAAGTGTGGCCTAACTAAGGTTCTATACAGTTGCAATATGACTTGCCAATTCGTATACTCAATACCCCGGCCAATGAAGCCAAGCATGTCGTATGCCTTCTTGACTACCTTCTCCACCTGTGTTGTCCCTTTCAGTGACCTGTGGACCTGTACACCTAGATCTCTCTGACTGTCAATACTCTTGAGGGTTCTACCATTCACTGTATATTCCCTACCTGTATTAGACATTCCAAAATCCATTACCTCACATTTGTCCGGATTAAACTCCATCTGCCATCTCTCCGCCCAAGTCTCCAAATGATCTAAATCCTGCTGTATCCTCTGACAGTCCTCATCGCTATCCTCAATTCCACCAACCTTTATGTCGTCCGCAAACTTACTAATCAGACCAGTTACATTTTCCTCCATATCATTTATATCTACTACCAACATCAAAGGTCCTAGCACTGAACCCTGCGGAACACCACTAGTCACAGCCCTCCAATCAGAAAAGCACCCTTCCATTGCTACTCTCTGCCTTCTGTGGCCTAGCCAGTTCTGTATCCACCTTGCCAGCTCACCTCTGATCCCGTGTGACTTCATCTTTTGTACCATGAGGGACCTTGTCAGAGGCCTTACTGACGTCCATACAGGCAACATCCACTGCTCTACCTGCATCAATCATTTCTCATGAGGTCAAAAAGAAAATCAGTGAACCACCCGCTAATGGCTAGTTCAGTATCAAGAAGATGAAAATATCCAGTGTCTGCATCTTTGTGTTCAAAACTCTTCATGGCAATGCCCATCCATATTTCTGAAACCTCTTCCAGCCCTACAACCATCCAAGAACTTTGACTTCCTCCAATTCTGGGCTCTTACACACAGCTGATTTCTTCAACCCACCATTGCTGACTGTATTTCCAGCTGGCTAGGTCCAAAGCTCTGGAATACTCTTCCTAGGCCTCTAACGCGCCACTTCCTTCCCGCTTTAATAAAACCTACTTCTTTTGATAAGTTTCTGGCCAAACGTCCTATTATCTCTTTTTCTGGCTTGGTGCCAATTTTGCTTCATCGCGATCGTGTTTCCCCTTGTTAACGGCTCAATATAAATGTAAGTTGTTGTTTGGTTAGATAATGTTTGTCCTTGAGTGCTGTGAGAGATGATATATGAGGCATTGAAATTATTGAGCCAGTCACTGGAGACTGGCGATTTCCACGTAAATTGCAAATGGGCTGATATATTATCCAATTTGAAAATGGAGGACGTAACCAGCAAAGATGACCACAGACTCATTAACCTTAAGTTCCATGAAAAACAATGGAGTCAGAGTAAACTGAAGGATTATTTATATAGCAGTAACCAAGTAAACATCAGTCAACATGGATTCAGAAGGGGTGGATTGTTACCGGACTAATATCCTAGATGTCTTTTTGGAAGTAATGAACCAAACTTAACTCTGTGACTCAATGGAAAGAAAAACAGTATTCATGTCGAACATTTAACACAGCAAAGCAGTAAAAGGTGCCGTGTAGGTGCGTGATTAAGAAAAGTGTGACACTGAGGCACGTGAGATATTACGTACGGCAAGTGGCAAAAAGCTTAGTCAAAATGGTAGGTTTCAGGTCTCACAGGAAGTAGAGAGGTGATGAGATTTAGAGATAGAATTACAGAGCTTCGGGTCCTAGTCAACTGAAGGCACTTCTAATGTTGAAGTAAATAAAGTCAGGATGCTCTAGAGACCAGAATTGAAAGAGAGAAGATATCTCAGAAGGCCATGTTGCTTGAGGAGGTTATAGCGATATGGAGGGGCGATGACATGATGGGATTTGAAAATAGGGATGAGGATTTTAAAATTGAGGCATTGCTCAACAGGGAGCCAGTGTCGGGGCATTCATCACAGAGGTGATGGATGAACAGGACTTGATGCGAGTTGAGACTGGGAAATGAAGTTCTGGATGACTTCAAGGTCACTGAGGGTATAATGCAATTGTCCAACATGTTTGAGGTTCTTCCGGCATGTGTAGACATAAGCACGGACTGCAGGATGGATGAGCAAACTGACCACAGTACCATGATTCAGGGAGCCATTCAAGCCGGCAGAGTAAAATTGAGTGTAATTGGAACAGGGAACAGTATAATTAGGGGGTAAGTACAATTATCTGCAGGCTAGAACATGAGTCCCAAAAACTGTAGTGTCTCTGTGGTGCCAGGATTAAGGGCATCTTCTCCTGGCTGGAGGGAAGGAAGGAGTTTCCTGAAGCAAGTGGGTACTAACAAAATAGGTAGGACTAAGAAATAGGTTATCCTGAGGGAGTATATGCATGTAGGGGCTAAATTAAAAAAATAGAACCCCAAAGGTTATAACCTCTGGATTATTGCCTGAGCCACTGTTGGACTTGCATTTTGCGGGGTCCCACGCTCTTCATTTCTGCCCCCCATGACATCACGCCCCTTCCCCAATGATGTCACCTCTCCCCAATGATGTCACCTCTCCCCAATGATGTCACACCCCTCACCCCAATGACATCACACACATCCCAACTCCACGCGCTCTCTCAGAACACAAAGACACAAGCCACAATAATACACAAATTGATCACTGCTTAATTACTTTAGTGCTTCTAACTTGTAAAAACACACCTGTATGAATAATTGCTGAATTGAAATCAAAACTTGCCTCTAGTCAGATTTTGCCCATAAGGCCAAGTCTTCATCACAGGGTGGCACGGCTGCACAGTTGTTAGCACTGCTGCCTCACAGCACCAGAGACCGGGGTTTAATTCCGCCCGGGGGTGTTTCTCCCCGTGTCTGCTTGGGTTTCCTCCGGGTGCTCAGGTTTCCTCCCACAGTCCAAAGATGTGCAAGTTAGGTGGATTGCCCCTTAATGTTCCTTTGGTTAGGTGAGGTTACAGGGATGGAGAGTGGGCCTAGGAAGGATCCTCTTTCAGAGGGTCAGTGCAGACCGGAAGGGCCAAATGGCCTCCTTCTGCGCTGTAAGAATTCTATGATTCGGCATAAGTTTCTTCCCTCACTTCAACAGAAGAAATATCTTGTAGTTCAGATTCCACATCTTCAATTTTCATGTGACATGGTTTCTCTGGCAATCAGCAAGTCTTAAATAATCAGATAATTCATCCATACTTTTGGTGGATGAGGATGAATGTGCAATTTGTGCACTGTTCAATACTTCCAACTTTTAAATGTAAAATGACAAACTATCGTTTTGCCTAGTTTTGTCCTCTTACCGCGCCTTCACTTTTGTGTTTCTGACTGCCGGATTGATGGTGTCGCTTCATATTAGCTGATCTTTTTTGATTTTAATGAATATAGATTTTCTAAAAGAGGAGGCTTTTATTGCCCCTCAGCCCCGGGGGTCGAGTCACCGTGCTCCCTTCGCTACTCCATAACAGCTACCCAGAGTGCCGACCTGCTGACTAGTTTACTCAGACCTCCCTCGTGGCTTTTCCATCAATTTGCCTGGCCAAGGCAGCTCCTCGCACCTCATATCGCCCGCGCATCGACGACCTCACTTCGCTGCTGGCTGCCTGGCTATGACCTCCTCAGCCCTTGCCTGTGGTCGAGTTGCCCCTGCTCCCCTTGATGTCAGCTTGCTTCTGAGTCCCAACTAGCTGGCTGGCTCATTCCCCCCTCCCCCCCCCGTGACTTTTTTCGCCAATTTGCAGATCTAGATCTTCATCTCGACTGTTGCCCCCCTCCCTTTGAGTCACCTCAACATTCGCCAGTGTCTCCCTGCTCTAAAGGGACTCGACCTATCAGAGTCTCATGTCACTTTGCATTGCCTGTTGATCAGCTCATCTGTACTTGTAGAGCCGATTAGCAAATGCAGAGCTATCAGGCCCTGATTGGTGCCCACGTGGACTGACCAGCATAGCCCCTCTCCACCCTTCCACCAGCCTTTTGTCGGGGCCCTGTGTCTAGGCATGGTGTGTTTCATTGTATGTCCGCTTCTGGCCTCAGCCACGGTTCCGATTCATGGGGCACTATTAGTGGAGTTAGAGGGAGCTGTTCCTTTGGGACAGTATTCATCTAAACTATGCTGACATCAGTACACTTTTTAAAAAAAAAAAAATTTAGAGTACCCAATTATTTTTTTTTCCATTTTTGGGGGCACTTTAGCGTGACCAATCCACCTAACCTGCACATCTTTGGGTTGTGAGGGTGAAACCCAAGGAGACACGGGGAGAATGTGCAAACTCCACATGGAGAGTGACCCAGGGCCCGGATTCGAATCCAGGTCCTCAGTGCTGCAGTCCCAGTGCTACCCACTGCACCACATGCCGCCATGACATCAGTGTACTGATGAGAATTTTATCTAGGGTCATAGTGAGGGCTTTAGCAAAATAGTGGTGGGTGGAGGAGAAAGGTTCACATGAAGGGAAATTTGGAAATTCAAAGAGAAAGAATGGGAACCCATCAATGATGGGCAGATCAGAACAAGGGGCTGGATTCTCCGACCACCCGCCAGGTTGGAGAATCGCCGGGGGCCGGCGTGAATCCCGCCACTGCCGGCCGCCGAATTCTCCGGCACTGGATATTTGGCGGGGGCGGGAATCGCGCTGCGCCTGCCGGCGTGAATTAAACAAGGTATTTATCGGCAGGACCAGGCGGCGCGGGCAGGCTCCGGGGTCCTGGGGGAGGGGTGTGGGGGGATCTGGCCCGCGATCGGAGCCCACCGATCCGCCTGTGCCGTGGGGGCACTCTTTTTCTTCCGCATTGGGCATCAGCCTCCGTGATGGCCGACGCGGTGGTGACCCCCCCGCAGCAAGTGCACGGGGATGACGTCAGCAGCCGTTGATGCTCCGGCTGGCGTGGCGCCAAAGGTCTTTCCCGCCGGCCGGCGGCGTGCCAACCACTCCGGCGCGGGCCTACCTGGATTCTCTGGCGACATCCTCCATTTTGCTGGCAGCACACTCGTGCCCACGGATTTCCCGAAGGCATGGGGGTGCCCACAATGGGAAACCCCATTGGCCGGCTGCCGGGTCGGAGAATCCGCTGCCGGTGGGTATGCGCTGCACCAGAAAACCGATGCATCGAGACGGAGAATCCGGCCCACAATCTTTCTTTAAATAAGGGGACCAAAACTGCTCACAGTGCTATAAAATCCCTGCAGCACATAAGGAGACCATTTGAGTCTGCACCGACCCTCTGAAAGAGCACCCTACCAAGGCCCTCTCACCCATCCTATCCCCGTAACCCACGTGACCTACACATCTTTGTACTGTGGAAGGAAATCGGAGCCCCCAGAGGAAACCCACGCAGACACTGGGAGAATGTGCGGACTCCACACAGTCACCGAAGGCCAGAATTGAACCTGGGTCCCTGGCGCTGTGTGGTAGCAGTGCTAACCACTGTGCCACCTTGTCGCATCCAGCTGTGGTCTCACCCGTACCTTGTACAGTTGCAGCAAGACTGCCCTACTCTTATACTTCAACCCCCTTGATATAAGGGCCAATATTCCATTATCCTTTCTGATTACCTGCAGCACCTGTTCTAGCTTTGTGTTTCGTGCACAAGGATCCCCAACCCCCCTTGTGTTGGACCGTTCTGCAGTTTTTCACCATTTAAATAATAATCTGTTCTTTTGTTCTTCATTACAAAATGAATAACTTTGCATTTTCCCACAGTATACACCCACAGTATACGCTATCACTAAACTGGTGTATCGTCTCATTTTCAAACTGCCAAAGAAAGGGGACCTCTGCAGCTCTGATAACTGGGGAGGAATTACACTATTTTCCATCCCCAGTAAAAGCTTCTGCAGAATTCTCCTCAGCGGATTGCCTATGCCACTGATAACAAGTTTAGGTGATCGCCAGCAGTGTTCCGCAAGGGTGGAGGATGTATAGACTAGATATTTTTCTGTGCAACTTTGAACAATATCTGGAATGGAATGCACCCCCCTCCACCAACCTCAGAATTCAAGGAGGTGTTTGACAGTGTTCACCATGAAGAGTTTGTGTAAGATTCTCAGTGCCTATGTCAATCTCATTGTAAGTTCTTTCAGTGCTTCAAAGGTAGTATCATCCTTGGCAACACATTGAAGTTTTTTTTATTTGTTCATGGGACATGGGCATGCATCGCAGGCTGTGCCAGCATTTGCCCATCCTGAATTGCCCTTGAGGGGGCAATTGAGAGTCAACCACATTGCTCTAGGTCTGGCGTCACTTGTAGGCCAGAGCAGGTAAGGACGGCAGATTTGCTTCCCTAAAGGATCAGAATGGAATTGTGAATCAGATGGATTTTTATGACAATCGACAATGGTTTCATGGTCATCATTAGATTTAATTGCTGACTTTTATTGAATTCACATTGCACCATCTGCAGTGGCGGCATTTGAACCCTGGATCTCCATTACTCTGTGTCTCTGGTTTACTAGTCCAGTGACAATACCACTACGCGGTGGCCTCCCATGAGGCCAGGCGTGAGATAGGGCTGCATCCTCTCTCCTTTTCTATTTCTCGTCACCATCAACAGAGGTATTCGGTGAACTCTCTTTCATAAAAGCAAATTACTGCGGAAGCCGGAATCTGAAACCAAGGAGAAAATGCTGGAAAATCTCAGCGAGTCTGGCAGCATCTGTAATGAGAGAAAACCGCTAACATTTTGAGTCCAGGGCCGGGATTCTCCCCTACCCGACGGGGCGGGGGCTCCCAGCGTGACGGAGTGGCGTGAACCACTCCGGCGTCGGGCCTCCCCAAAGGTGCGGAATTCTCCGCACCTTTAGGGGCCAAGCCTTCACATTAAAGGGCTAGGCCTGCGCCGGAGTGGCACCCGCTCCACCAGCCAGGGCCGAAAGGCCTTCGCCGGCTGGCGGAAGTCCGCGCATGCGCCGGTGCGTCAGCGGCTGCTGGCGTCATACTGGCGCATGCGCAGGGGAGGGGGTCTCTTCTGCCCCTGCCATGGTGAAGACCATGGCAGGGCGGAAGAAAAAGTGTGCCCCCACGCGCAGGCCCGCCCACCGATCGCGGGCCAGGCCACTCTGGGGGCACCCCCGGGGTCAGACCGTCTCGCGCCCCCCCGGACCCCAGAGGCCCCCCCCCCCGCGCCGCCACTACCGCTGGTACCAGAGTTGGTTTAAACCACGCCGGCGGGAAAGGCCTGTCAGATGGGCCGGAGAATCGTCACGGGGGCCCGCCGACCGACGCAGTACAATTCCCGCCCCCACCGAATCTCGGGGGGGGCGGAGAATTCAGGACACATCGGGGGCGGGATTGACGCCGGCCCCGGGCGATTCTCCGACTCCCCGGGGGGTCGGAGCATTCCACCTCAGATGACCCTTTGTCAAAGCTATAAGGCAGAGAAAGTGGGAAATATTTATACTGTGGAGTGAGAATGAAAGATGAGTCATAGCCACAGAAACCCAGGGGAAAGAGTGCTAATAGCAGTCCCCAGAGAGAACAAATGGTGTGAAAGGCCAAACAGCAGAGACGCTAACATCAGAGGCCAAGCTATGACACATGTAGGTGTGGGGGAGGGGAAGGGGAAGCAAAGTGGAGAAAGGGTAAGGAAAGGTGGATGAGTGGGGGGAGGGAGGGGAGTAAATATATATAAAGAAAGACAAGAGAGGAAAAATGGTAAAAGACAGTGAAAATGAAATAGGATGAAAACAAATGGGTCGAGGTGGGGTAGTGCTAATCACCTGAAGTTTTTGAATTCAGTGATAAAAATGGAAGGCTGTAGTGTGCCTAACCAGAAGATGAGATGTTGTTCCTCCAGTTTGCATTGAGCTTCACTGGAACATTGCAGCAGGCCAAGGACAGACATGTGGACATGGGAGTAGGGTCTTGTGTTAAAATGGCAAGCAACAGGAAGGTTAGGGTCCTGAATGCGCACAAACCAATGGTGCTCAGCAAAGCGATCACCCAGTCTGCGTTTGGTCTCACCGATATAGAGGAGACCACACTGGGAGCAGCAAATGCAATAGACCAGATTGAAAGAGGTGCAAGTGAAACGCTACTTAACCTGGAATGAGTGTTTTGGGCCTGGGATATTAAGCATGGAAGAGGTGAAGGGGCAGGTGCTACATCTTCTGCAATTGCATGGGAAGGTGCCATGGGTGATGAGAGAAGAGTTGGGTATGGTCTTGGAGGGAATGGTCTCTGTGGAATGATGACAGAGGGTGTGAAGGGAAGATGTGTTTGGTGGTGGCATTACGCTGGAGTTGGCGAAAATGGTGGGGGATTATGCTTTGCATTTGGAGGCTGGTTGGGTGAAATGTGAGAAAGAGGGGGACTCTATCCTTGTTCTGAGAGGAGACGAGGGTAGTGGCATCGAAGATGGACCGCACACTGTTGAGGGCTCTGTCAACAATTGTCAGTGGGAAATCACGGTTGAGGAAGAAGGAACACATTTTCGAAGTACCATTTTGGAAAGTGGCATCATCGGAACAAACTCTCTTTCATACTTGGAGGACCTCGACTTATCTGGTGATCTTGCTGCCATCTCTTCAAGATGCACCCATCTCCTGGGGAAGTCTAATAGGCTCAGCATGTTTGCAAAACAGACTGGTCTGTGTATCAACAAGCAGAAAACACAAGTCATGAGCGACAACACATCAGCAGCATCTACAATTAAAGCTATGGGAAAAGAAACAGTGGAGAAGAGGCGGTTGGTGGTGGGGGGGGGGGGGGGGGGGGGGGGAAGGAAATGGGAAAAGGGAAGCAGTAAATGGGGAGGGGTGGAGATGCACAGTAAGGCCGCCCTTTAGGAGTTGACTACACAGATGCCACCTTGAGTCAAAAAATGTTTTCCAGAAGGTATTTGACAAAATTCCACTCGAGCTATTTTTTTCAGTTCAAGCTGTGAGGATTAAGGAAAAATCTTGTGAATAATTAATTGGGTGTAAGAGTAAGAATCAGGAAGTAATTGGCAGAGGAGTGTGGTTAGGCTGAGGAGTGGTATTACTGAGGAACATTCAAGGAGGTGTTTGTTGGGTCCACTGTTTACTGATTCGCAGTAATGATTTGGATTCAGAAACTCGAGCTAAATTGCTAAAACTTATACATATGTGCTGAATGTAGGAATCAACAATGGGTGACAAACCTGTTCCATGAATGATTTTGAAACTGGTGAGGAAGGAATTGAATACATGTCCAACCAATGCAGAGCAGCAGTAACCAAAGCCCATTAATAGTGGAATTAAAATTAGGATGCTGTGGTCTAGCTATGCAGTGGTCTGTGGTCAGACCACTCTTTGAATTCTAGTTAAGATGGAATGAGGGCGAGATTTGGACAAGGAAAATTGTTGTTAAAATGAAAGGTCCCTAAGGTTGCTCCCTATTGTATTGTATTCAGAGATTCGAAGAAATGTTTTCTCTCAGAGGATTGAGAGTCTCGGGGACTCTCTTCCACAAAAGACAGTGGAAGCAGAGTCTTTGGGTGGAATTCTCTGCTCCCGGGAAAAATCGGGAGGGCCGTCGTGAACTCGGCCGAGTTTCACAACGGCCCCCTCGCCCCCAATTCTCCCCTCCCGGCGGGGCTAGGAGCGGCGCTCCGTAACTCTCGGCCGCGGGGGCGTCGCGCAAAGAATGACACGGCTGGCGCGCCTAATGACGTCAGCCGCACATGCGCAGGTTGGCCGGCTCCAACCCGTGCATGCACGGCTGACGTCATGACGCTGATGGCACGAAACCGCACATGCGCGGTGGCCGTCTTTCCCCTCAGCCGCGCTGCAAGACGTGGCGGCTTGATCTTGCGGGTCGGCGGAGGGGAAATAGTGCGTCCGATTTGGACGCCGGCCCGACGATTGGTGGGCACCGATCGTGGGTCTGTCCCCTCCCGAGCACAGTCGTGGTGCTCTTTCCTTGCTAGGCCACCTACAAGCCCCAAACGGGCTTCTCACTCCCGTTTCACGATGGCAGTGTCCAGGTGTGTTTGCCGCCGCTGTGAAACGGCCGCGAACGGCAGGCCGCTCGGCCCATCCGGGTCAGGGAATCGCCGTTCGCCATGAAAAACGGCGAGCGGCGATTCTTCCTGGCGGGGGGGGGGGGGGGGGGGGGGGGGGAGAATCGCGGGGGGGCGCCAGGGGGGCGTGAAATTTGTCGGGTGGCCCTCCCCCGCGATTCTCCCACCCGGCGTGGGGAGCGGAGAATCGTGCCCTTTGAATATTTTTACGACAGAGTTAGCTAGATTGTTGATTAACCAGGGCGGGGAGTGGGCAGGAATTTGGGGTTGAAGTTGGAATCAGATCAGCCATTATCTTATTGAATGGCGGCGAGGGGCTGAGTGGCCTACCCCCGCTCCTGTTTCATATGTCCCTAGTCATGACCAAAGATTTGGGCTTTTCAAACAGGAAAGGAGCCGGCTGAAAAGTAATCTTTGACAGATATATGGGGTACCCAAGGCAATGGAAAAGGTAAATCTAAAAATAAGTTTTTGTGAGTAATATAGTAAAACCCCAACAAGTATGTGGGAAACTGTTGGATGCTGCGCTGTGATCTTTTATTGGTGGATATGGTTGTGGAAATGAAATGTACCAAATTACCTCCTTCATCACTAAGTAACTTTGTATCGAGCAGCATTGCTTGATTTGATTGATGATCCCATGAAGCAGCTTGGCGCATTTTATGATGTCAAAGGTACAATGTAAATGAGTTCTTGTTCTATAATTCTGCTTCCGACCAGGTTCCCCAAAGTATGAGAAATGATGGTGATGATGCAGACAACGTGTAATTCAGTGAGCAATTGATAAAATTTGTGAAACATATACATTAGGGAACTAAGGGTTACCAACTTTCAAGCATTAGTAAACAATAAATTGAATATTTTGAAAGGGAGCACGATTTACAATAATAGTATTTATTAGTGTCACAAGTAGGCTTACATTAACACTGCAATGAAGTTACACCACGCTGCCTGTTCGGGTACACGGAGTGAGAATTCAGAATGTTCAATTCACCTAACAGCACGTCTTTCAGGACTTGAGAGGTAACCGGAGCATCCGGAGGAAACTCACGCAGACATGGGGAGAACATGCAGACTCCACACAGACAGTGACCCCAAGCCGGGAATTGAACCCAGGCCCCTGGCACTGTGAAGCAACAGTGCTAACCACTGTGCTACCATGCCGCCCATGAATTATTCTATTGGACCGAGCTATATGTTTGAGAAATTGGATCAGAGAAAGGAGATGATCACTGATATTAAAATACTAGTGTCAGCCGCTAAAGCATGAACGTTCAGAGCTGTTGGTATCAGATTTAGGATTCTGGTTGAGTTGAGGTTATCTTTTGATGCAACACTCTATTAACCAAGGATTAAGATTAATGGTGTCCATGGCATTGTTTGTAGGCTTGACAGATGGCCTACCATTTGATGAAGACATGATATGCTTGTGACAGCATTATTATAGTTTGCTGTGCAAGGACAGAAAAGCATTGATTTTGATAGAGCACCGCCATCTTGATCAATTGCACATAATACATAGCACACCCAAATAATCCCAGAGAGTGAAATGGGGTGAAAAAAGCATGAATTCTTGTCACCATTTATATTTTTAAAAGCCAAATACTGAAGATGATCTATTTGCACTGGTTAAAGTCTATTACTCCTTATTGATGAGAAATGAACAGATGAAGGGAGTTTCGGATTATTTGGAGCCTACTGTGTGCTGAGAATAGATTCTGTGGTTTGCTAATTAATGCAACAGAAAAGTTTATTAGTTTCTTTCAAATAATTCTTTCAATTGGCTGCCAATTGACTTTTTTACTAATCAGTTAATCCTGTGTGTAAAAATATTAATTTGTTAACCTTGTTCTTAATTGTGTATTTGATTGATTATGTTTACTGCATCCACCTCCTTAAAGTTTGTTTTGAAAGCCAGAACAGAATCTCTTTAATTCACGTAGCATTTGGAAGTGGGTCACATTGAAAAGTGTTAAATAATTTTTCCTATACTGATTCCCATGTTAAATTGCTCTCACTTGAGTTTTCACAACTGTTGACTCATAGAAGTTTCAATATTCATTTTATGACTTGCATGTCACACAAAATATCACTCAAATTGATTCCAGGAATACAATTTGGCCAGTCATTTATTTTCTGAGTGACTGCTGTACAAATTGAGGGTTTAAAAAACAAAATGAAAAGATTACATTTACAGTAACATGTGTGATGGATGTAGGAATTTAAGGTGTATTGCATTATAGGTATTTAGTGCAATAAGGGTTAAAAGCCTGGGTTAGTGTGCGTGTGTGACTGCTGCAATCATTTAAAAAAAGAAATCCTATTTTTAAATGCTGGGAACCAGGGGTACAATTAAAGCATCACAAAAAGCTTGGGTTAATGGGAATGTTGTTTTGATAATGGGGATTCCCTGAGGAGTTAATTAGGTTTCTGCTTGGTACGATAATGTCATTACTGGGTGGAGCCAAGCTATCAGACATTTTGCAGGAAAAGCAGGTTCAGTTGTGAGCTGAATGAAGCTGTGGCCAGAATTGAAGCAGTTTTTTCTCACTGCAGTTCAGTTAGAAGAGATCAACAGTCATGCAGGCTTGGCTGAGAACAAGGGAAGCTGAAACAACTTCTTAAGAAATACAACCAGAGTTTCTGCATGGATCTGACAGGAGTCAGATGCTGTTTTTAAAGCCGTATCAAAAGGTCTCGCTTTCTCAAAGAAATAAGATAGCAGTTGAGATAGCAATTCTCAAAGAACAAAGACAGCAGTTAAGGTAGCAGTCACACATGCATACATTATCCATTCTATTAGCGACAGGCCTTAGTTAGGAGTGATATTAGGGGGTGTTGAAGGAAATTACGATGAGACGGAATGAAGAAAGGGTGGGTAGTAGAAGTTGGGAGGAATGCTATGGGGTGAGGTGAGGAAGGAAAGTGCCAGAATGAATTGAGAGATTGAGGAGTGAGAGTGTTAGCAGTAGTTAGGGGAGCAGAAAATAGGGGTCAGAATGAACTGGAGAGTTGCGAAGAAGCGGAAAGAATGTCAAACTGAAGTGGGGTGGAGGAACAGTGTGCTGTAGTGAACTGGAAGCTGAGAACGTGTCTATGAAAGGTTTTAGTGGGGCACTGTGCCTTGTGAACTGGATCTGCACAAGGCAGTGCTTTTCTGAAATGCTGAGGAGAAGGGGTCAAATGAGGAAGAGTCAATATTGAGGTATCCTTTGAGAAAATGATAGACAAAATTATCTTTTCAAACTCTCCAGTTCATTATGGAAATTATCATACCCATTTTACCCCACGCCCAAAATACAGCTAACTCTCTCTCTCTTCAACCATTCAATTAGGGCAGCACGGTAGCATTGTGGATAGCACAATGTCTTCGCAGCTCCAGGGTCCCAGGTTCGATTCCGGCTTGGGCAACTGTCTGTGCGGAGTCTGCACATCCTCCCCATGTGTGTGTGGGTTTCCTCCGGGTGCTCCGGTTTCCTCCCATAGTCCAAAGATAGAACATAGAACACTACAGCGCAGTACGGGCCCTTCGGCCCTCGATGTTGCGCCGACCTGTGAAACCATCTGAAGCCTATCTGACCTACACTATTCCATTTTCATCCATATGTCTATCCAGTGACCACTTAAATGCCCTTAAAGTTGGCGAGTCTACTACTGTTGCAGGCAGGGCGTTCCACACCCCTACTACTCTCTGAGTAAAGAAACTGCCTCTGATATCTGTCCTATATCTATCACCCCTCAATTTAAAGCTATGTCCCCTGGTGTTGGTCATCACCATCCGAAGAAAAAGACTCTCACTGTCCACCCTATCTAACCCTCTGACTATCTTATATGTCTCTATTAAGTCACCTCTCAGCCTTCTCCTCTCTAACGAAAACAACCTCAATTCCCTGAGCCTTTCCTCGTAAGACCTTCCCTCCATACCAGGCAACATCCTAGTAAATCTCCTCTGAACCCTTTCCAAAGCTTCCACATCCTTCCTATAATGTGGTGACCAGAACTGCACGCAGTACTCCAGGTGCGGCCGCACCAGAGTTATGTACAGCTGCAGCATGACCTTGTGGTTCCGAAACTCAATTCCCCTGCTTATAAAGGCTAGCACACCATATGCCTTCTTAACAGCCCTATTAACCTGGGTGGCAACTTTCAGGGATTTATGTACCTGGATGCCGAGATCTCTCTGTTCATCTACACTACCAAGAATCTTGCCATTAGCCCAGTACTCTGCATTCCTGTTACTCCTTCCAAAGTGAACCACCTCACAATTTTCCGCATTAAACTCCATCTGCCACCTCTCAGCCCAGCTCTGCAGCTTATCTATGTCCCTCTGTATCCTATAACATCCTTCAGCACTATCCACAACTCCACCGACCTTCGTGTCATCTGCAAATTTACTAACCCATCCTTCTACACCCTCTTCCAGGTCATTTATAAAAATGACAAACAGCAGTGGCCCCAAAACAGATCCTTGCGGTACACCACTAGTAACTGAACTTCAGGATGAACATTTGCCATCAACCACCACCCTCTGTCTTCTTTCAGCTAGCCAATTACTGATCCAAACCGCTAAATCACCTTCAATTCCATACTTCCTTATTTTCTGCAATAGCCTACCGTGGGGAACCTTATCAAACGCCTTACTGAAATCCATATACACCATATCAACAGCCTAACCCTGATCCACCTGTTTGGTCACCTTCTCAAAAACAAAAGGTTTGTGAGGCATGACCTACCCTTCACAAAACCGTGTTGACTATCGCTAATCAACTTGTTCTTTTCAAGATGATTATAAACCCTATCTCTTATAACCTTTTCCAACATTTTACCCACAACCGAAGTAAGGCTCACAGGTCTATAATTACCAGGGTTGTCTCTACTCCCCTTCTTGAACAAGGGGACAACATTTGCTATCCTCCAGTCTTCCGGCACTATTCCTGTCGACAAAGACGACATAAAGATCAAGGACAAAGGCTCTGCAATCTCCTCCCTGGCTTCCCAGAGAATCCTAGGATAAATCCCATCTGGCCCAGGGGACTTATCTATTTTGACATTTTCTAAAATTGCTAACACCTCCTCCTTTTGAACCTCAATTCCATCTAGCCTGGTCGACTGAACCGGAGTGTTCTCCTCGACAACATTGTCTTTCTCCAGTGTAAACACTGACGAAAAATATCCATTTAATGCTTCCCTTATCTCCTCTGATACCACACACAACTTTCCACTACTATCCTTGATTGGCCCTAATCTTACTCTAGTCATTCTTTCGTTCCTGATATACCTATAGAAAGCCTTAGGGTTTTCCTTGATCCTATCTGCCAACGACTTTTCGTGTCCTCTCCTCGCTCTTCTTAACTCTCCCATTAGGTCCTTCCTGGCTAACTTGTAACTCTCAAGTGCCCTAACTGAGCCTTCATGTCTCATCCTAACATAAGCATTCTTCTTCCTCTTGACAAGTGCTTCAACTTCCTTAGTAAACCACGGTTCCCTTGCTCGACAACTTCCTCCCTGCCTGACAGGTACATACTTATCAAGGACACGCAGTAGCTGTTCCTTGAAAAAGCTCCACATTTCGATTGTACCCATCCCCTGCAGTTTCCTTCCCCATCCTATACATCCTAAATCTTGCCGAATAGCATCATAATTGCCTTTCCCCCAGCTATAATTCTTGCCTTGCGGTATATACCTATCCCTGCCCATTGCTAAAGTAAACATAACCGAGTTGTGATCACTATCACCAAAGTGCTCACCTACATCTAAATCTAACACCTGACCGGGTTCATTACCCAGTACCAAATCCAATGTGGCCACGCCCCTTGTTGGCCTGTCTACATACTGTGTCAGAAAACCCTCCTGCACACACTGTACAAAAACTGACCCATCTATAGTACTCGAACTATAGTATTTCCAGTCAATATTTGGAAAGTTAAAGTCCCCATAACAACTACCCTGTTACTCTCGCTCCTGTCAAGAATCATCTTTGCAATCCTTTCCTCTACATCTCTGGAACTATTCGGAGGTCTATAGACAACTCCCAACAGGGTGACCTCTCCTCTACTGTTCCTAACCTCGGCCCATACTGCCTCAGTAGACGAGTCCTCAAGCGTCCTTTCTACCGCCGTAATACTTTCCTTGATTAACAATGCCACACCCCCCCCTCTTTTACCATCTTCTCTGTTCTTACAGAAACATTTAAATCCTGGAACCTGCAACAACCATTCCTGTCCCTGCTCTACCCATGTCTCCGAAATCGCCACAACATCGAGATCCCAGGTACCAACCCATGCTGCAAGCTCACCCACCTTATTCCGGATGCTCCTGGCGTTGAAGTAGACACACTTCAAACCAGCGTCCTGCTTGCCGGTGCCCTCTTTCGAACTTTTAACCCTATCCCTGACCTCACTACTCTCAACATCCTGTACACTGGGACTACAATTTAGGTTCCCATCCCCCTGCTGAATTAGTTTAAACCCCCCCGAAGAGGGGGGTTTGTGCAGATGTGCAGGTTAGGTGGATTGGCCTTAGTATCCACAATTGCCCTTAGTGTTGGGTGGGGTTACTGGGTTATTGGGATAGGAGGAGGTGTTGACCTCTGGTAGGGTGCTCTTTCCAAGAGCCGGTGCAGACTCGATGGGCCGAATGGCCTCCTTCTGTACTGTAAATTTATGAAATTCACCCCAACCCTTTTCAAAATACAAATGGCACTTTCATTCCTTTTTCTTGTTACTTTAAATGTTTCCCAGTTATATGGTAGTAACAGTGCTTAAAATGAACCAGTAATTTAATTTTAATTAACAATTAAAAGTTTTCTGTACTTTCTTTCTCACAAGATAAGTGAAGAAAATTATGTGTACCTACAGTGTAAGTTGTAAAGCCCAACAGCTGCCTATTTAGATATCTCTGACCTAGCTGCTTATGAGTTTTATGCAGTCAGCGTTTGTGGAACTGTTGGTCAACAACCTCTAACGTAACTTGACACAGTATTGGTTCAGTACTGAATTAAGGGACAAATAATTAAATTGCGTTTGGTGTTGTTCCTTGAACTATATTCCGAAAGTGAGCTAATTTAACACTGCTAGTTGGTGGCAAGGCAATTTGTCAATAAATTGATTATCGTGAAACTTGAAGGACTTATTTTGGACAATGACATGGATGAAACAGCGTGAACAGTGCAAAGTTAATCTGAAGCAATTGATTATTTGACACTCTGTTTATTTTGCTGAATAGATGGGGGTTGTATATGTGGTTCTAATTCTGTAGATGCTGGAGTTACTCGTATGTCTCTCAAGTAATCATAAATATTAAAATTACACTTTAAAGGCAGCAATTAAAAATATTTATTTTTCTTTACTTACCTTTTTTCCAGTAGAAAACCACTCTGCACCTCCAGATATCACCACTTATACAACAGAGCACTCAATACAAGTTGAACGTCCCCAAGGAACAACACCAAGAGCGGTCCCAAAGTATGGAAATGCTGAACTAATGGAAACTGGTGATGGTAAGTTTTGCATTTCATTCCATGCACTGTCCATTATTCAGTGTTAACAAGTACTAATGTTCTCAAAGTTGATTCTGAAATTCATGAACAATATGGAAGTACGGTTAAATGCTTGAACTAGCAGAAGTAACTGCAGTAACTTCAACCTCCCATTAAAGTTTATGATGGATTTGTAGATGACTGATGAGCGGTTTTATAAATAGAATCTTCTGGTTAGTTGCCATCAATCAGCAGAACTTTGCGAAACATGCGTGAAATATAGTAAAACACTTATTGAAGTTTTGCGAAAGATGTGAATACAAGGCATGTTTCTTACTGACTTAAAATTAATCTATTATAATTAAAGTGCAACTATGAAGGACCAAGGAGGTAGTGGCATAATGGTATTGTCACTGGACTGGGAATCCAGCGATCCATGATAATGTTCTGGGGACTGGGGTTCAAATCCCACCATGGCAGATGAAAATTTGGAGTTCTCAATTGTAGTAAAAACCCACCTGATTCACTCACATCCTTTAGGATGTGTGACTTGCGTTCTGAAATGGCCTATCTAGCCACTCAGGCCAAGACAATTGGGGATTGGCAATAAATCGTGGCCCAGCTAGTGACATCTACATCCATGAAAGATTAAAAGGTTAGGGCAGAATATTCCAGTGAAGAATCCATAGAAAACCTACAGAGCAGAAGGAGGTAATTTGGCTCATTGAGTCTGCACCAACCATCCAAAAGAGCACTTGAACCCCACCTAACCTACACCTCTTTGGACACTAAGGGGCAGTTTAGAATTGCCAATCAACCTAACCTGCACATCTTTGGACTGTGGGAGGAAACCGGAGCACCCGGAGGAAACCCACGCAGACATGGGGAGAATGTGCAAACTCCGCATAGTCACTCAAAGCCGTAATTAAACCTAGGTCCCTGGCGCTAATCACTGTGCCACATGCATTATGGCCTCCCACTGGCATGTTTTCAGGTGGGGGTGTTTGGCTGTGTTATAAAAGCACCTTCCTTGACCATCAAGCCTTGGGGTGGGACTTGAATCCGGAGCTTTTGGCTCAGAGGTAGCGATGCTACCACTGCGCCACACGTTGAAGCTGTTTAGGCTCGGGAGGCTAAATTGCTTACTCCTGATCCTAGGTCAAGTGTTCTAGGGAGGAGATGCTCTGGCTGTTTTTTCAATCCAGCTCTTGGTCTGTAGTATTGCAGGTAACAGATGAGGAACATATCAGCCATGATAGAATGGCAGAGCAGACTTGATGGGCCGAAAGGCCTAACCCTGCCCCTATATTTTGTGAACCCATGGTCTCCTCCTGCTCCTGTTTCTTATATTAATAATAATATTTTTATTGTCACAAGTAGGCTTACATTCACACTGCAATGAAGTTACTGTGAAAAGCCCCTAGTCGCCACATTCCGGCGCCTGTTCGGGTACACGGAGGGAGAAATTCAGAATTCTCAGCTGGTATGGGAATTGAATATGATATATATTTAAAGGAACAACGTATATATGTATATAGTCTATATAAAACACACTGATAGCCATGTTTACTTGCTGATTGTATGTATGTATCTGGACACAAGTGCATAAGAAATTCCATCCCCTAGTTTCATCAGCTGTTTCAGTTGAGAATAAACTGATCCATTCTAAATAATTAGCTTTCAATTGACTGATTTTGGTGCTCTGGGCAATACCAACACCTTTAGTCTGTGTTAAGAGCTAGCCACTTAGACCAAGTTTGTTGTTTCTTCCTGTGAAGTGACATGGCAATTGATAGTGTCCCCGTGAAGTGATCTCCAGTGCCATATTTTGCATGACAATCGTTGTAAGTGATGGGAAGAGATCTGGGGCAACAAAAAAAAAAACAGGAAAAGTAGCGACTTTGCAAACTTATTTTGCATTTCAATAAGTCTAACTTATCAGCCAATGCAATGCCCCGTTTCTGACATTTTCAGCATCTGATATCAAATCCATAGATTCAAGACCCCAGGACCATCAGCCATTCAAAAGTGCTGGGCATAACCACGTGTGTCCTTCTGTTGTTTCTTTGCTCTGCTGATTGACCTCAATTCAAAGACTACGCATTTTTCTTTGGATGGAGGAGGTGAGGGTATGGTGAGAATCCGAACTCTCACAACTAACCGTGTCTTGTTCAGCAGTTAGTGGTATTGAGGAAAAACACGGGCAAAAAAGAGGTAATTGAGAACGCTCGTTTGCCAGCCGAAGCAGTTTAACTGGGAGGCAGCTTGTAATTGTAAAAGGAGCTCGCTCATGGTTGAAAAAAACGTTACAGTTTATAATGGCACAAAAGCTGCTGATTAACAATTAAAAGTTCTGTCTTCGAGACTTGGTGGTGAAATAACTAAAATTTTGGGTCTGACAAATCATTGATTCTCTTTGTTGAGAGTGTATGTGTGATAGGAGAAGCCAATATTCCTTAATGTTAGCAGACTTCAGTTTGATCTCTTGAGGAACTAATAGAGCACTCACTGCTTCTCTGAATTACGCTGCAATCAATAAAGGACAGAAACGTGTTCTGTATAGCAGAAATCTGCAGCAATCCATTCCACGGTTTATTGCTAGGACTCTTATCACCATTATATAACTTCAGCAATGTCCAAGCTAGTGGCCCATAACTTCTTGGTTCTCCAGCGAATATTTGGGGGGGGGGGGGGGGGGGGGGGGGGGGGGGTGGTGGTATCCCAATGATGCACTGGGGAATCGCTTGAGGAGGTTCCCACATAAGGATTACCCCAGTAATTGTACAGCAGCGCTAACTTATCCTGGATAATTACACTAGGCTGGGAACCATCCAACAAAGTGATTTAAATCACCATTTTCAGATGTTATTGCCAATTTTACACCAATAGCTATTCTGGAAGAGTTAAAAGGAAATAAAGCACTTCTAATTCTAGAGTAATATTTTAAAGACCAGGACCTGCCCTGCATGGGACACCACCCCCACTCCCAAGTGGAACCATATACCATCCCAACCAAGCTGTCCCCCCTAGTTTGGCACCAGACATCCCCTTCCCACTGATCTGACACCTCTGATCTTCCTGTACTCTTTTTATCACCCCCCTGACCCCTGTGCCTCTCTAACATGGTGTGTGTGTATGGTCCCCCCCCCCCCCCCCCCCCCCCCCGGGGTCAGAGTCCCCTGTCTCCCCAATGAGGCATAGAATCCCTCCAGTGCAGAAGGAGGCCATTCGGTCCAACGAGTCTGCACTGATCCTCTGAAAGACCACCTTATTCAGGCCCATAACCCCCGCCTAATCTTTGGACAAGAAGAGGAGATTTAGCATGGCCAATCCACCTAACCTGTCCATCTTTGGGCTGTGGGAGGAAACTGGAGCACCCGGAGGAAACCCAGACAGAAACGGGGAAAGTGTGCAAACTCCACACAGACAGCCACCCGCCCAAGGTTGGAATCGTACCCGGGTTCCTGCCGCTGTGAGGCAGCAGTGCTAACCACAGTGTTGCCGGGTTCCCCAACCAGGTCTCCCCTTTTGTTCTAACTATTCATCACCAACCCCCCCCCCCCCCCACCCCAGCACCCCCACCCCCACCCCCCCAATCCGAGTCTCCGCTAACATTCTGAAACTCCACCCCCACCATTCCTTCCATCAATGTAGCCATATTAAAGTTCATTCACAGCAAATGTTTAATGAATCAAATTGTATTCCATGAGTACTTCAAGTAAATACTGGTGCACGTACCGGATGGTTCAGAATGTTTTCATATGGAAGAAGAAAATGATTCATGCCATGTTTACAAGGAAAATTAGTGATAAATGGAAGGGAGAGACTAGATAGACCAAAAGCATGAAATGCTGAGAACATTTCCATAGGAATATGAAACCAAGATGAACAAAGGAAGTACAAATCATCCATGGTCTGAGTGTAGGAATGTACACCTACAGGTGTTCCTATGTCCATTGTAAGAGATAGGTAGGTTCTGTAAAGATAGGAAGCAGCTTATGGCTTTCCAGAATCTGCAGAATTTCATTCTTTTTGACCTATCAAAAATGATGTTTCGCTATGTTTCACCATCAACCATTTACGATGTGAGGGATTAATTAGATCTAAACACCATCATGCAGGGTGACTTAAAAAGCTTGTCAGCGACAGAATTTCCATCAGAGTGAAGAGGAAAGAGCCAGTCAACTCAACCTGCGTATTATTTTTTTAATGGACTCTTCATATCCATCTTACATTCTACCCGCTATGTTTGAGCTTCTTTTGCACGTTAGCAAGAAAGATGTCTTTTAGGATTCTAACTGCTATGTTTAATGCAAAGCAGGAAGGATAAAGTCACAACACTGCAGTTGTTTCAGACTAGCATAGCCTGAATAGCAGAACAGCTCTCAGTGACTTTGTGGTGGGATACATGTTGGCTCTTGTGCTGGTCATTAGTATGAATAAATATTCCAGGAAATAATGTTTGTTGTTTCCACAAAACAAGGATGTCCGTGCGAACACTTCTTTTATCCTGCCGCCAGGAGTATTGAATGCTTTGCATAATAAACTAATTGGTATGCACAGAGGGCAGTGAGATCGCAAGTTAATCATCAGTAGAACAAACCGAGTTACCATTCATATTGACATTGTCCATTTCCACATGAATCATTCAGATCCCCAAGGTTTTACATCAGAGTTTAAAAAACCATTTGGTACTAATGCCTGTTATTTGTCACAGTTGCCAGCTGTGTTTAATTTCTGTGTAATACCAATACAATTCTTTTTCTTTGAAAGTAGAAAATAATATTGTTTTGTTTTACATTCAATATCAAGCAGTTTCAAAAATGCCTTCATGGGCAGGGGGTTGCTGGGCAAGGAGAAATAAATTACAGTGAGGGGTATATCCCCAATATTTGGATAGAGCAGAAAGTGGATATCGCTGTTCCACCCCCCTCTTGTACAGTATGTAATCCAATGCACTGTTCCCTCGCTTCAGCTCTGAAAAAGAGTCATTCGGGCTCGAAACGCTAACTCTCTTTTCTCTCCCTAAAGATGCTGCAAGAGTTTTTCCAACATTCTCTGTTCTTGTTTCAAATTCCAGCATTTGCAGTATTTTGCCTTTGTATTATTGCAAGAACAGCGTTGACCCACTTTACAGTTCTATTTACAAACTTTTAGTAGGTACTAAATTCAATCGAAAATAAAAAGATGAAACTATGAATGCCACTGATGTTTTGTTGATCAGCACTCACTGGATCTTGGTGTGAAGTATGAAGATAATTAAATACAAGTGTTAGTGATGGTTAATCACTTAGGCCTGGATCTTCCGAGGAGCGGCAGTCATTCAGCTTGCTTCTCCGCTCGAAGAGTTCCCTGACTCGATGCTGCCCCACATTTTCTCTGGGGTCTTCCCAGCCCACCTTTTCCAGCAATTATAGATGGGAGAATCCCTTGGAGTTGGAAAACAGGGCATGCACCCTTTTTCATGGCACATATGCAACGTTTAAATGCCAAGTCTGAATGTGGGTGAATGGGTATGGTGGTGGGTGAAGTGTGTCGGCAGGACTAGTCGGGTCTGGCAGCAGGGGGATATTTGGGTGGTCAGAAAGGGTGGTCAGATCCTGGTGTTCATTGTCAGGTGATTGAAGGTTAGCACAGTTGGGAAAGTTAGTCAGGACTGGTTGGGGGTGAGGTAGTCAGCAGGTCAGTGGGTGTAGCCCGAGTGGTTGGAGGTTAGCACAGCTGGGAGAGATGGTCGGGAGCTTGGTTGGAGGGGTAACTACAAGGGTCATTTATCAAGACGGAGTCCTGGGGTGGGGGCTTACTGTGAATGATTGGCGATTAGGATGAGCGATTGGCGGTGGGAGCTAATTCTGTACGTACCAAGGAATTAGACTAGGAATTTTCTGACTAACATTTCCTGGGTTACGATTCAGGTAGGTACCGCAAATTGAATGACGACTCCAATTCTAGCTGAGAGTCAAAGGTATCTTTTTGGGAGGGTCCTCAGGGAGCAGGGGAAATGTCTGTTGGAAGTTCAAACTGGGCAATTCCCACAGAGGCCAGTACATCGGGACTTGAGTGGGGTGGTGCCACACATCTTAGGTTATAGGTCTGGTCTCCAAAAATTAGAGACTAGAAGATCTGAGTCAGTGTCGGAGAGTAGTTGTGGCCCAAACTGTTAATTAAGGTTAATGGAAATAATTATTTGAAGCAGGGTGAAGTAAATGCAATGGGGAGAGAGGTCAGCACAGTGTTGGATTTGAATTACTTTATCAAAGTTTTAGAACAAAAAGAATAACAATGGGGCAAATGGCCATGTTTTATCCTGTAAATGTCAATGGTTCCAGGATATAGAGTTTGAAATATGTTAAAGATGAACTTTAGAAGGACATAGTTGCATTTTTATAGCCCCTTGTCATTGTAAATATCACCAAACACTTATTGTGCATTGTATCACTTTAAGTCATTGTGCCTCTTGCTTAATAGGCAACATGCCAATGATTTTGTGTGTGGCAAGATTCCAGAAAATGAGCAGTTAATCTGTTTTATTTAAGGTGATGTTGATTTGGGGCAGAAACATGTACATGGAAGAAGTTCCAAATGGTGTCACTGGAATTTGAATGTTGAGCTAAATTGGGTAGCGATGCTCTTGATTTAGCCTCACATTTGAAGAACAACACCTCTGACATTACACCTTTCCTTCCTACTCTGTGTTAGCAGCTTAGATTATACGCTCAAGCCCTCGACTGGATCTTGAACCTGAAACCAAAAACATCAATGATGGTTCACAGGGTTATACTTAAACTTATGTGTTGCCAATCTTGTTGGACCTCTATTGGACAGGGGCAGGGGGAAAGGACTAAAACATGAATTACAATCAGTCGGTTGATTATAGAGTGGAATTTGTGGTTCCCCCAGTAACTCAGGAAGTTTATGCTGTGTGTAGTTCATATAAAGTCCAAGAATATTCCAGCTTTAATACTCCGGTTGGTGATGTTGTCCAATCTCAGTACCCTTGGTATAGGAAGACAGAAATTGGCCAAACTTCAAAATTGGACGGAAATTGGCCAGACGTGAGAAAACGTGCGTGAACTTTCGTTGAGAAAGTCCAGAGTGATTTTCCATTTTGAAGAGGGCTAGCAGTACCCTGGAGTAGTCCTCGCAGCTCCGGCTGCTGATATGGGGCCCTGCACTTCCGGCCGCGGGTCTGCGCATGCGCGCGGTGGCCACCTGTGGCGGTAGCACCGCGCAACATGGCTGACCCACACAGTGGGCCGGCCCCGTAAATATAGGCGCCCCCCCCCCCCCCCCCCCCCCCCAGATCGTGTGTACCCATCGATTGGTGGCCCCCGATCGCGAGCCTGACCGTCCTGGAGACCCCCAGCCCACAGTGACGGGTTTCCCCCCCCCACCCACCCACCCCCTTTCCTTGGTATCTAGTGGTCAATGTAAAATTTATGTTTGTATAGTTTTCAGTTCGGCCACGGTGCCTCGTGCAGTTGAATAGCTACCAGCAAAAGCTTGTGCAATAATACTTGATGGAGACACAAAGGCAGCATTCCCAATTACCACCTAGTCAGCAATTCCAAATCATGATTATGTTGTTTTAGGATGTCATTGAGAACCAGGGGTGGTTGTATGACTGTCCCCGATCTGGCTCCTGTACTTTCTCATAATAGCAGGATTAAGATCAAAGATGATGGGGTGTGATGCCAGTTCAAGGGATTTTTAGGCTTTGCTACTTCTTACCCCCATTAGTTTATGTGGCGTGCTGTTCCATGTTGTATCTGAAGAGTGCCAAGTAGGGGTTGATGCATCTTTTAACCATCAATCTGCCAAACTTTTCTTACAACGGTTTAGTATATACTACTGTAATATCATTTTCTGTTGACAAAGGTTTTACTGATGGGTACACTGAAGTTAACTGTAAAGTAGCATTGAGAATGCTCTCAGTTGCCCAGAGTATGCTGATTTATCAAGAAATAATTGAGTGTGATTTTACTAAGAAGTATGTTTTTTAGTGACTGGCAAAGCCAGTTTTCTCTCATAACAGCTTTGGGTGCAAACACACACACTGGCAATATTTCAAACTGTTCAGTAAAAATCAGGACAGAATAAGACATTTTGTTCCAGTCAGCGGACAATACTCAGCTGAAGATATCTTGATTTTGGATTTTGCTGAGAGCTGTAAAGACATGTTAATAATCAAGCACAACTGTGTCAGCTCTGCAAATCTATCCACTCTCTGACAGTGGAAGACGGTGTTCTTCAGTAACCCAATTCATTTATCGATCTCTTTCACATAGGAGTGCCAGTAAGCAGCCGAGTCTCTGCAAAGATCCAGCAGCTTGTGAACACCCTTAAGCGGCCGAAACGCCCACCCTTACGAGAATTCTTTGTTGATGATTTTGAAGAATTGCTGGAAGGCAAGTGTGACCTTATTAGTGTTTAGGTTTTATTCAAAACTGAATTTACATTCAAAAATACATGTGCCCATTGCATGATAAAATTTGTAGTAAGGCATACACCTAATCGAAGGAATGCTATCCAAACTTTTTCAACACCAAGTACTCCCATTCAACTATAGTCCTAGTTTCACAGTAACTTCATTGCAGTGTTAATGTAAGCCTACGTGTGACACTAATAAAGATTATTATTATTAGTCCTGTCCTTGCTGGCTTGCTTTGGCTCACAGGCCCATCACACTTCAAATTCTTTGATGGCCTTGTTCCTCCCTGTCAATGTAACCTTCAGGCCCCCAATCTCTGTCACTCCAGACCTCCCAAAGCGCACTATTCCTCTGCCCACAGCTGTTGTGCACAGCCTCTCCCATTGCACCACCACTGGTACGTGGCCTTCAGTTATCGCAAAACCAGCACCGGAACTCTCTTCTTAAACTCACCACTCTTCCACCTTGCCGCCTCCCTCTAAACCTTTGCAACCCTCCTTAAAGCCTACTTCTTTCTAGTCACCTGCCTTACTATCTCCTCCTTGACTTGGTGCTCATTTGTGCTGATTATATGCAGTAGAAGAATGCACTGCCCAATGTGGCATTGAACGGCACAGACTGTATGGCCTCCCATTTTTGTTTAGCACATGTACCACATTTAGTTTTGTGCACTAAACCTCAGAAAATATTTATTATCTTTCAATTCTGCACGTCCTCCCCGTGTGTGCGTGGGTTTCCTCCGGGTGCTCCGGTTTCCTCCCACAGTCCAAAGATGTGCAGGTTAGGTGGATTGGCCATGCTAAATTGCCCGTAGTGTAAGGTTAATGGGGGGATTGTTGGGTTACGGGTATACGGGTTACATGGGTTTAAGTAGGGTGATCATTGCTCGGCACAACATCGAGAGCCGAAGGGCCTGTTCTGTGCTGTACTGTTCTATGTTCTATGTTCTATGATGGCCGTTTAAAGGCCACATCTCTCTGCCACTAGTACTTTACCCCCCTCTGGGCCACATCAGAGGTAACTCTTCCCTAAGGTCATCCCACCCACCCCTCACCACATAAACCCACCCCCTTGCAGGTTTTGCCGAATGTCCCAACCTTGAACTTACTTGGACTCCTCAACATGGTTGGGCGGTCTGTAGTATCAGCTGACAGATTTCTAAGGCTTGAAATGGCAGATGCCTCACCTACCAGCACTTAATTCTGGCTCCCCGAGCCATCAAGATTGTGCACAGGCTCTCCACTGACCTTCACCACTGGGGGTGATGGGGGAAGGGAGACCAGTGACTAAGGCATTCTGTAAAATTCAGTCCATGAAGTTTACTGTAATTCTAGGAAAACTCTTCACCAAAAGAGCAATTGAAATTGTTGCGATTGTGAATGAATAATTTTTGTTGGACAAAAGACCAAGGGATGTCCAACAAAGGCAGGTAAATAAGCAGCTGAGCCATTATCATCATTTGCAAGTTCACCTCTAACCCCAAAACACCTTCACTGTCGCTAGGTCCAAAACCTGGAATTCCTTCCCTAAGAGCACTGCGGGCGCGCACACCAGATTTACTGCAGTGGCTCACGAATATATCTCACTGCCACCTTCTCAAGGGCAATTAAGGATGGACAACAGATGCCAGTGAAGACTGCTTTTCATGACAGAATTTAAAAATCTGCTTGAATGGTGGGACTGAATCAAAAAATTGAATGGCCTACTCATGTTTCTATGGCCCTAAGTTATCAGTTCAGTCAAGATGACGGGGACTGGCATTGACTTCACTGTGCCCTACCTACCAGAGAGAATCAGCTATGGTTTCTGGACCTGATTGTCCCACGGCATCTAACCCTGATCCCTCTCTTGCCTGTGTTGTCTGGGTCCACAGAAGGAAATCTATTTATCCATTGCATAATCAGGAAGCCCTGTCGATACTGCATAATTTACTGATGATAGTGATTTGAAGGGAATATGATCTATTTCAGAAGCACAGAAACAGAAATTATAATTGCTTCAGTGGAAAGACTAACACTGTCAACTTTATTTTAGTTCAACAGCCAGACCCTAACCAGCCGAGACCGGAGGGAGCACAGATGCTGGCCATCAGGGGAGAGCAGCTTGGTGTAGTAACCAACTGGCCACCATCTCTGGAGGCAGCTCTTCAGCGTTGGGGTACCATCTCTCCAAAAGCACCTTGCCTGACCACCATGGACACGAATGGAAAACCGCTTTACATCCTTACGTACGGTACTTAGACACTTTTTTGTCGAGGTCTTTTGTTGCATATCTCATTGCCCGGAGTAATGTGATCAGCCCAAAAATCAGATTTGCTGAAGTCTGCTTTCCCTCCAAAGACACGAGTCATCAGTCTTGCCTGATCCATTGCTGTGACATTGAGCAGTTCAACCTTCTAGGAATGTTAATTAAGGATTTCTGTAGTAACCCAGACCATTTAAACAAGGTGACTGGCACGCTATTCAAAGTCTAAATGTTAATTTTTCTATGTTGGGTCATTATGTACTGAGATTGCTTTATACGTGTGATAAGGTCTATAATTCTGATGAATTATTTGCAGTTATATAAACTAAGCAATGTTTCATTTAATGAAATTGCGGTTGCATCTGACTTTGCCTGTAGATCAAATTCCATTTAAAACTGACACTGAATCTGAGATCTGTTGTGAGAGTTTCACAAAATGCTGCGAAGTCTTGAATTCTAAACTTTTTAAAAGCATATGCTATTCAATTTAAACTGATATTTAAAAATTCATATTTTCCAATGTGGATCAGTGTCTTCTCCCATCCCATTGTCTGCGTTGCACTCTCAGAATCTGTCATGAATATCAGACTGTTACTACATACATTGTGCCCAAGAGGTTCAATGGAAATAGTAATATTTACATTTCCCTGCCTGTATCTATCTCAGGTGACAATTCAAGTGATAGTTTGCATAAAAACAGCCTCAGATTCCAGGAAACTATGACATTTTGTATCAGACTTGAGAACCCAGATTACACTTTAGTGACAAAATGATGGCCGCTGCTACGCTACTGATTTTGAATAAACCTGACCCCCCCTCCAAAAATGATCTAACAATTCGTCTGGCATGAATTTCCACTTTCCATTTGTGACCTTGATGCCAGGGATCTCTAGTGTCCAACAGCAATGATGGCATCAAGTGGGTTAAGCAGCCAATCACAGGCAGTGAATCAGGAAATGAAAACCACCTGTTGCCCTTCACTTTTTAACGATTTGACAGAGAAATAAAGATTAGGACGTCCACATTGGAACCAGACATAAGCTAAAGTCTCGTAAACTTTAAATTCATTCTTCTTATTTTAAAAAAAATCTATGCATTCTTTTTACCCTAACCGAGAAAGTTGACATTCCACAAATGTAACATTCAATTTTCAGCTAGAGGCGTTGCTCAGCAGTGATCATGAGCTTGGTACAATGTTATTAAACACCCAGGCGCACTTCATTCAACAGGGCATAACTTATTCAAGGGTTTTGACAGTGAGATTAGCCTAAAAAGTGAAAGTTCACATCAATTTCTGTGGATTTGTATCAGTGGGGGCTTCAGCAGGACTCCCTGTGGAAGAACAGGGAATCGTGGGCAACAACCATGCATGTATAGATGCCAGAAGTTGCCGTTTCACCATCATTCCACCTGCAAAACCTGGGCCATCATGCTCCATGTTCTCTCTAAATACTTCTTTCAAACCCTTTCCTATTTCAAAACAAGACGTGGCTGTATTATTCTTTTGCAGGCAGCATGAAAGTTGTTTCGCAAAATGTAATGCAATAAAAGGGCTGCAATCTGTCCAGCCACTTTAAGGTGAATGCCTGTTTCCGTCCAGCAGGTGGCAGGGCCAATAGCCACGCACCATTGTTGCCCAGTGGAGCATGTTGCGACTCCGCTGCTTGTTACATTGAGCCCCACTCTCCAAGGCCAAGTGAGTCAGTGTTCCGGGGAGAGCTCCATTCATCCATTAGTCAGGTACAAGCGATATGTTTAGCTGGTTCTTGGCTTGGTGGAGTTCCTTGTTTGGGGCCACGGGGTGGTGGTTTGGGGGGGGGGGGGGGGGGGGGGGGGGGTGGTATGAATAAATTATTGTCTCAAGTGGGCAGGTAAGGAGAAAAAATACTGGGTTTCATCAATTTCCCCTCACAACAGGTGCATCATCCTTGGGCTGAGAAAGCAGCAAGCCTGATGGCACAGTTTGTGAAAACCCCTCCCAGCTGTTAACCCAGCAAATTGAAAGATGTATGTGAAAGCACACAACTGGTGGAGGTTGAAGGGGAAGAGAAAGAAACATTACTGAAGTAGAGGGAAAACAGTTATGGTTAAAGTCAGATTAAACACTTGATGTTAAGATGCAAAAGTAGATAGAGTTAATGTCTCAAATTAGTGCTATTTTACTGTGTAATAAAAACAAAGTGCTGGAAAAAGTCAGCTGGTCTGGCAAGCCGAAGAAGGGTCGTATTGGACTCGAAATGTCAACTCTTGTTTCTTTCTCCACAGATTATCCGCGACCTGCTGAGTTTTTCCAGCACTTCCTGTTTTCATTTCAGATTTCCAGCATCCGCGGCATTTTTGTTTTATGTGGCTTCTATTTCGCAATGTTACCTGAATCTCTGACACCAAAGCATGTTGCCAAATGTCATTGATGATAACATTCATTGCTGGTTTAACGAATTGTAGTGCCTTTAATCACATACAGATGATAACTCATCATTTGATTAGCATATATATTGCTGAATAAGAATCTTGATACCTTGGCCTCAATTTGTTTTTGTTGCAGTTATATTATCACAATTTATAGTTAATTGCACATTAAGGTATTACTTTCAGCTCCATTTGTAATGGTTGAGACTGATGTTTTCATGTGGATAGTGGTAAGAAGACACTTTGTTATAGAGGTTTAACATTCATTTGACCTATGAAATGTTAGTTGTATTTTGACATCAATTGGGAAGACGAGGTTTTGAATGTCATGAAATCCTTTGTTCTCCTTTTAAATACTTAACTCTAGTACGTAGAATATGGGTAATTATGACATCTTCTTTGGTGTACAATTAACATCCAATTGTTTGCAGCTATTTCTAGACTTCCTTGTGGATGAAGCAATCACTATGTCATGGTAAGGGAATAGCAACAGGAGCGTGAAGAGCTGATTTGAGGCTGCGCGATTTAAATTAGTCACGGTCCTGCTTTTGTGAAATTGATTTCCTGAGTGACCTGTCTTTCTTTCTAACTTTTCTTCAAGATTGTGTTCTACATTTTGTAAGATAAATATATTTTATTTATATAGATATATATATATATATGCTAAGACAGCCACTCAATCAAAATTATTGTGAAGGCATTTGTTAAAGCAGGGTTTCATACTGATAATGTGTGAACTTTAATAGTTTATTAGAGAGTGTATTCAAATTGCTAGCAGATAATGATTGTACCTTTTTTAAAAATGCAACCTGGTTCTTTGATGCATGACTGAGAAATGCAAATATATATATATATATATATATTGCTTAGCCCCTCATTTCAAGATTTACTGCAATTCAGTTATGTCCTATTATAAGGTCTGAATACTGGATCAGTGAGTGTTTAGATATTATAAAAATATGTTCAAAAATTATTGGGTTCTTTTGTGAGTGAGCACATGCAGCTAATTGTATGACATTAGTTTGTTAATGTCTTAGGTGACACATAGTAATTGAGTCCCGTTTTGAGAGTTTGATTACGTACAAATGTGATTCATCACCATCTCCGGTACAAATCCAACTTTGCAAAAATTAAGCTTATTTAATGACAGACATGCAAGGCAAAGCCTTCGTGCAAAGATCCTAATGGAATCTGTCCAGAATTCTTGTAGAATCACAGCATAAACCTGCCTTCTATTGATGAAAGGCATTATCAAACACATGGGGCTCAACAAATGGTTTGGGTCAGCTGGGGGAGTTGAAGTCTCACAAATATGCTTCCGTAACCAAAACCCATCTCCAAATTGCTTATTTCTGGCTCTAACTGGGGCTAGAAGGTGGGCAAGTGACTACCCTGTACAAGGAGACAAGTTGGGACTTTAAATGTGATGATGAGGTTGCGAGCCTTATTCCCCTGCTGATGGTCGAGTTTCCTGAGCGTTTGGAGACCTGGTAGCTTCATCAAGGCAAGGAATTGGTGGAGTCTGGAGGTACGCATCTTCAAACCTACTTCCTGGATCCAGGTGCCTGCTTGAGTAGCATTCACAACCGAAAGCCCCCTCTTCCAAACAACCTTCCCCTCTGTGCCCTCCAATCCTGCCAACGTGCCCTTGATTCCTCCCCATTCCTCTGACCTCTGGATTTTCTCCAGTGTGAGGCTCCACACTCCTTCGCTCGCCCCCAGGGTGGACAGCCTACGCAATCAACCCCCTCCCTTCCACATTGCTGCCTTCATTCACCTTTATCCCATGTGACTGGAGGCCCAGCCTATCAATCAGGTTGACTGTTGGGGATCTGATTAGTGATACGCTGCGTAGTTAAAACTCCACAGCGACTGGGGGAAATTCCCAATCGCGTGTCTCCCCATGACTTTGCAATTCACTCACTCCCTGCAAGTGAAGCCAGTAAAATGTCTGCCCAGTTAGGGGTGGGCAACAAATGCTGGCCTTGGCAGCTATTTGGAGTAATCACAGCTATTAATTGTTCACTTCAAGGTAGTAAAATGTGTGATTTTCAGTTGAACTGAAAGCTGGTATGAAGCATTAACGCTACAACCTGTATGCTTCATCCGATGCCAGTGCTTATATAGTTACATTATGTACCTTGTGTTGCCCTATTATGTATTTTATTTTATTCCATTTTCTTCCCATGTACTTAATGATCTGTTGAGCTGCTCACAGAGAAATACTTTTCACTGTACCTCGGTACACGTGACAATAAACAAATCCAATCCAATCCAAGCAGAAAATTTTTAATTCTTTAGATTGAGAGATTGTATTGCAATTTTTTTAATTTACTCTTTCACGGCATTGCTGGCAAGGCCCAGCAGTTATTGCCCATCCCTAATTGCTCTTGAGACAGTGATGCTGAGCTGACACCTTGCATAAGACCATAAGGTACATGAACAGAAGTAGATAATTTGTCCCATAGAGTCTGCTCCGTCATTCAATGAGATCATGACTGATTTGATGTGATAATCTTCAACTCCACTTTGCCACCCTATCCCCATAACTCTTGATTCTGTTACTGATTAAAAATCCAGCTATCTTGGCCTTGAACATACTTAACGGCCCAGCCTCTATATCAGGGTTTTTCAAATTGGGGATTGTGCACCGTAGGTGGGTAGTGGGCGGGTGTTGGGAGGGTCGAGGAGCAATTGGTCGCCGCATTCCCAATCACGGGAGAAGCACCCAACGCCGCGACTGTGAAGAATGTCGGCCACGACCGGCCTTTAAATATGAACAATGGAGGCTTCCCAGCAGAAGGGGCTGCAGAGAGCAGGTCACTCGCCCGGCACTTACACTGACGTCATGCGCTCTGTACGTCCGTGCTTTGAGAGCAAAACCACAGAGGAGAGATTCCTACATTTTGTAGCTGCCAGCAAGCAAGCAACAGGACTGTGTGAAGAACTGAAGATGGGTCATTTTGCAATAAGGAAGAGAGGGCCAGAGATGCAAACAGGCCAGGATCTCACAACTGAATCTGCTGTAGAGAGCTTCTCAGGAGAGTCCACGGCAGGATAAAATGCTGGTGTGAGCTGCATCCAGAGCTCCATTGCCTTTGATGGAGAGCCCATTAAGAAGAAACTGAAATCCGGCACAAAGCAACATAAAGATGATTTCTTGAGATAGGAGGCATGATTCTCTCAGCCCGGGGCCGGGCCGGAGAATATCCGCGACCGGCGCGAATTGCGCCATGTCACCCAGACGTCTGGGACGCGATTTTCCGCAGAGCGGAGAATTGGCACGGTGCCGGTTGGGGTTGCTTCCCCCCCCCACCCCCGGATTCTCGGCCTGTGTTGGGCCGAGCGGCCGTCGTAAAAAAACTCGTCCCGCTGGCACCATTCACATCTGCTCTCAGCCGGAGGTACCTCGGCGTTGAAGAGTCCGGCGGCGGCCTGTGGGGGGGGAAGGGGGGGGGGGGGGGGACGACGACAACACACACTCCAATGTGGCCTGGCTCGTGATCCGTGCCCACCGATCGGCTGGCTGGCCTCTCTGGCTGGGGGCCCCTGCAGCCCTGCACCATGTTGCGTCAGGGGCCGGCGCGTTGAAGGGAGCCACAGCGCATTCGCGGACCCAGCGGTGCTCAGTTCACGCCAGGAGCAGCAGCTGGAGCGGCGCTGTCCACTCCAGTGCTGTGCTGGCCCCCTGTCGTGGCCCTGCGTCAACACTTAGCCTCAGGATCACAGAATCCCACCCATGGATTTTTATTTGTGCCAAGGTAAGTCAGGATGCAAAGCCCGTGTGTGTTGTTATATGCAGGGAAGTACTGGAAAATGAGAGTTGGATACTAATTATAACTTACCTTGCTGACATCTTTTCAATTCTAAATGAACTGAACCTCAAATTGCAAGGGGTTGATGATTGCTTTCAGCACTGTGAAGAAATAGATCCTTCCAAAAGTCATTGAAAGTTTGGCAAATGAGAGTACAAACCAAAACTACTATATGGGCAGGATTCTCCCAGCCCTGGGCCGGGCTCCGGAGAATACCTGCGAACGGGCCACGCAGCCCCGACGCCGGCATGCGATCCTCCGCAGAGCAGAGAATCGGCCCCATTGGCGCCGGCATGGTTGGTGCGGCGCCAGTCACGGGCCCATGGAGCCCTGCGCCATGTTGCGTCGGGGCCGGCGCGTTGAAGGAGGCCACTCGTTGGCACCAGTGCAACTGCGCATGCACGGATCCCGCACGTGAACTGCTCCAGCACCATGCTGGCCCCTTGCAGGGGCTAGAATTAGTACTGGGAGCGACCCGTTCATGGCATCGTAAAATGCAACGGCATTAATGACGGCGTGGACACTGCCACAGGATTGGAGAATCCCGCCCCATGTTCCCCACTCTGCTCCTACACATCGAAGAAAACAGTATTAGTAAGGGAAGTGTCATAGACTGGCAAGCATTTTTCAGTTCCATCTGGCTGCATTGATCAATAATTTATGTCGCTACTTTACAGAGGAGACATTTCTGCTTTTGAAAGAGAAGTGGTTGGTAAAAGGTTCTTTTGTGTTTGAGACTCCAGAGTCAATTATTAACTTACAGCTGACTCCAAATGAAGAGTCTGAACTTTTGTACCTCACCTGTGACAGCACATTAAAAATGCCACAAGTCCATGCGACTGTCAGCGTTCTGGAATAGCATCTCCAAGGAGTATCCAGTGCTGAGTAAAGTGAGCATTTTGTTGCTATTGCCCTTCACAGTGACCTATATGTGTGAGGTTGGAATTTCCGTCCTCGCAAAGATGAAGACAGCACAACGGAACCGGGTGAACTCTGCACCTGATATGTGCATTGCCCTCTCCCCCTATGAACCTGATTGGAGTGAGATCATGAGGACCAGGCAAGTTCACCTGTCGTATTAAAGGTAAGCGTAAATGATGTCAGTCCCGAAGGTTGACCGGCGTGGATCCCGAAGGTCGGCTAGTGTGGCTCCCAAAGGTCGGCCGGTTGGCAAAAGTGGGTCCCCGGAAAAAAAAAGTTTGAAAACACTGCTCTACATGCTTCAGCAGTAAAGAATTCCACAGGGTCACCCAAGTACACCCATAGATATACTTATAGAACCCATAGAATTTACATAGGTTCATCCATAATGCTGTTTGGAAGGAATTTCCAGGCTTTTTACCCAGTGACTGTGAAGGAACTGCGATATAATTCCAAGTCAGGATGGTGAGTGATTTGGAGGGGAGCTTGCAGGCAGTGGTGTTCCCATTTATCTGCTTTCCTTGTCCTTCCACGTGGTGGAGGTCATGGGTTTGGAAGGTTCTGTCGAAGGAGCCTTGGTGAGTTGCTGCGGGATATGTTGTAGATGGTGTACACTGCTGCCTCTGTGCACCAGTGGCAGACGATTAATTATCTAAAGTTAAAGGTTTCACTTTCAAATGGGCATGTTACACTGCTGACTCCACATCGTTCTCTGGCCAGGCAAAGTGAAGCTCCACCTGTTTACAGAATCGACTATAATATTTAATGAAGATCCCAGCTGGAGTATGGCCATTGAGAGGCTACAAAAGAGTTTCACTCAAATATATCCAGGCATTAGCAATTACAGTTATGGGTATAGACTGGATAAGTTATTGGCGGCCTCTTTGAATAGACAAGACTAAGAGGAGATTTAATGGAAGTGTGTAAAATTATGAAGGGTTTAGATAGACCGAATAAAGAGAAACTTTCCAGTGATTGATGGGCTGATAACAAGAGGATAATGAGGAGTAGTTTGGAATGCATTGCCTGATGATGTGGTCAGTAGAAATTCAGGAATAGCTTTCAAAAGGAAATTGGATAATTAGTTGAAGAAGAAAAATGTTACAGTGTATGAGGAAAGATCCAGCACAGACTGAATGGAACAAATGGTTTCTATCTGTACTCCACCACTCTTGGATTCTGTGACAGTCCAGTGATATACTTTCAGATGTTTTACTAAGTTAAAAGCACTATTTGAATGAAAGTTCTTGTTGTTGGAAGCCTGAATATAAGGATAATGTTCAACATATTTTAATAGACTAATGATAAGCTAATGAAAGCCCATGGTCCAAATGCGAGCAGGGGGCATGGAAGAGGGCAGGTAGAACCAGTGATCCATCACCCCACCAGATATGTTTAACTTTGATGTCAGCTCTTTGAAGTGCTCAAACCAAGCAAGTCCAGGGCCACCGCATTCTCTCCCCACTACAGCCAAATGTTGATTCACTCCTTGCGAAAGGAAAACATTGTGGAGCAATAAGTAGGATGCATTATTTGGGGGATAAGATTAGAGGAAATTCAGAGTTGTGTTGCTTGCCAAGAAGTTTATTGGAGAGTCCGACCATTTGGAACACACTATGTAAACATGTAGTGATCATGGATTTTGTAACGGTTTTGAAAAGGGATCCTGTCTGGCTCCTGAGTGAAGAGGGCACTTGCAGTTGTAGAGGTCAATTTGTTAGGTGCAATTAAGAGGAATAATGTTTTTCTGGAGCTCTACTTGATTGTATTAAACAGAGTGAGAGAGGATTTTCAACAAGATTTGCTTTTCCTTTATTGTCTTCCATGAGCTGGCATGGTTATTGAATGAGTCACCAAATTATGTTGTCAGACTGTAAGTACATGCGAGCAGTATGTTGGACCATTCATGATTTATTTCCCTCTCATACAATATTATTTAAAATGCAATTGGATAGGTATTTGAAAATGGAAGGAATGAAAGGATATGCGGCAAGGTGATTAGGCGTTTTAGTTCTAGCTGAAGAGCTTACTCCTACACAATAGGTCAAGTGGCTTGTTTCTGTACTGTATTGTAATTTCTATTTGCTGGGATAAACCTGCCATTCAATAAAGTGAGTTGTGTATATTTAAAGCAGTGCAAATTCTTTAAGTGGACAAGGGTTTTTTTTAATGGTGGACAGGCAGTCTGCTTTTGCAGGTGTATAACTTTTAAATGTAAGAATGGGAAGTTTTGTTTCCTTTCTCTCTTATTGCACGGTCTGCTAGCGTTCATGCTTGTGTTTAGTGTTTTGAATTTTTGCTGTGGACTGCAAATATACCTTCCAGTTTTCTTCAGAGTGTAGTATTGATTTGGTCTCAAAGTGTAAATTGACTTAAGAAATATAAAAGTGCAAGGCGTATTTTTGACTTTCCCTTTGAATAATCCAAATTATTGGCATTGCTTTTTATCAACAGGAAAGCTATGGACAAGAAGTATGAAAGTGGCCTACAATATCCTACATAAACTAGGCACCAAACAAGAATCGATGGTCAGGCCTGGAGACAGGGTGAGCATGGAGCGCACACGAGAGTGGCTGTTGAATGTATCGCTTTTAGTTAGAAAATTTTCAATTGCATTGTGATTTTTATGTTTTCTGAAATAAGTTGCCAAAGTAATTTGAGCAATTAAGTATGTAATACTGCCAGTGTATTCAGCAAAGTTTGCAAGAATGCATCACCTTGAAATTAGAAAAGGGAAGTGGAAGAGTGAGATTAAGATTTAGCTATTACACACATGTGGCGCGATTCTCCGCTGCCCACGACGGGTCGGAGAATAGCGGGAGGGCCTTCCCGACATTTTTCCCGACCTCCCGCTATTCTCCCCCCCCCCCCCCCCCCACGGCCGCCCCATGACATGAATCGCTGCTCGCCCTTTTTTTACGGCGAACAGCGATTCTCCCCTAGCCGATGGGCCGAGTTCCCAGGCCTTTACGGCCGTTTTCACGAACGCAAACACACCTGCTCTCACCGTTCGTCAAAACGGCCGCAAAGTGCCGTTCCCGACAACCATGGCACCGATTGGCACGGCCGCACCACGGCCGTGCCAAGGGTGGCATGGGCCCGCAATCGGTGCCCACCGATTGCGGGCAGCGGGTCCAAAACCCGCGCACCCTTTGTTCCTCTGCCGCCCCGCAGGATCAGTCCGCGGGGCGGCTGAGGGGCATGACGGCCCGCGCATGCGCGGGTTTGATGCATGTGCGTGATGCCGTCATCTGCACATGCGCGGGTTGGAGCCATGCAATCCGCGCATGCACGGCTGACGTCATCGTGCGCGTCAGCCGCCGTGACCCTTGGCGCGCGGGCTTAGCGACGGTCGCTAAGCCTGCGATGCCGTGCTTCGCAGGGCCGCGCTGCTAGCCCCGACCGGGGGGGACAATCGGGTCCCGGGAGGGGGCGCGGAGGCTGCCGTGAAACACGGCCAGTTTCACGGCAGCCTTTACGACTCTCCGCATTTGCGGAGAATCGCGCCCATGGAGTGGTGAGCATATAGAGTGGAGTGCCCAGGCATGTAATGAGGTTTGATTGTATCAACGGGTTCAAGGGTTAAACACCTTGCCAAAAATAAATTAGAAGATTGACATGGAAAAAAAACTGTGGGATACGACTAATCTAAAGTTTTCATTTGATTATTTTTTTGAGCAATGAATTCTCACTTTGTGTGTTATTTATGTTGCTTCATTAAAGTTACTAAATGTCTGAAAGGTGCTGTTATTCAGATTGGCTTTCAACTGTTGCAAGCAAGCATTTTAGCCCAAGGACAATGTTGCAGGAGTTCCTCAGAGCAACGGTCTTGGTCTTACACATAACTACTTTTGATTGATTGGTTAATGGCCTTCCTTCTATTGTAAGGTCAGAAATGGGGTTGATGGTGATTGCATTTTGTACATAGGGGACTTTTGTGACAGGACTAGCACCTCTGAATCATTGCTAGCTGTGCACTTTGGTTTTCAATGTGGGTTGGCATGTGTCTTCAGCTCTCGCTGATGCTTCCCAAGTAGCTTGTTATGCACACATCAGTGAGCATACGCTTGTACCTTGTCTCAGCTGACAAGCTAAACTAAGTGAGGCTATCTTCAGATTCACTTGTAGATGGGACATCATCACTTCAAGTGCATGAAATCTGGACCAATGGAAGAAGCAGATGATCCTAACAAGATGTCAATGGCTCTGAAGGTGTACACTAACAAGATGTGTGACACTTCCACAGGAATCTCTTGACTAAGAAGACTTGTGACCAGTCTCCTCAGAAAAGATTAGGACCTCACCAAGTATCAACCCATACTTAGAATGAAATCTAGTCATAAAATACTGTTACTCACAGTTGAAGGGACTTTCACAACATTGCATCCAACTTAGGGCAAGCAGAAGGAACCTGAAGATGAAGTAGATGATTGCACAACATTCAGCTCTATCCCCAATCCTCAGATAATGAGGCAATCCATGCAAATGTACGGCAAGGCCGAGACAACATCCAAGCTTGGGATGATAATTACAAGTAACATTTACACTGCACAAATGCCAGACAATGGCTACCTCCAATCAGCGAGAGTCCAATCACCTCCCCATGACATTCAATGGCAATATCAGTATCAAGTCCTTCATCATCAACATATTTGGGGTTGCTGTTGGCCAGAAACTCAACTAGGCCAAACACCACGGATACGAGAGCAGTTCAGACGCTGGATGTCCTGTCATGATTGACTCATGTCCCAACTTTCTCCCACTGGCCCAAGTCCCATTTTGCCATGATGGCTGCAGCTACAATGAAGCTGAAGAAATTTGATACTATCCAGGACAAAACTGTTCACTCAGTCAGTAGCCCATTGATCACCTTAAACATCCATTGCCATCTGTCACTGGTAGACTATGGCTGCAGTGTGCACTTTCTGTAGAATGCATCAAAGCATACACCCAACCTTCCTTGACATCTCTTCTGAAACTCGTGACCTCCAATATCTAGAAGGATGAATATCAGGTATATGAGTAAACCATTACCTCCAAAGTTCACTTCCAAGTTTCACATTGTCTTGACTTGAACCGATATTGCTGCTTCATTATTGCTGATTCAAAACCATGGAACTCCCACCGAACAGCACTTTGAGAGTATTTTCACAATGTGCACTGTAGCGGTTCAAAAGACACTTTTTCAAGGGCAACCAGAATCATGCAATACATGACGTGAAACTGAGGTCCCACCTGTCCAGTTGTATGATCAGGGTATGCCAGCACTAGATGGACTACAGCAGTTCAAGAAGGTGGCTCACCACCGCCACCTCGAGGGCAATTAGGGATGGGCAGCAATGCAGGCCTAGCCAGCAACGCTCGCATCCCATGAAAGAAATTTTTTTTAAAAATCTGTCCACACTATATTAAAAAAAAGGTTTTCTGGTGTCTTGCCAATATTTACCCCTTGAAACAGTACCGTAGAAACAGGTAAGCTAGTCATTTAATACTTTCCAGTATTACAATAGACTTTGGAACTGCAGAAGGGCAGCACGGTGGTACAGTGGTTAGCACTACTGCTTCACAGCCCCAGTGACCTGGGTGCAATTCCAATCCCTCGAGTGGCAGTCTGTTTGGAGTTTGCACTTTCGGGTTAGATTGATTGTCCATTCTAAATTGCCCCTTAGTGTCTAAAGTTTAGGTGGGGTCACTGGGTTACAGGGATAGGGTGGAGGCGTGGACTTAAGTAGGGTGCTCTTTCAAGGGCCGGTGTAGACTTGATGGGCCGAATGGCATTCTGCACTGTAAATTCTATGATATGTTTCTGTAACTGTTTAATTTCATCTGTGAAGTGAGGTGTTTTGAAGTATGAATATGTGAAAGTTACTATAATAAATGTACGATTTTTGCATTCTTTCTCAATTCACATTTGCTTAAGCTCATTCTGAATTACCTGGCGTAGACTGATCATCCACTTTTCTTAAATGTTAGTTTCCTGTTTTGTGGTATTTTAAGCTGTCTTTAATATTTACCTTTAGGTGGCGCTTGTCTTTCCAAATAATGACCCTGCTGCTTTTATGGTTGCGTTCTATGGTTGTCTCTTGGCAGAGGTAGTTCCTGTTCCTATTGAAGTGCCCCTTACAAGAAAGGTAAGACCTTCATTTTGTTCAGCTACTGTACAGTAAACCTGCTGTATTCTTCAGTCGCAACCGTCGGAGTACAGATAAAAATCACCTTAAAAAAAATGTGCGGAAATTAATTATCCAAGTAACTACTCACCAGTAGGAAAAAGTCACCGCCAGTGAATGATCTAATCTGACTCAGATCATCTTTAACATTATTATCTTCCTTATTCCAGTTATTAACTTCCCAAAGGGACTAGTTTCAGAGTGATAAAACAGGAAGTACAGCTTTGTCAGCACTTGTCAGGGGATAAGACTACTTTACCATTTTGAGTGTAGATTATTTGTCAGGCTGGGAATGGAAAATGAAACCTTCTATTTAACACAACTGAACAAAATAAAAGTAGGGGATGGCAGAGGGGCGCACGGTGGCATGGAGAGAAGGATTAAATATTTAGCAACGTATACGCAATGAGCTCCTGTTGAAAATCGAAAAGTGGTAAAAAGTGATCAAAGATGTATGAAAATCAGTAAGCTATAAAAAATGTTAAAATCAGGAAATTGGTTGATCAGGAAAGGCAGTAAATGCAGGAAAACAGCAATGAGAAAAAGTGGGGCTGAAAATTAACAGCTTGCTACTAGATGACAAAACAAGAAAAGGTAGGCCAACAGCCTGAGTTCACACCCCTTGCACCCAATCAAAGTAATGTTGGTATGTCTTATGCTGCTTTTCTTAGTCTCCCACTATTCCCCTCTTTGCATTATTCCTCCACTGCATCTATTGTGAATTGTTGCAGCTTTCTTTCCTGGATCTCTGACAAGTTTATCATCAATTCCAAAATTTAATTCTCTTTATCCTGTGGATGTTCTCCACCCCCCCCCCCCCCCCCCCTCTAAAATCTGGGGCTAAAATTCAAGTACATGATGAATAAAGCACTGTTATAGGCCCTTGCTTGTACCCTTGCAAGTACAAAAACCTGAAGCCAAAAAGCTATTGAAGTCTGAAGCAGAAAATGCCTGAAACACTCAGTGGACCAGTTAGCATCTGTGGAGAGAGCAGACAGATTAATATCTCAATTATAGATTCTTCATCCGACCCTTTGTTTGACCAAGAGCCATCACCTGAAAGATTACCTTGTCAGTTCTCTGCACAGCTCTGGAGTGGAAAAATTTGAATTTGGCAGAGAATGATGTGAATGTTCCGTGTATGTTGACGATTGTTAGCTGGAAGTATGACTGCATACCACTGCATCAAATTAACATCTTTGCTGTCAGATGTGCAGCTTAGATTTGCAAGAGAAATATTCACTAATTTCATATTACCGCATTAAATTATCCTTAAACTTTGCGTTTCTTACAATTCTATTAGTTTTCTGGGATTATCTGACAATTTAAAACACACAAAACATTCTCCCTGTTTCGGATGTTTTGCTATATTTTTATAAACTCCGAAATAGTGCCACATATTTATAGTTGCTTCTGTTTAATAAAAGCCTGCCTGAAATGTCTTTGTGTTACAACGACCAGAGTATGTGTGAACAATAAATTGGGAAAATGCTGTTTACACTTAGTGTAGAATCATTAAGCATCACTTGAGTGGAAGTGCGATAACATGCTCCAAGTTATTACAAGCATATTGTTTGCAGTAGTTTGCAGTAGTAGTTCAAGGCTAGAGATGATTAAACTATATGTAATGAACTAGCTGTCCAATTCATAGAAATTATCTTCCACAGAAATGAATAAATTACATTTGTGACTTCAAGAAAATTGTACTCTTCCAGCATGGGCTTTGCAGTTAAATGGAACTAATTGCAGTCTACTGAATTTCTACATATTATAAAATTTAATATGCTGACCTATGTGCCTCAACTAATGTACCTTGAACTGAAGTTCTTCTGATCTCCTAATTTGTTTTTTATTGATAGATGCAACAGCGAAGCTATTGGTCCATATTTGGTCCAAAGCATAATTTGTTTCCAGCTATAAAATCAGGTCCTATGTTTGGGAGAAAACAGCCTGGTGTTCTTTCTTATTTTGTGAGCCCAGTGAATGTTTGAAAGGCTGTTCTACAATAGGGTGCATCCCACCTGAGGCTGATTCCGTCAGCCTAAACCTGTGCACATTCTAGCAGGATTTCACTAAATGTATATTTCTTCAGAGCCATATTTTCAGCTCTTGTGGGGTCCGGGGTGAACTTTATAACTTCTTGCATAATTTGAGGCTTCCGTGAACTTTCCTTTTCTGCGTGGCATGATCCTGGTTCCATGATTAACAGGATTGAGAAGGTGTTTAAGGGTAGCCAAGGAGTTTTGCGTATAAGTTAACGTGGATGATAGTGATAGACAGACATTGAGGGGAATATCAAAGATGTTAATTTAGTGGGAGATCCAGGACGCTGTCTAGGAACCCAGAATTTTTCTAGGCTGCTCCATGCTGGAAGAATGTTACATCTTTTTGTTTTGGAAAAGGTAAATGTAGTTTGAAACTAAATAGTGGCACAGGCAAAAATTTCTGGGTTGTAGCATTAAAAAAAGTTTGATTATGGAATATTGCAATTTTAAACGGGAGGGTTAATTTTGTGCCTACCACCTTTTGGATCACAACTTCTATATTTTGGAACAGCTTATACATTCCATGAGCAATGTTTTACATTCCGGGAAAACACTTTTGTTTTCGATTTCAAACAGTTTAGTTGAGGTAGGTGACAGTAGTTCAGATTGTAAACCTTGCTATGAGGTTGCAGTATAATGTCTGATGCAGCGTCAGGCTCTTTCTTTGTCGCATTATTACTGCATTTGGTTTCTGTTTGTGTGAAAAATTAAAGCTCTCAAAACTAAAACGACTGATCTACAAAAGATTGGACCATAATTACACGCCATCTGTTTCCCACATATTGCTTGCGTCCCACTGGGACAGAAGTGTTATAAATACGTTATTAACTAATCTGATGTAAAATTATGTCTGGAAATTATTCCAATTTGAATGCAGCAAAGTGGTTTTAACTGCCACATAGTAACCAGAACTCCCAAGAACAGAATTTATTTTTTAATTGTACAGCCATGTACTTACCAACTATTTCCAAGCTCTCTCACCTTTGCACTATATCATAGCTTCTGCCGTTCTTGAATATGGTGAAACTTGCTGTTAATACTTCCCCTGCCCAGCCTCTCTCAGCCTTCTGCCATTTTTCTGTCCTCAGGCTATCTTGCTGCGACCCTGCTAACATATGTGTTCTCAGTGGAGGCACACTCAATGTCTTCACAGTCCATGCAGACATCACTCAGCATTGCTGTGTGACAGGCACAGACAAGCGAGAAAGAACCTCAGCGTATATTTTAAACATTGCTTACAAAGTTATCCTTGTAATATGTGGACATACCATAAACAGTAATTGCATCTATATTCAAGCACAATTGTAAAGGAAACAGGTGTTTCTGTGGCCTCTAAAGAGACTCCAGGATGGTATGTGATGCCGGGGTCAGGGATGTCACTGAACAGATGCAGGGCATACCAAAGGGGGAGGACAAACAGACGGATATCATGGTACACATTAGTGCCAACGATATAGACAGAGAAAGGAATGAGGCCCTGCAAGCAGAATTTAGGGACCTAGGAAGTAGATTAAAAAACAGTGCCCAGAAGGTAGCAATCTCTGGATTACTTCTGGTGTCACATACGAGTGAGTATAGAAATAGGCGGTTAGTCCAGATGAATGCGTGGCTGGATAAATCTTTCTTTTTTTATTTTTGTTTTTATTTTTATAAATTTAGATTACCCAATTATTTTTTCCAATTAAGGGGCAATTTAGCGTGGCCAATCCACCTACTCTGCACATTTTTGGGTTGTGGGGGGACGTGGCTGGATAAATGGTGCAGGAGGGAGGGCTTTACATTTCTGAGACATTGGGACTGTTTTGGGGGAAGGCGGCCAAGCTGCACCTGAGCTGAAATGAGACAAGTGTCCTTGCAGGGAGGTTTGCAAGTGCTGTTGGGGAGGGTTTAAATTAACTTGGCAGGGGGCTGGGTTCCTGAAAGAAAGTTCAGCAGGGATAGATGCACAGCCAAAATGAGAAGAGACATCAAGTAAGTCAGACAGGCATAGAATGGTCTAGACCAATTAAGTCACAAGGAAGTTTGGCAAGATTGGATAGTATCTATTTTAATGCAAAGAGTCTGAAAAACAAGGCAGATGAATTAAGGGCACAAATTAAAACATGGGGGTATGATTTCATTGCTGTCACTGAGACATAGTTGAGAGAGGGGCAAGACTGGCAGCTCAATATTCCAGAATACAGGACCTTCAGGCGAGATAGGAAAGGAGGTAAAAGAAGAGGGGCTACCACACAATTAATCAGGGATTCAATTGCAGCAGTTAAGGGGATGACATTTTAGAATGCTCTTCAACTGAAGCCGTATGGATAGAACTTAAAAACCAAAAGGGAGCAATCACATTGGTGGGAGTGTTCTGCAGGCCCTCCAAACAGTCCGAGAGAAATAGAAGAGCAGATCTGCAGGCAAATTTCTAAGGTGTGTAAAAATAATAGGGTAGTGATAGTGGGGGTCTTCAACGTCCCCAACATTAACTGGAGTTGCAATAGTGTAAAAGATTTAGAGGGAGAGGAATTCTTAAAATTCATCCAGGAGAACCTCTTAAACCAGTACGTAGAAGATCCTACAAGGGGCGGTCCTGGACTTAATTTTAGGTAACGAAACCGGGCAAGTGGGTGAAGTATCAGTGGGCAAGCATTTTGCAGATCGTGATTGTTATGGAAAAGGACAAAGATAGGTCTGAGATCAAAGTTCTAAACTGGGAGAAGTCCGGTTTGAAAGATCAGATATGATTTGGACTGCGACCAGACATTTTTGGGTAAATCTGTGATGGAACAGTGGGACACATTCAAGAAGGAAACAGGCAGAGTACAGGGCCAACATGTTCCAATCAAGAAAAAGAGTGGGAGCAGCAAATCCAGTGAACCTTGGATATCAAGGGATATGCAGCATTCGATCAGGAGAAAAAGGGAGCCTTCTGGCAGATATCAAGGGCTCGAAACAGCAGAAACCCTACAGGCAAATACGATGTGAAAAAAGGAACTTTAAAAGGAACTCAGGAGAGCAAAAAGGGCACGTGAAAAGATACTGGCAGGTAAAATAAAGGAAAATCCTAAGTTGTTTTACAAGTACATTAAGGGTAAAAGGATAACTAGGAAAAGAGTAGGGCCCATTAAGGACTCCAGTAGTCATTTTTGTGTGGAGCCAAAGGATGTAGGTAGGGCTCTAAATGAATACCTTGTGTCGGTGTTCACTCAGGAGAGAGACAATGTGGGTTTAAGGACGGTGATAAAATTATAAAGATTAACATAGACAGAGAGGAGGTTCTGAGTGATCTGGCAGACTTAAAAGTAGACAACCTCCAGGGCCAGATGAAATATATCCCAGGCTGTTGAGTGAGGCAAGGGAGGAAATAGCAGGGGCGCTGGCAATAATTTCAATTCCTCTCTGGCCACAGGAGAGGTCCCAGAGGACTGGAGCATAGGCAATGTAGTACCATTACTCAAGACGGGAGGAAGGGATAAACCGGGAAACTAAAGGCCAGTCAGTCTAGTGGTGGGGAAAGTAGTGGAAGAAATTCTGAGAAACAGAATTCATCTGCATTTGGAGAGGCAGGGATTAATCGAGAACAGTCAGCATGGTTTTGCTAAAGGGAGGTCATGTCTGACAACTTGATTGAATTTTTCAAAGAGGTGACCAGGTGTGTAGATGGTGGAAATGCATTTGACGTAGTCTACTTGGACTTCAGCAAGGCTTTTGATAAAGTCACACGTGGGATACTGATAGTGAAGGTAACAGCCCATGTTTCCAATGAAATTTGGAAAATTGGATCCAGAATTGACTGAGTGGCAGGAAGCAGAGGGTAATGATCAAGGGCTGTACTTTCAACTGCAAGCCTATTTCAAATGGGGTCCCCCACAGACCAGTTTTCGGGCCCTTGCTGTTTGTGGATTATATAAATGATTTGAACAAGAATGTAGGAGGGTTGTTCAGTCAGTTCATGGATGATGCGAAAATTGGTGGGGTGGTAAATAGTGAGGAAGATAGCCTTAGATTACAGGAGGATGTAGACGGCCTGGCCAGATGGGCTGATCAGTGTGAAATGGAATTCAATTCGATAAGTGTGAGGTGATGCACTTGGGCAAGCCAAACAAGGCAAGGGAATACATGATAAATGGCAGGACCCTGGGAAGCACCGAGGATCAGAGGTAACTTGCTAGAGCAGTTAGGGAGGGTTTAAACTAATAATGGCAGGGGGAATCAAGAACAAGAGAAAAAGGCAAAGGAGAATAAGAAAAGTGATGGGCAGAGAAATCAAGGGCCTGTATTAGGTAATAACACTGTTTAAAAAATAGTAGCAACGGGACAAGGAACGTTAAAAGGACTAGTCTTAAGGTTTTGTAGCTGAACGTGTGGAGCATTTAAAATAAAATGGATGAATTAGTTGTGCAGATAAAGGGAAAGGAATATGATGTTGTTGGGATTACGGCAATATGGTTCCAAGTTGACCAAGGATGGGAACTAAACATTGAGGGCTATTCAGTTTTGAGGAAGGACAGGCAGAAAGGGAAAGGTGGTGGAGTTGCATTGTTGATTTAATAAGATATTGGTACAATATTGAGGAAAGATATTTGTACAGTTGATGTGTATCTATCTGGGTCGTGTTAGGAAACATCAAGTGGCAAAAAACATTTGTAGGGCTGGTATACAGACCATCAAACTGCAGTGGTAATGTTGGGAATAGCATTAGACAGGAAAGCAGAGAAGCATGTGATAAAGGAACATCTATGATTATGGGTGACTTCAATCTGTATATAGATTGGGTGACTCAAATTAGTAACAGTACAATAGAGGAGGAACCTTGGAGTGTATATGGGATAGTTTTCTGGACCAGTATGTTATGTTGAGGAACCAATAAGGGAAGAGACCATCTTGGACTGGGGGTTTTGCAAGGAGAAATGATTAGTTGGCAATCTAGTTGTGGGAGAACCCTTGGGGATGAGTGACCATAATATTAAGATGAGTAGTGAGGTAGTCCAAGGTCCTGAACCTCCGTAAAGGTAACTATGATGGTATGAGGCATGCGCTGGCTATGATGGACTGGGAAACATTACTGAAAGGAAGGACAGTGGACAGGTAATGGCAGGCATTCAAGGAACGAATAGGTGAACTTCAAATGTTGTTTATTCCTATTTAGCGCAAGAATAGAAAGGGAACTGTGGCCAAACCATGGTTTACAAGGGAAATTAGAGATATTATTAGATTCAAAGAAGAGGCATACAAATTAGTAAAGGAAAAAAACAATAGATCTGAAGATTAGGAAAGTTTAAAATTCAACAAAGGCTGACCAAAGGATTGATTAAGAAGGGGAAAATAGAATTTGAAAGTAAACTATCGGGGAACATAAAAACTGGCTGTATAATTTTCTATAGGTATGTAAAGAGAATAAGATTAATACAAACTAATGTAGGCCCCTTACAGTCTGAAAAGGGGGAATTCATCATAATAGGGAAAAATGAAATGGCTGAGGAACCAGATTGATTGATTGATTGATTAAACTAAGTTCGTACTTTTCTTCTGTCTTCACAAATGAAGACATTAATAATGTACAGGAAGTTCTGCGACACACAAGTTTAGTGAGGAACTGAAGGGAATTAGTATTAGTAAAGAAATGGTTTGGGGGAAATTAATGGGATTGTTGAAGATCTTGTTGATTGGACAAATCTCTCAGGGCCTGAAAATCATCTTCTCAGAGTACCTAAGGAAGTGACCCTAGAAATAGTAGATCCATTGGTGGTCATTTCCCCAAATTCTTTGGACCCTGGAATGGTTCCAACAGAGATTAGAAGGTAGCGAATATAACCCCGCTATTCAAAAAGGGAAGTAGAGAAAAAAAGGGAAGTGTGGACCAGTGAGCCTAACGCTGGTAGTGGGGAAGTTGCTGGAGTCCATTATCAAAGATTTCATAGCACAGCATTTGGAAAGGATGTAATCAGACAAGGTCGGCATGGATTTATGAAAGGAAAATCATGCTTGGCAAATCTACTGAAATTCTTTGAAGATGTAACTAGGAGAGTTGACCAGGGGGAACCAGTGGATGTGGTTTATTTAGACTTTCAGAAGGCTTCCGACAAGGTCTCACATAGCAAGTAGTGTTTTGAGATGGATAGAAAGCTGGTTAGCAGACAGGAAGCAAAACGTTGGAATAAATGGGTCTTTTTCTGATTGGCAGGCAGTGACTAGTGGGGTACCGCAGGATCTGTGCCAGGAGCCCAACTGTTCACATTATATATGAATTATTTAGATGAGGGAACTAAATGTATTATCTCCAAATTTGCAGATGATACAAAGTTGGGTGGGAGGGTGATCTGTGAGGATGATGCAGCGTGATTTGGACAGGCAGATGCAGTATAATGTGGATAAATGTGAGGTTATCCGCTTTGGTAGCAAAAATAGGCAGGCAGATTATTATTTGAATGAGTGTAAATTGAGAGAGGTGGATACTCAACAAGATCTTGATGTCCTCGTGCATCAGGTGCTGAAAAATAGCACGCAGTCAGAAGGCAGTAATGAAGGTAAATGGTATGTTGACCTTCATAACAGGAGGATTTAAGTATAGGAATAGAGATGTTTTACTGCAATTGTATAGGGTATTGGTGAGGCCACCCCTGGAGTATTGTGTGCAATTTTGGTATTCTTATCTGAATAAGGATGTTCTTGCTCTGGAGGGAGTGCAGCGATTCCTGGGATGGTGGGACTGTCATATGAGGAGAGACTAAGTCTGTTAGGATTATATTCATTGGAGTTTAGAAGAATGAGAGGGGATCTCAGAAATTTACTAAATTCCAGCAGGATTACACAGGGTAGATTCAGAAAAAATGTTTCCAATGGTGGGGGCGTCCAGTACTGGGGGTCATAGTTTGAGGACAAGAGGTAAACCTTTTAGGACTGAGGTGAGGAGCAATTTCTTTACCCGGAGAGTGACAAATCTGTGGAATTCGCTACCACAGAAAGCAGTTGAGGCCACAAAGTGTGTAATTTCAAGAAAGAATTAGATATAGCTCTTGGGGCTAAAGGAATCAAGGGATATGGGGGGAAGGCGGGATCAGGATATTGAACTTGATGATCAATCATGATCATAATCAATGGCAGAGCAGGGTCGAAGGGCCAAATGGCCTCCTGCTTCTATTTTCTATGTTTCTATGCATGTACACCGGTCCCTTAAGGTAGCAGAGCCGGTGGATACAATGGTTAAGAAGGCATATGCTATATTTGACTTTATTCGCCGAAGCATAGAGTTTACAGGCAAGGAGGTTATGCTGGGCCTATATAAAATGTTGGTTAGACAGCAGCTCAAGTGTTGTGTGCAGTGCTGGAATTCACATTATAGGAGCGATGGGATAACACTTGAAGGGGTGCAGAGGAGATTTACCGGGATGTTGCCTGGGCTGGAGAGTTTTAGCTATGAAGAGAGAGTGAATAGACTGAGGTCATTTTTCTTGGAGCAGAGGAGACTGAGGGGGGACGTGACTGAGATGTATTAAATTATGAGGGGCATGGAGTCGACAGGGAGAAACATTTCCCCTTGCTGGAGGGATCAATGAACAGGTGCCATAGATTTACAGTCAGGGACATGTGCTTTAGAGGGGATGCGAGGAAAAACTTTTTAAAAATAAATTTAGAATAACCAATTCATTTTTTTCAATTAAGGGGCAATTTAGTGTGGCCAATCCACCTAGCCTACACATCTTTTGCTTGTGGGGGTGAAACCCACGCAAACACGGGGAGAATGTGCAAACTCCACACGGACAGTGACCCAGAGCCAGGATCGAACCTGGGACCTCGGCGCCGTGAGGCTGCAGGGCTAACCCACTGTGCCACCGTGCTGCCCAGGAAAACCTTTTTCACCCAAAGAGTGGTGGCTGTCTGGAACACACTGCCTGAAAGGGTGGCGGAGGCAGAGACTCTCATAACATTTAAGTGATGCCAAGACATACAAGGCTATGGGCCAAGTGCTGGAAAATGGGATGAGAATCGTGAGGCGGTTGTTTTTGACCAGCGCGGAAGTGAGGGGCTGAAGGGCCTTTTGTGTGCTTCTATGGTGATGAAACCAAATCCTGCACAGTTTGGGATTAAATGTTGTCATTTTAGAGTAACCAGTTACGTCAGCATTAAAATAGAAAAAGCAATTCGAAAAATGTGGAAATAAGCTTATTGGTGGTAAATTAGAAAACTCCATTAAATTATATGAGGGTAGACCCAGCAATGACTGGTATTCATAGAAGAATTAATGCATAATTTGCAACAAATATGGCAAAGAAGGCCCAGGAGACAGGTGAATTATAATGAGGGCTAAGGAAATAGTACAAATATTAATCAAATACTTGTGCATCTGCCTTCATGGCAGAAGGCGCAAAATCATTCCAGAAGTAATAGGAAACCCAGGTTCTAGCAAGGATCAGGAACTCAAAGAAATAAGACCTGAGGAACTTATGGGGCTGAATGCTGATTGAACGCCTGGAGCTGTCCAACCTGCATCCTCGGGTTTGAAAAGACCCTTCGATACACGAACAGTTACGAAGGACTGGAAAGTGACAAACTTAACCTCACTATTTAGGAAAAGAGGAAGACAGAAATTGACAAACTTATAGGCCAGTTAGTCTAATATCGGTTGTCAACAAAATGCCAGAACCTATTTCTGGGGACATTGTAACAGGGCACTGATTAACCAGAGTCAAACTTGATTTAATAAAAGAAAATCATGATTGACACATCTTCTTCTGTAGTTTTTAGATGGACAATGGGGTCAAAGTGGATGTGGTGCATTTATATTTCAAAACACATTCAAAAACATTGCCACTCAAGATTATTACATAAAATTAAGACTCGTAGAATTGGGTTCCAGAATTAGCCTGGTTTGAGGATTGGTTGAGGTACAGGTAACATAGAGAATGAAAAAAATGGCACATTTTTGGGTCGGATTGATTGGAGAATTCAAGCCTCTGATCTGTCCTCATCACTGAAGTTTCTCATCCCTTGAACTACTCTTGCTGGGACTGCTTTCCCTGGAGATAAGAAGGCTCAAGAGGAGATTTGATAGAAATGTTCAATATCTTGAGGGGTTGGATAGGAAGAAACTGTTCCTCCTCATAAAAGGATCAAGACAAGAGGACACAGATTTAATATGATTTGCAAAAGAATTAAATGTGATGTGAGAAAAAACTTGTGCATGCAACAAGTGGTTCAGGTCTGGAATGCACTGCCTGGATGTGTGACGGAGGCAGGTTCAGTCGAGGCTTTCAAGAGGGTGTTGGATGATTATTTGAATAGGAAGAATGCCAGTGGTGCGGGGAAAAGGCTGGAGAATGGCACTAAGCTATGATGCTCACTTGGAGAGCCAGTGCAGACACGACGGGCCAAATGGCCTCCTTCTGCGTCACAACAATTCTGTGATATTAAGTGTGAAATTACCCATTTCGGTCAAAAAATAAATTAAAAAGCAGAATACCTTTTGAAATGAGGGAGACTGGGAAATTTGATGTACAGAGGAGTTTGGTGGCATTGTACGTGAAACACAGAAAGATAACATATAGGTACAGCAAGAAATTAGGAAGGCGAATGGTACGTTAGCTTTTGCTGAAATGGGACTGGAATCCAAGAGTAAAAAAGTCTTACTATAATTATAAATGGCATAGTGAAGCCACACCTGGAGGGCCCTGTGTAGTTTTGTTTTCCTTTTAAAAAATTTGTTCATGGGATGTGGGCCTCGCTGGGCCGGGCCAGCATTTGTTGCCCATCCCTGAGGGCATTTAAGAGTCAACCACATTGCTGTGGGTCTGGAGTCACATATAGGCCAGACCAGGTAAGGACAACAGATTTCCTTCCCTAAAGGACATGAGTGAACCAGGTGGGTTTTTATGATAATCAACAATAGTTTCCTGGTCATCAGTGGACTTTTAATTCCATATTTTTTTAATATTGAATTCAAATGTTGCCATCTGCCGTGGTGGGATTCGAACCTTGAACACCAGAGTGTTATTTCTCTGGGTCTCTGGATTACTAGTCCAGTGACAATACACCGCTGCCTCCCCTTCCCTTACTTTAGGAGGGACATCCTTGCCCTGGTGGGATTGCAATTCAGGTTCACTGGGTTGCTTCCTGGGATGAAGGATTTTTTTTTGTGAGAAGAGATTAAATAGACTGTGAAAAGTGTTAGGCTTGTGGAATAAGCTTTTCTCATTCTTCACTGTCCTTAGGCTCTTGCACAGACCAAGGAGAAGAGAAATAAAATACATGATTATAAGATGAGGAAGCCACAAACTAATCTACATGTGTGGAATAACCTCCTCAAAATGAAATAATTCAGGAAATTTGCTCCCACTTCGAGACAAGGCTGTCACTCGCTGATTCAGTGAAGAGTAATGAGAATTAGGTTCAGGGTAGAAAAAAGGTGAAAAATTGATTCTTGGTCAAGATCTGGATGGCTGAACGATCCGGATTGGTTGAATGGCATTTTATAATTTTAATATTCATGTGCTGTTTTCTTCTATAGCGACGTAATACCTTTTCCAGGAACAAAGAATCTTGCATGAACATAAATCTGCACCCTTGTTCCTTGTGCCGAAATAAGGCTTAATACGTTTGATATGTAATTCATTCTTGATCATGCATATTCAGATTTATAGATTCTTACAAAACAGATTCAGGCTTTTTTGAATTAATTGAAGGACTTACCAAGTCTTCATAAGTGTTTTTCTCCACACAATTACCCAGTCTAATCCCAGTTTCCTACATGTTCCCCATATCTTGTCATATTTCATTTTCAACTGACTTACTATATCTAAATCATCTTATTGTTTTGAAATGATCTGATTTCCTTTTTATCCACAAAGATTAATCAATCTTCACTCTGTTGGTGGGGGGGGGGGGGGGGGGGTGGTAGGTAAGGGAAGAGAATATGTGGGAACGCTAGTGTGGTTCTAGGGAGGGGAGACATCTTGACGCCCATTAGGGAAATAGAGCCTTCAGACACATTGGGGCATGAAATCAATTGGGGGGGGGGGGGGGGGGGGGGTGCAGGGATGGAGCATAATGGGCAATGACAAATTTGCCCATTTTAAACTTTGCCTGAATTTATTTTCCATTGAAGTCTTTACCACTTGAGAAAATAGTTAGTCAGGTATGTAACTTCTTTCTACCTGTCATGACACTGCGGCATGATAGCACAGTGGTTAGCACTGTTGCTTCACAGCTCCAGGGTCCCAGGTTCGATTCCTGGCTTGGGTCACTGTCTGTGCGGAGTCTGCACATTCTCCCTATGTCCGTGTGGGTTTCCGCCAGGTGCTCCGGTTTCCTCCCACAAGTCCCGAAAGACGTGCTGTTAGGTAATTTGGACATTCTGAATTCTCCCTCTGTGTACCCGAACAGGCGCTGGAATGTGGCGACTAGGTGCTTTTCACAGTAACTTCATTGCAGTATTAATATAAGCCTACTTGTGACAATAAAGATTATTAAACAGACAGTGAACGCAGAGCGATTCAGACCTCATTTACCAGTTTGACAAATATTTTGGATTCTAAGCACTAAACCATGGGTATCTAATTGCATGTCTATCTACCGCAGCATAGAATACAAATGTTGACTAAATCGTTGCAGGCAGATCATCTAAAGTATCGCAACCAACTAAGTAACAACTCACGATGGTGCTGATCCACCTTGTCACCCTTGGATCTGTTCATTAACTCACTTGCTTGCAAATAGCGTGGAAACAAATAACTTGTGGTGCTGTCTGTCCACCATTAACACATCAGCCAGAGTGCACAGGTCCTAAATATGGTAAAATACTAAGAATCAGCAAGAGAAAATGTAGGGCTCAGTTATCATAATCATGAACATTTATTTCCTCTCGTTAATGGAATCCTATTGGGTCGGATGCAGAAATTACCCTTGGTTCCTCACTCTGAAATCCAAGGGAAATAGATGCAGGTGGGTTAGTGCCATCGTGAAATAGTCAGTAAGACCATTCAAATATTAAGTCACTTCCTGGTCACATTGGGAATCCAACTTTCTCAGTTGGATGGGGTGTAGGGAATGTAGAATTTTCAATGAAGAAACCGGTATTAGTTATAATCAATATTGGGCTATAATTATTTTAGGCAAATGTGCTCCTGTGCTCACTGCTTCAACTGCCCTTTTCTAATCTTCCTGCTCCAATCTCTGGAGCATTCATACCTTTTGTCAACCTCTGCTTATCCCTCCTCCTGAGATCACTCTCCCATTCTTTCCTTAAGCCCTCATCAGTTCCAAGATCCTTACATCCATGATCTCTGCTCCCAATGCATTAATAATACAATTAGAATACAAAACACTCCCCCACCCCCTCATATTTCAACACCATAATAATGCATATTCAGATAAAGTGTCCCAAACCCTAGAATACTTCACCGTTCCCGAACACCAATGCAAAACCATCTTGTTGCACCATTTTGTCCCCAAAACCTGTACACCATCTACAAGGCACAAATCAGGAGTGTGACGGAATACTCCCCACTTGCCTGGGTGAAACTTGGCACCATCCACAGTTGCAACAGTGTGTACCATCTACAAGATCCATTGCCGGAACTCACCAACGTTCCTTAGGCAGCACCTTCCAAATCCATGACCACTACCATCTAGAAGGAGAAGCTCGTGTTTGAAACAAACCTGTTGGACTTTAACCTGGTGTTGTAAGACTTCTTACTAGAAGGAGAAGAGCAGCAGATACTCTGCATTCATATCACATTGCATCACCATCTTTGACAATGTGGAAAATGTTTGGGTTGTGATAATGTCCTGGACTAGTAATTCAGAGGCCCATGCTATAACGCTCTGAGGACATGGGTTCAAATCACACCCCAACAGCTGGTGGAATTTAAATTCAACTAATAAATCAAAATATAAATCTAGTTATAGTCATGGTGGCCACGACAACTATCATTGATTGTTGTAAATATTCATCCGATTCACTTCCGTCCTTTTTAGGGAAGGATATCTCCATTCCCGCAGCAATGTGGTTGACTGCCTTCTACAAGGCCTAGAAAGTCACTCTGCTCAAGGGCAATCTGAGATGGGCAGCAAATGCTGGCCTTGCCAGCACCCACATCCCATGAAAGAATTTTTAAAAACAGGACATCCATTCAACACATCCGGACACAAGACTCCACTGTTTCAGTACCCTTCTACCCAGAAAGACCCTCATGTCGCAATCCCTGCATTCCTCATTCGCACATTCCTCTGTCCCTAGCTAACCCAATCCCAGCCTTCTAACCCTCCCAGGTGTTAGGTTCACCATACCAACATTATCAAACCACAACTACGACACATATGACCCGTGCAACATGGTCTTCTATAGCCTGGGATTTGTTTTTAAAACAGGTAAGATGCAAAAGCAAATACAAACAGAATTGTAGTCCAGGATGCCTTTATCTACCTTTTTACACCATAATTATGTAAACCCCAAAATACATGAATGCTCCCATAATACTGTTTAATATAAACACAATTTGAGTTATTTAGTCGCCATCAGTCAGTGGCCCTGATAATGTATTGTGCGTTACAGGAGATAAAACAACGTTTCCTCCGACTCACCGTGAGCAACGCCATGGGAGATCTGCTAGCTTTAATAATAAAAATGGTATGTGTGTGCACATTTCTTGTCTGTTGCGTCACACTTTGTGTCACAAATATCGGCAAATTACTCCAGTCAAATTTCTTGTAGCTGATTGGCGCAGATCTATGTTTTTTTTCTGGAAACAAAGCCAGCATAGTATTTTGCACGTTATGGAAAATACCCCCACCAACAGAAATCACGTTAGTAATTCGGCAGTTAGAATGTCTGTACCTTCTGATTTAACATATGACTTTAGTGACCTAACTTGTTCGCTAAAACAAAAGGGAAAACCATTTTTTAAAAATTCTACGTTTATTTGCAAACTGAAGACCTGGTTGATATTGACCCTGCTAAGTTCTTCCCCAAACCATCAAAACGGTCATCAAACAGAGGCTCTGTTTTGGAACTGGTTCCATAAAAATGACAGAACTCGGGTCTTGATCCTGTAGTCACCAGCCAGAGCGAAGATGGCACAGGTTTTGGGCATGATTTTTCATTTCACCATAAATATGCCAATTGTGCTTTTGGACTGGAGAGTAACCAATGTAACATCTTTGGTAAAGAGGAGAGTGAAGAAGAGAATAACTACAGACCAGTTCATGTAAGTGTTAATTGTGAGTAAATTCATAGGATATGAATTACGTGGTGAGACTGGAGGAGCTGGGATTGTTCTCCTTGGAGCTGAGAAGGTGAAGGTGAAATTTAGTAGAGACGTTCCAAATTGTGAACTATTTATGGAGTAAATAAGGGAACGCACTGTTTCTACTGGCAAAGGGGTCGGATAATCACTTATAAGGTGATTGGCAGAAGAGTTGAGACTTTCTTTTACACAGCGTGTTACTATGATTTGGAATGCACTGCCTGAAAGAATAGGGAAAACAGAATCAGCAACTTTCAAAAGGGAATTGGACAAATATTTGAAGTGATATAGTCGCAATAATATGGAGAAAAGATAAGAGGACTAATTGCATAACTCTGTCAAAGGTGGGCCAAATGGCCTCTTTCTGGGCTCTCGGCTTCAACAAAGATGTAATTAAGTAAACAAGAAATACTCAAAGGCAGCCAGAATGGTTTAATTAAATCAAATATAGCCAAATGATAAATGTAGAAGTATCTTTTTGAAGAGCTGGCATATTGAATAGATAAAGGAATTGCAGGCAGTGTGCTGGGTATGCCTTTTCAGGAGGTGTTCACTGAGAGTCCCTCATGAAGAATTGAGTAAATATCATGGCATGGATGGAATCTATGCTGACAGTTGGGAAACAAAGAAGCTAAATACTTGGATTGTAGAAAGAATTGAACCCTCAACGCCCGACCTCAGTGCTGAATCTGCTTTTGATCTCTGTACGTTTTGGTCAGCTACACTTGGACATAGGGAGTACAATCTCAGAATTTGCTGATGAGAAAATAATATAGTTTGGCAAAAATGTAATCGACTGTAAGAGAACGAGAATGGGAAGACAAGTGCAGAACTCAATTTATTGTGGACAAGCGTTAAATAATACATTTTGGGAGGTAGCAGAAGGACTTGGAGAGCACGCTTAATGGATGAACTGATGGATCCAAGGGTTTAAATACATGAGGTTTCAGGCGGATAAAACAATTTAAAAAAAATTAGTTAATAACATTTGGAGTTTTAAGAATAGGAGAATAAAGAGTATTAGATAGAAATTGCATCACAGAAATAAGATATTCAGTTCAGTCAGTTGCTGTTTACCAATCCCACCTGCCCATCTTGTTCCTATTATTCCTCTTTCATCGAAATACCAATTTAACCTAAACTTAAATGTTGGCATGGAGAGGCAAAGTTAACTTCGGTCGGGGTGCATTTAGTTGAATGGAATGGTGTAAACCAGCTGCGTGTCTAGGAGGGGGAGCATTTGCCGCAACCACTTTGCTATTGCTAATATTGAAACCCTGCCAATGTTGAGTTTCGCCCCCATAGCCACTACTGCAATCACTAGCTTTAGTAGTGCATTCCGAAAGTTCACAATCCTCTGTGTAACGGTTACTTTTAAATTGTGTCGCTATTTCTACTGTTCTAATTGAGACCAGCCCCAAATAATTACATTTTTTCTTTTGTGTTCCCTTTCTCATGCGAGGTAGTATACTAGCAAATCTGCCCAGTACCCTCTGCATCGACATTGTTCCGGTAGTGTGGAGACCAAAACTGGACATAATACTTCAACCTTATTTAGGTTAATATATATATACGTTCAGACTTTGTATGGCCTTATCCACTTGATGTGCTGATTTTAATATTTTGTTTATGTGAACTCCCAAATTGCTGCTTCTTTCATCACCCAGCTTTATTCCATTTAAAACAAAATAAGCCAATCATTGTTCATGGAGTCAGTAACAAAGCAGATTAAAAGTATTGTGGGTACCTGCATGGGTCCTAGCTACGCTTGCCTTTTTATGGGGTATGTGGAACATTCCTTGTTCCAGGCCTACCCCTCCTACAACTCCTTTACTGGTACATTGATGACTATTTTGGTGACGCTTCATACTCTCGTCCGGGCCTGGAAAAATTCATCAACTTCGCTTCCAGTTTCCAACCCTCCATCACTTTCACCTGATCCATCTCAGACACTTGCCTTCCCTTCCTTGATCTTTCTGTCTCCATTTCCGGCAATAGACTATCCACTAATATCCACTACAAGCCCACTCACTCCCACAGCTATCTGGACTACAGCCTTTCGCATCCTACACCCTGTACGGACTCCATCCCCGCTTCTCAGCTCCTTCGCCTCTGTCGCATTTGTTTCCCATGATGTCACTTTCCAAAATGGTGCTTCGAAAATGTGTTCCTTCTTCCTCAACCGTGATTTCCCACCTACAGTTGTTGACAGGGCCCTCAACAGTGTACGGTCCATCTCCCGCGCCAGTACTCTCGCCCCCTACCCTCCCTCCCAGAACAAGGATAAGATCCCCCTCATTCTCACATTTCACCCCACCAACCTCGTAAATCCTCCGCCATTTTCGGAAACTCTAGCGTGATGCCACCACCAAACACATCTTCCCTTCACTCCCTCTGTCAGCATTCCACAGAGACCGTTCCCTCCCAAATAATCTAGTCCATACGTCCACCATACCCAACACCTCTCCCATCATCCATGACACCTTCCCATGCAAGTGCAGTAGGTGTAACACCTGCGCCTTTACCTCTTCCATGCTTAACATCCCAGGCCCAAAACATTCCAGGTTAAGCGGCGTTTCACTTGCACCTCTTCCAAATTGGTCTATTGCATTCGCTGCTCCCAATGTGGTCTCCTCTATATCGGAGAGACCAAACGCAGACTGGGTGATCACTTTGCTGACCACCTTCCGTCTGTGCGCATTCAGGACCCTGACCTTCCTGTTGCTTGCCATTTTAACACAAGGCCCTGCTCCCATGCCCACATGTCTGTTCTTGGCCTGCTGCAATGTTCCAGTGAAGCTCAACGCAAACTGGAGGAACAACATCTCATCTTCCAGTTATGCATGCTACAGCCTTCCGGTCTCAACACCGAATTCAACAACTTCACATGATTAGCTCTAGCCCACCTCGACCCATTTGTTTTCATCCCATTTCATTTTCACTGTCTTTTACCATTTATTTCCTTCTTGTCTTTCTTTATATATATTTACCCCCCCCCCCCCTCTTATCCACCTTTCCTTACCCTTTCTCCCCTATATTTCCCCCTTCCCCTCCCCCCACATCTACATTTGTCACAGTCTGATGGTCGTTTCTCTGCTGTTTGGCTTTTCTCTGGGGACTGCCATTAGCACTCTTTCCCCTTGGTTTCTGTGGATATTAGCACCTTGTTTCTCTGGGTTTCTGTGGCTATGACTCCTCTTTCATTCTTTCATTCTCACACCACAATATAAATATTTCTCACATTCTCTGTCTTTTAGCTTTGGCAAAGGGTCATCTGGACTTGAAACTCTTTTCTCTCCCTACAGATGCTGCCAGACCTGCAGAGATTTTCCAGAATTTTCTCTTTGGTTTCAGATTCCAGCATCCGCAGTAATTTCCTTTTTTAAAGTATTGTGTGCCGCTTTATGAAACGGATGTTGAAGCACTGAAGAATATTCAGCTTAGTCATAATAGTGCGTGTAGTCAAGCTGATGGCAGGGATGGGGAACTATGCTTATGAGGAAAGACCTGAGATGATGGAACAATTTCCATTGGAACAAAAAAGAGATTTAATTGAGTTTGAGAAGCCTCTCATGTGGTAGCCGCATGGGATGCTTTGTGGAGCAAAGGACCGACCGTTTCAAGTTTCAAGGGAAAATTTAACACATTTTTGGAGTTGGGGAAGATACAGAGAGAGCTAAGGAGATAGGGGAACAATGAAGTGAGTTTTTAATTGCTGTGGATAAGAACAAGCACAGACGCAATGCGGTGGGTGCTCTCCTGTGCTGCTATGTGCTTTGGCTCAACAACAGTTGGGCTGACGTTGCCATATTAAGGAGTCCATAGCTACAAAATAGTGCGTGTGGATGTAGGAGTAGGCCATTCGAGCCTGATCGACTATTCAATCCGATGATGCCAACCTATACCACAGCTCCATTTACCACATTGGATCCAAGTTCTCTTGATAACCTTCGCTAACATCTAATGTTTTCATAATGATGATGAACCATCAATTGGACGCGAGACATGATGAAGATCCAAACTGTGGCTTTAATCAGCTAGTTGTTAGCCCGGTGGTCGACTACAGAGAAAGGCCGACCGCCGGGAAACCTGGGTACTTATACCCCGCCTCAGAGGCGGGGTCTACTTGCCTCTCGACCAATTGTTGAGCAGTCACATGACTAGTCCCAGCCAATCAGACGAGAGGCACATGACCAGCCAGAGCCAATGGGAAACCAATGCTCTGCACCAATGGCAGTGCTCCCACTCATATCACCACAAATGGAAACTTGGCCCAGCATTCATATTACTTTGGATTAGCAAGTTCCAGATTTTCACAGCGTTTTGTACTTTCTGATTGTTGTCCTGAGTGACCCAACTTTCTAAATCTAAGATTATGTCCTTGTGTTCTGGGCCCCCCGCCCAGAGGCGTTCATATCCACTATCCAATCCTTTTGGAATTTTTGACATCTCAATTAGATCATTTCTCGACCTCCTTTATCCGACACCATTGCAGCCGCATTCATGCATCGGCTTATCTCCCTACACGTGTTTGCCTTGGTTACCACTAGACATGACGTGTCCAACCATCTCCTTATGTGGCTCATATCAAATCGTGTTTGGTAACAGTCCTGTGAAGCACCTTGCAACATATTACTCAATAAATGAATGCCCCAAAGCAGGCTGGTCCAACATTTCACTTGGGAGATTGGATTGGATTGTTTATTGTCATGTGTACCAAGGTACAGTGAAAAGTATTGTTCTGCGTACAGTTCAGACAGATCCTTTTGTACATGAAAAGAAGACACATAATAGGACAAACATAAAATACGCAATGTAAATACACAGACACAGGCATACTTTTCACTGTACTTCGGTATATGTGCCATCATACAAAATCAAATCGGGTGAAGCATACAGGAATGCAGTACTACTCAGCAGAGAAGATGTGTGAAGACATCAGATCAGTCCGTAAGAGGGTCAGTTAGGACTCTGTTAATAGCGGGGAAGAAGCTGTTTTTGAATCTCTCGGTGTGTGTTCTCAGACTTTTGTATCTCTTATGCGATGGAAGAAGTTTGAAGAGTCAATACCCTGGGTGAGAAGGGTCTTTGATTATGCTGCCCGCTTTCCCAAGGCAGCGGGAGGTGTAGACAGAGGCAATGGATGGGAGGTGGATTCGTGTGATGGACTGGGCAGTGTTCTCGACTCTCTGAAGTTTCTTGCGGTCTTGGGCCAAGCAGTTGCCATACCAGGCTGTGATGCAGCCCGATAGGATGCTTTCGATGGTGAATCTGTAAAAGTTGGTAAGAGTCAATGTGGACATGCCGAATTTCCTTAGTTTCGTGAGGAAGCATCGGCGCTTTTGTGCTTTCTTGGTCATAGCGTCAACGTGGGTGGACCAGGACAGATTTTTGGTGATGTGAATGACACCTAGGAATTTGAAGGTGTCCACCATCTCCACCTCGGCACGATCAATGCTGACAGGGGTGTGTGCGATACTTTGCTTCCTGAATCAATAACCAGCTCTTTAGTTTTGCTGACGTCGAGGGAGACGTTGTTATTGTTACACCATTCAACTAGGTTCTCTATCTCCCCCTGTATTCTGACTCATCTTGGTTCGAGATCCGACCCGCCATGGTTGTGTTGTCAGCAAACTTTTTTATAAACTTTATTGTCACAAGTAGACTTACATTAACACAGCAGTGAAGTTACTGTGAAAAGCCCCTAGTCGCCACATTCCGCCGTCCATTCGGTTGCACAGAGGGATAATTCAGAATGTCCAAATTACCTAAGCACATCTTTCGGGACTTGTGGGAGGAAACCGGAGCATTCGGAGGAAACCCACGCAGACACAGGGAAAACGTGCAGACTCCGCACAGACAGTGACCCAAGCCAGGAATCTAACCCGGGACCTTGGCGCTATGAAGCAACAGTGCTAACCATTGTGCTACCGTAGATGGAGTTGGAGCCAAATTTTGCCACGCAGTCGTGTGTGTATAAGGAGTATAGTAGGGAGCTAAGTATGCAGCTATGCGGGGCCTCAGTCTTGAGGACTATCATGACGGAGGTGCCGTTGTTTATCCTGACTGATTGTGGTCTATGTACCAGGAAGTCGAGGATTCAGTTGCAGAGGAAGAAGCAAAGTCCTAGATTTTGAAGCTTTGATATGAGCTCGGCTTGGATTAAGGTGTTGAATTGGAACTGTAGTCAATAAATAGGAGTCTGATGTAGGAGTCCTTGTTGTTGAGATGCTCCAGGGATGAATGTAGGGCCAGGGAGATGGCGTCTGCTGTGGACCAGTTGCGGCGGTATGCGAATTGCAGTGGATCTAGGCATTCTGGGAGTATGGAGTTGATGTGCCTCATGACCAACCTCTCGAAGCACTTCATTACGAACAATGACAAGGCCATGACGATAGTCATTGAGGTACGTTGCCTGGTTCTTCTTGGCACCGGTATGATGGTGGTCTTCTTGAAGCAGGTGGGGACCTCGTAACGGATTAGGGAGTGGTTGAAGGTGACCTCGACACACATCTGCCAGCTGGTCCAAGCAGGATCCGAACGCTCGACCAAGGACCCCGTGAGAACCCGTCACCTTCCGAGGGTTAACTTTCAAGAAGACCGATCTGTCTTTGGAGGCTGTGATGGTGGAGGTGGGTATGTCCGGGGCTGCCTGGGCACTCGACAGTGGTTAGATGGTTTCCTGCTCGAACCGAGCAGACAATACGTTGAGTTCATCAGGGAAGGGTGCGCTGCTGCTGTAGATTCTGCTTGGCTTCGCTTTGTAGTTCTTTACATTATTTAAGCCTTGCCTCAACCGACGAGAGTCCATGACTCTAGCTTTGTCTGATATTGTCTTTTGGCATCCCTGATGAATTTGCGGAGGTCGTACCTGGATTTCTTGTACTTGTCTGGGTCGCCTGACTTTAACCCCTCAGACCTGGCCTTCAATAGGGAGTCAATCTCCCAAATAAGCCATGGTTTCGGTTGGGGAACATACTTATCACTTTCTTTGGCACGCAGTCTTCTACACATTTGCTCAAGAAATCTGTGACGGTGGTGGCATACTCGTTTAGGGTTGGTCGCTGAGTTCTTAAATATGGACCAGTCCATTGACTCCAAGCAGTTCTGTTTCATTGTTATTTATAGCTGTGTACGATTCATCCAGCACCGTCTTCACTCTGCTTCGGGTGGGATGTAGACCGCTGTGATAATGAACTCCCATGGAAGGTAGTATGGGCGGCACTTCAAAACCTGGTATTCCAGGTCTGGGGAGCAATAAGTTACCAGGGTCGCCACATCTGAGCACCAGGAGACGTTGATGAGGAGGAAACCCCTCCAACGCTTGCTTTGCCTGATGATGCTGTGCAATCCATCTGGTGAATTAAGAAGCCTTCAGATTGTAAGGCACGGTCCAGTGAGGCGGGGGTGAGCCATGTCTCTGTGAAACAGAGAATGCAGCAGTCTCTTGCTTTCCTCTGAGAAGTAAGACTAGTGATTTGATTTGATTTGATTTATTATTGTCACATGTATTAGTAAACAGTGAAAAGTATTGTTTCTTGCATGCTGTACAAACAATGCATACCATACAGAGGGATGTAAGGAGAGACTGCAGAATATAATGTTACAGTTATAGCAAAGTGTAGAGAAAAGATCAACTTAATACGAGGTAGGTCCATTCAAAAGTCTGATGGCAGTAGGGAAGAAGCTGTTCTTGAGTCGGTTGGTATGTGACCTCAAACTTTGGTATCTTTTTCCTGACGGAAGAAGGTGGAAGAGAGTATGTCTGGGGCACGTGGGGTCCTTAATTATGCTGGCTGCCTTTCTGAGGCAGCAGGAATTGTAATCCGAGCCAATGGATGGGAGGCTGGTTTGAGTTATGGATTGGGCTACATTCAATGCGGTCTTGGGCAGAGCAGGCTCCATACCAAGCTGTGATACAGCCAGAAAGAATGCTTTCTATGGTGCATCTAAAGAAGTTGGTGAAAATCGGAAGTGACATGCCAAATTTCCTTAGTCTTCTAAAAAAGTAGTCGTTGATGGGCTTTCTTAACTATAGTGTTGGGTTTGCCCAGCTTCTTTTCGATCACTTGGACGTTTGCCAGGATTATGCTGGGGAGAGGGGTCTTGAAACCGCGTTGCTTTAGTCTCACCTGCAGACTGCCGCGATTCCCTCACTTCCTTGGTCAGCAGCTGCTTCTGGATGGTCCCGCGGAGCGGGGGAAGGCACATTTCCATTTTTTTCTCGCACATGGAGCGAAGAGCAAATTACAAAAAGATGCGTTTTGGGAAAACGTTAGACATGAATTCCCAAATGAAGTTGAGTTATGTAGAAAAGGAACAGCTTGCCGAAAAAGCAACATCAAAGCAATAAATTGATCATTACAAATGAGTAATGAATAAAGAACACCAAAGAGTCAACGGACTCGAAACATTAGCTCCTTTCTCTCCCTACAGATGCTGCCAGACTTGCTGAGATTTTCCAGCATTTTCCCTTTCATTTCAGATTCCAGCATCCGCAGTAATTTGCTTTTATTAAGAACACCAATAGGATGTTGGTCGAGAGAGAGTCCATGTGGGAGAGATTGTGGGGAGAGAGCGAATGTGTCGAGCACTGAGGCAACATGGATAGAGCTAAGAAATAGGAAGGGTGCAGTAACATTGTTGGGACTTTACTACAGGCCTCCCAAAAGTGAGCGTGAAGTAGAGGTACAAATATGTAGACAGATTATAGAACAATGTAGGAGCATTAGGGTAGTTGTGATGGGAGATTTTAACTTCCCCAACATTGAATGGGACTCATGTAGTGTTGGAGGCGTAGATGGAGCAGAATTTGTAAGGAGCATCCAGGAGAGTTTTTTAGAGCAGTATGTAAATAGTCCAACTCGGGAAGGGGCCATACTGGACATGGTATTGGGGAATGATCCCGGCCAGGTGGTTGAAGTTTCAGTCGGTGATTACTTTGGGAATAGCGATCACAATTCCGCAAGTTTTAGAATACTCATGGACAAAGACGAGAGTAGTCCTAAAGGAAGAGTGCAAAATTGGGGAAAGGCCAACTATAACAAAATTCAGCAGGAGCTCGGGAATGTGGATTGGGAGCAGCTGTTTAAGGGTAAATCCACATTTGAAATGTGGGAGTCTTTTAAGGAAAGGTTGATTGGAGTGCAGGATAGACATGCCCCTGTGAAAATGAGAGATAGAAATGGCAAGATCAGGGAACCATGGATGACGGGTGGAATTGTGAGACTAGCTAAGATGAAAAAGGAAGCATACATAAGATCGAGGCGACTCAAAACAGATGAAGCTTTGGAGGAATATCGGGAAAGTAGGACAAATCTCAAATGTGCAATAAAGATGGCTAAAAGGGGTCATGAAATATCTTTGGCTAACAGGGTTAAGGAAAATCCCAAAGCCTTTTATTCGTATATAAGGAGCAAGAGGGTACTAGAGAAAGGATTGGCCCACTCAAAGACAAAAGAGGGAATTTATGCGTGGACTCAGAGGAAATGAGTGAGATTCTTAATGAGTACTTTTCATCGGTATTCACCAAGGAGAGGGACATGACGGAGGTTAAGGCTAGGGATGGATGGTTAAATACTGTAGGTCATGTCAGCATAAGGAAGGGGGAGGGTTTGGGTATTCTAAAAGGCATTAAGGTGGACAAGTGCCCAGGACTGGATGGGATCTATCCCAGGTTACTGAGGGAAGCGAGGGACGAAATAGCTGGGGCTTTAACAGATATCTTTGCAGCATCCTTGAGCACGGGTGAGGTCCCGGAGGACTGGAGAATTGCTAATGTTGTTCCTTTGTTTAAGAAGGGTAGCAGGGATAATCCAGGGAATTATAGACCTGTGAGCTTGACGTCAGTGGTAGGCAAACTGTTGGAGAATATACTGAGGGATAGGATCTATTCACATTTGGAAGAAAATAGACTTATCAGTGATAAGCAGCATGGTTTTGTGCAGGGAACGTCATGCCTTACAAACCTAATAGAATTCTTTGAGGAAGTGACAAAGTTAATTGATGAGGGAAGGGCTGTAGATGTCATATACATGGACTTCAGTAAGGCGTTTGATAAAGTTTCCCATGGCAGGTTGATGGAAAAAGTGAAGTTGTATGGGGTTTAGGGTGTACTAGCTAGATGGATAAAGAACTGGCTGGGCAACAGGAGACAGAGAGTAGTGGTGGAAGGGAGTGTCTCAAATTGGAGAAAGGTAACTAGTGGTGTTCCACAGGGATCCGTGCTCGGACCACTGTTGTTTGTGATATACATAAATGATCTGGACGAAGGTATAAGTGGTCTGATGAGCAAGTTTGCAGATGATACTAAGATTGGTGGAGTTGCAGATAGCGAGGAGGACTGTCAGAGAATACAGCAAAATATAGATAGATAGGAGGGTTGGGCAGAGAAATGGCAGATGGAGTTCAATCCAGGCAAATGCGAGGTGATGCATTTTGGAAGATCTAATTCGAGCAGACTATATGGTCAATGGAAGAGTCCTGGGGAAAATTGATGTACAGAGAGATCTGGGAGTTCAGGTCCATTGTACCCTGAAGGTGGCAACGCAAGTCGATAGAGTGGTCCATACAGCATGCTTGCCTTCATCGGACGGGGTATTGAGTACAAGAGTCGGCAGGTCATGTTACAGTTGTATCGGACTTTGGTTAGGCCACATTTGGAATACTGCATGCAGTTCTGGTTGCCACATTACCAGAAGGATGCGGATGCTTTAGAGAGGGTGCAGTGGAGGTTCACCAGGATGTTGCCTGGTATGGAGGGTGCTAGCTATGAAGAAAGGTTGAGTATATTAGGATTTTTGTCGTTGGAAAGACGGAGGTTGAGGGTGGACCTGATTGAGGTCTACAAAATTATGAGAGGTATGGACAGGGTGGATAGCAACAAGCTTTTTCCAAGAGTGGGGGTGTCAATTACAAGGGATCACGATTTCAAGGTGAGAGGGGGAAAGTTTAAGGGAGATGTGCGTGGTAATTTTTTACGCAGAGGGTGATGGGTGCCTGGAATGCTTTGCCAGTGGAGGTGGTAGAGGCGGGCACGATAGCATCATTTAAGATGCATCTGGACAGATATGTGAACGGGCGGGGAACAGAGGGAAGTAGATCCTTGGAAAATAGGCAACAGGTTTAGATAAAGGATCTGGATCGGCGCAAGCTGGGAGGGCCGAAGGGCCTGTTCCTGTGCTGTAATTTCTTTGTTCTTTGATGTAAAGGGGTCAGTCTGTGTTTCTGGCTCTTGCAATCTCTGGATGCTCACTCACCCACTGTTTGAGTGGTTGTGATTGTATGTTGTTCTTGAGGGTGAACGGGAATCCTGAAGCTTTGTGTGACCCAGTCACACACACATCCAGTCTGTCCCCCACACACACTCATTTTCTCTCCCACACTCACTCTCTCTCTCTTTCAAACTCAGACATTCGTTCCCACACGTTTGCTCGTGCTCTCCCACACTCACACATCGTCTCTCCCACATTCGCGCTCTCTCCACAATCTCTCCCACATGGACTCTCTCTCCCACACGCGCGCTCTCTCTCCCACACGCGCGCGCTCTCTCTCCCACACGCGCGCGCTCTCTCTCCCACACGCGCGCTCTCTCCCACACGCGCTCTCTCTCTCCCACACACGCGCACTCTCTCTCCCACATGGCGCGCTCTCTCTCCCACACGCGCTCTCTCTCTCCTACACGCACTCTCTCTCTCCCACATGTGCGCTCTCTCCCCCACACGTACGCTGTCTCTTCCATACGCGCGATCTCTCTCCCACATACACGCTCTCTCCAGCACGCGCTCTCTCTCCCCCACATGCGCGCGCTCTCTCTCCCCCGCATGCGTGCTCCCCCTCTCCAGCACGTGGGCTTTCTCTTTCCTGCACGCACGCTCTCTCCCGCACGCATGCGCTCTGTCCTGCACGCGCGTTCTCTCTCTGCACCGCACTCGCGCTCTCACCGCACTCACGATCTCTTTCTGTACAGACCCGCGCTCTCTCTCTGTACCGCACTCGTGCTCTCTCTCTGTACTGCACTCTCTCTGTACCGCGCTCTCTCTCTCTACCGCACTCGCGCTCTCTCTCTCTCGCTCTGTACTGCACTCGCGCTGTCTCTCTCTCTACCGCACTTGCCCGCTCTCTCGCTCTGTACCGCACTCGCGCTCTCACTGTACAGATCCGTGCTCTCTATCCCTGTACTGCACTCGCACTCCCTCTCTCTCGCTTTGTACTGCACTCACGCTCTCTCTCTGTACTGCACTCGCGCTCTCTCTCTCCCTCCCACACTTTCTCTCGCCATAACGTGGATGATTCTTTAATGTACATTGTTTTGGACCTAATACTATAGTCACATTATAATTTGTTGTACATGAACTGAATGGCTTAAATATGCAGACAGAACAGCAGCATTTCACAATGTAGCAGATGACATACAAGGGACAAGTAGTAATTTTAAAACAAAGGGTAAAACAATTGGCCTCCGGAGGTGCTTATTTCCAGTAATTAGACCTAGTGGTTCTACTGGGAGTGAGCAATTTACGTGGCATTCTCTCTTGGGATGTCCTCAGGTGTCTGAACGATCTTCCCCGGTGCTGCTTGATCTCCAGGACAATGCTATAGCAACCAGTTTTCTTCTGCAGGTCCTCATTGGAAATTTTATTTGGCCAGTAGTTGGTCCAGATCTTCGGTAGGCAGCTGTTGCAAAAGGCCTTGACTGTACCCATGTCTGTCTTCACTGTCCTCCAGTATTCAGATCCATACAGCAGGACTGACTTTACAATATTGTTGTAGAGTCGGATTTTGGTCTCAAGACTATTGTTTCGACTCGCAGATGCTTCGAAGTCTCCTGAATGAACCACTAATTATATCCACCCTGGCCGTGGTGTCCTCCTCATTGGTGGCAATTGGAGATGCTGTTGGTGTGTTGATGCTCATGATTTGGGTCATCTGCTTTTTTTTTTAAGCATTTTTTTAAGGTTTTACGTTTTAGAGAATGATGCAACTGATGTACCTTCAATCCACAGTGAGGCAGAGAGAGTGAGTGAACAGTAGGCTTTATTAGTCATGAACTTGCCTATCCAGGGTCAGTAGTACAGATGAATGCCGCCCACAGGCGGCCGGCCTATATATGGCCCTGGAGTGGGCGGAGCCAGAGGCGGAGCCATACCGGGGTTACAGTATAGTACCTGGACACTTCCAGGTCATAGGTTACAGGTTACGGTATCATGCATGCAGTATGGTGAATGCATTCACCACATTCACCCCCTGTTAAAAAAATCAAGTCCAGCGGGTGTAACATGGGGTCATTACGTATTCAGTCTATCTGGAGGCTGGATTGTTCTGGTGGTGCTGCGGGCACAGTTGTCGCAGGTGGTGACTCCAGGGGCGTTGTGTCTGGAACTTGAGCCTCAGTCCGGGGTGTCAGAGACGGTTGGGGTGTGGGGGTAGGGAGGGGGGTGATGGGTGTCGGCAGTGCCGGCGCAAGACAATACAGGAGACCCAGGGGAGCGTACGGGGCGCTGTGGGTGGCGGTGGGCAGCAGGGAGGGGGGGATGTAGGCAGGGGGCGCATTGGCGGGGGAACCAGCTGGCGCCAGGTCCCGTAGGGAGACCGTATCTTGCCGTCCGTCCTGGTGCGCGATGTAAGCGTACAGGGGGTTAGCGTGCAGCAGCTGGCCCCTCTCGAACAGGGGATCGGTCTTATAGCTCCTCATGGGGGCAGCAGGGTAGCATGGTGGTTAGCATAAATGCTTCACATCTCCAGGGTCCCATGTTCGATTCCCGGCTGGGTCACTGTCTGTGTGGAGTCTGCACGTCCTCCCCGTGTGTGCGTGGGTTTCCTCCGGGTGTTCCGGTTTCCTCCCACAGTCCAAAGATGTGTGGGTTAGGTGGATTGGCCATGCTAAATTGCCCGTAGTGTCCTAATAAAAGTAAGGTTAAGGGGGGGGGGGTTGTTGGGTTACGGGTATAGGGTGGATACATGGGTTTGAGTAGGGTGATCATGGCTCGGCACAACATTGAGGGCCGAAGGGCCTGTTCTGTGCTGTACTGTTCTATGTTCTATGTGCTTCTGGAGAAGGACTGGTCCCGGAGTTTTCAGCTAAGATGGAAGAGGGACTCCGGAGATGGACTTCCTGTGGAATATAAACAAACGATCGTGAGGGGTCTCGTTCGTGGCCGTGCAGAGGAGGGATCTGATGGAGTGCGTCAGGGAGGACCTCCTGCCAGCGGAGGATTGGGTGACTTCTAGACCTAAGGGCCAGAAGAACGGCCTTCCATACCGTCGCGTTCTCCCACTCCACCTGCCCGTTTCCCTGCGGGTTATAGCTCGTAGTCTTGCTCGAGGAGATGTGTTTGTTGAGCAGGTGCTGACGTAGCTCATCGCTGATGAACCATGTGCCCCGGTCGCTGTGGACGTAGGGAAACCAAACAGCGTGAAGATGCTGTGCAGTGCCTTTATTACGGTGGCTGAGGTCGTGTCGGGGCAGGGTATGGCGGAGGGGAAGCGGGAGTACTCATCGATGACGGTGAGAAAGTATATATTCCAGTTGATGGAGGGGAGGGGCCCTTTGAAGTCAATGCTTAGGCGCTCAAAGGACTGGGAAGCCTTCACCATTTGGGCCTTGTCTGGCTGGTAGAAGTGTGGTTTGCACTCCGCGCAGACTTGGCAGTCCCTGGTCATGGTCTTGACCTCCTCGGTGGAGAAGGGCAGATTACGGGCCTTAGTGAAGTGGGTAAGCCGGGTGACCCCCGGGTGGCAGAGGTCGTTGTGGATAGCCCGAAGTCGGTCATCTTGCGCGCTGGCGCGTGTGGAATGGGACAGGGCATCTGGGGGATCATTGAGCTTCCCAGGACGATACTTGATTCATAATTGTAGGTGGAGAGTTCGATCCTCCACCTCAAGATTTTATCATTTTTGATTTTGCTCCTTTGTGCATTGTCAAACATGAAGGCTACAGATCGTTGGTCGGTGACGAGGGTGAAACTCCTACCGGCTAGGTAGCGCCTCCAGTGCTTCCACTATGGCTAGTGCTTCCTTCTCGACCGATGGGTGTCGAATTTCAGAAGCGTGGAGGGTCCTGGAGAAGAATGCTACTGGCCTGCCCGCCTGGTTGAGTGTGGCGGCAAGTGCGACGTCTGATGCATCGCTCTCTACCTGAAAAGGGATGGATTAATCCACCGCGTGCATTGCGGCCTTGGTAATGTCGGCCTTGATACGGCTGAAGGCCGCGCGGGCCTCATCCTTCAGGGGGAAAGTGGTTGTTTGAATAAGTGGGTGGGCTTTGTCCGCATAGTTGGGGACCCAATGGGTGTAGTAGGAGATTAGCCCCAGGCATCGTTTTAGGGCCTTGAGGCTGTGGGGAGGGGGGAGTTCTGTGAGGGGGCGCATACGGTCAGGGTCGGGCCCTAGGACACCGTTCTCCACGACGTAGCCGAGGATGGCTAGTCGGGTCGTTCGGAAGACGCGTCTTTCTTTGTTGTATGTGAGATTGAGCGATTGGGCGGCCTGGAGGAACCTCTGGAGGTTGGTGTCATGGTCCTGCTGGTCATGGCCGCAGATGGTCACATTGTCCAAGTGCGGGTATGTAGCCCGCAAACCGTACTGGTCCACCATTCGGTCCATCGCTCTCTGAAAGACCGAGATCCCGTTGGTGATGCCGAAGGGGACTCTGAGGAAGTGGAAGAGCCGGCCGGCTGCCTCGAAAGCAGTGTAGTGACGCTCTTCCGGGCGGATTGACGCTCTTCCGGGTGGATTGGGAGCTGGTGGTCGGCCGACTTCAGATCGACCGTTGAGAATACACGGTACTGCGCGATCTGATTCACCATCTCCGCTATGCGGGGGAGGGGGTATGCATCGAGTTGCCTGAATCGGTTAATTGTCTGGCTGTAGTCCACAACCATCCGATTCTTTTCCCCGGTCCGTCAACCACCACTTGCGCTCCCCATTGCTGGCCTCGATGATCCCTTCACTCAACAGTCGCTGGACCTCTGACTTGATAAACGTCATGTCCAGTGAACTGTACCGTCTGCTCCTGGTGGCGATGGGCTTGCAGTCAGGAGTGAGATTCACAAAGAGTGAAGGGGGGAGACCTTGAGGGTCACAAGGCTGCACACTGTGTGGGGGGGGCAAGGGTCCGCCGAACTGTAGGGTCAGGCTTCGGTGGTTACATTGAAAGTCCAATCCGAGCAGTAGGGGGGCGCAGAGGTGGGGGAGGATGTAGAGCTTAAAACGAGCCAACTCTGCGCCCTGCATCGCGAGATTGGCGATAGAGTACCCCCGGATCTGAACTGAATGGGACCCGGAGACAAGGGAGATTGTTTGGGAGGCAGGGTAGGTATGGCAGGAGCAGCGCCTTACCGTGTCGGGGTGGACAAAGCTCGCCGTGCTCCCAGAGTCGAAAAGACAGGGGGTCTCGTGCCCGTTGACCCTGACGACCATCATGGAGTTCTTCAGCTGTTTTGGCTCCGACTGGTCGAGGGTGACTGCGCACAGCTGCGGGTAGTCTGTGTGGTCGGTGGAATCACAAGATGGCGGCCCCCATGAGTCGCACGTGTCAGGCTGGGGCGAAGATAGCGACCAAGATGGCCGTCCCCATCGGTCGCACGTGTTGGTCGGGGCCGACGGCCAAGGTGGCGTTTCCCATGATTCGCTTATGTCGGTTGGTGTTCGGGCCGGCGACCAAGATGGCGGCCTCCACGAGTCGCACGATGCCGTTGACGCATCTGACGGGGGCATTCCGCGCAGGCACGCAGCCGCATTGTGGGGCTGCGGGTCCATGGGTCGGGCCTGGTGCATTTTCGACTTCTGGGCCTTAGGCCGGCCCAGACAGACTCTAGCGAAGTGCCACTTTTCCCCACAATTGCTACACGTCGCTGTGCGGGCTGGGCAGCGCTACCGGGGGTGTTGACCCTGGCCACAGAAGTAGCACTGCGGTTCCCTGGGCTGGGCTGGCGACGCGGGGCACAGGTCTGCGACGTAGTCGGTTCCGACGGGGGCCGCAACGAGGGTGTCCACGAGGGGATTTGCCAGGCCCGCAGGGAACACGCTGAGATCCTGGCTCTCCACCTCTCGCGAGGTCGCTGGCTTTACCGTGTCCCGCAGGTCGGAGGTCCCGTTTTCCAAAAGCTGCTGCCTGATATAATTCAAGTGGGCCCCCGCTACGTAGATGTCGCGGATCTGTGAGTTCATGTGTTCCTCCGCCGTCACATCTCGGTAGCTGCAGTTCCTCACGAGTAGGGTCAGGGTTTTGAGATACTCGTCCAACGATTCTCCGGCGCATTGACGGCGAGTAGTGAGGAGGTGTCTGGTGAACACCTCATTTACGGGCTTCACGAAGTGTGCCTTGAGAGTTGTGACCGCCACCTCGTACGTGACCACTTCCTTTTTTTTAATATATTTTTTTTTAATTTAGATTAGCCAATTATTTTTTCCAATTAAGGGGCAATTTAGCGTGGCCAATCCACCTACTCTGCACATTTTTGGGTTGTGGGGGCGAAACCCACGCAGACACGGGGAGAACGTGCAAACTCCACACGGACAGTGACCCAGAGCCGGGATCGAACCTGGGACCTCAGCGCCGTGAGGCGGTTGTGCTAACCACTAGGCCACCGTGCTGCCCCATGTGACCACTTCCTTGATCATTACTGAGATTCGATGGCTAAGCCGAGCGTGGAGGAGTCGCAGCTTGAGAGTCTCTGAGGGAGGCGTTGTGGCGGGTCAAGGTAGGCCTCAAAGCATCGGAGCCAATTTTCGAATATTTCCTTGGCCGCGGACGTGCGGGTGTCGAGTTCCAGCCTGTCTGGCTTTAGAGCGGTTTCCATAGTGCTGTCTATGACTAATAAATTGATGTACCTTCAATCCACAGTGAGGCAGAGAGAGCAAGTGAACAGTAGGCTTTATTAGTCATGAACTTGCCTATCCAGAGTCAGGAATACAGATGAATGCGGCCCACAGGCGGCCAATCTATATATGGCCCCGGTGTGGGCGGAGCCAGAGGCGGAGCCATACCGGGGTTACAGTACAGTACTTGGAAGCAGTTCTTATCACCACTTCCAGGTCATAGGTTACAGGTTACGGTATCATGCGTGCATTATGGTGAATACATTCACCCAAGCAACAAAATGATAAAATAATACATCGCCACAAGCAAGGGGAAAAAAAACTGCTCGGCACACATGAGCACAGAGAGAGACAGGAAGACAACATTACAATTGGCTCTCCAGCCCCATCAGAGACCAAGGGAGAAACGGGATGAGGCCATGAAAAAAGTGATAAAATTGTGCACACCCTCCCGCGTCTCGTCAGCCCCCAATTACCACGAGAAATCAGGATAGATTTTCCATACCATGTTCGGGTGCGCACCAACATACATTTCCCTCAACTCTAGCAGCACCAAAGGCATCAACAACCCACCACAGTCTTCTCTCATCGGGTACCAGACCTATTTGCTCCCATGTAGGAGCCAAGCACGGATTCTTCATATGCGCCCTTACAAAAGCAAAGAAAATATGGAAAAACCCGAATCCTGAGAGGAGTTACCAAAATACCACACGACATAACTTAACCCAAATCTCCGGCCCAGCGTAGAACCAACATCATTCCATGCAGTTGTGCGGTGTTGACCAGCAGCAACATGTTCGGATTACGATCAAACCTTCAGAGTCTTCCAAGAAGGGAAGAGGAAAAAAGAAAGAGTTGGAAACTACCAGAATAACACCCCCAACCCCACCCCAAGGGGGACAACAGGATATCCACCAAGCATGGAGCTCATCCAGAGGTCCCCGTGCACTGAAGAAGCAAAATCCAAATTTCAGGATGACCCCGCAAGGGTCGTCCCATGGCCCCAAGTGCAACAGGATGTTAGCCACAGGGTGGCAGGAGGAGCTGGGCATGGTTTTGGGATGGGGGGAGGGGGGGGGGGGGGGGTTGTGGAGTCAGATTATGCATTGGGTGAATGCAACGTCATCCTGTGCTAGACTGAGCTTGGTGCAGTTCAAAGTGGTACATATGGCTCACATAACTCGGGCGCAGATGAGTTTTGATAACGTCTGAGATTGGTGGGGAAATGGGGCCCGATATTTGAAGCATTGTTGGAAATTGTGGGAGTGGAGATGTCGGCGGGCCCTTTGGTGATGATCTTTGGGGTGTCGGAGCTGTTGGAGGTGAGGGATGCGGATGAAGTGGTCTTCACCATTCTGATTGCCTGGCAGTGAATCCTACCGGAGTGGAGGTCGTCATGGCTGGGGGATGTAGCAGAATTCCTTAAGTTGGAAAAGATGAAGTTGGGGGGGGGGGGGGGGGGGGGAAAGTGGAATTCTGTGTGAGACTGAGGTTGATTTTGCCCCTGTTTGAGGATTTGTTTGGTTGGGGGGGGGGGGGAGGGGGCACGGGGGTTATGGGGAGAAAAAGGGGAAAGTATGTCAAACTGTGAGGATTGTGTTATGTTTGTTGAATGATTATCTGTCTAGCCACAGAACCGGACCTAGTTGAGCCCAAAACATCCCAACACGTAGGAAACTCTACCCCCAGGACCTCCAGAACATCCCTCCCAAACCTGCACCCCAGCCATACCTATACCTCTCCCACTCCATCCAGGGCAATGCACTATCCCCACTTATACTAAGGAGAAGAGGATACTCACCAGCTGGGGGGACCCCATCCCAAAAGGAAGAACAGCCGTCAATACACCCATCAATTGGGCGCTCTGGGAGGGAGTTCCAATTCGCTTCTGAGGGAAAGATGCACAAACTGACTCAGAATGACCACCATCACAGAAAGGATACCAAGAGCAATCCCTTTCCTCAAACCAACCACAAACTAACCAATCTCACCTCAGCGTGCACCATTATTTATCATCTTATTCAAAGAGCTCAAGAGTGGACACAGTGAGAGACCCAAACAAAAGAAAACTCTACCTCCAGGAAGTCACAATGTACCCAGTCCTCTCCAGGATTCAAAATCTGCCCCGGCCATTGAAGGATAAAGGCACAGGTTCTTAAATTCAAGTAACAGAGAAAAAAAATCCAAACAAAATCCTGACACTGATTGCCTCTAATTTGGCTTCAATCTCAATAAGGACTGAACTACCAACCCCAACCATCCACCCTTCAACCATTTCCAGCTCCACTTATCTTCCTTATAAACAAGACGGGGCATAATTTTTAAAAATACCATTCCCCTTCCAAAACCACAAAGCTTATAAGACATAACAACAAAAAGTAGTAAAACTGCACAGCTAACACGTCACATAGTCAACTTCAAACCACTCCGACAATGTCAGAGTCTGTGATTTTCAGCACAGAAAGAGGCCCTTCGGCCCATCGTTTCTGCCTTCAAGTACCCATCTCTTCTAATCCCACTTTACAGTATTTGATTGAGCCTTGTGTGCTATGGTGTTTCAAGTGTTCATCTAAATGCTGTCGGGGTCCCGCCTCTGCCACCCTTTCAGGCACTGTGTTCCAGATTCCCGCCATCCTCTGGGTGAAGAGGTTTTTCCTCAAATTCCGTCCAAATCTCCTGCCCCTAACCTCAAACGTAATGCCGAAGGTGATGCATTCAAAGCCCTCATAGAGCTTCTCAATGAAACTGACAATCTTGGGTGGAATTTCAAAGGCTCTGAGAATCTTCAACAGGCACTCATGGTGAACGCTGCCTTCTTGACGTCTATGAAGTTGATGTAGTGGGTGCATTCCATTCGAGGCATTGTACTATGATGGTGTGCAGAGCAAATATCCGGGTTATACGTCCTCTGTCCTTGTGGAACCCTGCTTACTCTTACCCAAGCTTGTCACCAGTGGCGCCTTCAATCCGCTTGAGGAGAATTCTGCAGAAGACATTGCTGGAGATGGAAAGGATTACAATTCCTCGCCAGTCGCTACAGTGGCAGTTTCAAAATTAGGCCTTTACTCCAGTCTTCTGCTATGACTTCACTTTCCCATACCTTGCAGAAGAGATCAGTAAGCATCCTGGCAGCCCTGTTCACATCTGCTTTCAACAGGTTTGCCTGCAGAGAGTCAATTCTAGCGATTTTGCCATTTTTGTATGGTTTGATGGCTGCGCAGACTTCAATGGGCGGCCTGTTGTCAATACCAACAACGCCATCAGAAGGTGGTGGATTAGCTGGACCATCAGCCTGCTTAAAGCCTCTTCAAAGTGTTGTACCCATCTTGCATCTTGCTCGCTCTCTGCTGTTATCACACTTTCATCTTTGTCTTTGACTGGCATGGTGTGATTAGTGTTTTGTCCACGGAATGTTTAGTGATATTGTACACATGTTCAGTTCTCCTCTTTCTGCAGCCTCTCTCGCCAGATACTCAGCAAATGCTCTCTTGTCTCTTCTTTACTCTGTCTTTGGTCTTATTTTGTTCTTCAGCCCGTTGAGTCAAACTGGATGACTTCGCATTCAGCAGTTTTTCCTTTAAGCTATTTTCTTCACTCTTCTTCCATTCTTGCGCATCTCTGCGGTGAACCACTTCTTATTCTTTTGTCTGAATCCAGTGACCACCTTAGCTGCTTCAGGGTATGCTTCTGTGATGTTACCCAACTTTTTCCAACTGTGTCTTGATCTTCTTCATCTGCATTGGCTAGTATGCTAATGCAATTCCTGAGCTCAATGATAAAACCCATCAGATCATGACATGTAAGCTTGGCAATGGGCAAGATTTCCCAATGGCTCACCCACCCATCCTGATCTGAACGACATGCCCCCATGTCCAGACCCGACATTGCACCCGACATTTCCTCCACCATCTCCATATTTGGCCCTGTGTTTTGCAGGACGTTAAAAAGTTCCTCAGTTACCGTCCCATCAGTCTACTCTCAATCATCAAGATAATCAAAAGTGCTACCATGTGACACTTGCTTCGCAATAACCTGCTCACGGACATTCAATTTGGGTCCCATCAGTGTCACTCATCTCCTGGCCTCATTACAGACTTGGTTCAAACCTGGGCGAAAGAGTTGAATTCTGGAGGTGAGGTGAGAGTGACTTCCCTTGACATCAAGGCAGCAATTAGCCAAATGTGGCTTCAAGGAGCGCGAGCAAAACTGGTGTCTATGGGAATCAGGGGGATAACTCTCTGCTGGTTGGAGTCATTCGTAGCGCAAATGAAAATGGTTGAGTTGGTTGGAAGTCTGTCATCTCGGCTCAAGGATGTCACTGCAGGAGTTCTGCAGAGTTTCCTCTGCCTCACCATCTTCAGCTGCTTCATCAATGACCTTTCGTCCACTATGGGGATGTTTGTTGATGGTTGCACAATATTCACAATTCAAAACTCCTCAGATGATGAAGCAGTCTGTGTGCAAATGCAGCAAGACCTGTATATTACATTGTCTGTATGGAGTTTGCACTTTATCCCGTATCTATGTGACACCAAGTGCTCTGATTTCCTCCCACAGTCCAATAATGTGCAAGTTAGGTGGATTGGCCATGCTAAATTGCCTTTAGTGCCCAAAGATGTGCAGGTTATTTGGGATTACCGGGATAGGGCGGGGAGTACTGTGTGCAGTTCTAGTCACTACATTGTAGGAAGGATGTGATTGCACTGGAGGGGGTGCAGGGGGGATTCACCAGGATATTGCTTGGGATGGAACAGAGGTTGGATCAGCTTGGGTTGCTTTCGCTGGAGCGCAGTAGACTGAGAGGTGACCTGATGGAGGTGTGAAAGATTATGAGGGGCATGGACAGGGTGGATAGGGAGCAGCTGTTCCCCTTAGGTGAAGGGCCAGTCATGAGGCTGCACAAGTTCAAAGGGCGGCACGGTAGAGCACAGTAGTTACCACTGTTGCTTCACAGTGCCAGGGTCCTGGGTTCGAGGCCCAGCTTAGGCCACTGACTGTGCAGAGTCTGCACGTTCTCCCTGTGTCTGCATGTGTTTCCTCCTGATGCTCCGTTTTCCTCCCACAAATCCTGAAAGACCTGCTTGTTAGGTGATTTGGACACTCTGAGTTCTTCCTCTGTGTACCCGAACAGGCGCCGGAGTGTGGTGACTAGAGACTTTTCACAGTAACTTCATTGCAGTGTTAATGAAGCCTACTTGTGATACTAATAAAGATTATTACATAGGTGAGGGGCGTTTAGGAGGGATGTGAGAAAAAAACAGCAGAACTGTGGTTGTAACTGTGATGTATTGTCCTGCAGCGGTTCAAGAAGCCAACTCACCACTAACTTCTCAAGGACAATTAGGGATCTATGGACATAGAAACAGTTACATTCTGAGTCCAATGTGATTCTGCAGAACTGAAGAGAGTTAGAAATGCAATTAGTTTTATGCTGCTGAAAAAGGAGGGGGGATACAGATGGGTTAATATAGAAGGTCAGTGATGGATTAGAGGGCAGGAGAGATTAAAGGGCAAAAGATGTCATGGAACACAAGTTCCCTGTTCCAAAGAAGAGTCTATTTGGACTTGAAAAGTTAACTCTTTCTCTCTCCATAGATGCTGCCAGGCCTGCAGAGTTTTTCCAGCCTTTTCTGTTTTTATTAAGGAAGTAATTTGCGCTGTGAATCAGGTGTCCTTGAAAACTGGCAATAGCTCTGTGGCAGGCATGAGTTACCAGATTTGCTTTAGGCGAGCAAAATGCCTATGTGTTCATAGAGGTTCCCCTTTGCAGAAGTAAATTCCTCTGACCCCTGAAAGCGGAGAGATAAAATGCATGATAGGTAAGACGCTTTGTGCTGGCTGTAAATGATATTGGCTAGATGTTGGTGAAGTCGCTCGACTTTCCTTGACCACACTCGTGAAGAACGCTTTCTTTCATTGTGTGGATTTTCCTTCGGGTGGTGTCATATCCATCACTCGTAACTGATTTCCCACTCAGCAGACTATCTCATATGTCCCTCAATTCAGCCAGCGTTACTTTCAGTGGTACACTTGAGAATCCAGGGACCCTTATAGCCATAAAGTAATTGTAAACCTATCGGGGGACATCATTACTGCCCTAATACTGCATGCGTAGCAAACGGGCCAGTGAGGGTATTTCACTGGATTAGTGACAAATTTGCATGATGACATACTACCGTTACCCACCAATGGAAGGAGAATTCAGCCCAAAAGACGTCATCATTTGATGCCCATCAATATACATGTGTGAGTTGAAACATACAAAACATTAAATATTTCATGACTTATCACTTGTGTGTGTGTGTGTGTGTATATATAATTACGTGGATTCGGTATTCGCATTTGAAGAAGTCTGATTCCAGTGATATTCATTTTTAACCTGCCTTTTCTTCCCATCTCCCCACATAAATCACAACCTTTCCCCCTTCCAGTCCAACCCTGCCATTCTAAAATTGTGGTTTTGAAACTTTAAAACACGACGCAAGATGACAGACTTGTTTTTTTTTTCTCCACCCCCCCCCCCACCAGGATGCTGGAAGCCAACAAATTGGTTTTCTTTTGGGAAGTTGTGGTGTTACTGTAGCATTAACTAGCGATGCTTGCCATAAAGGTTTGCCCAAAAGCCCAACGGGGGAGATTCTCCAGTTTAAAGGTAATTGGTTTTCATATTTTTTAATATAAGATTGACTATTTTTATGTTGCTGCACTTTATTTGTGATCAACCACTTGGGAAAAATCTGGCTCCGCTTACTCCCACCCGGTACTACAGTGATTGTAACAGCTTCACAAGTAACAAATGGGATTTTCTTTCATGCCTGGAGGTATGTTTACCACAATTTAACATGACCCTGTCCTTCAGTAAACCATAACTTTAATAAACCAAAGGTAATCAAATTAAATTTGAAAATCAGCAGTCATTATTACATACAAACATGTTTAAAAAGTTCAGAATTTCTGCCCTGAAATGTGCATTGGGATCAAAATCATTAGTTCACTATTATTAGAGCTATTAACACATTTAAAAAAAAACATTTGATGGTCATTATTAGGAGTAGCAGATAGCTGAACTTCATATCAACGTGGATCAAGTATTTGGGTAATGTTGTGAAATTTGAGATTTAGTTAGTGGAGCCGATTAGAACTCTGTTCCTTCACCTCTGGAGTTGAGCTTCAAATCCATCCTGAACTGATGGGATCAGTGTATCTCCTTTGTCTGGAAGGAAATGTTTCTCGGTCCAGGGGCAGGATTGTGTACGCAACTGGCCCGCGTTTTGCCATTGGCTGGTGGCGGAATCTTCTGGTCCCACTGTTGTCAATGGGGTTTCCCGTTGAATCCGCCCCTTGCCGCTGGGAAGTCGTTAGCGGGTCCGGAAGATCTTGCCGGAGTGAACAGCCGGCGAAATATGGCCCTGGTGTTCACTCTACACATATTGGAACACAAACACTGGAACTCCTGCCACTGAACAGGAATTTGGCTCCCACTCCATCTGTTGTCGCATAGGGTTTCTCCCACTGCTAATGTCACTATTTTGTCTGCTGTCCACCACCATCTGCTGCCTGCTCCCTTCCACTGTCAGTTGCCATCTCCCCGCCATCAACTTCCCTTTGCCTCTCAGCATCTTTACCTTTCCCAACTGCGGTCTTCTGTCCACGATATCCAGCTGCATCTTTCTTTACTGCTCCCTCTACCCCCAGCTCCCACTACCCCCAGCTCTCTTCACTGCCTCCTCTTCTCTCTTCTCCCCCCCCCCCCCCCCCCCCCAACAACCCACCCACCCCCTGCTTCCTCCTGCTCTCTTTGCTGCCAGTTTGAATGGGAGGGACTGGCAGCGAGAAACAGTCAATGTGGAAGGGGGACAATGGAGGTGGCAGACGTTTTTAGAAAGAGGGAGAGACAAAGCAGGAAATCATGGCAAAGGGAGTGGCAGAGGGAGCAGTGAAGGGATTGGGAAGTAGGAGCAAACAGTGGAGGGGGCAGGAGGTGGACAAACTGGGAGTTGAACAACGAGGGCCATAGAAAGTAACAGGGAGGGAGGAAGAGGGAAGCTGAGAGAGCAGTGAGGGAAACAGGGAAGAATAGTAGAGGGTGTGCAAAGCAGGAGAGAGTGGGAAGCAAGAGAGAGTGGTGAGGGGAATGGGAAGAAGGAAGAGAGCAGGAAGCAGGAGAGCCGTGGTGACGGGAGTGGGAAGCGGGAGAGAGTGGTGAGGGGAGTGGGAAGCGGGAGAGTGGTGAGGGGGGTGGGAAGCAGGAGAGAGTGGTGAGGGGAGTGGGAAGCGGGAGAGAGTGGTGAGGGGAGTGGGAAGCGGGAGAAAGTGGTGAGGGGAGTGGGAAGCAAGAGAGAGTGGTGGGGGGAGTGGGAAGCAGGAGAGTGGTGAGGACAGTGAGAAGGAGGGAGTGGTGAGGGCAGTGGGAAGCAGGAAAGTGTGGTGAGGGGAGTGAGAAGCAGGAGAGAATGGTGAGGGGAGTGGGAAGCGGGAGAGAGTGGTGAGGGGAGTGGGAAGCAGGAAAGTGTGGTGAGGGGGGTGAGAAGCAGGAGAGAGTGGTGAGGGGAGTGGGAAGTGGGAGAGAGTGGTGAGGGGAGTGGGAAGTGGAAGAGAGTGGTGAGGGGAGTGGGAAGTAGGAGAGAGTGGTGAGGGGAGTGGGAAGCAGGAGAGAGTGGTGAGAGGAGTGGGAAGCGGGAGAGAGTGGTGAGGGGAGTGGGAAGTGGAAGAGAGTGGTGAGGGGAGTGGGAAGCAGGAGAGTGGTAAGGGGAGTGAAAAGCAGGAGAGAGTGGTGAGGGGAGTGAGAAGCAGGAGAGAGTGGTGAGGGGAGTGAGAAGCAGGAGAGAGTGGTGAGGGGAGTGTGAAGGAGGAGAGAGTGGTGAGGCTAGTGGGAAGCAGGAGGGAGTGGGAAGCAGGAGAGAGTGGTGAGGGGAGTGGGAAGGAGGAGAGAGTGGTGAGGGGAGTGAGAAGCAGGAGAGAGTGGTGAGGCTAGTGGGAAGCAGGAGAGAGTGGTGAGGGGAGTGGGAAGCGGGAGAGAGTGGTGAGGGGAGTGAGAAGCAGGAGAGAGTGGTGAGGGGAGTGGGAAGTGGGAGAGAGTGGTGAGGGGAGTGGGAAGCGGGAGAGAGTGGTGAGGGGAGTGGGAAGCGGGAGAGAGTGGTGAAGGGAGTGGGAAGCAGGAGAGAGTGGTGAGGGGAGTGGGAAGCAGGAGAGAGTGGTGAGGGGAGTGGGAAGCGGGAGAGAGTGGTGAGGGGAGTGGGAAGTGGGAGAGAGTGGTGAGGGGAGTGGGAAGCGGGAGAGAGTGGTGAGGGCAGTGGGAAGCGGGAGAGAGTGGTGAGGGCAGTAGGAAGCAGGGAAGAGCAGTGAGGGGAGTGGGAAGCAGGGAAGAGCGGTGAGGGGAGTGGGAAGCGGGAGAGAGCGGTAAGGGCAGTGGGAAGCGGGAGAGAGTGATGAGGGGAGTGGGAAGCAGGAGAGAGTGGTGAGGGCAGTGGGAAGTGGGAGAGAGTGGTGAGGGCAGTGGGAAGAAGGAGAGAGTGATGAGGGGAGTGGGAAGTGGGAGAGAGTGGTGAGGGTAGTGGGAAGGAGGAGAGATTGATGAGGCGAGCGGGAAGCAGGAGAGAGTGGTGAGGGCAGTGGGAAGCAGGAGAGAGCGCTGAGGGGAGTGGGAAGCAGGGAAGAGCGGTGAGGGGAGTGGAAAGCGGGAGAGAGTGGTGAAGTGAGCAAGAGCGGTGATGGAAGTGGCAGTGGGAGGTGGACATCACAGAAGGCGGAGGTTGGAGCAGCAAGTGGGGAATGACAAATAAAGCGGTGGAGAGAGGAGGAAGCAGAGGGAGAGGCAAAGGGCACAAGGGCTGGAGGGAACGAGCGCTGCGTTGTGTGTTTTTTCCCTCTTTAATGCAGACAGCTACCTGGGGCAACACTGTCAGTGCTATCACACACACCGCAACTCCGATCTGTACAATCTATGAATATATTCTGCAGCTATTAATTGAAAAAGTTAAGATAAGAAGAGCAGTTCTGCTACTCTAATATATTACATAAATTATGTAATTTTCTTTGGAACATAGATATCTGATAATTTGTAACCTTGCAGGCTTGCTTCATGGCTGTTATCTTAGCCAGTCGGGAGATTATTTAGCAAGTGTCGAGTGGTAGTTAAATTTAGATAATTGTTAAGATTATCGAGATGTTTTAAAATGTGTTTGAGGTAATTGTTAAGATAATCGAGATGTTTTAAAATGTGTTTGAGGTCTTATCTGTTCAAATTTTATATTTCAAAGGATTGGGTAGAGGAAAAGTTGTATTAATTAAAATTCAAGAATAAATTAAATAATTAGAAAAAAGTTTCCATATTGGACACTTCATTCTGTCATTCACATTGACTTGGCTTACATGAAATATACTTTTAAATTTTGTTAGTTTTATAGTTTATTCAAGACACAACATTTAATAGCTTGGTCTAATTTTTTTAATGATTAAGATCTAGAGAAGTATATCAATAAAACAGTATATTGCAAGTAAATTTCTTGCATTTGTGCAAAAATAAGAGAATGCTAGTTGAATTTTTATTCTTTCATGAGCAAAGTAAGGCTAGCATTTATTGCCCAACCCTAATTACTCTTCAGAGAGTGCATATGTGAGTGGCCTTCTTGAACTTCTGAAGTCCACCTGATGTAGTACATCCACCGTGCTGTTAGGGAGAGAGTTCCAAATGTTTCACCTAGTGACAGTGAAGGAAAGGCGGCGATATGGTTCGAAGTCAAGATGATGTGTGGCTTCGAGGGGAACTTTGCAGGTGGCGGTGCCTCTGTGCATCTGCTATTCTTGTCCTTTTCGGTAATTGAAGTCACAGATTGGAAAATGCTGTTGAAGGAGGTCTGGCGACTTGCCGCAGTGCATTTTGTGGTTGGTACATTCTTCTGCAGTGCGGCAGTGGTGGAGGGAGTGAATGTTTGAGCTGATGGATGTAATGCCACTCAGGTGGACTGCTTTGTCCTTGAGTGGCATTCAGGCATGTGGAGATTAACCCATCACATTCCTGACTTGTGTATGGGAGATGGTGAACAGGCTTTGTGGAATCAGAATGTGAGTTATATACCATAGAATTCCCAACCTCTGGCCTGCTCTTTTATCATTTATAAGGCTGATGCAGTTCCATTTCTGGTAACCCCAAGGATGTTGATAGTTGCGGGGGGGGGGGGGGGGGGGGGGGGTTCAGTGATGGTAATGCCATTGAATGTCAAAGAGAGATGGTTCAATTCTGTCTTGTTAGAGATGATCATTGTCACAGCAGTTATAGCAAGTAACATCCATGCCATACTTATCAGATCCAGCCTTGTTGTCTAGGTCTTTCTGAATACACACACGGCCTGCTTTAGTATCTGAGGAGTCAGGAATGGTTTAATCATCAGCGAGCATCCACACTTCTGACCTTATGATGGAGGGAAGGTCATTCATGGAGCAGCTGAAGATATTGGGCATCGGACACTAACTACCCTGAGGAACTCCTGCAATAATGTCCTGGGCCTGAGGCAACATCCACAACCTTTGGACTAGGTATCATTCCAAGCAGTGGAGAGTTTTGCCCCTGATTCCCCTTGACTTCAATTTTGTAACTGGCCCTTGATATTGCACTTGGTTGAAAGCCTCCTTGATATGAAGAGAAGTCACTCTCACCTCACCTCTTGAAAACCACTCTTTTGTCCAAGTTTGGACTAAGCTGTAATGAGGTCAGGAACCAAGTCCGCCTGACAGAACCCAACCGGAGCATCCATGAGCAGGTTGTTGCTTGATAGCACTGTCAATAGCATCTTCTATTACTTTGCTGACGATTAAGAGTAGACTGGGGCAGTAATTGGTTGGATTGGATTTGCCCTGCTTTTTGTGGAACCAGAGGAATCTGAACCAATTAATGTCAAGGGAGCTTGTGACTTAAATCTCTGTAAATGTTTGTGTCACCAGCTCACTTTATTTAGAATATCTTACTTCACCCTACAATGAGCTGATTTTGCTTTTTGTCATTTTATTTTAGGTTGGCCACGGTTGCTGTGGTTTGTAACAGAATCTAAGCACCTGTCTAAGCCTCCTCGGGATTGGTTCCCTCACATTAAGGATGCAAATAATGACACTGCATACATTGAGGTGAGAGGAATGGCGATCTAGAAGCAAAATGTTTCCTAAATGATTGACTTGATCAATGAATGTGCCATTATGACTTGTCATTTGTATGTGCTTCAAATAGAGTAAGCTTGAATATCTTAAAGATATGTTGAGGGTATTTATATAGTGGTACAGATTGCAGGATCAATGAATTGGTATTTGCCCTCGAACTTAAAGAGGGACAAGAGAGGGAAACTATACTCCACAATGAACTGACCAACCATCGCAAACATGTTTACAAGTTTGACTTTTTCATTCTTGTCTGGTGTCCATGAGGACAACATTGGTTTTGGGAGGGGACGTGCAGTCTCTAGAAGCATGCCTGTCAAAAAGAAATGAATGTGTAGTCCTCATTTAGAATTGCAATTATTAGTGAAGCCTATTTTAAGGTCTGACTATCTTTGCAAGCATGAGAGTAAAATCGCGTCAGTAAATAAGGCTCCCATTCTTGAAGATAACACAGTACAAAGCAAATGTTGAACAGAAAATTACAGGTGATTATAATCAGCATCAGTTAGAATTAATTTAACATTTTAAATCTGCCATTTTAACTTGCAGATCTTACTTTGGTTTTCAATTAGAGAGTAATAGATAAGCCATTGTAACATCAGAAGCATCGTCTTCGATGTTATCGCTGTCTAGCAATTATAAAGACGAGGTCTTGTGGTGCAATGGGTAACATCCCGAACTCTGAGCCAGAAGCTCTGCATTTAAGTCCCACCCCAGGACTTGATGGCCGTGGAAGGTGCATTCGTAACATGGCTAACCAAGTCAATTATCAAACTGTAAATCCTTCCAAAAGGCCTATGGCAGGTGGTAAGAGCAGGAGAGTTTCCTGGTCAGCCGTCTTCAGACGGCAACAAAAGAAAACACTGCAGCATCTTGCCAAGCATAATCATGGTCCAAAACAGAAGTCAGTGGCTGCCAATGCCTTTTCAGGGCATGGTACCTGGAGAGAGACAGACAGCAAGAATAAAATGGTTTGGAACGGTCAGCGAAGGTAGGGCTTTAAATTATTAAAATTTCCTGCATTTAGTTATAATCGGGGACACTACTTCTACAACCACAACTTGCGTTTACAGCCAGTGTTTTCAAACCGGCAATCTCCGGACTGAGTCTATGCCAGATTTCGGATCTTGGTTTATGGAGGCAAGGTGATGGTTCACTTCAACCTCATGCATTTTGCTCCTATGTGCTTATCCCTCCCGTATGAATAGAATCTGACCTTTTCCCTTTGCTCTGATGCTTCTTTTCATTCTGAAGGTCACATAAGATATAGTCACCTTGGGTAGTTTTGTGTGCTACTTAGCTGTTAGTAACAGAAAACTGCAGTGCAGTGCTTTCATTGACCAAAGATACCACAGCAGGGTACCAATGGTGAGACTGGCACCATGTTCTGTTTAAGGGTTGGGCTAACCCGGATCGGGTGTGGTCAAGGGTCGCCCTAACCACTTGGAGTGAGGTAAACGACAGGTGCGCCATACTGCGTTTATTTTATTCTTTTTGCTCCTGGCCAGAGGACACGTTTGCAATGTTGCTTTCTACTGTGGATTTATGGCTTATTAACTAAAAAAACTAGCAAATAACAAAATCTTATGGGGATTCAATGCTTAAATTAAGCATTTAATTACACGGACAAGAGGCGAGGCAATTGAGGTGGCAGGCCCGAGTCCAGAACATGATGTAGAGGGGGACTAGAGCGCACTGGGTGGCTCCCACTGAAAATGGATCTTTGAGGAGCTTGAAGTCTGGTCCCCAAAGGAAGAGATTTCCTGGCTTTTGAATTATTGGGAAAAAAATTGTGAAAACAATTATTTAGTTTTTTCGGATTGAAGAAAGAAAGAAGAAATAATAAGTCGTTAGAGGATGCAGAAAGCAGCTGGGAAGAAGGAGGAAAACCCAGGTCCGCCATTGAATGAGACGGCCAGAAAAAGCGCTGACAAGGTGGCAGATGCCGGACCGCATGGCGGGGCCGCACTGCTTACGGTGGAAAAGATGACCGAGGTGATGGCTGTGGAGTTGGAAAAGCAGTCTGCGAGGCATATGGAGGCTTTGAGGAAGGAGACGGCGGTCGCATTGAAATCGTTAGTGGAGGAGGCAATCACCCCGAAGAGGGTAGCTGTGGCAAAGACATCGGCCGAGGTGAGAGAGCAGGGCGAGAAGATGAAGGAAGTGGAGGAGGCCGTGTCGCAGTACAGCGACCAGCTCACCTCAATGGGGGACGAGTTGCGGAGAGTGGTGGAGTTCAACAGAGGACTCCGAGCAAAGCTCAAGGACTTGGAGAACCGCTCGAGACGGCACAATCTGAGAATTGTGGGCTTGCCCGGAGGGACAGAGGGCCCAAGGCCAACAGAGTTCCTCGCGAAGAAGTTGGCGGAGCTGATGGGGGTGGGTGGGAGTACGAGCTGGACCGAGCTCATTGGTCATTAAGGCCGAAGCCCAAGGTGAATGAGCCGCCAAGAGCAGTAATTATCTGCTTCCATCAGTACTGCATGAAGGAGAAGGTGTTAAGCTGGGCGAAGCAGAAGCGCGAGGCGCAGTGGGACGGCGCTGGAGTTCGGATCTATCAGGACTTGACCTTTGTGTTGGCAAAGAGACGAGCGGCGTTCGGGCGGGGGAAGGCAACACTGTACAAGAAGGGGGTGCGATTTGGTACGGTGTACCCGGCGAAGCTGAGGGTAACGTATAACGCCAAAGACTTTTATTTTGAGACAGTGGAGGCAGCTGAGGCGTTCATGAGGGCCAACGGCTTGGGACAGAGGTGAGGAGCGGAGCTGGAAGAGAGACTGTGGGCTGTGTTTGGGCAGCTGGAAAATGTATAAATGCTACAACTTTCTTTTTACTGATGTATATTGTAATTTGCTTCTCTTTGCATTGTAACAGAGTTCAAGCTAATGGTTGGGTGGATTGGCGTTCTGTGTTGCGACATTTAAATCTTATGTTAGTGAATTGTATGGGGTGGATTGTGGTTTTGTTTTTTCGTTCCCTGGGACTGGGTGGAAGGGGATGATATATCTTGGCGGGGGGAGCCACCCGCGCTAGCTAACTAAAGTCAGCTAGTGAATGGAGGTGATGTGAGAGGAGGGCTGTGGACGTTGGAGCCTGGATAGCAGGTTTCAATGGGCCTATGAGGCGAGCGAGAGGGGGGGAAGGGATGGATGTTGGGGGATGTTGTTTCGGGGGGAAATGTAAGGGGGTTCTTGGGAGGGGGAGAAGGGGTTTGATGTTAACAATGGATGGGGCGGGTCAGGCTTATGGGGCAGGGCCCTGTGGTATGATGATGGTGGATAAGAAGGGTGGGGGGGGGGGGGGGGGTTGAGAGACCCCCAGTCAGGATAGTCACGTGGAACGTGAGAGGGCTCAGAGGTCCGGTCAAGGGTGCTTGCGCATCTTAAAAGTTTGAAAGCCGATGTGGCAATGCTGCAGGAGACTCACTTGAGGGTGAAGGACCAGGTGAGACTTAAAAAAGGGCTGGGTTAGCCCCCTTCGCTCACTGGCCCCATCGGGGGGGGGGAGGGGGGGGGAGGGGGGGGGGGGGGGGGGCGACGGCGCCCGCTGGCTGGGCTAATGGTGGAAAAGAGAGGGGTGGTCACTTGGAGGTTCCTGCACCCAAGGGAACAGGAGTACTCGTTTTTCTCAGCAGTCCATAAGGTATACTCGCGGATCAACTTCTTTGTGGTGGGGAAGGCTTTGCTGGCTGGGGTTAAGGGGTTGTAATACTCGGCAATTGCAGTGTCAGATCATGCTCCGCATTGGGTGGATATGGTACTGGAAAAGGGGGTAGCGCAGAGGCCGGGGTGGAAACTGGACGTGGGGCTTTTGGGGAACCAAGTGTTCTGTGAGAAAATTTAAAAGGTAATTAAGGAATATGTTGGTTTCAACTGTACGGATGAGGTGTCGGAGGCAGTTGTCTGGGAGGCTCCAAAGGCGGTGGTGAGGGTGAGGTAATTTTTGTTAAGGCCAGGGTGGACAAAGAGGAGAGCTTGGAGCGGCAGAGGCTAATAGGTGAGATGTTGGAGGTAGATAGGAGTTATGCAGAAGATGGGGACCCAGCGAAGTTGGAAAAGAGGAAGGAACTACAGGCTAGCTTCGACTGGCTGTGTACAGGAAGGCGGTGCGCCAACTGAGATGAACAGGGGGTGCAGTTTATGAGCATGGAAATAAATATGTTAGCAGGTCAGCTATGGAAAGAAGCAGCGACAAGGGAAATTCTTCAGGTGAGGGATAGGGCAGGGAAGTTGATGGTGGCTCCTGAGCTTGTTAACAAGGTTTTTGAGGAGTTTTATGAGAGGTTGTATGAGAGGTCAGAGCCATCCGGGGGAGACCGTGAGATGCAGGAATTTCTAGATGGGTTGGAATACTCGAGGCTAGGGGAGGGGGACAGAGCTACATTAGAAGGAGCAATAGTGGAGCAGGAGATAAAGGATGCGATTGGGAGGATGCAGTTGGGGAGGTGGCAGGGCCGGATGGGTTTCCGGTGGAATATTATAAAAAATTCAAGGATAAGCTGGCACTCCTGATGGTGGGGATGTTTGAAGAGGCGATAAGGAAGGGGGTGTTGCCACAAACCTTGGGGCAGGCATCGATTTCACTGTTGCTAAAAAAGAGATAAGGATCCGACGGAGTGTGGGTCGTCTCGGCCCATATCACTTCTGAATGTGGACGCAAAAGTATTGGCGAAGGTACTGGCGGATGGGCTGGAGGAGTGCCTCCCGAAGGTGATAGGTGAGGATCAGACGGGGTTACTGAGAGGAAGGCAGCTTTTTTCGAACATTTTGGAAGGTTTTGAACGTCGTCATGGCACCGGCAGAAATGAAGGAAATCGAGGTGGTTGTGGCATTGAACTCCGAGAAGGCGTTTGACCGGGTAGAATGGGGTTCTGGAGCACCGCAGGACGAGGCAGGGATGTCCTATGTCCCCCTTGCTGTTTGCACTTGCGATTGAGCTGTTGGCCATCATCGCATTAAGAAGTTCGGGAGCATAGAAAGGAATAGTGCGGGGGGGGATAGAGCATAGGGTGTCCTTATATGACGACGACTTGCTGTTATATATGTCGGAAACGATTGTGTCGATAGGGGGAATATTGGAGCTACTGCAAGTATTTGGGTCTTTTTCGGGGTGTCTTGGCTGGGGGTGGGGACAGGGGTAGGGGGGCTGCCATTCCGTAGGGCAGGTACTCACTTTAGGTATCTGGGGGTGAAGGTTGCCCGGGAGTGGGGGAGACTTCGCAGGTACAACATCTCTAGTTTGGTGGGGAGAGTGAAAGAAGGTCTGGCAAGGTGGGATGGTCTCCCTCTGTCACTGGCGGGTCGGGTACAGGCAGTTAAAATGAATGTGTTGCCGCGATTTCTGTTTATTTTTCAACGCCTACCGATTTTCCTGCCAAAGGCTTTTTTCAGGGAGATTGAGGGAACGATTACCTCGTTCATATGGGGAGGGAAGGTGACCAGAGTTAGAAAGGTGTTGCTGCAGAGGGGAAGGCAGGCAGGGGGATTGGGTCTTCCGAACCTGATGTACTACTACTGGGCAGCGAATGTGGAGAAGGTACGGAGCTGGGTCAGAGGGGTTGACTCCCAGTGGGTCAGAATGGAGGAGAGTTTGTGCAGGGGGTCAGGACTGAAAGCACTAGCAACAGCGCCGCTCCCGATAGCTCTGGGGAAATACTCAGGGAGTCCGGTAATAATAGTTTCATTGAAAATCTGGAGGCAGTTTTGCCAACACTTCAGGTTGGGGCAGGGTCAAGGGAAATGCCAATTCGGGGGAAACAACAGATTTGAGCCAGGGAGGTGGGATGGAAATTTCCGGAAATGGGAAGAGAAGGAGATTTAAGATGCTGAAAGATGTGTTTCTAAGGGGACGGTTTGCAGGATTGATGGAGCTAGAAGCGAAGTATGGGCTGGAGCAGGGAGAAATGTTTAGATACATGCAGGTTCGAGATTTTGCCAGAAAGGAGATACAGAGCTTCCCGGAGGAATCAGCCTCCACATTGCTGGAGGAGGTGCTGACGACAAGGGGACTGGAGAAGGGGGTAGTGTTAGCGGTGTACGGAGCTATTTTGGAAGAGGATAAGGCACCACTGGAAGGAATCAAAGCAAAGTGGGAGGAAGAGCTGGAAGAGGTTCTAGAGGAGGGGTTCTGGTGTGAGATGCTTCGGAGAGTAAATGACTCCACCTCATGTGCGAGGTTGGGGCTGATACAGCTGAAGGTGGTATATAGAGCACACCTCACGAGGGCGAGGATGAGCCGATTCGTTGAAGATGATGTGTGTGTGTGGGGGGGGGGGGGGGGGGGGGGGGGGGGCTAATCACGTTCATATGTTTTGGTCCTGTCCAAAGCTAGAGGAGTACTGGAAGGAGGTGTTTAGGGTAATTTCCAAGGTGGTGCATGTGAAGCTGGACCCGGGTCCCCGGGAGGCCATATTCGGGGTGTCGGATCAGCTAGGGTTGGAAACGGGTGCGGAGGCAGATATCATAGCCTTCGCCTTGTTGATCGCCCGAAGGTGGATCCTGTTGGGATGGAGAGCAGCCTCTCCACTCTGTGCCCTGGCGTGGCGGGGGGACCAGGTGGAATACTTGACCCATGAGAAGGTTAAGTTTGAACTGAGGGGCAGGACGGAGGGGTTCTACAAGTCATGGGCATTATTCATTATGCACTTTCAAGAACTGGATAACATTGAATATTAGTTGGGGAGGATGGGTGGGACGGTTAGAGGCTGAGAGTATTAAGGGCGACTATGGGTAATTCCTGATACCTTTTTGTCATTTAGGTAAAAAACGGCGAGCGGCGATTCGTGGCATTGGTCGGGCGTTGGGGGTGGGGGAGAATAGCGGGAGGGTGTGAAAAATGTCGGTAGGCCCTCCCACTATTCTCCCACCCGGCGTGGGGGGGGGGGGGGGGGGGGGGCGGAGAATCGCGCCCAAAGTATTTTCGTGACATTCATGTTGCGTTCAGGGTATTATAAGAAGTGATATTAAATGTTGGAGCATTTTGAACACAGTTGAGCATGATTTGCACAGCAAAGTAAATCTAAACCAAATATTGCTAATAATTTGCTCGCATAAAGAGAGAGCATTTTTTGGGATACTATACCAAGGAGTATGGAGAGGCCAAGAATTACGGTCAGTATGCCATTGACTACATTAATGGCAGAGCTTGCCAAACGTGAATTTGAGCTTTAATCGGCGTAATGGCCGTTGCTTGTCCTTCACTCTTCCTACATGGTTAAACGTAAGGGATGAAATATCTGGTAACACACGATCAACATCCAGTGGACAATGAGAGCACTACCACTCCTTCAGTGATTTTGGTCTGTTTTTATTATTAGTACAAGACATGTAAAGATGGCAGCGTACTCGGTGTGACTGTGACACGAATTGCACTCCTGACTCATTCTCAGGCTCTGACTCAGGCCTGTGCGTATACAGAAGGTAAGGGTTTCTTTGCCTTTTCAAACTTTTGGCACTGAGTAAAATATTGGCTGGAATGTAATTGTGCCTTCTATAAGCAATAATGTTACTGCAATGAAATGTTCGCCCTTTATATTTTTGATTGTTTCATTTTAACTTGCAATATAGTGATGTACTGGGGGGAAATAAACTAAAGTTGTGCCGAACATTTGGCAGGGTAATGTAGTTTTTACAGATTTTGACCAGCTTGTGTTATGCTTTTGCAATGATCCTTCTCTTTTCTCCCTCCCATTACCAGTACTGTTTCCACCTCATGGTGTACATTCCAGTATTTCTAATATTGTTTGCACACATACATGAAAACAGTCTTGAGTAGAGGAGATGCATAAAAACAGTGGGAAATGTCAATTTGCTATTTCAGTTTGATGGGTCAAGGTGGGGAATATTATTTTGGATTCCCATTTCTGATTGCATTAATGTTGGCTGAGATCAGGATCAGCTGTAATGTCCTCACTGTTGATACCCTTCCTACATTTTCTCAGCACACATGAAGAATAAACATTTGGGCTGGACACCCGGGGGACAGCTGTGAAACTGTAGGACAACCACAAACCAATGTCTTTAGGAGTAGAATTAAAAGTCTAATGATGACCATGAAACCATTGTTGATTGTCGTGAAAACCCATCTGATTCATTAATGTCCGTTAGGGAAGGAAATCTGCCGTCCTTACCTGGTCTGGCCTACATGTGACTCCAGATCCACAGCAATGAGGTTGACTCTTAACTGCCCTCTCAAGAGCAATTAGGGATGGGCAATAAATGCTGGCACAGCCTGCGTCGCCCACGTCCCATGAAGGAATAGTGAAAGAAAATACATTGCCAAGTGTTCGTAATGACTCGCAGATCTGCTGTTTCCATTTGTGACTGAATCTGAAGATCTGGCTGAAACGACTTGCAACCTGGAAATTAGTATTCTCCAACGTGGAATTTTTTTTTAAAAATGTTGTCATTCCTCATGGAAATTTTAGAATGAAATTGGATGTTACCGTTATGCAAAGGCGAGCTGTGTAATTTCTAGGTTCTGCAAAATAAGAGGTGTTCTAACTGCAATATTGAAAGTAATTTCTTGGATTTGTAACATGGCATTTATTGGCCCTGTTCAGATAGACTTTAAATAAGTAATAAGTAGGATATTCTGGTGCCATGCCCTCTCTTGGGGACTCGGTCCTTGCCAAATTGCAAGTGTTATAAGTTTGCATGAAACAGATTTGAATTATGTATATATATATTGCCAACTTCATTAATTCAGCCTTGCTCCGCTCTTGGCTCAGTCATATTTGTTTAGTCCCTATTATTACTAAATTTGACAAAATATTGACAGTAATATGGTGCCACAGTGCTTTCATGAAGAGTGGCACACTGAGGTGCCAAAATAATGTTGAATAATTCATGAACAATAAAATGGGGACAGATAATTTTGATTTAGTGCTTTATGCTACTTCTATGAGTGACCACAGGAATTTAATGAAGTTTTAACCTCGTGTGCAAATGCACATAGCCTCCCACATGAATCGAAGACTGAAATGTAATTCACCAGTTATTGCTGATTGAATCAAGAATACTGCATCGGTATCATATAAATACATATACACATTAGGAATAAAGGTTTACAGAAAATTATCATCCTTGCCAATCCCAGTGATATTCTCGAAGCATTGACATTATTGTGAAGTCTTCTTAAAAATCATTACCCACCAAAATAAATCATCCCTAAAACTTAAAAATGAATGAGATGGGCAGCACAGTGTTGCAGTGGTTAGCACTGCTGCCTACGCTGCTGAGGGCCCGGGTTCAATCCTGGCCCCGGTTCACTGTCTGTGTGGAGTTTCACATTCTCCCCGTGTCTGCGTGGGTTTCACCCCCACAACCCAAAGATGTGCAGGTTGAGTGGATTGGCCACACTAAATTGCCCCTTAATTGAGAAAAATAAATCCAGAAGAAATACATACGGCTACCAAAAATAAATGGTAAATAAATATGCTTGAGAAATGGTTGAAGTCCTCAAGTTTATCCAGAAGGTCCAAGGTTTCTTTCAAGTATATGCAGAGTTACGTGAACCCAGAAGGACAACATGATACATTTCCTTGATGTGGCAGGGGTAGATAGAGCAGGGCTACCACTTATGGGGTCACATGAGGGCCCATGTCACCTCTGCGGGGCTTAGATTAGCCTGGTGATATAATCACTATCGAGAATTAACATGAATACTGACATGTTGGAGGTTGTCTGGCACATTACTGAACTGGATATCCACACTTGCACAAATCAGGACCATAAATGTAATTTTTTTTCCCTCTATAAATTTACAGTATCTTATTCTTTTTTTTCCAATTAAGGGGCAATTTAGTGAGGCCAATCCACCTCCCCTGCACATCTTTTTAGGTTGTGGGGGGTGAGACCCATGCAGTCACAGGGAGAACACGCAGACACTGGGGGAATGTGCAAACTCCACACGGACAGTGACCCAGGGCCGGGATCGAACCTGGGACCGGCGCAGTGAGGCAGCAGTGCTAACCACTGTGCCACCGTGCTGCCCTACGATTGATCTAATTCTGTTGTCAGAAAGCCTTTGTCTAAAATTCTATGTCGTGACTGTCCCTGGTGGCGGACGGAGGCTCATGCAAACAATTAAGTGCTGGGGGAATTTGGAACTGTTTGCTACATCACCGACCTTTGTCAGGAATGTGAGAAATTGTATTTCCATCAGGGCAGGACACAATATTCACTCGCATTTTAATTGGAGAGTTATGTTTTTAATGCTTACATTCGAGAGCCTTATCCTGGGACATTCTAGTTAAGAACTAACAAATAATGAGAGAAATTCTTATGAAAATATTTTAAAACCAAAATTATCTCTGAAATACCATGAACCAAAATATATAGGAACAATCCCTTTCTGTTGGTTGATGTGCTTGTACAAACCCAATCCAATCCTTACTATATGATTGAGTTGCCCATTTTCCATTGGTGAGGCAAGGGAGCCACTACACTTGTTCCTCTTTGTTCCCAGGCAAACAAAGGAACAATGTTGTGATTGCTGATCATTCAGTGGCTTTTCCTGCTTTAGGTATCTGCCAATGGATACGGAAGAGACATTGGAATAAAAATTGGGTTATCCTTGGTTGTAATGGAACCATCATTGAATCATAACCACGGTGTGCAGCTTCAGACATGAGCAATGGCCATTTAACTAAGATACTAAAGAACCGCAGTCCCTGAATGTGTCTCTCCATTGAGAGGATGGGTATTGAGATAAAATTAGAGGGGAAAGCAAATACATTAAGAAATAATGTTTAGATTTGTAATTAAACTGGGAGGAATATACCCCCTGTTATTTTCCCTTTAAAATCATTATTCTAACTAAGAAAGTCTTGTCTATCTTAAACAGCGGAAACCATTGTGAATGTATTGGATTTTAAGAAAGATGTTGGCTTGTGGCATGGTATTCTTACGGTAAGGTCTTTTTCTATATGCATATTTATATATAAATAGCAAATGTAAGATATAAAATTGTATTCAGCAGGTGCACTCCTTGGAAAGCTCCTACCAGAAGGTTTGTGGGGCTTTTTCTAAGTAAGGGTTTGTGAACGTGAGGTTTGAAGATGAGTAATAGGTCATTTGGTTCAGCAAACCTGACATTTTTTGCCCTAGAGGTCAGCAGCACTCTACCTGCACCCTTACCATGTTCGTCAATTCCAACACTTTTCAAAATCCTCATTTTCCAGATGAAGATATAGAGCATGTCTGTCAGCTCCTCACATTGAAACATAGGAGCGGGCAAAGGCCATTTGGCCTTTTGCGCATGCTGCGCCATTCAGTTAGATCATGGCTGATCATCTACCTCAGCACCACTTCCCTGTGCTAACTGCACATCCCTTGCTGTCATTGATATCTAGAAATCTATCGATTTGTCTCAAACATATTCTATGATTGAGCTTCCACAGCCCTTTGGTATAGAGAGTTCCAAATATTCACCACCCTCTGATTGAAGAAATTCTGCTCATCCCACTCTTAAATGGCCTCCCTGGCAGTCTGAGACTGTGTCCCCTGGTTCTAGACTTGCCAGTCCGCAGACTGTCACACCCTGAAGTTCCCGTGAGATCATCTCTCATTCTTTTGAATTCCAGAGAATGCTACCCAATTTCCTCCAATCTGTCCTCATAAGGCAATCCCGTCATCCCAGGAATTAGTCATAGATGTTTACAGAATGGAAACAGGCCCTTTGGCCCAGCTTGTCCATGCTGCCCAGTTTCTATCACTAAGCTAGTCCCACTTGCCTGCATTTGGCCCATATCCCTCTGTACCCACCCTGCCCATGTAACTGTCTAACTGTTTTTTAAAGGGAAAAATTGTATCCGCCTCTACCACTGCCTCTGGCAGCTCGTTCCAGATGCTCACCACCCTCTGTGAAGAAATTTCCCCTCTGGTCTCTTTTGTATTTCTCCCCTCTCACCTTAAACCTATGCCTTCTAGTTCGACACTCCTCTACCTTGGGAAAAGATGTTGACTATCTACCTTATCTATGCCCCTCATTATTTTAAAGACCTCTATAAGATCACCCCTAAGCCTCGTACTTTCCAGGGGAAAAAGTCCCAGCCTATCCTTATAGCTCACCATCAAGTCCTTGTAGCATCCTCGTAAGTCTCTTCTGCACTCTTTCTTGTTTAACAATATCCTTCCTATAATAGGGTGACCAGGACTGACAAATAACAGTGGACCCAGCACTGATCTCTGAGGCACAGCGCTGGTCACAGGCCTCCAGTTTGAAAAAATACCCTCCACAACCACCCTTTGGTTTCGGTCGCTAAGCCAATTTTGTATCCAATTGGCTACCTCACCCTGAATTCCATGAGATTTAACCTTTTGCAACACACAACCATGCGGTACCTTGTCAAAGACCTTGTTAAAGTCCATGTAGACGACGTCAATTGCACTGCCTTCATCTACCTTCTTGGTTACCCCTTCAAAAAATTCAATCAAATTGGTGAGACATGACTTTCCCCTTACAAAGCTAAGCTGACTTTGCCTAATTAGCCCTTGTCTGTCTAAATGCCTGTAGATCCTGTCCCTCAGAATACCTTCTGACAATTTTCCCACTACAGAAGTACGGCTAACCGGTCTGTAGTCCCAGGCTTATCCCTACAACCCTTCTTAAACAAGGGCACAGCATTTGCTACCCTCCAATCTTCAGGCACCTCTCCTGTGACTGTCGATGATTCAAATATCGCAGCTAGGCGGCTGGCAATTTCCTCCCTAGCCTCCCACAATGTCCTGGGATACATTTCATCAGGTCCCGGGGATTTATCTACCTTGATGCGCTTTAATACTTCCAGCACCTCCTTCTCTGTAATACGTACACTCCTCAAGACATCACTTTTTATTTCCCCATTTTCTCTAACATTCGTGCCTTTCTCAACAGTAAATACTGACGAGAAATATTCATTTAGGACCTCTCCCATCCCTTGTGGATCTGCACATAGATAACCTTGTTTATCCTTAAGAGACCCTACCCTCTCCTTAGTCACCCTTTTACCTTTTATGTCTCTGTAAAGGTTCTTTGGATTTTCCTTTGCCTTATCTGCCAAGACAATCTTATGTCCCCTTTATGCCCTCCTGATTTCTCTCTTAACTCTACTCCGACAAGCTCTATACTCTTCAAGGGATCCATTTGATCCCAGCTGCCTATGCATGTCATATGCCTACTTCTTCCTTTTGACCATCCGAGTCATCCAGGGTTCCCTCCTTCTACGAGCCTTACCCTTCACTCCTAGAGGAATGTTCTCACCTTGAACCCTAGTTAACATCATTTTGAAACATTCCCACTTACCAGCTGTCCACTTGCCTGCATATAGGCACCCCCAATCACCTTTTGAAAGTTCCCACCTAATACCCTCGAAAATGGCCTTGCCCCAATTTAAAATTTTAACTTTTGGGCCAGAGCTATCATTCTCCATAGCTATCTTAAAATTAATGGAATTATGGTCACTAGTCCCAAAGTGATCCCTCACTAACACTTCCATCACCTGCCCTTCCTTATTCCCCAAGAGGAGGTCAAGTTTTGCCCCCTCTCTGGTCGGGCCATCCACATATGGAATGAGGAATTCTTCCTGAATACACTCGACAGATTTCTCTCCATCCAAACCCCCCATGCTATGGCTGTCCCAGTTAATGTTGGGAAAGTTTCAAGTCTCCAACTATTACCACCCTATTTTTCCGAAAGCTATCTGTAATCTCTTTACATATTTGCTCCTCAATATACCGCTGACTATTTGGGGACCTATAGTACAGCCCTCTCTTACCTCCTGTCTATCTTTCCTATAGCATCTGTATCCCGGAACATTAAGCTGCCAGTCCTGCCCCTCCTTTAGCCATGTTTCAGTAATAACTGGGGCAGCAGGGTAGCATGGTGGTTAGCATAAATGCTTCACAGCTCCAGGGTCCCAGGTTCGGTTCCCGGCTGGGTCACTGTCTGTGCGGAGTCTGCACGTCCTCCCCCTGTGTGCGTGGGTTTCCTCCGGGTGCTCCGGTTTCTTCCCACAGTCCAAAGATGTGCGGGTTAGGTGGATTAGCCATGCTAAATTGCCCGTAGTGTCCTAATAAATGTAAGGTTAAGGGGGGGGGGGGGGGGGGGGATTGTTGGGTTACGGGTATAGGGTGAATATGTGGGTTTGAGTAGGGTGATCATGGCTCGGCACAACATTGAGGGCTGAAGGGCCTGTTCTGTGCTGTACTGTTCTATGTTCTATGTTCTAACTATAATATCCCAGTCCCATGTACCTATGTACCTATGTTAGGCCTCCTACATTGAAATAAATGCAGTTCAATCTGTTTCTCTGTCTTCAACTTTTCTCCTTACTGACTATTGTTTCTATCCCCTCTTTACTACCCTCTGACTTCCTGCATTGGTTCCCATCCCCCCTGCCACATTAGTTTAAACCCCCCCACACAGCGCTAGCAAATAACCCCCCTAGGACATTGGTTCCAATCCTGCCCAGGTGTAGACCGAAAGGGAAAATGCTGGAAAATCTCAGCAAGTCTGGCAGCATCTGTAGGGAGAGAAAAGAGCTAACGTTTTGAGTCCGATGACTCTTTGTCAAAGCTAACAGACAGAGAAAGTTGGAAATCTTTATACTGTGGAGTAGGAATGAAAGATGAGTCATAGCCACAGAAACCCAGGGAAACCGGGTGCTAATGGCCACAGATACCAGGGCGAAAGAGTGTTAATAGCAGTCCCCAGAGAGGACAAAAGATGTGAAAGGTCAAACAGCAGGGAAACTAACATCAGAGGATGAACTGTAGGTGTGGAGGGAGGGGAAGGAAAGAGGAGAAACATCTCATCTTCCAGTTAGGCACGCTACAGCCTTCCGGTCTCAACATCGAATTCAACAACTTCAGATGATCAGCCCCACCACGACCCAATTGTTTTCATTTCATTTCAACTGTCTTTTACCATTTCTTTCTTTCTTAATATACATTTAATTCCCCCCCCCCCCCCCCCCCCAATCTTATCCACCTTTCCAGCACCTTTCTCCTCTTTGCTCCTTCCCCTCCCCCCACACCTACAGTCTATCCTCTGATGTTAGTTTCCCTGCTGTTTGACCTTTCACATCTTTTGTCCTCTCCGGGGACTGACATTAACACTCTTTCCCCTTTGTATCTGTGGTAATTAGCACCCGGTTTCCCTGGGTTTCTGTGGCTATGACTCATCTTTCATTCCTACACCACAGTATAAATATTTCCAACTTTCTCTGTCTGTTAGCTTTGACAAAGAGTCATCGGACTCGGGGCAGCACGGTAGCATTGTGGATAGCACAACCACTTCACAGATCCAGGGTCCCAGTTTCGATTCTGGCTTACGTCACTGACTGTGCAGCGTCTGCACGTCCTCCCCGTGTGTGCGTGGGTTTCCTCCGGGTGCTCCGGTTTCCTCCCACAGTCCAAAGATGTGCAGGTTAATTGCCCTTAGTGTTGGGTGGGGTTACTGGGTTATGGGGATAGGGCGGAGGTGTTGACCTTGGGTAGGGTGCTCTTTCCAAGAGCCGGTACAGATTAAATGGGCTGAATGGCCTCCTTCTGCACTCTATATTCTATGTCTATGACTCGAAACGTTAGCTTTTTTCTCTCCCTACAGATGCTGCCAGACTTGCTGAGATTTTCCAGCAATTCCCTTTCGTTTCAGATTCCAGCATCCGCAGTCATTTTCTTTTTTCAGGTGTAAACCGTCCAATTTGTAATGGTCTCACCCCCCAGAACCGGTTCCAATGCCCCAAAAATCTGAATCCCTCCCCCTTGTACCATCTCTCAAGCCACGCATACATCCTGTCTATCCTGTCATTCCTACTCTGACTAGCACGTGGCACTGGTAGCAATCCCGAGATTACTACCTTTGAGGTATCTCTTAACTCCCTGAATTCAGCATGTAGGACCTCATCCCATTTGCTACCTATTTCGTTGGTGCCTATATGCGCCACGACAACTGGCTGTTCACACTTTCCCTTTAGAATGTCCTGCAACCACACTGAAACATCCAGGACCCTTGCACCCAGGAGGCAACATACCTTCCTGAAGTCTCATTTGCGTCCGCAGAAACGCCTGTTTATCTAGAAAGTGGATAATTTCACACTTATTCACATCATATTCCATCTACCATGTTCTTATTTACTTAGCCTGTCCAAGGCTCCTTGGCGTCTCTTTGCATCCTTCTCACAATTTACATTCCTATCTAGCAAATTTTGAAATATTATATTTGGTCCACACATCCAAATTAATTTGTAGATTGTGAACAATTGTGGCCCCAGTACTGATCCTTGTGGCATCCTATTAGTAACATCCTGCCATCTTAAGAATGGTCTGTTTATTCCTACACTCTGCTTTCTGTCTGTTAACCAATTGTCAATCCATATCAGTATGTTACTGACAATCCTATGTGCTCTAATTCTGTTTACTACCCTCTGTGGGACTTTATCAAAGAGCTTCTGATAATCGAAATACAGCAGATCTCTGGTATTCCTGTATCTATGCTACAGGTGACAGCTTTAAAAAAAACTCCAGCAGGTTTGCCAAAATTGACCTTCCTTTCATAAAACCATGTTGACTCTGCCCAATCATATAATTACTTTCTAAGCATCCAGATATCATAGAATTTTACAGAATTTACAGTGCAGAAGGAGGCCATTCGGCCCATCGAGTCTGCACCGGCTCTTTGAAAGAACACCCTATCCACGCCCACACCTCCACCCTATCCCATGACCCAGTAATCCCACCCAACACTAAGGGCAATTTTGGACACTAAGGGCAATTTAGCATGGCCAATCCACCTAACCTGCACATCTTTGGACTATGGGAGGAAACCGGAGCACCCGAAGGAAACTCACGCACACACAGGGAGAACGTGCAGACTCCGCACAGACAGTGACCCAAGCCGGGAATCGAACCTGAGACCCTGGAGCTGTGAAGCAATTGTGCTAACCACCATGCTACTGTGCTGCCCATCCTTTACACATCCTTCACAATAGATTCTAATAGTTTCCCTACTACTGACAGGTCTGTAGTTCTACATTTTCTCTCTCTTCCTTCGTAAATAGTGGGGTTACATTTGCTACTTTCCAGAATCTACAGAATTTTGGAAGATAATCACCAATGCATCCACTATCTCTGTAGTCACCTCCTTCAACACCCTGTGATGTAGCTCCTCAGGCCCACAGGATTTATAAACCTTTAGTCCAATTAATTATTTGTGTACTACCTTTTTATTGATATTAATTTCTTTCAGTTCCACATTTTCACAAGTTCCTGGGTTCCCTCGTGTTTCTGGGAGATTTTCTCTCCCTTCCTCTGAAGACGGACACAAAGTAATTGTTTAGTTTCTCCAACATTTCCCTTATAAGCTACTTCTTTTGGTCTAATGCAGTCTGTGACTTCTTTTTTTAGCTGCAGTTGATTCACCTGGGGGAATGTAGGTCTGCTGTAAACCATGTAATACCCAATGAAAGACTAGTCATTGCCTGTCAAATTTTAAGTATATTTTTCTAAACCCACAATAGCCAACTTGCCCCTCAAAACCTTCATAGTTTCCTTTGTTCATATTTAAGACCCTAGTTTCAAATTGAACCATATCACTTTCTGGCCATCTCTACATGTCTTCTGTTCTGCCATCTTCTCTTTTCCTTCTGGTGTTCTCTTCTTAAAAGAACATTATATAGTTTTAGCTTCTGGGTACAAAATGTACTGGAATTTTAATTCTGAGGTAATAAATGTCATCTTTGAATTTATGTAAGTAACTTTTACTGAGAAAAATGGCAGGGCAAAGTTGATGGAACAAATTTCCTTTTCCTGTGCACTAATGTTCCTATGTCCTTGAAAGTTTGTAGCTTTGGTGTTAACATTGCAAAACAATTGCTGTCATTTTTCCAGCCTTTCAGTCATAGCTGTAACTCGGTTACAGTCATCATTTTGTGCATTTTAAATTGTAAACACCTTTATCATCGGTCTTTAGATTTCCATAAATGACAATATTCATTTGCTTCATTAAGTTTGATCTTTGGGCAACAATCTGGGGGCTGGATTCTTCCACCCGCCGCAGGAACGCTATGGGCAAGCCGCGGAGAATGGAGATGTCCATTGACCTCGGGTGGGATTCTCCTGTCGCCGGGCAGACCAGGCCGGAGAATCCCGCCCTGGATTTCAGTTGAATTGTAGGCAGTAAGGGCGGCACAGCACAGTGAGTAGCACTGTTGCTTCACAGCTCCAGGGTCCCAGGTTCGATTCCCGGCTTGGGTCACTGTCTGTGTGGAGTCTTCATGTTCTACTTGTATCTGTGTGGGTTTCCTCCGGGTGCTCCGGTTTCCTCCCACAAGTCCAAAAGATGTACTGTTAAGTGATTTGGACATTCTGAATTCGCCCTCTATGTACCCGAACAGGCACCGGAATGTGGCGACTGGGGGCTTTTCACAGTAACTTCATTGCAGTGTTAATGTAAGCCTACTAGTGACAATAAAGATTATTGTAAGAAACACTTTTAATCATGTGTCACTGGCTGCTCAGTAAATTAAAGAGAATTCAGAGTGCATGTTTCACACGAGAACGTTGCGTCCTTCCCATATGATATTTTCAGGAAATGCTTTAGTATTTTATACAAAAGGAAGTGTGGAAATGAAGGTTTAAAATATTCCATCTCTCTACTGTGTGTTGTCACGTCATCTTTCACTGTACTGCAAAAGTGATGCATTATTTGTAAAGCACTTTTAAGCATTTGCAGTGCATCATTTTAACATGATAAAGGTTGACGCGGACAATGAACAATAGTGAAGTGCAATGGCTGTTGTTATACACCCAACACATCAGGCACTGCCAGGATCATCGCTGCCCACACTCATACCTCATACATCTTGTGTTCCCAGATTGTGCACAGAATTGGGAGTATTTTTATTGGAGAGTTCAGAGACGGCATTAACTATTCAAGCACCTGGCTTTATTGCAATATGAGCTGCAGTTTAGATAATAGTTAGCTTAGTTGTAAAAGTGCAGCTCCCATTCAAGTCCAGTTGATGAGAGATTTTACCTAGTCGGAGATTGGTCGTGCAGATACTAAATCGCTTCATTTTTAGGTAAAAGTGGATAGAGGTACTTTTATTTAGAAATTCAATAAGCCAAAAAAGAGAATATTTTGTGGCCTCTGGTTGTGATCTAGGACGATGACATGACATGTTTTGACATGTTTCTTTTGTGCACAACACAGATGTCAAGTGGCTGCCAATAAAACAGATCCATTTCTATCACTGTTTCATTACATTGAATTACTCCAGCTAAGCATTCTTGATTATTATAAAGCTGATGACAATTTGCAAGTACTTAACATTTGGGCAGAGAATGGTGATTTAATATAATTATGATCAAATGTATTAGGAATCAAAGAAAGAAAAATGGTTAGCATCTGTCGTACAGTATTTTCTTATCGTAATTTACTTTCCCTCTCAGAGCGTTATGAACATGATGCATGTTATCAGTATTCCATATTCATTAATGAAGGTGAACCCCCTTTCATGGATACAAAAAGTCTATGCATATAAGGGTAAGTACTGATAAATATGAAGAGTGCACGTTTAAGGAGGATATGTGATTGAGTATTAATCCCCTGTTTTCACTGATAACCGTATGAGTACGTCTTAAATTGCATTCTAATCAAATCTGCATAAGAATACTAAGATTTGGGTTTTATTTTAAAATTAAGGGTGAATTCGGAGAGAATGATTTAATGATATGTAATTCCAGCTAAAGTGGCATGTGTGAAGTCTAGAGACATGCATTGGGCCTTGGTGGCACACAGAGATCAGCGAGACATTAACCTCACCTCACTACGGATGCTAATTGTGGCAGATGGAGCCAATCCTTGTAAGTAGCTACATCTTTCATGAATCCTTTATTTTAACAAAACACACCATAAATTGTTTGATATGGAGTTTGTAACATTTTTACCCCAATGTAATGTTTAAAATAAGGAAAAGGATGTTTTCAAGCGCAGTTCAGAATAGCCACCTATGATTTTCCCCTTGTATAAGAATAGGAAGTACCAATAAAATACTGCACTTTACCGTAGAAATCTCTAAATTTACAAAGTACTGCATCAACTTGGATTATTTTACTCATAATCTCAAGAGTATTTTTTTCATCATATTGTTCAATTGAAGTGCAAAAATTGTCATCTTTGATCTTAAAATCTGGTGAAAATGTTTACAGGTAATCCTATCCATGAGCTTTGAATTACAACACTGGGTTTCGCACCTGGGTTGTGGGTTCACTACTCCAGAGTGCGGTGGATGCAGGGACAGTGAGCAAATTTAAGGAGGAGTTGGACAGATTTTTAATTGGTAATGGATTGAAGGGTTACAGAGAATGGGCTAGACGGTGGAGTTGAAGCCATGATGAGATCAGCCATGATCAGTATTGAACGGTGGAGCAGGCTCGAGAGGCTAAATTGCCTGCTCCTGCTCCTAGTTCTTATGTTCTAAGAAATAACTATTCTGTCTGATTTCATCTTTCAGCTCTTGGTCTGTAGCCCTGTTGGTACAGCCTCATAACTTCCAGCAGAAGAATAAAAAGCAACACATACTTCCCCCTCTGCGCCAAATATCCACTTGCATCAAATTCTCATGGTGAAATACAGGAAGATGCTGGTAGGCAGGGGACACTGCACTTCCGCCATAGCACCTGATTTTATGCCTGCCCACCTCTGGAGGGGTTGTGTGTGTGGTGGTTGGGGGGGCAGCGGTCAAGGTGGGAGGTTTGCTTTTTTTAATCAGGCTGCCTAAATCCTTTTACAGCTGTGGGTGCAACCCATAAATCACAAGTTGTGATTAAAATGTGTCATGGTTATTTTAGTTGTGCGAAGGGAACTATTCTGTCACCAACGGGAGATTCATTTGCAGCAATCTACTATGGTGGAGAGGGATCCTGTTTTAAATGGGTTGACCTTTTTGATCTGAATTTAATCGTGCAAGGTGTGGTTGTGATAATCTCTGGAACTCTTGTGCACATTTCAGCCTCTTCAAATATCCTCCTCGTTGTAAAGGTAATTTCAATGAAATTTAGTTCTTCACAAAAAGGAAGGTACATGAATGGACCTTGCATTGAGAGATGTAGATCAGTCGCAAAATTTTAAAAAGTGTTTTTCTAATATTTCACAATTATTTTGTTCATTAGGGTCCATTTCTTCCTGTGACGCATTCCTTAATGTCTTCCAAAGCAAAGGATTGCGTCCTGAAGTAATCTGTCCTTGCGCCAGTTCACCAGAAGCTCTTACTGTGGCTATCCGCAGGTAAGGCATTGAGCTATTTCAAATGCACAGTAATAATAAGTGAGGAAGTTGGGTTTTGTTTTCCTGTTCTAGTGCAACAAAAAGTGTTTTGATGATGAATTCATGCCAGATGAATATGTAGTTGTAAATTGACACGCCAATTCGGATGTTAGCTTCATTGTAGTTCCTTATTAATTCTCTTAATACCCTCCTCCTTCATCCTGCCTGGCCCTAAACTGTTTGCCTAGCCTGGGGACCTGAACTGCAGATGTCTTCACAGCTGCCACCAGTTTGGTTCTATATCAGGCAGAAAAGGATGCCAACATTGCTTGACAAAAAAAAAATCCAATATTGTATTTGGCAAAGCTGAATGAAATATTCAGTCCTGTTTTTCACTTTTCCCCTGCATGTTACGACGTGAAGAGTGGAAAAATTGGAAGCTATACAGGTGTATTCAGTATTCCAACCATCAAAATAGAAATTGGAGTCTTCCCAATGAAAGGCTTAGAATTGAGCAATTATTCTTTCCTTGTGGAAAGAAATGATGATTCTTCCCTCTGAGTTAGAGCACTCAACACCCTAAGTACATTCAAACTGGAGTTTGATGACAGCACAGGGGTTATAATCAAGAATATCCTTTGGGACTTGGGTTTAATCTCAAGACTTCTGAATTAGGTGCCAAGTACTTACTAAGAAACCAATTTTATTTTGATGTGGTGAACACACACAGCATTGCTTTTTTATATGGCTATCAGTTCCTACATGAACAATGTTCTGCAAATCATTCTTTGAAGTTTCATGAAATTTTAACCGTGTGAATGTATGTTAGGCCGACAGATGATACCAACCAGCCACCTGGCCGAGGAGTGCTCTCAATGCACGGCCTGAGTTATGGGGTGATAAGAGTGGATTCTGAAGAAAAACTGTCAGTCCTGACTGTGCAAGATGTTGGACTGGTGATGCCTGGAGGTACAGCTTGTTAGAATACATTTATTTTCCTTCCCATTTCATCAGTTCACCGCTGAGATAAAGTTGATCAGTTTTCATAGAATCATTACAGTGCAGAAGGAGGCCATTCAGCCCATCGGGCCTGCACCGACCCTGTGAAGGAGCACCCTACCTCGGCCCGCTCCCCACCCTATCCCCATAAGCCCAGGAAACCTTTTTCGGCAATAAGGGACAATTGATTATGGCCAATCAACCTAACCTGCACATCTTTGGACTGTGGGAGGAAACTGGAGCACCCGGAGGAAACCCATGCAGACACAGGGAGAAGGTGCAAACTGTACACAGTCACCCAAGATTGGAATTCAACCCGAGACCATAGTGTGGTGAGGCAGCAGTGCTAACCGCTATGTCACCATGCCACCCATGTTTTAAATCAGTTGCACTTTGTATCGTTTTTGATAATATGAGTGAATTTTGTTTTTTAAGTTTTTAAAATATGGTGCACATGTGTCAATTTTAATCATTTTCAATGCCCTTGATCTTGGGATGCTGCTTTTTGAATCCAGATCCATGTTAATTAAGTTTGATCATTGGATTTTTATTTATTTCAGTTGTTAAGAACCCTGCTGATGTTAATTGTGAGGGTATCCCTCAATCCAAAAGGGTAACTGGGAACATTGGTTCTTAATTGTTTATTTGGTATAATGTGAGGAGCAAAATGCAAATCAGTGAAGAAAGGCCCAGTCTTATAATCATTCAAATAAAAAAATGTTTATTAACTTGTAAAAATACGCAAGAAAGACCACAATACAAAACAAAGGTACGCTTAACTACAGTCACGGCTGCACGCATGCATACACAGTATCTTTGAATTAACTCTGTTCCACATTTAGGTTCCTATACGCTAAAGAAATGTCCCTCACCAAATCAACATCCCATACAGTTTAGCACCATGAGCTAAATCCTGAAAATAATTACCAGGTGCCGGAATGTTTCACAGTAACTTAACTGCAGTGTTAATGTAAGCCTACTTGTGGCAATAAAGATTATTATTACTCACGAGTTGTATCTTTAATTTTAGGAAGCCTTTCTTCTGATTCAGAGTAGACTTCCTGAGGTTTTCAAACAGCAGCTTCTAGCATAGAATCCTGCTTTTGGGAAAGCCCCTCTTCCCAGATGGGCGTGGCTATGACCTTAACGGCCCCCTAACCGCTTCGCCTGCAGTACAGATCTAACCCTGCTACTGATATATTGGTTTTCCCTTTTGATCTTATCCAATCTAAATAACTCTCCTTAGGAGCCATGCTTTTAGCATGTGTGATATACATTCTTATGCCTCTATTTTAAACTCATATTTTCCATAGTTTTAACACCTACAATTCTATACATTCCCCACTAAAGTAAATATCCAATAACCCTGCTACTAAGCAAATTTTCATATCAAGATCCCTCCAGCAGCTGATTTGTTATCAATTCTTTTTTATCCAATTCTTTAAACTTTATTTTATCCAAGCTTCTTTAATCTTAATTTTATCCAACCTTTATTTTCTTTAAGCTTCTTGACACAGTAGAGAAGATTTTTTAAAATATATATTTTAATACGGTATTTATGATTTTATAACAATAAACAATACAAATACGAATGTACACATAGTTCAGTGCGTAAAACATCCCTCCACCTCCCCTTTTTCGCGCCTACTCTAAACACAAAATAGCCTAACTCTCCCCCCCCCCCCCCCCACTCCTAACACCCCTCCCCTCTTATCGAATCTGCTGACAGTTTAGTTTTCTCCGAAGAAGTCGATAAACGGTTGCCACCTCCAGATAAACCCTAACGTTGATTCTCTCAGGGCGAACCTAATTTTCTCAAGTCTGAGAAACCCCGCCATGTCACTAACACAAACCCCTGATTTTTGGGGGCTTCGCGTCCCTCCAGACTAATAAGATCCATCTCTGGGCTACCAATGAGGCAAAGGCCAAAACGTCAGCCTCTCTCGCCCCCTGGACTCCCGGATCTTCCGACACTCCGAACATTGCCACCTCTGGACTTGGCGCCACCCTTGTTTTTAGTACCGCGGACATTGACATCCGCAAATCCCTGCCAGTATCCCCTAAGCTTCGGGCATGCCCAAAACATATGGACATGATTGCTGGCCCTCCTGCACTCCTCACACAATTGTCCTCTATCCCAAAAAACCTGCCCATCCGGGCCACCGTCATGTGTGCCCGGTGAACCACCTTGAACTGTATCAGGCTGAGCCTGGCACATGATGAGGACGTGTTGACTCTGCTCAGAGCATCCTCCCACAGACCCACCTCTACCTCCCCTCCCAGCTAGTAGAGAAGATTTCTAAGTAAATCATTTTGAGGTCCTGTTATGCTGTGCTAGTGTGACATTAATTAACAACGCAATAGTCGTCAGCCCCTATTTAGAAAATTGAAAATGTAACTTAATTCATATTTATCTTACAAATGTTCAAGTGAACATATTACAAATAAATTAGACACAGACTTCATTCAAACTGTTTTCCCATAATACAAATGCAGATTGTGTTTGCCTTGTGTACCCTCACACAAGGCAATGAAGGTAGCAGTGTCCGATCTGACTCTGCAGAGAATTGCAAGGAAATTACAAACTGGCCACTCAGCTTAACCAGCTTAACCATTATTATTAATTCAGAGGGGCAGCAAGTTGGCACAGTGGTTAGCATTGCTGCCTCCGGCACTGAGGACCTGGGTTCGAATCCCGGCCCTGGGTCACTGTCCGTGTGGAGTTTGCACATTCTCCCCGTATCTGCGTGGGTTTCACCCCCACAACCCAAAGATGTGCAGGATAGGTGGATTGGCCACTCTAAATTGCCCCTTAATTGGAAAAAATAATTGGATACTCTAAATTTATTTCTTTTTTAAATTATTAATTCAGATATTTGAAATGCATCTTCCTTGACATTCTTCTTAAATGACAACTCTTTAGTTTCACGTTTATTTCATCATAACTTAAGAAAGTCCTGACATTGTACAGTGCCAGTCACATCCTTTGGATAGTCGAAGTGACTACACGTTTTTTAAAAAGTGTAATAATTTTTGCACTGTAGTCAAATACTGCAACCAATTTCTGCACAGCAAGATTCCACAGACAGTTTAAGATAATTGATAGTATTGGCCAGAGCACTGAGGGAATTTCCCTGCCCTCCAGATAGAGCATGTGACCTTCTTCATTTCTCCACCTATAGACCCAAATTAATGCCTCTGCACAATGCCTGATCCAGAAGGTAGCAGCTCCAACCACGCAACATATCCTAAATGCTGCATTAAAATGAGCTCAGATCCTGGATTAGGGTTTAGACATAGATTTATAAGTCACTGAATCTTAAGCATTGCCGTTATTCTCCAGTTCATCAGTCTCCTTTTTGAGGGTATAATGCCCCATTTTCTCTTGGTTTTGTATCTGTGCTCCTACCAGTGAGTTAATTGGTGTTAAACTAACCTGTTTTAACATATAATGAAAAGGTCTTGGGTTTGAATGGAGTATTTGATTAGCCCTATTTTCTCTGATAGCAACTTTGCATTGGTGGAATGATAATGACTCTGTTCCTTTTACCTTTCTCATCCTTGCTAATGAATACCTATCTCCAGTCCAATTTGTTTCATGTATCAATGTCCATTACCTCACATTTGCCTATAATTAAAATCAACTCTGTACCTTGCTCGGTTACTTCATCCATGTCTTCTTCACGTCGAACAATCTCAGTTACACCAGTCATTTAGTCTCAGTTTGGTGGTTTTAGAATTGTACTGTTTTACAATACCTGAGCCTCCTCATCGATATGTTTAAGCCATGATGTGGAGATGCTGCCGTTGGAGTGGGGTGAGCACAGTAAGAAGTCTTTCAACACCAGGTTAAAGTCCAACAGGGAACAAAACCTGTTGGAGTTTAACCTGGTGTTGTAAGACTTCTCAATGTGTTTAAGAATAGCGGAGACAGCAGTATATTCATTCGTTGTTCTATACGCTCCAAGCCTCCTAAACATGGTGGGTTTTCCTTCTGAAAGCTTTCTGGATTGGATTGGATTTGTTTATTGTCACGTGTACCGAGGTACAGTGAAAAGTATTTTTCTGCAAGCAGCTCAACAGATCATTCAGTACATGGAAGAAAAGGGAATTAAACAAAATTCAAGAAAATACAAGATATACAATGCAACTACATAAGCATTGGCATCGGATGAAGCATACAGGGTGTAGTGTTAATGAGGTCAGTCAATAAGAGGGTCATTTAGGAGTCTGGTGACAGCGGGGAAGAAGCTGTTTTTGAGTCTGTTCGTGCGTGTTCTCAGACTTCTGTATCTCCTGCCCGATGGAAGAAGTTGGAGGGAGAAGTTAATTGTATCCACTGGATGGGCCTCATTTGCTGGTTTACTTGCCTCCAAAGAATTTCAAAAGATTTGGCTTTTACTTTTCTAAAATTATGTTATAGATTACTTCCACCACGTGATATTTATTGATAGCATCCCATATAATGTTCAAATTCTTTGTCATGAGATTGATTAGCTGGTTCATAATTCATACCTTCCTCCTACATTCCTGAAGAATGTGATGAAATTTCCTGTGGACGTTCCTGTGTATGTTTTCTATTCCCATGCGCTAGCAGTGCAGATAATCGGGAGAAACCAAGGTCACAAGAGCAATGGTGGCACATTACTCCCTATTTTCCAACCTACCGGCTCTGAGATATGCGGGATGGGATGTGGAGAGGAGGTGGGGATGGGGAAGGGGGATGGACTGCGGGAATGCCCGGGCATTACACTGTACAGGTACATGAATCTCATTTGGTTAAGTAGGGCAGCAGACTTCCCAACCTCGGAATTCCTGTTTGATTGCACCTAAAGTACAACATCACTGATGTGCTTACTTCAAAACAACTACTCTGAGAGCAAGAAGGCAGAATAAGTTGCTTCCTGGTCAGCCAGTTATATGTCCATTGGCATGGTGCCTTTTTTGTCCTAAACTGCCTCTTAAGTGTACATGTCCCGTAATTTGAATCTGCTGGTCAAAGTTTCTACTTCACCCATTAGGTTCCCTTCTTGCAAAATTCAAAGCTACAATCAAATCTCTGAATAATTATTCACAATGAGCTGGCTGACTTGGATCCAGCATCACAGAAACATGGAAAGTTTATGCCACAAGAGGAACCCATTCGGCCCATCACTACTGTGCCAGCCAATAACGAGCTTTCCAGTATAATCCCCTTTCCAGCTCTCGGTTCGTAGCCCTGTGGGTTATGACATTTCATTGTGGCGTAATGAAGTTCAGTTGTGCCCTTTTATTCTGTGAGCTCCTTTGCAATGCATGCTTTGCTGGCTTTGAAGAAAAACATTTCCAATTACACCTTACTGGCTGTAATTTTCAGCACTTGTTTACAGTTGGTAACTTGCATTGAAATTTCCTGTTACTCTCAGGATAATAGACTGAAACATGAAAATTCTGGCATAAATACAGCAAACTTGCATTCTTTTGCAGGGGGTTGGAGGGGGGGGGGTTGTTGGGAATTGGGATGTAACTACATTAGTGAACAATATAGGATTGCGGCAGCGGTTTTGCTGAGCCTTGGCACAGTGATTAGCACTGCTGCCTCACAGCACAAAGAGCCCAGGTTCAATTCCGGCCTCGGGTCACTGTCTGTGTGGAGTTTGCACTTTCCCCCCTGTCTGCGTGGGTTTCCTCCGGGTGCTCCGGTTTCCCCCCACAGTCCAAAGATGTGCAGGTTAGGTGGGTTGGCTATCCTAAATTACCCCTTAATGTCCAGGGATGTGTAGGTTAGATGGGGATACTGGGAGAAGGGGGGGGGGGGGGTACTCTTTGAAAGGGTCGGTGCAGACCTGATGGGCTGAATGGTCTCCTTCTGCACTGTAGGGATTCCATGGTTAATTCATGCTTCTATTAAGGAAACTTTGGGAACAACGTAAACACCTGCCTTTCCTGAAACGGAGCATTATTCTGTGATAAAAGACCATTGTAACTCAGAAACATATGTGGAAATGTTGTACCCGTGTCTCCGCAGGATGCCACTTCACAAGCAGTGAGTCAATCCATTCATTTCTTCCGTCTTGCCCCAACCATAAAGGAAACGTTAGAGTTTGTTTAATTTGCCACCTGAGAATCCAGTATTTGAACGTACTTTAAAAAATGACCCACTCCACAATTTTTTTAAAAACCATTATGAACTGGTGGGATTTTCCCACACTGAGTTATGTTGAATAGTAAGTAAAGACACCTCATTCATGTTTTGCTTCACTTTCTATTAACTGTTATACTCTTGTTAAAACACACCGTGGATTTAATTGTCAATATCTTTATAATATAATTTGAATGTAATTATTTCCTAATATTATACAGTGATTTAATCAGAAGATTTTTTAATAACATGTATTTTAAAAACTTAAGTAATTTGAAAGATTTTACTTATTTATTGCAGTTTTGGGTGTGGGCTACTTGACTAGGTATTCTCTATAGTTACGACCCGGGAAAAAAATTCCACATTCCAAGTTAATGCCCTTGCCAGCTTTTGATTTGCAGATTAAACGCAATTCCTGCATGCCACCTTTCATATTTGACAGAAATTCTGTTCGCCACACACTTGGTAAAGATGTGCCAGAATAGCCTGACCAGTGACTTTGAAACGGTCTTGTTGTTGCATTAAAGTTATCGAGTCTTGCGTTTTTTTTGTCCTGCAGGTGTGATGTGTGTTGTAAGACCAGAAGGAATCCCTTTACTCTGTAGAACTGATGAAATAGGAGAGCTCTGTGTATGCTCCATTGCTGCAGGTACATCCTACTATGGTCTATCAGGAATGACAAAGAACACTTTTGAGGTACGGAACGGGAAACCACATCCTATTTTGTCAACCAAATGCATATTATAATTTTTTTTTCATAAAGAGTTCAATATTTCTGGAGACGATAATTTGGCAGTTCTGATTTTAAGCAGCCAGAAGAACAATTGGGATATTGAAATGTTAGCCAGATGCAGCAGGACTATTTAAAAAGGGACGAGAGTATAGATCACAGGTCGTAAGGAGCTATTTTCATAGTGAATGTGAGGGTTGGGTTTCTAGCAGGGCGAAACTTTGCCAGTCAAGTTTTGATCATCTGAGTACGTTGGAGAGAAAATTGCGAGGGTGTTATTTCCCCTTTATTGACCCAATTTATTTTCCCTCTTATTTTTACCTCTTCCAGAAAATCGAACAGCTGCTGGAAGGTTGAGGTGTATTTAGTTGTGATGTTTCAGCTATCATGGTTTTGAGTAATCTTGATCGCCCTACTGGTCAGGTTCTTTGGACGCAGCTTGTGAAATCAGGCTAGCAAGTCCAATTCACAGCCGGTCACATTGTGCGGTTAAAACCTTTTTCTTTGGCTGCGCTGCAGGCATCTTATCAATCATTGAAAAAAAAAATCTGCAAGTGTGCTTAGGTTTTACAACTTCCTTCCCATTTTTACGTTATTTATTCTGGAAGAGAATTCACATCCGCACCAAATGTGGTTTGCAACTTAAACCTCTCACCATGTTAGACCAAACCTTTAGCACACTCAATGTCTCCAAGCAGTACTCCAATGAAGAAGTATATGCAATTATCTCACTTTTCCTCTGGATAGCGACGAAACCTGTCCTACTCCTGTCTCTCACTACTGATTGTTTCAGAAGGCTCTATGGACCTCCAGTCAAGCAGTCTGTCGCTGATGATTCATTATGGTCTGATAATTGTTTCTGTGGAAAGACCCCAGCAATGAGGATATTTCCTGTCAAAGCTTCTTACCAGATTCCTTACCAAACTTTCTTACCATTGTGCGTTTAACTTATCATGACAGACCATTGTCGTCTATCTCAGAACGTTTCCCAATATATTGACAAAAATAGGTCAACTAGCATGACTTTCACAACTTGCACCTCAGCAGAAAATAAACAGCAGTCAGCGGAGTAATGTCTTGATTGATTAAACTCTGAAGTGTTCTGGGAGTTGACAGCGCTAACTATTTCGTTATTCTTAGTCACTGTGCATATCTCCAAGCCATTTATAAATCAGAAGGAAACCAAAACCGTAAGCATACAAAATTAAACCAAATCCTGATCTATTTTATATAGAGATGCGCAAATAGTATTTACAATCTTGTTTGAAATGCTGCTGCAGTATGTGGAGAGCCTGGGCTGCAATAGTAGATTCCTTAAAGGCAAGGAAGCAGTGTTTCCTCTTTGGGTGCAATTAACAATCCGGGCATAAATTACATCCAAAATTGTACTGGTTTTGAGATCGATATCTGTTATCAAATTCCTGATCAAACTCAATTACATATCACAGTGTTGTAAAATCTGCCCTGAACCAGGACAATCGGGCAACCTCATAGAATGGTGACGTTTTGAAACAAATTTGCTTTGTTAAGTACATCTTTTAAAAAGGGAACATTTTAGAATTTTATGAGAGGTTGTACAGGTCAGAGCCACCTGGGGTAGACCGGGAGATGCAGGAATTTCTAGATGGGTTGGAGTACCCGAGGTTAGGTGAGGGGGACAGAGCTACATTAGAAAGAGCGATAGTGGAGCAGGAGATAAAAGATGCGATTGGGAGGATGCGGTCGGGGAAGGTGGCAGGGTCGGATTGGTTTCCAGTGGAATATTATAAAAAATTCAAGGATAAGCTGGCACCACTGATAGTGGGGATATTTTAAGAGGTGATAGGGAAGGGGGTGCTGCCGCAAACTTTGGGGCAGGCATTGATTTCCCTGTTGCTAAAAAAAGATAAGAATCCGACGGAGTGTGGGTCGTATAGCCCATATCACTTCTGAATGTGGACGCAAAAGTATTTGCGAAGGTGCTGGAGGAGTGCCTCCCGAAGGTGATAGGTGAAGATCAGACAGGGTTTGTGAGAGGGAGGCAGCTCTTTTCAAACGTTAGAAGGGTATTGAACATTGTTATGGCACCGGCGGAGAGGAAGAAAACATAGGTGGTTGTGGCATTGGACGCTGAGAAGGCGTTTGATCGGGTAGAATGGGGGTACTTGATGGCAGTTCTGGAGCAGTTTGGGATTGGATCAAGATTTGTGAACTGGGTAAAGCTACTATATAAGGAGCCGAGGGCGAGTGTCCGCACAAACAACATCAGCTCAGAATACTTTCCTCTCCACTGTGGGACTAGGCAGGGATGTCCTATGTCCCCCCTGCTATTTGCACTCGCAACTGAGCCGTTGGCCATCACATTAAGAAGTTCGGGGGTATGGAAGGAATAGTGCAGAGGGGGCGGAGAGAGCATAGTGTGTGCTTATATGCTGATGACTTGCTGTTATACGTGTCAGAACCAAGTGTGTCGATAGGGGGAATATTGGAGCTGCTTCAAGTGTTTGGGTCTCTTTCTCGGGGTACCAACAAAATCTAGACAAGAGAGTGAGTATTTTGTGGTGTCTCGGCCGGGGGTGGGGCCAGCAGTGGGGGGGGGGGGGGGGGGGGGGGGGAAGAGGGGGGGGCTGCCATTCCGTAGGGCAGGGACTCACTTCAGTACCTGGGGGTGCAGGTTGCCCGGCAGTGGAGGTGGGGGGGGGGTGCTCTGCAGGTAAAACATTTCTAGTTTGGTGGGGAGAATGAAAGCTGATCTGGCAAGGTGGGATGGTCTCCCTCTGTCACTGGCGGGCCGGGTACAGGCGGTTAAAATGAACGTGTTGCCGCGCTTCTGTTTACTTTTCAATGCCTGCTGATTTTCCTGCCAAAAGCCTTTTTCAGAGAGATTGAGGGAAGGGTTACTTCGTTTATATGGGGAGGGAAGGTGGCCAGAGTGAGAAAGGTGCAGCCTCAGAGGGGAAGGCAGGCAGGGGGTTTGGGTCTTCTGAATCTGATGTATTACTACTCGGCGGAGAAGGTGCGCAGCTGGGTCAGAGGGGTTGATTCCCAGTGGGTCAGAATAGAGGAGAGTTTGTGCAGGGGTTCGGGATTGAAAGCACTAGCAACAGCGCCACTCCCGATCACCCAGGGGAAATACTCAGGGAGTCCGGTAATAATAGCTTCATTGAGAATTTGGAGATAGTTTCGCCAACACTTCGGGTTGGGGGCAGGGTCAAGGGAAATGCCGATTTGGGGAAACCACAGATTTGAGGCAGGGAAGTGGGATGGAAATTGAGGAGAAGGGGATTAAGACACTAAAAGATTTGTTTCTTAGGGGTCGGTTTGCAGGATTGAAGGAGCTGGAAGCAAAGTATGGGCTGGAGCAGGGGGAAATGTTTAGATATATGCAGGTTCAAGATTTTGCTAGGAAGGAGATACAGAGCTTCCCAGGGGAGCCGGCCTCCACATTGCTGGAGGAGGTGCTGACGACAGGGGGACTGGAGAAGGGGGTAGTGTCGGCGGTTTACGGAGCTATTTTGGAAGGGGAGAAGGCACCACTGGAAGGATCAAAGCAAAGTGGGAGGAAGAGTTGGGAGAGGATATGGAGGAGGGGTTCTGGTGTGAGGTGCTCCGGAGAGTAAATGCCTCCACCTTGTGTGTGAGGTTGGGGCTGATGCAGCTGAAGGTGGTATACAGAGCACACCTCACAAGGGCGAGGAGGAGCCGATTCTTTGAAGGAGTAGAAGATGTGTGTGAACGTTGCGGGGGGGACCCTGCTAATCACGTTCACTTTTTGGTCCTGTCCAAAGCTACAGGATTACTGGAAGCAGGTTTCTTTTTTTTAAATTTAGAGTACCCAATAATTTTTTCTAATTAAGGGGCAATTTAGCATGGCCAATCCACCTAACCTGCACATCTTTGGGTTGTGGGGGTGAAATCCACGCAGACACGGGGAGAACGTGCAAACTCCACACAGACAGTGACCCAGGGCCGGGATTCGAACCTGGGTCCTCAGCGCCGTAGGCAGCAATGCTAACCACTGCTCCACCGTGCTGCCCTAGGAAGCAGGTTTTTAGGGTAATTTCTAAAGTGTTGCATGTGAAACTGGACTCGGGGCCCCTGGGAGGCCATATTCGGTGTGTCGGACCAACCGGGGTTGGAAACTGGTGCAGAGGCAGATGTTGTAACCTTTGCCTCCTTGGTCGCACGAAGGCGGATCCTGATAGGTTGGAGAGCAACCTCTCTACCCTGTGCCCTGGCGTGGCGGGGGGGGGGGGGGGGGGGGGGGGGGGGGGGGGGACCTGTTGGAATTCTTGATTCTTGAGAAGGTTGACTCTTGAGTAGGTTAAGTTCGAACTGAGGGGAAGGATGGAGTGGTTCTACAATTCATGGGCATTATTCATTATGCACTTTCAAGAACTGGATAACATTGAACATTATTTGTGGCGTGTGGGCGGGAGGGTTGGGGGGAGGGGGGCTGTGTGTGAGTTAACGGCGACTATGGGTGATCCCTAATTCCTTTTTGTCATTTGTTTGTGTGAACATGCGAGCTAATGTTTGGGGTTTGGTGGGAGGATGGGATCGTTGTTATTGATATGGGGATTGACATATTTGTTACTGATTATTGTTTACTGTTGGTGAGTGTAAATTTGTTAGAAAATGTGAAAAAGGAGGAGAATAAAAAATATTTTTTTAAAAGGGGGAACATTTTAAAACTTGCCTATTAATGTCCACGCGCCCATAATAAAAGCTTAATTTCTAGAGCCTCTTCAAAAGTCAGCAACGGGCGCAGTTGTTGGAAGTGTGCATTGGTCGTTTATTTGATTTAAGTGCCTGGGTGGTTTTGTGGAGGGCCCAGCTTCTGCTAGGGTGTTTTCTAAAATTGTGCCGCAAGTCAAGGAAACATCATCTGTACTGAATGCAAGCTCACATGCCATAAATGAAAGAAAGACATTTGGTGTGGTTATTTTCTGTTTCTGCCACTTTTCTTCCAGTTGCAACACTTTGCAAATTATTTTCTTCCAAATGTCTCGCTTTCAGCTGCCATCTCATTTGCAGCAATCAAAATGATTGCAATTGGAATCTCTTTGGGGATTCCAATGGTGTTTCTAGACATGCATGAGAAAAAAAGAGTTCTTACGGACATAGAGAGGCATGTAATGGAGGCACCTGTCTATATCTCGGGAAACACATTTACTGAGCCACCTGTTCCTGCTGGACATGCATTCAGTACCTGTGCTTCAGAAGGAAGTTGCCACACAGCTATGTCATCTCTGGGAGACTGCAGACAATTTGCAGCATCTCTTCCTGTGGGGATGGATTAAATTTCATAAGTCATAGATGTATCAAGTGAGCGATTGATGCCTTCTTCTCGAGGAGCAGATTGTTTATTGCTTTCACTGTGGAAAAAGATTCACTTCAGCAGAGCACAAGAACGCATTTCTCAAGTGCCAGGTTTCCCTTGAATACAAGATACAGAAAATGGCAAACGTTCCCGACCAGCAATATGTACTGACATCAAAGAACAATACGGCACAGGAACAGGCCCTTCAGCACTCCAAGCCTGTATCGGTCATGTTACCATGCTTGGCCAAAACCCTCAGCACGTCCGAGTGCCATATGCCTCTTTATCCATCCTATCCATGTATTTGTTGAGATGCCTTTTGAACGCCGTTAATGTATCTGCTCCCCCGGCAAAGCGTTCCAGGCACTCACCACCCTCTGTGTGAAACAAACTTGCCTCGCACATCTCCTCTAAACTTTGCCCCACGGAACTTAAACCTATGCCCCCTGGTGGCTTACCCCTCCACCCTGGAAAAGAGTGCCTGTCCATCCACTCTATCCATGCCCCTCATAATCTTGTAGACCTCTATAGGGTCTCAACCTCTATTTTAATGAAAACAGCTTGAGTCTATTCAGCCTCTCCACATAGCTAACACCCTCCAGCCGAGGCAACATTCTGGTAAACCTCCTCCGCACCCTCTCCAAACCTCTGGAGAGTGTACGCTCTAATGTCAAACAAAATCACAGGCCTTGAGTTTGATCAATAAAATGGACCTGTTTCAACTGTTAGCAACATTTCTTCTTTGTATCTCATGATAAATGCTTATTATTAAAACAGATTTTTCATTGTGTAATGTTCTTTCTTGTTTCAGAAGTAAATATTTCTGTGTTATTGATTTTATTTTTCCCCATTTATCTCTTTAAGATGTTCCCGATGATGAGCTCAGGAGCTCCTATCAGTGAATATCCGTTTGTCAGGACTGGACTCTTGGGCTTTGTTGGTCCTGGTGGAATGGTCTTTGTTGTGGGGAAAATGGATGGCCTGATGGTTGTCAGTGGGCGGCGGCACAATGCAGATGACATTGTGGCAACAGCACTTGCAGTGGAACCAATGAAATTTGTCTACAGAGGAAGGTCTGTGTCTGCACTTGGCTTAAAAACACCAGAGTTGGTCATGCATGGAATTTTCAGTAGTTGGCTGCCACAATTTAGATTATACACAATCAACCTTGTTTTTTAAAAAAATATGTAAATGACATGCATCCATTATATTCCCTGCACCCTATTTCAAAGCAGATGCTTTATTGCAGGTACAACATGTCTTTAATAGATAGAAAGCTAATCATTGGCCGGTAGCTTGAATTTAGTGACCTCAAATGTACCTCTGCCACATATACCAGGAGATACCGTTACTTATATTTTCATGGGGAGAATGGGAAGGATGGCCATAAAAGTTTGGAGATAAGTATTGCATGATCCAGAGTACTTATCAATAATGGATGGGAGATTTGCTAATTTATAACAATTACACTCCTTTGAAATGGGCACTGATATGGTATTGTTTACTTTGGCCAACTTTAATTGGAAAAATATATCGATAGCGTATTCTTTTGATTGCTAAGTGTTTCTAACCATTGTTAACCTCTTAGTGTGGTAGTCATCACATGACAATTTTATGTTTCACTCTCATGGTTCAATTCAACCCCTTTGATCAGACTAATTGTTCTTGTCATTCACTCCTGGGCATTCATTGTTCTCTATATGTCTACTGCACACATCTGATCAAAATATTGCTTTCACGTCACTGTGAAAGAAGAAAATCTGAAATGATAAAATAAACAAATGAAATTCTAATTGAATTGTAATTTGAGCTCTAATGCATTACAGATGTGTCATTCAGAAAATGGCCATATCCTGTACATATGGAATATTTTGGCATTAAACAAAGTTGTATTATCAACTGTAAATGTTCAAGCCATAATATATTAAAAAGGGAGGAAAAACAGTAGCAGTGAGCTGAGGTAAAGAGGCAATGATTATTCTAAATAACTATGAAGTGTTGATTTAATTGTCAGTACATAAGGGATTATAATGAGACAATTCATGCTCAGGCCAAGTTTGAAGAACTTACAGTCCAGATATTAATTTATATAAATTTAAGTTAACTTTGGCCGACCAAGGTACGTTAGTCTTGAAACATTAGGGCGTTATTACAATAAAAGAAAGGACTGATAGCTATAATGAATAGGGACTTGTTTTGAAGTTCAGTAATTTTGTTGTTGGATTACAGAATGTAAAGCTATAGAACTGTGTGACCTTTCCAAGCTTATAGTTTAATTTGATTCTGATCTCTGTCTGTTAACAGAATAGCTGTGTTTTCTATAAATGTTTTGCATGATGAGAGGATCGTAATCATTGCTGAACAGAGACCAGATTCTACTGAGGAAGATAGCTTTCAGTGGATGAGTAGAGTCCTTCAGGTAAAGATGAATAATTAGCAGAAGTGCATTTGATTTAAATATGGCAAAAAGGTTGCTGAGGTTTTGACATTCAATTGAGAGCCCTGTTATTGGCTGGAGATTGTCTATATGGTATAAAGATAAGCCCCGATTATCAAGTCCAACGATCTTTGCTGGAAGTGTGATGGTAGGACATTGGCTGAGGACAGAGTTGGGCTTGACTCTGATGACCCCCATCCATGAATTGCCCACTGACGCTCATGAACACATGATTCAAGATTGGCAATTTAGGCGAAGTATTTCAGCCCTGTTGGTGCCCATAGAATTATACTTCAATCTGAATTGTTGCCTTCAGATAAGTAGAGGTAAGAGGAGAAAATTTAACGGTAAAGCGTTGTGCTTTCACATAAACTTGTATCCTTCTTCCGCAGTCATATTTTTGCCAGTGTTGCTTATCTACGGGATCATGTGCTGAGTGGAATCCTTTGAAAATAAGCTGGTGAAACCTTCCCATAATTAACCGTTAGGAATTTTTAAAAAAATTAACCTTGGATATTTGCTCCTTGGATTTTTATTGATAAAAGCTTCATCAACACTTTAATAATATCTTTGTTTTCCTAAGTATCACATCTGCTTGGCAGAAAAAGAATAATTTAGAATGCCAAAGAATTATTAGAAATTGTTGCCTAAAATCAGCCACTGTTTATCGAAGTCACCACGCCAATCATCAAATATACAGAATCATAGTTTTGATATGGCAGCACGGTAGCACAGTGGTCAGCACTATTGCTTCACAGCTCCAGTGTCCCAGTTTCGGTTCCCAGCTTGGATCACTGTCTGTGCGGAGTCTACATGTTCTCCCCGTGTCTGCGTGGGTTTCCTCTGGGTGCTCCGGCTTCCTCCCACAGTCCAAAGATGTGCAGGCTAGGTGGATTGGCCATGCTAAATTGCCCTTGGTGTCCAAAAAAATAAAGGTTAGATGGGGTTACGGGGATAGGGTTGAGGTGTGGTCTTAAGTAGGGTGCTCTTTCTAAGGGCCGGTGCAGACTCGATGGTCCGAATGGCCTCCTTCTGCACTGTGAATTCTATGATTCTAATACACTTCACTACTATGTTCGACATGTCCAAAATTTGTTATGTGCTTTAACTCTACAACTTATTGAAGTTGTATTTGGAGTTTCTAGAAACCTTGTATGCTATGCACTTTCAGTCCAATGGAGTTTCTTGAGCATTATTGAATAGTGCTAGTCTCGGATAAATGAAATGCTTGTGTACAAGTAAACCAAGATAGAAACAATTTTAATAATGTTGTATGGAAGTGCAATCATATGCCAGATGCATTCTCTTCTCCCTTTTTATGTGACAAATTCATTCAATTTATGTTAATAAAGGACATTTTTATTTATATATTATATATTGATAAACACTCCTCTCTTTGAAAGCACTTAGTGTGAGATTAGGAGGTGTGATTATGTACCTGATAGTTGTGTGAATAAATGTATATATGACCTTTTTTAACAATCTGTTTTTCTAAAGGCAATCGATGGTATTCATCAAGTAGGGGTTTACTGTTTGGCTCTAGTACCAGCTAATACTCTTCCAAAAACTCCTCTTGGTGGCATACACCTCTCAGAAACCAAACAGTGCTTCTTAGAAGGTTCCCTCCACCCATGCAATGTGTTAATGTGTCCGCACACTTGCGTAATAAACCTGCCCAAGCCAAGACAGAAACAGCCAGGTAAGGTTTTAATTTCCTGACAGAAGATCAATGTTAACTTATGTGCTATATAAATATTTGAAGGATTAAATTAAAGGAATATCCAGCATCATAATACACACCATGTGACTATGGGTAGATTATCTCTTACCTTTCAATTAATTTCTGTTTTTCCAGTTTGAAAACTGTACTGAGTTGAAAATGATATTGTAACTTTGAAACAGCAAGTTAAAATAGGTGATAAATTTTGAAGACTTGTCTTTTTAATGCTGTGTGCATCAAACATATCAATAAAAAAAGCATGCTACTTTGGTAGCTTGATTTCAGAGTTAAAGAAATGTGGAGTGCAATTGATAAACTGATTGTCTTTTGATGATTCCAATTTACTGAAATGCATTTGGTGGAATTTCGTGCTCTCGACAGAGATTGGTCCAGCTTCTGTTATGGTTGGAAATCTGGTATCCGGAAAGAGGATTGCCCAGGCTAGTGGAAGAGATTTAGGACAGATTGAAGACAATGACCAAGGTAGAAAGGTGAGTATTATTGCATATCAGCATACTCTGAATGGGCCATTCTATGGCAAGCCATGACTTGAATTTCTGTGGGCTGTATTTTACCAGCTACCTGGATGCTGGTTGCAGAACGGCTTTGCTTAAAAAAAAGTCTTCATAGTCTTCTGTATTTTAACAGCAAGCAACTATATACACCTATAGGCTAACGGGTACAGACATGGAGCTATCTCCATCTTGGTCTCTGGCCAACACCACATTGACCCTATGTCTAGGTCATGTGCTATCTCTCCTGTGTGGGTAGTACTGTTCTCAGTCTTACATTAACTTTGTATATACCAGACCCTGGTATACTACACTGGGGATGGGAGATGGGAGGACCTCTCAAAAAGGCATGGTAAAGTGGTTGCCCATCATCTTCCCCTTACTACAATAATAATAATTGCTTAGTGTCACACGTAGGCTTCAATGAAGTTACTGTGAAATGCCCCTAGTTGCCACATTCCGGCGCCTGTTTGGGGAGGCTGATATGGGAAAAGAACCCGCGCTGCTTGCCTTGTTGCATAGAACATAGAACATTACAGCGCAGTACGGGCCCTTCGGCCCTCGATGTTGCGCCGACCTGTGAAACCATCTGAAGCCTATCTGACCTACACTATTCCATTTTCATCCATATGTCTATCCAGTGACCACTTAAATGCCCTTAAATTTGGTGAGTCTACTACTGTTGCAGGCAGGGCGTTCCACACCCCTACTACTCTTCGAGTAAAGAAACTGCCTCTGATATGTGTCCTATATCTACCACCCCTCAATTTAAAGCTATGTCCCCTCGTGTTGGTCATCACCATCCGAGGAAAAAGACTCTCACTGTCCACTCTATCTAACCCTCTGACTATCTTATATGTCTCTATTAAGTCACCTCTCAGCCTTCTCCTCTCTAACGAAAACAACCTCAAGTCCCTGAGCCTTTCCTCGTAAGACCTTCCCTCCATACCAGGCAACATCCTAGTAAATCTCCTCTGAACCCTTTCCAAAGCTTCCACATCCTTCCTATAATGTGGTGACCAGAACTGCACGCAGTACTCCAGGTGCGGCCGCACCAGAGTTTTGTACAGCTGCAGCATGACCTCGTGGCTCCGAAACTCAATCCCCCTACTGATAAAGGCTAGCACACCATATGCCTTCTTAACAGCCCTATTAACCTGGGTGGCAACTTTCAGGGATTTATGTACCTGGATGCCGAGATCTCTCTCTTCATCTACACTACCAAGAATCTTGCCATTAGCCCAGTACTCTGCATTCCTGTTACTCCTTTCAAAGTGAGCCAGCTCACACTTTTCCACATTAAACTCCATCTGCCACCTCTCAGCCCAGCTCTGCAGCTTATCTATGTCCCTCTGTAACCTATAACATCCTTCAGCACTATCCACAACTCCACCGACCTTTGTGTCATCTGCAAATTTACTAACCCATCCTTCTACACCCTCTTCCAGGTCATTTATAAAAATGACAAACAGCAGTGGCCCCAAAACAGATCCTTGCGGTACACCACTAGTAACTGAACTCCAGGATGAACATTTGCCATCAACCACCACCCTCTGTCTTCTTTCAGCTAGCCAATTACTGATCCAAACCGCTAAATCACCTTCAATCCCATACTTCCGTATTTTCTGTAATAGCCTACCGTGAGGAACCTTATCAAACGCCTTACTAAAATCCATATACACCACATCAACCGCTTTACCCTCATCCACTTGTTTGGTCACCTTCTCAAAAAACTCAATAAGGTTTGTGAGGCATGACCTACCCTTCACAAAACCGTGTTGAGTATCGCTAATCAACTTGTTCTTTTCAAGATGATTATAAACCCTATCTCTTATAACCTTTTCCAACTTTACCCACAACCGAAGTAAGGCTCACAGGTCTATAATTATCAGGGTTGTCTCTACTCCCCTTCTTGAACAAGGGGACAACATTTGCTATCCTCCAGTCTTCCGGCACTATTCCTGTCGACAAAGGCGACATAAAGATCAAGGACAAAGGCTCTGCAATCTCCTCCCTAGCTTCCCAGAGAACCCTTGGATAAATCCCACCTGGCCCAGGGGACTTATCTATTTTTACACGTTCCAAAATTGCTAACCTCCTCCTTGTGAACCTCAATCCCATCTAGCCTGGTCGACTGTACCTGAGTATTCTCCTCGACAACACTGTCTTTCTCCAGTGTAAACACTGACGAAAAATATCCATTTAACGCTTCCCCTATCTCCTCTGATTCCACTCACAACTTTCCACTACTATCTTTGATTGGCCCTAATGTTACTCTAGTCATTCTTTTGTTCCTGATATAACTATAGAAAGCCTTAGGGTTTTCCTTGATCCTATCCGCCAACGACTTTTCGTGTCCTCTCCTCGCTCTTCTTAACTCTCCCTTTAGGTCCTTCCTGGCTAACTTGTAACTCTCAAGTGCCCTAACTGAGCCTTCATGTCTCATCCTAACATAAGCCTTCTTCTTCCTCTTGACAAGTGCTTCAACTTCCTTAGTAAACCACGGTTCCCTTGCTCGACAACTTCCTCCCTGCCTGACAGGTACATACTTATCAAGGACACGCAGTAACTGTTCCTTGAAAAAGCTCCACATTTCGATTGTACCCATCCCCTGCAGTTTCCTTCCCCATCCTATACATCCTAAATCTTGCCGAATAGCATCATAATTGCCTTTCCCCCAGCTATAATTCTTGCCTTGCGGTATATACCTATCCCTGCCCATCGCTAAAGTAAACATAACCGAATTGTGATCACTATCACCAAAGTGCTCACCTACCTCTAAATCTAACACCTGGCCGGGTTCATTACCCAGTACCAAATCCAATGTGGCATCGCCCCTTGTTGGCCTGTATACATACTGTGTCAGAAAACCCTCCTGCACACACTGCACAAAAACTGACCCATCTATAGTACTCGAACTATAGTATTTCCAGTCCCCCATAACAACTACTCGGTTACTCACGCTCCTGTCGAGAATCATCTTTGCAATCCTTTCCTCTACATCTCTGGAACTATTCGGAGGTCTATAGACAACTCCCAACAGGGTGACCTCTCCTCTCCTGTTCCTAACCTCGGCCCATACTACCTCAGTAGACGAGTCCTCAAACGTCCTTTCTGCCGCCGTAATACTTTCCTTGATTAACAATGCCACCCCCCTCCCTCTTTTACCATCTTCTCTGTTCTTACAGAAACATCTAAATCCTGGAACCTGCAACAACTATTCCTGTCCCTGCTCTACCCATGTCTCCGAGATCGCCACAACATCGAGATCCCAGGTACCAACCCATGCTGCAAGCTCACCCACCTTATTCCGGATGCTCCTGGCGTTGAAGTAGACACACTTCAAACCAGCATCTTGCTTGCCGGTGCCCTCTTTCGAACTTTTAACCCTATCCCTGACCTCACTACTCTCTACACCCTGTACACTGGGACTACTATTTAGGTTCCCACCCCCCTGCTGAATTAGTTTAAACCCCCCTGAAGGGGGGCTGTGCTAAACCAGCCCCTGTAATGCATGAAGGTGCTCTCCTGCTCAATGACCAAGTACGGGTCTCTTCCTGCCTCCAGTGACATTTAAGTAGCAGAACAGGGGCCCTCCACTACATGAGGAGATCACCAAGGGAACCCTGACGGCCTCCAAGTGGGTTCTGGGTTGGGTGGGATGGGGGGCTCCTATTCAGACCACCAAGGGGCTCATGGTGGCAAAGGCCACCTCAGTAGCAAAGTTACCTGCCCTCATCACCCCACCCGTTTACAGCCTTGCTGGACCCTGCCTGACTGTCCTGGTGCTTCCAGACCACGTGTCCATGGTTGAGAGGATGCACATCTATCAACATCACCTTATCCTCCAGGTATAGTCCATATAATAGCCACCACTCCTAGAGTACCGTTGAGCTATCAGCCTTCTGATTGTCCAGCAGTTATTGCAGGTGGACAGCTGTCCTTAGCGGAGAAAATGCAACCCTGGGTCTAGTTCACATGGTGTCAGCCTCGTAGGCTGTAACCCCACTACCATCTCTAAATTCCAACATATAAAACTGAATTTGACAGATTTATGGATTTTTAGCTGGACTCCTTTTATTCAATATAGAGCTAAAATTTTGTAGCTCTTCTGGTAGGTTCCTCCTTTGGGAATGGTGGGAGCAAAAAAAATTGGGAATTAAGCTAGATGGAAGTGACATCTTTTGACTTGAAGATTGTTGAACATTTTCCTCAAATTTCAGTTCCCTTGTTGAGGGGCTGGAAGGATGTTTGGGGTATGTTTCATAGATTTCATAGAATTTACAGTACAGAAGGAGGCCATTCGGCCCATCGAGTCTGCACCGGCTCTTGGAAAGAGCACCCTACCCAAGCCCATACTTCCACCCTATCCCCATAACCCTATGGGGCAATTTAGCATGGCCAATCCAACCTGCACATCTTTGGACTGTGGGAGGAAACCGGAGCACCCGGAGGAAACCCATGCACACACGGGGAGAATGTGCACACTCCACACAGACAGTGACCCAAGCCGGGAATCGAACCTGGGACCTTGGAACTGTGAAGCATTTGTGCTAACCACTATGCTACCGTGCTGCCCAAAGTTTCTCTGGTTAGGCAGTTGGACGGGGGACTTGAGGCATGTTCCGTCAAGAGTTTGTGTCCACCCTGATTGGCAGGTGTTGAGTCATAACTCTACTAACCCCTTTACACATCACTGGGTATTGATAATGAAATGACCATCCCATGACCCCCCATATGTAAGGCCAGCATTGGATGCCACCAGTACTGCATCTTGATGTTTGACTCTTGTATGATTGTGTCTTGTATGCAGGGGGTGCTTCAACATTATTGCAACAAAAATCTAGCTGATATTGAGAATTGTTAGTTTCAAATTAAAATGGACTCATTCTCAAAATTAATATGCCAAGCAGGATAGTTTGACCATTTTTGCTTTTAAAATAACAATCAAACTTTTGTTTCTACCTTTTTTGCACTCGGAGAACATCTGAACATTTATGAATAGCAACTTTATGAACACATACACAGAGGGAACAAATATCCGGGTTTATCATGAGCATCCAGTCCACAGACAGTGTAGTAACTGTGGTGAGGTTTGGGAGATGGATAACAGTATGGGATTTAAAGGAAGGGATGATGGCGTGAGAAGTCATTGTCTTGGGTTACACAATGAAGAAGTGGTTCTTTCTTGCCTTTTGTTTCATTTACTTACGTCTCCCTTACTCTGTTTTATCCCTTTATTTGGGGAATGCTACTTCATTGCTGCAGCAATACCTCCGGTAGGTTCAAACTCGGGACTGTAGGACGGTGGAGGGGGGATGGGTGGGGTGGAGATTGCTATTAGTACCTACTCTGAGCCTATGCTCTGTTTCTTTACTGCAACCATTGCCACTGCTTTGCCTTTTATTCCATTACATATTTGGCATTTAATCTCCCCCACACTTGACCTTCCCCTTTTAGCAGCAGTCCATCTAATTTCTTCCTCTCTGCAGTTGTGAAGAACAATCACCTTTGACTTGAAACATTAACTCTGTTTCTTTCTCCGAAGATGTTGCCAGACCTGAGTTTTTGCAGCGTCCTCTGCTTTGCTTCCTAAATGTTTCCTTTACTTCACTCGTGACAGCACTGAGGGACAGTTGTCTAATCTTTGTTGAATTGTAATTTTCTTTTAAGGTTTGGTAACTGTGGTCAATAAAAGATACATGTCAGCTTTGGCCAAGACAAAATCATAGAATTCCTACAGTCTGGAAGGAGGCCATTCGGCACATTGGGCCTTCACCGACCTTCTGAATGAGCACCCTACCTCGGCCCACTCCCCCGCCCTATCCCCGTAACCCAATCTAACCTAATCTTTGGACACTAAGGGGAAACTTAACATGGCCAATCCGCCTAACCTGCACACCTTTGGACTGTGGGAGGAAACCCACGCAGATACTGGGAGAATGTGCAAACTCCACACAGAAAGTTACCCATGGCTGGAATTGAACCCAGGTCCCTGGAGCTGTGAGGCAGCAATGCTAACTACCGTGCCGCCACACCATGCACAAATAATGTGCTAGTGCTGGGGGGGTTTCGGTTTCACACAGCTTACTGTATGGCTGCTCTGATTCAGATTGGTAATTTAGCACTGCATTTAACAGGGCCCCATCGTCCCCACTACCCACTGCTGACTAAAAAAGAAATCAAGGAGGAGTTGCCAGCAGTTCTCATGACTGCCCTACAACCACGGAATGACCGACTGGCCATTAACTAAGGTGAGGCAGCACTTCCCATATCTCAGAAGCAGGAAGTCCCACCTACAGAGTGGCCAGCCAATCGGTAGCCAGCAGTTCTCCTGTACCAAGGGAGCCACCAGGAGTGGTGGCCACCGGCTGTACTGCAGCAAGGCTGAGAGGAGGCATGCAGCACTTGGTTCATCATGGCAGGTAAGTCGCTGGAGTTAAGCCGGAGTTGTGGGGGTGGAGGGGGTGGGTGGAAACTAGGAAGGCTTGGGAACCTGGGTGGATCTTACATCTTGGAGTCCTTTCAAATGGCCCTACCCATTGCACAGGAGAAGGTGCCAGGCTGGGAGCTTGGCATGGGGCTCTCCCGCCACCAGATTAATTGAGGCAGTAGTGGATCAAAGTCCTGAAATGGCCATTAATTGCCCACTTCAGGGCCTCAATAGGTCCACAGATAGGTTGGCCACCCAATGCCCACACTGCCACTGGTGGAATTGCAGCAGTGGACAGAAAGGCAGCACATTTGTCACTTGCTGAATGTAATGTGCTCCCCCACCTTCAAATACTCAAGTTGTTTGTACAAAGATCATGTAAAATTTTAGCACCAAAATAAAGTCATTTTACACACGATCAGCATCTCACAGGATTGCATTTTTGAAGCCTTAACTATTATGTTTTTGTTCCAGTTTATGTTTCTGGCTGAAGTTCTACAATGGCGAGCTCAAACTACTCCTGACCACGTGCTTTTCACACTACTAAATTCTAGGGTAAGTGTTTCATTGACGAATAGCAAATGAAAAGCAATTGGCTGATTGCTTATAAGTTCATAAGATATAGGAGCAATATTAAGCCATTTAGCCTGTCGAGTCTGCTCCGCCATTCAATCATGGCTGATCTCGTCATGGCCTTAACTCTACCATCTTGCCCATTCTCCATAACCCTTCAACCCATTACCAATTAAAGATCTATGTAACTCCTCCTTAAATTTACTCTCCGCCCCAGCATCCACCGCACTCTAGCGCACCTAATTCCACAGATTCACAACCCTTTGGGAGAAGTAGTTTCTCCTCAAATCTGTTTTAAATTTGCTACCTCTATCCTAAGACTATGACCTGCCATTCTCGAATGCCCCACAAGAGGAAACATCTGCTCCGCGTCTACTTTATCCATACCTTTTATCATCTTGTATACCTCAATTTGGTCTCCCCTCATTCTTCTAAACTCTATTTAGAGAATATAGGCCTAAACTGTTCAATCTCTTCATAAGACAAACAGCCAAACTGCTCACCCTGGAATCAATCGAGTGAACCTCCTCTGAACTGCCTCCAATGTCACTACATCTTTCCTCAAATAAAGGGACCAAAACCGTGCACAATACTCCAGGTGTGGTCTCACCAACACCTCAGATCATAGATCATAGAATTTATAGTGCAGAAGGAGGCCATTCAGCCCATCGAGTCTGCACCGGCTCTTGGAAAGAGCACCCTACCCAAGGTCAACAACTCCACCCTATCCCCATAACCCAGTAACCCCACCCAACACTAAGGGCAATTTTAGACACTAAGGGCAATTTATCATGGCCAATCCACCTAACCTGCACATCTTTGGACTGTGGGAGGAAACCGGAGCACCCGGAGGAAACCCACGCACACACGGGGAGGATGTGCAGACTCCGCACAGTCAGTGACCCAAGCTGGAATCGAGCTGTGAAGCGATTGTGCTATCCACAATGCTACAGTGCTGCCCTTAAATGTTGTATGGTTTGCAACAACATTTCCTTACCTTTATGCTCTTATTCCTTTCGCTATAAATGCCAACATTCCATTCACTTTCATTATTATCTATTGTGCCTGAATCCTAGTTTTCTGTGACTTGAGCACTAGGACACCCAGATCCCTCTGCATCGGAGCACCCTGAAACCTCTCCCCATTTAGATATTAAGTTGCCTTTCCATTTCTCCGTCTAAAATGCATAACCTCACACTTATCCACTTTCACTCCATCTGCCACGTTTTGGCCCACTCTCCTAACCTATCTATATCCATTTGTAAGGTTCTTATTTCCTCATTGCAACTTACTGTTCCACCTGTTTAATTGAATCATCTGAAAATTTGGCTGTAGAACCTTCTATTGTAAATAGCTGGGGCCCAAGGACCGAACCCTGTGGCACACCACTAGTTATATCTTTCCATTCAGTGAAAGACCCATTTATCCTGACTCTGTCTTCTGTCCGTCAGCCAGTCTTCTGTCCAAGCTAATAAATTACCCCTAATCCCTAAGATAGAGTAGACAGTCAGAGACTTTTTGCCCGGGTGGAACAAACCATTACAGGGGGACATAAATTTAATGTAAATGGTGGTAGATATAGGGGGGATGTCAGAGGTGGGTTCTTTACCCAGAGAGTAGTGGGGGCATGGAATGCACTGCCTGTGGAAGTAGTTGAGTCGGAAACGTTAGGGACCTTCAAGCGGCTATTGGATAGGTACATGGATTAGGGTAGAATAATGGAGTGTAGATTAATTTATTTTTAAGGGCAGCACGGTAGCATTGTGGATAGCACAATTGCTTCACAGCTCCAGGGTCCCAAGTTCGATTTCGACTTGGGTCACTGTGTGGAGTCTGCACATCCTCCCCGTGTGTGCGTGGGTTTCCTCCGGGTACTCCGGTTTCCTCCCACAGTCCAAAGATGTGCAGGTTGGGTGGATTGGCCATGATAAATTGCCCTTAGTGTCCAGAATTCTATGATTAACCTAGGACAAAAGTTCGGCACAACACGTGGGCCGAAGGGCCTGTTCTGTGCTGTATTTCTCTATATCTCTATATCTATATCCCATGTGATCCAGTAGTTAGCACTATTGCTTCACAGCGCCATGGTCCCAGGTTCGATTCCTGACTTGGGTCACTGTCTGTGCGGAGTCTGCACGTTCTCCCCGTGTCTGCGTGGGTTTCCTCCGGGTGCTCCGGTTTCCTCCCACAAGTCCCGAAAGACGTGCTGTTAGGTTATTTGGACATTCTGAATTCTTCCTCTGTGTACCCGAACAGGCGCCGGAATGTGGTGACTAGGGGCTTTTCACAGTAACTTCATTGCATGTTAATGTAAGCCTACTTGTGACAATAAAGATTATTATTAATTTGTTAATGAATTGCATGCTATTGTGCCAGGTCATTTGATAGCATTGAACATTGAACTACTTTGCTTATGCTGCTTTTAAACTTGAATAATTGCCTAGTAGTCTTTCCTTTTGGATATTCCTACTAATAGTATAAGCTGTGTCAGATCGTGACCAAGTAGATTCATTGTTCAAGGATATTCAAATGTCAAAATATGTTTGAATGCTATGTGTGTTTGTTTGCAGTCTGGCTTGCATGGCTCAGATTTATAACTGAGGGAAGAAGTTCTCAGCAGCAGTAACAGCTTTCTGCTTCATTTAATGTCCTGTCTTTTGGCCAACCATGGGCTGCCATTGATAATATAGACTCATCAACTGATTGGGTGTAGAAAATAAAAATATGCAGGAACTACACGTTGAGGATGACATTTATCTTGGGCCAAAGCACCAAGTCGATGATAGCAGATAGCGATTAGAAAAGAAATTGGGCTGACTGTTCAAGAAGCTGGACCTTTTCTTTTGCACACGATGACCATCATCCGCATTGCTACTTCGTAACCATCCATTATTCATGGAACCCAAAGGAACATACTAGAGTAACAAAGTGGCTGATTACCGTGGCTTATCATTCAGGCTTTTAATCTCCTAGCTATTTGCTTAGGGTTTTAAGGAGATGAACAGTGGCAGAGGCAACTAAGAAAATAAGAGTTGAAGCTTAAGCTTGGTGCCCTGACAATTCCGTCTATGTTCAGTAAATTTCATCTGCATTCCCACAGTTGTCGCAGCCCACAATCAACTTCTTTTCAAACATAAATGCCAGAAAAAAATTGCATTGTGTTTTCATTGTTCCACAATCTTTGTTTTTAGTAGGCTTGTGATGACGCCTCATATAATCTTTCTTGGTATAATTGACCACAAGAAAGCTGTGATGTTGGTTATAAAGAAAACAGGACGATCATGTTTGATCGATTTGCAAATCCAGAAATAAAAGCATATTCTCTTTGCTGGGATGTAGTGTGCATGTGCAGACGCAGTAATGACGGCCCATTTTCAGCTGTACACGCTGCAATTGCAGACACTGCACAGTGTGGAAATCTATTTTAAGCTTTCAGTGTGTGGCAGTGAAACCATTAACTGAAAATTGGTTTCCTGTAGTTTCTGCACTTTTGCGTTAAATTGGATTGTCATTCATGGTATTTGGTTTTAAAATAAAATGGACAAAAATCCACGAGAAGCGATCCTTTCTGTCGAGATTGGGCCACACATTTTGGAAAGTAATCAAAGTTGGAGGATCAGGCCCAAGGACTCGAACAAACCCATCACCTACCCGGACACTGAAGGAGGGCAGTGCTCTTGTTTCCACATCCTGAGAAATATAATTTACATGTTTGAAAGGTTTGCTTAAATACATCAATGATGAATCTAGTAACTCTCGAGAACGTTTTCCTTTCCGTCTGTTGTGAAAAGAAAGTTCTCTGACATTTGCCAACAGTTTTCACCACAAATTCGACCACCAGCTGGAAATATGGAGGTCACCTTACCAATTATTTTCAAACCTATCTTTGATTGGCAGAGAAGTGATTGCAAACCTACAAGAAATCAGCAGATGTTGCTTCAAAGTGCAGTCTTTTACAAGAGCCACATTTATTGATGGTACCCGCTAAATTATGCCTCCTTTGTAATCAGAATTCTTTAACAGCAAAGACTAAGCTAATGGACAACTTGGCAGATAGGCTTCCATTAATAAAAACACAGATTATTTTGATGGAATCTCCAGTCTCGTGTTTAAATCTCAGGAAAAGTTCTTCAAATATACAGCTCTATGGATTTGTGGAAACAATTTAATGGAATTTATTTTGAGCATCATTTGGCAAAAACCCTATTCATCAAAACTAAATCAAACGCTTTATTGTAAAAGCAGTTATCTGTTGGAGATAAAACTGCAGGAACAAGAAGGTGCTTAAGGGACATTTTTCGGAGATGGGTATAATTAGTATGAAATCAACTTAACAGGATATTGAATTAAAGATTCTAAATATCTACAAAAGCCAGAATATTACAATTTGAAACATACCAGGCAGAATTCTCTCAGCCCAGGATGGCTGGAGAATCCCCGCGACCGGTGCGAATCGCCCCACGCCGCCCCAATGCCGGCACACGATTCTCCACAGAGCGGAGAACGGGCGCCATTGGTGCCGGCGTGGTTGGTGTGGCGCGGTCGCGGGCCACTCTACGCGGCTGGCCCGCCGATTCTCGGGCCGGGATAGGCCAAGCGGCCGTCGTGGAAACGACAAGTCCCGCCAGCGCTGTTCTAACCTCTCAGCCGGTTGGAACTCAGCGTTGAAGGGTCGGGTGGCGGCCTGTGGGAGGGGGGAAATCTGACCCCGACCTCCGATGTGGCCTGGCCCGCGATCGGGACCCACCCATCGACGAACGGCTTCTCTGTCTCCCGGCCTCCTTTCTTCAGCGCCAGCGCCTGTACCCCTTCGCCATGATGGGTCGGGGCCGGCGCGGACAAGGGAGACACCGCGCATGCGCGGAAATCTCGCTGCTGGGACTGCACATGCGCGTGTTCGCGCCGGCCCCATTGTGCAGGCACACATCCCCCGGCACCCATTCCACGGCCGGATCAGCAGCTGGAGTGGCGTGAACCGCTCCAGTGCCGTGGGGCCAGAATTGCTGATCCTGGGACCGTGTTGACGCCGTCGAGAAATGCGATTCAACAGTATCTGCCCCTCTCAACCCATTCAGCTATTCTATCTAGGATTCCCTTGAGACCTACACTCCTTGAGGGTTATGACAAACTCCAATATTTTTCCCCTGATTGCAAAATTCATGTGAAATCCCTGTAACCTACTGAAGGAATAAAGCCACAAGGTTCCACGGTTTAAACGAAAGTCAAACTACGAACTAAACCCTTTCTTCGGTTAGCAATTACACTTTACACTCAAAAACACGATCACCTATACTTTATACTTTAAAACTGAAGTAACCCTTCGAGGCTTGAGCTGTTTGGGGATTTTCCATTAGCTTCCAGCTAACTGACACTTCACTGCTTCTTCAGCACCTCAAGACCGTGGAGACTTCACTGCACTCTGACTTTGTGCTTCCACCTCAGAAATACCCTTCATTTCTGATGGCCCTTTTGCATCAGTTCTATAGCTATTCTACAGCCCTCTGCTGACTGTCTCTCTCAGCCTGTTCCTAAAGGTGAACTGCTTACTTCTGTAGCAAAATTAAACAAATGAACCTCCCAATGCCCACAGCTCCTCTCCATTGTAATATGGAATGCTTTCGGATGTTCCAGCCAGAAAAACAAACTACTTATCTTGCCTTCAAAACCAAGCTTTTTGATTCTGGGATCCATGTGAATAATTTAGATACAAAATGGGATGAACTACCCTTTCTCTCGAACTTGATGGGTCCACCAGGAAACTCCCTTATTTACAAACTGATTTTAGTTTCTTTTCATCTGGAAACTACATACATAATTTACACATTTTATTGAGGTAAGTGTTGTGTCCTGCTCCTATCAAAAGATGAGAGGGGTCATCCATTATTTAAGTTTTCCATTCCTAGCCTCATTAAATATACCTTTGAACTGCAATCACTCTCGATCTGTTTGAATTACATTTACTCCATGGTTGGTTATCAGTTTCTCAATCCGATGTTGCCATTTATGTTACAGTTGGCACTTTTAATCTTCTACCTAAAAGTACCTTTAAAATATTATTATAAATTGTGGAACTGGATGGTTACAACAATTGAGCATTTGAGCTGTCGCGGAAGCAACCGAATATCACCTTTTTATGGAGAGAGAGAGAGAAGGGAGCTAACGTTTCAAGTCTGGCTACTCTTTGACAAAGCTGCCACCAGCTTTGATAGTCATCCAGACTCCACATTAGCTTTCTTCTCTCTCCACAGATGCTGTCCGACCTGCTGTGATTGTCCAGCATTTTCTGTTTTTGTTTCCGATTCCAGCATCCTCAGTAATTTGCTTTTATCGCTATTCTATGTTTGTTTACTAGGGAACAATAGCCAATTCTTTAACATGTCTTCAGCTGCATAAACGAGCTGAGAAAATAGCAGTTATGCTGATGGAGCGGGGCCACTTACAGGATGGAGATCATGTGGCATTGGTCTATCCACCAGGTAAGTTGATGGCGTAATAATTTTTATTTCACCCTGCAATTCCTCCCTCTCTATCCTCTTCAACCATCCTGTGTCAAATACGATGCGCGTTCAGAATTCATCATCCGGTTATAAGGAATTCGGGCAATTCATCGGCTGAAAAGCTGGGGTTAGAGGAACTGGACATAATTAATCTAAACTTGGCATGCCAGATGGATTCCTCGCCTTTTAAAGGAAACCTGATGACTGGGTTTGTTGCAATGCTGCAGTAACAGGGGGTTTTGTCATTTAAAATGCAGACTTTAAGATGAAAAATGTTTTGTCCTTCATACAGGAATAGACTTAATTGCAGCATTTTATGGATGCCTGTACGCAGGTTGCGTGCCAATAACTGTTCGACCTCCACACCCACAGAATATTGCTACCACGTTACCTACGGTGAAGATGATTGTGGAGGTAGGTCAGGATTTAACGTTATGGTTTATGGTATGCTCCATGTTTGAATTTTCACCCCATTGTTTTTAAACCAGTCTTGGGTGGGATTCTCCGACTCTCTGCGCCAAAATCGCGCTCAGCGTGGGGGCGGAGAATTGCCCAAAATAGGCTCCCACGCCGGCACGCAATTCTCTGGCGACCGGAGAATCACAAGCATTTGCGTGCACACGATCAACGCGGTGCCAGTCGCGTGGAAAATGCCCACCCGGCGATTCTCCACGCTCGACGGGCTGAGTGCCCGCCAATTCCCGCCAACATAGTTCGAATGTGGTTCCACCTGCCGGAATTTGGAGTTGCGGCTATTGTGGGCGTTATGGTGGGAGGGCATGGGGATCGGACACAGGGGGAGGGGGGGGGGGGGGGGGGGGGGGGGGGGGCGGCGGCTTGATGACGGGCAGGCCCGTGATCGGGGACCATCGGACGGTGGGCCATCACGATCTGGGAGCAACCTATCTTCTTCCGCATGGGCCCGCTGTGTGGCTCTGCCATGACGGCGGCTCTCACACTGAGGTGGGCAGCCGCGCGCATGTGCAGACCCGCTTGTGGCGGCCGTGTGCATGCACAGCCACGCGGTCTGTACAGCAGGGCCCTGCCGGCAGCCAGAGCTGCAGGATGCACGCCGGGATCCTGCTAGCCCCCTGGAAAATGGGTATTCACCCCAGACCTTCGAAGAAAAAGTCCGGAGTAATTCTCGTCCGTTTTCTGGCAGGCGTGGGGACTTTGTCCCCCAATGTGAGAATCCTGCCGCTTATTCCTGCTTTTTTTCCCCCCAGAGTCACGTAACTCAGTAGATGTAATTTGTTGACAGGCACTTCATATTTTACACTGTCACAATTCTTGGTATTACAGAACAATAAGGCGTTAAAAAATAAATGTTGCATCAGCTAAAATCAAAGGCAACATTTTACGCAACTCTGAAATCGAGCTGAATTCTAGTCTAGCTCATCAAATTTCATCTGACTTCAGTAGAAAATGATTGAGTTGAGGGTGGTGCTGATATTTGGGGACTGTATCTATAATATAACCGTAGCCAAAAATGTCAGAATTATTTGTGAGCCCGGGATCAGATATTCTGTTGGTTATCAGACTGGTGTTGTTGAGGAAGCAGGGGGGCTGCAGAAGGACTTGGACAGGTTGGGAGCGTGGGCAAAGAAGCGGCAGAGGGAATACAATGTGGAAAAGTGTGAGTTTATGCACTTTGGTTGGAAGAATGGAGGCATAGAATATTTTGTAAATGGGGAAAGGCTTTGAAAATCTGAAGCACAAAGGGTGTCCTAGTTCAGGATTCTGTTAAGGTTAACATGCAGGTTCTGTTGGCAGTCTGGAAGGCAAATGCACTGTTAGCATTCATTTTGAAAGGGCTAGAATACAAGAACAGGAATGTACTGCTGAGGCTGAATGAGGCTCTGGTCAGACCCCATTTGGAATATTGTGAGCGGTTTTGGGTCCCGTATCTAAGGAAGGATATGCTGGCATTGGAGGGGATCCAAAGAAGGTTCACAAGAATGATCCCGGGAATGAAGGGCTTGTCATATGAGGAGTGGTTGATGACAATTGTCCTGTACTCAGTGGAGGTTGGACCAATGAGGGGGATCTCATTGATTGAATGGCAGAGCAGCTTCGATGGGCAGAATGGCCTAATTCGGCTCGTATATCTTGTGGTCTTATGGTGTATCCTTTCATATGAAAACACTGCATTTTTTGTCCATTTGTTTTCCCACCCACTCAATTAAAATGTAATACAAAGTGCAGCACAAATAACTTTTTCTACATTTGTTCTCAGAACATGAGGACACTGGCAAGATATTTTTATGGGTGGCATGATAGCACAGTGATGAGCACAGTTGTTTCACAGTGCCAGGGTCCCAGGTTCGGCTTGGGTCACTGTCCAAGCGGAGTCTGCAAGTTTTCCCTGTGTCTGCGTGGGTTTCCTCCGGGTGCTCCGGTTTCCTCCCACAAGTCCCGAAAGACGGGCTGTTAGGTCATTTGGACATTCTGAATTCTCCCTCTGTGTACCCAAACAGGCGCGGTAATGTGGCAACTAGGGGTTTTTCACAGTAACTTGATTGCAGTGTTAATGTAAGCCTACTTGTGAAAGTAATGATTATTATTAATTGCTGACTCTAGTATGGAACTGGAGTCATATTTTGGGCAGTGCGGGTTGGGATGGCAGGATCTCTTCCCGGTCTTGGGTGGGGATGGCAGGATCTCTTCCCGGTCTTGGGTGGGGATGGCAGGATCTCTTCCCGGAAGACCATCAGTCGATCAGTTTGCTTTCTCATTATTTTGCAATGCTAACGCTCAAATTATAAGATTTATTGAATTCAGTTTCACAATTTTGCCACACTGGGATTTGAACTCTGGACATCTGGGTTGGCTGTCCTTTACCAAAACTATTAATCTGCCATTATCATTTGTCTGAGCTGGCCAAACAAGCAATTTTTATTTTATAGACATGCAGTTACTGCTGGCAAAGTTGTTACAAATCTGAAGTGTAGCTTTCATTGGGTCTGTTCTCAAGTAGCTGGAAGCAGTAGGACAGTGTTTGCCTATTCAGAATCCCAATCCCAATGACTTAATGCGATACAATGTTAATTGCTGAAAATGGACACAGTGATCTGAATGTATAATAATTATGATCATGCTTTGTTCAGTGACTTGGAAATGTGGTGACTGGAAATCTTCCACTTAATTGACCATGCCTTATTTTTCATTTATGAAATGTTCAAATAGTTTATCTCTGACCTTCAATTTATGTGGTTATATTAATTTGTGTCAGTCAGAGAGTCTGAGTTTACTGTTGAATAGTGCTTTGGTATAATGCAATGTCCTCTCAGGGCTCCGTTGCTGTGCTTTCGGGCCCATTTACACTCTGTCAATGATGTTTGTTGGGGCTCTAACTTTCGTGGTCATCCTAATCGAGTTTGTACTGCTGGTTCTGGAGGAGCAGTTTTCATCTTGTGCTCTGGTGGAACAGTGCTCCCATGGTTAGTATAGAGTCTGCCACCAACGTTCATAGAAAGAAAGACTTGCATTTGGTGCACTTTGCATGACCTCCGGATGTCCCAAAATACTTGGAGTAAAGGGTCCTCTGGTGAAGAGTGATGATTGCATGCTTGAATTTCAAATTCAGTTTGAGGGCAATAACCTTCATATAATCTACAGTGGAGGAGGAGGCCATTCGGCCCATCAGGTCTGCACCAGCCCTTAGAAAGAGCACCCTACATAAGCCCACACCTCCACCCTATCCCAATAACCCCATCTAACCTTTTTTGGACTCTAAGGGAAATTTAACATGGCCAATCCACCTAACCTGCACATCTTTGGACTGTGCGAGGAAACCGGAGCACCCGGAGGAAACCCACGCAGATACGGGGAGAATGTGCAGACTCCACGCAGACAGTGACCCAAGCCAGGAATCGAACGTGGGGACTCTGGAGCTGTGAAGCAACTGTGCTAACCACTGTGCACTGTGCTGCCCTAAAGAGTCCAAAACTAATGTTCTGGTGTTAAACATAGGCATGAGGACAGACTTGACCACAGTGGACTGGACAGAAAGACACAAATGCAGGACAGTTGATGAACAGTGGCAGATAGTCAAGGGATCAATTTCTCCCAATTAATATATATTCCAGAGAGGAAGAAAGATTGTGAGAGGGGATAAATGCATCCGTGGCTAAGCAAGGAGGATGGAGACATAACATGGAAGGAAAAACTAAGGCACACCATTTTGCAAAGAACAGTGGCAGACTGGAGGATTGGGAAACTTTTAAAGACCAGCAGAGGATTACTAAAAAAAAAAATTAATAAAAAGGGCGATGGTAAATTATGAAAGAATTCTGATGCAAAATATAAAAACAGAGGGTGGCACGCGGCACAGTGGTTAGCACTGCAGCCTAAATCGCTGAGGACCCGGCTTCGAATCCTGGCCCTAGGTTATTGTCCATGTGGAGTTTGCACATTCACCCCGTGTCTGCGTGGGTTTCACCCCCACAACCCAAAGATGTGCAGGTTAGGTGGATTGGCCATGCTAAATTGCCCCTTAATTGGGAAAAAAAATTATTGGGTACTCTAAATTTATATTAAAAATATAAAAACGGATAGCAAGAGATTCTATAAGTATATAAGAAGGAAGAGAGTAGCTAAAGTCAATGTTGGTTCCTTAGAGGATGAGCCTGTGGAGTTAATAATCGGAACACAGAAATGGCAGAGACACAAAATCAATATTTTCCCTCGGTTTTCACAGTGGTGGACACTAGAGCCATCCGAATAGTAACAGGTATTGCAGAGGTTGTTGAAAAGGAGGAACTTAAAACAATCGGCATCACCAGGGAAAGAATACTGAGCCAGCTATTGTGATTAAAGGCAGACAAGTCCCCAGGACCTGATGGCCTACATCCGAGTGCCTTAAAAGAGGTGGCAGCAGAGATAGTGGAGGCATTGGCTATAATATCCCAAAATTCCCTGGATTCTGGAAAGGTTCCAGTGGATTGTAATAAGGCTAATACAATGCCCCTATTCAAAAAGGGAGAAAGGCAGATAGTAGGAAACTATAGACCAGTTAGTTTAACGTCTGTTGTTCGGAAACTGTTGGAATCCCTTATTAAGGAAGTAGTAACGGGACATTTGGAAAGTCAAAACGCAATCCATCAGAGTCAGCATAATTTTAAGAAGGGTAAATTGTGTTTCACCTATTTGCTGGAGTTCTTTGAAGATGTAATAAGCAAAGTGGATAATGGGACTCCTGTCGATGTAGTGTATCTGGACTTGCAGAAGGCAGTTGATGAGGTGTTGCACAAAAGGTAAAGATCCTGCAGAGTTGGGAGTAACATTTTGCTTGGACAGAGGATTGTCTAACTAACAGGAAGCAGAGAATGGACATAAATGGGTCTCTTTCTGGTTCGCAAGCTGTAACTAGTGGTGTGCCAAAGGGTTTTGGCCCCAACTATTTACAATCTATATTAATAACCTGGATGCAGGGATAAAGGCAAATTTACAGATGACACTAAAATAGGTGGGAGAGCAAGTTACAATAAGGAAATAAGAAATTTACAAATGGATATGGATAGGTTAGCTGAGTGGGAAAAATTTGGCAGATGGAATTTAACTTTGGTTGTGAGGTTATCCTTTTTTGATCAGAGGAATAAAAAGGCAACTTATTTAAATGGAGAGAAATTTCAGAATGCATTAGTAGAGGGATCTGGGTGTCCTTGTGCATTAATTGCAGAAAATTAGTCTGTAGGTGCAGCAGATAATAAGAAAGGCAAATAAAATTTTGGCATACATTGTTAATGGAGCATAAAAGTAGGGAAGTGTATTGTAACTCAACAGGACATTGGTGAGAGTATATCTGGAGCACTGCGCACAGTTTTGGTCCACTTACTTGAAGGATGTAAATGCATTAGAGGCAGTTCAGAGATGGGTCACTAGACTGATTTTTGGGATGAAGGATTTGCTTTATGAAGAGAGATTAAGCAGTTTAGGTCTATACTTGCTGGAGATTTGAAGAACGATAGGAGATCTAATTGAGGATATAAGATGCTAAAGGGGGTTGACAGGGTAGACATAGAATGGATGTTTCTCCTTGTTGAACATTCTAGAACGAAAGACTATAATTTTAGGCTGAGGGGGGACAGAATTAAAACACAATTGAGGAGGAATTACTTAAAGGGTCGTGAATCTGTGGAATTCTCTACTGCAGAATGCAGTGGACACTGGAACATTCAACAAATTTGAGTACATAGATAGGGTTTTAATTAATCGTGGTATGAAGGGCTGTGCAGAGTGAGCAGGAAGGTGGAGATGAGGCTGAGATGAAATCAGCCATGATTGTATTAAATGTTGGAGCAGGCTAGAGAGGCTGAATGATGAACCCAGCAGAGAGGATCCCTGGTTTTGACCTCGCACTAAGATCATGGGTATCCATTAACCACATCCGTACAAACCATGGCAGCACGGTAGAACAAGTGATTAGCACTGTGGCTTCACAGCGCCAGGGTCCCAGGCTCGATTCCCTGCTGGGTCGATGTCTGTGCGGAGTCTGCACATTTTCCCCGTGTCTGCGTGCGTTTCCTCCGGGTGCTCCGGTTTCCTCCCACAGTCCAAAGACGTGTAGGTTAGGCGGATTGGCCATGCTAAATTGCCCTTAGTGACCAAAAAAGGGTTACGGGGATAGGGTGGAAGTGAGGGCTCAAGTGCGTCGGTGCATACTCGATGGGCCTAATGGCCTCCTTCTGGACTGTATGTTCTATGTTCTGATGCACAAATGGAAAAGTCAAATCTCTCCTGTGTGCAACTGTGGTCAGCCAGAACAGACATTGGAACACATAACAACTCAAAGCCTGACTCCTAAATATGAAGGAAATATAATCACTCACCAACACTTATGACATAATATCCTGGCTTCTTGATGTTGATCTATAGCCACCAAATGAAAGAAGTTCTTGTTCAAGAACAAATAAGGATGGGGAATAAACGTTGGCTTAGCCATTGACACCCACATTAAGTAACCAGGTAATCTGGGTCTGGATTCTCTGAGCCTCCGCGTCGAAATCACATTCGGCGCAGGGGCGAAAAATGGTCGTCAACCCGGAAATCGGGACCAGCGCCGCTCCCGCGATTCCACACAAAACTGGCCGCGTTCCCGATGGCGTGGTTCTAACCACCAATCGGCCGTAGGGAACATTGGGTGGTGGCTGCGGACTCAACCCTGGTGGGAGGGCGGGGGGATCGATCACTGGGGAGGGGGCCTCATGAATGGCCAGGGGAGCAATCGGGCGTCACGGACCCGCGGGCGCGTGTGATCTCGGGTGGGGGGGGGGGGCCTACATTTTTGGTGCCGCTCTGCGGTCCAAGTCCGCCATGTCCCACTGGCCGGCCGCTGCTGGCGTGGGGACATAGCCCCATTATTGGAGAATCCAGCCCCTGTTTTAGTGATGTTGATTGGGGGATAAATATTTGCCAATCATGATTCCCTGCTCTCCTTAAAAATAGTGCCATTGGGTCTTTTGTGCCCAACCTAGAGTGCTGAAAAGGCCTCGATTTACCATCTAATCTGAAAGGTGGCATCTATTACAGTGCAACACTCTCAGTGCTGTGCTGGAATGTCAGCTTAGATTATGTACTCAATTCTCTGGAATGGGATAGGAACTCACAACCTTCTTAAATGCCAGCCTGAACCACATCTAAATCAACTCATCTTCCCCTTAATGCGAAGTTAAGTAAAGTCACCTTAGCCCCAGATGACCGGAGACTACTTTCCCCTTTGAGGGGGAAAGCTGATTGGTGGTGATTTAATCCGAGGATCACCACACCTCAGGCAAGGGGTAAGATTGAGAAGGCAGGACCTTCATGAATAACCTCAGCCAGCCGGCACGGGAATTGAACCCACGCTGTTGGCCTCGCTCTGCATTACGAACCAGCTATCCAGCCACCTGAGCTAAACCAGTGCCCATTTAGTGCACATGCAATATTCTAATTTTACTTTGTAAAATTTATCCATTTGTCTGGCTTGGAGAAACAATGTTATTGCCAGTTAATGTGGGTTGAGAGTGCTGCTTATGGATAAAATCAAACATGGAGTTTTCTGTTTGGGAATCTCCATGAACCTTCGAGAGCCGCTAGCCAGCAGGTTGAATGGAAAATTGAAAGCACTATTTGCAACTTTGAAAGAACTGTGTGCCAGTTGGGTTACATTTGCTCAGTTTCTCTGTTACATGATAAATGGGGCCTCTTTCACAGCATGGCAGCTCCCGACAGCAGGGCAGCTGCCATTACAATAAAAGGGATATGACGGGATGTCTCAATACACTGTTTCAAACTGACAGATGACTAATAACGACACTTTTGTTTACTTCAGCCATGGCAAACCAGAGTTCATTGCTGTGGAATGTACTGTGGATGCAGAGGTCATTATCCATCAACGCTGACACGGGACTGCACGTGTTGATCTAAAAAAAGTTAGCAAGGCACTGTGGTCTTATTTGATAAACGGGCAAAGTGTAAGATTTGGCTTAAATGTTAATGATCTGTTATGCTATTTAAAAACTCCAATTCTTAATAGAGTATTTTGCAGCAAAATGTGGGTGTGGCAATTATGCTGTCTTAGAAACAACTAAATCATGCTGTGGTGCTTGTGTGTGCATTTTAATGCAGCTTCATCATAGCAACCCATGAAAGGAAAAACCTTCAGAAAGTCAGAAGGGGAACACAGATTACATCAAAGGCCATTTGTATTGTGAAATTAAGAGCAAATATATTTTTCTCTGGCACGTATTGCTGTATTGCAGTGCTGCACATGGAAATTACTTGAACCTGAATCTTTAAATTAATCAGACTTTGGGCTTGATTGTGCAAAGATTTGAAACAGATTTTCAGCATCATCATGGCATCTGGGATAGTAAGAAATATGAATAAACATTGGGATTCTCCCTCCCCGATTAAGTTTTGCCATTCCCAATGTGGAAATCTAGGGCGGAAGCTGTTCTTATGTTATTGCGGCTGGCACATTGTTGCTTTTCCCCTTCTGTTTTTCACAGAGTGGGGGGGGGGGGGGAGGCTCATAGAATGGCTTGACAGCATCTGTGGAAAGAAAAGGGAGCTAATGTTTCAAGTCCGGGTGATTGTTTTCCAAAGCTTTGACAAAGAGAGATCCAAACTCGAAACATTAGCTCCCTTCTCTCTCCACAGATGCTGTCAGACCTGCTGAGATTGTCCAGTGCTTTCTGTTTTGTGTCACATTCCAGCATCCGCAGTAATTTTCCATTATCATAGAACGGCTTGTTCTTAAATGAATCATTGACATAGCAGTTCTTTCGACAGTATAACTTGAAAAAAAAGTCCCCTTTAATGAATTGTAACTGTTCACTCAGAACCTTTTATGAAGACAGGTACCACCAGGGGATGTTATGCAATTCTCAGTTGATTTATGGTACATATTAATTCAGAAAGAAAGGAAGGGTTCTTTTTGAGCATGTCTGTACCATTAAATGCTTCATTCATCAGCTAAATGAATTTATAAATGCATAATTTAATCTCTAATCGTAAAAGACATGCAATTTCAACCTTGGATTTGTGACAGCGGGCTGGATATTGAAGAGGAGGCAGAGGGCTTGTTTGAGGTTGAAAGCCAGAAAAATTGGATTCCTGTAGGTTTTGCTGAATCTTAACAGCAGGGCCTAATTAGTATCTTCTGCCTCTGTTGCCTGGTCGTCGCCAACTTGATAGCGAGTCGACTGCTTGGCGGGTGGGTACCAGACTGCGACTGGGGTACCGCAGGGATGTTGCGAATGGATGAGAGAAAGGGCAGAGTCCAAGGCTGGAGAAGATTGCCCCAAGGGCATATGCCCTTCCTAGCGGCAACAGGATGAGGCCCTTGAGTGTCCACTGGGCCTCTGGGAAGTCTCCCACTCCGAGACTTAATCAGAGGGAGGCGGGAAAGAGGTGGCATCTCCATTCTGCACTCTTATCTGCTCATCTGAGCCCCCACCCCACCTCCTCCCAACCTCTGGGTTCACAACCTCTTCAGGGGCATTAGGTTCTGCCCTAAGCATGAGGCTCTGAGGGTAAAACCTACAAGAATATGCTTCAAATCTGTTAACGCTGCAAACCAGAAATTTTAATAAATTAATATTTAATTGATGAGGAATCTGGATAAGCACATGAGTGAGAAAGGAATAGATATTATAGAGAGATGGCATGCTTCATTTCTAGTTAGGAACACAGGAACAGGAGAAGACAATTCAGCCCATCAAGACAGCTCTGTCATTCAAGACCACCTTGGCTAATCATCCACTTCAATACCTGTTACCCTACACTGTCCCCATGCGAGACCATAGAAATAAGCCATTCAGCCCATCGAGCCTGCTCTGCCATTCAATGAGATCAGGACTGATCTGACATGATGATGCTCAACTCCACTTTCCCACCTTATCCCCATAACCTTCAATTCCCTTACTGATAAGGTGGAGCACTGCTGCCTCATGACGCTGAGGACCTGGGTTCGAGCCCGGCCCCAGGTCACTGTCCGTGTGGAGTTTGCACATTCTCCCCGTGTCTGCCCCACAACCCAAAGATGTGCAGGGTAGTTGGATTGATCCCGCTATATTGCCCCTTAATTGGAAAAAAAAGAATTGGGTACTTTAAATTTAACAAGAAAATAATTCCCTTACTGATTAAAAATCTGTCTATCTCAGCATTGAACATACTTAATGACACAGCATCGACAACCATCTGCAATAGAAAATTCCATCGATACACCATCCTCTGAGAGAAGAAATTCCTCCTCATCTTTGTCCTAAATGGACGACCTCTTACTCTGAGATTACACCCTCTGGTCCTAGATTTTCCCACAAAAGGAAACAACCTCCCAGCATCTACCCTGTTGAGCCCCTGGAAATCTGATATGTTTCAATAAGGTCACCTCTCATTGTTCTTAGAGTGCAGGCCCAATCTACTCAACCTCTCCTCATCAGAATATCCCTCCATACCCAGGATCAACCTGAACCTTCTCTGGACTGCCTCCAATGCCAGTATATCTTTCCTTAGGTAAGAGGACCAAAACTGTTCACCGTATTCCAGGTCTAGTCTAACTAGTGCCTGTATAGATTTAGAATACTTTCCTATTTTTATATTCCATTCCCTTTGAAATAAAGGCCAATATTTCATTTGCCAACCCTCTTGTGTAAAAAAAATTTAAAAATTCTTCTCATCTTGGTCTGAAGTGGCTTCCCCCTTATTTTGAAATTGTGCCCCCTAGTTCTAGACTCTCCAACAATGGGAAACATCTTAATTGCATCCACCCTGTTTAACCCTTTAAGTATTTAATGAGACCCCCCTCTCATTCTTCTCAACTCTAGAGAATACAGGCCTGGTCTTCCGAATGTTTCTTCATAGGACAGTCCCGCCATTCTGGGCACAAGTCTGGTGAATCTTTGTTGCACTCTCCGTATCGCAACAATATCCTCCTGAAAGAAAAGGGAACAAAACTGTACACAGCATTCCAGGTGCAGTCTAATCAAGGTTCTATTCAATTGAAGTAAGACTTTGCTGCTCCTGTACTCAAATCCTCTTCCAATAAAGGCCAAAATACCATTCTCCTTCCTAATTGCTTGTTGCACCTGCATGCTAGCCTTCAGTGACTTATTGATGAGGCCTCCTAGGTCCCTTTGTACATCTACACTTTCTAATCTCATTACTATTGAATAAATACACTGCACAGCTCCCTGCTATCAGAATGGGTCACCTCGGGTTCTTCCACATTATATTCCATCTGGCATGTTCATGCCCACTCACTAAGTCTGTCCAAACCCCCTTCAAGCTGCTTTGCATCTTCACCACAACTCACATTTCCACCTAACCACCACAAACATAGAAATATTACATTTGGTACCTACATCCAAATCATTGGCATACATTGAGAACAGCCGGGATCCAAGTTCTGATCTTTGCGCTACCCCACTAGTCACAACCTGCCAATGTGAGAATGACCCGATTTATTCCTACTGCCTGTTTTCTGCTTGTTAACCAATCCCTAATCCATGCCAGTATATTACCTCCTTTCCCATGTGTTTTACGTTTGCTGACCAAGTTCCTGTGGGGGACTTTATCAAAAGCCTTCTGAAAATCCAGGTTCACTACCTACCTTTTATCAACTCTGTTGGTAACATCCTCAGAAAAACTCCCATCATGATTTCCCATTGATAAATCTATGTTGCTTATGGCCAATCAGTTCATTATTATTCATGACCGTTTATAGCATCCTTTGGAATAGAATCCTGCATTTTCCCAACTACTGATGTAAGGGAATGAAAATGGCACACAGGACTCCCAGGTGTTGTTCCCTGTTTTCTCTCTCTGTCCCTTCTTAGTGGGGTGATATTTGCTACCTTCCAATCTGCAGGCACCATTCCAGAATCTGCATTGCTACGTCTTTCCACACAGCAGAATGTAGAATATGAGGTCTTGAGCACTTATCGACCCTCAGTCCATTCATTTTCTCCAAAGCAAACTCCTTACTAATACTAATTTCCTTCAATTCCTCATTCTCCCTACTCTAATTCTGGGAGATTTCCTGTACCTTCCTCAGTGAAGACAGACAGACACAAAGTAATCATTGGCCTTCTCTGCCATTTCTCTATTCCCCATTTTGAATTCTATTGACTCTGTCTGTAATGGACTCACGTTTGTCTTAGCTGAATGTTTTCATTTTTATACACACACACACACAATCGTTTACAGCCATTTTTGTTTCTTTCGGGTTTACATTCCTATTCCATTCTCCCTTTCTTGGTCAGTTTCTTGGTCCTCCTTTGTTGTATTCTGAAATCCTCCCAATATCCCAGGTTTACTACTATTTCTGGCAACTTTGCAGGTCTTTTCTTTCAATTTCATACAATCGTTAACTTCCTTTTTCAGCCACTTGACTTTGTTAGCCAGTTGATTAACTTCTCTTTTTGGGTTTTGTGGCTTGAAAGAACGTACAGTTGCTGTAAACTATGAATAGTTCTTTAGAGATTATCCATTGCCCATGTATCGTCATACCTTTTAATGTATTTTCTCAATCCACCTCGACCAATTTGCCCCTCATACCTTCATAATGTCCTTTGTTCAAATTTAGAACAAAGAACAATACAGCACAGGAACAGGCCCTTCGGCCCTCTAAGGCTGTACCAGTCATGATACCAACCTTGGCCAAAATACTCAGCACTTCCTAGTGCTGTATCCCTCTATACCAGGGGTGGGCAAACTTTTCCGTGCAAGGGCCACATTCAGAAATTCACAATTTTAAAGGGCCGCATAGTATATTAAGTAAAATAATTACTTCACCCGGTTATGATTCTGGGCGCCTCATATAGAACATAGAACAGTACAGCACAGAACAGGCCCTTCGGCCTGCGACATTGTGCCAAGCAATGATCACCCTACTCAAGTCAACATATCCACCCTATACCAGTAAGTAACCCAACAGCTCCTCCCATTAACCTTAAAAAAAAATTAAAAATTAAAAAAAAAAAATGTTTTTAATTTTTTTTTTAATGACTTGGTGGGCCGCATAAAGACCTTTGGCGGGCCGCATGCGGCCCGCGGGCCATAGTTTGCCCACCCCTGCTCTATACCCATCCTAACAATGAATTTGTCACGGTGCCTTTCGAACGCCGTTAATGTATCTGCTTCCCCAACCTGGCAACATGTTCCAGGCACTCACCACCCTCTGTGTAAAAAAAAAAAAAAAAGACCTGCCTTGCACATCTCCTCTAAACTTTGCCCCACGGACCTTAAACCTATGCCCCCTTCTGACTGACCCTTCCACCCTGGGAAAGAGTGCCTACCCATCCACTCTATCCATGCCCCTCATAATCTTGTAGACCTCTATCAGGTCACCCTCTCAACCTCCGTCGTTCAAATAAAAACAGTCTGAGTCTATTAAGCCTCTCCGCACAGCTAACACCCTCCAGACCAGGCAACATCCTGGTAAACCTCCTCTGCACCCATTTCAAAGCCTCCACATCTTTCTGGTAGTGTGGCAACCGGAAGCGTGCGCAATGTTCCAAGTGTGGCCTTATTAAGGTTCTATACAACTGTAGCATGACTTGCCAGTTTTTATACTTGATGCCCTGCCCAATGAAGGCAAGCATTCCGTATGCTTTCTTGACTACTTTGTCCACTTATGTTGCCACTTTCAAAGATCTGACTTTCTATATTCCTAAGAGTTTTGCCATTTACTGTATAGTTCCCCACTATGTTAGACCTACCAGAATGCATTACCTCACATTTATCCGGATTAAACTGCATTTGCCATTTCTCTGCCCATCTCCAACCAATCTATGACAATCCTCTGACAATCCTCAACATCATCTGCCACTCCACCAACCTTGGTGTCATCCGCAAACTTACTAATCAGACCAGCTACATTTTCCTCCAAATCGTTTACGTATATTACAAACAGCAGGGGTCCCAGCACCAATCCCTGTGGAACACCACTAGTCAATCTTCCATTGTGGAAAAACACCCTTCTACTGCTACACTTTGCCTTCTGTGACTGAGCCAGTTCTGCAACACCCTGCTTTTAGATTGAACTACCTCACTTTCAAACAGAATGTCAAATTCTAACATATTATGGTCACTGATCTCTAAAGGTTTCTTTATAATAAGGTGATTCATTAGCTGATTCACATTACATAATGCTAGACCTAAAATAGCCTGTTCTCGAGTTGGTTTCTCAATATACAGCTCTAGACAATCATCCCTCACACACTCCAGAAGCTCATCCTCTATAGCAATAGGTTTGCCCAGTCTATATGGGCTGGTTTAGCACAGTGGGCTAAACAGCTGGCTTGTAATGCAGAACAAGGCCAGCAGCGCAGGTTCAATTCCTGTACCGGCCTCCCTGAACAGGCACTGGAATGTGGCGACTAGGTGCTTTTCATAGTAACTTAATTGAAGCCTACTTGTGACAATAAGCGATTATTATTATTATTATTATTATTTACGGTCAAAAGAGGCCATCAGAACCTGTAATGGGCTAATGGCTGAGCAAACAAGTGTCCGAAAGGACACTGGAGTGAATGACCCTGGCTGAACTGGGGCATCCTGTGCCTTCCCACTAATGAGTTTAAGTCTGAATGAGACCATGTAACTCACGCCAGGTGTGGGTGTACCCCTCTGACTCTGTGAAAGCAGTTTTTCCCTCAGTCTGTTTAACTCCTAAATTGCTTATTGCATCTTTGATACCATTTCTGTACCCAATTTTTTGATATCTCCCTTGTGTTGCAATATGTATATCGTACATCTTTACATATCATAGAGAGAGGAACTTACAAAGCTCAAAAGTGCAATCTCCAATGTCATACCTTCAGATAAAGGGTGATAATTCCATATTTTTAGCCACGTAATAGATAAATGATAGGCTTTTGGGCTTTAATTTAGAGTAAAAGTGACCATGAAGCCACTGCATTATCATTAAAAATCCAAATGGGCCACAAATGTTGTTCCACGAAGATATCCTGTCCACCTCACCGAGTCTGGTGTATATGAAACCCTAGTCTCCCACACAAATGCAGTTGACTCTTAACTGTCCTCAGTTGTCTCAAGCAATAAGGGATGACAATGAATGATAACCTTAGCAGCCATGCCCTGAAAGAGAATGAGGAAAAAACACATTTTATGTTGGATGATATATATTTGGGTGCCCTTTCTTCAAACCTTTGAAAATTAACACTCGATTATCGGGCCAAATTACTTTGGTCCTCCGTGTGGCCTCTGAGCATTGCTTAACTAATTGATCCATTATTTTGCAGGTCAGCAGATCAGCGTGCATAATGACATCGCAATTGGTAGTAAAACTCCTAAGGTCACGGGAAGCAGGAGCAGCAGTTGACGTAAGAACGTGGCCTCCTGTTTTAGACACAGGTAGGAAATGTGGATTCAGAAACTAAGTGCAAAAGGCATATTGCACTCTGTTCCATACTTGGTAGGTCACTTTCAAATAACAAACCCGGTTTTATCCGTTTCCGTCATGAGAAGCCCAAATAGCGTTGGATAAACTTTCAGTGATGCATTTTAGATGTCTCGAGGTATGATTCTGCATAGTCCAGTGTTTCATGCGGAACTTGGGTTATTATAGGAGCACATTTGTTATTTTCAGTTGTGCAATCCATTCGTATGCCGTTAAACGCACAGACAAATAAATTCATAGCCAATCCAATTAATTAATTGTGTGGTACTGTTCAAAGTTGGAAGCATTATGGGGTCTTGTAAAGATGTTTAAACATCTGAGAAAACATCAGGGCAATATAATAAAAATACTTACAAAGTGTGAAACAACCTCACACCACGTTGAAAATTTAACCTCCCGACATTTTGGTACCAGCAATATATTGCTGCATTTGAGAAGCAAAAGTGATGATCAAGATATTTTGCAGCAGCGGTCAAAAATTAAACTAAAAAAAGAAACATTGAAATTATTTTCAACAGCATGAAACACAACAGCCTCTGGTAGAAATATTAACTTTGCGTTTCACAGCCATGCATACTTTCTTTTGTAAGAAGTTGGTAATCACTTGCCCTACTTTATCATAACAGGTTTTAATAGCATACGATATTCTCCTTGCGTCTTAATAGATGGTCATTAGTTATCATCGATGTACAATGTTCTCAAAGATTGCCAAGTTTAGAAAAGGAATAGAATTATTAATCGCCTGAAGATGTTATTACGGGGTTCATTGTGTAAAGTGTTTAAAGGTATGGAAGAAAGATTAGATGAACAAATTGTAACATGTTTATGTGGCCTGCGACTGGCCATCGCTCCATCGATTGCACTGCACTAGTCTAGTGAGCAGGGTGAAGTCTGACGTGCAAAAGTGGGATAACCGCCCTTGTCCTTGGCAGGCAGGATCCAGACTATAGAAATGAATATTGTCCCGAGGGGCAGCACAATGGCACAGTGGTTAGCACTGCTGCCTCACGGCGCTGAGGTCCCAGGTTCGATCCCGGCTCTGAGTCACTGTCCATGTGGAGTTGCACATTCTTCCCGTGTTTCCGTGGGTTTCGCCCCCTACAACCCAAAGATGTGCAGGGTAGGTGAATTGGCCACGATAAATTGCTCCTTAATTGGAAAAATTTAATTGGGAAGTCGAAATTTTTTTTTTAAATGAATATTCTCCCAAGTTTTTTAAAAAACGTTTTTACCCTATCCTTAGAGTTACAAAACCAATGCACAGAGTGGACAGGGCAACCTTAATCTATCTCATTGCTTGCTCCAAAAACCAATTCAAATTCAAACTGAAGCCAATTCATCATCTCCACAAGAGAGACATACAAGATCCAAGCTGACAAGAAAAGGCATTGCACCTCATCTTGGGCTTGATCTGACCCTTGATCTTAGCCAAAAGTCCGAGAAGCAATCTCCTGATGTTTTAATGTCTTTTTTAGCACCTTCCGCTCTTGATCCCCAAATCCTTTTTTGCTAAGATGAATACGTTTTTGGCCTCTTTTATTTGGGCAGGTAAGACCCCAAGAGTCTATAGAGATTTCCTTCAGATGGGACTGGCAGTCAGGGGGTCTGACGTTACCCAACTTACTCATTTACTATTGGGTGGCCAACATTGAGATGGCGTTAGGATGGTTTGGGGAGCTGGTCCCCATATAGGGACCGATGGAGTCAAGCTTCTGTAGGGGCTGTAATCTAAGGGCTTTGGCAACGGTCCTGCTTCCCTTCTCTCCGATGAGGTACTCTTCGAACCCGGTGGTGGTGTCCATTCTTAAAATATGGCGGCGATTTAGGCAGCATTACAAATTGGGATCCATGTCATTGCCGGCCCGTATATGTGGCAACTATTCGCCCCATTCGGTTTAGATGCAATGTTTAGATCATGAGAGAGGAAGGACCTTGGGATTTTTAGGGATCTTTTTGTGCAGGGACAATTTTAGGGTTTTATCGACAAGGTTTCAACTCCCGAGGATATACTTGTTCCATGACGTCTAGGTGCGTGATTTTGTTCGAAAGGCTTTTCCCACATTCCCCTCTGTTCCGCAGTCCTCCGTGTTGAGTAGAATCCTATCTTTTTCAGGGTCTGGTAGAGGGAGTATTTCAAACATCTATGGGCAAATAATGGAGATGGTCCCACTAGATGAGGTACTGGGACTGATTATAGATGGAGTTTTGTGGTGTGAGGTGGCCCTTCATAGGGTGAACACCATGTCCTCCTGTGCACAACTTAATATAATCCAGCTCAAAGTAATACATAGGGCGCACCTAACTAAAGCTAGGTTGAGCAGTTTCTTTGCAGGGTTGGAAGACGGATGTGAGCAGTGTTCTTTGGGACCTGCTAACCATACCTACAGGGTTTGGTCATGTCCCACGATTGTAAACGTTTGGGTCTCTTTCTTTAGCACCATATCACGATTCTTAACATTGAGCCTTGTCCTTTGATGGCAATTTTCGGGGTATCGGGCTCGCCGGGATTGCAGACCGGGGTGAAGGCAGATGTTCTCTCCTTTGCCTCACTGGTAGCCCAGAGGCGAGTTCCGCCGGGGGTGGAGATCTGCTGCTCTGCCCAGTGCCTCGTTCTGGTTGGGGGACCTTGTGGAATTTATACATCTAGAGAAGGTCAAGTGCAGTCAGGGGTTCAGTGAAAGAATTCTACCTGAGTTGGCGGTCATTCGTTTCCTAGTTTAAAGGGTTAATCAGCTGTTAGAAGACGGTGGGATTAGTTCTTGGTTATCATAGTCGGGGGGAAGGGGGTTCTTTCCTGAGTGGGTTTTGTATAGTTGGTTTGCTTTTTTTAAATATAAATTGTACTTTACGTAATTGTTTTTCCATTTTGTTTTGAGTATTTTGTATGTTTGTTATAAATGAAAACTCTTTAATAAAGATGTTTTATAAAAAGAAGAAAAAAAGAAAATGTTCAAGGACGCGGCCTCCACAGGTAAAGAATTCCAAAGATTCACCACTCTTTCAGAGACGGAATTCTTCCTCAAATTAGTCTTAAATAAACACCCCTTTAATCTGGGACGATGCACCCTGGTCCGACACTCTCCCATGAGTGGAAACATCCTCCCACCCATGGTTGCATGGTTCAATCATATCGCCTCTCATTCCCCTGAACTCCAAGGAATACAGACCCAACCTGTTTAATCTTTCCATATATGGTGGTCTCGCCATACCTGGGGTCATCTTCGTAAATCTCTTTACTGCCTCCAGTGATAATATATCTTTCCTTAAATAAGGGGGCCAAACCTGTACGCAGTATTCTAAATGTGCACAGTTGCAGCAACACCTTTTACTTTTGTACTACAGGCCCTTTGAATTAAAAGCCAGCATTCCACTTACTTTCCCCTATTACCTTCTGAGCCTGTATGCAAGTTTTTTGTGTTTCATGGACAAGCCACACCCCCCCCCCCCCCCCCCCACCCTCCAAGTCCCTTTGTGCTACAGCTTTCTGCAATCTCTCTCCATTTAAATAATAATCCACCTTCTCATTCTTTCTTCTAAAATGAGCAATCTCACATTTTTCCACATTGAATTCCATTTGCCAATTTTACGCTTGCTCACCGGTCAATACCTTTCTGCAAACTATTTACATCCTCCTTACAACCTGACTTCCCTCCCACCTTTATATCACTCACAAACCTGGACACAGTACACTCTGAACCTTCCTCCAAATCATTAATATAGTGAAGAGCTGCGGCCCCATCACCAATCCATCTAGCCCTGCGATGGTTGCTGCCTTCAACCTGAGAAGAACCCCTTTATCGCTACTTGCTGCTTCCTGTTAGTTAGTCAATCCTCTATCCTTGCCAAGATATTATATCCAACACCATGAGCTCCTATCTTGCGTAGCAGCCTTTTGTGTGGCACTTTATCAAATGCCTTTTTAAAATCCCAATGTACAACATTGGCTGCTTCTCCCCCATCTACCCTGGCTGATACCTTTTCAAAGAACTCTGTACATGAATTTGTCAGACGTGATCACCCCCTCCATTTTTGGAAAGGCGGTTTGCAAGTTTGGAGGAGTTGACAGAGAAGTTTGGGATTCCACGAAAGAGGGCCTTTAGGTATATGCAGCTGCGGGATTTTGCAAAAAAGATTTCCCCGACGTTTCCGATGAGACCGCTCTCCTCATTTTTGGTGTGGGGGGGTGTTGTCGTCGGTGATGGGGTTGGGGAGGGGGTCATCTTGGTGATTTATGAGAACATTTTGGAGAAGGAGATGGCATCACAGGAAGGGCCTAAGGCCAAGTGGGAGGAGGAGCTGGGGGTGGCAATGGAGGATGGGTTGTGTTGTGAGATGTTGTGGACAATGAGTGCTTCAACCTCGTCTGCGAGCGTTAACGCAGTTCAAGGTGGTGCAGTTGATGAGGTTGAGAATGAGCTGGCTGTTTGAAGGAGTGGTGTGGGAGAGGTCCGGTCAATAATGTACATGTGTCCTGGTCCTGCCCGAAGTTGGAGAAATTTTGGAGATAACGTTTTAGCACCATGACCAGTTGCACGTGGATTTGGAGCCCAGTCCCCTGGGTGCCATATTTGGGGTGTCAGACTTGCCGGAGCTGCAGTTGGGTACGGGGACAGATTTTTGTCCTTCGCCTCGCTGATTGCTCGCAGACGGGTCCTGTGGGGTTGGAGGTCAGCTTCACCGCCCTGCGCCTCAGTGTACCTTTGGGGACTTGATGGAGTTCCTGTGTTTGGAGAAGATTAGGTCTGCTTTAAGGGAGGGGTGATGGATGGGTTCCAGAAGAGATGGGTGTGTTTATTCTGCACTTTAAAGAGTAGGGGCGCGATTCTCCGCTCCCAACGCCGGGTGGGAGAATCGTGGGAGGGCCGGGCGAATCACGCCACGCCGCCCTGGCACCCCTCGCAATTCTCTCCCCCCCCCCCCCCCCCCCCCCCAAATCGCTGAAACAATCCGGGTTTCACTCCAGCGTCAACCGTTGCGGAGAATCGCGCCCTCGGTTACCGTCACCTGCTAGTGGGAGCATATTGGTTGGTGGAGTGTGGGGGAAGGGGGGTTCTGTTGTTCTTGATTTTTTTTGCGTTATTTTGTTTTATGCATACAATGTTTAAAAAAACGAATAAAAAAATATTTTTTTTAAATACATGATTTCCCCTTCATGAAACCATACCGACTCTAATTGATCAGGTTATTACTTTCTCAGTGCACTGCCACTCACTCTTTAATAATCAATTCGAAGATTTTTCTAATGACATTTCCAACAAGAGAGAATCTAACCATTTCTCTTTGTCATTCGATGGCATTATGCTCGCTGAATTCCCCCACTCTCAAAACCCTGAGCTTTCCATTGACCACAATCTGAACAGAATTAGCCGAGCAGTCCAGTATCCAAGGCAGGCCGAGCTTAGAGTGGCTGCAACAGCAGGTCAGTGGTTAGGAATGCTGTGGTGAGTGAGTCACCTCCTGACGCCTCAAAGCCTGTCCACTGTCTATAAGGCACAAATCAGGATTGTGATGGAGTACTCTCCACTTTCCCGGATTGTTCAAATGGCGACCATTGTATGTTTTTTCTAGGATTACAAAAGTATGTCAACATCGCCACTTAACAAGGATGTATGTTGACTGAAGAACATAGAGAGAATCAATGATGTGTAACCCCTGGTAGCTTAAAAAAGAAACAATAACCTGCTTTTGATTGGAAGGTTTGTGCGACCTTGATCTTGTACCCTGATATCTGATGGATAAAGGGTCTGAAGCCTGTCAAGGTCATCTGCTAATACATAAATAACCGCACCAGAATCAATTTTAAAAGGACTACCGAAGCTGCAACACCTCAGTAGTCTGGATAAAGGCTTGCCTACTGCACTAGTAACTCCGTGGGATTGTCATTTGCTAGACCTCCCATTTCTTGGAAGGAATATATTTCCTAAATATTTTGTTGGTCTGCAAACTTTGATTAAAATTGCTAGATTTGCAAAAATCTTTATTGTCCAGTTTTGCCTTGCTGGAAGCATTTCACAACCCCTACTGGGCATTTCTGGCATCCATGCTGGCGCTGTGGTGAATGTAACGTAGTAATTCATACTGTATTTACCAATACCATTGTAAGCGCAGTAGCGTTATCCGACCACTAGGGGGAGTAGCTCTGGGAATGCTCAGGAGTTTGTACAGGGCTCCACCCTTGGCTCCGCCCACGACTCCTCCCCCTTGACTGCTGTATAAATAACCGTGTCCAGAGCCAGCCTGCAGTTCATCGAGAGTTCAACGGGTAACAGGCTGGCTCTGTAGTAAGTAGATTAAAACCACTGTTCATATCTTAAAGCACGTGTCTCGTGAATTGATGGTTCCATCAAGCGCCACAACACAAGCAGCTCAAAATGGCTGCCGGTGTGATATTTCCCACTCTTTTGGTTGGTTTGTCAGGCTTTCATATGAATGATGCCACTGCCCATGGGCCTATCCAAACTACGGGTCATGTGAAGCTTCGCCATGAATTGTAGCCCGATTGAATACTCTAAACTCGACCTGGTCTCAGATACTGGACTGCTTGGACGAATGTTTTGCAGAAAGTTTCTCAACTGGAACACCCATGACTATGCAATCATGGATCATCGCGTCCATCAGTGGCCCAGATCTATAAGAATCAGCTAGGTGATGTAGGTCTATCAATTTCCTCAAGTAGTTGGGTGCGCTGGTTCAAGCGTTGGATTACTGAATTGCTTAGAGATAGCATAGGTGTCAAAGGCTACGATGATGAATCAAAACCCATGGTGGACTTCTGCACATCTTGCCTGGACCTACTATGTAAAGAAAGGTATTGACTTGGAGTTGTGGCTCGTTTTTGTGAAGACCTGATGCTACTCTGTAACTGAGAAAATGGCGTTTCCACCACTCCCACTGCTGACCTCTCTGCAAGCCCTTGAGGCAGTCAAGCGGGTGTGACCAAAGCAAGGGACTGCTCATTAGATACGGTCATTGTTACCCCTCTCCAGTGTGCCTCCTTCTACTGCCAACAGCTTGAGTTGCTTTCAAAGGCTTCTTCTCTCTGTGCTTCTTTCAATAGCACCAATGTGTCTTTTACATTGATGTCTCCATCGCTGATGCCATGTTCTAATATTGGGTCCTTTTGTCTTGGACTTTCGGCATGGACTTGGTTCTTAGACAGACTGTAGACAGACTCTGGTATTTTGCTTACCATTTTATTAATCCTTCTTCTAAATGAGGTATGAAGTAGGCACGTAGCTCTTGGGCATGATTCCAACCTCGCTCTCTCTCTCGCTCGAGGTTAGCGCATAACCAGCCAGCGGTGGGGCAGCACAGTAGAGCAGTGGTTAGTACTGCTGCCTCATGGTGCTGAGGACCCGGGTTCTAACTCGGCCGCAGGTCACTGTCGTGTGGAGTTTCCACATCCTCACCATGTCTACGTGGGTCTCACCCACACAACTCAAAAAGATGGGCATGATAGAATAATTGGCCACACTAAATTGCCCCTTAATCAGAAAAAAAAGAATTGTGTACCCTAAATTTATTTTTAAAAATGACCCAGGCCGCGGGAGGTGTAGATAGAGTCAATGGATGGGAAGCAGGTTCATGTGATGGACTGGGCAGTGTTCACAACTCTCTGAAGTTTCTTGCTCCACCCCTGTTTTTGGAGGGTTTTTCTTGAGGCTTCATAGCTCAACCTATATGCCAAGATATGTGCTATTTGTCTCTTGCATATCAATCTAGGGAATTAAAGGAGCTACAAATCAACTTTTAAAGTGTCCCAATTACTTAATCAGTGGGATTTTCCCAGTTCAGTGTTTTTAAATTTGTATGGCTAAGTTTTAACTTCTGTCATTTTGGTAATTTGTTTTTATTCGGGTCAATGAAATGACAAAACAAATAGGGCGGGATTTTGCCGTAATCAGCGGGGCGGGCAACTCCAGCGGGAAAGAGTGGCGTGAACCACTCCGGCGTCGGGCCGCCCCAAAGGTGCGGAATCCTCCGCACCTTCAGGGGTTAGGCCGGCCCCGGAGTGGTTTGCGCCGTGCCATCCAGCGGGGAAGGGGCTTGGCGCCACACCAACCGGCACCGAAGGGCTTCCGGCTGGTGCAAGTTGGCACATGCGTGGGAGCGCCAGCGTGTGCTAGCGTCATCCGAGCGAGCGCACGCGCAGAGGGCTTCTTCTCAGAAGAATAGAGTGCCCCCCACGGTACAGGCCCGCCCGCGGATTAGTGGGCCCCGATCGCGGGCCAGGCCACCGTTGGGGCATCTCCCCGCCATGCCCCCGAGAACCCCGGAGGCAGTCCGCACCGCCAGGTCCCACCGGTGTGGACCTACTCTAATTTACGCCGGCGGGAACGGCAAAAAACAGGCGGTCACTCGGCTCATCGCGGGCCAAAGAATCGGCGGGGGGTCGGATGCCAGCAGCCGCCTACCGGCGCGACGCGATTCCCGCCCCTGCCATATCCCCGCTGCCAGAGAATTCGTCAGCCAGCGGGGGTTGGATTCCCGTTGCCCTGCGGCGATTCTTCGACCCGGCGGGGTTCGGAGAATCCTGCCCATGGTTCATTGTAATTTCCTGCACTCATTTGAGCAATTGGAAAAGTCTGCCAGACAGTTACTAAGAGAATCTCAGCAGGAATTGACAGTCCACAGATGACTCAAACCCACTTTCTTACGCCACTTACTGCACTTACTAATTCCCTAATTGTGCACTAAGTGCAAATGCGAAAATAGAGATTGATATTCCACTGCTTTTCCTAATGCACAATAGAAATCATAGAATCAAAGAGTACGGAAGGAGGCCATTTGTCATATCTGTCTTTGTCAGCTCTTTGGGAAAAGCTCTCCAATTAGCTTCACTTCTTGTTCCTTCACATAGCCCTGAAAATGTTCTTTTCTTTTCGAGTATTTATCCCGCTCCATTTGGAAAGTTACTGTTGCAGCTGTTTCTGACACTCTTTCAGGCAGTACATTCCAGCTTATAACAACTTGCCACGTTTAAACAAAGATCCTTTTACCCTTCCTCTGGTTCTTTTGCCAGTTCGTTTACATTTGCATTCTCTGGTTATCACCTCCCCTGCCGCCCGCCCCCCCCCCCCCCCCCCCCCCCGTGCAAAACAGTTTTTTCCCATTGTATTGATCATAGAAAAGGCTATCTCTAATCATTTCCTTGTCACTCTTCACTCACATCACCTTGCCATGCGCCTGGCGAAAGGTATCCCCCAATTCATTTGTAACTACTTTCAAAACCTAAACCATTGAGCCTTTAGACCTTCATTCACTGCAGCATTTCTGCAATTATTGATTTGCTCAGCCACAACCCACCGCACTGTCACCATTGATGCCCCAGTCCCCAGTAACACCATTATTGTCTCTTATCTAAAAGTTCACTCCCCTACAGCTCGCAGCTTCACTCCCTCAAGTCAAAGGGACACAGACTTGAATGGATATGGCGGAAAGCTGTTTCAGCCAGATCTGTCTGGGCACTATGAGGTCCCGTAGAGCTGCCCACTATTCATGGACCATCTGCAAAGAGTAACTCCTGACTTCTTTCCTGTGCTGCAGTCCTCCTTTGTAAACCCCATTGCATGATCTTCCCCCATCCTAACCAACAAAATTAAGTTTAAGGAGAACATGGACTTCTTTTTGTTCAGATCGAGACTTAATAACTGCCTTTACTGCTTCACTTCCTTCCACTAGCCCACCAGGCCACACTTCCTCAAAGCTCTTCATTACCCAAGCTCACATTTCTCTAGTTTTTCTCCCATCTCCTCTCTTGTGCTCTCTGAGCTCATCTTGCCCGCACTTCTTGCTTCCTTGACTCTATTTTCACTAAGTTGGTCCTCTCTCATCCGGTGCTAACCCCCTCTCCTTTAAATCTGCAGAAATCGCCCTTCTTCAGAAAAAAATGCTTGACCCCAATACTATCTTCAATCTCCCTTTTTTGTCTAAAGTCCTTGAATATATCGTCACCTGCCAAATGTATGTCCATCTTTCCCGGAACTCTATGATTGAATCCTTCAATTAGGTTTTACACCCTGCCACAGTCCTGAAATTACTCCTATCAAAAAACTAACATGCAATGGGCGCAATTTAATGGGAAAGTTTCTAAGTGTCATTTGTGGTGGATTTTGCTGGGAGTTTTCCGTCTGCTCTGCCGACGAGTTCCTCACTGCTTACCTAATGACACTTGGTCAATTTTGTGTGGTCTGGGGAGTTTCTCATCGGTTAGAATTTCTTTTATCACTCGGGCCTTCACCCTTGGCAGTTCCACCCGGGCACCCTTGCACTGCCACCCTAGCAGTGCTCCTGCCGACTTGGCAGTGCCAAGGTGCCCGCATTCAAGGAGGAGGGCCAGGGCGGCACCCTGCACTATCACTGCCAAGGGCCTCCGATGGCCTGTGAGACCCCCCGGGTGCCATTCTATCTGGACCACATGGAGTATGGTGGATCTTGGGAGGCCAGTCGATACTGGGTAAGTAGGCCTTAAGTAGGTTTGAGGTCTACTTATGCAAGCATGGCTCAGTCCCGCCCATTGTGGGTGCGTTCCCGATACCGATGCCTCATGGGACTTGGGTAGATCACACGAGGCGTCGTGGATGTCGGGAAGTCTGCAGGAGGTTTCACCCGGGATCTACCGGCGTCGCCGCACTGCCATTGGGATGCGTTGTGGCCGCTAGAGCGCACCCAATATTTTTGTGACAAAGGTAAAGTAACCCCCCATGTCCTTTTCAACCGGGCCTGCTGCCTTTGCCAGGGTTGACCATAACCATCCTCCTCTCTAACACCCCTCCACCTTTGGTGACTTGGTAAATTATTTTGGTATATGGGGCGGGATTCTCTCATTTACGCGCGGCAGGCCTTGGCGCCGTGTGAAAGTGGTTGCCGTCCTCCCCGCGGGCACCCTGCAAGACATGGAGGATTGATCTTGCGGGGCGGCAGAGTAAAAGAGTGCGTCCTTCAGAGACACCGGCCCGCCGATTGGTGGGCACCACGCAGTGTTCACGCGCTGTTCACGCCTGCAGCGACCAGGTGTGGTTGGCGCCGGCGTGCACCCGTAGTATTGGGCAGGCCGCTCGGTCCATCCGGGCTGGAGAATCGCCGCTCGCCCGTTACAAACGGCAAGCGGCGATTCTCCGAGCGGCCTGTCGTAAATCTCGGCGCGCCGTTTTGGGGGGGTGGGGGGGGAGAGAATCGCGTGCCGGGGTAGCATGGCGGGACTCGCCCGGCCCCCCCCGCAATTCTCCCACCTGGTGTGGGGCGGAGAATTGCGCCTATGGTGTTTCTCTGATGTATCTTAGGATGCTTTATTAGGTTAAAGTTTCAATATAAATATGTGGTTGTTAAAATCTCTCAAAACTTGCCACCTTGAAGCCACAAATGCCTTACGCTTTGCTCTCGATTGCCTGCTGACCCAGCATCTATTGTATTGTGTTGTAGGGCATTGACAAGGTAGCCTCTGCTTGTATTTTAGAAAATAGGTGTTGAAGTGATTTTGAGGGATAGCTTAGAGCGAACCAGTTAACTTTATTGTCAGGCATTCTCGAATGTTCTATTATATGTTGCATAGAAGTAAGCTTGCCCATCATCCTCATATGCACAGCAGTCCAGATCCTAAAATACATTAATTTCCTTTCAGATGACTTGCCAAAGAGACGGCCTGCCCAGATTTACAAACCCTCCAACCCTGACACTTTGGCCTACCTTGACTTCAGTGTATCTACAACAGGAATGCTAGCGGGAGTGAAGGTAAGATAACATAGAAGCTTTCGTCTCCTGTCTCATGAGTCTTTGTCTTGATGAAAAGTCACCTGCATTTGTATCAAACATCTTGTCTCTGCATCAAAGTAAACCTGCAGAATTATAATTGCAATGAATGAAAGAAGCATAAGATAAAAGGAACGCAGACCTAGGGAAACTTCAAAACCTTTGCTTACTTGAATCCAATTTAGGGCAACTATCTGGGGTTTGCATTCTTCTGTTTAGGATGAAGAGCATTTGGACCACTGCGCTCCAGTTAACCACAGGATTTGGAACACCCCGCCCCCCCCCCCCCCCCCCCCCCATGCTGAATTGCCAGGCTGGACTGGGCTAGGCTGCCTCAGAGAGAGAAGCTGCCAAATATAAGCTTAGTAAGAAGTCTTACAACACCAGGTTAAAGTCCAACAGGTTTGTTTCAAACACAAGCTTTCGGAGCGCAGCTCCTTCCTCAGGTGAATGGAGAGGTATGTTCCAGAAACATTTATATAGACAAAGTCAGAGATGCTGGACAATGCTTGGAATGCGAGCATTTGCAGGTAATCAAATCATTACAGATCCAGGGAGATACAGGTTAAAGAGGTGTGAATTGTCTCAAGCCAGAACAGTTGGTAGAATTTTGCAAGTCCAGGCCAGATGGTGGGGGGTGGATGTAATGCGACATGAATCCAAGATCCCTGTTGAGGCCGCACTCATGCGTGCGGAACTTAGCTATAAGTTTTTGCTCGGCAATTCTGCGTTGTCGCCTGTCCTGAAGACCGCCTTGGAGAACGCTTACCCGGAGATCAGAGGCTGAATGCCCTTGACTGCTGAAGTGTTCCCCGACTGGAAGGGAACATTCCTGCCTGGTGATTGTCGCACGATGCCCGTTCATTCGTTGTCGCAGTGTCTGCATGGTCTCGCCAATGTACCACGCTTCTGGACATCCTTTCCTGCAGCGTAAGAGGTAGACTACATTGGTCGAGTCGCACGAGTATGTGCCGCGTACCTGGTGGGTGGTGTTACCACGTGTAATGGTGGTATCCATGTCGATGATCTGGCATGTCTTGCAGAGACTGTTCTGAAGGCTGGGTAATTTGCTGCAAACAATGGTTTGTTTGAGGTTGCGCGGTTGTTTGAAGGCCAGTAGTGGGGGTGTGGGGATGACCCACACCCCCACTCCCCCACTACTGGCCTTCAAACAACCGCGCAACCTCAAACAAACCATTGTTTGCAGCAAATTACGCAGCCTTCAGAACAGCGACCACGACACCACACAACCCTGCCAGGGCAATCTCTGCAAGACATGCAAGCTGCGCTTGGAAAGCTCGTGTTTGAAACAAACATGTTGGACTTTAACCTGGTGTTGTAAAACTTCTTACTGTGCTCACCCCAGTCCAACACCGGCATCGCCACATCAAATATAAGTTTGTCCTACTAGGAGAATCACCAAGGTCCACTCTCAACTCCTTGAGAGATGTGTGAGAGTGATGGTGGATGTCTAGGAACAGGTCTCCTTTTTGCCCTACAACTGGTTTGTGATGTAGTGATACCGAAAAAAAAAGAAAGATGCGGCGGAGAAAATATTTCACTTAATATCTCCACACTTTATTCCTTGATATCTGCCCTGACATGGATTTGAGTAGCTAAGTAATACTCTATTTGTGGGGCAGCACGGTAGCATTGTGGATAGCACAATCGCTTCACAGCTCTAGGGTCCCAGGTTCGATTCCGGCTTGGGTCACTGTCTGTGCGGAGTCTGCACATCCTCCCCGTGTGTGTGTGGGTTCCTCCGGGTACTCCGGTTTCCTCCCACAGTCCAAAGATGTGCAGGTTAGGTGGATTGGCCATGATAAATTGCCCTTAGTGTCCAAAATTGCCCTTAGTGTTGGGTGGGTTACTGGTTATGGGGATAGGGTGGAGGTGTTGATCTTGGGTAGGGTGTGCTCTTTCCAAGAGTAGCTAAGTAATACTCTATTTGTATGGTAGCTAGTTTTAAACTTTATTTGTGTGTATGAATTAAGCTAAATTACTGTGCATCATTTTGTGTTATTTATCAGTCTCTTTATAACGTGTACGATTCATTATTTTTTGTATTCAGTGTGCTTTATCTGACTGAGGATTGGTGAACCATTTGAATTAGACTTGCAATTTTTCCAGCGTTGTTGTTATTCACAATTGTCATTTGGATCATTTGAATTTTTAGCGGCCGTTTTGCCACAAATTTGCTTTCTATTACTAGAAATAGCATTTATCAAGGAACAAGTCCTGTCGGAATGGTTCTCTCATCCTTAATCACCGTGAATCTGTAAAGCCCATTTTTTAGGATCGCCATGTTTTTAAAATTCAGAATTAGCCGTATAAAGGCAGGGATTGCAATTGAGGCACGAGTTCTGATTTTTCTTTTATCGATGAAAAAATTTTCAAAATTAAAAGTTTTGTAAAGTTGAGTTTTTTAAATTAAAAGCAAATGGCTAAATTGCTCATGTATTTTAAAACAAAAACATTCCTGTTTTGGACATTTTCCCACATTCCGCTCTAAAACCATAATGATCTCCCAAGCTAGGACTGGTGGCATTTTCCTAACATTGTTCTGTTGACCCAAACAGATTATCTTAGATTTTTAAAAAGCGAGCAGTTTAATTTGGACTGTTAACTGCTCTGTGCCACAAAGGATATTACCAACTCTTGCACCGACATGCTGATCTTGATAATCTGCTGAATATTGTTTTGTTGGCGGCTGAGTGGCTCAGTGGTTAGCACTGCTGCCTCACAGCGCCGAGGACCCGGGTTCAATCCCGGCCCCGGGTCACTGTCCGTGTGGAGTTTGTACATTCTCCCCGTGTCTGCATGGGTCTCACCCTGACAACCCAAAAAAAAAAGATGTGCTGGGGAGGTGGAAGGCCCCTTAATTGGAAAAAAATAAATAACTGGATATTCTAAATTTATAAAGAGAAAATAATATTTTTTCATTAATTCTTTCATGGGGTCGTTGGTTGGGCCAGCATTTGTTGCCCTATCTCCAGGTTTTTCCAAACGGATTGGCTTGGTTGGCCATTTTAAGGGACAGCTAAGACACTGCTGTGGGTTTGGAATCACATGTCGGCCAGGCCAGCACGAATAAGGATGGCAGATTTCCTTCGTAGACCAGATTGTTTTTTTTTTTTGCAAAAATCAATAACCGGTTCAGGGGCCCCCGTGGGATCGGAGAATCGCCCGGGGCCGGCATAATTCCCGCCCTCGCCGTGGTCGGAATTCTCCGCCACCCGGGATTCAGCGGGGGCGGGAATCGCGCCGGTCGGCGATGGGCCGAAGTCTGGCGCTGTCAGGCCTCGCCCGCCGATGTGGTTTAAAGCACCTCTGGTGCCGGCAGGAGGAGGCAAGCGGGCCCCGGGGTCCTGGGGGGGGGCGGGCGCGGGGCGATCTGACCCTGGGGGGTGCCCCCACGGTGGCCTGGCCTGCGATCGGGTCCATCTATCGGCGGGCGGTCCTGTGCCGTGGGGACACTCTTTTTCTTCCGCCTCCACCACGGCTTCCACCATGGTGGAGGACGAAGAGACCCCCTCCACCGTGCATGCGCCGGGGTGACGTCAGCAGCTGCTGACGCTCCGGCGCATGTGCGGACTCATGCCAACCGGCGAAGGCCTTTCGGCCAGCCGTGGCGCCGGTCGGCAGGGCGCCAAAGGCCGTTCGCGTCAGTCGGTGGGGCGCCAACCACTCCAGCGCGGACCTAGCCCCTAAAGGTGCGGAGAATTCCGCACCTTTGGGGAGGGCCGACGCCGGAGTGGTTCTCGCCACTCTGGTACGCCGGGACCCCCCGCCCCGCCGGGTAGGGGAGGATCCCAGCCCATGTTCAACATTTAATGAGACTAGCTATATATTCCAGATTAATTAATATCTCCACACTTTAAATTACACCAGCTTCCAGAGTTGGATTTGAACCCCCAGACATTAACACTATGCCACCATTTCACACGAGATGATTAGCTTATTGAATGCATTTTTCATATACCGGACTGCTGCATAATAGGACTGCCAAAAAAAATAGCATTTTTACGTGATCTTCAAACTAGAATTTCAGCATTCTCTACATCTGACTCTGGTATATAAGCTGTGTCTGTAAAATGCCGATGATTCCTAAAATTCAATTTTGAGACAACAACTTAGTGCAAGGTTTAACTTGATATAAACATGTTGAAGGAGTTTTTTTAATATATAAAGCGTACAGTCTAAAACAAAGTTGCTAGTGTTGATTTTAGGTTTAAAAATTCAATAGTAATGACCTATTTGTTTCAATGTACCTTTGCAATTAGGAAGTCATAGGATTTATTAACTATACATATAGCAAAACATGTCTGCACACAAGTATTTTAGCCTTGTTAGTATTGCAAGCAATGTTTTTCCTTGACATTTGTTGTCTTTTTTTTAAATGTTCATGCTAAAGCATATTTGTAACATCTGCATGTTTTCATCTATTTTAAAATATAATAAATGATTCTTTTAAATTTGACAAAATGTAATGTTCCTCTGGTGGTCAGTTCATGGTGTCGCACTAACTCACACAGACCAGGAATGTTTCAAAATCTAATCCCTGTTCTATGCCGAGTTGGCTGTTCTCACCAGGGTACGTGGTTGGGTCATAATTATTGGCCTCCGTATCCCATGGATTGTCAAGGGGGCAAAATAAAATTGGTTGCAGTTCCTGGTCCTGATGTCTATCCAGTGCCTTTGCTGGAATGTTTATGGTTTTATGCAGGTGAATGTGGCTCATTTGGAACACGAACCACGGTTGAATTGTCAATATTTACTGCTTGGGTTCACAAAAGAAAAATAGATGCTTCAATTTTGTATTCGCACATGTGAGACAGTATCCCAGCATCAGCTAGCTCCCTTTGGTAAGGGGGAAGGAATAGCGGGAGGGAGCCCGGGGGGGGGGGGGGGGGGATGTATTTTTGTGTGATTCAGTTACCTGTGAAAGCCTGCAAGCAGGGATGGTATGAAGCTGGAACATTGTCACAGCTTCTCTCTGAATTATTTAATAATCAACATAGCTTAGCTAGAAAAACCTCAAATTAATTTTGAATGTCATTCTGCTCTAGGGCTCAAACTCACTATAATTCATCTGGCAACAAGTCCACAGCTTTACTGCTAGAGTTTTCAGAGCCCTGTCACTTTGTTCTTGCAGTAAAATACTGGAAAATAAAATGCATTTGTTTATGACGTTCTTAAAATGACCTTTAAATTACTGACTGTTGCTAACTCTGTTTAGGTACCTTCAAGCTGCTTATTTCAAAAGTACCTTTCTCACCTTGATGGTTAATCTTGTGTCCATTGTTTTGTTCTTTTTGCCTGTGTAACAAGGCAGTGCAGAGAATGAGAAACTTGTGTACGCAAACTTTCCGCACAGCTGCTAACAACATAAGAAAAATTCCTCCCATTATAGAAGTTGAAAGGTGTTTTTATTGCATGTAGAAATAATAGTGATTATATTAATTTCACCTAATTGTGCACGTTACTTGTTCATTGTATATTGTACTTCAAATGTTCTCCTCCTCCTCCCCCCCCCCCCCCCCCCCCCCCCCAAAAAAAAAGCTGCTCCAATAGTCTTTCACCCCTGTGATGTGGGTTCAAATCCAGCTCAGGCTGATGAACTGAAAGTCACTTCTGAGTCCTGTCCGTTCTGGGGAATGTTCAATCCAGTTCCGGGTGGGTACACTCAGACTTGCAGAATTACAGTTCGGACATAATTTGGCATGTTCACTTTGAGTGGATACAGAATGACTGGCTTAAGAAATGGAGAGATGCCACAGTTGTGCAACAACGGCTACTTTCCAACGGTTTTGGCTGGCACAGAGTATTGGGTGCCCTAGCCAAATGAGAGGAATTTGGTGCTGACACGTTGGCCAGAGTGAAAGATGCTGCATTGCTTTTTTTTTGGAAATCTTTTTATTGGAAAGATGCTCTATTCCTTAGCAAGAGCATTCCTCGTTAAGATGACGCTGAAAATTTAGACACACTTTAACGGGTTAAGTGTTTGTTTTTAAATACATAAATTGAAGTGTTTAATTACTGGAAGGTTACTTCTGTTTCCAGCTTTTTCTGATTAAATGCTAAGGTTAAGCTAATAACAAACAGATGAGTTTTAAAAAATAGTAAAATTGTGCAGTTTGTGATGATCCTTTTTGGACATTAATTGTTCATGATAATATGCATGGCTCTTTTACTGCAAAATAATTTCTCCTCTATAATGATGCATTCATGTAATTCAGGGAACATGCCATGTTATTTGGTTTTTCTGCTGTTTACTGCCTCAAAACCAAATAAAAGCTTTTTTGGCTCAACTGTGGCATTTTCATGAGTTGGCTGGCTGTAATATAACACACAATGATTTATGGTCTTGCAGTACTGTTCTATGAATATTTGAACACCAAAATTGCTTTCATTGCCTCCTTCATGACGGCTATATTAATATGCCAGAATCTCCTAATCAAGCTTTTGACTTTGGTAAATATTGCTTCAGTTCACAGTGAATTTCAAACAAATACTTTGAGACTAAACCGTCACGTTCGTTCATTTATTGATCTTATATTGTTCATCAATAAGAAATTAATCATATTTTGCACTAAATATGTTAATGATCATAGAAAAAAGGAGGACTTTGCTTGTAGTTCTGACTAATTCATATCTATGCCCTTGCAATTCATCTTACTGGAATGCGAAATCAGGTCGTGACATTGATCCTTGGGACTTTCTGTTAGCTTCCATAGCTGGATAAACTTCCATTTTCCATTTGTTTGCCTTCTGCACCTTAGAGATTTGACCAAGACTGCCGCATCTCAATTCGCTCGTGACCTTTTGTCATTGCTGTGCACATGTGACTTGCATTACTCTTCACTGGGCTGGGTTTATTCTCAGACTTGCAGAATGAAAGGTTTTGCCACTGACTGCTATTTTACGTGACGAGTGTGGACCCTGACATAATATTGAAAACTGTTTTTATTTTAATTAACTGTAAAAACCCACAAGATATTCATTAATGTGAGGCATCATTTTTTTTTCCTTCTGTTTCCCATTGCCTCCCCCACTATTATTTTATGTGTAGAAACTGCTGGAGAAAAATAAGTTTTTTTTTAAACTAAGGAGAATGGAAATAATTCCATTGATTCTTTTGCTCTACATTCTTTGTTTTCTCCCGAACTGTTCTCAAACGACAGAATAAAACAATTCAGTCCATGTAGTTCTCCACAGACCATATCAATGCCATAGGTTAGTCACTCGGTATGAAACATGCTTTAACACTGCACCAAAGGGATCCCCACCCTTCACCAATGAAAGTGACCTTGCTAAACCTAACAGTACTTTCTCTCCTAGGGGAAAGCAGATTGCGAATGTTGATAAAGAAATTTGGGATTTGAAATTGGGTTGTCCCATTTGAGAAATTTAACCCTTCTTCATTGCAGCTGGAACAATTCCGTTGTGTAAAATGTAATGGCTTTCGTATGTGCAGACTACTAAGAATTCTTAGTTTTAATTAAATGTAGAAAAACTACTGCTGGGAGGTTGAAGACTCTTACACAGGAGCACCTGGCATATATACACAAGCCTTGCCCTCTATTTCCATCAATCAGTTCACTCATAATGTGAGTCCTTTGATAGACTATTGCTATTTTTATTCATGAAAGCCATCTCTCCTGTTATATTAATGTTAATTAAGCCCCCCCAAAACCTGTTTGAGCCACCTAATACTGTTCTCAAATGTTTGTTTTGAAATTATTTGGATTTTGTGAATTTAATGGATTTTCTGCTGTTAACATTAAATAATATAAATACAAAAATGCTTTTCTGCAAACTAATTGCTGAACTGCTTTAGGTATTTCAAAATGTGCTTGGTCAATCATTTTTTCCAGTCGATTCAGTGCTAATTATTAATCCTAAAATGTTAACATAATTTGGACAAATCTGAACTGGAAGAATTAATTAATTGAGAGAGCTGGATCCCTGAACTATCAATAAAATATCTCTTAATTAGGAGACGGAACCATGTTAAAAGTAAAATGTCATCATTTTTGAATCTTAAAGTTTTCATTTTATTGTATCAGAGGTTTACCTTTAAATATGATTAACTTCTAGTGTAACCTATCAAATTTTAATTTTATATTGTACAGAAATTATCATTATTTATTAGTTCAATAAATAACATATACTAAAAAATTCTTTCCATGTGCTTTCTAATATGTCTTCTGGATGCCAATGCTTGTGATTTATTAATTTGTGTGTATATATACATAGTAGATCTTTAAATATCTTGCCTCAGATGAAACGTGTGGATATATTTTTCTGGTGATGATGGAGTTTAAACCAAATATCTAATTGAAAATAGTTTAGAAGTGGAGCAGGCGGGAAGAGGCAAAATTGCACATCAGCAGTGAAATCTTGAGTCTTAATAGAATGGTTTACTTTGCAAAACATTTTTAATGCCCACATGGCTAATTTTTTTCCCAAATGCACAAATTAAATATGGGAGCAAGTTCATATGGAATATGCATCCATTTGGAAAGCTACGGCTACTAAGGCCTTAAGAATAATGCCATGCAAAAGTGGGGTGGTTGGAACTTCTGACCTCCCACTGTGCACATGCAATGTTTTGATGCATGATAATCGTTTTCTTAAAGAAATACTTATGTGTTGTATGAAAATCATTATTTTTAAATCCTCAAATGAGACTATGGGCTGGATGTTTTACTACCGAGGCAAATAGCTCCAGTTGGGAACTTTTCTGACTTGGCAAATCCGCCTCTGCATAAAGAGCCCTGTTAAACCCAATTTTTGCCCCATGTATGTGGGAGCCTGATAGGGTTGTGCCCGCTGGCCCCAGAAGCAGATCATGGGCATCCGTAGCGGCAGTCGCAGAGGTGGGCTGATTAGAAGGCCTATCTTGGTTTTCTAGGACTTTGTCCCCGTTTTTGGAGTTGTTGGGCCCTCTATCCCCACCCTCACACCTTTCATGGCCCCTTCATGCCAGCTCATGCCTGCCACTCACTCCCACGGTTCCTCAAACCCCAATGCCATGTCCATAACTACTCAGTCAGTAACCATCACAGGCTGACCTCAGTAGCCATGTGGAGAGGACAAAAGATCAAGCTTCTAATGTTTAATTCAGCTCTTATACATACGTAACAGTGAAACCCATTAAAGCTTTTAAATCTCCTGAAGTGTTCAATCGCTTACTAAAAACACAGTTTTTATTCAGTCACCACAGCAAAGGCAGCCAATCCTTTAATAGCCTCTTTAAACTGTCAATCAAACTGCAAACTCAAAACCCTTGCTGAGATAATTGTGGCTTTTCATATTCAGCTAAGTATTCAGAATCATTTAATAATAGCCCTTGGGAAATGTTATTGAAGAATTCGAATGAAACTGCAGTCACAGATGGTAGTGTTTTAATTTTAACCTACACCACATGGCCTGAGAATTAAAGCAGTCCAGCAGATAGTGTTTTGTTTTAACTCTCACTGACAGCTTAAACCTTTTATCTGGTTTAAAGAGCAGGGGATTTTAAAACAAAAAAATCAGATCATGTCACTTACAGAAACCTTATTCATCCTACAAGAGTGTTTATGTCTACTCCATCAATTTATGACTCCCGCATTGCAGTTTAAGGCCCTTGGAACAGCCAAAATGGGATCTGTTTGAACTCTGCACAGCTGAGCTTGGATTTCCCTCCTGTTTGAATCACATCCCATCCCCTTCAACCTGCCAGCAAAAATGGGATCTGTTGGAAATGCGGGCAGGATGCCTGCATCCAGATCCTGTCCACCAATTTGAGGTCCATGGAGTCTTCCGGGAACTCCACAAAACATACAGCTGGTTTGTCATGCAGAAAAAGACCAGCAGCGCGGGTTCAATTCCCGTACCATCTTACCTGAACAGGCGCCGGAATGTGGCGACTTGGGGCTTTTCACAGTAACTTCATACTTGTGACAATAAACGACTATTATTATTTAACTCCGGCCCCATTTTTCTGAAAGCTGCAACCTGTGGCATTACGAAAATATATTTTAACAATCAGTCAGTCTCGAAACCTAGGCTAATTTTACTGTTATGGGAAAACAGTTCTGAAAGAACCAAGATATTCCCCACTGAAAATTAATTCTGCAAAAATGTATTTTTAAGTGCATTGGTCAATAATACTTTTTTTTTAAAGTAAGTTTGCTCCACATCACCATAGTGTCTATCTTTGTACTGATGCCATTGTGAAGGAAAGGTCTCGATCAAATTGTTTAGATGTAGAGAGATTTCAGTTTTATGCAGACGTTGGGGTTTCTAATAAGGCACTTCCTTTTGTCCTACAGATGTCCCATGCAGCAACTAGTGCCTTGTGTCGTTCAATAAAGCTGCAGTGTGAGCTTTACCCATCCCGGGAAGTAGCAATCTGCTTGGACCCCTACTGTGGACTTGGATTTGTTCTTTGGTGCCTCTGCAGGTGAGGAGCTGATATCATGAAATAAGCATGTTTTATCCATATAATCTTAAGGTTCCCAATTTCCCACCATGGTTAAAGTAATAGAAGAATATATAACGAAGCCCATCCCTTCGTTTTCATTGCTGACCAGAGAATAAAACTCTAGCGGAAAAGAGAATGCCCATTCAAAATATTTGGTCCTCCCAACCCCCAATTTATAAATTGTTAAGATAAAGTGAAAAATGGGTTAACTGCCTGATACAAACAATTACTATTCTGTTCTTTCTGACTTCTTCAAGAATCCAGGGTGAAGTGTGTTTGTTGAACCTGTTGGCACAAGCTACCTTTAATTTTGCATGTAATTGGCAGTCTTTCAGGATCATTATTAAATGCCAGTCTCTGCTGGCTGACTAGCTGGCATGTTTACACATGTCAAATTGCACTCTTGGGAAGTAATGAATGATCCCAGAAAAATCCCAATTGGATTGTTCCAGGATACAAGGTTTATAGTGGCTAGATTTCTGACATTGTTGATCCTACTGGCTTTCATTCTAGACATAATCCGTTATATACAAATATGGGTTCAGTCTTAGCAATTACCTTTGCAGTTCAAATGCCAGATAATTCTTGCTTCACTTACAATTTGTTTTGAGTACAGCTTTGCAATATTGAGGCTAATGACAGCTTGGTTCAGTGTTAACACTATTGCCTCTGAGCCAGAAAGTTGTGGGTTCAATATTCATCCCAGAAATTGAGCTCGGAATGTAACCTGACACTGCAGTAAAGCGCTGAGGAAGTAGCAACATTTGGACTATGCGAGCGATTTAGCGGAACAATTTTTAAGTGTCATTTTGGGTGCGATTGATGGGATATTGCTTCACGGCTGCGTTGGCAAGATCGTAGCCTGTATTTAATGGCACTTAGTGGCAAGAATGTGCCCCTAGACCTGGCCAGGCTTCTCGATGCTGGGGATGCAAAACAGGGCATCCTGTTCCCCCGAGGGTGTCAGATGCCCAACAGCAGGGTCATCAACACCACCTGGGAGACAGTGTCAGTGGCTGTCAGTGCAGGCAGCATGATGAGGAGGACCAGCGTCCAATTTCGGAAGAAGACAAACGATCTCCACCCAGCTGCAAGGGTAAGTTCCCACCTCTCTCCTGGCATCAGTTCCAGCTGCCACTCCTCAAATTCCCAAACCCCCCCCCTCACAAATCATTGACTGACCCTTGCACCCTTCCCACATCCAATCTTTGTGCTCGTCCACTCAGCAGCCCCTAGCACCCACCAGCACAACCCCTTCATGTCCAGTTGAGGTGCCCACACAGGCCATCTGCTGTAGACAACCATAAAGTGGGAGACCCTCTAGGGGGTGGACTGCAGTGCACCACCAGAGCGGTCCAGGCATCGGGATAGCATTTTGAGCAGGCCCATGCACCACTCAATGACAGCAAGGGTAACAACATGGGCCTTGTTATATTGGGTCTCCACCTCGGTTTCCAGCCTCTGCACCGGCGTCATCAGCCAGCACCTCAGCGGGTACCCCTTATCCCTCAGGAGCCAACCCGTCACCCTGGGGTGGTCCTTGAAGAGATCTCAAAGTACCCAGGATGCATAATCCAGAGGTGGTGGTCACACACAAGCTGAACATTCATGGAGTGGAACCCCTTCCTATCAGTGAAGGGCACTCCCTGATGCCCCTTGTGTGCGCAAGGCGACATGCGTGCCATCAAATAACCCCTGAACCTGGGGCATCCCAGTGATGGCGGAGAATCCTGCACCCTGGGCATCTTCGTGGATCTGGTCCAGCTCCAAGTTGATATAGTCTGCTACCCCGGCATACACGGCATCGGTGTCTTCACGGATGCACTTGTGGCTGTAGCTTGTGATATGGCACAAATCCCCACTCAAGCCCTGGAATGAACCAGTTGCATAAACGTTCAGGGCTGCAATGACCTTCATGGCCACCAGGCACAGGTGTCCACCTCATCCAGGGGTGCCAACGTGACTATATCATAGTTGAGATGGAGTCCCCTTGTCACATGCTGTTAGTCATCGCCTCAAAACATCAATGATGCCTATACACATTTGGCCATCGCTGGCGTCTCCCTCTGGGTTCCTCCTCAGTCTGATGAGCAGTCAGGTCGTCAAGGTGTGCGCTGGCCCCCTGCACATGGGGTGCCACCTCAAACCTGTGTCGACGCTACTGTCACCTTCCCTGGTGTCTGGCCACTGTAGTGATATCATAGTTGTGTTGTAATTCCCTGACTGACCACTAGGAGTCTCATTAGCATGTAAGTGAATGCTGGAGTCAGGTGACCTCAGATTGACTGGGGAGCTGGAAGAGAGAGGTTGCTTGTGCATGTTAATTCTGTTATTCATCTGTTCTTTTGTGTATATTTGACCCACAGCTAATGTTAATAAATCGTTTATAGCTTTAGCTACAAGTGTTCTTGTAATATCAATCAGGCCATCTGACAAGAACATTACAGCCACCTGGGTTTCCAACAGCACTACCAGGGCAGCTGCTGTGGGGCCAATATAATCAGCCATATTCTTATATCTGCAAGGAACTGGAGAAGGAGAAAGACTGACAATCAGTTAGGGCTTCCATCCCAGGACCCTGAAATCCCTCAAGCCTCTGCCACCCTTACGTGTCCCGCCTTCTCTGAGTGCCATCCATTGAGCCAGTTGTGCTGGAGAACCTCGCTCAGCATGCTCACTCCTGGTCATATCAGGAGCCCCTAGAACCCAGACCACTGCCAGGAACGTTAGAGAAACTGTGCTGGGATACCCTCCCCTGATCCATGCATTCCCCCTTTTGGTTGTGAGGATATCCCCAGTGCTGAAGCCCAGCTCCTGAATGTTTGATTGTTGGCTGCTGCCTCTATGGTGCTGACGCTTCTCGAGTTTTGAAATGCGATGTAACAATGAAATGAAATGAAAATCGCTTATTGTCACAAGTAGGCTTCAAATGAAGTTACTGTGAAAAGCCCCTAGTCGCCACATTCCGGCACATGTTCGGGGAGGCTGGTACTGGAATTAAACCGTGCTGCTGGCTTGCCCTGGTCTGCTTTCAAAGCCAGCTATTTAGCCGTGTGCTAAACCAGCCCCTGATAATCATCGTCCGAGCACGTGTACCCACAAGAAACCACTTGAGTCATATTTTATTGTCAAAAAATGGTCAACAGGAACAAATATTTGAAAATCAACTACAACAGTCCACAGATCAAACTAACCATTAAACAACAAGGAACCATCACCGTTCCATATTGGTACCAATACAAAGCTATATCAGCTCATTTTCACAAAAAAATCCAAACACATGGTATAACCCCACACAGGCTCCTCATCAGAAACAGAGGTTAAGCCTGAGAGAATGTATTATCATGTCCAGAATTTTATCGTGGAAATGATCTGTTCATCAATGCGTCATTTGTTGGTTGTTCCACCTATCAGTGCCATTCTCCATCCAGGGCCACAACTGTGCAGCCCCTCCCACATGCCCCAATCTCATTGGCCCAAACCCTGACATCCACGTATTCCACTGATGCTCAAGGTGCAGTTGGAACATTATTGATTTCCAGGGTGTTTAACCTGCGGTGATGTGCCAGTTACAGGCAGCACTCCCCACACCAGCTACAGAAACATCAGCAATCTACGAAAGCATTTCTTCCAACCCCGAGAGCAGGTGGTCCATTTGGAACAATGTCGCACAGCAGATCCAGCAGCGTCTTCTTGCTTCAAACTGGATTGCCTCTGCCCCCATATGTTCCCCTGAACCCGATGTTCCAGGGCACAGATACCTTAGAAAAAATTATCCTTCTTTCCAGCTGCAAAGAATGGACGAAACAGTAGCTTTCAGGTGTCTGCAGTCACCGGCAGGAACAAGCAGCAAACACAACCTGAAGCTGTGAAGTGCTCTCACAACTGACAAGGCTAATTACTTATTAGCAATAGTCTTCAGCTGTGGAGCTAGAGGCTGCTCACAGTCAAAGGGAGTTACAGTGACATTTAACATATAACCAAGAACAGTGTTCTTCCCTGGATGTTTCTGGTAGGACAGACAGGCAGCAGCTGTAGTTGCCCCTGTTATGGGTCTCCACAATAGTTAAAGATGGCTTGGAGGCCTCACAGACGAAAAGACCTCACCCTCATCCCCCGGCCCAGGGGTGACCCCTGACCTGGAACGCCTCAGCCCCTAACCAAGCCCAACCCCCCAGAGGGCATCTCCTCTCTCTTTCCCCCACCCCCCCATGGAAATAACTACTCGCCTCCTCACTTCCCCTCAGCAGCCAATACACTAACGTCACGTTTTTAAAAAGGAATACTAAACGACGCCCGCGTTATTCCCCACTGAGGAGCCGGTAAATTCCAAGGAGGCCGTTACATTCAACTTGAATCTCGCTATTGAGATGGAAATTAATGTAAATGGGAGTTAATGATATGCTCGTCATATTTGGGCAAGATCCCGGAACTCTCCATCGGGAACGGGCCGATTAGATAGCAAACTGATCCAGACCAGGCGCAACGCGGTGGTTAGATCACGCCCAAGATCTAATTTTTCTATCGGGATTTACCTATACCCATCTAATAAGCAACGTTTTCCAAACCAACCCTCTTCTCTCACATAATTCCATCAACAACAGTGGAGAAGGCTGAAAGGTGACCTTTTTGAAACATTCTGAGAGGTCTTGACGGGGTTGCCACTCGAGAGGATGTTTCCCCTCATGGGGGAATCTACAACTTGGGGGCACAGTTTAAAAATAAGGGGTTTCCCATTTAAGACTGAAATGAGGAGAATTTTGTTTTCCTGAGGGCTGTTAGTTGTTGGAATTCTCTTCCCCAGGGAACAGTGGATGCTGGGTCATTGAATATATTCAAGCCCGAGTTAGATAGATTTTTGATCTACAAGGGATCGAGGGTTATGGGAGACGGGCAGGACAGTGAAGTTACGGCCACATTCAGATCAGCCATGATCCTATTGACTGGTGGAGCAAGCTGGAGGGTCCAGGTGACCTTCTGCTTCTATTTATTATGACCTTTATTCATCTTGTTTGTGGGCCTTGCATTGTGCAGATTAGCTGCTGAATTTGTGTGCATAATAACTGACTGCACTTCAAATAAATTTGGGGATGCCATGAGAATACTTTAGGTTGCTTTATAAATGTAAGCGTTTCTAATGAATGGTGCGGTACTTGTATTTATGTACTGTGTGTTACATTTGTGCCATTCAGTCCCTGCCTGTGAACGGCCATGAACCAATTTATCCACCTAGAACTATTAAGTAATACTAGCAAAATTAATACTTTTTTAAAATAACTACTGTACATTTATTGTCTGGGTTATTGCTGTAAATCAAATCATTTCTAACCTGCACTATAAGTAGGTATATCTGTTATTACATGCTTAAGGTGTCATAGTTTTGTTCAATTTCTTTTTCATGCTTTTAGTTTTCAATATAGTGAGTGCTTTAGAGATGTATTTTTTTCTTCTTCTATTTTCAGCAACTCCCTGGCAACAGTCTGAGATGAAGTCAGCCTGTTTGCAATCTTGGTGCCACATTTGATTCTGAGATAAGCTTCCATCCTCACATTCGTGCCATTCCTAACACCACTGGTTTCCAACTCTATAACATTGATTAACTTCACCCCATTTCAGCTGATCTGCTAAATCCTCATTCATTCTTTTGTGAACTCTAGACTCGACTTATTTCAGTCCACTCCTGGATGGTCCCTCGCATTCTACCCTCAAACTTAGAAGTCATCCGAAACTTTGCTGCCTGTGTCATTGGCTCATAAAAACTTCCATTCCCCTATCACCCCTGCGTTGCTGACCTACACCGGCACCCAGTCAATCAACGTGTTGAATATGAATTTTATCCTTGCTTTCAAATCCTTCCTTGGCCTTGCCCCTCCCTATCTCTGTCATCTCCTACCCCTCAAGCCTCTGAGATATCTGCTCTCCGATTCTGACCTCTTCGCATTCCCAGTCGCACGTGCTCCCATTGGTGGTTGTGCTTTCAGCTGCCTAGGCCTCCGGCTCCGGAATTCCCTCCGAACACGTGTCTGCCTCTTTACCTCACTTTCCTTCTTCAAGAGACTCCTTCAAACCTGCCTCTTTGATCAAACGTTTGGTCACCTGACCTAATATCACCTTGTGTGTTTCAGCGTCTTACTTTGTTTTATAATGCTGCTGTGAAGCATTTATGTCAGTGAGGCTATGTAAATATGTTGTTTTCAATTCAGCAGACCAAAAAGGACATAGTGCCAGATTCAATATCACAATCTTGTGAGATTGTGATTTACCAATTTACACGGAAAAACTGAAAATACATATGCGATCACAGGCAGCTGGGTTACAATAGGAAGATGAAAGCTGTCTCACACTAGTCTTCGACATACCACTCATTGACAAAGCCACCCAAAACCAGTGTGAGACTTATTGATTCATCCACTGACCCTCTATGATACACAAAAATAATACAAGTATATTCAAGCTTTGACATTTTTAAACTGTCCGTTGTACAATGAACATTTTTTGCGTCATATTGATTTCTTTGCTTGGTTAGAACTTTGTTTTTCTTTAAATGGATCAGACTGTTACTCTGGACTTTTTATGCGTAGCTTTTTATGTTCAACTGGTTTGCGACAACAGTTTCGTTAACAAGTCCAGGTTCGGGCTGACAAGTGGCAAGTTATATTCGCACCACACAAGTGCCAGGCAATGACCATCTCCTACAAGAGACGATCTATACATTGCCCCTTGACATTCAATGGCATCGCTGAATCCCCCACAATCAACTCCCTGGGGGTTATCATTGATCCGAAACTGAACTGGACTAGCCATATTAATACTGTGGCTACCAGGGCATAGAACATTACAGCGCAGTACAGGCCCTTCGGCCCTCGATGTTGCGCCGACCGTGAAACCCCTCTAAAGCCCATCTACACTATTCCCTTATCGGCCATATGTCTATCCAATGACCATTTGAATGCGTTTAGTGTTGGCGAGTCCACTACTGTTGCAGGCAGGGCATTCCACGCCCTTACTACTCTCTGAGTAAAGAACCTGCCTCTGACATCTGTCCTATATCTATCTCCCCTCAATTTAAAGCTATGTCCCCTCGTGCTAGACATCACCATCCAAGGAAAAAGGCTCTCACTGCACCCTATCTAATCCTCTAAGCATCCTGCATGCCTCAATTAAGTCACCTCTTAACCTTCTTCTCTCTAACGAAAACAGCCTCAAGTCCCTCAGCCTTTCCTCATAAGCAGGTCAAAAATGCTAGGAATTCTGTGGCGAGTATCTCACCTCCTGACACCCCCCCCCCCCCCCCCCCCCCCCCACCCGCCCCGCCCCAACCCCACACCCAAAGCCTGTCCACCATCTACAAGGTAGAGGTCTGGAGTGTAATGGAATACTCCCCACTCGCCTGGATGAGTGCAGCTCCATCAACACTCGAGAAGTTCGACAGCATCCAAGATAAAGCAGGCTGCTCGGTTGCACCCCTTCCACAAACATACCTGGGAATTCCACCACCTGGAGGTTCCCCTCCAAGTCACGCACCACCCTGATTTGGAAATGTATAACTATTCCTTCATTGTCGCTGGGGCAAAATCCTGGAACTCCCTCCCTAACAGCACAGTGGGCATACCTATACCTCAAGGACTGCAGCGGTTCAAGAAGGCAACTCACCACCACCTTCTGAAGGACAGCTAGGGATCGGCAATAAATGCTGGCCTAACCAGCGATGCCCACACCCCGTAAACTAATTTTTTTTAGAAACAAGTATAGAATAGACTCATTCTGGGGCAACACGGTGGCGCAGTGGTTAGCACTGCTGCCTCATGGCGCCAAGGACCCAGGTTCGATCCCGGCCTTGGGTCACTGTCCATGTGGAGTATGCACATTCTCCCTGTGTCTGCGTGGGACTCACCCCCACAATGCAAAAGATTTGCAGACTGGGTGAATTGGCCACTCTAAATTGCCCCTTAATTGGAATAAAAATAATTGGGTACTCTAAATTTATATTTTTAAAAATTGACTCATTTTGCAATGTGATTGCATTGGATGCGAATGTGATGCCAAGCAGCCAATGACTAATGTTTTCCTGAATTCCAAATTCAGATATACTGTTTACAGTTTCCTTGCCTTATTAATGCAAGCAGCCATTATCTGCTGACAGTTCGTAATATGAAAATCTGTCAGAAAATTCCTCAATCTTGCCTCGTGAGTGGGTAGGCAGCAAATAAATCACCCTCAATGGGATTTCCCACAAAAAAAAGCATTAAAAAAGCAGCTAGTTAACAGCAAATTGGTCAATACACAATAATGTTATCTAAATTGAGGCAGTAAGTAAATTAACCCAACTGTCGAGCAGGTGCAGCCACTAGTTGAAAATCTTCAGGGACTTCATTGTCCTCCATTGTCAATGAGAGCATTTCTCTTAAGATTTGGATCCGCCTAATGATTTCAGGTTTTTTTTCCTGTTGAAATAAATGCCTGTGAGTACATCTAGCTCTGTTTTAAGCAAAATTTAGTGGCAAAATTAATATTATTTTGGGAATAATTCAATCATAAACTTTATTTTTGGCTGCGAGTATAGTATTCAGGTGGCAAAAACATTGATTTAAGTTATTGGGAGAGCTAAAATGTGACTGGTTATTCACTATGATTTCTGATGGATATTCGCATTACTATTTCTCCAATACTGATGATTGCGACAGCAACTTACTCTCATCCTGTTCTTCCATATTCTTCTTTCTCCAACTCCCTTTTACATGGTTACATAGTTTTTTTGGGCTCAATGCCTGCTTGTAGGAAAATGTTGCTTGATTCGTCAACCACCCCAACACCCCATTTGCTATGCCCCTTGACCTTCTCTGCTCTAGTGGGAAAAGTTCCATCTTTCCGAGGTGTTGTTCTTCGGGTTGCCGACCCTTCCGGAATGGCCAGGAGTCTCCTTGAATTGGCATTGGTCTCCTGGTGGCCAAAGAAAGCCTTCCGGGAGATTTTAATCCACAACACACCAGTGGCAGAGGTAGCAGGCATGCAGACTGGGTTTGCCAAACCCTACCTGTTCCTGATATAATTCTGATGCATCTTTGTTCTAACTAAGGTGTCAATGTACTTCGCATAATGAGTGTTACGAAATGCGCACATGCTCTAATTATGGCCAAACCAAATATCTGACGTAAATTCAGCATGCATTTCTTATTTTTATATTCAGAACTTTGATGTCAAAGCTAAACTTCATTTGTTTTTTTATGGTCTTTTCTACATTGACTTTCACATTAAAGATCTATTCTGTCGGGCACGGTGGTGCAGCCTCACGGTGCCGAAGTCCCAGGTTCGGTCCCGGCTCTGGGTCACTGTCCATGTGGAGTTTGCACATACTCCCCGTGTTTGCGTGGGTTTCCTCCCCACAACCCAAAAGATGTGCAGGGTAGGTAAATTGGCCACCCTAAATTGCCCCTTAATTGGAAAAATGAATTGGGTACTCTAAATTTTTTTTTAAAAAATCTATTCTGTATCCTTCGTTTTCTTTCTCTCTCCCCATTCAGGGTGTTTGTCTTTTTTTTCCCAATTTTCTTTTTCTGTTTTGCATCACTCTGTGATAAAATGTGTCTGTCGCCTACCTGTCCTTAAGATATTCTATGTGCCAGAACAGCATCTGAGATAGGTCACTATCCACACCTGCAAATCGCAAAAGCAGCCATTTACTCTCCACTTTCTACCTCGAGCTGATCTCCCCAGTACCATCTTAGGTCATTTTCATACCAAGTGGCCACTTATCAAACACCTCCTGAAAATCTCTGCTTGCAACGTGCGCATCTTTTTATGCACTCTGATTTCATGAAGCATCAAGTTAAGTTAGTCAAGCATGACCTATCCTGTTTGTGCGTTCGTATGTACTTCTGCCTGTTTTAATGTACAGACTTCTTCCTTTGCAGTGTCTACTCAGGGCACCAGTCCATTCTCATCCCTCCTTCAGAACTGGAGATAAATCCATCACTGTGGCTCCTTGCTGTCAGTCAGTACAAGGTTCGAGACACCTTCTGCTCATACTCCGTTATGGAACTCTGCACAAAGGGGCTCGGCTCACAAACTGAATCACTTAAGGTTAATGATTTTTATTTTTATGATTGCTAATATTTCAATGCTGTGTTTTAATCTGCAGGTTTATTCAAACATTGGACGCCTGCTTCTAATCTTTGTCACACTGTGCACTCTTGTGGGTTATTTCTTGAAAAGCACTTAGTATAGTTGGTATAACAGACTTCAAAATAGAGAAATGTTTGTCAATCGAGTGAGCTGAGGAACCGAGTCAATCAGGTTCTTATGTAAATATTAAACTGAGAAATGACTATTAATGCTCCGGCCACATTCTGGCTGGCAGCTCAATAATACGGAACACCTGCCCAAATCATAGTAATGGATGTTAAATTTGAGAGAGAAGGCACTCCAAGGGCTTTATTTGTATGCCCCCCCCCCCCCCCCCCCCCCAACACACACACACACAACCCCCTTTTTAAAGCAATTTTTAACTTTACATTTTGGGGAGAAGGAACCTCAATTTTGTAGCATCCTTCTCCCCTACTTTCCTTTCATTGCATCCTGTTTTGCTTTTCAAGCTGGAAGGTCTCTTTTTTATTATTCATTTACGGGATGTTGGTGTTGCTGGTTAGGACAGCAATTATTGCACATCCCTGGTTGCCCTTCATGAGGTGGTGGTGAGTTGCCTTCTTGAACCACTGCAGTTCTTGAGATGTAGGTATACCCACTATGCTGTTAGGGAGAGAGTTCTAGGATGTTGCCCCAGCGACAGTGAAGGAACGGTGATAGATTTCCAAATCAGGGTGGTGAGTGATTGGAGGGGAACCTTTAGGTGGTGGAGTTCCCAGGTTTCTGCTACTCTTGTCCTTCTAGATGGCAGTGGTTGTTGGTTTGGAAGGTGTTGTCTAAAGAACCTTAGTGAGTTACTGCAGTGCATCCTGTAGATGGTACACACGGCTGCCATTGTTCATCAGTGATGGAGGGTTTGAATGTTTGAGGAAGAGGGAGCAATCAAGCAGGCTGCTTTGTCCTGGATGGTATTGAGCTTCTTGAGTGTTGTTGGAGCTGCACTCATCCAGACAATTGGAGAATATTCCATTACACTCCTGACTTGAACCTAGTGATGGTGGACAGGCTTTGTGGGGGGGGGGGGGGGTCAGGAGGTGAATTACTCGCCATAGGATTCCTAGCCTTTGACCTGCCCTAGTAGCCACAGTATTAATGTGGCTGGTACAGTTCCATTTCTGATGAATGGTAACCCCCCAGGATGTTGATTGTGGGGGATTCAGCGATGCTAATGCCATTGAATGTCAAGGAGCGTTGGTTAGATCCTCTCTTGTAGGAGATGGCCATTGCCTGACACTTGTGTGGCATGAATGTAACTTGCCACTTGTCTTATTGGCACTCCAGCTTTGAGAGCCCACCCTCTGGCCATTAATTGGCCTGCCCGGGAAACATCACAAAGAGTTCCTTTTCCTGACACACATTTCAGCTGAACAGTGGGGTCAGAACCCTCCGGGAAAATTCCTAGCCCCCAAATGTTGAAGATTCAACACTGGACCATCACTGGAACCCAGAGTATGCTTTGCACATGCTGGAAGCCAGCATAATGGCTTACTCAGCTGTGCACGTGGCAGGGTGTGCTTGGAAGTCCTGGGCAGCATTGTAGCCTAGATGGCCACCTTTTAGAACAGCCCCAATTGATTACTGCATCATCTTTATGGAAGTGTAGGGGGCACCTAAACACTGCGACGAACCAAGGCACAAGAGCAAACCTTTTAGTTTGGGTTACAAGCCGAATGCTCGAGCTACTGAACTTCACCAATGGTCAGTTACAGAAGATTCCATTCCACCAGCCTTACTCTAGTGGAGCAGATACCCAGGAGGTGCAGAGCTAATTTTATATCTGACAATGTCCTGTCAGTGTACAAATTTATTGATTCTTTTTTTATTTGCCAAAAGCCAAAAATACTCTATAAACCACTGATATTGTTGTCGTTCTTTCAAAAAGACTCACTATTGCAATTTGTTTTGAATTTTAATTAGCTAGACCTGCTTAAATGGCGGACCCTAATGAAACAATTTGAGGAAGGGAAGTGGAGAATAGATTTAAAGGAATTTATTGGCTAAGATACATAAGAAAGCTAGAAGAACCGGTCAATTATTTAACTTTTTCAAACCCCTGACAGTGTTGGACTTCAGTTTCTTCACTTGCTGTTTTTTTGGAATGGCTTTAAACAAAAGATGGTCAAAACCCACATCAAATTATTCATTATTATTCTAAATGCATTATGTGTTGGAGGAATATATATTTATGGTAAGATTTCCTGCGGTAACATTTTCCAAACATGATTAAGTCCAAAGATATGCAGCCTAGGTGGATTGGCCATGCTAAATTGCCCTTAGTGTCCAGAAAATGGCACTGTAAATTCGATACAATTCTATGAAATTAAAGTACATTTTTGTCTTGGCTTCCAATAACGGGTATGCATCATTTTTACTTGTGAACTAGCCACAGGCCAGCCTGTAAATGCCTGTGCTATGCTGGAATGTTGTTCAGTTTCTAGCCATTTCTGGTGTATTAGGGATGGACAGTAAATGTTGATCTTGCCAGTGATTTCCACAGCCATAAGAAAATAATAAAATTCCCACTGTTGGAGGGCACGAGTATGTTGGAATGGCTGCAAATATTTGGCCTCATTGATAGGGTAACATTTATGTGCTAAATTACAATGTCTGTGGCCGTGTTGTTTGAAATAGCAAGATTTCCAAATTCCGCAGAAGATCAATAAACATTTATGGCCAATTTTTCACCCTGACCGTTAACATGTTTTCCATGGTTAAATGTTTTTGTTTGCTTTATCGTTTGCCAATTTGTTGTGTTTTCTGCCTTTAGACAAGAGGATTGGATCTATCTCGAGTACGAACCTGTGTTGTTGTTGCCGAAGAACGTCCTCGAATAGCGCTCACCCAGTCTTTTTCTAAGTTATTTAAGGACCTGAACCTTAACCCACGAGCAGTTAGTACATCGTTTGGCTGCAGAGTGAATCTTGCTATTTGCCTTCAGGTAGGAATTTGCACACTCTGAATATGCTTGTCTTTATTACTGTTGTAACGTTAAGTGCGGAAGTGATGGGCTCCTTTTTCTGTTTGTAACTAATTGGCTACCTTTATAGATCTTTTAAGTTTTATTTTGTTTTCTTCTATGACATGCAGCAATTGCATGCTTTATGCTTGCTGGGAAAATTCAATTTTTAAAAAGCATGAAATTTAAACAGTTACAAATTCCTGATTTCACAGAACTACTGCAGCCTCTCCCCAGTCTTTTCATTTGATACAGATGTTACCATTTGTAAACATTTAACATTTGCTGAAAGAAGGCTGGCAGAGTTGTTTTCTAGTGTATTGAAGACAGATAGTTTAGCACATTAGATTTGTATAATAAAGGACAACAGATCAGATGTCAGTCAGGAACTCGTCTATTTACAGCCTGCAAGCATTTTAAAATGCTTCTAGTTTGTCTGAAACTATTTAGATACAATTAAATGTTAGCCCTCCGTTCCTTTGTAACACATCAATAGAAGCAGTAACTTGTGCAAAGGGCAGGCATTTTGTGACTTCTTAATAGACAGGGATGACCAATCAATGTCATTGAAATGGAAAATGAATCTAGAATCTCTTTGTTTTTTTTGGTGAGACTGGTTTCACTGCAAATGAAAAAGAACATGGTAAAAAGAGCATTGTTTTGTTATGGCAGGAGTGTGAAATTTATGCATTGCCTTCAAGTTTGAATCTGACGTTCACTGTAGCTGTGCAAGTGAATTATTAACCAACAAATGATCATCACATAGTTTCAATCATTGTTCCACGTATGGGAAAATTATTTGTGTGAAATATGAATCATAAGTTGGGAGCTTCATGCAAATCAGGTTAAAGGAATATTAGAGTTTTGAGGTGTTTTGGCATCGCAGGTTGGTTTCCTGAGGTGATATTATGCATCCAAATTATTACTTGGCAATTCTTCGGAACATGAGATATTTCGCTCAGTGGCAAAATTTCCTTTCTACATTATGTAAATCTATTTGCAAATGTAGTTTTATTTATAACTGATGTATTTACAATTCTGTTGCCAAAGGACTCTATAAATCTACTCTTGAGCAAATTAAAATAATCTATTTATTCTTGTAGTGATGTTTGTATTTACCTATTTACCGTGGCAGCACGATAACATAGCGGTTATCACTATGGCTTCATAGCGCCAGGGTCCCAGGTTCAATTCCCGGCTTGAGTCACTGTCTGTGTGGAGTCTGCACGTTCTCCCCGTGTTTGCGTGGGTTTCCTCCGGGTGCTCCGGTTTCCTCCCACAAGTCCCGAAAGACATGCTGTTAGGTAATTTGGACATTCTGAATTCTCCCTCGGTGTACCCAAACAGGCACCGGTGAATGTGGCGACAAGGGAATTTTCACGTGAACAAATTTTTAAAAATTATCTTCAGTTCCAAGGAAGGGATTTTTTAAAATCAGCTTTCATACTGGCTCAGATTTTGTAGTTAGCAACAAATGAACAGCAGTTGCCATTCGTTGTTCCTACACTTGCGCACAGACCTTGGGCTGAATTATACGAGGCACCATATTTCAATCCTCCTTGTTAAAAAGCCTGAGGGAGTCTGCCAAGGGAGCACCAGCTGCCCTTCAGCCATATAATGGCCAGTTGGCCGTGAATAGGCTTTTTAAAATTACTCTTTCATGGGATGTTGACATCACTGCTGAGGCCAGCATTTATTCCTATTTCTAACTGTTTAAAAAAAATAAATATAGAGTGCACAATTCTTTTTTTTTCCAATAAAGGGGCAATTTAGCGTGGCCAGTCCACCTAACCTGCACATCTTTGGGTTGTGGGGGTGAGACCCAAGCAGACACGGGGAGAATGTGCAAACTCCACACGGACAGTGACCTGGGACCATGATCAAACCCGGATCCTCAGCACCGTGAGGCAACAGTGCTAACCACTGTCCCACCGTGCCGCCCTCCCTATGTTCTAACTGCTTTTGGGCAGCTGATGGTATGATCCTTATCCTTCGAGGTGGTAGAGGTCACAGGTTTGGAAGGTGGTGCTTAAGAAGCCTCGGTGGGTTGTTGCAGAGCATCTTGTAGACGATACACATTGATACCAATGTGCGTTAGTGGTGGAGGAAGTAAATGTTTAAGGTGGTAGATGGGGTGCCACTCAAGTGAACTGTTTTGCCCTGGATGGTGTCTAGCTTCTTGAGTGCTGTTGGAGCTACACTCATCCAGGCAAGTGGAGAGTTTTCCATTACAGTCCTGCCTTCTTTTTTTTAAATGGTGATAAGGCTGGGGGAAGCAGGGCATTGGTTACTGTGATAAATGTAGAAACTGATATTTATTGCATTTTATAACTGTTGTAGTAAAGTTTTTAAAAGCCTGGGTACGGTATATATTTGTTGCAGTAATATTATTAACGAACCTAGGTTAAATTATCCGGACCATGTATTACTGCTGAATGAAGAAGTCATAAAAAGTGAGGTAACCATGGTTTCTAACCATCTACTTATTTAAATATAGAGGGCTAATGGAACATTGTTATGATTACTGGAGATTCCCTGGAGACTAGATAATTTATGAGGGGTTGTATTTAATCCTAGCTAAGCAGGCCATGTAACACCTTAATGGGACACAGATGATGCCATTAAAGGGAGGAACCAGGTCTGTCTGTAGTTTTGCAGTTTGCAATAGGATTTGAGGCTGACGAGAGAAGGATTTTAAGTTGAACAGCAGTTTTGCCAAATGCTACTAGGTTGAGTGGAAGTGTACTGTTCTGCTCTTGAAAGGGTCTCCCTCTCCAAAATCTTTTACACAGCTAAGCAAGTAATCTGTTTTTTAACTTTATTAATCAGTGATATTTGAACGGTATTGGGGTGCTTAATTGGAGTTAGTAGCGAGTATAGATAGTAAGTTCAAGTTTTTCTTTCTGTTTAAGAACTGTTTAACTAATAACGGTAAAGCTATTTGTTTGATAATGTGGTGAATTAACATAAATGATACTTATTGGTCAGTCATCATTCCTGGGATGAAGTATCCTTTCATCAGTTTTACAAATTTAAAATAATTATTTGGGTTTCTTGTTGGGTATCCTAACAAACGTTGAGGTCTAGTCACCACAGTTACTCACCACAGAATTCCAAGCCTCTGACCTACTCGTGTAACCACAGTATTTATATGCCTTGGTCAGTTCATTTTCTGGTCAATGATGACCATGGTATTGATAATGGGAGATTCAACGATGTTTACACTATTGAATGTCAAGCGCCGTTGGATAGATTCTTTCTTGCTGGATCTGGGCATTGCCTGACACTTCTGTGGCATAAATATTACTTGCTACTTGTCATCCCAGGCCTAGATACTGTCTAGGTCATGATGCATATGAACTTGGACTGCTTCAGCATCTGAGTAATCACAGATGGTGCTGAACACTGTGCAATCACCGACAAACATCTCCTTATGATGGGGGAAGGTCATTGATGAAGCAGCTGAAGATGGTTGGGCCAGGGTGCTACTTTGAGTAACTCCTGCAGCCATGTCCAGGGCTTGAGATGATTAACTTCCAACAACCACAACCATCTTCCTTTGTGCTAAGAATGACTCCAGAATTTTCCTCCTAATTCCCAATGACTCCAGTTTTGCTCGGCTTCGTGATACCACATTTGGACAAATGCTGCCTTGATGTCAAAGTTGGTCACTTGTCTCTTGAGTTCAGCTCTTTTGCCTTTGTTTGGCCCAAGGCTGTAAATCACAAGTTGAGTGGCTCTGGCAGAACCGCAACTGAGCGGCAGTGAGCAGGTTATTGCTGAGTCCACTTGATAGCACTGTCCACAATAATGTGGGGCAGTGGGCTATCTGCCTTCTGGATCATGAAGTTCTGCCTCAGAGAGCTGCCAACCTGTTGGAGAGTCTCAGCTGTCCAGCAGTTCAGGACAGAGGGTGTGGTGTTAGATCCAGAGTTTGGCTTTGTGTTTGAGGGTCTCACCAAGTGCCATGCTGGCCGGCCCTGTTAAAGGGGACGAGGGGCATGGGGAGCATGGGTTTGAGAGGCCAAGAAGAGAGAGAAACCTGGGGAGTGTGCAGGTTTGGCGGGGAGGGGGGATTTCGCTGGACCTGTTAACGAGGGACCCCTAGCCCACCACCAACCTACAGGTCTTAGCATTTAATATGGGCTCCTCCCACCACCAATGAAATCGTGGTGCGGAGGGCAGGTTGCACACTGGATTTAATGAGCCATCTGCCTTCAAGCATGTTCAGTAAGAAGTCTTACAACACCAGGTTAAAGCCCAACAGGTTTGTTTCGATTCACCTGAGGAAGGAGCTGCGCTCCGAAAGCTAATGATTCGAAACAAACACTGCTGGACTTTAATCTGGTGTTGTAAGACTGTGCTCACCCCAGTCTAACGCCGGAATCTCCACATTCAAGCGTGTTGGCAGTAGTAGAAAATGGCACCCTCCAGAGAGATTTGGGACCTGTGCAAACTAGGCACGGGACTCCTATATCAATCCAATTGAAGAATCCTTTGGTATCCAGAGTCTGAATTGGGACGTGTAAGTTAAATTCAATACCAAATCATGTACAGAAAGCAAATTAGAGATTTTTTAAAAATCAGATTCGGAGTGATAGATAAAAACGACAAGAAAAGTTTTTTTTTATTGTTTGGCATTAGTTAAGACTTATCATATATTAAAAATGCACTTCCACTTGAAAGTATAAGCCCTAATTTTTTTCTAATTCATTAGTGGATGTTTATCATGTATTTGTATAGTGAAGGTTCTGGTTGAGCAGCTACACATGAATAGCAATATTCCAATTTTTGTGCTCAACAGCATGTGCAGATGCTAGAGATTACTGTCTGCTTTGCTGCTTAATAATGATGTGGAGATGCCGGCGTTGGACTGGGGTGAGCACAGTAAGAAATCTTACAACATTAGGTTAAAGTCCAACAGGTTTGTTTCAAACACGAGCTTTCGGAGCGCAGCTCCTTCCTCAGGTGAATGGACAGGTATGGAGAGGTACATACCTCTCCATTCACCTGAGGAAGGAGCTGCGCTCCGAAAGCTCATGTTTGAAACAAACCTGTTGGACTTTAACCTGGTGTTGTAAGACGTCTTATTGTGCTTAATAATGGTAAGAGCTCACAACCTAACTGTTAATTTCTAACATAAAATCAGGTCCAATATTTCTTTTAGAAAATTTATAGCACAATGTCAACCATGAGCTGCAAAGCTGTTTCAAGGCCCAATTTCAAACAATTTGAGAGCATTTAGATCAATAAAACTGATTATGTCTACCACTTGCTTTCACAAAGCTAAAATCAATCCACGTCTAAAAACAACCAGTCAAGACATAAAAACCTACAAGGTGGTAAGGATTTATATTCTGGAACGAAAATGAATAAATTTGTGTTGTTTGATAGCTGCTCCCTGTTCAAGCAATCCATGCTATTTTAATAAACGACTTTTAATAAACTTACCTAGATTTTCAATTCTGTGCCAAACATGGCTTGTTCGAGCAGGGGATGATGATCAAGCAAATATAGTTCTATCTTTTTTGAGTTCCTGGATACAGATCCTTACAATTTTGTAATGTGTTATTTTTTTTGTCTCGCCTGGTATTTTTTTAGAATTAGGTTGATTTATTCTTGGTGAAAACAAATTGTGTAAGCTTTCTTCCGCCTTCTGGATTTTTTCTCAAAATATTATGTTTCGGTGCTATATTTAGTCACCCCACCGAGCTTAAGTATTCTTAGATTTAAGAATTTATTTGGAATTTTGTAATAATCTAAATTAACACTAGACCTTCAGAGAATCATGGAAGAGGATTAGCATATTTATTCTGGATGCAGCCTTAGTGAATGGTTTTGCAGATTTAGCAGTGATTATGACAGCGAAACCATTAGCCTTACTCCACTGATACCGGTGGTAGCTTCTAGATTCCACTTATGCTCTAAAGAATGTGGAATTCCAAAAGTTACTTTTGGTGGTTCAATGTTCCACCAGGCGATATGCTGTTGGCATCCCTCAGACTGCCGACCAGTCAGTGAATTGAGAGAACTTAAATTTTTATGATGTTGGTCTCCTATGAAAACCTTGAAAAAGTTACCCATTGCTGAACGAGGTATAGCTGGGTTTTTTTAAGTGTGCAAATTTCATAATTACTTCTAAACAACCTCATTGTCTCTGAAAAGCTAATTTGATGTTTCTGGAATGTCAAATTTACCCATTATAATAAATTACATAACTTTTTTGAAGTTTGCTTATATTACTATTTCAGCTTCTGTCAAAATCCAATTATAATCAATTATTCAGCCGTCTGAAAGTTTAAATTGAAAGGGAAGAATAATGTGCTTTCAGCTTCCTGGTTTGCTGTCTGGAAGAATACTTTGATATGGTTGGCTGCTTATCTAGCATGCTCACATTATTGCCTACCTTAATTGATGCCAGATTTAAGCTGCCATTGGGGAAAGGGAAGTCCTCAGTTTCCTTCAAGATCAGCGCAAATGATGTTGCCTTGCCGCTGACCGCAGAACCCAATCCAGTGTTTAACAGTGATGCTCCGGAATGATCAAGATGCTTATTTAACATAAAGTCAATATAATCCACAGATTAGTGGCAGCAAAGCCAAAGTTGGCGGGGCTTGGTTTGCAGCATAAGCTGTGCCAATTCCTTTCCATTATTTCTTGACAAATTGAGTAAACCTGAAGTTATTTAATTTTCTGTTGAAGAAAGTAATTAAAAATATGTATATTCTGTGCAAAAGCAACTTTGTTTAATCTTGTTTGCACAATGTTGGGTTAAGTTGTCCTGTCGGCCTGAGTAATTGTAAGATCAATTACTAAAACACTGGGAAAAACATTTGTATTTGATATTGTGCAAGCGTAGCCCTTCCCTTATTTTATAGTGGTGGGATTTAATGTAATTGAATTCATAGCCAAAGTCACTTGTGTGTCTCTGTGCTTTTATATGGGGTAAAGGAAGACAGCTGGACCACAAGATAAGTACAGTGCATCTGATAAAACTTTAGCTTAATAAGGAGGCCAGCTGATATCTTCCACGTCTTGAGTAATTATGAGTCGTAGCCCTTATAATTTAGCTTCTAACTTAAGTTTTTGTGAAGGAAATAAATAATGCAGTTCTTCCATTTTCACTCTTTGAAATATGGTTGAGAGACAAAAGAAGCAAAATTATGGTGGAATAAAACTCAATATTATATAAACAAAAGTAAAAGTATAAGTGCAGATATACCTTTCACTCTTCACCACCCTCCATAGAGGAAGAAAGGAATAGCAGGGAAATAAAAAGCAAATTACTGCGGATGCTGGAATCATAGAATTTACAGTGCAGAAGGAGGCCATTTGGCCCATCGAGTCTGCACCGGCCCTTGGAAAGGGCACCCTACCTAAGCCCACTGCTCAACCCTATCCTCATAACCCAATAAACCCATTTAATCTTTTTGGACACTAAGGGCAATTTAGCATGGCCAATCCACCTAACCTGCGCATCTTTGGACTGTGGGAGGAAACCGAAGCACCCGGAGGAAACCCAAGCAGACATGGGGAGAACGTGCAGACTCCTCACAGACAGTGACCCAAACCAGGAATCAAACCTGGGACCCTGCAGCTGTGAAGCAATTGTGCTAACCACTAAGCTACCGTGCCGCCCCGGAATCTGAAACAAAGTCAGAAAATACTGGACAATCTCAGCAGGTCTGACAGCGTCGGTGGAGATAGAAGCGAGCTAGCATTTTGAGTCTGGATGACTCTTTGTCAAAGCTCGCGAACTGAAAATGGGGTCAGTGTTGTGGAGGGAGGTGGGGGTGGTAGTTGTGGGGCTGGATAAGGGGCTAACAATAGGTGGAGATTGATAAGGATGTCGAGGACAGAAGACAAAACTCCCGTAAATAGGGGTGATTAAGGCCAAGAATGGTGCTGATAGTGGCACATAAAGAGATTAGAATGTGTGAATGGCAGAACAAAGGTGACCAGTGTGTCAAAGGACAATTAGGAAAAGTTGGCCCAAGTGGAGTGGGGGGAGGGTGAGGGGGAAAACAGATCAGTGGTAGAAATTAAACTAAATTGATAGAAATAAAAATTGAGTGAAGGTGAAGAGAGCATTCGCAAATTGAAGTTGTTGAATTCAGGGTTAAGTCCGGAAGGCTGTAATGTGCCTAATCGGAAGATGAGGTGCTGTTCCTTCAGTTTACGTTGGGCTTCACTGGAACATTGCAGCCGGCCAAGGATGGACATGTGGATATGAGAGCAGGACGGTGAGTTGAAATGGCAAGCGACAAGAAGGTCTGGATCCTGCTTGCTGACGGACCAGAGGTGTTCTGCAAAGCAGTGACCCAGTCTCTATTTAGTCTCTCTAATGTAGAGTAGACCGCACTGGGTGCAACAAATGCAATAGACCAGGTTGATTAGGAGGGTGCACGTGGAGCGCTGCCTCACCTGAAATCTTACAGGCGGACAGGAGGTACTCAGAGTCTCCAAATGAGGAGCTCCTGAAGGTGCGTCAGAGACTTCAAATGGCGCTTAGGCTCCTTTCCACAGGTAAGGCGGAGGGTCAGCTGAGGAGGGTAAAAGGGGCAATATATGAACATGGGGAGAAAGCTAGCAGGATGATGGCACATCAGCTGAGGAAACAAGAGGAGGCGAGAGAAATAGGGAAAATAAAGTATTTGAGGGGGAAGACGGTGACGGGCACGGTGGTGGTGAATGAAGTGTTCCGTGAATTTTATAGCTAGCTATACGAGTCGGAACCCCGGATTGGGAGGAGGGCATGAATCAATTCCTGGGGAGGCTAGAGTTCCCGAAGGTAAATAAGGAGCTGGTGAAGCGGGGCGGGGGGGGGGGGGGGGGGGGGGCACGATTGGGTTTGGGAGGTGATTGATGGACTGGGGGCGATGCAATTGGGTAAAGCCCCAGGACCTGATGGGTTCCCAGTGGAATTTTATAATAAGTTCTCTGGGTTACTGGGTTGAAAGCCCTAACCGCTCCTGGTTAGGGCTTTCAACGAGTCCAAGGAACTGGGAGTACTCCCCCCATCGTTAACACAGGCATCAATTTTTCTCAGCCTGAAGCGTGACAAGGATCCGGAGAGCTGTGGATCGTACAGGCCAATCTCCCTCTTGAATGTAGATGCCAAATTGTTGGCAAAGATCCTGGCCACTCGAATAGAGAATTGTGTCCCGGAGATAATTGGGGAGGATCAGTCGGGATTTCTAAAGGGCAAGCACCTGACATCCAAATTTAGACGACTTCTTAATGTAATTAGGATGCCAGTGGAGGGGCGAGAGGCTGAGGTGGTAGTTACCATGGACGCGGAGAAGGCTTTTGGTGGAGTGGAAGTATCTATAGGATATTTTAGGTTTGGGTTTGGGCAGGGACTTGTGGTGTGGGTCCGGATACTGTACCAGGCCCCGGTGACAAATGTAAGAACTAACCGAGTTCGCTCAGAATACTTTAGTCTTTGTCGGGGGGGACAAAGCAGGGATGCCCGCTCTCCGCATTACTGTTTGCCATGACCATAGAATCCTTAGCAATGGCTCTGAGAGCAGCGAATACCTGGAGGGGAATAGTGAGAGGGGGGTGGAGCACAGGGTCTCTCTCTATGCAGACGATTTGTTGCTTTATATCACGGACCCGGTGGGAGAGATGACCAAAATCATGGAGGTATTCGGAGAATTTGGGCGATTTTCAGGCAATAAGTTAAACATGGAAAAAAGCGAGATGTTCGTGATTCAGGCACGGGGGCAGGAAAGGAGGCTGAAGGAGCTACCTTTTAAAGTGGTTGAAAGAGTTTTAGGTATCTGGGGATTCAAGTGGCCAAGGATTGGGGGCAGCTTCACAAGTTCAATTTGGGCAAAGCAGTGGATCAAATGAGAAGGTATTTTTGTAGATGGGGCGTGCTCCCACTGACTCTGGTGGGGAGAGTTCAGACGGTGAAGACTGTCCTTCCGAGACTGCTTTTCTTTTTTCAGTGTCTCCCGATTTTTGTCCCAAAGGCTTTTTTCATAAGTATGAATGTGGCAATATCGAGGTTTATATGGGCGGGTAAAACCCCGCGAGTAAAGAGGGCACTCCTGGAACGGGCCCGCGGGTAAGCGGGATTGGCTCTCCCGAGCTTTATTAACTATTACTGGGTTGCCAACATATCCATGGTCAGTAAGTGGGTAGTGGAGAGCGGTCGGTCTGGGAGCAGATGGAGGCAGCATCCTGCAAAGGTACGAGTCTGGAGGCTTTACTGACGGCGCCCCTGCTGTTCGCGCTGGCTCGGTACTCCACAAGTCCTGTGGTGGTGGCAGCCCTAAGGGTGTTGGGGCAACGGAGGCAGCATATGAGACTGGAGGGGGCGTCAGTGTAATCACCGATCTGTGACAATCACCTGTTTGTCCCGGGGAGGCGGGATGGGGGCTTTAAGGTATGCCAGCGGGCAGGGATTGAGAGGTTTGGGGATCTATTCATCCAGGAGGGCATCCCAACCTTGGAGACATTAGAGGAGGAGTTTGACTTGCTGGGAGGGAATGGGCTTCGGTATCTTTAAGTGGGGGACTTTGTACGGTGACAGGTCCCAAGCTTTCCTCGCCTCCCCCTGAGGGGACTACAGGATAAAGTGCTGTCAAAAACAGCGGTTGGAGGTAGGAAGGTTTCGGACATTACAGGGAATTGTTAGAGTGGGATGGGGCCCTATCAGAGAGGTGAAGAGGAAGTGGGAAGAGGAGTTGGGAGGGGAGCTGGAAAATGAGCTGTGGGGAAAAAGCCTTGAAAAGGGTCAATGCATCCTCTTCCTGTGCTGGACTCAGCTTGATTCAGTTCAAGGTAGTCCACAGGGCCCACATAACGGTAGCCCGGATGAGTAGGTTCTTCGAGGAGGTGGAGGACAGATGTGGGTGGTGTGGGGGTAGCCCGGCCAACCATGTTCATATGTTTTGGGCATGTCCGAAACTGAGGGAATTCTGGCAGGGATTTGCAGATGTTATGTCGGAAGTCCTGGAAGGTAGGGTAACTCAGAGTCCAGAATTAGCAATATTTGGGGTGTTGGAAGATCCGGGAGAAAAGGGGGGGAGGGAGGCCGATATTCTGGCCTTCTCCTCCCTGGTGGCCCGGAGACGGATCTTGCTGAGATGGAGGGACTCGGAGCCCCAGAAATCAGGAGTGTGGGGCAGCGATACGGTAGAGTTTCTCAGTCTGGAGAAAATCAAGTTTGCGCTAAGAGGATCAATACTGGGATTCGGCCGGAGTTGGCAGCCGTTCATCGATTTCTTTAACAAAAACTGAACGTCAGCAGTAAGGGGGGGGACGCAGAAAATGGTAATGTTAAATAAGGACAGGGAATTTAGTATACGGGTAATTGGGGATAGGGCGGGAGACGTGGTTTATTGTGTTTTGTTATTTTAGGGGGCATTTTGTGCGTCGGCCCGCACGGTTGTTTTAGAAATGTCAACATGTTAAATTGTGAAAATTACAAATGCTTCAATAAAATATTTTTTAAAACGTGTTTAGGACCTGAGATGGTGAGCACTGAGGAGGTAAAGGGGCAGGTGTCACATCTTCTGCGATTGTATGGGAAGGTGCTGGGAAGAGGGTGATGTGTTTGGGGTGATGCAGGCATGGATCAGGGTACCGCGGAGGGAACAGAACCTGTTATATTACGATTTGATAACATAGATATATATATAATTCTTTTTGTCCAGCTGAGTTGTTGAAATATATACGTAGTCTTCCAGGAGATAATAAAATAATTTAATGAGTAATATGAAATAACTTAGTGAGTGCTTTTTATTTCAATACTGAACTAGTAAGCAAACAAATAATTATAGATTAAACTATTAAATAAGATAATGCCATATATTAAGATTTGTTAATTTCCTCTCTCTAGCTGTGTCCCTTCTGTACTCTCCACACTCCTAACACACTCTCCTCTAGGAAAGAGCGGGAAAACGTTTTAATAGGTCTTGGTAATGTGGCATCTAGTGATCATTTGCCTGTACTTGCTTAACATTACTTGATCATGTATTACTACATACAGAGATCACTGCAGTCTCTGTGGAAGGCTGACAGGGGAGTGAGGGGAAGATGTGTTTGGTGGTGGAATCATGCTGGAGTTGGCAGAACTTGCGGAGGATGATTCTTTAAATGTGGAGGCTGGTGGGTGAAAAGTGAGGACAAGAAGGACCCTAACCTGGTTCTGGGAGGGAGGAGAGGGAATGAGGGCAGACGTGCAGGAGATGGGATCGCTCAAGGGCATTTTGATAGGGTGAGATGAAGTAAGTGGGAGGAGGTTTGGGCCAACACTGTTATGTTGGGCTAACTCTGCTGCAATGTCTATGTGGTACTGTTTTATATGGAATATATATATATATATCGCTGCAAGTTTTTATTCCTTCCCTGCCCTTTCTATTCTTTCAGCCGCACTTAAGCTGATTGTGTCATGTGCCTGAAATTAGTCTAATTCTTTCAGAGTCTGAAATGGGGTGGAGTGACTATTCTTGACCTCAAGACAGCATTTAGCTGAATGCGGCATCAAGGAGCCTCACAAAAGTGGATTCAGTGGGAATCGATGCAAAAACTCTTCATTGGTTGCAGTCCTACTTGGCACAAAGGAAGATGGTTGTGGTTGTTGGAGGTCAATCACCTCCAGGATATCACTGCAGGTGTTCCTCACGGTGTTGTCCGGGGCCCAACTATCTTCAGTTGCTTCATCAATGACCTTTTCTCTATCATAAAGTCTGAAGTGCAGATGTTCGTAGATTTTAGACAATATTCAGCACGATTCACAACTTCTCAGATGCTGAAATAGTATGTCCATGTGCAGCAAGATCTGGACAATATTCAGGCTTTGGCTGCTAAGTGGAAAATAACTTCCATGTTACTCAAGTGCCAAACAATGATCACCACCAACAAGAGAGAATCTAACATTCGCTCCTTGACATTCAATGGTATTACCATCTCTGAATCCCCCACTACCAACATCGTGGAGGTTGCCATTGACCAGAAACTGAACTGGACCAGTCATATACAAGCGCAGATCAGTCGTTGGGAATCCTGTGGCAAATAACCCATTTCTGCCTCCCCAAAGTCTGTCCACCATCTACATGGAACAAGTCAGGAGTGTGATTGAATACTCTTGCCTTTTCTGGATGTGTGCAGCTCGAACACTCAAGAAGCTTGATGCCATCCAGGACAAAGCAGCCTATTTAATTGGTGCCCCATCCACCACTGATGCACAGTGGCAGCAGTGTGTACCATCTGCAAGATGCACTGCAGCAAATCTCCAAGGCTCCTTTGACAGCACCTTCCAAATCCACGGCCTGAGAGATTGGATAGGTTGGGGTTATTTTCCTTGAAACAGAGAAGGTTGAAGGATGACTTAATTGAGGTGCACAAAATTATGAGGGGAAGTGATAGAGTGGACAGGATAAAATGTTTCTCTTGGTGGAGAATTCTAGAACCAGGGGACATAGATTCAAGATAAGTGGCAGAAGTTGTGGAGGGCATATGAGGAACAACGTTTTTACGCTGAGAGTAGTGGGAGTCCGGAATTTGGTGCCTGAGTTGGTGGTTGAGGCAGAGGCCACAACTCTTTTTTTTTTAAGTATCTGGATCTGCACCTTAAGTGCTGTAAGCTACAAGGTTATGGACCGGGGGCAGCACAGTAGCACTGTGGCTTCACCGCGCCAGGGTCCCAGGTTCGATTTCCCCGTTTGGTCACTGTCTGTGCGGAGTCTGCACGTTCTCCCCGTTTCTGCGTGGGTTTCCTCCGGGTCCTCCGGTTTCTTCCCACATTTCAAAGTCATACAGGTTAGGTGGTTTGGCCATGATAAATTGCCCTTAGTGTCCAAAAAGGTTAGGAGACGTTATTGGGTTATGGGGAGAGCGTTGAAGTGAGGTCTTAAGTGGGTGCAGACTCAATGGGCTGAATGGCCTCCTTCTGCACTGTATGTTCTATGAAATCTATGAAGGTGGGATTAGAAAGGGCATCAGGGTATCCTCGAGCTAGCATGGGCAAGATTGGCTGAATGGCCTATATCAGTGCTGTAACCTTTCTATGGTTCTATGTACCACCTAGAAGGACAAGGGCAACAGTTGCATTGAAAACCACCACCTACAAGTTCCCCTCCAAGCTACACACCACCCTGACTTGGAAACGTATCGCCCTTCCTTCATTCTGTGGGTAAAAAACCTAAAACTCTCTCTCTAACAGCACTGCGGGTTTACATATACCTTACAATGGTTGAAGAAGGCAGCTAACCACCATCTCCTAGAACAGGGGTGGGCAAACTACGGCCCGCGGGCCGCATGCGGCCCGCCAAAGGTATTTCTGCGGCCCACCAAGTCATTAAAAAAAAAAAAAAAATTTTTATTTTTAAAAAAAAATTTTTTTTTTTTTTAAATTTTTTTTTAAAGGTTAATGGGTGGGGGGGCTGTTGGGTTACTTACTGGTATAGGGTGGATACGTTGACTTGAGTAGGGTGATCATTGCTTGGCACAACGTCGAGGGCCGAAAGGCCTGTTCTGTGCTGTACTGTTCTATGTTCTATATGAGGCGCCCAGAATCATAACCGGGTGAAGTAATTATTTTACTTAATATACTATGCGGCCCTTTGTGAATTGTGAATTTCTGAATGCGGCCCTTGCACGCAAAAGTTTGCCCACCCCTGTCCTAGAACAATTAAGAATGGACTATAAATGTGTCTTTGCCATGGCTGACGAGGGAAGTGAGGGACAGCATAAAAGCAAAACAAAAGCATACAATGTGACGAGGATTAGTAGGAAACCAGAGGATTGGGAAGCCTTTAAAAGTAAGAAGAGGACAACTAAAAAAACAATGGGGGGGAGGGGAGAGAAGATGAAATATGAATGTAAGCTAGCTAGTAATGGAATAGAAGACTGCACAGTTTTTTTCGATGCATAAAAGGTAAGAGAGAAGCAAAAATAGACATTGGACCACTGGAAATTGAGGCTGGAGATTTAGTAATGGGGAACAAAGAAATGGCAGAAGAATTGCATCAGTCTACATGATGGAGACATCAGTGGCATACCAGAATTTCAAAAGTCAGGGGGCAGAGGTGAGTGTAGTGGCCATCACTAAGGAGAAGGTGTTGGGGAAACTGAAAGGTCTGACCGGACAGGAGGGGCTACATCCTAGGGTTCTGAAGGAGACGCTAAGGGGATGGTGGAGGCATTGGTGGTGATCTTTCAGGATTCACTGGAGGCAAGAAGGGTCCGAGAGGACCAGAAAATGGCTAATGTAACACCCCTGTTTAAGAAGGCAGGGAGGCAGAAGACGGGAAATAGTCCAGTTAGCCTGACGTCTGCTGTTGGTAAGATTTTAGAGTTCATTATTAAGACCAGAAGACGTAGGAGCAGAATTAGGCCACTCGGCCATCGAGTCTGCTCCGCCATTCATCATGGCTGAGATTTTTCTCATCCACATTCTCCTGCCTTTCTCCATAACCCCTGATCCCCTTATTAATCAAGAATCTATCTATCTCTGTCATAAAGACACTGTGATTTGGCCTCCAGAACCTTTTGCAGCAAAGAGTTCCACAGATTCACCACCCTCTGGCTGAAGAAATTCCTCCTCATCTCTGTTTTAAAGGATCGCCCCTTTAGCTGCGATTGTGTCCTCTGGTTCTAGCTTTTCCTACAAGTAGAAACATCCTCTCCACATTCACTCTATCTAGGCCTCACAATATCCTTGCAGTAAGTTTCAATAAGTTCCCCCCCTCATTCTTCTAACCTCCAACGAGTACAGACCCAGAATCCTCAACAGTTCCTCATATGACAAGCTCTTCATTCCAGGGGTCATTCTTGTGAACCTCCTCTGGACTCTTTCCAAGGCCAGCACATCCTTCCTTAGATACGGGGCCCAAAACCACTCACAATACTCCAAGAGGGGTCTGACCAGAGCCTTATACAGCCTCAGAAGTACATCCCTGCTCTTGTACTCTAGCCCTCTCAACATGAAGGAAGAGATTGTGGTGTATTTGAAAGTGCATGGTAATATGGAGCTGAATCAGCATGGCATCGTCAAAGGGAGATCATGACTGGCAAATCTGTTAGAATTCTTTGAGGAGGTAGTGAGAAAGTTAGACAAAGGCGAGCACCTTGACAAGGTGCTGTACAGGAGGCTGCTAAATAAGATAAGAGCCCATGATGTTAGGGGCAAGATACTGGCATGGATAGAGGATTGGCTGACTGACAAGGCAGAGAGTTGGGATGAAGGGCTCTTTTTCAGGATTGCAGCCGGTCACTAGTGGTGTTCCGCAGGGGTCAATGTTGGAACCATAACTATTCATGATACACATTAGCAATCTGGAAGAATGAACTGAAGGCATTGTTGCTATGTTTGTAGATGATACAAAGATATGTAGAGGGACAGGTACAGAAGGACTTGGACAGGCTGGGAGAGTGGGCAAAGAAGTGGCAGATGAAATACAATGTGGAAAACTGTGAGGTTATGCACATCAGTTAGAAGAATAGAGGCATAGACTATTTTCTAAACGGTGAAAGGCTTCGGAAAACTGAAGCAGAAAGAGACTTAGGAATCCTAGTTCAGTATACTCTTAAGGTTAACATGCAGGCTCAGTTGGCAGTTAGGAAGGCAAATGCAATGTTAGAGTTCATTTCAAGAGGGCTAGAAGACAAGAGCAGGGATGTACTGCTGAGGCTGTATAAGACTCTGGTCAGACCCCATTTGGAATATTGTGAGCAGTTTGTGCCCCATATCTAAGGAAAGATGTACAAGCCTTGGAGGTCCACAAGAATGATCCTGAGAATGAAGGGTTTGTCTTATGAGGAGTGGTTGAGGGCTCTCGGTCTGTACTCGATGGAGTTTGGAAGGATGAGGAGGGAATCTCATTGAAACGTACAGAATACTGCGAAGCCTAGATAGAGTGGACGAGAGAAGATGTTTCCACCAGTAAGAGAGACTAGAACCCGAGGGCACAGCCTCAGACTGAAGGAACGACCATTAAAACTGAGATGAGGAGGAATTTCTTCAGCCAGAGGGTGGTGATTCTGTGGAACCCAGTGCCGCAGAAGGCTGTGGAGGTCAAGTCACTGAGTGTCTTTAAGATAGAGACAGATAGTCTTGATTAATAGGGGAATTGGGGTTATGGGGAGAAGGCTGGAGAATGGGGATGAGGAACATATCAGCCATGATCGATTGGTGGAGCAGACTTGATGGACCGAATGGCCTAATTCTGCTCCTGTATCTTATGGTCTTCTGGACTAGCATTTAATTTAATTACTCCCCCCTCTTTATATACTTGTGGAAGCTCTTACTGTCTAATTTTATATTCCTTTCATACTTTATACATTCTAATTTCTCCCTTTTTTTCCATCATCTTTTGCTGATTTCTAAATGTTTTCCCAGTCTTCTGGTGTACAACTAATCTTTGCTGCATTGTATTAATTTTCTTTCAATTTGATACCATCCTTAACTTAGTTAACCACAGATTGTGTATCATTCTCGTAGGGTCTTTTGCAATGGAATTGTCTTGTTGAGAGATATGGGCCAGGATTCTCCGAGCCTCCACGCCACAATCGTACTCGGCACGGGGATGGAGAATGGGCGTCATTGAAAGAGGCTCCCACGGCGACTCTCCGCCGACAACTGGCCGAGTTCCTGGCGTCATGGTTCCACCCGGCAGGAGCCCTGGTGGGGGGGGCGGGGGATCAGGCACTGGGGGGGGCCTCCAGGACAGCTAGGCTCATGATCGGGGGCCACCGATCAGCGGACGCGCGCAATCTCGGGGGGCGGGCCTATATTGTCGGGGCTGGCCCCCAGTGTTGGTCCACCATGTTGCTCGGGGCCGCCGTTGCAGGCGGCGGCCACGCGGATGCCCTGACCCCCGGCCGGAAGTGCACGGCCCCATATCGGCAGCCGGAACTGCGAGGAGCACTCCGGGGCCCTGCCATCCCCCTGCAAAATGGAGCATAACTCTGGACTTTCTCCAGGAATGTCCAGAATGATTCGCGCCTGTTTTCTTGCGGGCGTGGGGACATAGCCCCATTATCAGAGAATTCCGCCCATGAAATATCTCGTGTGTCTATTGCTGATTGCACACTGTCTTATATTTTAATTTATTTTTCCAGGCTACTATAACCAACTCTATCTTCATACTTTTATAATTGGCATTACTTAAGTTTAAGACACAGGGCGAAATTCTCCGACCCCACGCAGGGTCGGAGGATCGCCCGGGGCCGCCGAAAATCCCGCCCCCGCCGTGGCAGAAATTCTCCGCCACCCAGGAATTGGCGGGGGCCGGAATCACCCCATGCTGATAGGCGAGCCCCCTGCGGCAATTCTCTGGCCCGCGATGGGCCGAGGTCCCGCCGCTGACAGGCCTTTCCCGCCGGCATGGTTTAAACCACCTCTGGTACCGGCGGGTGTGGTGGTGCAGGCGGACTCCGGGGTCCTGGGGGGGGGGGGGGCGCGGAGCGATCTGACCCCGGGGGTGCCCCCACGGTGGCCTGGCCCGCGATTGTGCCCACTGATCGGAGGGCGGGGCTGTGCCGTGGGGGCACGCTTTTTCTTCCGCCCCCGCCATGGCCTTCACCGGGAGCCCCCGCCCCGCCAGGTAGGAGAGAATCCCGGCCACTGTTGCTGATTGGTGGCATTTTGTTTCATTTTCTCCTTCATTTTTGCTCCATCTTTTATTCCAAAAATGTCTTTATTTCTCAATAATACATGGAATAATACAAAAGAAACCCAGGATACGTCCTATTGCCAGGAGTGAGTTGGACATTCTGAATTCTCCCTCTGTGTACCGGAACCGGCGCCATAGTGTGGCGACTAGGGGATTTTCACAGTAATTTCATTGCAGTGTTAATGTAAGCCTACTTGTGACAATAATAAAGATTATTATTAGTGTAACTTTGGTTATAGAAAACTATTTCTTACACTTGACCATATTAAGTGAAAATGAAAAGTATGAATGGCAAATTTATCACCTGACTTTGTGCTGATATAGCAACCCCCCCTCCACACACACACCGAGTGATTTATTGCTAAGAAGCGTTCTTCCCTTTGATCACATTCATTTATGCTAATTTGCTGAAACATACTATTGCCATTTTCCAATGATTTATTGTGTCATATGTCAGTGCAACAACGCTTCCCTGTGTCCTGCATATTTGTTGAATGGCTGTGTGCATATTAAACACTAAAAGGTGCTGTAAGGTTGGATGAGAGCTTTGGACGGGGAGAAGTAAAAGATTAATCAGTTTTGAAGATATACTTTGTGATGGGAACTCCGGGGCAGGTATTTACTGAAGGAGTCTGTTGTGCACTGCTACCACAGCATCTTTCCTTAGATCTGCTGCCATTGTTTCAGTCTGGTCCTCTTGGTACAGCACAGAGCAATCGTCCCATCTCCTGTCAGACATTCTTGAACAGCTCTTCTGGGAGCGACTGTCAACCAAACAATAAGTCGCATATCGCTCTTCTAACATAGTACGGCAATACTTTTTTCATTGCTCGCTTAAGCATCTAAATAGCACACATACACTTACACAAACCAGTAATTAGTGTGAAACTTTTAATCATTCATGTGAAATGGAAATCTGTTCCAGGTGGTTTGTTGATTTTCGAGTTCAAAATGTTTCTTCAGTTTCCTGTTGTCTCTATATTTATTTGGACGCCATCAGGGGAAACCTACAAGGATTCTGCTGCATCACTGATTTTGCAAACTGATAAGTTTGCTTTTCCAGGATCACCACAATCATGACATTACCAAGCTTTGCAGATGCAGGTTTTTGATGTAAAAGACAAAGAAATGAGCTCAAGTAAATGAAATGCATTGACCATTTATTGCAATGCAAATTACCTTAGTCCTCTGTGTTTTTCCATCCCTGTTTGCAATATTTGTGCAGGTAATACCTTCCTCATTTGCGCTTTTTTCATGCTGAGAAATGGATGTTTGCCGTCCACTTATTTCTCGGAGAGTGATTGTTAATAGGATTTGCATAGTTTTGCAATAAAAATTCTCCCCTGCATTGTAGATTCGTCCCAGTGAGTCATAGCGGTCTCTGTCAATCACATTAATATTGTAAAACACAGCAAGAAACAGCAGCCATTATTTTTAATTTCTGCGTAAAAATCTATTTCCGTACCTTAGCAATGTGTTTTTGTATTCTCCTAAATCTGCGTATTGCGCTTTGAGTAATATGTAGAATTAGCCCTTTTAGAACCTGCAACAGCACCAGTCATCCCAGTGTGTTACTACCTCTTGCAGTAACCCAATACATGGGAATGTATTTGCCTGGAATAGATAATGAGTTCTGACCCCCAGACAATTCATTGAACAACCATAGGGAACAGCCGGGCAGATGGTTTACTGCACACATTCCAAAACTGCGTGCAAGTACTGCATTTGAAATCCTTGGTGTTTCCAATTTGTGTAGGTGTTAAAGTAATATCGTTGACATCAAATTTCCTTCATATAAAATAGTCCCAACAATTAGACCCTAAGATTTTCAAGCAGTCCAACTGGGCATCAGGGCTGTTATGCCAACAGTTCCTTGCTTCAGAATAAGCACAGGTGCTTTGATGTGACGTATGATGCAGATTGATAGGTCAGGTATCTTGTGTGAAGATCAAGCATTATTTGTACATGCAATATTTAAAATATGTAAGATTTTGCATAGAATTTACAGTGCAGAAGGAGGCCATTCGGCCCATCGAGTCTGCACTGGCTCCTGGAAAGAGCACCCTACCCAAGGTTAACACCTCCACCCTATCCCCATAGCCCAGTAACCCCACCCAACACTAAGGGCAATTTTGGACACTAAGGGCAATTTATCATGGCCAATCCACCTAACCTGCACATCTTTGGACTGTGGGAGGAAACCGGAGCACCCGGAGAAAACCCACGCACACACGGGGAGTGACCCAAGCCGGAATCGAACCTGGGACCCTGGAGCTGTGAAACCATTGTGCTATCCACAATGCTACCATGCTGCCCCCTGATTGGTGACAGCTTAGCATTGATATATCGTAAGGGGCGTAGGGGCTGGTTTAATCGCTGGCTTTTAAAGCAGGCCAGCAGCACGGTTTGATTCCCGTACCAGCCTCCCCGGACAGGCGCCGGAATGTGGTGACTAGGGGCTTTTCACAGTAACTTCATTGAAGCCTACTCGTGACAATAAGCGATTTTCATTTTTTTCATTTAATTGTACTACAGACATTCTCATGAATGATGGAATTACATTTCAGTGTTTCACTCATTGCCCATGGCATTGGTAAAATTAGAAACATTTATATTTTTACATTTTAATGCAGTTCAGAATTACTGGTCGTAGTCTTAAAGTGCACCTCACCTCTCCCCAAGGTATCCTGGGACCATAGCAAAGGGGTGCCCTACCTTTCCAAAAGGGTACCCTAACTGTTCAAAGGACTTTGTAAAGTTTGCTCCCAGCAAGTCTAATCTGTACATGTCAGGTTTCCCAGTCCTGGCTGACGAAAATCAGACATGACTGGAGACGGCTGCTGTTTTATTTGGGCAGCTGCCTCTGTGAAACACACACATGCGAATCTCAACCTCACCCCATTCCCACCTGGATGCAAATGGTAGGTGTCCTGTTCAGAGGCGGGAGTTCGGCATTCTGGCCTCCTCCGCCATTTTCACAATGTCATGAAAATTCAGGCCTACGGTTGCATGACACATTTATCTATCTACATGGTGCCTATAATCAGCTATACAGGGCCTGGGTGAGACCAGAGCTGGAGGATTGTGTGCAGTTTTGGTCTGCCTACCTAAGAAAGGCTATACCTGCCATGGAGGGAGTGCCGTGGTGGTTCACAGGCTGATAACCAGGATTGGCAGGACTGTGCTATGAGGGGAGGTTGGTTCAACTGGGCCTGATTGCACTAGAATTTAGAAAGATGAGAGGAGACCTGATTGAAACATAACCAATTCGAACAGGGCAAGACAGGCTAGATGCAGGGAGGATATTTTCCCTGGTTGAGGGGCTCTAGAACCAGGGAACACCGTCTCTTGAGTGCGGGGTAGATAGTTTAGGACTGAGATTAGGAATGATTTCTTCACTCAAAAGGGTACTGAACATGTGGAATTCTCTACCTCAGAAGCTCTGGAGGTCAAGTCACTGAATTTATTCAAGAAAGGGATAGATAATCTTATAGATTTTAATGGCATCAAGGGGTATGGGGCGAAAGCGGAATATGGCATTGAGATCGAGAATCAGCCATGACCATACTGAATGGCAGAGCAGGCTTGAAGGGCCGATTGGCCTACTCCTGGCTCTAGTTTATCTGGCTTGAATTATAATGCCCTGAGTAGTATGTTGATAACTACGGCAATAAGTGTAATTCAATTAGTCAATTAATTTATTTTGCAAGGAGTTTGCCGAATGCATTTCGTGCTCTGCAAAGTGGGAATAAATTATTTTAATACCTTGATTTTCTTGAAGCTTGTTAATTTTGAAATACACTCTTTCATTCTATGCTCATAATTTAACAAAAACATCTTTGCTCGTTAATGTAATAAACCGTTCCAAGGAGCTTCATGGGATTATTGTGAAGTCAAATTTGACATTGAGTCAGAAAATGATACTAAAACAGTTGGCCAAAAGCTCCAAGTCTTAAGGAAGGGCAGGGTGGTGGAGGGGTTTAGTTAGGGAATTCTAGAGCCTCCCTCCGAGGCATCTAAAGGCATGGCCACTAACCGAGGAGCAATTTAAAGTTAGAGCCTTCAGGACACCAGAATTAGAGAAGTGCAAACATTTTAGAGGGCAATAGGACGGAAGGTGTCTTGCCCTCATCCTTTTCTCAAAAGAAAACCATTTCATGCCATAGTTTAATTATCACAGCTTAGAGCTCCAACTATCAAAATTATTTTTGCCACTGTTTTGTGTATCTTCCTCCAACTCCCAATGTCCTTTTGAAGCTGGGCTGTCCACATCAATATTCAATGTTAAAACCAACTGATCTTTGATATCTGATCAGTGCTAGTTCCTAGTACGCAAACTTGCATCTAATGTCATAGATCCGTTGCATTGATTGATTAATTTATTCAGCCTCTTGTCTGCTGGAATTGCATAACTTTGAGAATTGAAAGATGCAATGAAATGAAAGGCAGCACAGTAGCACAGTAGTTATCACAGTTGCTTCACAGCTCCAGGGTCCTAGGTTCGATTCCTGGCTTGGGTTACTGTCTGCACAGACTCTGCACGTTCTCCCCGTGTCTGCGTGAGTTTCCTCCGGGTGCTCCAGTTTCCTCCCACAGTCCAAAGATGTGCAGGTTAGGTGGATTGGCCATGATAACTTGTACTTCGTGTCAAAAAAGGTTTGGTGGGGTTACTGGTTTATGGGGATAGGTTGGAGGTGTGAGCTTAAGTAGGGTGCTCTTTGCAAGGGCCGGTGTAGACTCGATGGGCCGAATGGGCACCTTCTGCACTGTAAATTCCGTGAACACCCTTTCCACTGATCCAAAGTAGGGTGCTATGGAATGAGTGTGATGCGATGAATGGTCGTCTACCATGTCTGGAATTGTGTGTTCTTATTCATTATTTCTTCTAACATTTTCAGTAAGGTCCCACAAAATATGTAAAATATATGAGAAGAACCAAACAAAGTAATTGTTTACAGAAGGAGAGGATTAACTTTTTAATCAATTATGCATCAACCGCTACTTGTTAAAGTTGGATTAAAGCTACATAAATAGAAGTATTCAATATCATAAAGCAGAGACGTTATAAATTTGCCCTGGTGACTTTTGATTAAAATTGAATATTTGAGGAATTAGGCTAGTTGGAAAGTTTCCAATTTTTAAAAAAGAAATTTAGATCATTTTTTTCCAATTAAGGGGCAATTTAGCGTGGCCAATCCACCTAGCCTGCACATCTTTGGGTTGTGGGGGCGAAACCCAGGCAAACACGGGGAGAATGTGCAAAAGCCACACGGACAGTGGCCCAGGGCCGGGATTGAACCTGGGACCTCGGTGCCGTGAGACAGCAGTGCTAACCACTGCGCCACCGTGCTGCCCTGAAGTTTCCAATTTAACCAAAGCCTCCCACCCTCCACTTAAGGTGCCAACGAAAATGTTGAAGAAATTCTTGTTGATGTATCAGCAAGTGCATACTATGGCAATTACATTGTTAAGCTAATTGGCTTGTTAAAGACAGGAGATTGGCTCAACCTCCAAAAGAGTATGAATGGGACACAGCTGGATGTAGGGAAATTGTTTGGAGGGCTGGATTGTCTGTTTCAGCGGCTAAGTGCCGGCTCAAACAAGAGAATTCACGGATGCTTTGCAATGCCAAAATTGATGCCAAACCCTCACCGATTCTGGGACCGGTGAGGGGCTAGCAGTGGCGCTGGGTAGACCTCCTGGCTGCCGCGCTGAAAATGGCCGGAGAATGGCCTGATCTCTGGCCGGGCATGCGCACGGCGATGACCTGCAGCAGTCGCGCCATACAACATGGCACCCACCATGCCCAGACCTGCCCCGTCAAATGGGACCTCACTGGCCACCTCCCACCAGTCCGCCCAGCCTTCGCGGAAGCTCCCCGGCCAGCAGCACGGATCCCAGCTGAGTGTGGCGGCACTAGACACAGTCCGCAGCTGGTACGCCGGGTTCCTGACCGCTCAGACTACCCGTCAACCGGTGGAGCATTGCGGGAGGGCCTGCCGATGATGGGTCAATGGTGTTGCAAGCGCGTGAAGCGATTACACCATTTTGGAGGGGGTGAAGACTCGAAAACAGGCATCATCTGGCGCCACCCCCAATTTGGGCGTTGGAATGGATTCTCCACCCGATCGGCGATTGCAATATCAGCGTGGGCAACGGAGAAACCCGCCCGGAGTTTGTGAGTTGGATGCAGAATAAACTTGCTGACAGTAAAAGATAAGCTGCTGTACTATTCCTCCATACCCTTAACAGTTACTATAAAAAATTCTGAGTCATGGTACAGCATTAGGGAATAACAGCATGCTTATATTGCAATCTGGTAGACGGTGGTTTTAGACTGGCGCTTTCCTAGCCAGTGAATTGGTGATTTTAACTATGCCATCATGGCGACGTACTCAGTTAAGGTCATCTTCTTTCTTACAGGGAAGAAAGGGCAATTTGTGGAGTGAAAGCAGGTCACCAGTGCCACTCCCACACAGGTATCAGTTAGCGGCAAAGCTTGGGAGCAGTTACTGTACCTACTTCTTGGCACAAAGAAATCCAGGAAATAAAGAGCACACAAATGTCTTATATTTTTCGGAGTTTTATTTTTAAAGGACATTTTTCAATAGGTTTCCAGCGATCCAACAAAAGATGTTACATGCCTTGAAACTTTGAATTATTGTTTAATTCGTACACACACCCCCCCCCCCCCCCCCCCCCCCCCAAAATTGTAGCTAAAATTCATCTTTAAAACCCGAACTGTGGGCGGCATGTGGCGCAGTGGTTACCACTGGGATTACGCCGCTGAGGACCTGGGTTCGAATCCCGGCCTTGGGTCTCTGCCCGTGTGGAGTTTGCACATTCTCCCCGTGTCTGCGTGGGTTTCACCCCCACAACCCAAAGATGTGCGCAGGTTAGGTGGATTGCCCATGCTAAATTGCCCCTTAATTGGTGCATATTTCTGGATTAGCTGTTTCTCCAAATTGTTCTTTGATTTATCTTGCTAAAATTTTACAGTGTCAGTTCTGTACAATACTTTGTGTGTTAATGGTAAGATTGTCATTAACCTTGGTTGAGGTTTGTGTATTTTGACATTGTTTGTCCCGCCCCCCCCCCCTTCTTTTGTCCCTTGTTTAATAATTTCATAATTCCTGCCTATTTTTGTGTGGTTTTGCTTACCTTTCTCCTCTCCTCACCCTGCAATTCCTGCTGCTATAGCCTCACAGGCTGAGCAGCTCAGGGATTTTCCTGTTCTCGTTTTACCCATCAGCCAACTTCCAATAGCAGGCCAGACTAGAGGGCCAGCTTCCAATAGCAGGCCAGACTAGAGCGGCAGCTTCCAATAGCAGGCCAAACTAGAGGGCCAGCTTCCAATAGCAGGCCAGACTAGAGCGGCAGCTTCCAATAGCAGGCCAGACTAGAGCGGCAGCTTCCAATAGCAGGCCAGACTAGAGGGCCAGCTTCCAATAGCAGGCTAGACTAGAGGGCCAGCTTCCAATAGCAGGCTAGACTAGAGGGCCAGCTTCCAATAGCAGGCCAGACTAGAGCGGCAGCTTCCAATAGCAGGCCAGACTAGAGGGCCAGCTTCCAATAGCAGGCCAGACTAGAGGGCCAGCTTCCAATAGCAGGCTAGACTAGAGGGCCAGCTTCCAATAGCAGGCCAGACTAGAGGGCCAGCTTCCAATAGCAGGCCAGACTAGAGGGCCAGCTTCCAATAGCAGGCCAGACTAGAGTGGCAGCTTCCAATAGCAGGCCAGACTAGAGGGCCAGCTTCCAATAGCAGGCCAGACTAGAGTGGCAGCTTCCAATAGCAGGCCAGACTAGAGTGGCAGCTTCCAATAGCAGGCCACACTAGAGCGGCAGCTTCCAATAGCAGGCCACACTAGAGGGCCAGCTTCCAATAGCAGGCCAGACTAGAGGGCCAGCTTCCAATAGCAGGCCAGACTAGAGCGGCAGCTTCCAATAGCAGGCCAGACTAGAGGGCCAGCTTCCAATAGCAGGCCAGACTAGAGGGCCAGCTTCCAATAGCAGGCCACACTAGAGCGGCAGCTTCCAATAGCAGGCCACACTAGAGGGCCAGCTTCCAATAGCAGGCCAGACTAGAGGGCCAGCTTCCAATAGCAGACCAGACAAGAGCGGAGTCTGGAGATCTGGCATGTTAGGTTGGTGTTTTTTTTAATATCTCCCTTTCCCAGTTCATTGCACAGCAGGATTTCATTGACGAGGATATTTGCAAAGATGTCATTTTGATTTTGAATATTTCATTTTAATGCTATTTTTAAAATAAATTTAGTGTGCCCAATTATTTTTTTCCAATTAAAGGGCAATTTAGCAACATGCGCCAGTCCACCTATCCTGCACATCTTTGGGTTGTGGGGGCAAAAGCCACGCAGACACGGGGAGAATGGGCAAACTTCATACAGACAGTGACCCAGAGCTGGGATCAAACCTGGGACCCTGGCGCTGTCAGGTAGCAGTGCTAACCACTGTGCCACCGTACTGCCCTACATTTTAATACTTTTAATTCAGCATAAAAATGCTGAGGTAGAAAACTGACCGGTTAAACCATACTAAGTTTTTTTTTTTGGTTACTGTTGGGATGTACAACATCTTGTGTTCATATGATTTTTTTTTTGTTTGTTTTGTCCAGTTCATTTTCTTGGCGTCACAAATTCAGGTGACATTTGTGTGTGTGGGGGGTGGGGGGATTGAATGATCTCCCGCACGGCACTAGTCTGTTACATTGCTGAGTTTTTTCATAAATTAAACATGAGGAAAACCTCAATATTTCTGAATAAGATGGTAAATTCTGTGCGATATATTTCTGAGCCATGTTGGAGTCTCTATTGTTGTTTTGTTGCTGGGTGATGCAACAGTAAAAGTTTGGCTGACTTTCAGATAGATAAAGAGAGTTTGGAAGCAAAGTACTGTGGAGTACCCAATCAGTCAACAGAGAAGCTAAACTGAAACCTGAGCTCAATTATCAATGGATAGCCTGGTGTCACAATGTTCTGCCAAAAATCAAACAAAGACATCTTTTCATATGATGACATCCATCCGGAAAGAATTACATGCGACCCTAAATAAGACCTTACATGGGATTTTATTTTGGTGCTTGTTTTTTCCTTCAACATATTTGCTGTTATTTTGCCATATCCTTGCTCTTGAGCTAAGAGAAGTAGGGGCCAACAATCATCAATGTAGTTCAAGGCCCTTTCAGTAAGGCTCTCTGTGGGGAAGGACGTTGAGGTACAACTGAATGTGCAATCTCCAGCTGTTCCACTGGTCAATCATCATGTTGGAACCAACAATCACATTCACCACACATCACATCTCCAGTTGGAACCATGGCTCAAGCAGAAATTGCTACAAAGCAAAAGACTCGATGTGAATATCAGTCAAGATCATGATTTGAACCATGATTTCAAATGGTTTTTGGGACTGGTCCGGCTCCAATGGTTGATTTCCAACTTTTTGTGGGAAAAGTTGATTTCCAACTTTTTGGTCCCACTGACTAATTTAATGTGCCCAGTAAAATCTTATTTCTTTTAACAGGCCCATTTAAAAAATATTAATAATGGAACTTCTGAAATGGGTACCCTGCAGAAATCTACAGAAATATGGCACAGCAGTATGACTCAAACTTTTATCAAGCACCCTGAGATGCCTTGTTGCTGCTAGCTAATACATTATGAATTCTGAATTCAGGAGGTAAGTATAACTTGTAGTTCATGACTAAAAGTGCAAAACGAAAACCCATTGGGAAGATCACAACAGTACGGAAGTAACTGTTGGGAGTAAAATTTAAGATAATCTTTATTAGTGTCACAAGTAGGCTGTGAAAAACCCCTAGTTGACACACCCCGGTGCCTGTTCGGGTACACAGAGGGAGAATTCAGAATGTCCAATTCACCTAACAGCGCGTCTTTCGGGACTTGTGTGAGGAAACCGGAGCACTTGGAGGAAACCCATGTAGTCACAGAGAGAACATGCAGACTCCACACAGACATTGACCCAAGCCGGGAATCGAACCCAGGTCCCTGGCGCTGTGAAGCAACAGTGTTAACCACTGTGCTACTGTGCCACCCATATTTCAATATCAATATTTCAAGACCAAGATTTCAATATCACTGTTATACTGCTCTTTTGGGAGAAATTTCAGATCACTTGTTCTCATAATCTTGAGTTACATACACCAAGTGGTACATAAACTGCATTTTAACAGGAAATCAAACAAGGGGGTGAAGGCAGAGCTCTGTGTCGGTATTTGCTGATGCTTGTGTGGAGTGCTTTTTATCAAAGTACTGTAGGCAGCCTCTAGTCAGTGAGGTTTCTGATGACAGGAGAGGGATAAGAGGATGATCAGCCTTACTGGAACAGAAATTGAATGAATGTCCACATGCTGCCTGAGAGTAAGGTACAAAAGAGTAGGGTCAACCATCAAACAAAACTAGTAGCAATGAAGAGAAACTCTAACATTGCGTTGCAATAGTTTTCAAAGAACTTTGTTTGGGAGGGGGCAATTGTGCTGATTTAGCAGGGCACTGTATTTTCAGCTTTCACTCAGTCCTTTCTTAAATTGTTCCTAATTATGCGATGACCGGAGACTAACATTTTAAAATATCCTTGAATGTAAGGAAGTGGGTGGTGGCGTCGTGGTGGCGGCGGCCTTGAGAATCTGGGGTCAGTGGAGGAGGTACGTTGGCGCAGTGGGAGCATCGGTCTGGACCCCAATATGTGACAATCACTGGTTTGCCCCGGGGAGCTTGGATGGTGGGTTCCAAGTATGGCGAAGGGTGGGAATTGAGAGGATGGGGGACCTGTTTTTGGAGGTGAGCTTCCCTGGCTTGAGGGCGCTAGAGGAGAAGTTTCGGTTGGCAAGGGGGAATGAATTTAGATATTTACAGGTGCGGGACTTTCTGCGCAGGCAGGTATCATCCTTCCCACTCCTCCCACTAAGGGGGATCCAGGATAGGGTAGTGTCTGGGGGATGGGTGGGAGAGGGGAGCATCTCGGACATCTACAATAGAACTCATGGGGGCAGAGGAGATGCAGACCGAGGAGCTGAAGCATAAGTGGGAGGTGGAACTAGGTGATGAGATGGTGGATGGCTTATGGGTGGACACGTTGAGCAGAGTCAACACGACTGCAACATGCGCCAGGCTCAGCTTGATCCATTCAAGGTGGTCCAGCGGGCCCACATGATAGTGACCCGGATGAGTAGATCCTTTGGGGTGGAGGGCAGGTATGTAAAATGTGCAGGAGGACTAGCAAACCATGTCGACATGTTCTGGGTTTGTCCAAAACTTAGGGGATATTGGCAGGGGTTTGCGGACGTCATGTCCAGAGCATTGAAAACAAGGGTGGTGATGAATCCAGAGGTGGCGATTTTCGGGGTGTCGGAAGACCCGGGAATCCAGGAGGAGAAAGAGGCAGATGTTCTGGCCTTTGCTTCCCTGGTAACCCGGAGACGGATACTGCTGGCTTGGAGGGACTCAGCCCCCGAAGTTGGAGGCCTGGCTAACTGACATGGTGAGCTTTCTCGGCTTAGAGAAGATTAAGTTCGCCTTGAGAGGGTCACTGTTAGGGTTCGCCCGGAGGTGGCAACCATTCATCGACTTCTTCGCGGAGAATTAATTGTCAGCGGGGGGAAAGGTTAGGGTAATGTAAAATAGGGGGTCAATTAGGCAGGCTTTGGTGGGATGGGAGTCACTGATTGCACTATGTTTATAATTCTTTGTACATTGTTTTTATACTGTAAGAAGTGTTACAACACCAGGTTAAAGTCCAACAAGTTTGTTTCAAACACTAGCTTTCGGAGCATAGCTCCTTCCTCAGGTGAATGATTCACCTGAGGAAGGAGCAGTGCTCCGAAAGCTAGTGTTTGAAACAAACCTGTTGGACTTTAACCCGGTGTTGTAACACTTCTTACTGTGCTCACCCCAGTCCAACGCCGGCATCGCCACATCATGTTTTTATACTGTTGCTGTTTGTAAGGCCAAAAATACCTCACTAAAATTATTTATTTTTTAAAAATCCTTGAATGTTGTAACATTTATCCCGCGCAATGCGTGTGGAACGGCAAATTGTAGACGTTTTAACTAAAAGTCAAACATTTTTTTAAAGTCATACTATTGTTTCTGGAAACTGTCCCCCAAAATGAACATTTGTTCTTGCAAATGGCTTACACACATTCGTGCATTCACATTTGCACATCCATGGACATGCACACATGTACCTGAAGGGCTTGTACAGGTTTTTCCTCAGTTGATATTTCACCATGTTGATCACTTAAGTGTGTTTTTTGAATGAACTACAACTCGCGGAACAAAATTTCATTACAATCCTATCTAATTTAGACAGCATTATTGTAGCATACATTAAACAATTTATTGAAGGGTATTCACAGAATAATGCCCTTAAGACGTGGCCCTTCGGCCCATCGAGTCTGCACCGACACAGAAAAACCACCTGACCTGCCCACCTAATCCCATTTGCCAGAACTTGGCCCACAGCCTTGAATGTTATGACGTGCCAAGTGCTCATCCAGGTACTTGTTAAAGGATGTGTGGCAACCTGCCCCTACCACCCGCCCAGGCAGTGCATTCCAGACCATCACCACTCTCTGGGTAAAAAATGCTTTTCCTCAAATAGCCCCTAAACCTCCTGCTCCTCACCTTGAACTTGTGTCCCCTAGTAACTGACCCTAAGGGGAACAGCTGGTCCTTATCCACCCTGTCTGTACCCCTCATAATTTTGTACACCTCGATCATTTCGCCCCTCGGTCTTCTCTGCTCCAGCAAAAACAACCCCAGCCTATTCAACCACTCTTCATAACTAAAATGTTCCATCCCAGGCAACGTCTCGGTGAAATGCCTCTGCACCTGCTCCAGTGCAATCACATCCTTCCTATAATGTGGTGACCAGAACTCCACACAGTGCTCCAGCTGTGGCCTCAACAAAGTTCTAAACAGCTCCAAAATGACTTCCCTGCTTTTGTAATTTATGCCTCGATTGATAAAGGCAAGTGTATCCTTAAATGTAATTGAACCAAATAAAATGTTTGAAAATGGTTTTGAAACCTTAGAAAAAAACTGGGAAGTATTTTTGTTAATTCTGTAAAGCATATCAAAACACAGGCATATTTTAATGACAATTATTACTAAAGAACCCTTTGAAACAGGAACTTACTCCTATCATAAAGTGGACTTTAAGGTGGCGTAAAGAATAAGGAACACGTATCCTTTGTTATACCTTCCCCCATGTGGTTTTGCTACTATTATAAATTAAGCTTCAAATGACCTTTCATTCTTGCTATTGCATGTTTAATAGGTTTTCAAGGGAACATGCTGCTTGGCTGCTGTTTGTGGCAATATTGCTACATATTTATTTAGCTGTGTTAAAGTGTTTATTGTACAATTTTCTTGCATGCATTTGGTTAATTGCTTTTGTTAGAGTGCGGTTTTAGCCATGTTTGCAGAGTTTGTGTGACCATTTTTTTAGAAAATGTGAAAAAGAGCACTTTTCGATGCTGGTAAGTATTGACTGTAAATGAATAATGAATAGCATTTTGCTGGAAGATGCATTATGATGTTAAATATGTATTTAAATCTGTGAAACCAACTTAATGTAAGTTTTGCCATTGCGACTGTCATTTTAAATGAATTAATAGAGTCCCTTCATGGGTTAACGCTGATACACAGAAAGTTTCAGCTAATAATCTGAGACAAACTGGCTTAATTCTGAAGAAACACATTGCTGCTTTTCAATGCTTATTTCCTAACCACTTGATGCTGTTGATTGCAGGGAACATCAGGACCAGATCCCACAACTGTCTATGTGGATATGAGAGCACTAAGGCATGACAGGTAATTGAAACAGTCACAACTATATTGTTTTTTGAACTTTGAAGGGACAGTAACGTTTCTTTACCATGCTATACATGCAGCACCTCATCAGTCGGATTGTGAACTACTGTTCATAGAACATAGAGCATACAGTGCAAAAGGAGGCCATTTGGCCCATTTGAGTCTGCACTGACCCACTTAAGGCCTCACGTCCACCCTATCCCCGTAACCCAATAACCCCTCCTAACCTTTAGGACACTAAGGGCAATTTAGCATGGCCAATCCACCGAACCTGCACGTCTTTGGACTGTGGGATGGAAACCTGAGCACCCGGAGGAAACCCACGCAGACACGGGGAGAACATGCAGACTTCACACAGACAGTGACTCAGCAGGGAATTGAACCTGGGACCCTGGAGCTGTGAAGCCACAGTGCTAGCCACTGCCAGATCAGTTTGTTTCCAACACATTAGGGGAACAGGGTGGCCCGTCAATTCGGTATTTTCCAACCTAGTGGAACAATAAAGATGGGTCAATGTTACATGCAAGTTTATACCCATTCTTTTATACACATCTTGTATAGAAATTTTTTTAAGTAAATCAAACGTCCCGATAACATTTTCCTTTTAAAACATTCAATTTTCCTAACCCCCTTAACCTGTGAGGGGGGAGGGGGGGGGGGGGGGGGGGGTAAAAATAACATTGATTAACACCTGGGGGTTGGAGGTGGAAGAGAGATACGGAAATACCCTCATGTTTTGTTACATTCTGTAGCTTGGTTGATATTTGGAGATGGCCAGAATTCTACATAGTTGCCAGAGTCATTAAAATGGAATTGTCATTTTCAAATTTGTTCTCTGGATGTGGAGAGATTGATCATATTATATTTATTGTCCATTCCTAGTTGCTGATCACTGGTTAATTATCAGATTACCCACCAATATTCTCAAATAGATATGGTGAGGGCGTAGAACCTTGCTCTGATCTGATCTGTTGAGCATGTGAGTTTTTAACTCTGCTTGTAGCCTGTCGCTTATGTACGCAGTCCATTGCATACCAATGTAGTTAATTACCATGAATGACATCTACATTTTATTTTGCATCACTGTTGGATATAATTGCGCATTAGCACCATAAGAAATGGAGGTCATAATCCTACATGTATGTTTAAGTACATAGTTGGTGTTTTTCACCCCTAATATTGTTGAAAGGCCTTCAGTGTTGTGTCAGAATTATTGAATTTGGTTCTGAGCTGCTTTAACTGCAGTAACTTCTTTTGAATTAAATATCAAACACAGGCCTTAGTTGCCATTCTTGGGTGATTGTGAATGATTCCGCAGCACACACAGCTGGCCTTAGTTCTGTTGTCTCATCAAACCTGTGGACTCATCAAAATTTTTATTTATTAATGGAAATAAATAAATAAATTGCCTTTATTGTCACAAGTAGGCTTACGTTAGCACTGCAATGAAGTTACTGTGAAAAGCCCCTAGTCACCACATTCCGGAGCCTGTTCGGGTACACAGAGGGAGAATTCAGAATTCTCAGCTGGTAAGGGAATTGAACCCATGCTGCTGGCCTTGTTCTGCATCACAAACCAGCTGTCTAGCCCACTGAGCTAAACTAGCCCTCTAATAAACAGGATGCTCCTCTTTAACCAGGGCGATTTAATCAAGATCCATTGCCCTCTGAAACACTCAAGTCTGACCAGCTATTAACCAGTTATGGAGTCTGATAGCCTCTTTGTTTATCGTTCTCCCTGTTGAAAAGTTGATCTCTACCATCTCAAAGTTAGTCACGTATTCGTAGCATGGCCCTTTTATCCTTTTGTCTTACCATAAAATACTGTAATTGGGTGATTATAAAGTTCCTTTTAGCGATAATGGGTTTCTGTGGTGACTTGAATGGTCTGGAAGACAGCCCCCATATAGAGACTCGCCAGGGCCTTATTTGATAGTTCCTGTTTACGGCCGATATGTCTTTTTCCCTCGGTCAGCCTTTCTCCAGTGTACCACAAAGCCAACATGTTTCCTTCAGCTAACTACGGCAAAACCATTATCTTACTTACTGTTTGTGGAATGATGCTGAGCAAAAGTTGTTTGTGCCATTTGCTCATCTGGCGGAGCAACATATGTATAAGCCATTTGATCCCTCGACCTGTTCATTCTGGTATTTGAACAAGGCTGACCTGTACCTCATCTCCATGTAATCACCTTCCTCTATTCTTTAAGGCGTAATTACCTAAGAATCTATTGACTTCAGTTTTTAAAATTTCAATTCACCCAACACCTTTGAGTGGGAAAATTGTAGATCTCCGACACCCTTTGTGTGCAAACATTCTTCCTGGTTTTATTCTTAAATGGCTTGGCTCTAATTTAAAGAAGATGCCCCCTTGATTTGTATTTCCCCATCGCAGGATGTAATTTCTCTGCATTTACCCTATCAAATCCCATTATTGTTTCAATGTTCTAAACCTAAGGGGATACAAACACAAGTTAATGCAATCTGTCCTTATAATTTACCCTTTAAGGCTCATTATCTGGTGTATCTGCACTGAACTCCTTCCAAGACCAGCATGTGCTCTACCTGTAACTAATGCAGTTCTCAGAATTGGATTTAAGCAATGGTCTGTACAACTGATGCATCTTTTCCCCACATTTGTGTTCCAGTTACTTGAGATAAAATCCAACATTCCACGAGCCCATTTGATAAATTTTTGTAGAAAAGGCTTTTTGTGCTTTGTGGACCTGAGCACCTAAATCTCTTGGGTAAACCACAGCTGGTTGTATCTTCGCTCTCGAGGAATTATTGCCATGCGTCTTTCTCCGAAAAGGGCGTGAACCTGATTTCTATATATTTTAAGAAATTAATATGTACTTACCGGCCTTGATACTGTAACATCCGCCCATGTCTTATCCAGCATGAATCAGTACACAAAACAAACAGCAATTGTGATGGTCATGCCAGGGGCACGGAAACAAGTATAGCACCCGAAGAGAGAGCTATTAACAATATCTGCTAACATTGGATGGTCAGTAGTTTACTGCGAATAGGGTCAAGCGAGTAAGAGGTGGGTCTCATGGACAAGGTGGGGTCAGAGTGGGCATAAGGAGAGTTGGGGAAAATCTAGAGCAAAATACAAGTTCAGGGCTGGTGGTGGAACTTGTATTTTAACTCAGTTAAAATTGAGATTCCATGGGGGTAATACCCAATAACGTGAGAATAGCAATTTATTTATTGGCCTAAATCTGGATAAATTGTTTGTCTTGTGGAAAGGTTTCAAAAAGAGACACAAATTACAAAGTAGGAGTATGCTTAAGAATACTGAAGCAAAATTACAAATCAATATTGAGATCTAAATAATAAGTATTGGGAGTTAATTGTGAAGGTTGCACAAAAGGCAGGTGGGACGTTTTCACCCAAAGGGGTATAGATTTGTTGGACAGACACCAAGGTGGATCCTGGAACTGAACAGAGAATTATATAATGGCCAAAGAGGAAAGGGTTTATTTTTATTATTCGTTCATTGGACGTGGGCATTGCAGGAAGTGCATACCCTTATTGCCCATCCCTAATTGCCCTTGAGGGAGCAGTTAAGAGTCAACCACATTTCTGTGGGTCTGGAGTAACTTGTAGGCCAGACCAGGTAAGGAGGAAAGATTTCCATCTCTAAAGGACATTAGTGAACCAGATGGGTTTTTTTGGCAATCGACAAATGGTTTCATGGTCATCATCAGACTTTGGTTAGTTCCAGATTTTTATTGAATTCACATTTCACCATCTGCAGTGGCGGGATTTGAACCTGGGTCCCCAGATCAATACCCTGGGTCCCTCGGGTTTACTAGTCCAGCATCAATACAACTTCGCCACCGCCTCCATGTGATGTGGGAAGAAAGTGGGTAAAAAATACTGTGTGCCCACATGTTTTTTCATAGCTTGCAAGATTGCTGTGCTCTCTCTCACATTTGATATTGGTGAAATCTTCAATCTAATTACACATTTATATCTCTTGTGCTGAATTTCACAAGTAAGCGTTTGTGCATTATCTAATATTTGGGGGGGGGGGGGGGGGGGGGGGAAATGGCACAATATCATGATATAATTCTATATGACCCAGAGCTAAACCCCTTTTTGATGGCAGCAGTCCTCATAGTTTTTTTTACTCTATGTCAAATTGTGCCAATGTTACCATACACTGCCCTGCTAGTGCTCTCTTGAGGGTGGCAACATACTGCTGTTCACAGGTCTGCCTGCAACACACACTGTCTTGTTTGAGATCCTACATAGAATTTACAGTGCAGAAGGAGGCCATTCGGCCCATCGAGTCTCCACCGGCTCTTGGAAAGAGCACCCTACCCAAGGTCAACACCTCCACCCTATCCCCATAACCCAGGCAATTTTTGACACTAAGGGCAATTTATCATGGCCAATCCACCTAACCTGCACATCTTTGGACTGTGGGAGGAAACCCACGCACACACAGGGAGGATGTGCAGACTCCGCACAGACAGTGACCCAAGCCGGAATCGAACCTGGGACCCTGGAGCTGTGAAGCAATTGTGCTATCCACAATGCTACCGTGCTGCCCTGTCACTACACAGGCTTCAATGTTCCCTTAAATGTGTTCTTTCTCCCTGTTGATCTTGCACTCTATTGTTTTCTACAAGCCTTTGGAAGTTCCCTCTCCCAGAATTGATCAAGTCCCTTTTTTTAAACTTTATGATAACTATATTTTAAAAGTAAACTTATCCTATTTTGCCTCATCTATTTACAATCTTCCAATTGCATACGTTCCTTTTGAAATACAACTGCAGCTTCAAACCACTTACAAGTCACGATGGGAAAAGGGAGGACAAACAAATCCAGAGCTCCCTTACTGACGAGAGAGAGAAAGATGAAGCAGATGTCAGGTGGAAAACACAATTTAGAATTAAGCTGAATATGGAAGGTTTAGAAATGAAAGGAAAAAACAAAGAGAAAGCATCAGAAGAGACTGGCAGCTAACTGAAAAGGAAATCCCACAGGCATATAAATGGAAAAAGGCCGGTAAGAGAAGGAGTGTGGGTGTTTGGGGACCAAAAGCAGGATTTACACAAGGGACATAGGGCATGTCTGATTTACTAAACAAAGTGTTGGCATCTGTCTTTACTGAGGGATAAGATGCTGGTCAGGTCATGGTAAAAGATCAAGTAGTTCAAGCACTTGATAGGTATTAAACAGGCAGTCAGCACTTATTGTTGATAAGGCACCAGGACCGAATGAGATGCATCCAAGGTTACTGAGGGAAGTGGGGGTGGAAATGCCAGAGGCACTGACCATAATTTTCCAGGGGTGGTTAACAGAGAATTGCAAATGTTACACCTTTGTTCAAAATGGGTCCAAAGATAAGCCCAGCAACAAGAGGCCAATAAGCTTGGTGGTGAGGAAGCTTTTGGAAATGATGATTTCAGAAGCATGGTGCAGAAGGAGGCCATTCAGTCCATCATGTCTGCCCCAGCACTTCGAACAAGCATTTTGACTAAGTACCGTTCTCCTGCCTTTTCCTCATAACCTTGCACATTGTTTCTATTCAAGTAATCACCTAATGCCCTCTTGAATAATAATCACCAAATGCCCTCTTGAATAATAATCACCAAATGCCCTCTTGAATGTCTCGATTGAACCTGCCTCCACCTGCAATCCATTCCTGATGCGAACCACTCGCTGTGTGAAAACGTTTATTCTCACATCACGTTTGTTTCCTCTGTGAATCGCCATAAATTTGTGCCCTCCACGTTCTCGATCCTTTTACGAGCTGGGACAGTTTCTCCCGCTCTACTCTGTCCAATCCCCTCATGATTTTGAACACTTTTGTCAAATTTCTTGGTCTCCACCAAGGAGAAGAGACCCAACGTCTTCAGTCTATCTTCATAACTGCGCTTTCACAACCCTGGAACCATTTTTGCAAACCTCTTCTGCACTTTCACCAATACATTTACATCCTTCCTGAAATGTTGTGCCCAAAAATGTACAAAATACTCCTGCTGAGGTACAACAAAATTAATAGTCACTTGGGCAAGAGCTGGTTCATTAAGGAAAGTCAGCATGCATTTGTTAAGAGAAAATTGTGTTTAACTAACGTGCTTGCGTTCTTTTGATGAAATATCGGAGAGTGTAGATGAGGGTTATACCATTGCTGTGGTGTACTTGGACTGCAAAAAAGAATTTGATGAAGTGCCATACAGCATACTTGTGAACTAAGTTGTAGCTCGTGGAATAAAAGGGACTGTAGCAACATGGATAAAAAAATTGGCTGAGTGACAGGAAACCGAGCAGTGGAATACAATGTGGAAAAGTGTGAGGTTATGCACTGTGGAAGGAGGAATTTAGGCATTGATTGTTTTCGAAATGGGGAGATGCTTAGGAAATCAGAAGCACAAAGGGATTTGGGAGTCCTTGTTCATGATTCTCTTAAGGTTAACATGCAGATTCAGTCGGCAGTTAGGAAGGCAAACGCAATGTTAGCATTCACGTCGAGAGGGCTAGAATACAAGAGCAAGGATGTATTTCTGAGGCTGTATAAGGCTCTGGTCAGACCCCATTTGGAATAATGTGAGCAGTTTTGGGCCCCGTATCTAAGGAAGGATGTGCTGGCCTTGGAAATGGTCCAGAGGAGGTTTACAAGAATGATCCGTGGAATGAACAGCTTGTTGTGTGAGGAATGGTTGAGGACTCTGGGTCTGCATTCGTTGGAGTTGAGAAGGATGAGGGGGCATCTTATTGAAACTTACAGGATACTGCGAGGCCTGAATACAGTTAATGTGGAGAGGATGTTTCCACTTGTAAGAATAACTAGAAGCAGAGGACACAATCTCAGACTAAAGAGACGATCCTTTAAAATCGAGATGAGGAGGAATTTCTTTGGCCAGAGGGTAGTGAATCAGTGGAACTCTTCCCTGCAGAAGGCTGTGGAGGCCAAATCACGGAGTGTTTTTAAGACCGAGATAGGTATGTTCTTGATTAATAAGGCGTTCAGGGGTTATGGGGAGAAGGCAGGAGAATGAGGATGAGAAAAATATCAGCCATGATTGAATGGAGGAGCAGACTAGCAGACTTGATGGGCCGAGTGGCTTGATTCTGCTCCCATGTCTTATGGTTGATGGATGTTTTTTCAGACTGGAGGAAGGTTTGTAGTGGAGGTCCAGCTGGATTGGTGTTCACCCCCTGCTCTTCCTATTGTATGTTAATGACCTTGATGTATGGGGCACAATTCCAAAATTTGCACATGACACTAAATTTGGGAGCATATTGAACTGTGAGGAGGATACAGACAAGTTAGTGGAATGGATGGACAACTGGCAAATTAAATTCAATGGGGGCTGCTTTAGCTCACTGGACTAAATCGCTCGCTTTTAAAGCAGACGAAGCAGGCCAGCAGTACGGTTCGATTCCCGTACCAGCCTCCCCGGACAGGCACCGGAATGTGGCGACTAGGGGCTTTTCACAGTAACTTCATTGAAGCCTACTCGTGACAATAAGCGATTTTCATTTTCAGAAGTGTGAAGTGATTTGCTTTGGTCGGCAAAACGTGGGGAGACAATCTAAAATGAAGGGTACAATTCTAAAGTGAGTGCAGGAACAGAGACCTTGCTCCTTAGGGTATATGTGTAGAGATCATTGAAGATTGCAAGGTAAGTTGAAAAAGTCTCTGCAGCACCAGGGTCCCTGGCTTGGACCACTGTCTGTGCGGAGTCTGCACGTTCTTCCCGTGTGCCTACGGGTGCTCCGGTTTCCTCCCACAAGTTCTGAAAGACGTGCTGTTAGGTAAATTGGACATTCTGAATTCTCCCTCTGTGTACCCGAACAGGCACCGGAGTGTGGTGACTAGGGGCTTTTCACAGTAGCTTCATTGCAGTGTTAATGTAAGCCTACTTGAGTCAATAAAGATTATTATTATTAATTAAGCATATATGGGTTCCTGGTCTTTATAAATAGGGATCAGTTCTGGCCACCACACTTTGGGGAGGAAGTGATGGCATTGGCGAGGATGCAGAAAAGATTCATGAGAATGAAAATCGCCTATTGTCACGAGTAGGCTTCAAATGAAGTTACTGTGAAAAGCCCCTAGTCGCCACATTCCGGCGCCTGTTCGGGGAGGCTGGTACGGGAATCGAACCGTGCTGCTGGCCTGCTTGGTCTGGAACCGCCATTCCTTTCAGCACTTGTTCAGGGCGGATCAACATTCCTTGTGCACCCAAGAAATGGAAAATATAAAATTCTTGAAATTGTCGAGCGAAAAATAAAATGAATCCTTTTGTGAGCAGCAGTGCCTGTCAATTTACCAGTGGGTGGCAAAAATTACCCCTCTTCTACATTGATTTTTACCCATAAATGCTATGGCCTGCTGACATTTAATAGTTTGCAGTAATCATGCCGCTATATATTTAACAGTGCCTTTCCAAGCAGGCAGTAAAAAATAATAGGTCTGTTCTCGGTGGAGCCAGCATCAGGTGTGACAGGTTTTCTTTTCTTAAATAAAACAGGATCCCGCTGTCAATGATCTGAAGTCTATAGTAAAACACCTCCAAATAAAACACGGCGGAACCGCTGGCGCTGCATTTGGGTTTTTTGTGTGTCGTCACTGCTTGCTGCACAGCCACAGCTGTACCCAAGTCGGTGCAATGGTCCGTCCGTGCATTTGTGCGGCTACATCGTTGGTTGCGCTAATTCAAAAGAAATTTTCAAATGGAGCAAGTATGAAAACACGACGTACAGCTGGTGGAATCTGGGACTCGACAAACATGATCCATCTTGGGATGGATATGGAAATGGCAGCTGTGAGAAATGGAAGGAGGAGGAACCGTTTTCTCTCAAGCTTTTATTTACACGATTTCTCCTTTTCTGTTGCTGTTTAGTGCCTTTTGCTTTTATGCTTTTCTCCATGTTCTCCATTAAGGGCAACACAGTTGCACAGTGGTTAGTGCTGTTGCTTCACGGCACCAGGATACCAGGTTCGATTCCCGGCTTGTGTCACTGTCTGTGCGAAGTCTGCACGTTCTACCCGTGTCTGCGTGGCTTTCCTCCCACGAGCCCCGAAAGATGTGAGGGTTAGGTGGATTGGTCACGTTAAATTGCCCTGTTGTGAGCAAACGTTAGGTGAGGTTGCTGGGTTACAGGGATAGGGTGGAGCTGTGGGCTTAGGTAGGGTGCTCTTTCAGGGGCCGTTGTAGACTCGATGGGCCAAATGGCCTCCTTCTACACTGTAAATTCTATGATTCTATGTCCTTTCGTTTCACCGTATCCTCTTTTTTTTCAGTTGTTTGCTTCACTCATTTCTGCCGTTTATCTGCTTATTTTATTTGCACATTTTATCGCTCTGGTTATGGAAACATTTCTGGAATATGTGCACTATCTTAAGTAAAGCACTTTGTGCACAGAGGATAATAATGCTGCACTGAAACAAAACAATAGCCCTCCTACTGATTCTTAGCATTGACTTTGGAGAGGGGTAAGTTTTAAATACGATTTTCAATACTGAAAATTTAAGAAGGATGCACAGAAACTCGAGGAGTGAGCCACACAACACCGTTAGGTGTTATCTCTTATTCCCCAAAGCTTCAAATAGCCACAGCTTTAGACTCAAAATACTGTTGTTTGTCAAGTGTATTTCTTACAGCTGTCCATGTGGACTGATATATTGTTGCTATGCCCCTGACTGCAGCGTAACAGTAAATGTGGCAGTATAATAAAAGAAAAATACTGCAGATGCTGGAAATCTGAACTGAAAACTCAGCCAGTCTGGCAGCATCCAAGTAAATGTGGCACCCTGACTATACATTGATAGAATCACTGCAGTGCTGAAGGAGGCCATTCGGCCAATCGAGTTTGCACCAACCCTCTGAAAGAGCACCCTCCCCATCCCACTCCCCCCCTCCCTGTCCCCATAACCCTAAGTAACCTTTGGACACAATAAGGGGCAATTTTGCAAGGCCAATCCACCTACCCTGCATATCTTTGGGCATCTTCCACAGAACAATTAGCTCCTAACGCGTTATGAATAATGTAACAATCTAGAATCACTCTTCCTTTAAAAAAATGAAATGCCTCTATATCAGTACAACTGTTCCAATCACTAACTTTTTAATATCATATCCAACAAAAGATTAACAATTGACTCTTATAATTAAACTAAATGCTTTTAGAATCGCTTTTTGCCTGTTTATTCAATGTTGCTGAGGTGTAGGATGCTGAGCTTTCCCTCTTGTAGATTTGGCATCATCGCTGAATTCATCAGTGAGGAGTTGACACGATGCACAGGCAATTTTGTGAATGTTGTTCCTGGTGTGTCGGAGTCGTGCTTGATGTTGCTTGCTGGTGACGTTGATGTTGCACAGCTTGGCGGTGATGCTGTTGATGTTGTCTCGCTGGTTAGTAATGGTGCTGATATTTTTGATCATCTTTTCCTGCTTTTCTAGCTCACGTATATATTGAATATGGATTCCGTTCCTTCTCACTTTCTTGCCAGTTTCGATCTGTGATATAAAACCTTTGGAGTCTCGGCTTCACCAGCAACCTTTGCTGGATTCCACATTTTCACGATTGGATGCTGTACATGTACAGTTTGCCGTTTCAGCAACTCAGGCAGGGATGTAGCATGCTGTTGAAGTGTTGATGACCTGTGTGTCAGTGAGGTGCCTTGGAGGAAATATCATGCTTGGCAGAGTTTCCCCCATTTAACAATTTCTGCTTTGAGAGGTGAGGATTGGAGTGACAATAAGGCAAAGTTTGAGTCTCGGCAGTTTGTGAGGGTTTTCTTGACTGTCTGGACTTGCCTTTCCATGAACCCAAGTTCCCTGAGGTGATGATGTTGAACCCATATTGCTCAGCCAATTCCTTCAATTCTCTGGGGGTGAATTGGGTTCCATTGTTACTATTACTCTTTAAGGAATCCCTCGCTCAACCAACAAAATTTGTACCTTTCTGTATTCTTTTATGGGATGTGATTGGCAAGACGAGCATTGGTTGCCCATCCCTAATTTCCCTTGAACTGAGTGGCTTGCTAAGCCATTTCAGAGGGCAATTAAGTGTCAACCACATTGCTGTGGTTCTGGAATCACATGTAGGCCAGACTGGGTCAGAATGGTAGATTCCCTTCCCCAAATGACATTGGTAAACCAGATAGTTTTTTATGACAACTGGTCACCATCACTGAGGCTAGTTTCCAATTTCACATTTTATTAATTGAATTTAAACCCACCAGCTGCCGTGGTGGGTTTTGAATCCGTGTTCCCTGGGCATTTCCCTGAGATTCACGAGGTTAATTCCAGAGTTGAAGGGGTTGGATTCGAGGAGAGGTTGAGTAGACCGGGACTGTACTCGTTGGAATTTAGAAGGATGCCGGGGGGAGGGGGGGAATCTTATAGCAACATATAAAATTATGAAGGGAATAGATAGGATAGATGCGGGCAGGTAGTTTCCACTGGCGGGTGAAGGCAGAACTAGGGAGCATAGCCTCAAAATAAGGGGAAGTAGATTTAGGACTGACTTTAGGAGGAACTTCTTCACCCAAAGGGTTGTGAATCTATGGAATTCCTTGCCCAGTGAAGCAGTTGAGGCTCCTTCATTAAATGTTTTTAAGATAAAGATAGATTTTATTTTGAAGAATAAAGGGTTATGGAGTTCGGGCTGGAAAGTGGAGCTGAGTCCACAAAAGATCAGCCATGATCTCATTGAATGGCGGAGCAGGCTCGAGGGGCCAGATGGCCTACTCCTGCTCCTAGTTCTTATGTTCTTATTAGCCTGGACAACATCCCTAGACCGCCGTCTCTAATTGTAGCTATTAAATCTTTCACTTTTCAGCAAAGGGGAGTTTTGAGTAGTAATCTGCAACTATGCAACTCCATTTTTTATTGTGGATGGACAAATCAACTCCCACAATATGGCATGGTCTGGGTGGCACTTCAGTAACTATCATCTCCTCTTTCTGATGCATATTTCTATACTGCTGACACCTTTGCATGTGGACTCAATTTTTTTAATGCCTTTGTAGATGCATATACATTAGGCAATTGATATGGCTCTGCGATTTGTGATGAGTGTAGGAATTTCAAATATATATTGCATTATAAGTGTCTGCTGCAGTAATATATTTTTAAAAGCTGTTTTAAACGAAAGACAGACCATTAATATGTTCTCGCTCTCACTCTCTCCCACTCTCCGCTCTCTCTCCGCTCTCTCTCTCCACGCTCTCTCCGCACTCTCTCCACTGTCTTTCGCTCTCTCTCGCCTTCTCCTCTCTCTCTCCTCATCTCCTCCATTCTTTCCATCACTCTCTCTCGCCACTCTCTCTATCTCGCCACCCTCTCTCTCGCCACCCTCTCTCTCGCCACCCTCTCTCTCGCCACCCTCTCTCTCGCCACCCTCTCTCTCGCCACTCTCTCTGTCTCGCCACTCTCTCTGTCTCGCCACTCTCTCTGTCTCGCCACTCTCTCTGTCTCGCCACTCTCTCTGTCTCGCCACTCTCTCTGTCTCGCCACTCTCTCTGTCTCGCCACTCTCTCTGTCTCGCCACTCTCTCTGTCTCGCCACTCTCTCTGTCTCGCCACTCTCTCTGTCTCGCCACTCTCTCTGTCTCGCCACTCTCTCTGTCTCGCCACTCTCTCTGTCTCGCCACTCTCTCTGTCTCGCCACTCTCTCTGTCTCGCCACTCTCTCTGTCTCGCCACTCTCTCTGTCTCGCCACTCTCTCTGTCTCGCCACTCTCTCTGTCTCGCCACTCTCTCTGTCTCGCCACTCTCTCTGTCTCGCCACTCTCTCTGTCTCGCCACTCTCTCTGTCTCGCCACTCTCTCTGTCTCGCCACTCTCTCTGTCTCGCCACTCTCTCTGTCTCGCCACTCTCTCTGTCTCGCCACTCTCTCTGTCTCGCCACTCTCTCTGTCTCGCCACTCTCTCTGTCTCGCCACTCTCTCTGTCTCGCCACTCTCTCTGTCTCGCCACTCTCTCTGTCTCGCCACTCTCTCTGTCTCGCCACTCTCTCTGTCTCGCCACTCTCTCTGTCTCGCCACTCTCTCTGTCTCGCCACTCTCTCTGTCTCGCCACTCTCTCTGTCTCGCCACTCTCTCTGTCTCGCCACTCTCTCTGTCTCGCCACTCTCTCTGTCTCGCCACTCTCTCTGTCTCGCCACTCTCTCTGTCTCGCCACTCTCTCTGTCTCGCCACTCTCTCTGTCTCGCCACTCTCTCTGTCTCGCCACTCTCTCTGTCTCGCCACTCTCTCTGTCTCGCCACTCTCTCTGTCTCGCCACTCTCTCTCTCTCGCCACTCTCTCTCTCTCGCCACTCTCTCTCTCTCGCCACTCTCTCTCTCTCGCCACTCTCTCTCTCTCGCCAACTCTCTCTCTCTCGCCACTCTCTCGCCACTCTCTCTTTCTCTCGCCACTCTCTCTTTCTCTCGCCACTCTCTCCTTCTCTCGCCACTCTCTCTTTCTCTCTCGCCACTCTCTCTTTCTCTCTCGCCACTCTCTCTTTCTCTCTCGCCACTCTCTCTTTCTCTCTCGCCACTCTCTCTTTCTCTCTCGCCACTCTCTCTTTCTCTCTCGCCACTCTCTCTCTTTTTCCACTCTCTCTCCTCTCTCTTCACCACCCCCCCCCCCCCCCCCCCCCCCCCCTCCTCTTTCTGAGCCTGGAGTGCATATCCTCCCTCACAATATTACAAATTGAACAAAAGTGATTGAGGTTCCTGTCTGATATCCTAGCAAATGTTGGGAACGTAAAAGATTACACGTCTCCAGTCCTTGGTGACTTTCAAATTCCTTCAGGAAACGTTTTTTCTGTATCATTGTGGATATGATTATTCTGGATCCGGCGAGCAAAACATCATCTTCTCTGATAGACCAGTACTGCCATATTTCTGGCTGTGCTTGCTGTATCTTCTCAGGCTGTTCTGGAACCTTTTGCTGAGAGTGCATCAGCAAACCTTTGTCTTTGCTGGTCTCATCACTAATTTGGCACAGTTCTGGTCATGTTACCTTCACTAGGTGATGGATCTTCGTTCCTAGATCTTTTATCTCGTGTTGTTCCTGTGCCAGCACTGGGATTGGACACTTGCTAGTACAATTCATTTTCCTTCTTTGTATTTCGGGGTGAAATATGAAGTTTAAAGAGTAACCTCTGCTGTCTTGTCGGAGCTCTACACATATTTTTCTTGTAGATCTGCTCCAGTAAAGGATGATCACTCTCTACTGTGAAATTTCTACAATAGATATTTTATAGAATGTATCACAACCTTATACGACTGCCAAATGCTCTCTTTCAATGTTGGCATATCTGGTCTCATATTTGGATGTGAATGTTATTTGTGTTCTGTCCTGTACCAGGCTTGCTCATGATCTTTTTTGTGGAAGCATCAACTTGCAGAGTGGCAGATTTCTTCTTGTTGTAGGATGACCAACTTGTCTCCTTTCACACTACTACTTTGACTTTATTGAAACTGCTCTCATGTGACTCTGACCACTGGTACTCAACAACTTCTCTCGTCAGCTTTTATAGGTTTGCTGTATGTTCTGATATACATAGATACATAGAACATACAGTGCAGAAGGGTGCCATTCGGCCCATTGAGTCTGCACCGACCCACTTAAGCCCTTACTTCCACCTTATCCCCATAACCCAATAACCCCTCTTAATCATTTTGGACACTAAGGGCAATTTAGCCTGGCCAATCCTCCTAACCCGCACGTCTTTGGACTGTGGGAGGAAACCGAGGGACCCAGAGGAAACCCACGCAGACACGGGGAGAACGTGCAGACTCCGCATAGTGATCCAGCGGGGAATCGAACCTAGGACCCTGGCGCTGTGAAGCCACAGTGCTAGCCACGTGTGCTACCATGCTGCCCTATGTAAGGCATGAAAGAACTCATGAACTGGATCAAGGCAAGGAAACTTCTCAGCTCTTTCTTGTCTTTTGAGCTTCCATCTCCGAGATAACTGTGCCTTGTTTAGGACTCAGCTTGACTCAATCAGGTATGTACACCATTACAAAGAACTGTTGTTTTGGAATCTTTGGAATCCTGGCAAATACGCAATTGTCCATTCGGATTCTCGCGGCACAATGGAATTTACCCAATCTAGTGATCACTTTCTTTTCTTCCAATTTCTTGGAGCTCTCTTTCAAACTTTACATGGGGGATGGAACACTGGTTTCTATGCTGGATCAATTGTGATGTGACAGTCAATGTTTTCAGTACTTCCAATCATCTCAGCAGAACACTTCCTCTCACCCTCTTCCCGATCGGAATGGTTGTGTAAATTTATTTTCTCTGGGAACTATCCCATCCAGCCATTTCATGGCTCTTGTGTTGTGTTTTCAAACTCATCATCATCTTCAATGGATGTACTGGTTTATTTTCCTTCTCATTCGCCTTGTTCTGTCTGTGATAAATCTTTTCCCATCCTCTTCACTTGTTTTGCACATTTTGTTCCAGTGATTGGGCTTTCCACAAACTCTACAATTTGATCCCTATGTGGGGCCTTCAATGCCTTCCTTGGACCAAGACAAGGTTTCCAAGTCATGTGGCTGTAGAGTCTCCTTACACTGCGCTGATTGGAACTTTTGACAGGTCTCGCATCCCAAGACCATGTCCGTGATGTCCTTATTGGTGCCATGCCAGTAGACGACTTGTCAAGCCGTTTGTTAACATTTTTCTATCCCGAGGTATCCCTTGTGAATTTGACGAAGTACCATAGGCCTGAGACGAAGTGGAATGAATATTCTGTCCAGCCTCAGCAGTATTCCATTAATCATCGTTAAGTCGGATTGAATATTATGGAATTGCAGACATTGCCCTTTCGGCCACCCATTGTTGAAGTTATGAATGACTCGTTGCAATAATGGATCTTTTTTCATTTTTCTCTTATGAGAATTATATTTTCGTCCATTGCAGGAAGGTTGTCTGCGTACATTTGTACCTGAGACTCGATGTGTTTGATTATCTCTAGTGGTTCACTTGGCGAAGTGACTGAATGAGACAATGCGTCTGTAATGATTAGATCTTTGCCAGACGTTTATACAAGATTGAAATCATATCTCCAAAGTTTGAGTACTAGTCTTTGTAATCGAGGAGTCATGACATTTAGATTCTTTTGAATGATATGCACCAGCGGTTTATGATTAATTTCAACAGTGAATGTTGGCAGGCCGTGAATGTAATCATGGAATTTTAAGATACCAGTCAGGAGACCTAAACATTCCTTTTCAATTTTAGCGTATCGAGTCTCTGTCTGTGTCATTGTGCATGATGCATATGCTACTGGACCCCAATGACAAGGTGTCATCTTTCTGTAACAACACTGCTCCAATACCATCCTGACTTGCATCATTCGGGATCTTGGTTTCACAATCTGGATCAAAGAATGCGAAGACGGGTGCTGTTGGGAGTTTTGCCTTTAACTCCAACCACTCTTTTTGATGTTCCGTCGTCCACTCCAACAAGGTCAATTTTTAAAAAATAAAAAAATTTAGAGTACCCAATTATTTTTTCCAATTAAGGGGCAATTTAGAGTGGCCAATCTACCTATCCTGCACATCTTTGAGTTTTGGGGGTGAAACCCACGCAGACACGGGGAGAATGTGCAAACTCCACGCGGACAGTGACCCAGGGCCGGGATTCGAACCCAGGTCCTCAGCGCCGTAGGCAGCAATGCTAACCACTGTGCCACCGTGCTGCCCCCAAGGTTGGTTTTTTGTTTAAATTCCTTAGAGATGTTGTGTGGTTGGCCAAATTTGGTATAAATTTGCTGAAAAAATTCACCACACCAAGGAAGCGAAGAAGTGGGCAGCACGGTAGCATTGTGGATAGCACAATTGCTTCACAGCTCCAGGGTCCCAGGTTCGATTCTGGCTTGGGTCACTGTCTGTGCGGAGTCTGTACATCCTCCCCGCGTGTGCGTGGGTTCCCTCCGGGTGCTCCAGTTTCCTCCCACAGTCCAAAGATGTGCAGGTTAGGTGGATTGGCCATGATAAATTGCCCTTAGTGTCCAAAATTGCCCTTGGTGTTGGGTTGGGTTATGGGGATAGGGTGGAGGTGTTGACCTTGGGTCGGGTGCTCTTTGCAAGAGCCGGTGCAGACTCGATGTGCCGAATGGCCTCCTTCTGCACTGTAAATTCTATGATAACTGCTTTCTTGCCCTCGGGGACTTTCATTGCTTCAATGGCTTTTATCTTGCCTGTGTCCGGTCGTACACCGTGTTCCGATATCTGGTCACTCAGGAACTTACTCGTGGACGTTCCAAAGCTGCATTTAGATTTGTTCAGCTTGAGGCCATACTCGTGTATGCCTTTGAAGGCTCTGCAGTCTCGACACATGTTCCCCTGGAGTCGAAGACCAGATGATTATATCATCCACATAGGCACAAACTCTGTTCAATGATGCAGTGGAATATTTCAGACGCGGAAATGATTCCAAATGGCATTCGATTGTAGCAAAATCTGCCAAAAGGTGTATTGAAGGTGCAGAGCTTCCTGCTGGATTCTTCTAGTTGTATTTGCCAGAATCCTTGAGATGCGTCTAGCTTGGTGAGGATGCGCGTGTGTGCCATCTCGCTTGTAATCTCTTCCCTTTTTGGGATTGGGTAGTGTTCCCGCATTATGTTCTTGTTTAGGTCCTTAGGGCTGATGCAGATTCTTAAATCACCCGAAAGCTTTAACCATTGAACTGACCCAGTCAGTCGGTTCAGTGACTTTGGAGATGATGCCTTTTTTCTGTAGACTTGCTAGCCCTGATTTTAACCGTTCCCTCAGTGGAGCTGGGACTCTCTTTGGTGGGTGAACTACAAGCTTTGCATCAGCACGCAGCAAAATTTTGTACTCAAAAGGAAGTGTGCCCATTCCACTGAAGACATCTGGATATTGATCCAGTATTCCTTCAATTCTGCTCTGAAGAGCTTGATGAGACGACGTCAATGTGTAAATCCTTTGAATAAAGTTCAATTGCTTGCAGGCTTTCGCACCTAAGAGCGATGACTTGTCTGATCAGACAATCTCAGGCTCGTCTCTATGTGTTTGTTGGACAGTACTAAATGGCATGACCCCAATGAGGAGGTTGCGTAGCCATTGTTGTCTTGAAGTTTGCAGGCAGCTGGAAGGAGTTTGGGAGCTTGAGCTTCGAGAAGTTGAGTTTCGAAAGCAGGTTAGCGGAGGCACCTGTGTCCAGCTTAAATTTAATCGGGCATCTGTTGACATCCAACACTGTGTTCCATTCAGCATCGGAATCAATAACATGGATTGATTTCGCTTGCGATATATTCTCTGTGGAGTTTTCAAACTTTTCAATAATTCCCACTTGGAATCTTGGAATGTTTTATCCAGGCAATAATCTTCAGGATAGTTGCACTATCTTGATCAGACTCATCTGTTTCATCTGCCAATGTTACTCTTCTTGAAGTTCTGATGGTGAGTTTTAAATTGGAGTGTAGATCTGCACTGTGCAGCATAGTGAGTCAGTCTCCCATATTGGAGACATTATGTGCCTTTTGCAAGGCATTTTTTTTGGAAGTGGGCGGTTCCACACCTCACGCACGTCGTCGCGTCAACATCATGACATTCCGTGCGTCTTCGCGCATGCACAGAACGTCTCTCACTTTTTTGCAAAGTATGCATTTGCTGGGTCCAAGTGAGCGCTCACAAGATGGCTGCTGTCTGAAACGTGGAGCCTCTTCAATTGTGACACTACCTTGACACACTCGATCGCGTGGAGGGTTTTGGTGCCACTTTCACTGATTCTATACTGCAAGTACTGATTTTTGGACTGTTGATGCACCAAACACATTTCAATAGCGATTTCAAGGGTCATACCTTTTTGCCGAAGTAATCTCTCTCTAAGATGTTCATCAATAATTCCTCCCTCCGGGCCCTCGCCACGGCAGCACTCCCATCCCCACCCAAAAAACACTCCAGCAGCCCGGTGGTGATAGCTACCCTCCAATCCTGGAACCAACTGCGGCAGCAATTTGGCCTGACCAAAATGTCAGACAAAGCTCCCATCTGCAACAACCATAGGTTCACACCAGCACTGACTGACGCCACCTTCAAAAGTGGAGGCAGGACGGAGGGACACTGTCAGTCAGGGACCTATACACGGACGGCAGGGTCGCAACACTGGACGAACTGACAGAGAAATTTCAGCTAGCCAGGGGGAACGAGGTATCTGCAGCTCAAAAACTTCCTACGAAAGAGACAAGGACGTACCCACAACCACCACGACAGACACTACTGGAAGAACTACTGGACGCAAGCATACTAGACAAGGGAAACTGTAGTGACATGTACGACCGACTGACAGAAAGGGCCGGCACCGTACTGGACGCAACAAGAAAGAAATGGGAGGAGGACTTGTGGATTGAGATAGGGTGGGGACTCTGGAGCGAAGCACTGCATAGGGTCAACTCCACCACAACGTGCGCAAGGCTCAGCCTGACGCAGCTAAAAGTGGTACATAGAGCCCACTTAACAAGAAACCGTATGAACAGGTTCTTCCTGGAGGTGGAGGATAGATGTGAATGGTGCCAAGGAGGCCCAGCCATCCACGCCCACATGTTCTGGTCTTGCCCCAGACTTGTGGAGTACTGGATAGCCTTCTTTGAGGCAATGTCCAAAGTGGTGGGGGTGAGGGTGGAGCCATGCTCGAAAGTGGTGGTCTTCGGGGTCTCAGACCAGCCAGATCTATTCCTGGGGAGGAGGGCGGACGCCCTTGCCTTTGCCTCCCTGATCGCCCGCCGTAGATTCCTATTTGACTGGCGGTCAGCAGCACCACCCAGAGCTGCAGACTGGCAGTCCGACCTCTCGGAATCTCTCCAAATGGAGAAAATCAAATTCGCCATCCAAGGGTCAGACGACGGCTTCCACAGAACGTGGGAGCCATTCATGCAATTGTTCCGGGACCTGTTTGTGGCCAACGAACAAGAGGAAGAATAGCCAGGTAGCCAAGAATCAGGGGAAATTAGTCCAGAATCAGGGGAAGGTAGCCAAGTCATGAAAGGGAGAGATAGACTGGGAGGGAGGGATGGGGGGACGGCTAAGCCTGAGGAAGGAAAGATGAACCACGGGGGTGTATTTTATGTTGGGGTGTGCCCTTCTCTTTCATGACTTGGCGCGATTCTCCGCTGCGTCCCTGACATTTTTCACGCCCTCCGCTATTCCCCCCCCCACGGCCACCCCAAGACACGAATCGCTGCTCGCCGTTTTTTACGGTGAACAGCGATTCTCGCCAGGCCGATGGGCCGAGTTCCCAGGCCTATACGGCCATTTTTACGGCAGCAAACACACCTGCTTGCTGCCGTCGTAAAAACGGCCGCAACATGCCCGTTCTGGGTATCCAGGGCCCCGATTGGATCGGCAGTACCACGGTGCCCACCGATCGCGGGCAGTGCGTACGTAACGGACGCACTCTTTCTCCCTCCGCCGCCCCGCAGGATCAGTCCGCGGGGCGGCCGAGGGAGATGATGGCCCCGCGCATGCGCGGGTTGGAGCCGTCCAATCCACGCATGCGCGGCTGATGTCATCGTGCGCGTCAGCCGTCGTGACGCTTGGCGCGCGGACTTACCGATGGTCACTAAGCCCGCGATGCCGTGCTTCATGGGGCCCCGCTGCTAGCCCCGCCCGGGGGGGAGAATCGGGTCCCAGGAGGGGGCACGGAGGCGGCTGTGAAACACGGCCAGTTTCACGGCAGCCTTTACACCTCGCCGCATTTGCGGAGAATCACGCCCAATAATTCCAACACTATTTGATCACGAATTATTGAGTGAAGTGCAGAAAAATTGCAGGATTGAATTACATAGAACATAGAACAGTACAGCACAGAACAGGCCCTTCGGCCCTCGATGTTGTGCCGAGCAATGATCACCCTACTCAAACCCACCCTATACCCGTAACCCAACAATCCCCCCCACCTTTCTTTAGTCACCTTACAGTTTAAAGTCGGTGAAAAAGCTGTTAAAAGATTCCTCTTTTCCTTGCATCCTTTTTTTAAAAATATAGCGCTGAAATATCTCATTTGTCTGTACTTTACAGTGGCTATCAAATTTTTCAAGGATGGTCTCATACTTCATTTTATCTTGACCTTCTGAGTAGCTAAAAGAGTTGTAGATCTGTCTCGCGTGTGGACCAGCCATAGTCAAAAAAAGAGCAATTTTACGAGCATCTGGCGCGCTTGTCAAGTCAGACACTTCTTTAAAAAAGTTTGATTTGTTGTCCCTACAAGCGTCAGTTAACATTATGGTTACTAGTGATCCTGAGGTGATGAGGAGCTAGTGGTCTGTCCATCGTGTCGGGAATCATCAGGTTTTGTTCCGAAGGCAATGCTTCTGTTGCCGAATAGCTGTCTATTCTTCTCTCTGTACTCACTAAATTTAACTAGGTAGATTCAGTAGCCACTCGTGATACCATGTTATATTACTGGGTTTAAGTAATATATGTCGTTACTAACCGTTATATTAATATTAATCGTTACTAAGGTAGGAAAGGGGACAAGGATGTCAGGCAGGCCTTTAGGGAGCTAGGATGGAAGCTCAGAGCGAGAACAAACAGAGTTGTTATCTCTGGGTTGTTGCCCGTGCCACGTGATAGTGAGATGAGGAATAGGGAGAGAGAGCAATTAAACACGTGGCTACAGGGATGGTGCAGGCGGGAGGGATTCAGATTTCTGGATAACTGGGGCTCTTTCTGGGGAAGGTGGGACCTCTATAGACAGGATGGTCTACATCTGAACCTGAGGGGCACCAATATCCTGGGGGGGAGATTTGTTAGTGCTCTTTGGGGGGGTTTAAACTAATTCAGCAGGGGCATGGGAACCTGGATTGTAGTTTTGGGGTACGGGAGATTGAGAGTATAGAGGTCAGGAGCACAGATTTGACTTCGCAGGAGGGTGCCAGTGTTCAGGTAGGTGGTTTGAAGTGTGTCTACTTCAATGCCAGGAGTATACGAAATAAGGTTGGGGAACTGGCAGCATGGGTTGGTACCTGGGACTTCGATGTTGTGGCCATTTCAGAGACATGGATAGAGCAGGGACAGGAATGGTTGTTGCAGGTTCCGGGGTTTAGGTGTTTTAGTAAGCTCAGAGAAGGGGGCAAAAGAGGGGGAGGTGTGGCGCTGCTAGTCAAGGACAGTATTACGGTGGCGGAAAGGATGCTAGATGGGGACTCTTCTTCCGAGGTAGTATGGGCTGAGGTTAGAAACAGGAAAGGAGAGGTCACCCTGTTGGGAGTTTTCTATAGGCCACCTAATAGTTCTAGGGATGTAGAGGAAAGGATGGCGAAGATGATTCTGGAAAAGAGCGAAAGTAACAGGGTAGTTGTTATGGGAGACTTTAACTTTCCAAATATTGACTGGAAAAGATATAGTTCGAGTACATTAGATGGGTCATTCTTTGTACAATGTGTGCAGGAGGGTTTCCTGACACAATATGTTGACAGGCCAACAAGAGGCGAGGCCACATTGGATTTGGTTTTGGGTAATGAACCAGGCCAGGTGTTAGATCTGGAGGTAGGTGAGCACTTTGGAAACAGTGACCACAATTCGGTGACCTTTACGTTAGTGATGGAAAGGGTTAAGTATACCCCGCAGGGCAAGAGTTATAGCTGGGGGAAGGGCAATTATGATGCCATTAGACATGACTTAGGATGTGTTGGTTGGAGAAGTAGGCTGCAAGGGTTGGGCACACTGGATATGTGGAGCTTGTTCAAGGAACAGCTATTGCATGTTCTTGATAAGTACGTACCAGTCAGGCAGGGAGGAAGGGGTCGAGCGAGGGAACCGTGGTTTACCAAAGAAGTGGAATCTCTTGTTAAGAGGAAGAAGGAGGCCTATGTGAAGATGAGGCATGAAGTTTCAGTTGGGGCGCTTGATAGTTACAAGGAAGCGAGGAAGGATCTAAAGAGAGAGCTGAGACGAGCAAGGAGGGGACATGAGAAGTCTTTGGCAGGTAGGATCAAGGAAAACCCAAAAGCTTTCTATAGGTATGTCAGGAATAAAAGAATGACTAGGGTAAGAGTAGGGCCAGTCAAGGACAGTGGTGGGAAGTTGTGTGTGGAGGCTGAGGAGATAAGCGAGATACTAAATGAATACTTTTCGTCAGTATTCACTCAAGAAAAAGATAATATTGTGGAGGAGAATGCTGAGACCCAGGCTATTAGAATAGATGGCATTGAGGTGCGTAGGGAAGAAGTGTTGGCAATTCTGGACAAGGTGAAAATAGATAAGTCCCCGGGGCCGGATGGGATTTATCCTAGGATTCTCTGGGAAGCCAGGGAAGAGATTGCTGAGCCTTTGGCTTTGATTTTTAGGTCATCATTGGCTACAGGAATAGTGCCAGAGGACTGGAGGATAGCAAATGTGGTCCCTTTGTTCAAGAAGGGGAGTAGAGATAACCCCGGTAACTATAGGCCGGTGAGCCTAACGTCTGTGGTGGGTAAAGTCTTGGAGAGGATTATAAAAGATACGATTTATAATCATCTAGATAGGAATAATATGATTAGGGACAGTCAGCATGGTTTTGTGAAGGGTAGGTCATGCCTCACAAACCTTATCGAGTTCTTTGAGAAGGTGACTGAACAGGTAGACGAGGGTAGAGCAGTTGATGTGGTGTATATGGATTTCAGTAAAGCGTTTGATAAGGTTCCCCACGGTCGGCTATTGCAAAAAATACGAAGGCTGGGGATTGAGGGTGATTTAGAGATGTGGATCAGAAATTGGCTAGTTGAAAGAAGACAGAGAGTGGTAGTTGATGGGAAATGTTCAGAATGGAGTTCAGTTACGAGTGGCGTACCACAAGGATCTGTTCTGGGGCCGTTGCTGTTTGTCATTTTTATAAATGACCTAGAGGAGGGCGCAGAAGGATGGGTGAGTAAATTTGCAGATGACACTAAAGTCGGTGGAGTTGTAGACAGTGCGGAAGGATGTTGCAGGTTACAGAGGGACATAGATAAGCTGCAGAGCTGAGCTGAGAGGTGGCAAATGGAGTTTAATGTGGAGAAGTGTGAGGTGATTCACTTTGGAAAGAATAACAGAAATGTGGAATATTTGGCTAATGGTAAAATTCTTGGCAGTGTGGATGAGCAGAGGGATCTCGGTGTCCATGTACATAGATCCCTGAAAGTTGCCACCCAGGTTGATAGGGTTGTGAAGAAGGCCTATGGTGTGTTGGCCTTTATTGGTAGAGGGATTGAGTTCCGGAGCCATGAGGTCATGTTGCAGTTGTACAAAACTCTAGTACGGCCGCATTTGGAGTATTGCGTACAGTTCTGGTCGCCTCATTATAGGAAGGACGTGGAAGCTTTGGAACGGGTGCAGAGGAGATTTACCAGGATGTTGCCTGGTATGGAGGGAAAATCTTATGAGGAAAGGCTGATGGACTTGAGGTTGTTTTCGTTAGAGAGAAGAAGGTTAAGAGGTGACTTAATAGAGGCATACAAAATGATCAGAGGGTTAGATAGGGTGGACAGCGAGAGCCTTCTCCCGCGGATGGAGGTGGCTAGCACGAGGGGACATAGCCTTAAATTGAGGGGTAATAGATATAGGACAGAGGTCAGAGGTGGGTTTTTTACGCAAAGAGTGGTGAGGCCGTGGAATGCCCTACCTGCAACAGTAGTGAACTCGCCAACATTGAGGGCATTTAAAAATTTATTGGATAAGCATATGGATGATAAGGGCATAGTGTAGGTTAGATGGCCTTTAGATTTTTTTTCCATGTCGGTGCAACATCGAGGGCCGAAGGGCCTGTACTGCGCTGTATCGTTCTATGTTCTATGTTCTATAACCGTAGATGATATGGAAGAACACTCGAATCTTCAAAGTAAACTGAAAGAATTTATTAAGTAATGATAAAACTAATAAATGAGTTTGACACTACTGAACTAACTCTATCAATAGAGTAAGGATAAATAACTGTACAAACTGTACCTCAGCTATACGTGGTATCTAGGCTGAGATCTTACTCTGCTACACTGTTGCTATCAAATACCTCCTGCATGGAAAGAGAGCTAGAGCTTCTGGGAGCTCATTTATATAATGGGTTTTGTAATGCCCTCTAGTGTTAGTGTTACAGCTAGGTGTTGTGATTAACCCTTTAGTTACATGTCTGTCTACATATTATTACAGTAGGTGGATTGGCCATGCTAAATTGCCCCTTAATTGCAAAAAAATGTTTTTAAATAAAAAAATTAATGCCAATTGATCCAATGATTTGACTTTTTGCTGGAGATGTGTGGTGAATCTTTTGAGCGTTCTGTCTGAGATTTTACTCACTTACCCCCCAGTTATTAAGCATGTTTAACACTTTCTTGCTATGTGGCTGTTGTTTGTTGTTTGGTACCTGACTGCTGTGCAACAGTAACTGTGGCACCCCAGCTGTACATTCGTATAACAATTATTTCCTAACACTTCACTGATAAAGTGACGGTATAACTGGACTGTAGTGAAACATACGGGATCCAGCCGTGGGCTGAGAGCCGGAGAACGGGATGCAGAGAAACATTGGAGAGCCAGGGGATGGGATGTATCATAGAACATAGAACATTACAGCGCAGTACGGGCCCTTCGGCCCTCGATGTTGCGCCGACCTGTGAAACCATCTGAAGCCTATCTGACCTACACTATTCCATTTTCATCCACATGTCTGTCCAGTGACCACTTAAATGCCCTTAAAGTTGGCGAGTCTACTACTGTTGCAGGCAGGGCGTTCCACACCCCTACTACTCTCTGAGTAAAGAAACTGCCTCTGACATCTGTCCTATATCTACTACCCCTCAATTTAAAGCTATGTCCCCTCGTGTTGGTCATCACCATCCGAGGAAAGAGACTCTCACTGTCCACCCTATCTAACCCTCTGACTATCTTATATGTCTCTATTAAGTCACCTCTCAGCCTTCTCCTCTCTAACGAAAACAACCTCAAGTTCCTGAGCCTTTCCTCGTAAGACCTTCCCTCCATACCAGGCAGTATCCTAGTAAATCTCCTCTGAACCCTTTCCAAAGCTTCCACATTCTTCCTATAATGTGGTGACCAGAACTGCACGCAGTACTCCAGGGTTATGTACAGCTGCAGCATGACCTCGTGGCTCCGAAACTCAATCCCCCTACTGATAAAGGCTAGCACACCATATGCCTTCTTAACAGCCCTATTAACCTGGGTGGCAACTTTCAGGGATTTATGTACCTGGATGCCGAGATCTCTCTGTTCATCTCCACTACCAAGAATCTTGCCATTAGCCCAGTACTCTGCATTCCTGTTACTCCTTCCAAAGTGAACCACCTCACACTTTTCCGCATTAAACTCCATCTGCCACCTTTCAGCCCAGCTCTGCAGCTTATCTATGTCCCTCTGTATCCTATAACATCCATCAGCACTATCCACAACTCCACCGACCTTCGTGTCATCTGCAAATTTACTAACCCATCCTTCTACACCCTCTTCCAGGTCATTTATAAAAATGACAAACAGCAGTGGCCCCAAAACAGATCCTTGCGGTACACCACTAGATAGAGAAACAATGGGAGAGCTAGGGAACGAGTATAAAGAAAGTCTAGCATTGTAGAGCCGGTTGGAAAAAAACACTGGGGAGCAACTGAATAATAGCAAGCTGCAGAAAAACATAAACTCCATGAAGCAAGTTGCACAGAATCAAAGGGTTACACTGTCGGCTGCACAGAATAATTGAGGGATTTGTGGGGAGTAATAGTAGAATAGTAGATGACCACCATCTGAACCACGTTCAGATTTTGATATTGCTTGTTTGATTGCTTTCAGTCAGGCAATAGTCTGCACTATGTGCAAAAAAGAAAGCAGATGCTTATGCTTGTGGAAAGTCTATCCTCATGCAGCAAATCAATTAACTGAGCCTTGCAGTGTGGGAAGCAAGGCTTGACATGAACTCTCCTGTTTAGATTCCATAGATCACTGAAAAACAAAGCACTGTTATTGATGATTGCAACTGTACAGAATCTGATTGAAGTGTACTTATGGAAATCCTGTGTCTATTATCTAGCTTAATGCTTAAAGGCTTACAATTGCACAGTACATTTAACAAACAACAAAATATCTGATTTTAAATGTGCTTTGAAAATTATTGCTTCGCCTCCAAAGGTGGCTGCAATTTGAGTTTTAGGCTCGAGTGGCCCAAATCATTTTAGACGTGAGACTCTGAGTTGCAATTCAGTGCATAATCTGTACTTGCAAAATGGTGCACTCCATTGAAAATAAAAAATGAGCACCGTCAAATAGCTAATTGGTGTCTATGAGGACTTTCAAATTGTTCCCAACATGTGATCAATTATACGCTATTTAAATTCATGCTTTTATTTTCCAATTATTACCAAAATATGAGATGGTAAAATAATTAACCCTGGATTGTAGCTTGCTGTATTTATGAAAACTGATGGGTACCTTGAAAATAATTATTGATTCTGAAGCATTTTGACAAGAACGCATCTTCTTGATTGAGCAGCAAAGAATTAGGAAAAATTAAGCAAAAAACTTAATGTGATAAAGGATGTCTTGGAGGTGGAGGCTGTTAAATACTAGCAGAACTTTAGTTTTGTTAATTAATTTTCCCGATATCGATTACAAAATAGATTGTCTCAACCTACCTTTGGAGAAAGCTTGTGAAATTGATGTTGAATGTGTTTGTGACCATTTAGAGTGTTGCACACAATTGACGTAGCTGTTGGCAGAGCAAAACAACACATTGTTTTTTAACCCATTTTTGCTTTAGGGTTCGCCTCGTGGAAAGAGGATCTCCTCATAGCCTGCCTCTAATGGAGTCTGGAAAAGTGAGTAGCAGATTCTACTTGGCAATGTCAGATTTAAAAGCAAAAAGTTAAATGTTTGCATTCAGTTGTGCCTTTTATCAAATGTGTTTTAAGTTTTATTCTCATCAACGTGAAGGGTCAAATTTTAAAAAATCATTTCATGGGATGTGGGCTTTGCTGGCCATTTATTTCCCATTCCTAAAGGCCTTTGAAAGCTGGTGGTGAGTTGCCTTCTTGAACCGCTGCAATCAGTGTGCTGTAGGTGCACCCACAGTTCTGGTAGGGTTTGTGGACTTTGACCCAGCAACAGTGAAGAAATGGCGATGGTGACAGTGGGGGGATTCAGTGATGGTAATGCCATTGAATGTCAAGGGGCGATGGTTAGATTCTCTCATTGGAGATGATCATTGCCTGGCAATTGTGTGGCATGAATGTTACTTGCCACTTAGCAGCCAAAGCCTGGATATTGACCAGGTGTTGTATTTGGGCGTGGACTGCTGAAGCAGTCTGAGTTGCAAATGGTGCTGAAGATTGTGCAGTCATCAGCAGCCATCCACACACCTGACCTTATGATGGAAGGTAATTAATGGAGCAGCTGAAGATGGTTGGGCCAAGGACAGTACCTTGAGGAACTCTTATAGTGACATCCTGGAACTGAGATGATTCACCTCCAATAACCACAGCCATCTTCCTAATAGCTCGGTATGACTCCAAACAGTGGAGGTTTTTCCTCCTGATTACCAGTGACTCCAGTTTTGCTAGGGCTCCGTGACACCATACTCAATCAAATGCTGCCTTGATATACAGGGCAGTCACTCTTACCCCACCTTTTGAATTCAGCTCTTTTGTCCATGTTGTGACTAAAGCTGTAATGAAATCAGAAACTGAGTGGCCCTGGCGGAATTGGTGCCACTTGATCGCACGGTTGACAACTTTCCATCACTAGGCTGATGACCAAGATTACGCTAATGGGGAGGTAATTGACCAGGTTGAGTTTGCCCTGCTTTTTATGAGCAGGAAATACCTGGTCAGTTTTCCACACTGCCAGACAGATGCCAATGTTTTAGCAATAGGTAAAATATGGTAAGAGACAAGGTGGAAAGCGAAGGATCCTATAACCTTGTTTGAACAGCAGATAAACGCCCCGTACTACACGACTGTAACCTTTGGAATACAGGCCATCTTTATGCTTCAGATCACCAAATTAATTACTTTGTGCTGTTTTTCTCTTCTTATCCATGACGAACTGAATTGAGACTACCATAAATGAATATCATGTGAGATTCATGCAGCTGGCAGAGAGATCTCCGCATCGATTTTGGCTGGTTTCAGCTGGAACTGAAAGAAGTATTTTTGGCAGCTTCTGCCAACCAGGCCTCTAATGACCTCAGTGTTTAACACAAACGACCGTCTTGATTATTTATTGACTTTGAAAGTGAAACTCCATGCTATTAATTAATTTTCTCCTCCTAGTTTGGTTTTGTATCCTATTGAAGTGCACCCTTGACATAGGGAGTACACTGACCCAAGTGTGTTGTTGAGAAAGAGAAATCAGTTTCTATCTTCCATATAGACAAGAATAGAAAGCTAGTTATTCCTGAAACACCTATGTCACTGCGAGCAGCTGAATCGGAGAGGTTCGGTGGAGAGTGGGTAAAATTCATCATCATCCTTGGTAGGTGTAAATGCTCCAAAATGTATAGGCTCCATATTTCTCATCGTGGTTGCCCCTACCCTCTGGACTAGTGTAGTTTGTTTGAGATTTACCTGATAAACAGGTGGGCCAAGCCGGTTATATGACTTGGTCATCCCACCCCCATAGAATACTTATCATCTGTGTAGAAGCCATCTGGCAGGGACTTGCAGCTGGAAATGGAGACCGAACTATAGGCCTGAGAAACCTGATTGTTCCAAGGTTAGCCACTAACCTTGGAGACTTTCAGTAGTAGTTAGAGACCAGCCGGAATGCTTTCAGGCCATGAAAATCCATAGACATGTTGCAAAAACAAAAAAATAAGCGACAGGAGGAGGAAAAGACCGTGTGGCCCGTTGAGCCTGCTCCACATTCAAGATGATCATAGTCAACCTTGGGTTTCAGTTCCCGATTTCCCACCTGCTCCATAAGTCTTTCAGTTCCCTAAGAGTCCTGTCAATAGCCCTCGGGATCATGCGTGACTCAGTCAAGTCATCTCTTATTCTTCTGAAACCCTGCGGATCCAACTCCAACTTGCCCAGCCTTTCCTCATAAAATAACCTGCCCATTCCAGATATTAGTCTTGTAAACCTTCTCTGAAAGTCATCCAATGCATTTACATCCTTCTTTAAATAAGAGACCAATACTGTACACAGTTCTCCAGATGTGGTCATATCAATGTCCTGATCACTGAAGTATAACGTCCTTACTCTTGTATTCAATTCCTTTTGTAATAAATGATCAAATTCTATTACCTTTCCTCATCAGGGCGGCATGGCGGCGCAGTGGTTAGCACTGCTGCCTCATTGCGCCGAGGACCCAGGTTTGATCCCAGCCCCGGTCACTGTCTGTGGAGTTTGCACGTTCTCCCTGTGTCTGTATGGGTCTCACCCCCACAACCCAAAGATGTGCAGGGTAGGTGGATTGGCCATGGCATTGCAGCTTGGAAAAGAAAATAATTGGGGAATCTATATTTATAAAAAAACGTTCTTAATTACTTGCTGTACCTGGATACTAACTTCTTGTGATTCATGCACCCAGACACACCGATCCTTCTGTATCCCAGAGCTTTGTCACCTTTCACCATTCAGATAATATGCTTCATTTTTATTCTTCCTGTCAAAATGAACAATTTCTCATTTCCCCACAGTATACTCCATTTGCCCGGCCTTTGCCCTGTTTATATCCTTTTGTTACTTCCTTATGTCCACTTGACAACATACTATCCGATCTAACTTGTACCATCAGCAAATTTAGCAATCATACTTTCGGCCCCTTCATTCTAATCATTTGTATAAATTGTAAAGAGTTGAGGCCCCAGGACTGACCCACTTGTTAAAACCTGCCAACCATTTGGGTGGGAGAGGGGAAAGTTTCGGACATCTATAAAGAATTCATGGGGTCAGAGGAAACGCAGACTGAGAATCTGAAACATAAATGGGAAGAGGAGTTAGGAGGAGAGTTCGAGGATGGTCTCTGGGCAGATGCGTTGAGTAGAGTCAACGCGTCCACAGCATGTGTCAGGCTCGGCCTGATACAATTTTTTTTTTTTAATTTTTTTATTTCTTTATCTTAGTTACAAAGCCAGGGCTCAGAGTGTGGACAGAGGCAAACCCCTAATCCAGCTCCTTGCCTGCTCCAAAAACCAATTCAAATTGAATCCAATTCATGATCCCCATAAAGGAGACATACCAGATCTGAGCCAAAAGGCTCAATCTACACTGATAAGAACAGATACTACACTTGATCTTAGCCAAAAGGCCGAGACGTGATCGGCCTGATACAATTTAAGGTCATTCACCGGGCACACATGACAGTGGCCCGGATGAGCAGGTTCTTTGGGATAGAAGACAGATGCGCAAGCTGTGTGGGAAGACCAGCGAACCATGTCCATATATTCTGGGCATGTCCGAAGCCTAGAGGATTCTGGCAGGGGTTTGCGGATGCCATGTCCAAGGTGTTAAAAACAAGGGTGACACCGAGTCCAGAGATGGCAATTTTCGGAGTGTCGGAAGATCCGGGAATCCAGGAGGAGAAAGAGGCAGACGTTCTGGCCTTTGCCTCCCTGGTAGCCCGGAGACGGATACTATTAGCTTGGAGGGACTCAAAGCTCCCGAAGTCGGAGACCTGGCTTACTGACATGGCTGGCTTTCTGTGTCTGGAGAAAATCAGGTTTGCCCTGAGATGACAGAGAAATTTCAGCTAGCTGGGGGGAACGAGCTACGGTACCTGCAGCTCAAAAACTTCCTACGAAAGGAGACAAGGACGTACCCACAACCGCCACGACAGACACTACTGGAAGACCTACTGGACGCAAGTATCCTAGAGAAAGGGAACTGTAGTGACATGTATGGCCGACTGGTAGATAGGGACGACACCGTACTGGACGCAACAAGAAGGAAATGGGAGGACGACCTGGGGATGGAGATAGGGTGGGGACTCTGGAGCGAAGCACTGCATAGGGTCAACTCCACCTCCACGTGCGCAAGGCTCAGCCTGACGCAACTAAAAGTGGTACATAGAGCCCACTTAACGAGAAACCGTATGAGTAGGTTCTTCCCGGAGGTGGAGGACAGATGTGAGCGGTGCCAAAGAGGCCCGGCCAACCACGCCCACATGTTCTGGTCTTGCCCCAGACTTGTGGAGTACTGGACAGCCTTCTTCGAGGCTATGTCCAAAGTGGTGGGGGTGAGGGTGGAGCCATGCCCGATAGTGGCGGTCTTCGGGGTTTCAGACCAGCCAGATCTATTCCTGGGGAGGAGGGCGGACGCCCTTGCCTTTGCCTCCCTGATCGCCCGCCGTAGAATCCTGTTTGGCTGGCGGTCAGCAGCACCGCCCAGAGCTGCAGACTGGCTGTCCGACCTCTCGGATTCTCTCCAAATGGAGAAAATCAAATTCGCCATCCGAGGGTCGGACGACAGCTTCCACAGAACGTGGGAGCCATTCATGCAATTGTTCCGGGACCTGTTTGTGGCCAACGTACAAGAGGAAGAATAGTCGGGGGAAGGTAGCCGGCGGGGAGGGGGGGGGGGCTACGGGCTCGTTACGGGGGTTTGATGGCTAGCTAAGGCCCAAAACCAAACTAAATAAACGCCAATAAACATGTTGGGGAATGTAAAATAAGTATGCCGACAAAGAGGGGGAGGCCACAGTTATTACTACGAAGATGCTCACCTGTAAATATATATGTTAATTTTTGCGTGTTTTTTTCTCTCTCTAACAATTTGTAATTTGTTCAATATAAAACATGAAAACTGAATAAAAAAACATTTATAAAAAAAAAAGGTTTGCCCTGAGAGGGTCAATGTCAGGGTTCTTCCGGAGGTGTCTGCTGTTTGTCGACTTCTTCAGAGAAAATTAACTGTCAGCAGAGGGAGGGTGGGTGTTAGCTTCGATTAGTGTGTAGGAAAGGTGGGACCTGTCAGGGAGGAAGACGGCCTTTGCACTATGTTTATATCTGTATGTACACTATTTCTTCGTTATTGTTACAAAATCACAAATACCTTAATAAAATGTTTTATTTTTAAAAAACCTGCCAACCAGAAAATAACCCATTTATATCGACTGTTTTCTGTTAGCTGGCCAATCTTTTATCTATGCCAATATGTTACACATGACATCATGAAGTTTTATTTTCCGCGATAACCTTTGATTAGCAACTTATCAAATACATGCCTTCTGGAAATTAAGTACAGTACATCCATCAGTTTCCCTTTATTCACAGTACATGTTACTTCAAAGAACTCCAGTAATTTGGTTAAATTTCCCTCTCACAAAACCATGTTTGCTCTACCTGATTACCTTCAATTTACCAGGGGCTGGTTTAGCTCACAAGGCACAATCGCTGGCTTTTAAAGCAGGCCAGCAGCACAGTTCAATTCCCGTACCAGCCTCCCTGGACAGGCGCTGGAATGTGGTGACTAGGGGCTTTTCACAGTAACTTCATTGAAGCCTACTCGTGACAATAAGCGATTTTCATTTTTTCATTTCATTTCAAGTCCCCTGCTATAATGTATGTAATAATATCTTGTCATATTTCCCCTACGACAGATGTTAAGCTAACTGGTCTGTAGTTTCCTGCTTGTTGTCCCTCCCTTTTGAATAAAGTGGTTACATTTGCTATTTTCTAATCTAATCGAACCTTCCTGGAATCTAGTGAACTTTAGAAAATTAAAACCAACGCATCAATTATCTCACTTTCCACTTCTTTTAAGACCCTAGGACCAGGGGACTTGTCAGTCTGCAGCTCCAACAATTTGTTCAGTGCCACTTTCCTGGTGATTGTAATTTTCTTGAGTTCCTCCATTCCTTTCATTTCCTGATTTACAGCTATTTCTGGAACATAATTTATATCTTCTATCATGAAGACCAAGACAATATACCTGTTCAATTCATCTTCAATCTCCTTATTTCCCATTATTAATTCTCCGGACTCACTTTCTATAGGACCAATTCTCACTTTGTTAACTCTTTTTCGAATATCAATAGCAACTCTTGCTATCTGTTTTGGGCAGCAGTGTGGCACAATGGTTAGCACTGCTGGCAAACAGCTCCAGGGACCCGGTCCAATTCTGGCCTCGGGTCACTGTCTGTGTGGAGTCTGCACGTTCTCCCCATGTCTGCGTGGGTTTCCTCCGGGTGCTCCGGTTTCCACCCACAGTCCAAAGATGTGCAGGCTAGATGGAACGGCCATGCTAAATTGCCCCTTGGTGTCCGAAAGGTTAGGTGGGGTTACAGGGATAGGGTGGAGGCGTTGGCTTAAAGCAGGGTGCTCTTTCCAAGGGCCGATGCAGACTCAATGTGCCGAATGGCCTCCTTCTGCACTGTAAATTCTATGATTCTGTATCTCCCAGACTCTAATTTTCCATCCTTATTAATCTTTTAGTTATTCTTTGCTTTTTTTATATTCTCCCCAGTCATCTGACCTGCCACCCATCCTTGCACAATTATAAGCTTTTTCTTTAAATTTGGGCTACCTTTAAATTTTTTAGTCAATCATGTTGGTGGGCCCACCCATTGTAATTTTCCTTTCCCATTAGAATGTATTTATTCCATGGATTCTGAAATATTCTTTAATAGTCTTCCACTGTATCTCTATTAACCAATTCCTTAACCTAATTTGCCAGTTCGTTTTGGCTAGCTGCATTTTCATGCCCTGATAATTGCCATTATTTGAATTTAAAATAGTAGTCTTGTCTTTGTCTCAAACGCAATGTAAAATTCAATCATATTATGATCGCTGCTACCTAGGAGTGCCTTCATTATGAAGTTATTAATTAATCCTATCATTTTGCACAATATCAGGTGTAATATAGCCTGCTGCCTGGTTGGCTTCAGAATGTGCTGTTCCAAGAAACTGTCCCAAAAACACCATGAACTTCCCATCCAAGGCTACCTTTGCCCATCTGATTCAAGGCAATTAGATATGGGTTACAGATGCTGGCCTTGCTAGTGGTGTCTACATCTTATGAAAAAAATAAAGAAATAATGAATAAGTAAATAAAAAATTTGTACACTAAATGGCCATTTAGTCTTGACTAGTAGACTGAGGAATTGTTTTCAGACTTACGGGTGGAGTCAGTTGTCTGACATTATTCTTTAAATAAGAGACCAAAACTGTACACAGTTCTCCAGATGTGGTCACATCAATGTCCTGATCACTGAAGTATAACGTCCTTACTCTTGTATTCAATTCCTTTTGTAATAAATGATCAAATTCTATTAGCTTTCCACATCAGGGCGGCATGGTGGCGCAGTGGTTAGCACTGCTGCCTCACGGCGCCGAGGACCCAGGTTTGATCCCAGCCCCGGTCACTGTCTGTGGAGTTTGCACATTCCCCCTTATTTTTGAGGATGATATAATTGCATACGTGAGTCGCAAGGAGGCCATTTAAAAAAAGTTAACAGAAAAAGTATTCACTCCAAAGTTTCAGGATTTTCTTCCAGCAAAATTAAGCATACCCATCCCTGCTGGTGAAACTTTCTCTGTAACCTTCAATATTTTCCCTTTCCTAAAACTTAAGAGTGGCACGTTGGCACAGTGGTTAGCACTGCTGCCTCACAGCACCAGGGACCTGGGTTCAATTCTGAGCTTGGGTGACTGTGTGGCGTTTGCACTTCCTCCTCGTGTTTCCAGTATTTCCAGTATCCACATATATCACCTCTGTTTTTAGAATTTACTTTTGTTCCTGATTATCCAACCAGGAGGTTGATTGCATGCTTAAGGGCGCATACTTATTTATCTATCAAAAAATCAGGAAATGGCCATGCCAGAAAATTGGACTGTGCAAGTACACTGCTGTGCTTACTTTCCTGAATTTTCCACTTTCCAAAGCTGGATTACGCTCTTTGGCCATCCCTGGACTAGTTTACTTGGCTATTAAGAGCTTGCAGAATTGATGAAAGTGCAGATAATTACAGATTTCACCAATAAGGCAGACAAACGGAGAAACACAGTGGTTAACACTATTGCGTCACAGCATCAGGGATCTGGGTTCAATTCCGGCCTTAGGTGACTGTGTAGAGTTTGCACGCTCTCTCCGTGACTATGTGGGTTTCCTCCAGGTGCTCCAGTTTCCTCCCACAGTCCAAAGATATGCCGGTTAGGTGGATTGGCCATGTTAAAATTACTTCATAGTGTTAAAAGATGTGCGGGTTAGGTGGATATAGTGGGGGGAGTGGGCCTAGGTAGAGTACTCTTTTCGTGGGTTGATGCAGACTCAATGGGCCAAATGGCTGCCCCCTGTGCTGTAGGGATTCTATGGAAAATCTTACAAAACAAAGTCACCCACAGAGAAAAACCAGAAGTAATTATAATTTGTATTCAATGCTATCAAATTAAACAATGGTATCAACATCCAGGTATTTAGAAGCAGGAAAATGTGTCCACCATTCGATGACTGGATGTACAAGTTCGAATCAAGACGTCATCCTCCATAAGCGAAATGTACCGGTTGTGCCCACAATAAATTCATACTTTATTACTCCTGCCTCCCACTTGTTAACATCGAACCATGTAAATTGCCTTAACAGATATTACCTGGAGTGAGGATAATCATTGCCAATCCTGAAACAAAAGGACCACTAGGCGACTCGCACCTTGGAGAGGTAAATTATGAACCATCTTTCTTTGGCTCTAAAACAATTTTCTTGGAGATGTATATTTCCTTGTGTTACAAATGTCTGATTTAATTAGGCAGTGTCATAGGATAGGCTATTTGAGGCCCAACATACGCCCACTCTTGAGTTAATGTGCTACACAGTTACAGCAGAACAATTTCTGCTAAGGTTGGCTAAACAGCTCTGTAGCATTGTGCCTCTTTGTGTGGATTTCATTTATATGACATCTTCATTCTCCTGCCTCTCCATTTGTTGTCTTACTCTTTTTCATTTGAAATGTTTCTTTAAGATCTGTTCCAAATGTACTTTTCACTACTTATGAGTTATTTTTTCTGATCCCACTTTCAGTTTAGGTCCATAAGAGTTTACCTCTGCTTATTTCATCACTTTGATAAACTCCTGTGTGCATGGTGTTGAAAAAAATTAGCAAGTTACGTTTACTCATTCTTTGAATGAAGCTCTGTATTCACATGTACATCCGCAACAGGGAATACCTCCTGATTTTTCCACTTGGGCCTACTTCTTTAGGTGGGATTTTCTGGTCACGCCCACCCTGAGACTAGAAATTCCCACCCGAGGTCAACGGACCTTGAAATGGTCCTCCCAAGTTTTCTATCCTGCCCGTGACGATTCCCGTGGTGGGCAGTTTCGGAGAATTTACCCCTTTATTTTTTTATTTCCTTTTTTCGTCACCGCTCCAAAGTCCATTCACTAGCTGCTGAAAATTTTGGCGCAGCCTCCGTGGCAGCCATCATTCGCTTTGGACTTGGAAAAGGTGCTGGTCAGGCGTTTAAGTGGAGCTCCTCAGTAATTGAAGCACTCAGTCTGAAGGTGGACCGGGCGAATCAGATTCTAGCCGTCGCCAAGGTTCCGTGAAAACCAAGAAACTTTTTTCCCCCTCTAAGTGGATAAAGGTACAGCAGATAAATCTGGCACCGCTGCCAGTGGGCATCACCCCAGTTTACCCGTCTGACCTGACACTTTGCCAAAATTTCAGAAAATTCCCACTCACTCTGTCCCTCCAATCATATAAACTTGCACAACACCGTTCCACTAACATTGAAAAATGTCCCAAGACACTTCACAACAAGTTGTTAAACTCAGTATAGAGACTGATGGGTAAGTGCAAAATAAAAGTGGATTGTGACAAGTCAGTGATTCATGTCTTTTCTCCAATGGACAGATATGGGTTCACAGTGCTCATAACGCTAGTGGATATTTCACCATTTATGGAGATGAATCACTTCAATCAGATCACTTTAATTCACGTCTGAGTTTTGGAGACACACAAACTGTATGGGCCCGAACAGGTTACTTGGGATTTCTCAGACGGACTGATCTTACTGATGCAAATGGAGGTAAGGACTAGCATGCAGGAACACGCATCCAAATTTTCAGAGTTTGTTTTTAAGTCTCTTCTTGAAATGAAAATCAAAATCAAAATCGCTTATTGTCACAAGTAGGCTTCAATGAAGTTACTGTGAAAAGCCCCTAGTCGCCATATTCTGGCGCCTGTCCGGGGAGGCTGGTACGGGAATTGAACCGTGCTGCTGGCCTGCTTGGTTTGCTTTTAAAGCCAGCGATTTAGCTCAGTGAGCTAAACCAGCCCCTGACTTAGTTCTTGGACTCGGTGGAACAAATTGCCTTGCCCTATTTTACTTAATTTCCTTGTCTTGCATTGTATTGAAGAAACTCAGGAATGTATCAATGTTCGAGAATGTTTGCATTTTAAGTTTCAAATGGATTTGATGAAGTCCATAATTGTGTTTTGTTAGAGCGGCATGATGCATTATATGTTGTGGGTGCCTTGGATGAAGCAATGGAGTTGCGGGGAATGCGATATCACCCCATTGATATTGAGACATCGGTGATTCGTGCCCACAAGAGCATCACTGAATGGTAGGTGTTTCTGCAACTGGTGAATATTTTACATTGCAGTGAGAAGTTTCCTTGTATTGAGTAGTGTAGGATAGTTCTGTAAGTCATGGAGCTGGCTCACATAACTTGTGCAATTCTATTATGAAGTTAATCTAACATTTTTGTATTAATTTTAATTCCTGCGATTAGATCATTCTCTAATGGCTGTTTAGTCTTCCTGGATTGCAGTGACACCCATCTTCCTGCTAACAAGGGGTGTAGAATTTCAATGCGATTTCAAGTCGTCTTCGCTACCTCTTTCCCTGACTTGCAAAATAATTTTTTTTAAACAAATTCCCAAAAAATAAATGCGATATTAAAGGTTTCATACCTAAAGAATGAATTTTATATCCATAAATTTGAAGATATAGAATGTAATGAGACCCTGGAGATTTGAATATGGTGGCACGGAAGCACAGTGGCTATCACAGTTGCTTCACAGCTCCAGAGTCCCAGGTTCGATTCGCGGCTTGGGTCACTGTCTGTGTGGAGTCTGCAAGTTCTCCATGTGTCTGCGTGGGTTTCCTCCGGGTGCTCCGGTTTCCTCCCACAGTCCAAAGATGTGCAGGTTAGGTGGATTGGCCATGCTAAATTGCCCTTAGGTTAGGTAGGGTTACTGGGTTGAGGGGATGGGGTGGGGGTGTGGGCTTGAGTGGGGTGCTCTTTCTGGGACCCGGTGCGGACTCAATGGGCCGAGTGGCCTCCTTCTGCACTGTAAATTCTATGATTCTATAATTCTACGAAATAAGTTGCAAAATGCATGAGCCAACAAGTGACGATTGCAAAGTTTGTAGTGACAAAAGAAACAAGAAATGTTACAATGTGAAAGAGTGGCTGCAATTGGAGGAATGTGGGTGGAGGTAATCACCTTCAAGGGGAAATTACATACACCATTTAATAAAGTATATTTGTGCTGCGGTGGAAGATGTGGGCAGAGAATTTACAGGAGAAGAGAGATTATTACACTCCATGTTAGAATCTGGAACATCCCACCTCAATCGGCGGTGGAAGTTAATACCATGAATAATCTTTAAAGGAAGTTGAACAGGCACTTGATAATGAGAAACTTAAGGACAGAAAACAGAGGTTTGTGACTGAGCACAACTTCTCTTTCAAAGAGCCTGCACGGGAACGATGGGCTGAATGGCCTCATCATGTGGTGTAAATTTCATTGATTAATGTTCCCTACTCAGATTTATAGAGCAACAAAGTGTCCAAATCTCTTTCCAGTTCCATGTTCGAATGCAATGTGGGAGAAATTCCTGGAGATTACCAAAGGCAAGATTGCAATTTAAGGATAATGTAACGTGGCAGGCTGGTGCAGAAGGGTTTTGAAAAATAATTTGGAGACCTAAATAAAGGTTTTAGTGATAATTGGGGTAAAGGGGAGAGGTTTCAGCAGAGATAGGTGGAAGTAGATAATGGTGAAAGGAAGGGCGTTTAGGATTACCCTTCGTAGGCAAACTTGGCCATAGAGTGGGAGGGGAGATTTTCTTTAGGTAGTTGAGGCAGATTTGGCACTAAACTGCCAGGCCAGACATGTTAATCGTGTGAGTAACCTTGCAGCCTTGGATTTGAGGACTTGAACATGGTGTTACATCAAGAGAGGCAATGAGGATGGGAAATTGAGTGATTTGGTGTTGTTGCAGTGAGCAAAGTGGGAATTGTTGAGTCGCCCAAATGAAACAATAAAAACAGGTAGTTGAGGGGATTGGTGAAGGTGCTGGTGAGGGATCTGAGAGTTTCCAGAGATTTAGGGTGATGATAGAGTGGTTGAAGAAAGAAAGATGATATGGATAGCAAGGGAGATGAGGAAGCATTTGGCCATAGCATATTAATGATGAAGACTTCGGAGGTGGAGAAATCCTATATTGAGAAGGTGGTCTTGCGTATCAATGGGGGCATTGACACACTGAATGTGAAAGGGACAGTTCAACAAGGATTGAACCAGGGGCTTTGGATAATAAGCATTGAGGGCCTTGAAAGAAAGGTGGGAAAATGTGGCCAAGGTTGAACTACTTGGAAGTGATTGAAAGGCAGTAGTAGGAGGGTAGATTAAAGTTAAATCTTGAGTTAAGTGTTAAGTTGGTTATGATGGCAAATTTGGCAGAACATGTAGTTACAAGGGTTCCTCGATGAGGAGAAATAAATCGCTCTTAACAAACTAGATTTTGATAGGCTCCAGGAGGGAGTCCTGGATGGAGACCTGCAAGGATGGTAGTGGAAAAGTAGTTAAGGTTATTTAATGTGATAAACAAACATCTTCCACATCTTGGTGAATCAAGATAGTGAATAAGGGGATGCTGCAATGGAAGAAATGCCTGTTGGTCAGTGTTAACCTATTGTTAGCTTAAATTGGATATATAATATAATTTGCTTCATTCCAAATAAAATGCTTCCTCCATTTTTCTCTTTTTCTATTTTCCTCCAGTGCGGTGTTTACCTGGACAAATCTTTTGGTGGTGGTGGTGGAGTTGGACGGATCAGAACAGGAGGCTTTGGACCTTGTTCCTTTGGTCACTAACGTGGTGCTGGAGGAACATTACCTAATTGTAGGAGTGGTAGTTGTGGTTGATGTTGGAGTGATTCCTATAAACTCACGTGGAGAAAAACAACGCATGCATTTAAGGGATGGATTTTTGGCAGACCAACTAGATCCGATCTATGTGGCCTACAACATGTAGCCTCTTGCTCTAAGGCTTCCATTAACTATGTGTATGTATATATGTAAAAAGAACTCTTGGTGTTCACCACAAAGTGTGCAGAAACCAATAGACAATATTTGCTCCACGGAGGGACTTTCTGCACTTGCAAGCACTTGTGACTCGCCACAAAGATGTGAAACTATTCCTTTCTACCACAGACGTTTAACAGGCAAAGACAATGATAAGTACACAACCCTTTGAAAGTCAAAAGTCCATTACGGAGCCTATTTCTTGCTTGTTGGTTGATTAACTGCTTTTGAAGTAAGTGTACTATCTGCGCTTTGTATTTTTAAGTTATATCAGCTGAAGTTGCTTACGTTTTTTAATCTGCCCTCTAAGGGGGTGCTTTTTATCTATTCACATACTGTGGCAAAAGCAAGTATTTTAGATTGTTGATTATTGAGATTTGGTCAAAAATTGTCAAAAAGTTGTAAACAAGGAACCTTCTATTTAGAGATGACTGGTTTAGGATATTTTGCCCCTCCTTTTTTTTCTTGTGTCTGATATTTAATATTAAGAGGTACAAGAATAATGTCCACTCTGTCAGCACCTTAACACCTGCATCAAAATCATAAACTCCCTCTCAGAGCAGGGCTCGGCAAACCTGACATGGCAGCAGTCAGGAGAAGGTGTCCGCTACCCGACAATGCAACTGTTTATTGTTGGTGTAGCCGGCGGAGAGCTGTCAGTTATGTTTTTGCTTGTGTGATGATATCATTGTACGACAAACAGGAGAGAAAAGATACTGAGTAACTTCATATCATGTAATTATGTACAAAACAGTTTTAATTTATTTTGTTCTCTTTTAGAAGTATATTAAGAGAAAGACATTTGAGAATGTTTTCCTCTTTTAAGTGTTTGCTAATAAGAGGCAAAGTGTTGCGTTATTTTATGTGGATAGCTTCACATCAGCAACTATATTTGAGGTAATTCATCAGATCTATGTTTTACCAATGGAAGAGACGTGAAAAATCCAGTTATTCTTACTTGCATGGTGTCCCAGTTTTTAAATGAACATCGGTCATGTTATTCCCTCAGCCCACCTCAAGAGGTGCTGCAGCTCAGCGCGTGGTGACCCACAAGCAACTTCCATCAGAAGATCCCAGCTTGTGAAAAGATCAATGGACATCTTTATGCTTGTGAATTAACTGAGATTTAAAATGCACTAAAAAAAAATGAAAAATCAATAAAAAAAATTGTATTGTGCCAGATTGCCTGGTGTTCATTGATAACTTTGTGTTGGCATGTACACACATACACTGTTGTTAGACTCTCCACATGTGGCAGGTTAAACAGAGTAGATTGTGTGTGCGTTTTCTAAGATGTATGCATGCTTAATGCTCCCGTGTGACTTCAGATTCTGAACTGACAGCTATTTATGATAGTTTCAAACTTTTTACTGCTGCTAATTGTGTTTATAGTAAAGCTTTTTCTTAACTTGTTATGGGTTTGTACGAATTGAAAAAAAATCATAAAACAACTAGCTGCAAAAGAGCCGTTTTGCCAGTAAACACACTTTGAAATATTGAGTTAAAATGTAGGATATAAGAAACTAATGTACAAGAATAGGTGTTAATTTTTTACAGTTAAATTTTTGCAACAATATATTTTACATTAAAATGTCAGGTTTCTAAATTTCTTTCTGATAGGATGCAGTGTACACAGAATTGGTGGCTGACAACTTTCCTCCATATTTGTTACAATCCCATTCCCTGTCCTGATGTAAGCTATTTGCCATTTGTCAACACCTTCTTCCATCTGCTTCTCGCTGGGAGGCAAAGAGAGTCCGGTGCACAGTTGATTTCTCTCTGCCCTTGGAGATGCTGTTTTGTGGTTAACTGGTGGGAGGTGTGTGCCTAGCAGAGCCAGATCCACGAAATATCACCTTTACCTGCTCCCAAGATAAAAAGCATTCAATCCTACATTGCATCATGACAGCAGCATTGCTGAAGGTTAACAGGACACTTGTCAGATTTGAGTGGATAGGCTAGCTTTGGAGCTGTCTGGTGTGAAACACTCCGCATTGGGCTGCCTTAATGAGAAGGATGTTGAATATCCTCCAGTGTCTGAAAATGATGTTCGTCATGAATGAGGAAGTAAAGTAGACTATATAGCAGTGGTAATCAGGCTGCTTGTACCCTAATCCAAATCCATGCTTTTACTCTAGATCATTACCTCTTAAGGTTTATATGATATATTCAAAGCCAGGTTTGTTGTGTCCTCTGCTACCTGCCATTTGTAAAGAGAGTCTAACATTTACTATTTGTAGTAAAGTAGGTTTCTTGTTTCGTTGTGAAAGTTGAAGAAGCAACCATCCAGAGTCCTACTAGACTCAGCAATAAAGAAGGCGTGTCCTTTAATAGAAAACTTACTATAGATAAACCATGCATTAGAATGTATAAAAAGTTTGTCTTGTGACCTAGTGTTTTGAAGCAAAACAAAACCATGTAATGAAACTCGATGCACATGCACAAAATGGAAGGTACATGAAGATCATATAATGTCAAAACTAATCAAGAACAGGATCAGATTCCTCATGGTGCTTGTTATTATTATTATCCTGCTTGACACTTTACCCAAGGGAAGACTGTCCCTATATCAGTTGAATGTTAGCAGTGTTGAGTCGTGTAGTCTGGTGAATGGTAAGAGAATTTCATGTACTCAACCAATCACAATGGATTTTACTGTGCAAAGGACAGCAATCTTTCTTGTATGTTAAACCACCAGTACGCTTTGTACATCTGTGATAACGCCTGTTTTATATTCAAATGAACAAATAAAAGCTTTTATTTTTGTTGCTCTGAAAACACCTCATCTGTCTTAATTCAGTGTAAATATTTCCCTAATATTGCCCTTGATCAGCTAACACTCTTGTAGCCTACAATTTGCACCCTCTTTGAGATTCGACAAGATCCTTTCCACAATGGTCAAAATAGTTCTTGTTTCTGGGGAGAGACGCCAACAGCACGGGTTCAATTCCCATCCCGGCTGAGGTTATCCATGAAGGCTCCGTTTTCTCAAACTTGCCCCTCGCCTGATGTGTGGCGACCCTGAGGTTAAATCACCACCAGTCACCTCGCTTTCAAAAGGGGAGAGCAGCCTTTAGTCCTCTAGGACTGTGGCGACTTTCATTTCATGCAAGTCGAACATACGAATTAAGAGGAAGAGATATCACCATTCTTGGATATATAACACCAAAAATTATGGGTTGGCAGAATATGATACAATGGGGCTGGTTTAGCACACTGGGCTAAATCACTGGCTTTGAAAGCAGACCAAGGCAGGCCAGCAGCGCGGGTTCAATTCCCGTACCAGCCTCCCTGAACAGGCGTCGGAATGTGGCGACTAGGGGCTTTTCACAGTAACTTCATTGAAGCCTACTCGTGACAATAAGCGTTTTTCATTTTCAAACAACCTGGTATGTGAGATATATGAGTACAAAAGCCTGCAGCCCATCTAGTTCTATAAGTTAACACCTCAATCACCTAATCCTTCAAATGTCAGGGTGCTTTTAAGGGAGCTATATAAATGCAGGTTGTTATTGCGCCATTCACCTATTCCCGTAAGAATTTTGAATCCTGGAAATAATTTCTTTATTTTCTCTAGGGACTCGATTTCAGGATCTTCAACCATTCCTCATCACTTGAATGTCTTGAGATGCTTTTGAACTTGGTTGCCTTTCATAGACATCTTGGCTAGATATCCTTGCTGTATTATGTGACCAAAATTGTGCCGGGTTCTCCAGGTGTGGTCATATGCAGCCTTGTACAGGCTCTTGACATTTGTGCTGTATATCTCACTAACTAGTTCGCATTCCTTACTATCAATACACTTTGTGCTTGGTTTTAATGAACTGTTCACCATTACCCTAAGATCGTCATCCTGTTTCTCCAATAGCTTTTGGACAATTTGGTTTATATTCCCACTGTTCCTTCTCCTCCTTCTTTGGTCTCGTTCCCTCGAATATGTCAACATTTAATGCATTTGCCACTCAATGGGCCATTTTTCCAGGACCTTTTTATATTTAATCGTGCTTGATTTTTATGAATGAACCTGGCCTGCCTCAAATTGGTTTAACGTGCACGGTTAGGCCGCTTTGTTTCTGCACCCAGCTCCAGATCATTTATATGCACGCTGAACAGCAATGACTCCAGTTCTGACCATATTGACAGCTCCATTCGCAACCACTCTGCTTTCTCTGATTTAGATCATTTTCATCCCACAACAGATTCTGACCTGTAGTTTCCCAAATTGCCTCCATGACCTTTATAAAGATTGATGTTGGACCAGCTCCTTTCCAGTCTGCAGACATTTGGTAAAGACATGATTGGTTTTACTAACTAGTGCTTTGAAGTACCCTCTTGTGAAGCTAATCTGGGCCAGATGTCTCGTCTGCCTTTTAACTTCCTTGGCCAATCAATGACCATCATATCAGAAATCGTTATTTGTTTTCTTATTTCCTCCCCTGGAATTTCAACTCCTTTGTTTGGTAGGCGATGCACAATGATACCTCTGAGTGGCTCGTTTAGTCAATTTGCTATCTTTTCAATGTTTGATGTCCTGCTATTATTAGGTTCTTTCAGTAGACCATCATCTTCTTTCTTGCCTGCATTCTAAGGATAAATGTATAGAAATGCTTGCCCTTTCTTTCGATATTTCCCGCTGTCCTCACCTTTACTCCTTTAGCTCTGCCGACCTGTCTCGCAAACATGTATTTAAAGTTAAATTGCAGAGGTTTGGGGAAACGAAAGCAATCCAACTTTGTGAACTTTGTTTTGAACTGAGATTCAACAAAAAAAAAGCTTAACTTGCTCACCTATCAATAACCCTAAAGTAGCTGTTGCTTTTTAACTTTACAGTTGAGCAACATTGAAGGTGTATTATTACTCTGAAATGGTAATGAAGTTGAAGGCTTCATATACTATGGGCGAGACACATAGATCAAACTGGGTAGAGCGGGAGACTCTTTCCTTGGAGACAGTTGTATTTTTACAACAAAATAGCAGCTTGTATTAATTTGTTTGTGCAAATCCACGAATAGCCATTGCTTTGAACAGTCAACCTCTAGACTGCTCTAGGATGATGATCACTATACTGTTGTGCTGTGTAGTTGCAAGCAACACTTGTTAAATAAAGTCAGATTATTTTGCATTTGTAAACTATATTTTCAGAACTGATAATGTATAGCTAACATTTTTGAAATGCACCAAAATTGTGTTTTTTTTTTAATAAAAAAAACTCTGTTGGTACATATTAGAGTCTCATGTTACTTTGATTGCCATCATACCCAACTCCTGAACACACATCTAGCTGTCCTGGTCCTTGTGCTAGCTCACATAGAATCATAGAATTTACAGTGCAGAAGGAGGCCACTCGGCCCATCGAGTCTGCACCGGCTCTTGGAAAGAGCACCCTACCCAAGCCCACACCCATCCCCATAACCCAGCAACCCCACCCAACACTAAGGGCAATTTTGGACACTAAGGGCAATTTATAATGGCCAATCCACCTAACCTGCACATCTTTGGACTGTGGGAGGAAACCGGAGCACCTGGAGGAAACCCACGCACACACGGGGAGGATGTGCAGACTCTGCACAGACAGTGACCCAAGCCGGAATCGAACCTGGGACCCTGGAGCTGTGAAGCAATTGTGCTATCCACAATGCTACCGTGCTGCACATCATCATGACTTTCTTTCAAGTGCCAGCTCACTCCCTTTTAAAACAACCAAAATTCTGCTACGCCAAGAAAAAGACCATCCATGACCAATTCACCAAATTGTACCTCTCCAAATCTTGAATCAAAAAGATCTCACAGATCCAGGTCCGTATTTTGCAAAAATGCTTGTCCCAATGCTTTCCGTTTGCTTCTGCTCTAATGATTAGAAATATTCTTGGCCAATCAAGAATGAGTGGGGGATGGGGGGGGGGGGGGGGGGGGGGGGGGGATGGTGGTATAGTGTTCATGTCATCGGACTAGTAATGCAGAGGCCCAGGCTAAAGTCCAGGGGACATGGGTTCAAATTCCACCATAGCAGTTGGAATTTAAATTCAATAAATAACATCTGGAATGATAAAGTTAGTCTCCATAATGTTGAACATAAAATTATAATCAATTGTTGTAAAAACCCATTGCTTCACCAATGTCCTTTAGGGAAGAAAATCTCTTACTAGGTCTGGCCTACATGTGATTCCAGACCCACCCACAGCAATGTGCTTGACTCTTACCCTCGCACAAAATGGTCTTGCCAGCCACTCATAGTGTCATAGATGTTTACCATGATGTGGAGATGCCGGCGTTGGACTGGAGTGAGCACAATAAGAAGTCTTACAACACCAGGTTAAAGTCCAACATGTTTGTTTCAAACACGAGCTTTCGGAGCACTGCTCCTTCCTCGGGTGAATGATGGCCCAGCTTGTCCATGCCGCCCAGTTTCAATCACCTAAGCTAATCACACTTGCCCGCATTTGGCCTATATCCCTCTGTACCCACCCTGCCCATGTAACTGTTTTTTCTAGGGAAAAAATTGTACCCACCTCTACCACTGCCTCTGGCAGCTCATTGCAGATGCTCAACACCCTCTGTGTGAAGACATTTTCTCTCTGGTCTCTTTTGTATCTCTCCCCTCTCACCTTAAACCTATGCTCTCTAGTTTTAGACTCCCCTACCTTTGGGAAAAGATGTTGATGTTATGGGAGCGGCGGTTTCAGAACGTCAAAATGTATTATGGAGTTCAACCAACCTCTCCCTTTAATGTATTGTTGCTTTTGAAGCACACGGCTTGGTCTCCAGGTGTGGTATGACAATTATGGACACGTGGGTTTTTAAACATAAAACAATGTTTATTCCATGAATTCAACTTAACCTTTTTAAATAAACATTGGATCACTTACCACCCCTTACTTCAAAGATAACCCCAAAAATAATACAACACTAAATAATCCCTCAAAATGTTCCTTCTCACCTCCAAAAGACTTAACACCTTTAAACCGAAACACATCAGGTTAAAGACATTACTATTATGAGTTTAAATCACCCAAATGATTCAGAGATAGTCTTTTCTGGCAGAGATCACCGCAGATCCAGCTCACTGCAAACACAGACACACCCAAGCTCTTTTCCTCAAAACTGGCTTTCTCCTTTTCAAACAGCTCACAGCAAACCAGCCAGGCACTTTTCAGCTGCTCTCTCTCAAAACAAACCTAAACACTGCAAAATGGCTGAGCTAAAAACCCAGCTCCACCCACACTCTGACATCACTTCAGTAAAATTAGCTGCTCCATTTCTTAAAGGTACATTGCTTAAACATCCATTTCTTAAAGGTACTCTCACATGACATTGACTATCTACCTTATCTATTCTCATTAGTTTATAGACCTCTATAAGATCACCCCTAAGTCTTCCACATTCGAGGGAAAAAAGTCACAGCCTATCCAACCTCTCCTTATAGCTCAGACCATCAAGTCCTGACTGCATCTTCGTAAATCTCTTCTGCACTCTTTCTAGTTAACAATATCCTTCCTATAATAGGGTGACCAGAACTGAACACAGTATTCCATGTGTTGTCTGACTAATGTCTTGTACAACTTCAACAAGGCATCCCAACTCCTGTATTCAATATTCTGATCAATAAAACCCAGCATGCTGAATGCCTTCTTCACCACCCTGTCCACCTGCAACTCCACCTTCAAGGAGCTTTGAACCTGTACTCCAAGATCTCTTTGTTCTGTAACTCTCCCCAACTCCCGACCATTAACTGAGTAGGTCCTGCCCTGATTTGATCTACCAAAATGCATCACCTCACATTTATCCAAATTAAACTTCATCTGCTATTCATCGGCCCACTGGCCCAACTGGTCAAGATCCTGTTGCAATCTTGTATAACCTTCGTCACTATGCCACCAATCTTGATGTCATCTGCAAGCTTATTGACCATACCTCCTACATTCTAAACCAAATCATTTATATATATACCAAATAACAGTGGACCCAGCACAGATCCCTGAGGCACACCGCTGGTCACAGATCTCTGCTCTCCAACCTTCGAGTCCATCCCCTATCTCGGTATGTATTTGAGCTACATCCTGGCATCTAATTCGATTGCGAGTTGAGTTTCAAACCCCACATCCTATCCATCACTAAGATTGTTTGCTTCCTCCATCCGTATATACCTCATTTCCTCTCCCCCCCCCCCCCCCCCCCCCCCCCCACTCCGCCCTCACAACTTACTTTTGTAAACTTTAAGCTTATTCTTTCCATAGTTTTCATATTGGCCTTGCACATTCCATCTTGCCCAAAATTTGGTCTCGTGTGTCTCAGGCTTGCATTTTCCAATGTTTCTCCAAACATCAGATTCATTACATCCCTAGGCTCTCTCCACAACTTATTCCTAACCTTAGGCTACCTTTTAGCTCTTCCTGCACCCTGTGTTCCTCTGACGTGTTTTGAGTGCATCCCATTATTTTTCCGCTGGTTCACTACTCCTGCTCAATCAGTCAACTTGGACCTATTCTGGAATTCTATTCCCAAATCCCTGTAATTACTGCAACTTTTAAAAACCACAAACCTCTTCAACCAAGTTGCCAGTAGCTCTATCTAAGGAAGTTGCTTAGAGACCATTTGTTACACTCAAAAATAAAAATGTCCAAAGTGTTTTGCAATGGTAAGTAAAAGTAAAGTCGCCATAGTCCCAGATGACCATTGGCTGCTCTGCCCATTGAGGGGGAGAACTGACTGGCGGTCATTACCATTTCAGAGTAATTAATATTAACCAATATTAATTCGTGGGATTCACTATGACGAGGCCTGCACTTACTGGGAGTGGGATGTTTTCGAGTGATTGCAAAGTGTTAGTTCTGTTCACGACTTCTCGGATACTGAAACAGCAAGTCACGGGTAACATTCAGCCTTGGGTTGATTCACGTGAAATCACTTTTGTGCAATCCAAGTGGCAGGCTATGACTACCTTCAATGAGAGAATCTAACCACCTCGCCGTCCCTCCCTAATGACCTTTGGAAAGATGGTGGTAAGCTTCTGCACTCCATGTGCTTTAGATTTACGCACAACAGTTAGTCAGGGAGCACCAGGGTTTTGACAATATATTGCCAAGTTAGGAAGTGTCTGGTGAAAGGGAACTTGCAGGTGGTGCGTTCCCATTTGCCTGCTGCCCTGGTTCTTCAAATTGGTAGCCATTGCAAGATTGGAGGCCCTGTCAAAGAAGGGCTACTCACTAGTAACTCACTAGCACAGTGAGTGAATTTCTAAGGTGGATAGAGTGCCAATCAAGTGGTCTGCTTTGTCCTCAATGATGTTCAGCTTGATTGTTATGGGAGCTACACTTGGAAAGACAATTGAAGCATTTTCCATCACACATCGGATGTGAGACTTGTAGACAGTTGATAGGCTTTGGAAGTCAGGAGGCGAGATAGCTACTACATAAAATCTAAACTCTAGTCTCTTCGTGTAGCCAAACTATTTACATGTGCTTGTTCCAGCTATATCTGGCTGCATCACAGCCTGGTATGGCAACTGCTTGGCTCAAGACTGTAAGAAACTAGAGTCGTAAACACAGCCCAGTCCATCATGCGAATCCGCCTCCCATCAATTGACTGTGTCTACACCTCCCACAGCCTTGGGAAAGTGGGCAGCATAAACAAAGACCCCTCTCACCTGAGTTATTCTCTCTTCGAACCTCTTCTATTGGGCAGGAGATACCAAAGTCTGAGAAAATTGTTATAGAAATTTTGTATTTAAAAATAGAAAACATAGACTACTTATGAGAGGTATGATCACAAGGGATGAAAGTATAGCAAGTTCATCCTCAGATTCTTACTGCTTCTAAACTACACCAATGACCTGAATACTGAACTACCCAGGCTGCACAAGTTTACTGATGGACTGGCAGACATTGCAACAGAGGATTTGGAAAAGGATTAGGTATAAAATTAAGGTTTTACTGTGATGAATGTAAGAAATTATTATGTATATTGTATTATACATATGTTGCAGTAATATTTTTAAAAATCATGATTTAATATACAAGCAGGCAATGTGTCTGTAAAAGATTCGATTACGATATTGTAAGCAAGTAATCATTAATACTAACCTTAGTTGCTTTGCTATATAGGGCTAATAGACTTTTGTTTATAGAAAGTAGGTTCCCTGGGGGTTTAGATAAGTGAGGGGTTGTGTTTAGCCATAGTAAGATGGTCATAAGACAGTTAATGGGATAGAGATTATGTATTAATGGGGGGGGGGGGCCCAGGTGTGTAGCAAGACGTATAGCTTTTAGTGTGCCAAAGGCAGAAGGATCTGTGTCTGAAAGGGTCTCTCCTTTGTGAATACAACTCTCTGCACAGAGGACAGCAAGTCGCCCTGTGTTTGCTAACTTTATTTGCAAGTGGCTTTTGACCTGTAATGGGTGTTGCTTAATTGGAGATGGAGAAGGTATAAGTTAGAAATAAAAGGATTTGCTTTTATTGTTAAGAAATGTTTAATTGTTAATTATAAGCTATTTTCTCTGATATTATTGAGGTTGGTCCTGTGTTAAGAATAAGTTGTTTAAATATTTTAAACATCTGAATTACCCCTGGGGGTGAAGTATCCTTTCCTCACGATTTACAAATTGCAATGTTGTTGGGATTTCTCATCCATTTTCATAACGTACTTTGGGGTCTGGTATGGTACTTGAACAAACAATGGGGGCTTTTGACCAGGTTTCAAAGTATAATTCCTAGCTTGGCTTGGGATTACTGACCTTAAAGACCGTGAAGAACTAGTACTTTCTTTCAGGTAATGCATCCTGCCAATTTTAATAAGGAGTGACTTGTGAAATGGCTTTCAGTGGCTGAGAATTTCTTGGCTGTGGAAGAGCTTTTGGATTTGGCGAACAAGCTGCAGTTGACTTTATCTGTAGGGGTGCAGAAGGTGGAGATAACAGGGCAACACAAGATATACAATGTAACTACATAAGCACTGGCATCGGTTGAAGCATACAGGGTGTAGTGTTAATGAAGTCAGTCCATAAGAGGGACATTTAGGAGTCTGGTGACAGTGGGGAAGAAGCTGTTTTTGAGTCTGTTCATGCATGTTCTCAGACTTCTGTATCTCCTGCCTGATGGAAGAAGTTGGAAGAGTGAGTAAGCCGGGTGGGAGGGATCCTTGATTATGCTGCCTGCTTTCCCCAGGCAGCGGGAGGTGTAGATGGAGTCAATAGATGGGAGGCAGGTACGTGTGATGGACTGGGCGGTATTCACCACTCTGAGGTTTCTTGCGGTCCTGGGCCGAGCAGTTGCCATACCAGGCTGTGATACAGCCCGATAGGATGCTTTCTATGGTGCATCTGTAAAGGTTGGTAAGGATTAATGCCGAATTTCCTTAGTTTCCTAAGGAAGTATAGACGCTGTTGTGCTTTGTTGGTGGTAGCATCGACATGGGACATCTCAGTCTCTCTGCTCCAAGGAAAACAACCCTAGTGTATCCAATTTCTCTTCATAACTAAAACTCTCCAGCCCAGGAAATATCCTGGAGATCTTCTCTGCACCCTTTTCAGTGCTATCACATCCCTCCTCTAATGTGGATTCAATAACTCCACACAGTAGTCTAGCGGTGGCCTAACAAACGTTCCCTATTAAACTCTATGCCTCGGCTAATAAAGGCAAATATATCATGCCTTCATAACCACTGTGACCAGTGACCCAAGCCTGGATTCAAACCTGGGACCCTGGCCCTGTGAAGCAACAGTGCTAACCACAGTGCCACCCATGTATTCCCTTGCCTTGTTTGTCCTGCCTAACTGCATCATCTCTTATGTATCTGGATTGAATTCCATTTGCCACTGATCAGCCTGGCACTGTCTATGCGGAGTCTGCACGTTCTCCCCATGTCTGGATGGGTTTCCTCCAGATGCTCCGGTTTCCTCCCACAAGTCCTGAAAGATGTGCTGTTAGGCGAATTGGATATTCTAAATTCTGCCTCCGAGTCCCGAACAGGCGCCGGAGTGTGACAACTGGGGGATTTTCACAGGAACTTCATTGCAGTGTTAATGTAAGCCTACTTGTGACAATAATAAAGATTATTATTAATACTGATCAGCCAATCTGACCAGCCTGTCTGTATGTTCCTGTAATCCAAGGTTAGCCTCCTCCCTATTTACCACCCCACCAATTTTCATATCATCCGCAAACTTACTGATCAGCCCTCCTACATTCATATCTAAATCATTTATTTTTTTTTAAATAATTTTTATTGAAGAAATTTTTCAAAATACAAACATTTTAACCCCCCCTACATTTACATTTAAATTATAACAAAACAAAGTCAAACCCCCCTACTTAACAAGAAAAAGAAAAAAGTCCCCCCCCCTACTCGCGCGTCCCCCCCACCCCCCCCCCCCCCCCCCCCCCGCCGGCGAACCGACAGTCAGACCAACTTATCATTTCTAGCAGCGTCCTCGGGCATGCCTTGCCCGTGCCACCACCGCTACCGTACTTCCTTCGTCTTTGTCCCCCCTCCCCCCCCCCCTTCCCCCCCCCCTCCCCCCCCCTTCCCCCCCCCCCTCCCTCCCTCCCTCCCGCCCTCCCCTCCCCTCCCGGGTTGCTGCTGTCACGGCCTCAGTTTCTATCTCTGATCCAAGAGGTCTAGGAAGGGTTGCCATCGCCTGAAAAACCCCTGCACCGACCCTCTCAGGGCGAATTTGATCCTTTCCAATTGGATGAAGTTTGCCATGTCGTTTAACCAGGTGTTAACACTCGGAGGCCTTTCGTCTCTCCACTGAATCAGGATCCTCCTCCGAGCCACCAAGGACGCAAAGGCTAATATTCCAGCCTCCCTCGCCTCCTGTACCCCCGGTTCCACCCCAACCCCGAAGATCGCAAGTCCCCATCCTGGCTTGACCCTGGACCCCACCACTCTCGACACCGTCCCTGCCACCCCCTTCCAGAACTCCTCCAGTGCCGGACATGCCCAAAACATATGTGCATGATTCGCAGGGCTTCCCAAACATCTAATACACCTGTCTTCACCCCCGAAAAACCGACTCATCCTTGTCCCCGTCATGTGGGCTCTATGCAGTACCTTAAATTGAATGAGACTTAGTCTCGCACATGACGACGACGAGTTGACCCTCTCCAGGGCGTCTGCCCATGTCCCGTCCTCTATCTGTTCCCCCAGCTCTAACTCCCACTTATCTTTCAGCTCCTCTACTGGTACCTCCTCCACCTCCTCCATAATCTTATAGATGTCCGAGATCTTCCCCTCCCCAACCCAGACCCCTGATAGCACCCTATCACTCACCCCCCTGTCGGGGAGCGCGGGGAACCCCGCTACCTGTCGTCTGGCAAATGCCTTCACTTGGAGGTACCTGAACGTGTTCCCCGGGGGGAGCCCAAATTTCTCCTCCAGCTCTCCCAGGCTCGCAAACCTCCCCTCTATAAACAAGTCCCTCAGTTGTCTAATACCCGCCCTCTGCCAGCTCTGGAATCCCCCTCCTGTGTTTCCCGGCGCAAATCTGTGGTTCCCTCTTAGTGGTGCCCCTATCAGACCTCCCACTTCCCCCCTGTGTCGCCTCCACTGCCCCCAGATCTTGAGGGTGGCCGCCACCACCGGACTCGTGGTATACCTCGTGGGAGGGAGCGGCCATGGTGCCGTTACCAGTGCCCCTAAGCTTATGTTGCCGCAGGACGCCCTCTCCATGCGCTTCCAGGCTGCCCCCTCCCCTTCCATCATCCACTTTCGTACCATCGATGTATTTGCCGCCCAGTAATATCCTGAAAGGTTGGGTAACGCCAGCCCTCCACTATCCCTACTCCACTCCAAAAAGACCCTTCTAACTCTCGGGGTGCCATGTGCCCACACATACCCCATGATACTACTCGTTACCTTCTTGAAAAAGGCCCTGGGGAGGAAGATGGGCAGACACTGGAACAAAAACAAGAACCTCGGGAGGACCGTCATTTTAACTGACTGCACCCTCCCTGCCAGCGACAGCGGCACCATGTCCCACCTCTTAAACTCCTCCTCCATCTGTTCCACCAGTCTGGAAAAGTTCAACTTGTGGAGGGTCCCCCAGTTCTTTGCCACCTGCACCCCCAAATACCTAAAACTTTTAACTGCTCTTTTGAAGGGGAGCCTCCCAATTCCCTCCCCTTGGTCTCCCGGGTGTATTACAAAGACCTCACTTTTCCCCAGATTTAATTTATATCCCGAAAAGTCCCCGAACTCCGCTAGTATCCCCATTACCTCCGGCATTCCCCCCTCCGGGTCTGCCACATACAACAATAAATCATCCGCATAGAGCGAGACCCGATGTTCCTCCCCTCCCCTTGTCAGTCCTCTCCACCCCCCTGAACCCCTCAGTGCCATCGCCAACGGCTCAATCGCTAATGCAAAGAGTAAGGGAGATAGGGGACATCCCTGCCTAGTACCTCGATGGAGCCCAAAATATTCTGACCTCCTCCCGTTTGTTACCACACTTGCCATCGGAGCTGAATAGAGCAGTTTTACCCACTTGATAAATCCCTCCCCAAACCCAAACCTTTCCAACGTCTCCCACAAGTATTCCCACTCCACCCTGTCAAATGCCTTCTCCGCGTCCAGCGCTACCACTATCTCCGCCTCCCCTTCCACTGCTGGCATCATAATCACATTTAACAATCTCCGGACATTTGTGTTAAGTTGGCGTCCCTTCACAAACCCCGTCTGGTCTTCATGGACTACCCCTGGCACACAGTCCTCTATCCTGGTTGCCAGGACCTTTGCTAACAGCTTGGCGTCAACATTCAGGAGGGAGATGGGCCTGTAGGACCCGCACTGGACCGGGTCCTTGTCCCGCTTCAAAATCAAGGAGATCAGGGCCTGCGACATTGTTGGGGGCAGAACCCCCCCCTCTCGCGCCTCATTAAAGGCTCGCACCAGCACTGGACCCACCAAGTCCACAAATTTCCTGTAAAACTCCACCGGGAACCCATCCGGCCCCGGCGCCTTCCCCGCCTGCATCTGGCCTATCCCTTTAATTAGCTCCTGCAGCTCTATCGGCGCCCCCAACCCTTCCACCAGCTCCTCCTGTACCTTTGGGAACCCCAATTTGTCGAGAAAGTTCTGCATTCCCCCTCTCCTCTTCGGCGGTTCAGACCTATACAATTCCCTATAGAAGTCCCTAAAGACCCTATTCACCTCTTGCCCCTTCTGCACTACATCCCCACCCCCCTCTCTCACTCCCCCAATCTCTCTGGCTGCATCTCGCTTACGAAGCTGGTGTGCCAGCATCCTGCTCGCCTTTTCCCCGTACTCATACGCCGCACCCTGCGCCCTTCTCCACTGCATTTCCGCCTTCCTAGTGGTCAGTAGGTCGAACCTGGCCTGCAAGCTACGCCGCTCCCTTAATAGCCCGTCCTCTGGTGCCGCCGCATATTTCCTATCTACTTCTAGGAGCTCCCCCACCAGCCTCTCCCTTTCCTGCCTCTCCTTCCTCTCTCTGTGTGCCCTTATGGAGATCAGCTCTCCTCTAATCACTGCTTTCAAGGCCTCCCAGACCGTCCCCACCTGCACCTCACCTGTGTCATTCGTACCCAGATAGTTCTCAATGCCCGTTCTCACCCTTCTGCACACCTCTTCGTCCGCCAACAGCCCTACATCCAGGCGCCACAACGGGCGTTGGTCCCGCGCCTCCCCCATGTCCACGTCCACCCAATGTGGTGCATGGTCCGATATCACAATGGCCGAGTACTCCGTGTCCTGCACTCTCGGTATCAGCCCCCTGTTCAATACGAAAAAATCGATCCTAGAGTACACTCTGTGGACGTGGGAGAAAAAAGAATACTCCCTCGCCCTAGGCCTACCAAATCTCCATGGGTCTACCCCTCCCATCTGCTCCATGAACCCCCTTAACACCTCTGCCGCTGCCGGCCTCCTATTCGTCCTGGAACTCGATCTATCCAGCCCAGGGTCTAACACCGTATTAAAGTCCCCTCCCATGATCAGGCCCCCTGCCTCCAGTCCCGGGATGAGGCCCAGCAGGCGCCTCATAAAACCCGCGTCGTCCCAGTTCGGGGCATACACATTTACCAGTACCACATTCTCTCCCTGCAGCCTACCCCTCACCATCACGTACCTGCCCTCCTTGTCTGCCACCACCTCTGCCGCCACAAACGACACCCTCTTTCCCACCAGAATCGCCACCCCCCGGTTCTTGATATCCAAGCCTGAGTGGAACACCTGTCCCACCCACCCCCTTCTCAGGCGGACCTGATCTGCTACCCTCAAATGAGTCTCCTGCAGCATTGCTACATCAGCCTTCAGTCCCTTCAGGTGTGAGAAGACCCTTGATCTTTTGACCGGCCCATTCAGCCCCCTTACGTTCCACGTGATCAATCGGGTCGCAGAGCGACCCGTCCCTACTCCCTGTCGATTAGCCATGTCTTGTCCCTTGCTCGCCCCGGGTCATCCCTTCTTTTCTGACCCGCTTCCCATAGCGATGGCCCCCCCCCCCCCCCCCCCCCACCCCCCCCCCCCCCCCCCCACCCCCCCGGCTCTCCCCTTCTCGTCCCTGGTCTTTCCAGCAGCAACCCGGTGTCCCCCCCCAGCCCCCCCCCCTTCCCCCCCCAGCCCCCCCCCCTTCCCCCCCCCCCTTCCCCCCCCCCCCCCCCCTGGCTAGGACCCCTCCTAGCCGCGATGTACCCCACATCGTACTCCCGAGAGTCAGCTGGTCTCCGCTGACCCGGCTGCTCCTGCCACATTCCGACTCCTCCCGGTTCACCCCATCTGCGCCCGTGAAAGATCCCCTTAAAACCCCCGAGAAAGACCCGCATAATCATAACCCCCCCCGTCCCGTCTCCCCAACTTAACGATATAAATACCCAATGGCAACTAAATACATAAATACTTAACTACATACTTAAATAACAAAATAATTAACTAACTATCAACTAACAGTGTGCCCAACCATCACCCTCCATCAAACAGTATAAATAACCGCAGATAACAGCAGAGGGCAGCAGAGCAGAGCTACTGATCAGCTGTTCTGGGGAAATTTGCATACGTGCAGTGCGGTCAGCCTAAGTTGAAGGTGAATCTGCGAAGGGGACCCGAGGAGTTTGAGTGAAGGCAATCATCCAGCAGAGGGCAGCAGAGCAGAGCTACTGATCAGCTGTTCTGGGGAAGTTTGCATACGTGCAGTGCGGTCAGCCTAAGTTGAAGGTGAATCTGCGAAGGGGACCCGAGGAGTTTGAGTGAAGGCAATCATCCAGCAGAGGGCAGCAGAGCAGAGCTACTGATCAGCTGTTCTGGGGAAGTTTGCATACGTGCAGTGCGGTCAGCCTAAGTTGAAGGTGGTTTGTGGAGAGGCTGTTGGCAAGTGACAGTTAAACCCGAAACACTTCGTGAGTGTTTCCCACCCTACCTCCTCCTCTAACCAACCCCCCCACCCCACGGTGGTTGGGAAGCGGGAGCAGGGGCCTGTCGTGAAGGTGAGTGAGTGCCTTTAAATTTGCTTACCTTTGAGCGGGAGCAGGGTTTGAGGTAATATCAGGTAAGCTCTTCCTTTCTTTTTCTTTTTCTTGTTATTTTTTAAATCTAGAGGTGATGTCAGGGAAGGCAGTACAATGCTCCTCCTGCAGAATGTTTGAGGTGAGGGACGCCGTCAGTGTCCCTGCTGATTTCATCTGTGGGAAGTGCACCCAACTCCAGCTCCTCAAAAACCGTGTTAGGGACCTGGAGCTTGAGCTGGATGAACTTCGGATCATTCGGGAGGCAGAGGGGGTCATAGATAGGAGCTTCAGGGAAATAGTTACACCAAAGACTGGAGATAGATGGGTAACTGTAAGAGGGACTGGGAAGAAGCAGTCAGTGCAGGGACCCCCTGCGGTCGTTCCCCTGAGTAACAAGTATACCGTTTTGGATACTTGTGGGGGGGACGACTTACCAGGGGTAAGCCATGGGGTACAGGCCTCTGGCACGGAGTCTGTCCCTGTTGCTCAGAAGGGAAGGGGGGAAAGGAGTAGAACATTAGTAATTGGGGACTCAATAGTCAGGGGCACAGATAGGAGATTTTGTGGGAGCGAGAGAGACTCACGTTTGGTATGTTGCCTCCCAGGTGCAAGGGTACGTGATGTCTCGGATCGTGTTTTCCGGGTCCTTAAGGGGGAGGGGGAGCAGCCCCAAGTCGTAGTCCACATTGGCACTAACGACATAGGTAGGAAAGGGGACAAGGATGTCAGGCAGGCCTTTAGGGAGCTAGGATGGAAGCTCAGAGCGAGAACAAACAGAGTTGTTATCTCTGGGTTGTTGCCCGTGCCACGTGATAGTGAGATGAGGAATAGGGAGAGAGAGCAATTAAACACGTGGCTACAGGGATGGTGCAGGCGGGAGGGATTCAGATTTCTGGATAACTGGGGCTCTTTCTGGGGAAGGTGGGACCTCTATAGACAGGATGGTCTACATCTGAACCTGAGGGGCACCAATATCCTGGGGGGGAGATTTGTTAGTGCTCTTTGGGGGGGTTTAAACTAATTCAGCAGGGGCATGGGAACCTAGATTGTAGTTTTAGGGTACGGGAGATTGAGAGTATAGAGGTCAGGAGCACAGATTTGACTTCGCAGGAGGGTGCCAGTGTTCAGGTAGGTGGTTTGAAGTGTGTCTACTTCAATGCCAGGAGTATACGAAATAAGGTAGGGGAACTGGCAGCATGGGTTGGTACCTGGGACTTCGATGTTGTGGCCATTTCAGAGACATGGATAGAGCAGGGACAGGAATGGTTGTTGCAGGTTCCGGGGTTTAGGTGTTTTAGTAAGTTCAGAGAAGAGGGCAAAAGAGGGGGAGGTGTGGCGCTGCTAGTCAAGGACAGTATTACGGTGGCGGAAAGGATGCTAGATGGGGACTCTTCTTCTGAGGTAGTATGGGCTGAGGTTAGAAACAGGAAAGGAGAGGTCACCCTGTTGGGAGTTTTCTATAGGCCACCTAATAGTTCTAGGGATGTGGAGGAAAGGATGGCGAAGATGATTCTGGAAAAGAGCGAAAGTAACAGGGTAGTTGTTATGGGAGACTTTAACTTTCCAAATATTGACTGGAAAAGATATAGTTCGAGTACATTAGATGGGTCATTCTTTGTACAATGTGTGCAGGAGGGTTTCCTGACACAATATGTTGACAGGCCAACAAGAGGCGAGGCCACATTGGATTTGGTTTTGGGTAATGAACCAGGCCAGGTGCTAGATCTGGAGGTAGGTGAGCACTTTGGAAACAGTGACCACAATTCGGTGACCTTTACGTTAGTGATGGAAAGGGATAAGTATACCCCGCAGGGCAAGAGTTATAGCTGGGGGAAGGGCAATTATGATGCCATTAGACATGACTTAGGATGTGTTGGTTGGAGAAGTAGGCTGCAAGGGTTGGGCACACTGGATATGTGGAGCTTGTTCAAGGAACAGCTATTGCATGTTCTTGATAAGTACGTACCAGTCAGGCAGGGAGGAAGGGGTCGAGCGAGGGAACCGTGGTTTACCAAAGAAGTGGAATCTCTTGTTAAGAGGAAGAAGGAGGCCTATGTGAAGATGAGGCGTGAAGTTTCAGTTGGGGCGCTTGATATTTACAAGGAAGCGAGGAAGGATCTAAAGAGAGAGCTGAGACGAGCAAGGAGGGGACATGAGAAGTCTTTGGCAGGTAGGATCAAGGAAAACCCAAAAGCTTTCTATAGGTATGTCAGGAATAAAAGAATGACTAGGGTAAGAGTAGGGCCAGTCAAGGACAGTGGTGGGAAGTTGTGTGTGGAGGCTGAGGAGATAAGCGAGATACTAAATGAATACTTTTCGTCAGTATTCACTCAAGAAAAAGATAATATTGTGGAGGAGAATGCTGAGACCCAGGCTATTAGAATAGATGGCATTGAGGTGCGTAGGGAAGAAGTGTTGGCAATTCTGGACAAGGTGAAAATAGATAAGTCCCCGGGGCCGGATGGGATTTATCCTAGGATTCTCTGGGAAGCCAGGGAAGAGATTGCTGAGCCTTTGGCTTTGATTTTTAGGTCATCATTGGCTACAGGAATAGTGCCAGAGGACTGGAGGATAGCAAATGTGGTCCCTTTGTTCAAGAAGGGGAGTAGAGATAACCCCGGTAACTATAGGCCGGTGAGCCTAACGTCTGTGGTGGGTAAAGTCTTGGAGAGGATTATAAAAGATACGATTTATAATCATCTAGATAGGAATAATATGATTAGGGACAGTCAGCATGGTTTTGTGAAGGGTAGGTCATGCCTCACAAACCTTATCGAGTTCTTTGAGAAGGTGACTGAACAGGTAGACGAGGGTAGAGCAGTTGATGTGGTGTATATGGATTTCAGTAAAGCGTTTGATAAGGTTCCCCACGGTCGTCTATTGCAGAAAATACGGAGGCTGGGGATTGAGGGTGATTTAGAGATGTGGATCAGAAATTGGCTAGTTGAAAGAAGACAGAGAGTGGTAGTTGATGGGAAATGTTCAGAATGGAGTTCAGTTACGAGTGGCGTACCACAAGGATCTGTTCTGGGGCCGTTGCTGTTTGTCATTTTTATAAATGACCTAGAGGAGGGCGCAGAAGGATGGGTGAGTAAATTTGCAGACGACACTAAAGTCGGTGGAGTTGTAGACAGTGCGGAAGGATGTTGCAGGTTACAGAGGGACATAGATAAGCTGCAGAGCTGGGCTGAGAGGTGGCAAATGGAGTTTAATGTGGAGAAGTGTGAGGTGATTCACTTTGGAAAGAATAACAGAAATGCGGAATATTTGGCTAATGGTAAAATTCTTGGTAGTGTGGATGAGCAGAGGGATCTCGGTGTCCATGTACATAGATCCCTGAAAGTTGCCACCCAGGTTGATAGGGTTGTGAAGAAGGCCTATGGTGTGTTGGCCTTTATTGGTAGAGGGATTGAGTTCCGGAGCCATGAGGTCATGTTGCAGTTGTACAAAACTCTAGTACGGCCGCATTTGGAGTATTGCGTACAGTTCTGGTCGCCTCATTATAGGAAGGACGTGGAAGCTTTGGAACGGGTGCAGAGGAGATTTACCAGGATGTTGCCTGGTATGGAGGGAAAATCTTATGAGGAAAGGCTGATGGACTTGAGGTTGTTTTCGTTAGAGAGAAGAAGGTTAAGAGGTGACTTAATAGAGGCATACAAAATGATCAGAGGGTTAGATAGGGTGGACAGCGAGAGCCTTCTCCCGCGGATGGAGGTGGCTAGCACGAGGGGACATAGCCTTAAATTGAGGGGTAATAGATATAGGACAGAGGTCAGAGGTGGGTTTTTTACGCAAAGAGTGGTGAGGCCGTGGAATGTCCTACCTGCAACAGTAGTGAACTCGCCAACATTGAGGGCATTTAAAAGTTTATTGGATAAGCATATGGATGATAATGGCATAGTGTAGGTTAGATGGCCTTTAGATTTTTTCCATGTCGGTGCAACATCGAGGGCCGAAGGGCCTGTACTGCACTGTATCGTTCTATGTTCTATGTTCTATAACCATAACCCGAAAAGAAAAAAAAGAACAAAAACCCCCCCCAAGCACCCAAAGAAAAAGGGTAAGAGGGGTAAATAACTAAGGGAAATTGGAAACGGGAAAAAACACCCCATAGGAAGCCAACGACCCACAATAGAGATTTCAACAGTACAAATATACAGAAACACCCAACAACTCGAAACCTTCAAAATATTCAGAAAAGTCAACCGTTCGAGAAAAAACACCCCAAACAATCCACGAAACTGTTACCCAGTTCCGACCTGGCCTGAAAAAGAAAAGGGCCACTTGCTCAATCAAGAGTCCCCCGGCGGCTACGACCGGCGGTGCTCCCAGGTTTTAGTTCGTGTCCAACTTTTCCTCTTGTACAAAGGTCCAGGCCTCCTCTGGGGACTCGAAATAATGATGTTGGTCCTTGTAGGTGACCCACAAGCGCGCCGGTTGCAGCATTCCAAATTTGATCTTTTTCGCGTGTAGCACCGCCTTTGTCCGGTTGTACCGGGCCCGCCGCTTTGCCACCTCCGCACTCCAGTCCTGGTACACCCTTACTGTCGAGTTCTGCCACTTGCTGCTTTTCTCCCTTTTTGCCCACCTCAGGACTTTCTCTCGATCACTTAGCCGCTGGAACCGCACCAGCACCGCCCTCGGGGGCTCGTTTGCCCTAGGCCTCCTGGCCATGACCCGGTATGCCTCTTCCAATTCCAGGGGCGCCGGACCGGCCCCTTCCCCCATCAGGGAGCTCAACATCTTCGCCACATATCCCGGGAGATCCGACCCCTCCAGGCCTTCTTCCAGGCCCAGGATCCTCAAATTTTTCCTCCTCATCAGAGTGTCCAGCTCCTCGAAGCGGCTCTGCCACTTCATGTGGAGTGCCTCGTGCACCTCCACCTTTGCCCCGATGACTGTGGCCTCCTCCTCCCTCGCGGTCATCTCCTGCTGCAGATCTTTAATCGACGCCTCTTGGATCGCCTGGGCTCCCACCAACCTGGTGGCCGTCGCGTTCATGGACTCTAAGAGCTCCACTTTCATCTCCGTGAAAAAACGGAGGAGAGCGGCCTGCTGCTCCTCCGCCCATTTCTTCCACTCCTCCGATGCACCGCCGGCCGCCATTTTGATTTTCTTCCCCCGCTTTTTTTGGGGAGCTGCTGCCGTTTTTCTTGCCGCTCCACTCCGGGTACCGACCATAAAATCGGTCTAGTTCTCCTCAGGGGACCTTCCCCCACCGGGATTCGTTTTTTCAGCGCCGTTGGGGCCCTCCAATTGGCCCAAAAACACCTTTGTTGCAGGAGCTTCCAAATGTGCGGCTTAGCTAGTCATAGCCGCAACCGGACATCTAAATCATTTATATGAATCACAAACCACAAGGGCCCCAACATGATCCCTGTGGGACCCCCACTGGGCTTAGGCTTCATCAGAAAGACACTCCTCGGTTATCACCCTGCGCTTCCTGCCATTCAGCCAATTCTGGATCCAATCTGCCAAATTTCCTTGGATCCCATGGACTCTTACCTTCACCGTCAGTCCCCCATGTGGGACCTTATCAAAAGTCTTGCTGAAGTCCAAGTAGACTACATCAAATCCACACACCTGGTCACCTCTTCGAAAAATTCAATCAAGTTGGTCAGACTTGACCTCCCGCTTAAGAAAACTATGCTGTCTATTGTTGATTAATCCCTGTCTCTCCAAATGCAGATTAATATCTCTCAGAATTGCAGATGGGTCGTGATAACTCAAAGAGATAAATCTAGATTGTTCGGAATTTGGCATTCCTCAAATTAGATTGGAAAATGTGGAAGTTATAACAAATTGGGACAAATTACAGATTTTCCAGCGGAAAATGAGTGACCTGAAAGAGTTATTGCAGTCACATAGAGCTATATGTGGGAACAAACTAGGAAGTATAAAATACTGGGGAGGCAGTGGTATTGTTGCTGGACCAGTAATTCAAAGACTGATTCGTGCTCTGGGATGCAGGTTCAAATCCTGCCATAGCAGATGGTGAAATTTGAATTCAATAAAAGAAAATCTGGAATTAAAAAGTTTCAATTGACCTTGAGGGAAGGAGATCTGTTGTCCTTATTTGATCATGTGACTCCCAACCAACAGCAAGGAGGTTGACTCTTAAATGCTGGCCAAGCCAGTATTAAAAAGATAGGACAAGTGAATTTTATTACCAAACTTAAAGGATACTGGCTAATACGATTATCCGAAGATGTTTTGGCTTTTGAAACATCAAATGGTCTGTATCAGTTTAACGTTATGCCATTTGGAATGAAGAATACACCAGTAACGTTCGAAAGACTAACCAACAAGGTTATTTCTGGACTAAAGAATTATGCAGTGAAAATAGACAATCTGGTGATGTTCAGTAAAACATGGAAGCAGTATTTGGAACATTTAAACAAATTGTTTGTTGATCACAGGAGGCTGGCTTTGTAGTAAACGTGGCTAAAAGTGTATCTGTGAAAGCCCAAGTCACTCTTAGGCCGTACGATTAGACATGGTCAGGTGCCATTTGACAATTTAAAAACTGTTAACCACCGCACCAGTTTTGACAATACCGAATTATGTCAAGCAATTTAAGGTGGCTATTGATGAGAGTGATGTGGGCATTGATACTGTAGTTACAAGAAGACAACCCAAGGAAAGACCCTGTTGGTTATTTTTCCAGAAAACAAATTTCATCAAAAGTAGTATTTGACCATCAAAGAACAAAGAAAAGTACAGCACATGAACAGGCCCTTCGGCCCTCCATGCCTGTACCAAACATGCTGCCCATCGAAACTAAAATCTTCTGCAGTTCCTGGGTCTTTATCCCTCTATTCCCATCTGATTCATGTATTTGTCAAGATGCCCCTTAAATGTCACTATCATCACTGCTTCCACCATCTCCTCCGGCAGTGAGTTCCAGGCACCCACTACCCTCTGTGTAAAAAAACTTGCCTCGTACATCGCCTCTATACCTCGCACCTTAAACCTATGCCCCTGAGTAATTGACGCCTCTACCCTAAGAAAAAGCCTCCGACTAGCCACTCTGTCTATGTCCCTCATAATTTTGTAGACCTTATCAGGTCGGCCCTCAACCTCCGTCATTCCAGTCAGAACAAACTGAGTTTATTCAACCGCTCCTCATAGTTAATGCACTCCATATCAGGCAACATCCTGGTAAATCTCTTCTGCACCCTCTCTAAAGCCACCGCATCCTTCTGGTAGTGTGGTGACCAGAATTGAACACTATACTCCAAGTGTGGCCTAACTAAGGTTCTATACAGCTGCAACATGACTTGCCAATTCTTATCCATCGAGAAGGAGACATTGTGCATTGTAACATTTTGACATTTCTGTTGCTAACAATTCAACAGACAATTATTTATACAGACCATAATGTATTAAAGTTTCTGGAAAAGTTTAAAGATTGAAATTCAAGACTGTTTAAATAGAGTTTATTTTACAAGATACTGCAAGGCCTGGATAGAGTGGATGTGGAGAGGATGTTTCCACTTGTAGGAAAAACTAGAACCAGAGGACACCATCTCAGACTAAAGAGGCTATCCTTTAAAATAGAGATGAGGATGAATTTCTTCAGCCAGAGGATGGCGAATCTGTGGAACTCTTTGCCGCAGAAGGCTTTGGAGGATAATTCATTGAGTGTCTTTAAGACAGAGATAGATAGGTTCTTGATTAATAAGGGGATCAGGGGTTATGGGGAAAAGGCAAGAGAATGGGGATGAGAAAATATCAGCCATGATTGAATGGTGGAGCAGACTCGGTGGGCCAAATGGCCTAATTCTGCTCCTATGTCTTATGGGCCAACTGTTAATTGTAGATTATTTTCTGTGATGTTAATGGGAATGGTCCTGTGTTAAGAATAAAGTTTGTTTTTATATAAAAGATTCTGGGTTGTCAGTGGAATTATATCTGCGAGTGAAGTATCCTTTCATACAGTTTACAAATTCGCTAAATTGTTGGGGTTTCTCATCCAGCTTCCATTTTTAAAAAAAAATAGTTTTATTCACCTTGTCCAGTTTCCTAACATACATTGGGTCTGGTTTGTACCGTAACATTATGCAAAAGCAATGAAAAAGGGGCGTGGATAACATGAATGGAATGAAAATATTTTTTAAAAGGGACACGGGGGTAATTACCGCAACACTTTATGACTTAGTAATTTAAAAACCATAGCATACTAGGATTATAGTATTACAACAGTTGAATGGAAGTCTGTTATGTTGTCTAAAATATGGGGCCAACGTGGGACATGCATGAATACAACACTAATTCTTCCTGATCACCTTGAGGCATTGCAAATAGTTTTATATGTAAAAGAAATCCCAGCAATAGTCGAGAGGGAATAAAACCACAATATTTTAAGTTGGTTTCTTTTTCTTCGTTGGGAATAAAATGCTTTGCAGTACAGTGCCAATTACAGAACTATTAAATATTCTGATGCACAGTTTGTATTACAGAAATGTATTGCAATGAACACCAAAACATTCTATTTTCAGCTTGCAGTAATACTGTAACAGGGCAAGTTCAAATCAGGATATATTTGCATCAGACTTGTGCGTGTTTTCATTGGAGAAAAGGACTGCTACTCCAGCATTGTAAAGAAATCACTTTTAAGAAAGTGTTCTCAACATTAATCTACTCAATTGGTTGACATTCAATATTTAATCAATCAGGAACGACAAGAATATGCTAGATATGTTGAATACCAGCACGGTAGCATTGTGGATAGCACAATCGCTTCACAGCTCCAGGGTCCCAGGTTCGATTCCGGCTTGGGTCAATGTCTGTGCGGAGTCTGCACATCCTCCCCGTGTGTGCGTGGGTTTCCTCCGGGTGCTCCGGTTTCCTCCCACAGTCCAAAGATGTGCAGGTTAGGTGGATTGGACATGATAAATTACCCTTAGTGTCCAAAATTGCCCTTAGGTGGGGTTACTGGGTTATGGGGATAGGGTGGAGTTGTTGACCTTGGGTAGGGTGCTCTTTCCAAGAGCTGGTGCAGACTCGATGGGCTGAATGGCCTCCTTCTGCACTGTAAATTCTATCTATGAATCAAGAGTTGTACAGCAAAGCCATATGACCAAAACAAGTAGCGTATAGCAGTCTAGATCAGGCAGGATAAATAGCATATACTAATAGCTTAAATATGTTGATGCACAGTTTGCATTACAGAAAAGTAAAGGAGGGAGGGAGCAGTTAAGAACTCAACAGTTCTTTGAAATGGCCTAGCAACCTACTCGAATTAGGGCAATTAAGATGGCAACAAAGGCCAGCCTCCCCAGCAATGCATTCCATTCCCTCATTAAAGAATTTTAAAAAGCGTGTTGAAACTTTATTTCTCGACGCATGTTTCTAATTGCTAGTATTTAATTTTTCATTTATTGTGTGCAAGATATGAAGCTTGCCACCGCCAATTAGACCTTTTACATGAACATAATTTTATTCTATTTCATATAGGTTCCATATCTGGACCAGCATTGGACCCAACATAGAAAAAGCAGCACAAGCTGGGATTTTATGCATTTTGGAAAAGGAGAATCATTATTTGAAAATTTGTTGTGGATTGGTTTCTACTGCTGCTTCGCATAGGGCTTTTCATGGTTATTGTTTGAAAAGTTTTGTAATTGTGAGGAATTTAGTCATCAAGCGTGGGCCCTGCACCAATCTTCATGGAACACCACTTTTTGCCTGTTTTGAGCAGCTCACGCTAACATTATTATTACAGCCCTACCATTTAGTTGGTTTTCCATTTTGCAGCCTATCACTGACTCCACATTCTCACCCCTATAGCGATGAATGTATTATATTTACTTATTTGGATAAGCAAAAAACTATATCCTCCACTAACCAAACAATTTCACTTTTACAAAAACTTTCTTTACAAGCCATTCAGTGCCCTCACCCCCAAGACCAGCAACGTCCTTCACCATTGAGAATTTCAACTCATAGAATGCCCACTGTACTCAAATCTTCCACCAATGCGTGTTTTGTCCCACCATACTTTGGATGTCGTATTTAACTGAATCAGTATGGCTCGGGCATCTTTTTCATAAGATAACTGCAAATCGCCTATCGCTAAATGCACATTAGCATCTGGTGAAACAGTGTGAAGGATAAATGAAAAGAAAATCAATAAAACATTTCTGAAACTGCCTTGTTTTCTCACAAGGATGATCCATGTAGCATTGGAAATTAAGATAATTGTTTTAAGATTAAGATAATTGTAATTAAGATAAGCTGTTTAGCCCACTGGGCTAAATCGCTGGCTTTGAAAGCAGACCAAGCAGGCCAGCAGCACGGTTCGATTCCCGTAACAGCCTCCCCGAACAGGCGCCGGAATGTGGCGACTAGGGGCTTTTCACAGTAACTTCATTTGAAGCCTACTCGTGACAATAAGCGATTTTCATTTCATTTCAAATTCTAAAGTGCTCTTCTCAAAGAGCAAGTCTGCAACCAATTTGAGGGGTCATAGCATCCTGTTTCGTTTCATATATGTCTGCATTGAACTGTTTGGATTCATTTCATGCCAGACTTGTTTAAACCCAAGATTTGATGTAGCTATACGACTGCAGGATTTCATCTGAGTTTGTCCCTTTGTTTAAATGATTTGGAACACCAGCAGGGGAAATTCCATGAACAACAGAATGTGTCAATGGCAAATACATACCCTGCAGCAATGATTAGTATTGTTTTTTTTTTAAGAAACCTTTCTCTCACAATTTTGTAAGTTGTATTATTTAAGCATAATGCCGGGAGCCCCAACTGCAGTGAGGACAACTGTATTCCAGTGCTTCAACCCTGCAGGAACAGCCCACGGAGAAGTACAATCTCCAGCAAATTGCAGTAGGTATTGACAGTTGCTGGTTAGATCACCACTGCCCCCAACTGCTCTCGTGCATAAGTTGCAAACAATTAGCTGTGCTTTTTGTAACCTCGTAAACCATTTTTCTCAATCTAATTTTTTGTTATATCACTGATATTTTGCCACTCACTTTTGTAATACTCCCTTATTTCAAACGAATGAATTTGCTCCATCAAGTTGATGGTGTGTGTCTATCTTTAGCTGGGTTGATTGCATTGGAATATATGAAGTTATAAAGGATCGGCTGAAGATGCTGAATATAGAAAGTTCATAGGGGGTAGTGAAAAAAAGGGCAGTAAATAACATTTTGCAGAGATACATGAAAGGGAATCTAAAGGTCTTTTACAGACATATACATTTTTAAAGGGTGCAGGAGGAGTAGGGTCCATTAGAGACCAACAAGGAGATTTACAGATGGCGGCAGAGGGCATGACTGAGCTCATAAATGAATACGTTGCATTTCTCTTCACCAAGGAAGATTGTGTTCAGAGTCATTGTGAGGTAGTTGAGACATTGGATCTGTTAAAAATTGATGAAGAGGAGTTCTTAGAATTGCAGGCTGCACTTAAAATGTATTAGTCACCAGGAACGGATGAGATGCATCTAATGTTACTGAGCGAATTATGGATGGAAATTGCGGTGGTACTGTCCACAATATTCCAAAATCCTACAGGGATAGTGCCAGAGTACTGGAGAACTGCAAATATTACATCCTTGTTCAGCAAAAGGGTTCAAAGACAAACCAAACAATTTCAGAACATCATGCTGGTGGGACAGTTTTACTAAACAATAGTCCAGGCCAAAATTAAAAGTTACTTGGACAAGTATGGATTAATTAAGAAAAGCCAATATATGGATTTATTGTGGGAAAATTGTGTTTGACTAATTTGATTATTATCAATGTTAATGACCTCGACTTGAGTGTACAGGACTCAATTTGAAAATTTGCAGAATACACAAAGGTTGGAATTATTGTGAACTGTGATGACAATTGCAAATCTTCAAAAGTACATGAAGAGGCCAGTGAAATAGAAATCAGTGTGAAGTGATGCATTTTGGTAGGAGGAAAGGCAATATAAAAGGATTCAATTCTCGAGGCAGTGCAGAAGCAGATGGATATGGGGGTATATGTGCACAAATTGTTATAGTGACAGGGTAGATTGAGAAAACAGTTTATAAAGCCCCTGTGCCTTATTAACAGAGGCCGAGTACACAAGGAAAGAAGTGATGGCAAATCACCCGTCTAAAACACTGGGTCAACTTCAACTGCAATATGTGTTCAATTCTGGGCACAATACTTTAGGATGGATGTGAAGGTGCAGAAAAGATTTACAAGATTCTTGAAATTACAGGATCAGAGATTTCAGTTATATGGATAGAAAGGAGAAGTTGGGGCTGCTCATAGAGAACATTAAGAGGAGATTATGATAGAGAAGCACGGTGGAACAGTGGTTAGCACTGCTGCCTTATAGAGCCAGGGACACTGGTTTGATTCCAACCTTGGGTCACTGTCTGTGTGGAGTTTGCACATTCTCCCCGTGTCTGCGGGGGTTTCCTCCGGGTGCTCTGGTTTCCTCCTACAGCCCAAAGATATGCAGGTTAGGTGGATTGGCCATGATCGATGTGTGAGGGTAGGGGGATAGGGCAGAGGAGTGGGCCTAAGTAGAGTGCTCCTTTGGAGGACAGGTGTATACTCAATGGGCCAAATGGCCTCACTTTGCAACGTAAGGATTCTATAGGTGTTCAAATTCAGGCAGACGGGGAGAACTGTTTCTAATGGTCAAAGCGGTGAGAACCAGAAGAAACAGATTTAAAGTGATTGGCTAAAGAACCAGCAGTGACAAAATAACTTTTTTTTTCTTTACACAATGAATTGTTAGGATCTGGAATGCACTGGCTGAGTGCTATGGTAGCAGAAAATTCAATCGTGATTTTCTGGAGGAAACTGAGTAATTATTGGAAGAGAAAGAATTATAGGCAAAAGGCAGGGGAATGGCCCTCATTCTATGCTATAACCATATAGTTATTCTATGATTGGTATAAGATTTCCCCTTGTTCCATTCACACTCATCCCTTCATTTAGTTACATACAAAAAACGATCTTCCCTTTCAAGCTTTACCTTCACTTTTTGCTTTCTTCTAGCTTTGAAGTCTTAAGGGATGGCAATTGTTCCACCAATTGTTTCCATCTCAAATTGATTAGGAAAAATTTGTAAAGATGCATTTTAATTATTTGGTCAATGCTGATCGACCAGCACATGAAATATAGGCCTGCAAATGTGTATTATACAGCCACGTATACCAAGTTACAGTAATGGTAGGCAAAGATTTTGACTCAAAATCAGAGGAAATGCAATTGAGTGCCAGAATGATGTGTTGCTAAACAAAATCTGTTTCTCAACCCCGTCCCTCTCCCAGACGAGAGTCTGAGATTAAGCTAGTCTTTTCACAACCTTTAATCCTATGATGAGCTTCCGACCTCATATTTGTGCATCACTAAGACCACTTGCTTCCAGCTCTGAAACATCGCCCGATTTCACCGCTGCAGCCAGTTAGCGACATGGAGCAGTCAGTATTAGAACTGCCAGATGTAGGGGACTCAAAGGTGACAGGGAAAGGGAGCATAGAAGGTATAAAGTAGGTTTAAAAATAAATAGGGCAATTCTGCACACCAATCCAGAAGAAAGTATAATTTTCCAGGACAGAACAAAGGGGGAAATGCAAAATAAATAAAAAGGAATAATTTCAGATGGGATAATTGAAGTGGAAATTTACCTTGTAAATTGCTTGGAATTAGCAACAGAAATCAAAAAGCCAACTGACAGAACAAACCTTTAAATAAATAAAAAAATAAATTAAAAAATTGTTTAAAAATAGACTTGAAGTCTCCTTCATTCTGGATAGTAAGGATTGCAGCAACACATTGCCATTGGCAAATATAGCTGCTTGAATAGTACATGGATCAACATCTAAACAAGTCGCTCAATTATCAACTAGAGTGGGCCCACCTCTCCAGATGGGAAGACGACATTGCATCAATCCTTGCCAATTATTTTTATTTTAGATATTTATATATAAATAAACACCAAAAGTTAAACATTCAAAGTACATCTCTGAAATACATTTATTGCCCAATGTAAACACAGATGATTTAATATATTGCCAGTAAGAAAAACTTACAAAAAAGCCCAGAATTTGCCATGTCCTAATTGAACTGCCATGTGATGCCACACTAAAATGAATAAATGTGCAGAGTGGCTAAACCTTACATGATGGAGTTACAAATGGCAACTGCATTTAGCTATGAACTGATTTTAACGCTGAATCTAAAACAATCCAAAGCAGGTTAATTTAGTGATAATTTAAAACAAAATCAGGCCACAGTCATGTTTAATAGAGTGTTTATACTGCATAATTTGAAAAAAGGTGCAATGGTGTCACCAAGACATGAAAACAGAACAGTCAAAGTTACACGTGTCTTACTCTCATGCAGCTACTAGTAAAAATGTTTAAACAGCCTTTGGAATGATTCTATATTTAAATTATTTTCCGTTTTCTGCAATACCACAAAACATTTACTGGTATGTGTTTTGTACCAGACACTCAGCAAGGTACAGACCCATCACAATCACAATGCCTTTTATAAATGGATTGACATGCAGTTACATAATTCTGTCTAAGGTGACAAGGACTGTAAGTAAGCAAACAGGCAGCAATAGCTAATAACCATCCAAAACCTAACAGCTGCTGAGAAAAACTAAGTGCTTCATTTTATTTTATACAATTCAATTGCAAGACAGACAACTGCACAAATATTCAGTGAACACTGGCGCAGAAAGCAAAATTCACTGTCATTTTTCTGTTCATACCTACTGGTACATAAAGGTAGTATTTGGCAATTTTACATGCGTGTGGACTCATTTGGGTTAGGAAAAAAAAGAAATGTGCAAATTACAAAACCAGAACTAAATGTTCATTCCATCTCTAAGGTCCAGCTCATTAGAAATCCCATTTCCCTGCTTTAATACATGATCAACATTCAATATTCTTATTAATAAAAGTAGCATACGTAAGAAAAATATAAAAAAGCAGAGTTGGGAAATATTAACAGTTATTTTTTTTAAAGCAGGTTTACTACCTGCTGTGTCAACCCTGTCCCGAAGTACTGATCACATGACCACTGATGTAAAAGAAGTTAAAAAACACACAAAAAGGTATCTGGTTAAAATTAACACAGATCGACCTGGTTCGGCTAACTGATTATACTGGGCGGGTGGGGGGCGGGTGGGATTGGGGGAGGGGGGGGGGGGGGGGGCAGGAGGGGGGAGGGGGGGAAACTAAGCTTTGTAGATTAAAATGCTGGTGCAAATGGGAAGCAAGATTCACAGAAATGTGGCTCCGAAATAAAACCAGCACAGTCTGTGAAAAGGAAGCTATCTCTTGTTTCTTAATATGGCTGTGGTGGAGGAGAGAACTCTCATCTTTTCCGACGGCAGGTTCGTTTGTGCTCAGCATGCCAGTGCTCTTGCTGACATTTGATGGAGCAGTACGAGGTGTTCCAGCAGCAGTGGTACATTGCTTCTTCCTCGCAGTTGTAGCACTAGAGAGAGAAGGCAAGAGGATTACTTACACTACATGAAGGATTTACAGAAGCACTTTCAGCAGAAAGGACACAGATACAGGCAGAGCAAGTGGCTAAACCCTCCCTTCTAGCATATTACCTGGTGGGTAGATTGTCAAAGGATAAAAACTGCAATCCTCAACCATCTTGTTTCATTAAAGTTCTCAAAAAAAAATGGATTTTATATTTATAGTGCCCACATTCCAGTAGGCTATGACAACATAGGGCATCTGAATGAATATTCACTAGACTTTTTTTTCTATTTAAAAAAAATAAATTTAGAGTACCCAATTCATTTTTTCCAATTAAGGGGCAATTTAGCATGGCCAATCCACCTATCATGCACATCTTTTGAGATGTGGGGGCGAAACTCGCGCAAACACGGGGAGAATGTGCAAAGTCCACACGGACAGTGACCCAGAGCTGGGATCGAATCTGGGACCTCAGCGTCGTGAGGCAACAGAACTAACCTACTGCGCCACCGTACTGCCAGAATATTCACTAGACTTGAACAATGAGATATAGGGTTGTTTAGCACAGGACTAAATCGCTGGCTTTGAAAGCAGGCCAAGCAGGCCAGCAGCACGGTTCGATTCCCGTAACAGCTTCCCCGAACAGGCGCCGGAATGTGGCGACTAGGGGCTTTTCACAGTAACTTCATTTGAAGCCTACTCGTGACAATAAGCGATTTTCATTTCATAACGGCAGTTGTAAACTTTACATCTGGAGGGTAGATAAAGGTTGTTGAAAATGGCATTTTGAAGATGTGACATGGCAGTCCACCACCACTAGAGGGCGCTGACGTACATCAGTCTCTTGAAGATGAACATTGAGAAAATATGGATACGTTTTAAACACAGCTTCTTAAATTAAGCACATTTCTTGAGTCAGCCATTTTTTTTTTTAAGTTGATGAACCTGACCTCCATTGCAGCTACAATGGAGTCATTGCAAAACTAAAAGTGGTTGACTTTGTTTGAAATTTTTGATTAGAAATGCTGGTTCTGTATTTAGCTCGTTATCCTTAATCCTAAAACAAAATTCCGACAAAATAATCATTTCCCCTGAATAAAGGTCAAGGATTTTTTTTATCAGATGAGCTTTTCAAAGTAGAATACAACTGCTGGTTCTGTGGGTTGTTTCTGAAACACAAGTCTTTCTTTAATGAAGACATGTCTTTGAAGACAGGCACTTTACCTGAATGCTCGTAGCATTTGTAACAAAGTAGACGAACTAATGGCACAGATCATCGTGAATGATTATGATGTGGTAGGCATCACAGAGACATGGCTGCAGGGGGTTCAGGACTGGCAGTTAAACATCCAAGGATATACAACCTATCGAAAAGACAGGGAGGTGGGCCGAGGGGGTGGGGTTGCCTTGTTAGTTAAGAACAAAATTAAATCTATGGCACTAAACGACATAGGGTCGGATGATGTGGAGTCTGTGTGGGTAGAATTGAGGAACCACAAAGGCAAAAAAACCATAATGGGAGTTATGTACAGACCTCCTAACAGTGGTCAGGACCAGGGGCGCAACATGTACCGGGAAATAGAAAAGGCATGTCAGAAAGGCAAGGTCACGGTGATCATGGGGGAACTTCAATATGCAGGTTGATTGGGTAAATAACGTAGCCAGTGGATCCAAAGAAAAGGAATTCATGGAATGCTTACAAGATGGCTTTTTGGAACAGCTTGTCATGGATCCCACAAGGGAGCAGGCTATTCTGGACCTAGTGCTATGTAATGAACCAGACTTTATAAAAGATCTTAAAGTAAGGGAACACTTAGGAAGCAGTGATCATGATATGGTTGAGTTCAGTCTGCAGTTTGAAAGAGAGAAGGCAAAATTGGATGTAATGGTGTTACAGTTAAATAAAGGTAATTACGAGGGCATGAGAGAGGAACTGGCGAAAATCGACTGGAAGCAGACCCTAGTGGGGAAGACAGCAGAGCAAAAATGGCAGGAGTTTGTATGCATAATTGAGGACACTGTACAGAGGTTTATCCCCAAGAAAAGAAAGATTATCCGGGGAGGGATTAGACAGCCATGGCTGACAAAGGAGGTCAGGAAATGTATCAAAGAAAAAGAGAGATCCTATAAAGTGGCCAAAAGCACTGGGAAATCAGAAGATTGGGAAGGCTACAAAAACAAATAGAGGTTAACAAAGAGACAAATAAGGAAGGAGAGGATCAAATATGAAGGCAGGCTAGCCAGTAATATAAGAAATGATAGTAAAAGTTTCTTTCAATACATAAGAAACAAACGACAGGCCAAAGTAGACATTGGGCCAATTCAAACTGATTCCGAAAGGCTAGTGATCGGAGACGAGGAAATGGCTGGAGAACTTAATAAGTACTTTGCGTCTGTCTTCACAGTGGAAGACATGAGTAATATCCCAAAAATTATAGAGGGTCAGGGGGCTGAGTTGAGTATGGTTGCCATTACAAAAGAGATGGTGCTAAAAAAGCTAAAAGGTCTTAAAATTGACAAATCTCCTGGCCCCGATGGGCTACATCCTAGAGTTCTGAGGGAGGTGGCTGAAGAAATAGCGGAAGCGTTGGTTGAGATCTTTCAAAAATCACTGGAGTCAGGGAAAGTCCCGAACGATTGGAAGATCGCTGTTGTAACCCCCTTGTTCAAGAAAGGATCAAGACAAAAGATGGAAAATTATAGGCCAATTAGCCTAACCTCGGTTGTTGGTAAAATTCTAGAATCGATCGTTAAGGATGAGATTTCTAAATTCTTGGAAGAGCAGGGTCGGATTAGAACAAGTCAACATGGATTTAGTAAGGGGAGGTCGTGCCTGACGAACCTGTTAGAATTCTTTGAGGAGGTGACAAGTAGGTTAGACCAGGGATCCCAGTGGATGTGGTCTATCTGGATTTCCAAAAGGCCTTTGATAAGGTGCCACACAGGAGGCTGCTGAGTAAGGTGAGGACCCATGGTGTTCGAGGTGAGCTACTGGCATGGGTTGAGGATTGGTTGTCTGACAGAAGGCAGAGAGTTGGGATAAAAGGTTATTTTTCGGAATGGCAGCCGGTGACCAGCGGTGTCCCACAGGGTTCAGTGTTGGGGCCGCAGCTGTTCACCATATATATTAATGATCTGGATGAAGGGACTGGGGGCATTCTAGCGAAGTTTGCCGATGATACAAAGTTAGGTGGTCAGGCAGGTAGTGCTGAGGAAGTGGGGAGGCTGCAGAAGGATCTAGACAGTTTGGGAGAGTGGTGCAGGAAATGGCTGATGCAATTCAACGTGAGAAAATGTGAGGTCTTGCACTTTGGAAAAAGAATCCAAGCATAGACTACTTTCTAAACGGTGAGAAAATTCATAATGCCAAAGTACAAAGGGATCTGGGAGTGCTAGTCGAGGATTCCCTAAAGGTAAACATGCAGGTTGAATCTGTGATTAAGAAAGCGAATGCAATGTTGTCATTTATCTCAAGAGGGTTAGAATATAAAAGCAGCGATGTGCTACTGAGCCTTTCTAAGGCTCTGGTTAGGCCCCATTTGGAGTACTGTGTCCAGTTTTGGGCCCCACATCTCAGGAAGGACATACTGGCACTGGAGCGTGTCCAGCAGAGATTCACACGGATGATCCCTGGAATGGCGGGTCTAACATATGATGAACGGCTGAGGATCCTGGGATTGTATTCATTGGAGTTTAGAAGGTTAAGGGGAGATCTAATAGAAACTTACAAGATAATACATGGCTTAGAAAGGGTGGACGCAAAGAAACTGTTTCCGTTAGGCGAGGAGACGAGGACCCGTGGGCACAGCCTTAGAATTAGAGGGGGTAAATTCAGAAACGAAATGCGGAGACATTTCTTCAGCCAGAGAGTGGTGGGCCTGTGGAATTCATTGCCGCGGAGTGCAGTGGAGGCCGGGACGCTAAATGGCTTCAAGGCAGAGATAGATAAATTCTTGATGTCGCGAGGAATTAAGGGCTACGGGGAGAATGCTGGTAGGTGGAGTTGAAATGCCCATCAGCCATGATTGAATGGCGGAGTGGACTCGATGGGCCGAATGGCCTTACTTCCACTCCTATGTCTTATGGTCTTCATAGAGCACCATTAGTGTACTCAGGACATCCCAACACTTAAAAAAAAGATATTGAATTGGCTGTGAAGTGTAGTTACTGTTTTTCGTTGGTAACAATGGCAATTTACACAGAAAGTCCGAGAAAAAGAAATGAGATGAACGATCAGTTAATTTATTTTGCTGATGGTGGTTGAAGATGAAAAATGAAATGAAAATTGCTTATTGTCACGAGTAGGCTTCAATGAAGTTACTGTGAAAAGCCCCTAGTCGCCACATTCCGGCGCCTGTCCGGGGAGGCTGGTACGGGACTGCTCTTCAAGTAGTCCCTTGGGATCTTTTGGATCCAATGGACAGTCTAAATTTAACTTCTCATCTGAAATGCAGGATTTTCCAGCCTCCCAGCCGTGTGTTTCTTGGTGGTGGCACGCTACATCCAGTTAACTGGCGGCGGGATTTTCTATGCCTGCTGTTGTTGATGGGAATTCTCATCGAATCCACCCCACGCTGCTGGGAAACCGGCGGGAGGTGGTGCGTTGTCCAGAGAATCCAGCCGCCAGTGATCGGCAGAGAATTTTGGCCAGTATCTCCAACAATGCAATTCTACTTCAAAAAGAAAGTTGCAAAATATCGCAAAAAAGTTTTTTTTCGATTAATATAAAATTGTGTTTTTCGCAAAATCAACTTGATATTTTGAATCTGACGCTAGATAAATTACTCCATTTTGGATGGCTGATTTAACTGAAACTACTGCCGGTGGTGATTGAATTTACATCAGTTCTGGACTTCCGGTGTGCAGCATGACGTGAGTGAGCACACAGTGGCAGCTCCTGCCCAAGGTTACAGAAAAGAGCTCTTTTTTGGGCGGCACGGGTTGGAATTTCGATGAAAAGCCGTTGGTGAATGTTCAAGGAGTACTTTCCCCCAGGAATAGTATGTTTCTGGGTTATCTGACCCTCAGAAACAGTGCAAGATTGGGCGGAAGCAGCAGCAAACAAGAGCCTCTACAAGCAGGCAGGCGGGGGAAGGGCCAGCTCAGATTTCTCAAGCTGACTTGAGGGCCTTTATGAAAGCTGAATTCTAGCAGCAGTCGACACTGTCCCGACGAATCCCAGTGGGGGAAGGTGTCTAGAGGAGCATTCCCCATAATTTATGGTACTCACCCGGAGTGGGGCAAAGGAAAAAGCAGCAGCAGCTCCCCAAGAAAAGCAGGGGAAGAAAGACAAAATGGCAGCCGGCGGAACACCCGAGGACTGGTGGAAGTGGGCGCAGGAGCAGCAGGCCTCTCTTCTGCGCTGTTTTGCGGAGCTGAAGGCTGAGTTGCTGGGCTCCCTGAATGCAACTACAAACAAGCTGCTTGGGACCCAGGCGGCACAGGAGGTGTCGATTCGGGAGTTGCAGCAGCAGGCCGCTGAGAGGGAGGAGGAGGCCGTGGTCCTCGTGGGGAAAGTGGAGTTGCACGAGGCACTTCACAAAAAGTGGCAAGACCGCTTGGAGGAGCTGGACGTTCGCACGAGGCGAAAGAATTTGAGGATCCTGGGCCTGGCGGAGGGGTCGGATCTCCCGCCGTATGTGACCACGATGTTGAGCTCGTTGATGGGAGCGGGGTCCTTCCATTTGCCCCTGGAGCTTGAGGGAGCTCATCGAGTGATGGCCAGGAGGCCTAAGGCAAATGAACCCCCGCGGGCGGTGCTGGTGCGGTTCCATCGGTTTAGTGACCGGGAGTGTGTGCTGCGCTGGGCCAAGAAAGAGAGGAGCAGCAAGTGGGAGAATTCGGTGGTGCGAATCTACCAGGACTGGGGTGCGGAGGTGGCAAAGCGGCGGGCCGGGTTTAACCGGACGAAGGCGGTGCTGCATGCCAAGCAGGTCAGATTTGGAATGCTGCAGCCTGCGCGTCTGTGGGTGACATATAAGGACCGGCACCACTACTTCGAGTCCCCGGAGGAGGCGTGGGCCTTTGTACAGGCGGAGAAGCTGGACTCAAACTAGGGTCTGGGGACACACTATGGCCGTTGCTGTTTTCGCTGTTGCTGTTCTTCAATTTTGACAGGTGTTATTTTTATGCTGGTTTTCTTTTTGCTCTGTTTCCGGGTGGGTTTGTCTGTTGGGTAAGGGTGTGGGGTATGTGGGGAACGTTGGGGGTATGTGCTTTATATGTTCTCTTCTGTACGGGGCTGGGGGTTGGGGTGAAACTGGATTTTGAGGAGCTGTGTCAGAAGGGTGGGGTGTGGCAGTGTGAAAGCGCGGGCTTTCCTCTGGTTTCCCGCGCTGCGGGGCAGGGGGGGGCGGAGCTGGAGGTGGGGGCGTGGCCTTCACTGGTTTTCTTTCCCCCGCTGAAGCGGTGTCAAGGAGGTGTGGCAAGAGGGGGATGACCCCATGCCGGGAGGAGGTGGGTTTTGGTGGGAGCTGCCGGGTCAGCAGAAGTCAGCTGACTCACGGAAGTACCATGGAGGGTGCGTCGCGGCTAGGAGGGGTCCTAACCTGGGGGGGTGGGGGGGATACCGGGTTGCTGCTGGAATGGCCAGCAAGGAGCTGGTGTGGGCCGGGGGGTAGAGGAGAGGCGTTACCGCCATGGGGAACGGGTCAGGCGGGGCGAGCTGGCCTGGGGCGAGCAGTCGATAAGCTATGGCTAGCCGGCAGGGGAGAGGGGCAGGTTGCCCTCTGATCCGGCTGATTACCTGGAACGTGAGGGGACTGAATGGGCCGGTTAAGAGAACTAGGGTATTTTCTCATCTGAAGGGGCTGAAGGCGGACGTGGCTATGCTCCAGGAGACCCACTTGAAGGTGGCGGACCAGGTTCGTCTGAGGAAGGGGTGGGTGGGGCAGGTTTTTCACTCAGGATTGGATGCGAAGAACCGGGGGGGTGGCGATTCTGGTGGGGAAGAGGGTGGCGTTCGAGGCGGCTGAGGTGGTGTCGGACAAGGAGGGCAGATATATTATGGTGAAGGGTAGGCTGCAAGGAGAGAAGGTGGTGCTGGTAAATGTATATGCCCCGAATTGGGATGATGCCGGCTTCATGAGGCGCTTGTTGGGCCGCATTCCGGACCTGGAGGCGGGGGGCCTGATCATGGGGGGAGACTTTAACACAGTGCTGGATCCCACACTGGACCGGTCCAGTTCAAGGACGGGTAGGAGACCGGCGGCGGCCAAAGTGCTGAGGGGGTTTATGAACCAGATGGGAGGGGTGGATCCCTGGAGGTTTGGGAGGCCGAGAGCGTGGGAGTATTCCTTTTTCTCCCATGTCCATAGGGTTTATTCCCGAATAGATTTTTTCGTCCTGAGCAGGGGATTGATCCCGAAGGTGCAGGATGCCGAGTATTCGGCCATAGCGATTTCAGACCATGCTCCGCACTGGGTTGATCTGGAGATGGGGGAGGCGCGGGACCAGCGCCCACTCTGGCGCCTGGATGTGGGGATGCTGGCTGATGAGGACGTGTGTAGGAGGGTCCGGGGAAGTATTGAGGGGTATCTGGATACCAACGACACGGGGGAGGTCCGGGTGGGGATGGTCTGGGAGGCTCTGAAAGCAGTGATCCGGGGGGAGCTGATCTCCATCCGGGCCCTTAGGGAAAGGAGGGAGAGGAAGGAGAGGGAGAGACTGGTGAGGGAGCTCCTGGATGTGGACAGGAGATACGCGGAGGCACCGGAGGAGGGGTTGCTGGTGGAACGGCGTAGTTTGCAGGCCAAATTTGACTTGTTGACCACCAGAAAGGCAGAGACATAGTGGAGGAGGTCGCAGGGCGCGGTATATGAGTATGGGGAGAAGGCGAGCAGGATGTTGGCGCATCAGCTCCGCAGGCGAGATGCGGCTAGGGAAATTGGTGGAGTGACGGATAGGGGTGGGAATGTAGTGCAGAAGGGGACAGAAGTAAATGGGGTCTTTAGGGACTTCTACGAGGAACTGTACCGGTCAGAACCTCCGATGGGGAGAGGGGGGATGGAGAGCTTCATGAACAGGCTATGTTTCCCAAGGGTTCAAGAGGAGCTGGTAGAGGGGCTGAGGGCGCCGATAGAGTTGGAGGAGCTAGTCAGGGGGATTGGACAAATGCAGTCAGGTAAGGCGCCGGGGCCGGACGGGTTCCCGGTGGAATTTTATAAAAAGTATGCGGATCTGGTGGGCCCCGTGTTAGTGCGAGCCTTCAATGAGGCATGGGAGGGGGGGGCTTTGTCCCCGACGATGTCGCGGGCACTGATCTCTCTGATCCTGAAGCGGGATAAGGACCCCTTGCAGTGTGAATCATACAGGCCTATCTCGCTCCTCAATGTTGACGCTAAGTTGCTGGCGAAGATCCTGGCCACCAGGATAGAGGACTGTGTGCCAGGGGTGATACACGAGGATCAGACAGGATTTGTCAAGGGACGGCAGCTCAACACGAATGTGCGGAGACTGCTAAATGTTATTATGATGCCGGCAGTGGAGGGGGAGGCGGAGATAGTGGTGGCGCTGGATGCGGAGAAAGCGTTTGATAGAGTTGAGTGGGGTAACCTGTGGGAGGTGCTGGAGCGGTTCGGATTCGGGGAGGGATTCATCAAATGGGTGAGGCTGCTCTACGCGGCTCCGATGGCAAGTGTAGTTACCAATGGAAGGAGATCAGAGTACTTTAGGCTCTACCGTGGGACCAGGCAGGGGTGCCCCCTGTCCCCCTTGCTCTTTGCACTGGCGATTGAACCTTTGGCTATGGCGTTGAGGGAGTCAGGGAGATGGAGGGGTCTGGTGTGGGGTGGGGAGGAACATCGTGTATCACTGTATGCGGACGACCTGCTGTTGTATGTGGCGGATCCAGAAGGGGGAATGCCGGGGGTGATGGAGCTGTTAGCGGAATTTGGGGGCTTCTCGGGCTATAAGTTAAATTTAGGCAAGAGTGAGGTATTTGTAGTACACCCGGGTGATCAGGAGGAGGGAATTGGGAGACTCCCATTTAAGAGGGCAGTGAAGAGTTTCAGATACCTGGGGGTGCAGGTGGCCAGGAGTTGGGGGACTCTCCATAAGCTTAATTTTACCAGGCTGGTGGAGCAGATGGAGGAGGAATTTATAAGGTGGGACATGGTACCGCTATCGTTGGCGGGTAGAGTGCAGTCCGTCAAAATGACGGTTCTCCCGAGGTTCTTGTTCCTTTTTCAGTGTTTGCCCATCTTTATCCCTAGGGCCTTTTTTAGAAGGGTGACTAGTAGCATCATGAGCTTTGTTTGGGCGCATGGGACCCCGAGGGTGAAGAGGGTCTTCTTGGAGCGGGGTAGAGATGGGGGGGGGCTGGCGTTACCCAAGCTCTCGGGGTATTATTGGGCGGCCAAGGTGTCGATGGTGCGCAAGTGGATAATGGAGGGGGAGGGGGCAGCATGGAAACGGATGGAGAGGGCGTCCTGTGGAGATACAAGCCTGGGGGCCCTGGTAACGGCGCCGTGGCCGCTCCCTCCTACGAGGTATACCACGAGTCCGGTGGTGGCGGCTACCCTCAAGATTTGGGGGCAGTGGAGGCGACATAGGGGAGAAGTGGGGGGCTCGATGGAGGCTCCGTTAAGGGGGAACCATAGGTTCGTCCCGGGGAACATTGATGGGGGATTTCAGGGTTGGCACAGAGCGGGCATCAGACAGCTGAGGGACCTGTTTATTGATGGGAGGTTTGCGAGCCTGGGGGAGTTGGAGGAGAAATTTGGGCTCCCCCGGGGAACATGTTCAGGTATCTGCAGGTAAAGGCATTTGCTCGGCGGCAGGTGGAGGGATTCCCTTCGCTTCCCGCAAGGGGGGTGAGCGACAGGGTGCTTTCGGGGGTCTGGGTCGGAGAGGGGAAGATATCTGATATCTACAAGGTTATGCAGGAGGCGGAGGAGGCGTCAGTAGAGGAGCTGAAAGCTAAGTGGGAGGGGGAACTGGGGGAACAGATCGAAGACGGGACATGGGCTGATGCCCTGGAGAGGGTTAATTCTTCCTCCTCGTGTGCACGGCTTAGCCTCATCCAATTCAAGGTGCTGCACCGGGCCCACATGACTGGGACGAGGATGAGTAGGTTCTTTGGGGGTGAAGACAGGTGTGTCAGGTGTTCGGGGAGTCCAGCGAACCATGCCCATATGTTCTGGGCATGCCCGGCACTGGAGGAGTTCTGGAAGGGGGTGGCGAGGACGGTGTCGAGGGTGGTGGGATCCAGGGTCAAGCCAGGCTGGGAACTCGCGATTTTTGGGGTTGGGGTGGAGCCAGGAGTGCAGGAGGCGAAAGAGGCCGGTGTGCTGGCCTTTGCGTCCCTAGTAGCCCGGCGAAGGATCTTGCTACAATGGAAGGATGCGAGGCCCCCAAGCGTGGAGACCTGGATCAATGACATGGCGGGTTTCATTAAGCTAGAGAAGGTCAAATTCGCCCTGAGAGGGTCGGTACAAGGGTTCTTTAGGCGGTGGCAACCTTTTCTCGACTTTCTGGCTCAACGATAGGGTACGGGGACAGTAGCAGCAGCAACCCGGGGGGGGCGGACAATGACTATGTTTGTTTATTTAATTTTAATTTATTTTTAAGTTCTTTTGTTGTTCATTGGGGTTGGGGGGGATGTGATACATACGGTCTGGGGGTATTACAGTTATTATGGGTTATTTTGTTGCATTTCATTGTTTGTCGTTATGTTTTATATTTTCTGTAAAAAATTCCAATAAAAATTATATTTAAAATAAAAAGAATTTACATCAGTTCTGCAGAGCGAGGAGGGGCATGTTTTTCGGAGGTTTGACAGTTACCAGATTCAAATCTCAAGGAGTTGGAATAAAGTTGGGTTTGATTTCCAAGTACATTTCATGAAACAAAAAGAGAATGCTCTTGAAGTGATCCTTTACAGCAAAATTTACAAAGAAACCTTGTATTAACTTCAAACTAACTCCAAAAAAGCACTTGGTTTCACAAAATAACAAATACTGGAAATATTTTAAAATTTGAACCCTCTCTTGTCCATTTTCTGCGGAACAGCAGGCAACCATTTAGTTCTATTTTGTATTCTGAGTTTTATTAGCGGAGAGATTCTTGGAAACCACCATGCCACATCGCCCAGAGGAGCCCCACAGGAAGATTGGCACGGAATGATGTTGCATGTTTCAGCAGTGTGACTTTGGAGGACTAAAAAAGTTCATCCAGAATTGCCATTCCATCTTCTACAAAATGAAGTGTTGAATTCATATTGCAGAATTGAGAAGGGCCCTGCTTGTTTCCTCAATTCCAAATCTAATCCCACAGAAATAACAAGCTGTTCTGCATTTGGACTGATCCAACACTCTCCCTCCCCCCCCCCCCCCCCTCCTCCCCCCTCCTCCCCCCCCCCCCCCCCCTCCCCCTCCCCCCCCAAAAAGGTTTGCGATTCAGCTCTATTTAAACAATTAACTCTTCTTAGAAACACCTGAAGAAGTCCAAAAAGTTAACTCTGTTTCACTCTCTACAGAAGCGTCCAGGCCTACTGAGTATTTCCTACATTTTGTTTTTATTTCAGAAATAAATATTGCCACTAGCTCTTTAACCATCAAAGAGAAGTGTTCTTCGTAATCCTGTACAATCCAATAATCATAGTAACACGAGGAGGCCTTTTCTTCTGCCTTTTGAAGAGGTGAGCGATATTAATGGCACTGCTATCGTCTGTTACTACAACCTCTTCCCAATATTATTGTGGAGCAGATGGAAACTTTACTAAAACGGTGCTCGATACAACCAATGGCATGGCAAACGGGTCTGAAGTCGGTGTTTGTCACCAATATATCTCACATGGGTTCAAGTCTGACTGAGCTAAGGAATTTCAAGACCTTGAAAAATGTCCTGGGGGAAAAATTTCCCACAAGAGAATAAGAATGTTAATTTGCCAATGATCATTGGAAGGAGAATGCGTGCATCAAAATGGGATGGTGCCATTATCTGTGCAAGGTTACTGGGATGAGTGATTCATAAAACAAAGAACAAAGAAAATTACAGCACAGGAACAGGCCCTTCGGCCCTCCCAGCCTGCGCCGATCCTGATCATTTATCTAAACCTGTCCCCTATTTTCCAAGGTCTACTTCCCTCTGTTCCCCGCCCGTTCATATATCTGTCCAGATGCATCTTAAATTATGCTATCGTGCCTGCCTCTACCACCTCCGCTGGCAAAGTGTTCCAGGCACCCACCACCCTCTGCGTAAAAAGCTTTCCACGTACATCTCCCTTAAACTTTCCCCCTCTCACCTTGAAATCATGACCCCTTGTAATTGACACCCCCAATCTTGTAAAAAGCTTGTTGCTATCCACCCTGTCCATACCTCTCATAATTTTGTAGACCTCAATCAGGGCCCCCCTCAGCCTCCGTCTTTCCAATTAAAACAATCCTAATCTACTCAACCTTTCTTCATAGCTAGCACCCTCCATACCAGGCAACATCCTGGTGAACCTCCTCTGCACCCTCTCTAAAGCATCCACATCCTTCTGGTAATGTGGCGACCAGAACTGCATGCAGTATTCCAAATGTGGCCGAACCAAAGTCCTATACAACTGTAACATGACCTGTCGACTCTTGTATTCAATACCCCGTCCGATGAAGGCAAGCATGCTGTATGCATTCTTGACCGCTCTATCAACCTGCGTTGCCACCTTCAGGGTACAATGGATCTGAACTCCCAGATCTCTCTGTACATCAATTTTCCCCAGGACTCTTCCATTGACGCATAGCCGCTCTTGAATTAGATCTTCCAAAATGCATCACCTTGCATTTGCCGGGATTGAACTCCATCTGCCATTTCTCTGCCCAACTCTCCAATCTATCTATATTTTGCTGTATTCTCTGACAGTCCTCCTCGCTATCTGCAACTCCACCAATCTTAGTATCATCTGCAAACTTGCTAATCAGACCACCTATACCTTCCTCCAGATCATTTATGTATATCACAAACAACAGTGGTCCGAGCACGGATCCCTGTGGACCACCACTAGTCACCTTTCTCCATTTTGAGACACTCCCTTCCACCACTACTCTCTGTCTCCTGTTGCCCAGCCAGTTCTTTATCCATCTAGCTAGTACACTCTGAACCCCATACGACTTCACTTTTTCCATCAACCTGCCATGGGAAACTTTGTCAAACGCCTTACTGAAGTCCATGTATATGACATCTACAGCCCTTCCCTCATCAATTAACTTTGTCACTTCCTCAAAGAATTCTATTAGGTTTGTAAGACATGACCTTCCCTGCACAGAACCATGCTGCCTATCACTGATAAGTCTATTTTCTTCCAAATGTGAATAGATCCTATCCCTCAGTATCTTCTCCAACAATTTGCCTACCACTGACGTCAAGCTCACAGGTCTATAATTCCCTGGATTATCCCTACTACCCCTCTTAAACAAAGGGACAACATTAGCAATTTTCCAGTCCTCCGGGACCTCACCCGTGCTCAAGGATGCTGCAAAGATATCTGTTAAGGCCCCAGGTGAATGGTTTCTCCCTGGTGTCAACTCTCTGATGTGTCACAGCAGGCTAGATGACTGAGTGAATCCCTTCCCACAATGAGAGCAGAGAAATGGCCTCTCCCCAGTGTGAACGCGCTGGTGTTTCAACAGGGTGGAAGAATCTCTGATTCCCTTTCCACAGGCAGGGCAGGTGAATGGTCTCTCCCCAGTGTGAATTCGCTGGTGAGAGAGCAGGGTGGAGGACTGAGTGAATCCCTTCCCACAATCAGAACAAGTGAACGGTCTCTCTCCACTATGAACGCGCTTGTGTATCAGCAGCTTCGATAACTGAATAAATCCCTTCCCACATTCAGAGCAGGTGAACGGCCTCTCTCCAGTGTGAACCGGATGGTGTGTCAGTAAGTGGGTTAACTGAGTCAATCCCTTCCCACACTGAGAGCAGGTGAATAGCCTCTCACCCGTGTGAACCCACTGGTGTTTTTGTAGATTGGATGAATTAGTAAATTCTTTGTCATACTGGGAGCATAAGGTACAACATTTCAGCAGTTCACATCAAATCACTCCACATGAATTTCTGCACTGAATCTCGAAAGCATGATCTGATGCCTAAATAACATCGGCTAGTGTAAAAGGTCTGGTTGGCAATGAAAATAACAGGCCATATGAGTGCTAAATTGCTGAACCTACATATCAAGGTAAGACTTTTGAAATAGCCCATTCAATCAAAAAAAGTCAGTTCTTCAATGTTGATAGCTTCAGAATCATTTTGTTACTCACCCATTGCTTCTTTTTGGTCTGAGAGATGAACTGCTTGTGCTGTGTGGCTAGTTTCTTGATCTCTTCCATGAATTCCTCTTTGCACTTTTCCTTCACTTGCTTACATTTTCTGTCCATCTCGGCCTGCATGTTGACGACGGCTTTGTTCACTGCCTGCCGCTTTTCCTCCTCCATTTCGGTACGCAGCTGAAGACATTAAGGAGCAAAATTCAAGAAAGTTCAGTACAAACCATTCATGTGTTAAGCGGCAACTTTAAAAAAAATATACGGAAGAACATCTTACCAGACATAAAAGATTGGCCAGGTCACCCCACAGCCTCAACTTTTAATGTCTAATCCCCTAATTGGCTGGAAAACCATCCTTTGGAACTGGTTTCCAGCTAGTCAGGAATCACATTTGAGAGATGAAGCCCATCTCCTGAAAGGAAGTGCGGACTGGATGCAACACGACAAAACATGCAAGATTTTAAACATATTCAAAAATAATAGTTAAAATAGATTACATAGGGATCAAATAATATGTTAAAATAGTGAATCAGAGAGAACATGGGGAAATTGGCAAGTGACAACAGCATTTTAAAACCTTTTTATTTAAAATGTTCTTTTGTGTATTTTAGTGGCAGAACATCAAGTAGGAATAAAACTACTACTCATCTGGACCATATCACAATTTTATGGGATTTTTCACCATTGGTGAACTAGAATCTGAAACAAAAGTAGTAGTAGTAATAATAATAATAATAATAATAATAATAATAATAATCGCTTATTGTCACAAGTAGGCTTCAATGAAGTTACTGTTGAAATGCCCCTAATCGCCACATTCCGGTGCCTGTTCGGGGAGGCTGATATGGCAACTGAACCCGCGCTGTTGGCCTTGTTCTGCATTACAAGCCAGCTGTTTAGCCCACTGAGCTGAACCAGCCCCAGTCAGGTCTGGTTTGTGTACATGGTACAGTTGTATTTGGTAATAGATTGTTAAATTTAAAAGTTCAACCTATTCTAGTTAAACAACTGATTATATATTTATCAAAATTATAAATCTAAGAACGACGTTGTTATGGCTGCTGGATCTCACTCTCGATTAGTGGAAGAGGATTTCACATAAGGTTTGAAACGCCACTGCTCCAGTGAAATTGTGCCACTCTACATACTGTTCCAAATAACCCAAAATAATTTGGTCAGCGAAAGCAACAGATTTTAAAATTAATTATGCTTGATGAATTAAACATTGAAATGTTTACTAGTTAAAATAAACTTTAAAATACATCCTAACACACTAACTCACTCAGAAGATATTCCTCAGTCATCTCCACCAAAATAAGAGCATGCGGCTAAATTGGTAGCACTCAATTCGTCAAAGGATTGAGGGTTCAGTCCTACTTTAGAATGATACGGCACAGGAGGCCATTCAGCCCAACATGCCTGTGCTTGAACCCACAAAATTCAGTACTGAGGAGTGTTGCACTGTCAGAGGTGCCAGTATTCAGTTGAGATGTTAAGACGAGGACCCATGTGCTTTCTCAGGTATATGCAGAAGATCCCATGGGTTACTTCAAAAAGAGTAAGGCAGTTATCCTCGGTGTCCTGGCTAATATTCATTACTCAATCTGGGAGATTATCTGGAAACGTGTTAAATGCAAATTGGCTCTCATGTTTCCTAAGTGACTACATTCAAAGGTACTTCATTGGCTGTAAAATGTTTGGAATATTCTGTGGTTGTGAAAGGTGCAATATAAATGCAAGTTTTCTTTTCCTTAGAAAAATCTGATAAAAATGCCATTTGGCCCCTCCCTCCCGTTAGTTATCAACACATCTAATTGCTTTTTAAATAAATCCCAATATTTCACTTCCTATACATTGTTTATTTTATTATCTATTTTGGGGGTACAGTAACATAGAAGAAATGTTACTGGACTAGCAATCCAGAGACCTGGACTAATGATCCAAAGGCACACGGTCAAACCACGCACAGCAGCTGTGGAATTTAATTTCTTAAATTAATAGTTTAAATCAGAAAGAAAGCTAGTAACAGTAATGGTGATTACAAAACTACCAGATTGTCGTTAAAAACTCATCTGACTCTTTAGAAAAGGAAATTTGCCATTGTTTTCTTGTCCAGTCTATACAGCAGAACACAAGTATGAGTAGACCAGAGAGCACATGGCGCCTGCTCTGCAATTCAGTACGACCAAGACTGACCTTGGGCTTCAACTCAATTTTTCCACCCACTCCCCATATCCCTTAATTCCCCGAGACACCAGATATTTGTCTATCCCAGCCTTAAATATGACTCAAAATCCACAGAAATGTGGTTGACTCTTAACTGCCCTTGAAAGCCGCTCAAATTGCCACAAAAATACATTTTTGTGTAAAAAACCAGACAGACTGCCTCACATCAACCCAAGAACACCCACAGCCATGAGCAAGGCACACCCAGTCCTGTCAACACTAACTACAAAGTCACTAATATCTGGGAACTGTTGTGAAAATTGGGGGGACTGTCTCTGACTAATCAAGCAACGGCCTAGCATATCACCCCCGATCTTTATCCTCAAATCCTTCTTCACCAGGGTCAACAAGTTAATCATGGCCATCGTCTGGGGGTGAAGGATCCCTAGGATACACAAGACCATCTTATGACGAGGGTGACACGAGGGATGCCTGGCCCTACCAAACCTCCTCTTCTACCACTGGGTGGCAAACGAGGAGCGGGCGAGGGGTGGCTAAGGGAACCGGAGATGGACTGGGTCCGAATGAAGGAGGCCTCCTGCACGGAGACATCTCTTCGAGCGCTGGCCACCACACCACTTCCGGTCCCCACACACGCATCCCAGAAACCCCGTGGTAGTAGCTACCTCAAGGACATGGAACCAGTTCAGGCGCCACTTCGACAAGCGTGGCGCCATCTCGGCCGACTCTTAGAAAAGGCTAGGACCCCTCTGGACGAGGCCAGATGAAACTGGGGAAGGAAATGGAGATACGGGGAAGGACTCTGGATCGAGGTGCTACACAGGATCAACTCTACCTCCTCCTATGCTGGGATAAGCCTGATGAAGCTCAAGGTGGTGCACAGAGCACACCTTCCCAAGACACATGCGTGGGTTCTTCCTGGAAGTGGAGGATGAGTGCAAGCGGTGCCGGGGGATCCAGCCACCACACCCACATTTTCTAGTTTAGTCCTGCCTCAGACTTGGGGATTTCTGAGTGGCGTTTTTAGAGGCTATGTCCAGGGTGGTGGGAGTTGAGGTGGAGCCATGCCCGTCTGTGGCAGTCTTCAGGGTATCAGAGAGCCCTGGATGGGGAAGGAGGCAAATACGCTGGCCTTCATCTCAGAGATTGTCAGGCTTAGGGTGGCATGGTGGCACAGTGATTAACACAGCTCCAGGATCCCAGGTTCACTTCCGGCCTCTGGTGACTATTTGTCTGTGTGGAGTTTTCACTTTCTCCCCGTGTCTACATGGGTTTTCTCTGGTTTCCTCCCACAGTCCAAAGATGTGCAGGTTAGGTGGATTGGCCATTCTAAATTGTCCCTTAGTGTCTGAAAGGTTAAGTTGGGTTACGGGCATAGGTGCGGGCTTAAGTAGGAATATCTTTCCAAGGGCCGGTGCAGACTCGATGGGCCAAATGGCCTCCTTCTGCTCTGTAAATTCTCTGATTCATAGTCACACTCTCAAAATCATACTTCCCGTCGTGGACACCTAAAATGGCCTCCAGGCCATCCCAGGAACAATAGAACTACCCTGTCAATCACAGCTGTTTACCAGACACAGTGGCACCTAAGCTCCTTATTTGGAAGGGCCGACATGCCCCCAACACTTGCAGGCATGGCCACTGGTTGTCCACCCCAAAATCGATGCAGCACCCCTGATTTTACTTGATCGATCAGGGCGACCAAGTCCTGACCCATTGATTGACAATGACCCAGAGACCACCGAGCAGCAACCAACAACGGTGACCATTCACTGGCCGAAGAGAAAGGCCATCACTCGACCAACTGAAGACAGACCAGAGCCAGGAACTGATCAGACCAAGGACTGAACATTGAGGATGACAAGATTTGGGATACAGATACAGGCCAATATTTGTCTGATACTTGCTAGTCACTCTGAAGTTAAATTAAGGTCTTGTGCGAACTTGCTTTGTAGTTTAACTTATGTTGTATGTGTGATAGTAAACGAATAGTGAATTATTCTATGAAACAGACTTGTCGTCATTTGTCCACCGTATACGGATTAAGACACACTGTGGTTTAGGCACAACACCATCAACGTTGGACTCTTCTATCGCCTTTGTCCTGCCCACCAGCGTGACAGACTCAGCAGAGGTACACAGCTGAGAGGAAGTGACAACAGACCCATTAAGTTCTACGCCAACAGGTCAAAACATGGGCAAGGAGACTTCCTGATTATCACCTACCACTCATCCTCAGCTGATAAGTATTCCTCCATGTTGAACACCACCTAGAAGAAACACCGAGTAGCAAGGGCTACAACAGCAATGGTAACAACCCCAATTTGTATTTACATAGCACTTTTAAATTAATGAATATCCCAAGGTGCTCCATAGAGTTCATAGTGAAAGATCACTGACCTGAAACATTAACTGTTTCTCTCCACAGATGCCACGGTGGAGTTGTAGACAGTGTGGAAGGATGTGGCAGGTTACAGAGGGACATAGATAAGCTGCAGAGCTGGGCTGAGAGATGGCAAATGGAGTTTAAGGTAGAGAAGTGTGAGGTGATTCACTTTGGAAAGAATAACAGGAATGCGGAATATTTGGCTAATGGTAAAATTCTTAGCAGTGTGGATGAGCAGAGGGATCTCGGTGTCGATGTACCTAGATCCCTGAAAGTTCCCACCCAGGTTGATAGGGTTGTGAAGAAGGCCTATGGTGTGTTGGCCTTTATTGGTAGAGGGATTGAGTTCCGGAGCCATGAGATCACGTTGCAGCTGTACAAAACGCTGGTACGGCCGCATTTGGAGTATTGCGTACAGTTCTGGTCGCCTCATTATAGGAAGGACGTGGAAGCTTTGGAACGGGTGCAAAGGAGATTTACCAGGATGTTGCCTGGTATGGAGGGAAAATCTTATGAGGAAAGGCTGATGGACTTGAGGTTGTTTTCGTTAGAGAGAAGAAGGTTAAGAGGTGACTTAATAGAGGCATACAAAATGATCAGAGGGTTAGATAGGATGGACAGTGAGAGCCTTCTCCCGCGGATGGAGGTGGCTAGCACGAGGGGACATAGCCTTAAATTGAGGGGTAATAGATATAGGACAGACGTCAGAGGTAGGTTTTTTACGCAAAGAGTGGTGAGGCCGTAGAATGCCCTACCTGCAACAGTAGTGCACTCGCCAACATTGAGGGCATTTAAAAGTTTATTGGATAAGCATATGGATGATAAGGGCATAGTGTAGGTTAGATGGCCTTTAGTTTTTGACTTCCCATGTCGGTGCAACATCGTGGGCCGAAGGGCCTGTACTGCGCTGTATCGTTCTATGTTCTATATGCTGCCTGTCCTGCTGAGGATTTTCAGCATTTTGTTTTTATTTCAGATTTCCTGCAGGTGTGATATTTTTCTTTTGTAGAGATATTAGGTCAGATGACCAAAGGTTAGGTCAAAGATGTAGGTTTTTAAGGAGGAAAGTGAGGTAGATTGGTGGAAAGGTTCATGGAGGGTATCCCAGAGCTTAGAGCCCAGGTAACTATAGGTGCATACATCAATGGTAGAGCAATTAAAGTATGTGTACAAGAGGCCAGAACTAGAGGTGCGCAGATATCTGAGGGTTGTGTGAGATTAGAAGGTTTGAGCCAAAATTTGTCTGTACCTTTTCCAATGCTTCTCTCACAACTCTTTCAGTCTCCCTTTTATGCTCCGCTTTCATGCGTTCCTTAAAATCGTTGAATATTTTGGTGTACTTTTCATGGCACATATTTTGACAGGGGATGTCATTATTAGTCTGGGTGCTCCGATGTAACATTCTTGGTGAGGAGGCACTTAATTTCTTTGTTTGCGTTGCAACTGAAACCTTCTCGGTTTGGGGTGGCACTGTAGGTATTTCTTGGCTCGAACTGACAGCCTCAATTTCGGGTTCTGGTTCCTGAATACGTGGGGATAAAAACACAAACACTAAGATTTGAATTTGTATTTCCCCTCCCACTGCCATCCTTGCAAGACAAAATTCGCCGCACATGTTCAATAACATATACATGTAACAAGGAAAAAGATAGGTCTGCGCAAGCTTGCCAACTCTTTTTATCAACACAATTTTTGTTTAGGGTAGACAACTTTTCTGTCTTACCGAACACATCTGGTGTGATGAAATAATCCTTCGTTGTGTTATGATGTGAAGATGCCGGTGTTGGACTGGGGTGAGCACAGTAAGAAGTCTTACAATATCAGGTTAAATTCCAACATGTTTGTCTCACACATTAGCTTTCGGAGCACTGCTCCTTCCTCAGGTGAATGATTTGAAACAAACATGCTGGACTTTAGCCTGGTGTTGTAAGACTTCTTACTGTTCTTTGTGTTAGATATAGAAAGCATAAAGATTTCAAAAGCACTCGATTTCCTACTTTGCACTCTTTAAATGGCACACACGATGCATTAAAAACTAAGTTTGCAGAGTGTAAACTAATAAATACTCTCTGTGCAATACCCAAGTTCAAATATATCCAGCTGACCATTCCAACTCATACTATTTATATGTTTTCTAGTAGAGTACAACAGTTAACCATGAGGAACAGTATTTGAATAGTGCACAGAACAGTTCCAACCTTATATTAGATCTGACTATATTTAGATAAATACACAGTAAATGCTTAAACACCATACATGTTGAATCACAAGCTGAAGTGAGGTAGAAAAATAAATTACAACACAGGACAGTTATGGAATTCAGTTATCAGTAAAAGTGACGCAGTACAAAATCATACTCTAAATGGAGGAAAGTTAGAGAACAGAGGAATTTGGGGTGCAGGTTCACAAGACATGAAAAGCAGAACCTCAAATACATACAGCTATAAAAATGCTAACAGAATACTACATTTTATGGCAGGAGGTACCAAATATTGAATTCAAGCTTTAGTGGGATATCTGCGTAAGATCTTAGTTAAACGAACAATTGGGGTACTAACTGCAGTTTCAGATTCAACACTATGGGAATGATCTTGAGGCAATAAAGAGCATATAGCGCAGATTGTATAGGGCGTTGCTCAATGTGTAAAAATACAAAAAAAAATGGGCTGCTGTTTTAGAATAAATGGTGTAAAGATGCGACAAGAGTAGACAGAAACAGATTACTCTGGTGATTGAAGGATCTAGAACATAGGGTCATGGATATAAGATAAAGTGCAAGAGATTTGGGACAGAGGGTGTGGAATGACTACTGTACTAGAGTTGCTGATTGAAGCATCAATGTTAGACAAGTGGTTGAAGAAATGGGTTAGAGGGGGTGAAGTAAAAGGGGTATAGCAACAGATCAGGTAAACAAATGGGTTAAGACAACTGCTTGTGTGGAGGATAACCTGCTAGACCAGACTGTTAAGTTGCAATTTCCACGCAGCTGGTCTTTTCAGCCACCTAGTAAAAAACTTCATTTTTATCTGCGTAACAACTGCAATTATTAACAATTCACGTAACCTTCAGTGTTCTCAAATGGAATTCTGGCTAATACAAGATATAATTACAATTTCACATGCCCCATTGCATTTTTGGTTAAGCTTACTTCATCTTTGGCGTCTGAATGTTGATTCCGTCTGGATTTCTTGCTCTTGGGTTCTTGTGTACTTTTCTGCTATAAAATACAGCATACGTCATGTAAATATAGGTTCTCCATAAAGATCAACTGTAATGTCTCACCTTATTAGATCTGAAATAACAGTCCTGGTAATAATATGTCAATCTTCATTTCAGTTTTTGGAATATGCGATAATAGCATGAAGCAGAATTCTACCCATCTTTTTGTTCAGTCATAGAAAGGACATTTAGCTCAAAATGTAATTTCAGAAATCATAGCATTGGAGATCACATGAACTTAAACAACACCGTTTGCATTGTGTAGGTTGTCAAAGCTATGCAGGTTGAAAACTCCTTATCCAAAATGCTTGGGGCCGAGAATGTATTGGATTTCGGAATTTTTAGGATTTCAGAATATACTGCGCATGTGCTCGGGGAAAAAAAAAGACGGATTTGGGAATTTTTCGGTTTTTGGATAAGGGATGCTCAACCTGTACATGATAATATACATAACAAATCGTTAGCCTTCTGAGCATGATAAGTGATGATTTTGGATTATGTCACAATAGTGCAGCTAGCCATTTTGATTCAAATATTCTGCGCTTCTATTCCTCTGCTGGGAGTAAGCCTGGGAGGTTTGCTATGGAATTTTATTATATTTTTTCCTGGAAGTTTAAATGTTTTTATGGCTGCACGTGTAATTTCTGTATGATGAGAGTAGTCAGCTTATGTATTTTATCAGTCCCAGTGCTCGTGGCGTGATTGCACAATTTCATTGTGGCTGCTGTGAACTTTAAAAGATGAGGCAACTTAGGACTGTAATTATATTAGCAATAGAACATACAGTGCAGAAGGAGGCCATTCGGCCCATCGAGTCTGCACTGACCCACTTAAGCCCTCACTCCCACCCGATCCCCGTAACCCAATAACCCCTCCTAACTTTTTTGGTCACTAAGGGCAATTTATCATGGCCAATGCACCTAACCTGCACATCTTTGGACTGTGGGAGGAAACCGGAGCACCCGGAGGAAACCCACGCAGACACGGGGAGAACGTGCAGACACCGCGCAGACAGTGACCCAGCGGGGAATCGAATGTGGGACCCTGGCGCTGTGAAGCCACAGTGCTACCATGCTGCCCATAACATTGGTAATAAATTGGGTTATTGATGAAAAAGCACAGAACTTGAGAACTAAGTATGGTTGGAAGCATTAGGAATATATTTAACTTATTCAACAAATCTGCTATTCAGTAACCTACAGGGGCAGCACGGTAGCACAGTGGTTAGTTAGCACAATTGCTTCACAGCTCCAGGGTCTCAGGTTTGATTCCTGGCTTGCATCACTGTCTGGGTGGAGTCTGCACATTCCCTCCCCGAGTCTACGTGGGTTTCCTCCCACAGTCCAAAGATGTGCAGGTTAGGTGGATTGGCCATGATAAATTGCCCTTAGTGTCCAAAAGGTCAGGTGGGGTTACTGTGTTACGAAGATAGGGTGGAAGCGTAGGATTGGGTGCTCTTTCTTTCCAAGAGCCTGCGCAGACTCGATGGGCTGAATGTCCTCCTTCTGCACTGTAAATTATTTGATTCTCTGAACTTCTTATTTTGCTCAGGCAGGGCACCACTATTTTATCCTGGCTTCATAAAAACAATCATTTAAAACTGGGCGGTTGAGTGGTTAGCACTGCTGCCTCACAGCACCAGGGACCGGGGTTACATTCGGCCTTGGGTGACTGTGTGGAGTTCACACGTTCGCCCTATAGCTGTGTGGGTTTCCTCCGGGTGCTTCAGTTTCCTCCCACAAACCAAAGATGTGCGGGTTAAGTGGATTGGTCATGCTAAATTGCCCCTTAGTGTCCGAAGATGTGCAGTTTAGGTGGGGTTATTGGGATAGGGCGGGCGTGGGCCATGGTAGGATGTTCTTTCAGTGGGCCAGCGCAGACTAGATGGGCCGAATGGTCTCCTTCTACACCAGGGGTGGGCAAACTTTTCCGTGCAAGGGCCACATTCAGAAATTCAGAATGTAGAATCTACACTGTTGCAATTATATGAAAACAAACATATATTTTTAGCTCCGCAGTTAAAGAATGGTGAGCCAAAGGGCGTATTTCAGTTTCTACATTACTCAGAAATTCTAAGTATACCAAAATTATACAAATGGAGCATCATATTCCACTGGCTGGCTGTAGATGCAGTTGATTTTTTACTTGCAATCGTTTTTCTCATCTATCATCTTCCAGCTCCAAAACAACTTGAATACTGAATAATACTGCTCTAATAGTATTGTAAATTTTCAACATAATAACACTTTGGAGTGCTGTCAAGATAATTTGTCGCATTGGGCTTTAGGTAATGTCTGGAAACAGACCAAACATTTCCCTTTTGATGTATTCTGAGGCATTTGAAGAGAACTCATCTAATTCATCTTAATCATAGTCATAGAGTCATATTGTACAGAAGTGGCCTTTTGACCCATCAAGTCTGCACAGAAAAAACTACACTAAATCTACACTAAACGCAGTTGACAGCACTTTGCCCATTGCCTTGAATATTATGACATTTCACGTGCTCATCCAAGGTTGTGAGGTTTGCCTCTGCTACCCTCCCAGGCAGTTCATTCCAGACTCTCACCACTTTCTGGGTGAAAGAAATTTTTGTCAAATCCCCTAGAAGCCTCAGGCCACTCACCTTAAAATGATGCCCCTCGTTATTGACCCTTCAACTAAGGGGAACAGCTGCTTCCGATCTGCCCTGTCCATACCCCTCAAAATCTTATACATCTCAATCAGGTCACCCCCTCAGCTTTTCCTGCTTTAAAGAAAACAACTAGAGCCTATCCAACCTCTCTTCATAGCTCAAATGCTGGTAATCGCTCTTTTGGTCAGTTTTAGTCATTGGATTCTTTCTTGGTAATGAAGTCAGACGTGTAATTAATACTGCTCATATTTGGGAGCGAGAACAGGCCAATCAGCCTCCCCCGAGTCTCTTCTAACATTTAACTTGACTAAGGCTCATCTGCGTTATTGTACTGGAGTACCTACAAATTTCTTGTTCCTTAAAATAACTATATAATTTTGTTCCTGTAAACATTTAATGCCAGCTATTACAACTGACCTAGTTCTATTTTCTTCATCCTACTTGCCTTGGCTCTGTAACTTTTAATTCTCTTACACAAGAATCCAGTTTTGAAATTTTCAATTAACCTAGCCTCAACAGCTTTTTGGCACAGTGATTCACTACTCTGTGTGTATACAACACACCCCTGGATGGCCTCGTTTTAATTTGAAGGTTGTGCCCAATGTCCTATGGTGGGGTCTGAGCTCAACCTCAAGATTGCTGGTCTAATACCAGAATCACTATACTTTGTCTCTCCTGAAGGCCGTTACTTTCACAGGGTTGTTACACAGGCTCTAACATTGTACCCAAATGCTCCGGGGCGGCACGGTAGCACAGTGGTTAGCATTGTTGCTTCACAGCTCCAGGGTCCCAGGTTCGCTTCCTGGCTTGGGTCACTGTCTGTGTGGAGTCTGCACATTCTCCCCGTGTCTGCGTTGGTTTCCTCCGGGTGCTCCGGTTTCCTCCCATAGTCCAAAGATGTGCCGGTTGGGTGAACTGGCCATGCTAACTTGCCCTTAGTGTCCAAAAAGGTTAGGTGGGGTTACAGGGTTACGGCGATGAGGTGGAAGTGTGGGCTTAAGTAGGGTGCTCTTTCCAAGGGCCGGTGCAGACTCGATGGGCCAAATGGCCATCTCCTGCACTATCGATTCTTTAAAAAAAGAGAGAGACTGGACAAGGAATACTAGCAAGCTTTTTGATCCAGTCAGTTGCTGAAATCACTTGACATTACTTTAGGAGGTGCCAGCAGACAGCAACCTGACTGATTTTTACTTTTCCTGACCAGAAAGCACAACTGGAGGAAGCCATCCATCCTACTGGCTCACAAAGACAATTAATTGAATTTGGATTCCTTCTTGGCCTGCGTAGGGTGTTTTTCAAATCATCTAGGAACATTTATTTGCGTTAAAAGTAACTTGCAAGCTTCAGGATAACTTCCTAATAACACTTGAATATATCGAAAACAACCAAATGAATTGGCACTTACATGCAAAACCTACCTGCTCATTACTTGTGGAAGAGATGCTGGATTCTGCTTCTTCTTCCATTTTATCCTCTGCTTTACTCTTCCAGAACCTGCCTTCACGAACAAAGCGTTGGTGCAGCTCAAGCTCATCGCAGGCTTTCTTCCAACCAAGACTCCGTTTTACTGCCAGCTGGTGAACATTAACACCAATATCCTGGATATTCTCTGATGGAATCCATGCCCTGTAACCAAAAAGTCCATTTATCAGAAATAATATTTTAGAAGGCAAGCAATTCAACTGGTACTGCCTGAAATTAAACTTTTAACATTATCAGATGTTAATTTATTTAAATAATCAGATAAAGATATTTTCCTGAAGTTTGTGTCTGTGGCACAGCATCCATCCCGTCTTAGGGAGCAATCAACAGCTTCCACCACAAGGAACCACAAAGGAGAAAATAAATCAAAATTCACAAAGAGCTGTACTCATGGGCCTTTCAACGGCTGATTAAATTGCAGCACACAGTCAATTCAGCTTCCGTCTTCCTATTAAGCGAATATTGAAAATTGGAGACACATTATTATAGCTTTATCTTCTCAATTTTCACTCATATGGAAATAAAATTAATTAGGTTATAAAAAGAATGATCACAAATTTAATTTTACCCAATATTGTCTTCTAAATGAGGATGGCAGATACCCGTCAAGCCTTCTAACCCCCCCCCCCCCGGGGTTATTGGCCCCAATAACCCCGAGCAGAAGGATAGTTAACTGAATTTGAGCTCTCAAGAGCAGAACTCTAGGTGAAGTGGCCTTGCAGAGCTTCACAAGTGAGAGCACCAAAAACTGCAAGCATTAAACCAGACCTTGCCTGATACAACAGAATAGCTGTAGCATTTCAAATATGATTAGGATTACCAAACAGCTCTGCACTTAACAACACTAATTCTTGTAGTGCAATATGACAGAAAAAAACCACCTTATCCAACACTAGATTGGAGTTTAAAATAGTAAATTAGTAATGACATGCATCACAATATGGATTTGGTAAAACACTAAAGCTTTAGACTGAGCTATCTGTGGGATTTCTTTTTTCTTCTCAGTTTTTCAGCTGCCACTGACATTGTTTTGTTCTAGTTTTGTTTAAATGGAATTAACAAAAGAGATGGAAATTAGTAACTGGAAGACCATGGTACACTTAGAAGGTAAATCAATGGAAACAGTAGTCAACCTTGTGCAACCAGACTATCAATAGTCTCCTTAATGCTAAAGATATTTATTCACCAACTGCTGAGTTCTCTTCTGCTTCTGTAATTCAATTCCATCAGGTTTTCACTAGATTGCGTTACAATCCCAGTTGATGGTACTACTGGACAGGACAGGAATGGAACCCTGACTCAAATGGAGGGAGGGTGACATTGAAATCTGGCAGCTTTCAATTATTATGGTGCAAGGTAATTTGGAGTCAGAAACATCACAGGACAATTCTACATACAAGAGTTGCATTAATGCCAAATACTCACATAAGAATGGATCTGCATAAATGGGGACTTCTCTTTTTATGTGAAAATTCCAGATGCACACCAAATTACAGTAAAAAAAAAAGGCCTGCCAAATTTGGGAATGAGTCAGGGGGCGGACAGTGCCAGCTGGGGAATCCAGTTAGTTAGCAGTTCTCTCTGTGAAGTTAATGAAGCTTTATATTCTTTGGCTGAGTAGAATTGATTAAATTACTTAATCAACAAATGTCAATAATCATAATGCCGTTAGCTGGTGTGGTAGAAAGTGGCTGAACATCTGACAATTTTTCAAAGAAAATAATTTTATCCGTCTATTTCTATATGACAGAAGATTAGATTTAGTTAATTAACATAAAATGCTTAGATTATTATGCATCAAAATGTGCCTTGTGCACAAACTTGAAGTCAGCTGAAGTCAGATCACAAGTATCTTATTTTTATAAGTGGTAACAAAATTTTGTCAATGGTGGAGGCATACAAATCCTCAACTGTCACCACCAGACAAAATAACATGACCCGTTGACTAATTTCAGAATTTAAATTTTCCTCATACAAATCTTTTATAATAGTAATCTTTATTGTCACAAGTAGGCTTAAATTAACACTGCAATGAAGTTACTGTGAAATCCCCTGGCCGCCACATTCCAGCACCTGTTCAGGTACGCTGAGGGAGAATTCAGAATGTCCAATTCACCTAACAAGCACGTCTTTCAGGACTTGTAGGAGGAAACCAGGGTACCCGGAGGAAACCCATGCAGACACGGGGAGAACGTGCAGACTCCGCACAGACAGTGACCCAATCCGGGATTGAACCCGGGTCCATGGCGCTGTGAAGCAACAGTACTAACCACTGTGCTACTATGCCGCCCCAGTTAGTTACAACACACAGAAGCAGTTTAAAATGTTATGCAAATACAGTTGTGTTCAACAGATTTAGATTATATACTTAGTGGTTCAAGACTCAACCAGCCTTTACACAGAGTGGTGGGAGCGTGGAATGCACTGCCAGCGGAGGTGGTGGAGTCAGAGTCATTAGGGACATTTAAGCGACTCTTGGGCAGGCACATGGACAGCAGTAAATTGAAGTTGATCTTAGATTAGGATAAATGATCAGCACAACATAGTGGGCTGAAGGGCCTGCACTGTGCTGTTCTATGTTCTAAGCTGCCATCAAAGTAGTTGGTTTCTTTTCAGATGTCACCTACTCAATACAAGACATACAAATACAAAATACGACATTGGCCAAAGTCTGAAATAAAAGCAGGAAATTCTTGAAATAAAGGGTCATCAACCTGAAACATTAACTGTTAATTGCTCTGATTTCTATTTCACTTGAAGTCCATGATGTGGGTCACGTCCAGGTTTACTTGCGAAATTGCAGGCTTCCCCGAAATCGGTTTGCCGAAATAGAAGCTAAGAGTACAAATCACTCACTCGTGCAACAAGTATCTGACAGTAAATTATCAGCATCAATCTCCATCCTCATGTGTGCCAATGACTATGCTCTATATATGTGCCGTATATTAATGCCTCCCTCTCTTCCTCTACATCGTAGTGTGCATCTGTGGTTACCATTTCTAAACCTGAATTTGAATTTTTGTTTCCATCTCTATCCTTGTGCATATTTGTAGCTTTGAATATCAGAGTATGAACAAACCTTTCTCAACCTCTCCTTTCTCTCCTTATTGCCTATGCATTTCTTACATTATCACGTTGTCTCCTTTTCCAAATCTGAATTTCATCATCTGAATGCCTAAAACTGTGTCTGAACTTCTCATACCCCATCACTGTATCTGATCCCTTCCTCCCCGTCTTCCCGCCTATCTTGGCTTCTCCCTAAGTGCCTAAATTACTTTCTTTTCCTCTCCGACCTGCTTTTTCTCTGTCTCATGGTCTCTGGCATCTCTCGTCCTCCTTGTGCTCTCTATTTAACTTCTTATCCCCTCGCTTGGTGTCAGAACTGGTCTCTGTGTGGATCTGAGTTTCTCTCTTTATTTAGTGCAATCACATTAAGTTGTGCACTACCTTAACTACTAACCACGTTTGTCCTTACCCCTCCCAAAATCAACCAAAATTCCTTAATTACCATAAAGTGCAAATAAATACTTGTTGAGCAGAATGGAATTCTCCATGACATTCCTGTTTTATCTGCACCGTAGTTGTATTATTGAGGAGAGTGAGTTTATCTCTACTCACATAGTCCTTGTATTTGCTCTTTCACAGCATGTGGGCCTTGCTTGCTAGGCCAGCATTTGTTGCCGTTCTTAATTTCCCTTGAGACATTTTTGTTACCTGCAATGCATACAGCTGTCATGTATTACTTTTCACTGTGGCTGAACGGCCACCTAAGATGGCATCCTTCAAAGGGTGTTGGGAGAATTGGCCAAGTATAAGGACAAGCAGGCTGCAGTTTACATAAACGTTAATGAGCAAGCTGCAGCCTAGGCATCACAATACACAGGAAAAAGGCCATCTCCAAGCCATCCCAAGAACAATAGAACTAGCCTGTCAATCATACTTGTTTACCAGACACAGCAGCACCTAAACTCATTATTTGGAAAGCCTACATGCTCCTAAAAGCTGCAGGCATGGCCGGTGAGCGCACATCCCAAAATCAATGTGGCTGCCCCTGATTGGACTTGACTGATCAGGGTGATCGAACCATGACTAATTGATTAGTAATGGCACATGGACCGCCCAAAAGGGCGCAAAACCAATAAGGTACATAAAGTAACTCATCTGCCCCCTCATCTACAGTTCACCCTCTGATGTTAGTTTCCCTGCTGTTTGACCTTTCACATCTTTTGTCCTCTGTGGGGACTGCCATTAGTACTCTTTCCCCTTGGTTTCTGTGGCCATTAGCACCCGGTTTCCCTGGGTTTCTATGGCTATGACTCATCTTTCATTCTCACTCCACAGTATAAATATTTCCCACTTTATCTGTCTGTTAGCTTTGACAAAGAGTCATTGGACTCAAAACGTTAGCTCTTTTCTCTCCCAGATGCTGCCAGACCTGCTGAGATTTTCCAGCATTTTCTCTTTTGTTTCAGATTCCAGCATCCGCAGAAATTTGCTTTTATCCAGAAGGTACATAAAGTGCTGCACCACCTTAGAATCGCTCTCTCAGTAGCGGCCAGCAACGGAACAACAGTGATCTTCACCAGCCACCACAAGGAGGACCATCACGCCGCCAACAGAAGGAAGACCAGAATCAGAGCATTAGACCAGACCGAGGACCAAGCATCGAGGACTACAGGAGTCAGCACACAGAAAAAGGCCAATATCTGTCTGGGTACTTTCTAGTCATTCAAAAGCTAAGTTAAGGTCTTGTATGAACTTTAGTACTCTGTAGAATAACTTGTGTTGATGGAGTGATTGATTAACAGTAACATTGTGTGACTGTGAATAAAGACTACTGATTTAAAACGCAGTCATTTGTCCACCACATACACGTTAAAGGCACACTGTGGTAGCAACATCACTGCCGTGTCACAATCTTATGTCCATCTGTTAAAACCAATTGCCATTTAAGCGGTTTATTCCCTGGTTGTCTTACTATTTGCCGTTCCCTGTGCCCTTTGGTGCTTCTCCAGCCTTTCATGATTTGCTTTCCATTTTTTTGTCTGGTCTTACCTATTATTTTCTACTTTCCTCACTTATCGTCTTTGCTGTACAGCCGTCCTGCTCATCCCTTCAACCTTTTCATTTTTGTCATCTCTATTCATTGCTGCTATTTTTCTCTCATAAGAACATAGGATTAAGGAGAGTAGTAGGCAACTCAGCCCTTTGAGCCTGCTCCGCCATTCAATCAGATCATGGTTGATTGCTTCCTGGTCTCAAATCCACCTGTTCCCAATTCCCGTTAACCCATTTTTCGAAATCAGAAATATATCTACCTCCTTTTGAAACCATTTAATGATTCAGACTCCACCGTACTATGGGGCAGCGAGTTCCACAAATTCACCACCCTCTGCGAGAAGTAGTTCTTCCTCATTTCAGTTTTAAATCTACCGGCTCTTAACCTATATCTGTAACATATTGTTCTAGATTGCCCCACAAGGGGAAACATTTGGTCTACGTTTACTTTATCAGTCCCTCTTAGTGTTTCATATATCTCGATCAGGTCCCTCTATTCTTCTAAACTCCAGTGAGTATAAGCCCAAACTGTTTAATCGATTTTCACTTTAATCTCTCAATTCTTCCCTAGAGCTCTCCCATTTATTCTTTTCTCCCTTTGTGGCCTTGGATTTATCCTGTTTCATCTTGCCGGCTCCATTCTTGCTCTTCACTCTCTTGAATAAATCGGTTTCCCCCTCTCCATCATTGTGCCCTTTTTGTTCCTCAGCTTTCTCACATTTTGTAGCATGCCAGTTGTGTTTGGCCTCAGCATGTAAATTCAACTTCCATTTTTGCTCGTTTTCTCTCCATCTTTCTCCCATGCCTTACCATTGCACCCTTGTCCTTTCTTTTGCAGTATTATCCACAGAATCACAGCAATGCAGGAGGCCATTTGGCCCATTGTGTCTACACTGGCTCTCCAAATGAGCATTAAGACTTAGCGCCATTCTTCTGCCACTTCCTCGTACCCTTGCACATTATTTCTTATTCTATTTAAATAAATATCAAATATCTTCTTAAATGTCTTGATTGAACCTTCCTCCACCACACTTCCAGGCAGTGCACCCAGACCCAAACCACTCGCTGTATGAATTTATTTTTCTCAGTGTGGGAGGAAACCAGAGCATCAGGAGGAACCTCATTCAGACACGGTGATAATGTGCAGACTCCGCACAGACAGCGACCAAGTTGGGAATCAAACCTGGGACCCTGATGCTGTGAAGCAACAGTGTTAATCACTGTGCTGTTGTGCCGCCCAATTGCTGGGTTGCTCCATTCAACCTTTTTCTGAACAAGGGCATGTCTGCAATTCTCCAGTCCTCAGGCACCTCCAGAGTTTAGGGAAGACTGAAAGATTATGGCCAGTGCGTGGCCAGTGCACCTGAAATTGTAACTCACTTCCTTCAATACCCTTGAATGCATCTCATCCAGTCCCCGTGCCTTGGCAATTTTAATTACTGACAGTCTATCCAACAATTGCTCATCAGTTCTGAACCCTCCTAGTGACAATTTCCTCCTCTGTCACCATGGCCTGGACAGCATCTACCTCCTTGGTGAAGGCAGATTTCCAGCTTCCAAAGTTTTTCATTTTTGTATGAGAAGACATGCAGGTAGCTCTAGGAAAGTTGGGACAGTGCATGGGATGGGAAGATGCAGCTCTTCCATGTGGTAGAACACCTTGCTGCTCTCTTGCATTGCCCCTTCAATGTAGACCCCTTTCCGTCCTACTATGCAAACTGCTGCAGAGCACAGACTTGAACTGTTTGATTTATATCGTTCTTGAGCTTCAGGATTATTCTCTCCAGTTATTTATAGTTTATGATTCATTATTCTACAGCCATCAAAAACAGCACAAAAAAGACAATTATCAAACATCAAAAACTGCATTAGTGTCACAAATAGGCTTACATTAACACTGCAATGAAGTTACTGTGAAAAGCCACATGTCGCCAAAATACGCCACCTGTATCAATACACAGAGAATTCAGAATGTCCAATTTACCTAACAAGCCCGTCTTTTGGGACTTCAAAGCACCCGGAGGAAACTCACGCAGATACGGGGTGAAGATGCAGACTCTGCACAGAAGTGAACCAAGCCAGGAATCGAACCTGGGTCCCTGGTGCTGTGAAGCAACAGTGCTAGCCACTGTGCTACCATGCCGCCCAGGATTCCCTCGCTAAATAAGGAGGCAAAACGTGTGGCTGTCACTGGAGTGGGAAGCATTGAAAGTGGTAACAAGGAGATCTCGTTCAAGGCGCAGGTGGATAGGGACGTAAGAGAGGAGCGGGAACGGTTGATGAGAGGACATTTTTGGGAGGTGGATGGAAGGCATGGGAAGGATCCGGCGCCGAAGTTTCTGGTGAGGTCTGACTTCTTGTCCATGGTTGCACTGCAGCAGGTGAATAAGGGTTTTCAGGAATCACTAGAGGCAGGGAGGGTCCCAGAAGAATGGAAAATGGCTAATGTGCCACCGCTGTTTAAGAAGGGGGGGGGGGGGGGGGGGGGGGGGGGGGGGGGGGAGAGAGCAGAAAATGGGAAATTATAGGCCGGTTAGCCTGACTTCAGTTATTGGTAAGATTTTACAGTCCATTATTAAAGATGAGATTCCGGAGTACTTGGAGGTGCATGGTAAAATAGGACTGAGTCAGCACGGCTTCGTCAAGGGGAGCTAGAATTCTTTGAGGAGGTAACAAGGACGCTAGACAAAGGAGAACCACCAGTGGACATGATCTATTTCTATCTCCAGAAGGTCTTTGACAAAGTGTCATCTAGGAGGCTGTTAAATAGGTTAAGAGCCCATGGCGTTAAGGGTAAGATACTGGCATGGATAGAGGATTGGCTGACTGGCAGGTGACTCGTGGTGTGCCTCGGGGGTCAGTGTTGGGACTCCAACTTTTCACAATATACATTAACAATCTGGAAGAAGGAACCGGGCACTGTTGCAGATGATACAAAGATATGCAGAGGGACAGGTGGTATCGAGGTAGCAGGGGGGCTGCAGAAGGGCTTGGACAGGCTAGGAGAGTAGGCAAAAAAATGGCAGATGGAATACAATGTGGAAAGTGTGATGTTATGAACTTTGGGAGGACGAATGGATGCATAGACTATTTTCTAAATGGGAAAATGCTTAGGAAATCAGAAGCACAAGGGGACTTAGGAGTCCTAGTTCAAGACTCTCTTAAAGGTTAACATGCAGGTTGTCGGCAGTTAGGAAGCCAAATGCAATGGTAGCATTCATTTTTTTTTTAATAAACAATTTTATTGAGGTAGTTTTTGGCTTTATAAACAGTTACAGACATCATCAGAAAGGAAGCAAAAAAGGCAAAAATGTGCAAACATCCACGTACTTTCAATACTTCCATCGTAACATATTGCACAAGCCCGCTCCCCTCCCACCCGTACTACCCGCCATATTTTCCCTCCTACTCTACTCTACCCCCCCCCCCCCCCCCCCCTCCCCCCACCCCCCTGCTGACGCTCACTCTCCCGCAAAGAAGTCAATAAATGGTTGCCACCTCCGGGTGAACCCCTGCACAGATCCCCTCAAGGCGAACTTAATTTTTTCCATCCCCAGGAAACTTGACATGTCCGCAAGCTACCACTCAGTCTTCGGGGGCTTTGAGTCCCTCCACGGCAATAATATTCGTCGCCGGGCTATCAGGGAAGCAAAGGCCAGCACATCGGCCGCTTTCTCCCCCTGGACGCCCGGGTCTTCCGAAACCCCAAAAATTGCCACCCCTGGACTCATCACCACCCTTGTTTTTAGCACCTGGGACATGACCCCCGCAAATCCCTCCCAGTACCCCCTCAGCTCAGGGCATGCCCAAAACATGTGCACGTGGTTCGCTGGTCCTCCCGCGCACCTAGCGCATTTGTCCTCTATCCCGAAAAATTTGCTCATCCGAGCCACCGTCATATGGGCCCGGTGAACGACCTTAAATTGGATCAGCCCGAGCCTTGCACATGTCGCGGTCGAGTTTACCCTACTCAGGGCCTCTGCCCACAGCCCATTCTCCATTTCCCCGCCTAGCTCCTCCTCCCATTTAAGTTTCAGTTCCTCTGTCTGGGACCCTTCCTCCCTCATGAGCACCTTATAAATACCCGAGACTCTACCCCCCTTCGTCCCTCCCAGAGACTATTCTGTCTAGGATCCCCATTGGCGGGAGGCGCGGGAAAGATGGGACCTGTCTACGAACAAAGTCCCGCAGCTGTAGGTATCTAAAATCATTTCCCCTTACCAACCCAAATTTCTCCTCCAAGCTCCTCAAACTCGCGAAGCTCCCTTCCAGGAACATATCACCCACCCTTCCCGCCCCTGCTCGCCGCCATACTCGGAACCCCCCATCCATACTGCCGGGGGCAAACCGATGGTTGTCGCAGATTGGCGCCCAGACAGACGCCCCCATCTCCCCCACATGCCTCCTCCACTGGCCCCATATCCGCAGGGTCGCCACCACTACCGGGCTGGTGGTGTACTTGGCCGGCGGCAGCGGTAGAGGAGCCGTGACCAGGGCTTCCAAACTGGAGCCCCTGCACGAAGCCGCCTCCACCCGCTCCCAAATAGACCCCGTACCCACCATCCACTTCCTTATCATAGCGATGTTGGCCGCCCAGTAATAATTGACCAGACTCGGCAACGCCAGCCCCCCCTCGCTGCGGTTCCTCTCCAACATTGCCTTCTTCACCCGCGGAGACTTTCCCGCCCAGACAAAGCTCATGATCAGCCCGTTAACTCTTTTGAAGAAGGACTGTGGGATAAAGATCGGGAGGCACTGAAAAATAAACAAAAATCGAGGGAGGATTGTCATCTTTACAGTCTGCACCCTCCCTGCCAGCGACAGCGGGAGTGCATCCCATCTCCGAAACTCTCCCTTCATTTGCACCACCACCCTGGCCAAATTTAACTTATGCAGCCTGCCCCAGTCTCGTGCCACCTGGATTCCCAAATACCGGAAATTTTCCTCAACTAACCTAAACGGTAGCCCTCTCAATCTGTTCTCCTGGCCCCTTGCCTGGACCACAAACATTTCACTCTTGACCGTATTTAATTTGTATCCTGAGAACTGGCCGAACTCCCTCAGCATTCCCAGTATAGTTCCCATCCCGGCCACTGGGTCCGACACGTACAGGAGCAGGTCGTCTGCATAAAGAGAAACCCTATGTTCAACCCCGCCCCTCACCATCCCCTTCCAACCCTCTGCGGCTCTCAGCACAATCGCCAGCGGCTCTACGGCCAGCGCAAACAGCAGCGGGGAGAGCGGGCAGCCCTGCCTGGTCCCTCGGTACAACCTAAAGTACTCCGACACTTCTCTGTTGGTCCTGACGCTGGCCCTCGGGGCCTGATATAATAATTTGATCCAATCCACCAATCCCTCCCCGAACCCAAACCGTCCGAGCACCTCCCATAGATATTCCCACTCCACCCGGTCAAAGGCCTTCTCGGCGTCCATAGCCACCACTACCTCCACCTCTCTACCCGCCGGGGGCATCATTATCACATTGAGCAATCTCCTCAGATTGGCCGCCAGCTGCCTACCTTTCACCAACCCCGTTTGATCCTCCCCAATCACCTCCGGTACACAGTCCTCCATTCTACCCGCCAGTACCTTTGCCAGGAGCTTAGCATCTACATTAATCAGGGAGATTGGCCTGTAGGACCCGCACACCTCCGGGTCTTTACCCCGCTTTAATATCAGAGATATGGTGGCTTGTGACATCGTCGGCGGCAGGGTCCCTCTGTCCCTTGCCTCATTGAAAACCCTCGCCAAGACCGGGCCCACCAGCTCCGAGAACTTCCTATAAAACTCTACTGGGTATCCATCCGGCCCTGGGGACTTCCCCGACTGCATGGCCTTTAGGCCCCCCAATACCTCCTCTACTCTAATCGGGGCCCCCAGCTCTTCCACTCGCCCCCCCCCCCCCAACTGATGTTGGGAATGTTAACCCATCCAGAAACCTTTTCATCCCCTCCGGTTCTTCTGGCGGCTCCGAAGTATACAGCTTACGATAGAAGTCCCGGAATACCCTATTCAATTCTGCCGGATCCTCCACTTTGTGCCCCCCCTCGTCCCTCACTCTACCTATTTCCCTGGCCGCCTCCCTCCTCCTAAGTTGCTGCGCTAACAGTCTGCTAGCCTTTTCCCCATACTCGTACACCACTCCCCTCGCCTTCCTAAGCTGTTCCACGGCCCTGCTCGTGGATAGTGCCCGCAGTTCCGCCTGTAGCCTCTGCCTCTCCCTGAGTAAAACCTCCCCCGGGGACTCCGCGTGCTCTTCATCTATCCGGCCCATTTCCCTGACCAATCTATCCATCTCTGCCCGGTCTGCCTTGGCTCTATGGGCCCCAATTGAAATCAGCTCCCCCCGCACTACTGCCTTTAGCGCCTCCCACACGGTCGCCGCTGAGACCTCCCCAGTGTCATTCACCTGCAGGTAATTTTTTATACATTTCCGAAGCCTCTCGCAGATCCCCTCCTCCGACAGCAGTCCCACATCTAGCCTCCATTGCGGGCGTTGATAACTCGCTCCCCCGAACTGCAGGTCCACCCAATGCGGGGCATGGTCTGAAATGATAATTGCTGAGTATTCCGTGTTCTTTACCTCCCCCCTACAGTCCCTGCTTAGCACAAAGAAATCTATCCTGGAATATACTTTGTGGACGTGCGAGTGAAACGAGTAGCCCCTTCCTGTTGGCTGTCCCTCCCTCCAGGGGTCCACTGCCCCCATTTGCTCCATAAACCCTTTCAGCTCCCTTGCCATTGCTGAGAGTCTACCCGTTCTGGGACCCGACCGATCCAAAGTCGGGTCAAGGACCATGTTAAAGTCCCCTCCCATTATTAGCCTGCGAGAATCCAAGTCCGGGATCTTCCCCAGCACTCTTTTAATGAAGTCCACGTCATCCCAGTTCGGGGCATATATATTCACCAGCACCACTCTTCTCCCCTCCAGCCTGCCCCGTACCATCAGGTATCTGCCCCCCCTGTCTGCGGATATGCCCTCTGCCTCAAATTGCACACGCTTGTTGATCATGATTGCCACCCCTCTGGACTTCGAGTCCAAGTCCGAGTGGAAGACCTGGCTAATCCAGCCCTTCCTTAGCCTGGTCTGGTCTGACACTTTCAGATGTGTCTCCTGCAACATAATTACGTCCGCCCTCAGGGCCCGCAAGTGCGCGAACACCCGCGCCCTCTTAACCGGCCCATTCAGTCCCTTGACGTTCCAGGTGATCAGCCTGGTCGGGGGGCACATCCCACCCCCCCCACCCCGCCGGTCAGCCATAGCCTTTCTCGGTCCGGCCCCTGACCCGTGCGTCGCGCCCTTCCTGGCCCGCCCTATAGCTCTATGGGCCCCAATTGAAATCAGCTCCCCCCGCACTACTGCCTTTAGCGCCTCCCACACGGTCGCCGCTGAGACCTCCCCAGTGTCATTCACCTGCAGGTAATTTTTTATACATTTCCGAAGCCTCTCGCAGATCCCCTCCTCCGACAGCAGTCCCACATCTAGCCTCCATTGCGGGCGTTGATAACTCGCTCCCCCGAACTGCAGGTCCACCCAATGCGGGGCATGGTCTGAAATGATAATTGCTGAGTATTCCGTGTTCTTTACCTCCCCCCTACAGTCCCTGCTTAGCACAAAGAAATCTATCCTGGAATATACTTTGTGGACGTGCGAGTGAAACGAGTAGCCCCTTCCTGTTGGCTGTCCCTCCCTCCAGGGGTCCACTGCCCCCATTTGCTCCATAAACCCTTTCAGCTCCCTTGCCATTGCTGAGAGTCTACCCGTTCTGGGACCCGACCGATCCAAAGTCGGGTCAAGGACCATGTTAAAGTCCCCTCCCATTATTAGCCTGCGAGAATCCAAGTCCGGGATCTTCCCCAGCACTCTTTTAATGAAGTCCACGTCATCCCAGTTCGGGGCATATATATTCACCAGCACCACTCTTCTCCCCTCCAGCCTGCCCCGTACCATCAGGTATCTGCCCCCCCTGTCTGCGGATATGCCCTCTGCCTCAAATTGCACACGCTTGTTGATCATGATTGCCACCCCTCTGGACTTCGAGTCCAAGTCCGAGTGGAAGACCTGGCTAATCCAGCCCTTCCTTAGCCTGGTCTGGTCTGACACTTTCAGATGTGTCTCCTGCAACATAATTACGTCCGCCCTCAGGGCCCGCAAGTGCGCGAACACCCGCGCCCTCTTAACCGGCCCATTCAGTCCCTTGACGTTCCAGGTGATCAGCCTGGTCGGGGGGCACATCCCACCCCCCCCACCCCGCCGGTCAGCCATAGCCTTTCTCGGTCCGGCCCCTGACCCGTGCGTCGCGCCCTTCCTGGCCCGCCCTATAGCTGCCTCCACCCTCGACCTCCTTTCCAGTGCCTATTTCAAGTCCCTCTCCCGTCAGCAGAACAACCCCCCCCCCCCCTCCCCTAACCCCATCTACTGGCTATAGCTTTCCCCCCCATCTGACTTCCTTGACTAGCCAATCTGCTAGCCCGGTGACTCAACACTCCGGCGCCTTCCTGTCCCATTCCCCTTGTTTCCCCGCCCTCCTCCCCACCCACTGGGCAAGCCGGCTCCAGTGTCTTCCGCGAGCTGCACAAAAAGCCCAAACAGAAAAAAAAAAGGGAAAAAACATAGAAAAAAGAGAAAAAGCACATAAATGTCCATGAACAAAGGAAAGAATCTCAAATGTTCCGCTTGGCCCCATTGGCCCACCAAACCGTTGAGCAGCAGTCCAGGCACATTCGGCGTTCCTCCCCACAGAAATCCTCGGGCCCTAACTCGCGTCCTTGGGGCCTCCTTTCGGGACCAGCCCCAGGTCCCTCACAAAATCCATCGCTTCTTCAGGCTCGGAAAAGTAGTGGTGTTGACCCTGGTGCGTGACCCATAGCCGAGCTGGGAACAGCAGACCAAACTTCACGTGCTTCTTGAACAGCACCTCCTTGACATTCTTAAAGGCTGCTCGCCGCCGAGCCACCTCCTGGCTTAGGTCCTGATAGATGCGGAGCACACTGTTATTCCACGTGCTGCTCCTGGCGCTCTTTGCCCACTGCAGCACCCGCTCCTTGTCCACGAACCTGTGGAACCTAATCACCATCGGACGGGGGGGTCCGCCCAGCCGCCCCTGCCTTGCCTGCACCCTGTGTGCCCCCTCCAGCTCCAGCGGAAAGGCTTCGGCCCCCATCAGCTGCTTCAGCAGGTCTGCTACAAACGCTGCAGCATCAGCTCCCTCCGCCCCCTCCGGGAGGCCGACCATCCTCAGATTGTTCCTGCGGACTCTATTCTCCAGCTCCTCCACTCTGTCCAGCAGTCTTCTCTGCCGCTCTTTCAGGCCGTCCACTTCTAGCGCTGCAACCGTTTGCGCATCCGCCTGCTCCTCCACCGCTTCTCCCAGCTCCTTAACTTTAACATCCTGGGCGTCCAGCCTCTGGTTCAGCTGATCCACCGCTTTCTGGATTGGGTCCAAGCTGTCCCGCTTCAGCGCTTCAAAACTGGACTTCATTACCTGGAGCACGTTATCCAGCGCCAGCTGGATTGCTGAGTCCGGGTTCCGTGTGTCCGCCATCTTAGGTCCCAGGTAATTTTCTTCCGGTCCTTGCCTCTGTCCCTTTTTCTCCTTCTTCTTCTGCCTTCTGGAATCCCGCTGTTCCATATGCCGCAGCCCGCTCCTCAGCGCCTCCGCTGCCGCTTTCCTTCGCCCAGCTCCTTCAATTTTACCTCCTGGGCATCTGAAGTGGGTCCAGGCTGTCCCTCCTCAGCAACTCCAAACTTTTTCTTTTTCCCTTTGTCCTGGAGGAAGGAAGGTCCGTGGGTCCGCCATCTTACCCTGCAGGTCAGCTTCCTCCTTCTCTCTCTCTCTCCTCCTTCCTCACCTGCTGGCCTCCCACACTTACATCATCTGCAGCCCGCTCTCCTCCTCTGTTCCAGGCAGCCTTTCTGCCGCCTCCGTAGTCCCGCTATCGCGGGGAAACAGCTGTTCCAGCCGGCCGGAGTGAGAGCCCACCGAATGTGCGGCTCACTCGGACATCGCCGCCACCGGAAGTTCAATGGTAGCATTCATGTCGAGAGGGCTAGAATACAGGAGCAGGAATGTACTTATCAGCATAAGGCTCTGGTCAGACTCCATTTGTAATATTGTGAGCAATAATGGGCCCCGTATCTAAAGACTGATGTGCTGGCCTTGGAAGGGGTCCAAGGAGGTTCACAAGAATGATCCCTGGAATGAAGAGCTTGTCATATGAGGAATTCTGTACTCGTTGGGAATTTAGAAGGGTGAGGGGGTCTTACTGAAACTTACAGGATACTGAGAGGCCTGGATAGAGTGGATTTGGAGAGGATGTTTCCACTTGTAGGAAAAACTAGAACCAAGAACACAGCCTCAGACTGGAAAGACAATCCTTTAAGACAGAGAAGAGGAGAAATTTCTTCAGCCAGAGGATGGTGAATGTGGAACTCTTTGCCACAGAAAGCTGTCGAGGCCAAATCACAGAGTATCTTTAAGACAGAGATAGATAGGTTGTTGATTAATAAGGGGATCAGGGATTAATTGGGAGAAGGCAGGAGAATGGAGATGATAAAAATATCAGCCATGATTGAATGGCATAAAAGACTCGATGGGCTGAGTGGCCTAATCGTGCTCCTATGTCTTATGGTCTTATCTGTATTTAGAAGGTCGATTTGCGACCTTGGAGGAGCTGGGGATGAAGTCTGAGATCCCCGGGGGTAGGGTACAAGTATAGCAGGTACGGCGTTTTGTAGAAAAGGTCTGCTCGACCTTCCTGGTGGCATTGCCCTCCTCGTTGCTGGAGGGGGATGTCTCAGTGATCCATGGGAGGATATTGGAGGAGGAGAGGGCGTCTCTGGAGTAGTTCAAAGCCAAGTGGGAGGAGGAGTTAAGGATGGAGCTGGAGGAGGGATTGTGGTGTGAGGTGCTGTGGAGGGCGAATGCCTCAACCTCGTATGTGAGGCTGGGGTTGGTTCAGTTAAAAGTGGTACATAAGGCGCACGTGACACAGTCAAGGATGAGTCGGCTGTTTGAACGGGTGGAGGATGTGTGTGAGTGGTGCGGAAATGGCCCAGGCAATCATGTGCATGTGTTCTAGCCCTGCCCGAACTTGGAGCAGTTTTGGGGGCCTTTCTTTAGCATCATATCGGTGTTCTTAGGATTTCGAACACCAAACCCCTGGGGACCATATTCGGGGTGTCGGACTTCCAGAGTTGCAGACTGATGCGGGGCAGACGTGTTAGCCTTCGCCTCTCTGATTGCTCGCAGACGGGCCCTTTTGGGGTGGAACCCAGCTTCTCCATCCTCTGCCTCAGTGTGGCTAGGGTATTTACTGACTTTCTTGTGTTTGGAAAGGTGAAATTCGTATTGAGGGGGACAAGTGAGGGGTTCCACACGAGTTGGGGTCTGTTTATAATACACTTTGGAGAGCTAGTTGATTTTATTTGTTGTCACATGTACCGAAGTACATTGAAAAGTATTTTTCTGTCGCTAAGGGAATGTACACAGTAAACAATAAAGAATAGCTGTCGCTAACGGGTAAGGGAAAGTGACAGTGGGTGAGTTTGTGGGGTTGCTTCGGGGTTATTTCAGTTGTAAATGTTGTGTTGTGTGATTGTTAAAATTTGAATAAAAATATTTTCAAAAAGTAAAATAAGAATGCAATGGTAGCATTCATGTCGAGGGGGCTAGAATACAGGAGCAGGAATGTACTTCTCAGGGTGCATAAGGCTCTGGTCAGACTCCATCTGGAATATTGTGAGCAATAATGGGCCCCGTTTCTAAAGACTCCACTCCAGGTGGGGTCCCATCGATGCCCTGTCTCGTTGCAGCAAGAATCCACTGCTTTAATATTCAACCCCCTTGCAAGAGATGAATCTAATACTCAATAAATCCAACCAATAATTTAGAGACGAATAAAAATCTGATGCTGTTGTTCTGACATTTTCTGAAATCGAGGTAACCATGTGGTGCTAGTTATGTAAAATGTACTGACATGGCCCAGCATCTGGTCACACCACAATCAATTAGATACTGGCAAGTTAAAAACTCTCGTTCTTGGGGAATTTGAATTGACTTACAGGAATGGTCTGCAATGTGGAACCCAGGAAAAGTAACACAAAAATAACTGTTTTTCTTAAAGGCATCACAATGTTATTTAAAGGTGGCTATAGAATGAAATTGGGATTAATATTATTTTGAAAATAAATCGACAAGGCTACAGCTAAAATAAAGAAATAACATTTGGTTAGTTTTTATATATATTTCAATTATTTAAAAAAGACACAAACTATAAGAAAATGTAACTATAAGAAATACTGCACCTCTGATGATGATGCCCAAAGAAGCGCACATCCACCTGATTGTCCTGGCGTTGCATGACTTTGGCAGGCCAAAATCCAAACCCTTTCATTCGCGCCCACACCAGCTCATGATTGGGAACCTAAGGTGAAAAGAAAACACACAAAATGCAATACTCATCTTAAATAAGCAATTTCACTAAGTTTTTTTTACAGCTCAGATAACTTGGTTTTGACTACATTCTTTAGCAAACAAAACCCTGTATAGAGTTTGTCATGTCATTTTGTATGGCCACATGTGCGATCCCAGATTTGCTTCTAACAAGTCACAATTCAATCTAGGATGAGAACTTCACCAGTCGACTAACAAATATGAATGACGGACAGGGTACTAACTCATGGGCAGCACGGTAGCATGGTGGTTAGCATAAATGCTTCACAGCTCCAGGGTCCCAGGTTCGATTCCCGGCTGGGACACAGTCTGTGCGGAGTCTGCACGTCCTCCCCGTGTGTGCGTGGGTTTCCTCCGGGTGCTCCGGTTTCCTCCCACAGTCCAAAGATGTGCGGGTTAGGTGGATTGGTCATGCTAAATTGCCCGTAGTGTCCTAAAAAGTAAGGTTAAGGGGGGGGTTGTTGGGTTACGGGTATAGGGTGGATACGTGGGTTTGAGTAGGGTGATCATGGCTCGGCACAACATCGAGGGCCGAAGGGCCTGTTCTGTGCTGTACTGTTCTATGTTCATCGCAGCCTCCATCAATTCAAAGGCTATTATCACATACTCAAATCACCTGCATGTTATCAAGGCTTGGATGAGCCAAGGCTTCTTCCATCAGAAAAGCTCTTTAGCTCCCATTGGCACTTTCAAGAGCCAGGCCCTGGCTCAGTCTCCTTGGCATCCCTTCCTAATCTGGATTCAACTTCCGCTCCTACATCCACTTCATTATTCAAATATTTTTCTTCCACCTTCTGCAACACGGCCTTTTATTCCTCCATGTTTTTACCAATTTATCAATTCTAGTCATCACCACCTCAACTTTTAAACAGATCTATAAAAGTGCAATTTTTTTTTCATTTTTTATACAAGATATTGATTCTGCTTTCCTATTATTCTGTGTCCCTACCCAGTAAAATCTTGTCAAAACTCTTGGTGCATTTTACTGCTTTTTCAAGTCACACTTCTAAAACATAAGGCATGAACAACTTTTTTTTTCTTTTAAATGGCCTTTGATTGGCAGAAAACCTGCTCCAGAGTGCTTCCTCATTCAAAAGCTGAAATATTGACGATATTGTCCTTGCGTCATTGTGATCAGAGGAAATCAGTGATATTTAAATACATCCTAACCAACAAATGTGAACAGTATCAGCATACATTACGACTCTGGAATTTGGAGGAATCAGTAATTCAATAGAATCAGTGACATCATAAGGGAGGAGGTCATGTGGCAACAATGATTTGCACTCAGTGCATTTAACTCAATTAATACATCAAATTTAATATATAATTAAAGTATGCAGTTATGATTTTTGTTTTACTTACTCAATACGAAACTTGTTGGAACAATTCTCAATTCCAATACTGGAAATACTCAGCAGGCCAAGCAGCATCTGTTTGGAGAGAGAGACAGAGTTGACGTCCTTGGGCCGATGACCTTCCATCAGACTTAGCCAGCCATCGATCTGAAATGTAAACTCTGTTTCTCTCTCCACCTGAATGTTTTCCAACATTTTCCGTTTTTAATTTCACCTTCCCAGCAGCCACATATTGCATGTGGAATTTAAAAATTGCAATGATCCCTCCCCAAGAATAGTTATCTATGGGCATTTTCTTATTGAAAATCAAGAAGAATCATCTAGATTGTGGAAAGGGAATAACGTTATACAATAATTAAATAGTTGCATAGCAGTTCAGAACTGGAGTATTTTGGGGGGGGGGGCGCATATTGTCAAAGCTTTTTGTTTTGTAGTCTTCAGGACAAATGCAGGAAAGACAAATTTCAAAGGGAGCAACAATTTCTACTGCATGACAAAAGGGTAAAAGGTATAAATTCGACAGCGTGGGTCTTTTTTTCAGCAATTCTCAAAATTAAGAAACATAGAGTCCTCTGAATCTCATGCAGGAGGAGTGAACTACACATGTTGGTTTATAATAATAATCTTTATTAGTGTCACAAGTAGGCTTACCTTAACACTGCAATGAAGTTACTGTGAAAATCTGCCGGCCGCCACTCTCCAGCGCCTGTTTGGGTACACGGAGGGAGAATTCAGAATGTCCAATTCACCTAACAAACACGTCTTTTGGGACTTGTGGGAGGAAACCAGAGAGCCTGGGGGAAACCCATGCAGGCACGGGGAGAACCTACACACTCCGCACAGACAGTAACCCAAGCCGGGAATTGAACCCGCATGACTGGCGCTGTGAAGCAACAGTGCTAACCATGGCAGCACGGTGGCCTAGTGGTTAGCACAACTGCCTCACGGCGCTGAGGTCCCAGGTTCGATCCCGGCTCTGGGTCACTGTCCGTGCGGAGTTTTCACATTCTCCCCGTGTCTGCGTGGGTTTCGCCCCCACAACCCAAAAATGTGCAGAGTAGGTGGATTGGCCACGCTAAATTGTCCCTTAATTAGAAAAAATAATTGACTAATCTAAATTTTTTTTTAAAAAGTGCTAACCATTGTGCTACCATGCTGCCCATAATTTAAATAAGTGATTTACTGTACATGACACCAATGATTAAATACTGCTTCCATGTACTGAGAAGAGCTGCAATGCATCTCATAAATGGAAAATTGCATTGTTCAAGCTTTGCCAAGACCCCCCTCGCTTGTCTTACATGTTTCTTCAAGGGTCGCCATCCACGTAAGTAGACAAACATCAGTAGCAGCGATGATGTTGCATTTATTACAGTACATGAGCAAAGAGGCCAAGGTGAATGTGGTCAAAGGAAGCCACAGGCACTGGCATTGGAAGATTTTTTAAAAAATTCTTTCTTGGGATGTGAGCATTGCTGGCAAGGCCAGCATTTGTTTCCCATCCCCAATTGCTCTTGAGAAGGTGGCGGTGAGCTATCGTCTTAAACTGTTGCAATCCATGTGGTGTAGGGTACACGCAAAGTGCTGTTAAGGAGGAGTTCCAGGTATTTGACCCAATGAAAGTGCAGGAATGTTGATGTGAAAAAAATGAAAATGAAAATCGCTTATTATCACAAGTAGGCTTCAAATGAAGTTCTGTGAAAAGCCCCTAGTCGCCACATTCCGACACCTGCTCGGGGAGGCTGTTCCAGGAATTGAACCATGCTGCTGGCCTGCCTTGGTCTGCTTTCAAAGCCAGCGATTTAGCTGTGTGCTAAACAGCCCCTTGGTAGGTGGCTTGGAGGGGAATGTGAAGGTGATAGTGTTTCCAATACATCTGCTGCCTTTGCCCTTCTTCATGGTCATTACAGGTTTGGAAGGTGCTATCGAAGACTTGGCGCGTTGCTATTTGAATGATAAAAATGGCACTGCGCACGTACATGCAATACAGAGTATTTCTAGCAGACCCCCTGAAACATTAGCCCAGTTGAGATCCCTGATCTAACCTCACTCCTTGGAACACCCTTTCCAAAATTTTTCTAGGCTTTTGCTGATTCCGGTTTTGGAAAGGCTAACAGAGTAATGGAAAATGTCCTGCAATTCATGGCAATTTGGAACACATGGTGGCAACTGTTGCTCACCACAAATTGCTGGATGACTTACAAACTAATAAAGGTGTGCAAATAAAACTTGCCGTTAATTTTCTCTCAATCTTCTGACATTTGAAAATTATTTGATGTACCTGATAAATCTGCATCCATGGCACATTCATTGTCAGCACAATTGTTCCAAATTGTCAACATTCTTTGTCTCATATGGTTAAAAGGAAACCTTACCAAGAAAGATTTATGAACAGAAATACTGGCATTGTTAAAAGTACTCCAATAATCTGAATTGCTAGCTCGTCCCAAATGTTTCATCTGTTCAACTGCTGTTAAATGAGCAACATATTACAAATGGGCAAAAAAGCCAATTCTCGCGCTATCTCTATTAAGACTATTTTAAAAGTATGTAAAACAATTTACGCATTATTCTGTGTGAGGGATCTTCCACAGATCTGTTACAAATACTGACCTAAATTTCAAGTCAATGTCAAAGCTCAGCTACCAAAGTGTTATAATTGCAACATTTTTAGTATACAGTACCAGAAATTGTATACTTGCAAATTTTAAATTACAGTTAAATTATGCAAATTGAACAGAATTCTGATGATTTCCCAAATTCTTTGAACAATTTGTTCTAGGATTCCCTCAGACTTTCTAGGATCCAGCATTCCCTCCTCAAAAATCTAAGGTCTATAAATCATTGGACAAATAATAAGTGAGGCATTCATCGTCATTGTTGCGGTTGTCCCTTGATTAGCGGATGACTTTACTCAGGGTCATGAGTTTCTACTTTTGGTCATGATTTGTGGGCACAAAGGGCCTGATATCTCACCAGATAGCACGTCATGGGGGCAGAATTTGCTTCTTTGTTTTCCTTTTTTGCGACTACTCGACCTTATGATTAAGTCGTTGTGACTCAAAGCATGATGCAGCTTGAATAAGGTTTGAACAACTGGTAGCAAGATCCTCCCAGTCATTAATGTCAAAACTGCCACACTACAAACAGACCTTTAGAATGTATTTGAATGGCTTCCTTTGCCTTTCTCTGGAATGTTGGCCATTTGAGGGTTGAGAGATCGGCAGGGGAGACACTTTTTGGCCATCCAGGCATTGCCCTGCTCAGTGAAGACGATTTTGCAGGGGTTTTGCGTGAATGCTTGTGGAACAGGGGAATATTATCCCACCTTTGCAGATCGGTCTTAACCCTACCAACCAAGCTCATATAGTTCAGTTAACGGAGTCAGGCCCAATCCCAGGCTACTTGGACCCCTAGATACCTAAAGTTGGAACCAGCCATGTAATAATCTTTATTATTGTCACAGGTTGGCTTACGTGAAATGAAATGAAATGAAAATCGCTTATTGTCACGAGTAGGCTTCAATGAAGTTACTGTGAAAAGCCCCTAGTCGCCACACTCCAGCGCCTGTTCGGGTATACGGAGGGAGAATTCAGAATGTCCAATTCACCTAACAAGCAAGTCTTTTGGAACTTGTGGAAGAAAACTGGGGTACCCGGAGGAAACCCACATAAACACGGGAAGAATGTGCAGATTCCGCACAGACAGTGACCCAAGCGGGAATCGAACCTGGGACCCTGTGAGGCAACAGTGCTAACCACCGTGCTACCGTGCCACCAATAGCCGACGCAGATACGACTGGCCAAGTGGTCTCCTTCTATGAATCTAACTGCAAGTACCTGCCTTGTTCATCGATGCAATTCTTGTAATCACAAAGTGAGTGGAGGAAGAGAACAAGTTCCTGGGAGGCCTGCTTGGCTCCAGTGAACCCAGGATCATTTACTCTCAGAAATGTCAATGCGGAGTGGGCTGACAATGTGGAGGGAGTAAACACAAGTGGTTTAGGAGGGGCAACATATCAAAGCAGGAGGCCATTCAGCCCTCGAGTTTGTTCCACCATTCATTTCATAGCTGACATTCATTTTTACCCCATTCAGCTAGCTGCTCTCCATAACTCCCTTACCTGACAAAAATCTGTTCATCTAAGTTTTAGAATTTTCAATTGAACCCCAACATCCACAGCCATTTGTGAAAATAAAATATCAGGGGCCGGATTCTCCGTTCCTGAGACTAATTGTTGAAGCTGGAGCAGGATTAGTGAACTTCTACGACAGCAAAATTGGCACCGTACCTGGACTAATTCACAAACCTTTATGGGGCTAGCACCAGCCACATGGATCACGATAGATTCCAAAGAAAATCGTATCTGATTTGCCGGATTCGGGGTTGCCACGCAGGAGTGCATACAAGCACTCCACTCCCCGCACACACCATCCCAGCCAACAAGATGGCAGCAAGACGAGATGCACCACAATTCATTGATTCTAAACTGCAGAACCTGCTAGGCCCTGGAGAGGAGAGGTGGGCTGCCCTGTACCCCAGGGTGGGAAGGAGTCTGCCAGCTGTTACCGTTCACTGGGCCTGGGCACAGGTGGCAGAGGTCAGGCAACACCTCCTGGACCACCCCATATTAACTCCCCTCCCCGGGGGATTCACTGGAAAGCACTCGCTTTTTTCCAGGTTTAGCTTGTACCCTGAAAAAGAGCCAAACTACCTCAGCCCATGATCGAGTCCGTCACAAATCGTGATCCTTAAATTGGCAAATTCCATCCTGTGAGCGAAGGGAATATTGTCCATTGGACCTCGGTCTATAGGTGGCCCTGATGGCTCCAAGGAAGTGTTGCATGTCATGCTGGCCAACATATTGTTGGATCTCTCAGGCACTCTTCCCACTACTTCTTTATCTTCTGTATTTGCCTTTTGGGTGTCAACCTTGATTGGATTGGATTTGTTTATTGTCACGTGTACTGAGGTACAGTGAAAAGTACTTTTCTGCAAGCAGCTCAACAGATCATTCAGTACATAGAGGAAAAGGGAATTAAACAAAATTCAAGAAAATACATAATAGGGCAACACAAGATATACAATGTAACTACATAAGCATTGGCATCGGATGAAGCATACAGCGTGTAGTGTTAATGAGGTCAGTCAATAAGAGGGCCATTTAGGAGTCTGGTGACAGTGGGGAAGAAGCTGTTTTTGAGCTGCTTTCTTGACTTGTAACCTTGGATTGTTTGGTCAGGCAATGAAGGTTGCTCACTTTTGTTCTGAGAGCTCACATTACAGTGTCGCTTTATTCCAGCCATTCCTTGTGATGATGATGCTCAAACCGAATGGTCTGGGCACACCAGTCTATTGCAGCTGACTTTAGTTGATCCCACTGTCCTGGAATGGAGTTGGGTGTGTGAAGATTTTCCAGACTGGTCATGACATACATTTGGAATTCCTCTCCTCGGTTCGGTGGCTTTCTGGACGAGACTTTGGTCTTTTTGCTATCGGACATTTGGGCCAAAAAGTTCTCAACAGCATGCAAGGTATTAGTATATTCCTCTAACATTCAGTATATGACAATTCAATTCATATATTTCACCTATTAAGTTTTTTTTTATAATTAGGTCATATATTTTAATACTGTATATGGGCAATGATTTTTAATTTCTATTGAAATGATTTGGTATCAGAGGCTGGCAAAGTGGGTTAAGAACACAGTCGTTCTGGCTCCTGCGCATTCACTTGATCCAGGTTAAAAAGAAAGGTTCCTTTTTCCACGACTGCCACTTCCACCCCCAACCAAGTGAAATAAATTAAGACATTTCCAGTAAGCTTCCAGTATGTGCTAATTCATGGAACAAATCCACAAATAATTTACACTTGCAGAGAAGCCACATGAGGTGTCTTGCGTGGGGATGTTGCAAGCTTTGTTGTTTACATACACCGTTAAAGTCATGATTGTGTCATCCATACAATTCTGGAACTTGGGTTTGACTTCAGCCTTGACAAACAGAAACAACTCTGTTGGATGGAGGGTTCCTATGTGTAATAAATGGGCAATGTGAACAGTTTCTAATGTAGGCTCCTAGAACGAACGTTTTCACAAATTGGCACTCTCATTTTGGTACAAGGAACTGAAAATGTCACACTATGGCAGCGGCATCTGCTTTTCTAATTTTGGAAACAAATCATATTTTGGGTCAGTGTACAATGATCTTCGAACAAAATGTAATTTGTCTACTAACCCCAAATGGTTCAATATTGACAAAACTAGAAAAATGATCCATTCTCCAACATTGATATCTCACAATGCGAGGAATGCAATATTCAAAAGTAGGAATGTATTCACCCACTTACACAAGGGTAGCAGAACCAGTTCTCTGGCCGTGCATTTGATAAGTAGAAACAGTTCTTGCACAGTTGAAGTTCTGCCAGCTGAAAAACAAAATAAAGTATTAGCAGCAGGTAGACTGAAATTGATTTAAATTTTAAAGAGGATCAATTTAACTTTGGAGCCACTGAAATATTACATTTTCTCGTCACACTCTTAAGGATTCTTTTGTTTCAATAAATATTTTTATTGGCACTACAGTTAAAAACAGAACTTTGCCGAAATAAATGCAGGAACAACAATAGTAATAATCACGTAACAGCAATGACAACACGCCCCAGCTGTCAGAATGTCTGTGACAGGAGTCTCAGTTCATTATTTACATTAGTGTTCGTGTGTATTATACAGTTTTTTGACTCTTACTGCTTGGTGGCAAGAGTTACACCCAGTTTCACCCACATATTTTCATTCATTGCGAGGACCCTTCACCTCGTCTGCAGATCGTCTTTGTTTTGCTGGTGGGGGTGGGGAGGTTGGGAGGGGGGGTGTTCCTGTTCAGAGTTCTCGAGGGAGGTCAGTTTGGTCCGTCTTCCCGGTTTGGCCCATGTGGGAGGGGCTTATGTCCTCTCCTGCGAGTGTCCCTTCTCCCCATTCCTTCTCTGCTGTTTGCAAGCTCCCTTCCATCCAGGTGGCGTTCCCTGCCCCTCCCCCTTCTACACACCAACAATCTATCCCCCCCCCAAAATCCCTAGTGGTTCCCCCCTCTGAGTTAGCTGCTGGTTGTGAACAGGTCCGTGAGGAGGCTTGTGACCATATTTTACGTGTCATGGAATCTCTCCTCGGGGCCCCCTATTCGAGAATTAGATTTTCTCCAGCCTCAGGAACTTGGTCAGACCAGAGAGCCATTCAGAGGCCCTCCGTGGCGCTGCCAACTTCCAACCTTGCATAAAACTCATAGAATCATCAAAATTACAGAGCAGAAGGAGACCATTCGGCCCATCGAGTCTGCACCAGCCCCTGGAAAGATATTCCTACTTAAGCCAACACCTGCACCCTATCCCTGTAACTCAACTTAACCTGTTCACTAAGGGACAATTTAGAATGGCCAATCCACCTAATCTGCACATCTTTGGACTGTGGGAGGAAACCGGAGCACCCGGATGAAACCCATGCAGACACAGGGAGAAAGTGAAAACTCCAAACAGACAGTCACGTGAGGCCGGAATTGAACCTGGGACCCTGTGCCACCGTGCCGCCCGAAGCTTGACGCATCCCTGAGGCAAAGGCCAGTGCATTTGCTTCCTTCCCCATCCAGAGCTCTGGAAGCTCTGACACCCCAAAGACCGCCACAGACAGGCATGGCTCCACCTCGACCCCCACCACCCTGGATGTAAGCCTCAAAAAAAGTCGCCCAGAAATCCCCAAGTCTGGGGCAGGACCAAATCAGAAAATGTGGGATTGGCGGCTGGATCCCCCAACACCGCTTGCACTCATCCTCAACCTCTGGGAAGAACCCGCGCATGTGTCTTGGTAAGGTGCACTCTGTGCTCCGCCTCCCAGCGTAGGAGGAGGTAGAGTTGATCCTGTGTAGCGCCTCGATCCATCTTTAAGTGCTATCTTTTTTGCATCAGGTCGCAAATCGAACAACTTTACAAGGGAATAATAAAGCTGCAGGAAGCATCGTTAGCTCTGATTTTGCACCAATGCAGCAAAGTACGCTCCATTTCTGTTTTGTACGAATCTGTTTTACACTAATCAGGGCCTGATGGGATCTACCCCAGAATACTGAAGGACGCTAGAGAGGAAATTGCTCAGGCCTTGACAGAAATCTTTGGGTCCTCACTGTCTTCAGGTGATGGCCCGGAGGACTGGAGAATAGCCAATGTTGTTCCTTTGTTTAAGAAGGGTAGCAAGGATAATCCAGGGAACTACAGGCTGGTGAGCCTTACATCAGTGGTAGGGAAATTACTGGAGAGAATTCTTCGAGACAGGATCTACTCCCATTTGGAAGCAAATGAACGTATTAGCGGGAGACAGCATGGTTTTGTGAAGGGGAGGTCGTGTCTCACTAACTTGATAGAATTTTTCGAAGAGGTCACAAAGATGATTGATGCAGGTAGGTAGTGGATGTTGCCTATATGGACTTCAGTAAGGCATTTGACAAGGTCCCTCATGGCAGACTGGTACAAAAGGTGAAGTCACACAGCATCAGGGGTGAGCTGGCAAGATGGATACAGAACTGTCTAGGTCATAGAAGGCAGAGAGTAGCAATGGAAGGATGCTTTTCTAATTGGAGGGCTGTGATTAGTGGTGTTCCGCAGGGATCAGTGCTGGGACCGTTGCTGTTCGTAGTATATATAAATGATTTGGAGGAAAACGTAACTGGTCTGATTAGTACGTTTGCAGACAACACAAAGGTTGGTGGAATTGCGGATAGCGATGCGGACTGTCAGAGGATACAGCAGGATTTAGATCGTTTGGAGACTTGGGCAGAGAGATGGCAGATGGAGTTTAATCCGGACAAATGTGAGGGAATGCATTTTGGAATGTCTAATGCAGGTAGGGAATATACAGTGAATGGTAGAACCCCCAAGAGTATTGAAAGTCAGAGAGATCTAGGTGTACAGGTTCACAGGTCATTGAAAGGGGCAACACAGGTGGAGAAGGTAGTCAAGAAGGCATACGGCATGCTTGCCTTCATTGGCCGCGGCATTGAGTATACGAATTGGCAAGTCATGTTGCAGCTGTGTAGAATCTTAGTTAGGCCACACTTGGAGTATAACTTTCAATTCTGGTCGCCACACTACCAGAAGGGTGTGGAGGCTTTAGAGAGGGTGCAGAAGGGATTTACCAGTATGTTGCCTGGTATGAAGGGCATTAGCTATGAGGAGCAGTTGAATAAACTCAGTTTGTTCTCACTGGAACGACGGAGATTGAGAGGCGACCTGATAGAGGTCTACAAAATTATGAGGGGCATAGACAGAGTTGATAGTCAGAGGCTTTTTCCCAGGGAAGAGGGGTCAATTGCTGGGGGGCATAGGTTTAAGGTGCGAGGGGCAAGGTTTAGAGGAGATGTACACAGAGGGTAGTGGGTGCCTGGAACTCGCTGCCAGAGGAGGTGGTGGAAGCAGGGACGATAATGACATTTAAGGGGCATCTTGACAAATACATGAATAGGATGGAAATAGAGGGATATGAACCCCAGGACGTGCAGAAGATTTCAGTTTAGATGGGCAGCATGGTCAGCACAGGCTTGGAGGGCCGAAGGGCCTGTTCCTGTGCTGTACTTTTCTTTGTTCTTTGTTGTTCATACGAATTTTGTCGTTGCCATTTCAAACATCTCCAATTTTCACTATTTAATGTAAATATTAGTCACTAGACCAAGCATTTCACTTGGAGAATTTACTTTGAAATACTGTACAGAACACTTTTAAATCGGGCATTGGCAATGTGTGGAAACTCAAGTCGTTTACTAAATCAGAATGTTTTAGTCTTATTAATCATCTTAGGTGCAATGAGGGCTACCTTGGTACTGGAAGCAGGAAGGAAGAGAGATGATTTAAAATCACAAGTATATTGAAGATATAAATCTAAGCTAGAGCTTTGAATGGAACAGGGTCCCTTCTGAAAACTATACTCACATACTGGGCAGTTCAATATTAATCAAATTATATAGAAACCTGAACACTCATGATAATAAACTTCTAGCTTTCAACTAAAAGGTTTAAAATGCAAAATTATCTGTTTTTTCTAGCTGATCGTTACAAGCTGCTTTTAATTCTTTTTTGCTAAGCTTATACTGGGGGCTGGACAAACTTGGTCTATTATTAACAGGTCTGTGCACAAGAATATCTTAGAATGGTTACAGCACAGGAGGAGGCCGCTCAGTCTGTCGTGTCTGTACTGACAAAGGAAATCTACTGGTTCCACTCCCCCACCATAGACCTGCAAATATGCCCCATCAGATAATTATTCCCTTTTGAAAGCCACAATTGGACCTGCCTCCAGCACAAACTCTGGCCAAGTAATCCAGATTCTAACTACCCGCTGGGTAATAAAGTTTTTTTCATGTTGCCTTTGGTTCTTTTACTTATTAATCTTTTTAATATTCCCGGTTATATGCCATTGCTCAATTTATCTCCATATGTATTGTGATTATGCAAACTTGAGTACCAGGATCAACTAACGTTGGATCAACTTGTAATGCTCATCTTGCAGGCAAGTTTAAAATTATACACCGGGATCAGCTTAGAGTATTGAGTGTTACTTGGCGTGCTGTAGCATTAATCCCAGCAAATAATTATTTTGCTAAAAGTGAACAACGCGGCCAGGGTTTGCCCCATGAGAATCCACTTATAATGGGGAGCAAAGCACAAGTAACGCAAGGTAACTTTACCCAATTGCCAAGACAACAGCCTGATTAATCAGCAAATGTAGGGTTTTGTTGGGTATGGAAGATGCAGATTCTTCAATGATTTAATGCAAAGCCAATTGGCATCTTCCAGAGATTAATATTAAACAAGCTGCAAATAACAAGTCATTCAAATCCTTCTGCCCTTCCTGGAGAGTGTTTACAACTTAAATGGCTACAAGAATTAAATAGTGCCCTGGTTGCATTGCGAATGAACAAGCTGCAATTCAGAAGCTTACCAGTTAAAAGATCCAGAATTTGTTTGAAACTACAATTTTACATTACCACAGCAAGCACCAATATTGGTTCCTAGGCTTTATGTGGCTGTGTATTATAACAATCCCTGACAGAGGTAGATCCAACTGTATCTACAGAGTTAGACCAGCAGTTTAAATTAATTGGCTTCAGATTACATAGCTTACCTCATGGCAAGTGTCTTTGAAAAGAGCCCTGGCTACTTCTGCCTGGTCACTATCAGCTGCAAAACAAAAGAATGGTGTAACTCAAAAAAAATTACATTTAACTACTGAAAGATAGAAAGAGGAGACATTTACTATAATGTACAGGTGATAAGGAGGGACAACGGTTAAAAGAGGTTAATCAGGGTGAAACAGCTGAACCTCGATGGCAACAGTCCCAACTCAGAAAACCACAGGCTCGAATCCTTTAAAACACAAACCAGGCTGACATTTCAGTGCGTATGTGTGCGTGCTTGGAGGCCCTATCGGATTTCACAGGTGGGAATAAGATGTCCAATGGCAGGATTCAAAGAACAGTTACCCAGGTGTCCTGCCTAATATTTCTTCCTCATCAACATCACCAAAACCAAATAACGTGCATGCAAATTAGCTGCTGTGATTCTCAACATTACAACCATTATAACACTTGAGCAATTTATCTGCTGTAATGAAACTTGCTCTTCCTTTCTGCAAAGTAATCAGGATGTGAAATGACAATACTAACGAGCATTCAAGTATGTTAATGCACGGAAAAAACTGGGAGTCAGAAATTCTGACTAAAATAGAAAGTCATGATTAAATAGCATGGCTGCACACTGACTAGGATAGGCAAGTAAGTGTGTCTAGTATAAAAAAATATATATAAAGAAAAGTGCTCCATATATGTGGGTGGCATGGTAGCACAGGGTTAGCACCGTTGCTTCACGGCATCAGGGACCCAGGCTTGATTCCTGGCTTGAGTCACTGTCTGCAGAGTCTGCACGTTCTCCCTGGGTTTCCTCCTGCGTGGGTTTCCTCCGGGTGCTCCGGTTTCCTCCCACAAGTCCCAAAAGACGTGCTTGCTAAGTGAATTGGACATTCTGAATTCTCCCTCAGCGTACCCGAACATGCGCCTGAGTGTGACGACTAGGGGATTTTCACAGTAACTTCATTGCAGTAGTTCATGTATGCCTACTTGTGACACTAATAAAGATTATTATTAAGAGTTAATGTTTTGTTCGAATGTCACTCTTCTTTGGCACTGAAATACAACGGTGATGGGTCTTTAAATTGTTGAGAAAAGGTGAGGGAGGGGCGGTGAATGGAGGATCTGGTGGAACAAAAATGTCTGGAATAGGTGAGAAAATAGGAGATTAAATAACAAATTGCCACGGAACTAAAGGCAAAGGGAGTGGGAATAGCTGCAGTGAAGAAATAAAGCATGGCTCCATAGTAGCTGTTAATGGCAGAATAAAAGGCAGCTCTGGGGAAAGCAAATACGTGGAAACAAGATGCAGATTGGCACTTGCCAAAACAAAAATCAGAATGGAATACTAAGTTCCAAACCTCAGACTGTGAACCCTATGCTGAGTCCAGGCGTTTGTAAAGTTCCTAATCATAATATGAGATACCATACCTCAAGCGTGTTTTGAGCTTCGCTTGAACATAATGGCTGGCTAAGGACAGAAAATAATCATGAAAGTAAGGTGGTGAATTAAAAAGGTAGGAACTGAAGGTCAGGGTCATGCTTAAAGACTGAGCGGTGTTCAGCAAAGTAGTCACTCAGTCTGCATTCGGTCTCTCCAATGTAGAGGAGACTGCACGGTGGGCAGTGAATACAGTTTACTAAATTGAAATAAGTTTTTATTTTAAATAGTATCCCTACAGTGCAGAATGAGGCCATTCAGCCCATTGAGTCTGCACCCCTCAAAGGAGCACCCTGCCGAGGCCCACTCCTCTGCCCTATCGCAGTAACCCCACCTAACCGTTGGACACTAAGGGGCAATTTAGCACGGCCAATCCACCTAACCTACACATCGTTTTTGTTTTTAAATCGCTTATTGTCACAAGTAGGCTTCAATTGAAGTTACTGTGAAAAGCCCCTAGTTGCCACATTCCGGCACCTGTTCGGGGAGGCTGGTACGGGAGTTGAACCGTGCTGCTCGCCTGCTTTCAAAGCCAGCGATTTAGCCGTGCTAAACCAGCCCCTTTGGACTGTGGGAGGAAACCAAGCACCCAAAGGATTCCCACATAGACACGGGAGAAAGTGCAAACTAAACATACAAGGTCGGAATCAAATCCGGGACTCTGGCACTGTGAGGCAGCAGTGCTAACCACTGCGCTACCAGTTCACGTAAATCACAGCTTCTCCTGGAAGGAGTGTTTTTTTTTGGTCTTGGACAGGGAGGAGAGGGGAAGTGATAGGGCAGGTGTTACATCTTCTGCTACAGCGCAAGAAAGTGTTGTGCAAAGGAGATGAGATGTTAGGGGTGATAGAGTTGTAGAGCAGTTATTGCAGAAGGAACAGGACTTTCAGAATGGCTGTGGACTTTGGACTGTGTGGGAGGAGGGATAGCTGTGTTTCGTGTTGGCATCACGTTGGAGATGACGAAAATCTCTCCTGCACTCCATCCCTGTTCTTGCCTTTGTTCTAAAAGGGAAGGCGGTGGCATAATGGTAATGTCACTGGACTAGTAATCCAGAAACTGAGGATAAGGATCTGGTGACATGAGCTCAACTCCCATCATGACAGCTGGTGGAATTAAATTAAATGAATAAATATAAAGTTGTTTCAGTAATGGTAACCATCATTGATTGTCATAAAGGTCCATCTGGTTCATTAGTGCACTTTAGGGATGGTAATTTCCCATTCTCACCTCGTCTGCTTACGTGCAATTCCAGACCTACAGTAATGTGAGGAAGTGATTCTTAACTGTCCTCTCAAATGGCCTAGCAAGCCACTCAGTTCAACAGCAATTAGGGATCGGCAATAAATGCTGGCTTTACCAGTGATGTACACATCCCACTGAAGAATACATTTTAAAAGCCTGACTCTGCTCCCTTTTTCAACAGAATAAACCCCGACACATTTCTGTATCTCTTCAGTTCTGAAAAGAAAGTCATATTGGACACAAAATGGTAACTTTCCCCTTCCACAGATGCTGCCAGACCTGCTGAGTTTTTTTCCGCATCCACAGTATTTTATTTAGTGCATGGTACAAAACTTTCAAAATAGCTAGGAAAGAAAGGGAGGAGGAATAGAAAGGTCAATTAGAGCCATCATATCCCATGACAGAGCAAGGCTGTGAACCAAACAATCACTATGGATTGAATGCAGAAGGAACAAGTGATCAGTCACATTGATATGATGCAGACATCCTAACACTGGAAAGGAAATAGAGGATGAAATTTTTAGACTATGAGAAGCATGAACTGTTGTAATTAAAACTGAAAAAGAGACTCAAATGTTTTAGCCGACTTGATGTTAAATATCCCCAACCAATGCAGACCAGCAATCAACAGGATACATAGCCAGAACAATGGAATGCATGTCAGAGGAGGTAATGATCAAGCTGTACGGTCCTCTGATCTGACAGCACCTCAAACATTGCTTCTACTTTGGTTGCCAAGAAATGAGACACATGTCCACAATTTAAAGGCCATACAGAGAAAACTGGAAAAATTGTATACCATTGCCAGGAATCCCAATGCCAGGAATTTGAATTAATGAGGGAGAACCAGACAGTTTGATTTTTGTCATCCTAAAACGGAGGAGTCTGAGGTAAGTAATGGAAGCACAGAACACTGAAAAGGTTAGCCTAAAAAACATTTAAAATAAACAGCAGGAAGGCATAGGATTCAAACAGGCAAAATGTAATTTTTAGACTAATATTGAGAAATTTGAAGGCGAAGCATGATTAAACAGCTTGGAACTCCCTCCCTAATGTACTATGGGTGTACTTACACCACATGGTCTGCAGTGATCAAGGTGGCAACTCACCATCACCTTTCTCAAGGACAACGGAGGATGGATGCTGGCCTAGCCCGTGAAGCCCACATCCTGTGAATGAATTTCAAAAGACATGTGGAATAAACCTCCAGTACACCCATCCTGGAGGCAAACCTTGAAATTATTTTAGAAAGGCATGCTACAATTAGAGGATATTGATGAATTATGACTGGATGACCTTCCTTATCTAGAATTGTGTGTCGCCAATTCTACTTCTGTCTGACACAAATATCTATCTTCCAAATCTATGAATGGAGATCAAACATGCTGCTGTTCTTCTCGTAATAAACATCTGAATATCCATTTTCCTGACAGGCATCTGATTTTTTTTTTAATCTGCTCACGGGATGTGGGCATTACTGGCTAGGCCAGCATATTATTGCCCATCCCCAACTACCCATGGAAGGTGATGAGCTGCCTTCTTGAACTGCTGCAGTCCATGTGGTGCTGGTACACCCACAATCTGTTAGGAAGAGAGTTCCAGGCATTTAACCCAGTGAGAGAAGGAACGGTGATATATTTCCAAGTCAAGATGGTGTGTGGCTTGGAGGAGAACCTCCAGGTGGTGGAATTCCCATGCATCCTCTGTCCTTATCCTGTGAGGTGATTTGGACGGTGCTGTTGAGGAAGCCTTGGCGAGTTGCTGCAGTGCATCTTGTAGATGATACACACTGCTATTACTGTGCATTGGCGGTGGAGGAAGTGAATGTTTATGGTGGTGAATGGCTGTGTAACAAGGGCTGCTTTGCACTGGGTGGTGTCAAGCTTCTTGAGTGTTGCTGGAGCTGCACTCATCCAGTCAAGTGGGTAGCATTCCATCACCTCCTGACTTGTTCCTTTGGGAGTCAAGTTGCGAGTTACGGGATTCCCAGCTTCTGACCTGCTCCTATAGCAGTATTATTATTATTATGGCTGATCCATTTCAGATTCTGGTCATGGTAGCCCCCCCAGGATGTTGATAGAGAAGGATTCAGCAACACTAATGTCACTGAATGGCAAGAGGAGATGGTCAGATTCTCTCCTGGTAAGTGAACTTATCCATTGCTGACAGGTTCTGGCAATGGGGTGAAGATAAGACAGGCTGACACTTTAAGGGCAGAGGAACAAAGGGAAAATGAGAAAAACTCTAAAGGCGCTATTTGTATATGTGAAACATTCACAACACGTTCTATGAATTAGAAGCATGGATAGACATTGTCATAGCCATTGTCATACCCACTGTGCGGATCTGGTTGCAAAGAGACCAAGGTTGAAAGCTAAATATTCCAGGACGCTTACCACTTAGAAATGAGATGCAGAAAGGAAAAGGAGGAGGAAGGGTAGGGCTGGTAATAGAGGATGGGATAAAGACAATACAGAAGAAAAGAACTTGGCTCAGCAAATCAAGGAGCAGAATTAATTTTAGTGGCGCTAAGAAACAGCAAGAGTGAGAGTTATTTACAGAGCCCCTAACAGTAGTTATAGTGTAAATCTGGAAATCAGAGGTGTATGCAACAATGGTAATGCAGTAATTCTGGTGGACTTAAATATTCATGAAAACAAGACATATGAAATCTGCTGTAATCATGTGGAGGACGAGTTCAAGGATTGTATACAAGGTAGTTACGTTGAGGGACCAACTAGGGAATAGGGTACTTTTGGATCTAGTACTGTGCAAAGAGAAAGGATTAATTCATAACCTTGCAATAAAAGGGTCCCCTTGGGAAGAGTGGCCATATCAGGTAGAATTTCATATTAACTTTGAAAGTGATTCAGTTATGTTTGAAACTAGTGTTTAATGACCAATGGCCTGAATTTTAGGCCCGATACAGAATTGGACACTTTAAATTGAGAACTGGAAATTTAAAATTAAACCACAGTCAGAAGCACAGATAGGCCTGATGGGAATTCGAACAGTCAAGTTTGAATACACTGAACAGAGACAGACAGCCAGGGTAAGTCTGGGCCTGCCCTGTAAACAAGTCACTTAGGATAAAAGGTCGTATTTAAACAAATCGATTGTTGTGGATTACCCAGATGAAACCAGACTTTCTGGCACCTGGATTTCCCACCACTACCATATGTTCGATAAGGTTATATGGACAATGCACCTGAAGATGGGCCCCGGACGTGAGCTCCTGATGCCCTGCAGAGTTGCAATTGGCAATTCCATTGACTGAGGCCAGAGAAGTTTCAGGAAGGGCGCGAAGGGAGGTATAAAGAAGAAGCATCCAGAGACTCTGCGCAGCAAAGACGCAATGCAGAGGCAGCGGAGAAGACTCCACAGCGGACCAGAGGACAAGAGGAAGCACCGTGCGAGACCCATCTTTACAGGCGAAGGCTCTGATACAACCGGGACTCAGGATTGGACCCATAGCTCCATCCAGTTAATCGGCACAGGTAGAATCTGAAGGCATACTTGGGGCATAGTTGGGGCAATTTAAGGGATAACTATTTTATTGTGTTCTAAAATAAACTTGGGTTGAATTGTGAACTTGTGTTTGTCCTTTGTTCATCTGGCAAATAAGACATTTGTATCTGGGTAAAACATTTGAACAATAAATTGATCGATGTGTCTAAATTCTACAGACAACACCAAGAGTGTTAAATCTAAACAAGTTTTGAGGATATAATCCATAAGGTGAATATGATCGATAACATGGATAAGGGAGAATGAGTGGATATAATATATTTAGATTTTGAAAAAAGGATTTTGTTGTAACACCAGTGGAGGTCAAGGGTTTAGGACCACCCAGAATATGAACTTCCCCGGTAACGGGGCAGGCCTTCCCCTTAGCAAGGAGAGCCCTCCCTTGTAAAAAAACTCGCCCTGGGAGCAGGTAGGGGAAGGAGACCCTTAAGAGTAGAGATGTGTTGCATTGTTAATAAACCTTATATTCAGTATTTTGCATCTGCCGTTCGTTCATGTGTGCTACTTGATGCGGGTTCTACAGATTTGATAAGGTCCCACTCAAGCAGTTGTCACACAAAATTAGGAATCATGAGATTAGGGGGTCATATATAAACTTGGATTGAGGATTGTTTAAAGGCCAGAAAACAGAGGAAGAATAAACAGAACATTTTCAAGCTGGCAGGTTGTACTTAGCTGAGATACCACAAGGGGCAGTACTTGGACCTCAGCTTTTAACAGTCTATATTAAAGACTTGGTTAAGTTATCCAACTTTAGGGCAGCATGGTGGCACAATGGTTAGCATTGCTGCCTACCGCGCTGAGGATCCGGGTTCGAATCCTGGCCCTGGGTCACTATCCGTGTGGAGTTTGCACATCCTCCCCGTGTCTGCGTGGGTTTAACCCCCACAACCCAAAGATATGCACGGTAGGTGGATTGGCCATGCTAAATTGCCCCTTAATTGGAAAAAAAAATAATTGGGTACTCTAAATTTAAAAGAAAAAAGTTATCCAACTTTGCTGACAGTAGAAAGTTAGGTGGGAAATGAAGCAGGGCACGACACAAAGAAGCTGCAAAGAGGTATAGACAGGTTAAGTGAGTGAGCAACAAGGGGGCAGATGGAGCATAATGTGGGCATGTAAGTGGTGAGGAGGGCGCAAATAGGTTGCAGAGGGATACGACAGGTTGGATCAGTTGGCAAGAACAGTTAGAAATGAGTTGGCAGATGTGTCTGCTTAGGTCTCACCCCCACAACCCAAAGATGTGCAGGGTAGGTGGATTCGCCAGGCAACAAATTGCCCCCTAATTGGGGGGGAAAAATGAATTTGGTACTTTAAATTAAAAGCAAAAAGAAATGATGTGGCAAAATGTGAAGTTATCCACTTTGGTAAGCGAAGTATAAGAAAGAAAACTATATTTTGAATGGTGAGTGATTGGGAAATGTTTGCATTCAGAGGGACTTGGGCGCCCTTGTAAATTAATCACAAAGTTAACATGCAGGCATAGCAAACATGAGAACATTACAGTGCAGTACAGGCCATTCGACCCTCGATGTTAGGAAGGCAAATTGTATGTTAGCATTTATAACAAAGGGACAGAAGCACAAGTGTAAAGCATTCTTGCTGCAATTATGGGCACAAATGAAGGTACACCCTGAGCAGTGCGTGCAGTTTTCGTCTCCGTAGTAGAGGCCATATCTGTCCATTCACTGGACAGTGAACAGATTGGCTCCTGAGGAGGGTTCGAGTAGACTGGGACTGTATTCCACGGGGTATAAAAGAATGAGAGGCAATCTTACTGAAGCATATAAAATTCTGAAGGTGTTTGACAGGGTTCATGCTGAGAAAATGTTTCCCCTGGCTGGGGAATCTAGAACATGGGGTCAGTCTCAGTATAAGGGGCCAATCATTTGGGACTAAAATGATAAAAAGATTTTTCCACTCAAAGGGTTGTGAATCCCTGGATCTGACCACCACAGAGAGCCATGACTGCTCAGTCCTTTAATATATGCAAGACAGAGTTGGATAGATGTTTGTGTACCATGAGAATTAAGGAATATGGGTATAATGGGGGATGGTAGAGTTGAGATATAAGATTAGCCATGATCTTGTCAAATGGCAGAGCAAGCTCAAAGCACCAAATGTTATGTTCTTAAATCACAGTTTGGATGCCGTATATTGTGCTGGACAGCTACATTGTTGACTCTTTACAGAAATGTGATCCACATACCCAGAATAAAGCAATACCAAAAGCAACAAAAATGAGTAAAAGTGATGTGGGACAAATATAATACAAACTGGCAAGTATCTCACACAGTACTTCACTGTTTTAAATTCCTCCACACACCATTCTCAGCAGGGATAGCAACCAAATGATTAACTCCCAGAGTCTTTTGTAGCTTTTGAAACAACTGGAAGGATCACAAGTGGCTAAAGAGGATTCCACTTCACTCGTTAGCTTCTACTCTATCCCTCTTAACGGACAGAAAACATAAAAAAACAGAATAGATTGTCCTCTTTACATTTTTTTCACATATTCTCAGTCTCTGAGCATCAACATTTACAAGTTTGACAAAGCATCAATATAAATGATCTCACCTCCATAGAATAAAATAGTGTTGTGAAGAAGCAACTGGGCATCAGCTTTAAACTCATCAAAACTTTTGTATTTGTTTTCATTCAGTTTCTGCAAAGGAAAATGAAATCATGTTATAGCATCACTTGAGCACCAATGCTCCACACAATCACTACCTGTTTTTATACGGATTTTACTAAATTAGATTTTTAACATTTGGGGTAAACACATTTCAACGTTGTAGGTCAGAGCATTCAGCTTCATTGGATGGGACTTTGCAGCCCCAACACCGGCAGGCATCGTTGTGGGCAGGATGGGATAATCTGGACAGTTGTTCAAAGTTGTTCTTTCTACACTTTCCAGGCCCACCCATGACGGTGCTGGTTAGTGCTGGGGCCAAAATTCCCGGCCATTGAGACTTACGGTGGCGTGGGCGCGCAGGGCGGCCGCAGCGCCAAGGGCTCCCGCCAGTGGCCGCGAGTTGCGGCGATTTTTGGGGAAGTTTTGACGCACCCCCCGACTACCGTCGGCCTTTGGTGCCGTTGCGAGCAGCCAGCTGGGCCGGTTTAAAAACTGGTGAAGAACCCCGCGCGGGTGTTGGGGCAGCGGGGGCGGAGCTACGAGGAGGCAGAGGAGGCCGGCCCGAGTCCAGGGCACCATGTAAGTGGGGTGTCCCACGACGGATGGCTCCCACCTAGGTGAATCACCTGAAGAAGGAGCCGTGCTCCGAAAGCTCGTGTTTGAAACAAACCTGTTGGACTTTAACCTGGTGTTGTAAGACTTCTTACTGAGATTAATAGTGGTCTCCGAGCTGGAAGACTTAGAAAACCGCTCAAGGCGGCATAATTTGAGAATTGTGGGCTTGCCCGAAGGGACAGAGGGCCCAAGGCCAACACAATACTTCGCTAAGAAGTTGGCGGAGCTGATGGGGGAGAGTGAGAACACTCCCAGTACGAGCTAGACCGAGCCCATCGGTCATTAAGGCCGAAGCCCAAAATGAACGAGCCGCCAAGGGCAGTAATTATCTGCTTCCATAAGTTTTGCGTGAAGGAGAAGGTGTTAAACTGGGCGAAGCAGAAGCGGGAGATACTATGGGATGGTACTACGGTCCGGATCTACCAGGTCTTGACGGTGGAGTTGGCAAAAAGACGAGCGGCGTTTAGGTGAGTGAAGGCGATGTTGTGTAAGAAGGGGGTACGGTTTGGTATGGTGTACCCAGCGAGGTTGAAGGTAACGTATAACGGCAAAGACTTTTGTTTTGAGACAGCGGATGCGGCTGAGGCGTTCGTGAAGGCAGAAGGCTTGGGACAGACATGAAGAGTGGAGCTGGAAGAGAGACTGTGGACTGTGTTTGAACAGCCGGAAAATGTATAGATGTTATAACTTTCTTTTTACGGATTTGTATTGTAATCTACTTCTCTTTGTATTGTTATAGAGTTTAAGTTAATGGTGGGTTGATGGGCACTCTGTGTTGCGACGGTTACATGTTATGTCAGTGAATTGTATGGGTTAGATTGTTGGGTTTGTTTTTTTTTTCCTCTGGGACTGAGTGGAAGGGGAGGATATGTCTTGGCGGGGGGGAACCACCCACACTAGCTAGCTAAAGTCAGTCAGCTAGTGAACGGAGGTGAGAGGAGAGGAGGGCTGCGGACATTGGAGCCTGGATAGCAGGCATCAATGGGCCTACGAGGTGAGCGAGAGGGGGGGAGGAAGGGTTGGATGCTGGGGGTATTGTTTCTGGGGGAAAGGTAGGGGGGGGTTTTCGGGAGGGGGGGGGGAGAAGGGGTTCGATGTTAACAATGGACAGGGGGGGTCAGGCTTCTGGGGAAGGGCCCGGCGGTGTGTTGATGGTGGATAAGAAAGGTGGAGGGAGTGAGAGACCCCCAGTAAGGATAGTTACGTGGAACATGAGAGGGCTAGGAGGTCCGGTCAAGAGGTCAAGGATGCTTGCGCATCTTAAAAGTCTGAAAACCGATGTGACAATGCTGCAGGAGACTCACTTGAGGGTGAAGGACCAGGTGAGACTTAAAAAGGGTTGGGTTAGCCAAGTGTTTCACTCTGGATTTGATGGAAGGGCTCGAGGGGTAGCAGTGTTGGTCAGCAAAAGGGTACGCTTCCAGATGGAGAAGGTAGTGGCAGATCAGGGGGGTAGATATGTGATTGTGGCCGGGGCGCTGGACGGGAGATTAGTGGCGCTGGTAAGTGTATACGGTCCCAACTGGGACGATGCGGGATTTGCGAGGAAGGTGTTTGGAGCCATTCCTGACTTGGACACACACGAGCTGATTGTTGGGGGGGGGGGGGGCTGGAACCTGGTGCAGGAGCCAAGGTTGGACAGATCACGACCGCGCACGCTGGTCCCATCAGGGGGGGCAAAGGCGCTGGCTGGATTAATGGTGGAAATGGGAGGGGTGGATCCTTGGAGGTTCCTGCACCCAGGGGAACGGGAATACTCGTTTTTCTCAGCAGTCCATAGGGTATACTCGCAGATTGACTTTTTTGTGGTGGGAAAGGCTTTGCTGGCTGGAGTCAAGGGGTCGGAATACTCTGCAATTGCTGTGTCAGATCACGCGCCACATTGGGTGGATATGGTGCTGGAGAAGGGGGTAGTGCAGAGGCCGGGGTGGAAACTGGATGTGGGGCTTTTGGGGAACCAAGTATTCTGTGAAAAAATTGAAAAGGTAATTAAGGAGATTCAACTGTACGAGTGAGGTGTCAATGGCAGTCGTCTGGGAGGCTCTAAAGGCGGTAGTGAGGGGTGAGGTAATTTTGTTTAAGGCCAGGGTGGACAAAGAGGAGAGGTTGGAGCGGCAGAGGCTAATAGGTGAGATGTTGGAGGCAGATAGGAGTTATGCGGAGCATGGCGACCCAGCGATGCTGGGAAAGAGGAAGGAACAACAGGCGAGCTTCGACCGACTATCCACCAGGAAGGCGGTGCGCCAACTGAGGCGAGCAAGGGGTGCAGTTTATGAGCATGGAGACAAGGCTCCGGAGGGAGGCAGCAGCAAGGGAAATTTTTCAGGTAAGGGATAGGGCCGGGAAGTTGGTGGTGGCTCCGGAGCTGATTAACAAGGTTTTTGAGGTATTCTACGAGAGGTTGTAGAGGTCAGAGCCACCCGAGGGAGACCGTGAGGTGCTCGAATTTCTGGATGGGTTGGCGTACCCGAGGCTAGGGGAGGGAGACAAGGCTACATTAGAAGGAGCAATACCAGAGCAGGAGATAAAAGACGCGATTGGGAGTATGCAGTCGGGGAAGGTGGCAGGGCCGGATCGGTTTCCGCTGGAATATTATAAAAGATTTAAGGATACGTTGGCACCCCTGATGGTAGGGATGTTTGAAGAGGCGATAGGGAAGGGAGTGCTGCCGCAAACCTTGGGGCAAGTATCGATTTCACTGTTGCTTAGAAAGGATAAGGATCCGACGGAGTGTGGGTCGTATAGGCCGATTTCACTTCTTAATGTAGACGCAAAGGTATTGGCAAAGGTACTGGCGGGTAGGCTGGAAGGATGCCGCCCGAAGATGATCAGACAGGGTTCGTGAAAGGGAGGCAGCTGTTTTCGAATATTAGGAGGGTCTTGAACGTCGTTATGGCACCGGCGGAAGGGAAGGAAACAGAGGTGGTGGTGGCACTGGATGCCAAGAAGGCGTTTGATCGGGTGGAATGAAATGAAATGAAATGAAAATCACTTATTGTCACGAGTAGGCTTCAATGAAGTTACTGTGAAAAGCCCCTAGTCGCCACATTCCGGCGCCTATCCGGGGAGGCTGGTATGGGAATCGAACCGTGCTGCTGGCCTGCTTGGTCTGCTTTAAAAGCCAGCGATTTAGCCTAGTGAGCTAAACCAGCCCCTGGTACCTGATGGCAGTGCTGGAACGATTTGGGATTGGACCAAGATTTGTGAACTGGGTAAAGTTACTACATAAGGAGCCAAAGGAGAGTGTCTGCACGAACAATATAAGTTCGAGATACTTCTCTCTCCACAGAGGGATGAGGCAGGGATGTCCTATGTCCCCTCTGCTGTTTATGCTTGCGATTGAGCCGTTGGCCATCACATTAAGAAGTTCGGGAGCATGGAAAGGAATAGTATGGGGGGGGGGGGGGGGGGGGGGGGGGGGGGGGGGGGTGGGAAGAGAGAAATAGAGCATATGGTGTCCTTGTATGCCGATGACTTGCTGCTGTATGTGTCGGAGCCGAGTGCGTTGATAGGAGGAATATTGGAGTTGCTGCAGGTATTTGGTTCTTTCTCTGGGTACAAGCTGAACTTGGACAAGGGTGAGTATTTTGTGGTGTCTCAACCGGGGGTGGGGGCAGGGGTGGTGGGGCTGCCATTCCGTAGGGCAGGGACTCACTTTAGGTATTTGGGGGTGCAGGTTGCCCGGGAGTGGGGAAGGCTTCACAGATAAAACATCACTAGTTTGGTGGGGAGAGTGAAAGCCAACCTGGCGAGGTGGGATGGTCTCCCTCTGTCACTGGCGGGCCGGGTGCAGGCGGTTAAAATGAATGTGTTGCCGCGATTTCTGTTTTATTTTTCAATGCCTACCGATTTTCCTGCCAAAGTCCTTTTTCAGGGAGATTGAGGGGAGGATTACCTTGTTTATATGGGGAGGGAAGGTGGCCAGAGTGAGGAAGGTGCTGCTACAGAGGGGAAGGCAGGCAGGGGGTTTGGGTCTCCCGAACCGGATGTACTACTACTGGGCGGCGAATGTGAAGAAGGTGCGGAGCTGGGTCAGGGGGTTTGATTCCCAGTGGGTCAAAATGGAGGAGAGTTTGTGCAGGGGGTCAGGACTGAAAGCACTAGCACAGCACCGTTCCCGATAGCTCCGGGGAAATACTCAGGGAGTCCGGTAATAATAGCTTCATTGAAAATCTGGAGGCAGTTTCGCCAACACTTCAGGTTGGGGGCAGGGTTGAGGGAAATGCCGATCCGGGAGAACCACAGATTTGAGCCAGGGAGGTGGGATGGAAGCTTTCGGAAATGGGAAGAGAAGGGGATTAAGACTCTAAAAGATTTGTTTCCTTGGGGTCGATTTGCAGGATTGAGGGAGCTGGAAGTGAAGTATGGGCTGGAGCAGGGAGACGTGTTTAGGTATATGCAGGTTCGGGACTTTGCCAGGAAGGAGATACAGAGTTTCCCGGAGGAACCGGCCTCCACGTTGTTGGAGGAGGTGCTGGTGGCAAGTGGACTGGAGAAGGGGACAGTGTCAGCGGTATACGGAGCTATGTTGGAAATGGATAGGGCACCACTGGAGGGAATCAAAGCGAAGTGGGAGGAAGAATTGGGAGAGGTTATAGAGGACGGGATCTGGTGTGAGGTGCTCCGGAGAGTGAATGCCTCCATCTAGTGTGCGAGGTTGGGGCTGATACAGCTGAAGGTGGTGTACAGGGCACACCTCACGAGGGCAAGGATGAGCTGATTCTTTGAAGGGGTAGAAGATGTGTGTGAACATTGCGGGGGGGCCCCACTAATCACGTTCATATGTTTTGGTTCTGTCCAAAGCTAGAGGAGTACTGGAAGGAGGTGTTTAGGGTAATTTCCAAGGTGGTGCATGTGAAGCTGGACCCGGGTCCCCGGGAGGCCATATTCGGGGTGTCGGATCAGCTAGGGTTGGAAACGGGTGTGGAGGCAGATATCATAGCCTTCGCCTCGTTGATCGCCCGAAGGCGGATCCTGCTGGGATGGAGAGCGGCCTCTCCACCCTGTGCCCTGGCGTGGCGAGGGGACCTGTTGGAATACTTGACCCTTGAGAAGGTTAAGTTCGAACTGAGGGGAAGCTCGGAGGGGTTCTACAAGCCATGGGCACTATTTACTCTGCACTTTCAAGAACTGGATAACATCGAACATTAGTTTTTGGGGGGGGGGGGGGGGGGGCTGTGTATGTTGAGGGTGGCTATGGGTAATTCCGGATTCCTTTTTTTTTCTTTGTCATTTGTTTATGTTAACATGCGGGCTGATGTCTGGGCATGGTGGGAGGATGGGATCGTTGTTACTGTTATGGGATTTGAGATATTTGTTGTTGGTTATTGATTGTTGTTGGGTGTAAATTCGGGAGAAAAATTGTGAAAAAGGAGAAGAATAAAAATATATATATTTTTTTAATTCCCGGCCATTGCATTTAACATTTTCACAGGCCTCATACAGTTCTGGTGACACTAAAATCAGAATACTGGTAACAATCAGTTTAGTTCATTACAATAGAATGATATGGCCCACCATGGCTGTGCTGATTTTGATTGAAAAAGAGTTACCCAATTAGTCCCACCTAACCCTGCTCTTCACCTATAGCGCTGCATTTGTGTCCTCTTCAACTATTTATCCAAGTGCCTTTTGAAAATAATTCAATTTGCTTCCATTACTTTTACAGGGAGAGTACTTGAGATCATAATTCCCTTTGTAAGTTGACTTCCGGTCAGCGAGCAGAGCGGTCGCATAGAAGGGGGCTCCCGCGGGTCAACGAGGTTGGGGCCTTTTTTTCGGGGGGTCTCCGCAGCGGGAAGAGGGGGGAAGGGGAAGAGTCAAACCCCCGCGAAATTGGTGGCAGGGGAACCTCGGCGGTGGAGCGATCCGGCGGCAGCAGCAGTGGCAGGTCCCGTCCCCCCCACGACACCAGAGCGCAGGCCAGGAGAGGAGCGGCAGCAGCCCGGACCGAAGCGGGGCCGAGCCTGCGGAGAGGAGGGAATGGAGGAGCGACCAGCGACCCAACCACTCCCACCGGGAGAGCGCGGGGTGCGATGAGCGGCGGCCCGGACAGAGCACCGGGGACCGACCCACACACACACACACACGCACACACACGCACACGCACGCACACGCACGCACACACACACGCCAGCAGTGACCACCATGAGGCAGGAACAAAGGGACGCCGGACCAGAAGCCTCTCTCTCTCTCGACCCTGGGTGAGTGAGGGAAAAGGAAGGAAAAAGAACTCTTGCAAAAACAAAACTCTGAAAAGAAAACTGTTAAAGAGAGGGGAGGGGGGGATAAATATATTATTTTCTCTCTTTTTGCACTCTTTTTTTCTCACCCAAAACAAGTCCACCTGAGAGGAGTTTTATAAAAGAGGAAAAATAAAGTGGTAAAGGAAAGAAGGTAGGAGAGAAGAAAAAGGGAAGAAACAAAAAAAAAAAATAGGTTGCGGAAAAGGGGGGAGAAGAAAAGAAGAAAGGGAAGGGGGAGAAAAAAATGCCAGAAGTGAGCCAAAGCAGAGGGAGAAGGGGCACCAGAGGCAGACGGGGCAATGGGCGAGCCAGCTCAGGCGAGCGAATCAGCGCACAAAGCGACAGAACGGAAGTATCGCCGCATCAAAAAGAGCTGGACAGACAGGTGCCCTCTCCCCTGGGGCCAGAGGGGGGTCTGGAAATGGAAGGCAGCCTTTACCGAGGCGCTGAGGGAGCATCAGTAGGTAAACAAGGCAGAGGCGAAGGCAGACATAGAGGCCGCAGTGCAGGAGCAGTGGCCAGGGCCATGTCAGGGGTGCAGCAGGCCCTGGCCAGACTAGAGGAGAAATTGGATGCCCAAGGTGAGAAACTGGAAGCCCAGAAGGCGACCAATAAGGAGCTGGAGAAAGCAGCGACTGACATGAGCGACCGGGTCACGGCCCTGGAGAGGTAGGTGACGAGACTGGGCGCAACACAGGGGAGCCTGAAGGGCAGAGTAGACGACCAAGAAAACCGCTCGAGAAGGCAAAATGTCAGGATAGTGGGCCTGCCAGAGGGGACCGAGGGTAGAAACCCCACAGCATACGTGGCCGAGATGCTGGGCAACTTAGTGAGGAGGGAAACCTTCCCCAACCCACCAGAAATGGACAGAGCACATCGGTAGCTGTGCCCGAAGCCCAAGGCAGGAGACCACCCGAGAGCAGTCATAGCTAAACTGCACCGGCACCGGGATAGGGAGACAATCCTGCTCTGGGCCAGGAAAAATAGAGCCTGGAAATGGGAAGGACACGCCATTCGAATTTATGAGGATATTGGGGCAGATATAGCCAGGAGACGGGCAGAGTTCAATAGAGCGAAAGCAGCTCTTCACAGGAGCAACGTGCGTTTTGGTAAACTTTGGGTCCCATACCAAGACAGGGAATACTTCTTTACAGCCCCCGCTAAGGCAAACAAGTTTGTCGAGGAGCACGGGCTGGAAAACGACCAGCGAGGTTAGGGACGAGGGACCCCTGGCAAGGGGCAACGACACGCCGACGGGGGGGTGGGGAGGGGTGAGGCAATACCAGGCCCCCCCCGCCCCCGCCATGGCAAGAGCACCCTGAACAAAGAGCAAACCACTGCCCGAGGGACCTTTCCAGGTGGGAGGCCAGGCCCCAGCACGAGGGAACGAGAGTAATGGAGAAGGGAGAGCAAGCGAGAGGGGTGCAGGGTAGGATGGGGGAAGAGCGGGCAGACAACCGCAGAGGCCAGGCAGGGGAGAAGCGAGACAGTAACCCCCGAGAGGGGGGCCATCGTACTAACAGGAAAGCTAGCGCCGGGGGCACGCAACAAAGCAAGGCTGCAGCGCGCCCCCAACAGGGGGAAGGCGCCAGGCAGGGGATTGGGGGGGGGGGGGGGGGGGGGGGCACCCATCAGAGTCGGGAGAGCAAACGGGGACAGGAACAGGGGAAAGAGGGGCAAAGGAGGGGTATACGGGGAGGAGGGAAAAGGGAGTGACCGGGGGCGGGGTACACAGGGAGCAAGACCGGGGAGGGGGGATGCAGGGAAGGAGGGACAAAAGAGGCTAGAAAAGGAACAGGGCTACAAAGTGCCACAACCAAGGGCTCGAAACAAGGAACCGCTGCAAGCACCCACCCAGTACGGTCTCTGGGCGAAGGGAGACCCCAGAGTGCAGGGGACTACACGCGTGGCGGACACACAGTGGACGGCCATGGCGGGTGCCCCCGGGACAAAGGGAAACCCCGGAGCGCAGGGACCCGACCGCATGGAGAGAGCAGCGACAGCGGCCATCCTGGACGGCCCCCTAACAAAGGGAAACCCCGGAGGGCAGGGGCGCGTCCACCAGATAAGTATGGTTAATCCCACAGGAGCGAGGGGGCAGAAGCCCCCCCACCAGGATAGTCACCTGGAACGTAAGGGGACTCAACGGCCCAGTGACGAGATCCAGAGTCCTCACCCACCGAAGAAATATGAGGGCCGACATAGTCTTCCTCCAAGAGACACACCTGAGGGAGCAGGACCGACTGCGGGTAAGAAAGGGCTGGGTGGGACAGACCTACCATTCCTGCTATGAGACAAGGGCCAGGGGGGTGGCGATATTGATCGGCAAGAGGGCGATGTTTAGGGCGACAAAGATGGTTACGGAACCGGGAGGATGGTACGTCATGGTCAGCGGGGCCCTGGATGGGGCACCGGTGGTACTAGTCAACGTGTACGCGCCCAACTAGGATGACACGAGCTTCACCAAAAAGACCATGGCAGAAATCCCAGACATAGCAATGCATCGACTAATCATGGGGGGGGGACTTAAACTGTGTACGGGATCCAATGACGGACAGATCAAACCCCAAAACGGGGAAAACCTCAAGCATGGCAAGGGAACCCGGTCACTTTATGGAGCAGATGGGAGCGGTGGACCCCTGGAGGTTCGCCCACCCCGGGGAGAAGGAATTCTCCTTCTTCTCCCCAGTACACAACGTATACACCAGAACTGACTTAATTGTGGTGGGGAAAACGGTGCTTCCAGGGATAGACAAAGTGGAGTACACCGCAATTGTGATATCAGACCACGCTCCACATTACATGGACGTGTGGCTAGAGACTGGCAGGGCCCAGCGCCCACATGGAGGTTGGACGGTGCCTTACTAGCTGACAAGGTCTTCGGCGAAAGGATAGCGCGGGCCATAGCAGAGTACACAGAGAAAAACCAGAACGGGGAGGTCTCACCCTCCACATTCTGGGAAGCGCTAAAGGCCGTACTAAGAGGGGAAATCATCGCTTTCAAAGCGCAAAGAGATAGGGAAGAAAGGGTGGCTAGGCAACGGCTGGTCGACTCCATAATGGAGGTAGACCGGAAATACTCCGAGGCCCCGACCGTAGAGCTCCTGGCGGAGAGGAAAGAGCTACAAAGGAACTTTGACCTGCTCTCCACCAGGAAAGCAGTGCACCAACTCCGCCAGGTGCGCGGGACCCTGTACGAACACGGAGACAAAGCCAGCCGCCTGTTGGCACACCAGCTGAGAAAGGAGGCGGCCACCAGAGAAATTGCATAGAATCAGGGGTACCAGAGGCATGTTGGAAACAGAACCAGAAAAGATTAACAAAACCTTCAAGGCCTTCTACCAAGAGCTGTACACCTCAGAGCCCCCAAGGGGGGAGTCTGGGATGAAACGGTTCCTTGATGGACTGGACATACCAGTCGTGGGAGAGGGTAGAAAACGGGACCTGGAAGCACCACTAGCACTGGGAGAGATCATGGACAGCATTAGCTCCATGCAGGCGCGAAGGCGCCGGGACCAGACGGATTCCCGGCGGACTTCTACAAAAAATTCGCAACAGCGCTGGCCCTGCACCTGTGGGAGATGTTCACAGACTCGCTAGCTAGGGGCACACTGCCACCCACGCTAGCACAGGCCTCAATCTCGCTGATACCTAAGAAAGACAAAGACCCAACGGAATGTGGGTCATACAGACTCATCTCACTGCTGAACGCAGACGCCAAAATACTGGCCAAAATCCTAGCCAAAAGGCTAGAAGACTGCGTACCTGAGGTGGTCACAGAGGACCAGGCGGGCTTCGTCAAAGGTAGACAGCTTACCTCGAACATCAGGCGCCTGCTGAACGTGATAATGACCCCATCCGGGGAGAGAGCACAAGAGGTGATCGTCGCCCTGAACGCAGAAAAGGCCTTCGACAGAGTCGAATGGAAATACCTCAGAGGTACTGGAGCGGTTCAGGCTTAGAACAGGGTTCACCTCCTGGGTAAAATTCCTATATAATACTCCCATGGCGAGCGTACGGACCAACAATACCAACTCCCAATAGTTCCAACTGCACAGGGACACCAGACAAGGATGCCCACTGTCCCCGCTGGTGTTCACCCTAGTGATCGAACCACTAGCAATTGTGCTCAGGGCAGCAAAAAGCTGGAGGGGGATCCGAAGGGGAGGCAGAGAGCACAGAGTCTCACTCTATGCAGATGACCTGCTCCTCTATATTTCGGACCCACAGAGCAGCATGGACGGAATCATTGCGCTCCTGAACGAGTTTGGAGCCATCTCGGGCTACAAACTCAACATCAGCAAAAGCAAATTGGGGGGGGGGGGGGGGGGGGGGGGGGAGAAGAGGAGAGAGAAGCACTAAAGGGGCTGCCGTTTAAACAAGCCCAACACAAATTCCGCTACCTGGGGATCCAAATAGCTCATGACAAATGGAACCTCACCAGTCTGACGGAGGAAGTATAAAAGGACCTGCAAAGATGGAACACACTCCCACATTCCCTCGCGGGGAGAGTCCAGACGATCAAAATGAACTTACTGCCCAGATTCCTCTTCCTGTTTAGATCCATCCCGATCTACATCCCCACGGCCTTTTTCAAAGCGCTGGACAAACTAATCATGGTGTTCGTATGGGGGGAGGGGTAAAAATGCTAGGATCCCAAAGAAGGTCCTACAAAAAACAAAATCGGGGGCGGGCTAGCCCTCCCAAACCTACAATTCTACCACTGGGCGGCGACAGCCGAGCGAATAAGGGGATGGATCAAGGAGCCAGAGGCCGAGTGGGTGCGCGCGGAGGAGGCCTCCTGCATGGGGACCTCCCTCCGGACCCTCGCCACGGCAGCACTCCCATCCCCACCCAAAAAACACTCCAGCAGCCCGGTGGTAATAGCCACCCACAAATCCTGGAACAAACTGCGGCAGCAATTTGGCCTGACCAAAATGTCGGACAAAGCTCCCATCTGCAACAACCATAGGTTCACACCAGCACTGACCGACGCCACCTTCAAACGGTGGGGGCAGGACGGAGGGACACTGACAGTCAGGGACCTATACACGGACGGCAGGATTGCAACACTGGACGAACTGACAGAGAAATTTCAGCTAGCCAGGGGGAACGAGCTAAGGTACCTGCAGCTTAAAAACTTCCTCCGAAAGGAGACAAGGACGTACCCACAACCGCCACGACAGACACTACTGGAAGAACTACTGGACGCAAGCATACTAGACAAGGGAAACTGTAGTGACATGTACGACCGACAGACAGAAAGGGCCGACACCGTACTGGACGCAACAAGAAAGAAATGGGAGGAGGGCCTGGGGATTGAGATAGGGTGGGGAATCTAGAGCGAAGGACTGCATAGGGTCAACTCCACCACCACGTGTGCAAGGCTCAGCCTGACGCAGCTAAAAGTGGTACATAGAGCCCACTTAACAAGAACCCGTATGAGTAGGCTCTTCCCAGAGGTGGAGGATAGATGTGAACGGTGCCAAGTAGGCCCGGCCAACCACGCCCACATGTTCTGGTCTTGCCCCAGAAGTGGTGGGGGTGAGGGTGGAGCCATGCCCGAAAGTGGCGGTCTTCGGGGTCTCGGACCAGCCAGATCTATTCCTGGGGAGGAGGGCGGACGCTCTTGCCTTTTCCTCCCTGATCGCCCGCTGTAGAATCCTGTTTGGCTGGCGGTCAGCAGCACCACCCAGAGCTGCAGACTGGCTGTCCGACCTCTCGGAATGTCTCCAAATGGAGAAAATCAAATTCGCCATCCGAGGGTCAGATGACAGCTTCCACAGAACGTGGGAGCCATTCACGTGAATGTTCCGGGACCTGTTTGTGGCCAACGAACAAGAGGAAGAATAGCCAGGTAGCCAAGAATCAGGGGAAATTAGTCAAGAATCAGGGGAAGGTAGCGAAGTCATGAAAGGGAGAGAGGCTGGGAGGGGGAGGGGGGGGGGGGGGGGGGGGGTGGAGACAGCTAAACCTGACGAAAGAAAGGCGAACCGTGGGGGTAGGTGGGGGGCAAGAGAGGAGAACCAACGGGGGGGAAACGGGAACCGGAAGGAATGCACGGGATACCAAAACGTGCATGACATCTCCAGGAGCGGGGAACGAGGAAAATAAAGATGGAGGACGGGAGGAGCAGCAGAAGCGGAGGCGAGCGCGGGACGGCAGCGAGATCCGTCCGGGAGAAACAGGTGCACAATACCCTACCAGTTATTCTATTTCATATTTTATTGTATTTTATGTTGGGGTGTGCCCTTCTCTTCTAGATATGTGTATGTATATATATATATATATATATTACTTATTCTGAGTACATAACGGTAATTATACCTTGTTCAAAAACCCAATAAAAAAACATTTATAAATAATTCCCTTCGTAAAAATAGTTTTTCTTGTTTCCGACTTTTTTGCCTGCTTCCTCCAGTTACTGATCCTTCTGCCACTGACAAATGTTTCTCCTCATGCACGCTATCAAAAACCTTCATGATTTTGAACACCTCTTATCAAATTTTCCCTGAACTTTGTTGTACTGGGGACATGCTGACAGAGGAAAAACACATATTGGCAGAAAACAGGAACAACCAAATAAGGCCCTGGCCAGACTCTACAATGGGTCTGTTTTCCAGGCCACTCAAAGTCAGCACAGACACTCAATGTTGCTAAACGGAACTTTATGATCACCCAATAACAGTATTTATCATGTTAACACGAAAGGACAAAAAGACAGTAGAGACCAAATTTGCAATAGGAAGAACGATAAACAGAGAAGCCTTCAAAAATCAAAATTGGTTGGTCAGTCATGAGTGCTTCAGAAGACAATGGACTTTGATTAAATTACCCTGGTTAAACAGGGGTATCCTGTTTATTTCCATTAATAGGTTTAAGTTTTGATGAGACAATAGAACCCAGGCAAGGGGTGTGTATCACGTTTCAGCACTTGCAGAACCTGAACAAAAGGGACATCAAAACACATAGTCAGTGACAACCCGGGAACTGGGAGCAACTATCAGAGAAGAGGAGCCCTGAGCTCGGAGCACAGATAAGAAGATATCCACACCGAGTGCTCATAGGCTGGCCAGCCTCCTTCACTAGTGTGGGTAATATCTAGATCTCAGTAGTGAGTCTGAGTCGTCTCAGTACTATATTTGGCGGCACGGTAGCGCAGCAGTTAGCACTATTGCTTCACAACACCCGGAACCCAGGTTCGATTCCCGGCTTGGGTCACTGACTATGGGAATCTGCACGTCCTCCTGTGTCTGCGTGGGTTTCCTCCGGGTGCTCCAGTTTCCACCCACAAGTCCCAAAAGACATGCTGATGGGTGATTTGGACATTCTCAATTCTCCTTCAGTGTACCCGATCAAGTGCCCTCGTCTGGCGACTGGGGGATTTTCACAGTAACTTAATTGCAGTGTTAATGTGAGCCTACTTGTGACACTTATAAAGATTATTATTCTCAGAAATTGCGATTAAGCTAGCTCTTTTGAATAGAGTTGTCCTAAATCCAGGTGCCTTTACCAATCGAGCAGGTTCTCGGTCAACTACCTTCCCCTCCTAAAGGAAAATGGCACCAGGTTCTCTAGCCTTTCAACGTAACTGGAGTCTCATCCCTGGTACTATTAGATAAACCTTTTCCAGTAAACATGAATTTAAAGTAATAAACGCTCAAGTGGAAAAGATTCTAAAAACATTGGTTCTTTACCTACCTCTTGTATGCTGGCAACGTCTATAGGTGTGTGTACCAATCTCCTGTACATTGGGTGTTTGCTCTCCTTCCCCTTTTTACCAAGTTCTGAGGCCTGCAAAAGTATTTCCCACATTTGTAAATGAAATTAAAACCTCAAAACTCCTGACATAGAATATTGAAGTTATTTTTTGTATTGCAGGAGGTACAATATATAAAAGGTGAGATGCAGCAGTGAATCAACATAAAATCTTAATAAAACTATAGTTAGCTTTGTAATCCACAAAGGGTGTTGAGGCAATATAGAGGCAGGGGGCGATTCGTTAGACACAATTGCACCCGATATGTCAAAATGCAAATAAAAAGCAACTAGGCTGCTGTCTTAGAACATGGGAGATTAAAGGAATGATTAATAAAAGTGGTTAAAATTATGGAAAACGGTGTAGACAGAAACAGACGACTTCCAACGACAAGGAGGGTGGCACAATAGCACAGTGGTTAGCACTGCTGCTTCACGGCGCCAGGGTTCCAGGTTCAATTCCGGGCTTGGGTCACAGTCTAGTACGGAGTCTGCACATTCTCCCCCCATCTGCGTGGGTTTCCTCCGGGTGCTCCAGGTTTCCTCCCACAAGTCCCGAAGGACGTGCTGTTAGGTGATTTGGACATTCTGAATTCTCCCTCAGTGTACTCGAATAGGTGCCAGACTGTGGCGACTAGGGGCTTTTCACAGTAATTTCATTGCAGTGTTAACGGAAGCCTACTTGTAACAATAAAGATTATTATTGTTAGGTCTGCAATAAGGTCACAAAGGATAGGAGATTAAATGAAAGATTTAGCGCAGAGAGCAGGGAGAAAGAAAACTTTCTTTACACTTAAGTGCGACGCTGTGGAATACACTGCCAGAGTTAGTGATTGAAGTGGAGACTATGTTAACATTTAAGAACAGATTAGACAGGCAGTTGAGAGGTAATGCGAATAGGGCAGGCATGGGATCAGGATTTACAGGATAAACACCAACATGCATTAATTAGGTTCATCAGCCTGCTCCTTGCTGTAATTCTATGTAATTTAGAATCCAGTTTTCTGTACATACATCTATATCACCAGCTTTAAACACATAACCTTCAAAAACTAAGCTTTTAATGCTTCAAGCATTAAAAAAATTTCAATTCTACTCGACCAAATGAAAAAGTCACAAAGGTTTTTGGAAACATTCAGAATGCATGGAATATTCTTGTAAACTTAAGCACAATGTTAATACAATCACAATCATCCCAAAAGGAAATGAAACTTGAATTTACACAAACACAAATTTTGGTTCAAGACACAAGACGGTCCTCAAAATTTTCACATCACTAGTCTAGTGAGCTAAAACTTGGTAATCTGACAGAAATACTGGATTATAAATTTGTTTTGTTTTGTACTAGCAAGAAAAGCAAACGTTTGGCGTTACACGTTTACTCCATTATTTAATTTTGGTGACAATAACAGTAATTAACAATAACCTTTCATTTCCTCACTGACTACTTTCAGCACAAAAAGGATGCCATCCAGTCCATTAATCTGAAGCAATCCCAGACTAATGTCACTGCTCTGATCGCGGCTTCAATTGTGTTCCCTTTCTAAAAAACGGGCAATAAGCTCTTCCTTGATCACTACCTGCAGCAACAAATTCCAACCTCAAACCCCGCATCAAGATATTTGTTCTTTCAGCATTTCTGGCTTCCCTAGTGGTAGTTTCAAATCAATGGCATTTCTTCACCAATTCTCCCAGTACTAGTCAAAACTTTTTTTTAAAAAATAAAGTGATTAAATCTTTTCTCCTTCTCTATTCTGGTGGCAATAGTTCCAAAATCTCAACTCCCTCAGTATCAGCAAGGTCCGCTCCTATTGCTTTTCTAAATGTCACTTTTTCTTTGTTTGGAGGAACTGCGGGATTGGCACGAAAAAAATATGAAATTTAAAACAAGTTTTCTCTTTGGTTAAGGCAGCACAGTGGCTAGCACTACTGTCTAGGGCACTGAGGACCCGGGTTTGAATCCCGGCCCTGGGTCACTGTCCATGTGGAGTTTGCACATTCTCCCCTTGTTTGCATAGGTTTCACCCCAACAACCCAAAGATGTGCAGCGTAGGTGGATTGGCTACACTAAATTGCCCCTTAATTGGAAAAAAAATAATTGGGTAGTCTAAATTTTTAAAACTTTTTCTTTTTGGTGTCTTCCGGTGGTGGCGATGATCGAGTGAGCCGTACATTCGGCGGGCTCTCACTCCGGCGGGGCTTTAGGGGCTGATTCGCCACGATAGCGGGACTGAGGAGCGGCAAAAAGGCGGCCGCGGAAGTGCGGGGGAACGGGCTGCAGTACATGGAACCGCAGGAGTCCAGGAAGCAGAGGAAGAGAGAGAAAGGGACAGAGGCAAGGAGCAGAGGAAGCTGACCTGGAACCTAAGATGGCGGACACCGCACCTCTGACTCAGCAATCCAGCAGGCGCTGGATAACATGCTCCAGGTGATGAAGAGCAATTTTGAGTCGCTGAAGCGGGACAACTTGGACCCACTTCAGAAGGCAGTGGATCAGCTGAATCAGAGGCTGGATGCTCAAGATGTAAAAGTTAAGGAGCTGGGAGAGGCGGTGGAGGAGCAGGCGGATGCGCAGACGATTGCGGCGTTAGAAATCGACGGGCTGAAAGAGCGGCAGAGAAGACTGCTGGACAGAGTGGAGGAGTTGGAGAATAGAGCCCGCAGGAATAATCTGAGGATCATCGGCCTCCCGGAGGGGGCTGAGGGAGCTGATGCCGCAGCGTTTGTGGCAGACCTGTTGATGCAGCTGATGGGGGCTGAAGCCTTTCCGCGACCGCCGGAGCTGGAGGGGGCACACAGAGTACAGGCGAGACAGGGGCGGCTGGGGGGACCCCCCTGTCCGATGGTGATCAGGTTCCACAGGTTTGTGGACAAGGAGTGGGTGCTGCGGTGGGCGAAGAGCACCAGGAGCAGCACGTGGAACAACAGTGTTCTTCGCATATACCAGGACCTAAGCCAGGAGGTGGCTCGGCGGCGAGCAGCCTTTAAACAAGTCAAGGAGGTGCTGTTCAAGAAGCACGTGAAGTTTGGTCTGCTGTTCCCGGCCCGTCTTTGGGTCACGCATCAGGGTCAACACCACTACTTCTCCGAGCCTGAAGAAGCGATGGACTTTGCGAGGGATCAGGGGCTAGCCCCGAAAAGAGGTCCCACGGGCGCGAATTAGGACCCAAGAACCATCGTATGAAGGGACGTCGAATGTGGCTGGACCGCTGTTCAACGGTTTGCTGAGTTAAAGGTGCCAAGCGGGACATTTGGGACTCTTCCCTTTGTTTTTGGTTACTGTTTTTTTCTTTGGTTTTTTTCTTGTTCTTCCTCTTTTTTCTGTTTTTTCCTTTTCGTGTGGATTTTTACTTTTTGTGGGGCTCACTGAGTGCACTGGAGCCGGTATTGTAACTAAGGGTGGCCGGTCAGCGAGGGGGGTTAAGGATGTGGGTTGGGGGGCTTTTGTTTTACTGATGTTCATGCCTTCCTGTGCCAGTGAGTTTGCTCCAGTGGGCTGGAGAGGGGGATGGGGCGCCGGGGAGTGGGGATGAGGACGGGGAAACAATAGGAATGAGACAGGGGGGCGCCGGAGTGAGGAGTCACCGGGCTAGCAGATTGGCTAGTCAAGGGAGTCGGGGGGGGGGGGGGGGGGGTGGAAGAATGCAGCCAATGGGTGGTGGGGGTGAGGTTACCGGGGGATGTTGCTTGGGGGGGGGGGGGGGGGGGGGTGTTCTGCTGACGTGGGAGGGATTTGAAGTAGGCAGTGGGAAGGAGGTCGAGGGTGGAGGCAGCCAAGAGGCGGGCCAAGAATGGCGCGACGCACGGGCCGGGGGCTGGCCCGAGAAAGGCTATGGCTGACTGGCGTTTGGGGGAGGGGGGAGGGGGGGGGGGGGGGGTGGTGGTTGTGCCCCCAACCAGGCTGATCACCTGCAATGTCGGGGGACTGAATGGGCCGGTTAAGAGGGCACAGGTGTTCGCGCATTTGCGGGCTCTGAGGGCGGACGTAATTATGTTGCAGGAGACACATCTGAAAGTATCTGACCAGACCAGGCTAAGGAAGGGCTGGATTAGCCAGGTCTTCCACTCGGACTTGGACTCGAAGTCCAGGGGGGTGGCAATCATGATCAACAAGCGTGTGCAATTTGAGGCAGAGGGCATAGCCGCACACAGGGGGGGCAGATACCTGATGGTAAGGGGCAGACTGGAGGGGAGAAGAGTGATGCTGGTGAATATATATGCCCCAAACTTGTACGACGTGGACTTTATTAAAAGGAGTGCTGGAGAAGATCCCGGACCTGGACTCTCGTAGGCTAATAATGGGGGGGGGGGGGGGGCCTTTAACATGGTCCTTGACCCGGCGCTGCATCGGTCGTGTCCCAGAATGGGTAGACTCCCAGCAATGGCAAGGGAGCTGAAAGGGTTTATGGAGCAAATGGGGGCAGTGGACCCCTGGAGAGCCAGACAGCCGACGGGAAGGGGCTACTTGTTTTACTCGCACGTCCATAAAGTATTTTCTAGGATAGACTTCTTTGTCCTAAGCAGGGACTGTATAGGGGACGTAAAGAACACGGAATAGTCAGCAATCACTATCACGGACCATGCCCTGCACTGGGTAGACGTGCAGGTCGGAGGGGCAAATCACCAACGCCCACAATGGAGGCTAGACGTGGGACTGTTGTCGGAGGAGGGGATTTGGGAGAGGCTTCGGAGGTGTATCCAAAACTACTTGCAGGTAAATGATACGGGGGAGGTCTCAGCGGCGACCCTGCGGGAGGCGTTAAAGGCAGTAGTGCGGGGAGAGTTGATCTCAATTGGGGCACACAGAGCCAAGGCGGACAGGGCAGAGATGGACAGATTGGTTAGGGAAATGGGTCAGATAGACGAGGAACACGCGGAGTCCCCGGGGGAGGATTTACTCAGGGAGAGGCAGAGACTACAGGCGGAACTGGGGGTGCTATCCACGAGTAGGGCCGTGGAACAGCTTGGGAAGGCGAGGGGTGTGGTGTACGAGCATGGGGAAAAGGCTAGCAGATTGTTAGCGCAGCAACTCGAAGAGGGAGGCAGCCAGGGAAATAAGTAGAGTGATGGATGGGGAGGGGTGCAGAGTGGAGGACCCGGCAGGATTGAATAAGGTATTCCGGGACTTCTATAGCAAGCTGTACACTTCGGAGCCCCCGGAAGAACCAGAGGAGATGAAAAGGTTTCTGGACGGGTTAACATTTCCAACAGTAGGTGGGGGGCGAGTGGATGGGCTGGGGGCCCCGATTAGAGTGGAGGAGGTATTGGGGGGGCCGAAAGGCCATGCAGTCGGGGAAAGCCCCAGGGCCAGATGGATACCCAGTAGAGTTTTATAAGAAGTTCTCTGAGTTAATGGGTCCGGTCTTGGCGAGGGCTTTTAATGAGGCAAGGAACAGAGGGACCCTGCCACCGCCGATGTCGCAAGCCACCATATCACTGATATTGAAGCGGGGTAAGGACCCGGAAGCGTGCGGGTCATACAGGCCAATCTCCCTGATCAATGTAGATGTCAAGCTCCTGGCAAAGGTACTGCCGATTAGAATTGAGGACTGCGTACCGGAGGTGATTGGGGACGACCAAACTGGGATTGTGAATGGCAGGCAGCTGTCGGCCAACTTGAGAAGATTACTCAATGTGATAACGATGCCCCCGACAGCAAGGAGGTGGAGGTAGTGGTGGCAATGGATGCCGAGAAGGCCTTCGACCGGGTGGAGTGGGGCTATCTATAGGAGGTGCTCGGACGGTTTGGGTTCGGGGAGGGACTGGTGAATTGGATCAAGCTATTATATCAGGCCCCAAAGGCCAGCGTCAGGACAAACAGAGAAGTGTCAGAGTATTTTAGACTACACCGCGGGACCAGACAGGGCTTTCTGCTCTCCCCGCTGCTGTTTGCGCTGGCCATAGAGCCGCTGGCGATTGCGCTGAGAGCCGCAAAGGGATGGAAGGGGATGTTTAGGGGCGGGGTGGAACACAGGATCTCTCTTTATTCGGACGACCTTCTCCTGTACGTGTCGGACCCATTGGCCGGGATGGGAAGTATTCTGGAAACATTGAGTAAGTTCTGCCAGTTCTCAGGGTACAAATTAAATATGGCCAAGAGTGAAATGTTTGTCGTGCAGGCAAGGGGCCAGGAGAACAGATTGAGAGGGCTACCATTTAGGCTGGTTGAGGAAAATTTTCGGTACTTGGGGATCCAGGTGGCGCGAGACTGGGGCAGGTTGCACAAGTTAAATTTGGCCAGGGTGGTGGAACAAATGAAGGGAAAGTTTCGGAGATGGGGCACTCCCGCTGTCGCTGGCAGGGAGAGTGCAGACTGTAAAGATGACGATCCTCCCTAGATTCCTGTTAATTTTTCAGTGCCTCCCGATCTTTATCCCACAGTCCTTCTTCAAAAGGGTTAACAAGGTGATCATGACCTTTGTCTGGGCGGGAAAATCCCCGCGTTGAAGAAGGCGATGCTTGAGAGGAGCCGCAGCGAGGGAGGGCTGGCATTGCCGAGTCTGATTAGTAAGGAAGTGGATGGTGGGTACGGGGTCTATCTGGGAGCAGGTGGTGGCGGCTTCATGCAGGGGCTCCAGCTTGGCAGCCCTGGTCACGGCTCCTCTACCGTTGCCGCCGGCCAGGTACTCCACCAGCCCGGTAGTGGTGGCGACCCTGCGGATATGGGGCCAGTGGAGGAGGCACGTAGGGGAGGTGGGGGCGCCTGTCTGGGCGCCAATCTGCGACAACCATCGGTTTGCCCCCGGGAATATGGATGGGGGGTTTCGAGCATGGTGGCGGGTGGGGGTGGGGAGGGTGGGCGATATGTTCCTGGAAGGGAGCTTTGCGAGTTTGAGGAGCTTGGAGGAGAAATTTGGTCTGGTAAGGGGAAAAAATTTCAGGTACCTACAGTTGCGGGACTTTGTCCGTAGACAGGTCTCACCCTTCCCATGCCTCCCGCCAATGGGGATCCAAGACAGAATAGTCTCTAGGGGGGAAGGAGGGGAGGGTAGTCTCTGATATTAATAAGGTGCTCATGAAGGGGGAAGGGTCCCAGACGGAGGAACTAAAACTCAAATGGGAGGAGGAACTAGGCGGGGAAATGGAGGACGGGCTGTGGGCAGAAGCCCTGAGTAGGGTGAATTCGACCGCAACATGTGCCAGGCCCGGCCTGATGCAATTTAAGGTCGTTCACCGGGCCCACATGACGGTGGCCCGGACGAGCAAATTCTTTGGGGTAGAGGACAAATGCGCTAGGTGCGCAGGAGGACCAGCGAACCACGTACACATGTTTTGGACATGCCCGATGCTTAGGGGGTACTGTGAGGGATTTGCAGGGATCATGTCCCGGGTACTAAAAACAAGGGTGGCGATGGGTCCGGGGTTGGCAATTTTTGGGGTTTCAGAAGACCCGGGAGTCCAGGGTGAGAAAGAGGCCGATGTTTTGGCCTTTGCTTCCCTGATAGCCCGGCGACGAATACTGCTGGCATGGAGGGACTCAAAAACCCCGAAGACTGAGTTGTGATTTTCGGACATGTTGAGTTTTCTGGAGATGGAAAAAAATAACTTTGCCTTGAGGGGGTTCGCCCGAAGGTGGCAACCATTCATTGACTTCTTTGCAGGAGAGTCGGGGGGGGGGGGGGTTAGAGTAGAGTAGGAGGGATAAATTGGCGGGTAGTACCGGTGGGAGGGGAGCGGGCTTGTGCAGTATGTTACGATTGAAGTATTGAATGTCCGTGGATGTTTGCACATTTTTGCCTTTTTTGCTTTCTTTTTGTTGATGTCTGTAATTGTTTACAATGCCGAAAAACTACCTCAATAAAATTGTTTGTTTAAAAAAAAGTTTTCTTTTTGGTCTAATTCCATGGCCTTTTGTTTATTGCACAAGTCTTGATTAATAAGGGAATATGGGGTAATGGGGAGAAGGGGGTGAGAAAAATATCAGCCACGATTGAATGATGGAGCAGACTCGATGGGCCGAGTGGCCTAATTCTGCTTCCATGTCTTATGGTCTTATACGTCAATGACCTGGAACTGCTCACCCGCCAAGAATTAATGCCTTCAGTTTTAAACTAGTAGCCCGATAACTTAACAAAGCTACAACATTCTTATTAAATGAGGGTCTGATTATCTCTAAACTTGAAAAACTAGATAAAGGTTGCTAAATCTTACCAACTTTTACAGATGCACCATAAAAAGCATCCTATCTGGCTGCATCACAGCCTGGTATGGCAACTGCTCGGCCCAAGACCCCAAGAAACTTCAGAGAGTCATGAACACAGCCCAGTCCATCACGCAAACCTGCCTCCCATCCATTGACTCCATCTGCACATCCTGCTGCCTGGGGAAAGCGGGCAGCATAATCAAAGACCCCTCCCACCCAACCTACTCACTCTTCCCACTTCTCCCAGATACAAAAGTCTGAGAACATGCACGAACAGACTCAAAAACAGTTTCTTCCCCACTGCTAGCAGACTCTTAAACGACCCTCTTATGGACGGACCTAATTAACACCTGTATGCTTCACCCGATGCCGGTGTTTATGTAGTTACATTGTGTTGCCCTATTATGTTTTTTTTTTTTGTTTTCTTTTCATGTACTTAATAATCTGTTGAACTGCTCACAGAAAAATACTTTTCACTATACCTCGGTACACGTGACAATAAACAAAATTCAATCCAATGACGGGAACAATTCATGTTGCTGTCTTGGCGGCGGTCTTTAACTTTAAAAGATCAAATTTATCAAATCACAACTATTTATAGAGCAAAAGATGTTGAATTCATTGAATGTCCTGGGAGCGAAATCACATTAATAGCAAACATCACATAGAATTTGGTGTTCACGCATAATAGAAACCCACGTTTAAAATAACTTCCTGTGAAAGCAAGCCTTCTTGTGCCTGGGAAAACTGATTTTTTATAGTATTCTTAAACCTGCTTAGGTTTACTTAAATATTGAAGAAAAGTTACATGGTGTTTAAGAGGGTGACGGGGATGGAGCAAAAACTCTCCCTTAACCTATCAAAGTTCTTTTTTTCAAAAAAAAGTTACCATCTTAAAGAAGAAGTCTTAGTTTTAATACATGCCCTGAAGTTTTATTACCAACATCTGAGTTCCATATGAACCAGGGAGCAAGTCAGCCATTTAAACTGCAGTCTCTATAGTTCAGCATCTCCAATAACTCAAAATAAGCAAGGCTAGTTTTCGGAGCTTGCAGCCATTAATGACTCTGAGATTTAGCCGCAGCAAGTACAGAGAAGTACCAAACCAAAAAATGATTAGGTGGCCTTAGGGCTGATATCGAGACCCAAAAGGGGATATGAAACTGTGTATTAATAAAGCAAATGCCGACGTCTCTGCTAAGCCAAGTAATGCTATTGTAACATTCAGATCTGAAGTTTCTCTAGTGAGGTTAAAAATAAGAAATCTCATGAGGCAAATAAGTGTAACTGGTGAATAAGTGTGGGAAGTGAAAAATACAGAACAGAACCATCATACGACAGCACTAATAAATGTGGATCAGATTTTAATTATGGCTTAAATCAAGAATTTGGACACTGGGGAAGTATTTTGATTACTGTAAAACAAAAGCCCAAATCCATCCCCCGACCGCACTTCAGAAAATTGGACAACAAGACGGTGCTCCTTCTGCCAGCATACAAGCAGAAACTAAGCGGGAGAAACCGGTTAAGAAGGCTGGTCCGAGGCAACAGAAGAGTTCCAAGTGGCTGCTTGGAGTCAGTGGACTGGTCCATATTCAAGTACTCAGTGGCCAACCTAAATGAGTATGCCACAGACTCATCAGTAAGTGTATAGAAGACAGCATGCCAAAGAAGGTAGTGCGTATGTACTCCAACTAGAAACCATGGCTTAATCGGGAGAGTCACTCCCTACTGATGGTCAGGTCTGAGGCATTCAAGACAGGCGACCCTGACCTATACAGGAAATTCAGGTAAAACCTCCGCAAAGCCATCAGGGATACCAAGAGACAATACCAGGCTAAGCTAGAATCACAGACTAACGTCACGGACTCTCGTTGGTTGTGGCAAGGTTTAAACAAAATAACGCGCTACAAGGCAAAGCCGAGTAGAATCTCCGGCAGTAGTGCACCCCTCCCCGATGAACTCAATGCATTCTATGCTTGGTTCAAGCAGGAAACCAAACTGTTGTCAACTGCCCCAGAAGCCTTGGGCACACACATACCTACCGTCTGCTACAGCTACCGAAGTCAGATTGGCCTTCTTGAAAGTGAACCCTCGGAAAGCGACGGATCCTGGTTGTGCACTCAGATCCTGCTCGGACCAGATGGCAGGTGTTTTAGTGGACATCTTCAACCTCTCCCTACTCCTTTCCAAGGTTCCCACCTACTTCAAGAAGACCACCACCATCAGTGCCAAAGAAGAGCTAGGCAACGTGTCTCAATGACTACCGTCCGGTGGCCTTGTCATCGATCATTATGAAGTGCTTTGAGAGATTGGTCAAGAGACTCATCAACTCCATATGCACCGAATGCCTTGATTCACTGCAATTCGCATACCACCACAAATGGTCCACAGCAGATGCCATGTCCCTGGACCTACACTCATCCCTGGAACATCTCGACAACAAGGATTCCTAATGTCAGACTCCTATTTATTGACTACAGCTCAGCTTTCAACACCATAAACCCAGCCAAGCTCATATCAAAACCCCAAAACCTAGGACTTGGCTCCTCCCTCTGTAACTGGATCCTCGACTTCCTGACCCATAGACCACAATCAGCAAGGTTCAACAGCAAAACCTCCGCCACGATAGTCCTCAATACCGGGGCCCCGCAAGGCTGCATACTATACTTCCTACACACACATAACTGTGTGGCAAAATTTGGCTCCAACTCCATCTACAGGTTTGCTGATGACACGACCGTAGTGGGTCGGATCTCAAACAACGATGAGTCAGAGTACAGGTGAGAGAAAAAGAACCTAGTGGCGTGGTGCACCTCTCTCTCAACTTGAGCAAAACTGAAGAGCTGGTCATTGACTTCATGAAGCAAAGTATTGTACATGCCCCTGTATGCATGAATGGTAGAGGTGGAGGTGGTTGATATTTTCAAATTCCTAGGTGTGCACATCACCAACAATCTGTCCACCCATGTCAATGCTATGACCAAGAAAGCACAACAGCGCCTATACTTCCTCAGGAAACTAAGGAAATTCAGCATGTCTACAGTGACTCTTACCAATTTTTACAGATGCACCATAGAAAGCATCCTATCTGGCTGCACCACAGCCTGGTGTAGCAACTGCTCGGGCCATGATCGTGACAACTACAGAGAGTCGTGAACACAGCCCAGTCCATCAGGCAAACCCGCCTCCCATCCATTGACTCTGTCTACACCTCCTGTTGCCTTGGGAAAGCAGGCAGCTTAATCAAAGACCCCTCCCACCCGGGCTATTCTCTCTTCCAACCTCTTCCATCGCGCAGGAGCTATCAAAGTCTGAGAACACGCACTAACAGGTTCAAAAACAGCTGCTTCCTCACTGTTATCAGACTCCTGAATACCCTCTTATGGACTGAGCTGATCTCTTCGCACATCTTCTCTATTGAGTAGTACTGCACTCCTTATGCTTACCCGCTGCCTGTGTCTATGTATGGAACGTTCTGGCTGGACTGTACGCAGAACAATACCTTTCACTGTACTTCAGAACACGTGACAATAAAACAAATCCAAACCTTCGGATCCCCAGCAATAATTGTCACATTGCTGCTGCTCGCATACAATCATTTGGACAACGCTCCTGTTTACAGCACCAGCCATGTGGCAAGTTTAAAGGTCCAGTTTGAATGTTGGTACGGGTGGGGATGTTTGAGAGGTTAAGTGGTTGGGGATAGAAAGGGGTAAATGGGTTTCTGGTCACGGGTCAGGCAAGTAGTCGCGAGTGTGAGGGACTAAGTTCTCACACCATATTTTTATAAAATATCCTCAAATGACTATTTTCCAGAACAAATTAAGCCACTTTGCAGTTTCGGAAATCTAACACCGTTTATCTCGGAGGAGCTACTAACGACCACCTGAGCACAGCCCAACCCACCTGCATTTAATATCCCAGGCTGACTAGGAGTTGGATTGAATCAGCTGCTAAAACAAAGGCCCTGCAAATCTTCCCTTCAACTCCTAATGGCCAAGGCTCTTTGGAATCCAGATAATGAACATGCATCTTTTGTCAAAGATGGTGGAGTGGCAGGAAACATGCGACATGTGCCTCTGGCTTGTGGAAAAGTAATACTGCCTTGCTGAACTACATAGTCTCAGTCTGCTGTTCATCATTCACCTGGCAGCTTTACATAAAAGGAACTCACACATGTTGAACACCTGGCCCCATCTACAGTGCTCCTGTTGGAAGTTCTATGTCATCATCTACAAGACTGATTCAGATCTGTGATCCTATCTCATTATGTGAAGTGAACACCACCATAAAAGTGAATTTTACAACATGTCTTCAGCCCGCCGACCTCTGTGAAGAAATACCTCATTGGACTTTGATTCTGAACTCTGCAATCAATGAGAAACAATATTTCTTCCCACTGGAGTCTCTGCACTGTAAATGCTTCTTTCCATGATCCTTCTGAAGCCGAGGGGGGCATTGCAAACCCTCTTTCCGTGTTTTGAGCGTGTGCAAATTAACTAATACTTCTGGTTAATTAAATCTCGAGTTTGCTGCAGGGTCATTAATAGAAAACCAAAACTAAGGGTTGGGAAATACACCACCACTTATAAAGAGGGAAACAAATCAAAACACCTTGTGTACGGATGGAGAGGAAAAATTAGTGTTTAAATTAACCCAACTCTGGTCCATAAAACGGGCTAACAACCTAGATAAGTACAGCTGAACCGTCCGAAGTCTCCAATTCATAACTCAGAGACATTTACAGAGGGTCCTGGAGAGCCAACAAAAAGTTTAAACTTCCCAAACAATTCCCACGTACTTCGACGCATAAAGACTCCACAGGGCTCCAGCGCACAGCTTCAGTCATACGTTCGGTCTCAGACAATCCGGAGACTGGAAATCAGGCCTTAAATATTCTTTAAGATTACAGGCAACAAAATTTGAAAGTCCGTCTACCCTACATCAACAGCATTACCCTCATCGGCCCTTTCTCTTACCACAGAATGCAATAGAACACCTACAGTGCAGAAAGAGACCATTCGGCCACCGTTGGACTGTGGGAGGAAACCGGAGCACCCGGAGGGAACCCAACCAAACACGGGGAGAAAGTGCAAACTTCACACAGACAGTCACCCAAGGCAGGAATAGAACCCGGGTCCCTCGCGCTGTGATGCAGCAGTGCTGACCACTGTGCCGCCGTACCTCCTCTAAAAAACCCAGCAATTTAATGAACAAGTTTTCCCCTTAAGAAATCCATGCTGGTTCCTCCTAATCAACCCACATTTTACCATGTGCTTACTAGTCCTATCCTTGTTAATTGTTTCTCTAAGCTTGCCCACCACTGATTTTAAACACTCTGTAATTGCGGGGGCTATCCTTACAACCTTTTTGAGCAAGGGTGTAACATTTGCAATTCTCTAGTCCTCTGGCACCGTCCCTAAATCTAGAAAAGACTGGAAGATTATGGTCAGTGCCCCTACAATTTCCATTCTCACTTTCTTCAATATCCTTGGATGCATCTCACCCAGTCAGTCCCAGTGCCTTGTCAACTTTAAGTACAGAGAGTCTATTCAGCAGTTCCTGCTCATCAATTTTGAGCCCTTCAAGTTTCTTCATCTGTCACCATGACCTGGGTAGCATCTACAGTCTTGGTGAAGACAGATACAAAAAATTCATTTAATACCCCAGCCTCCATGTGTCAATTCCTTTATAGATCCCTAATCGCCCTACTACTCCTTTTACCACTCTTTTACTACTTATATGCCTGGAGAAGACTTTGGGATTCACCTTTATGTTGGCTGTCAGTCTTTTCTCATATTCCCTCTTTGTTTCTCCAGTGTGTTTTTTACCTCCTCTCTGATCCTTTTGTATTCCTCTTGGTTCTCAATTGTATTTTCTACCCGACACCTGTCATGAGCACATTTAACTACTATCTCCTCTTTCAACCAGGGAGCAAAGGATTTGTTTGTCCTACCGTTTCCTTTTAAGGGAATCTACCGTGACTGTATCCAGCCGACTTCTGTTTTGAAGGTAGCCCATTATTCAGCTACAGTTTTTCCTGCCAACCTTTCATTCCAATCTAACTGGCCTAGCTCAGTTCTTGCCCCATTGAAGTTGGATCTCTTCCAGTTAATTATTTTGATTCTGGATTGTCTATTATCCTTTTCTATCATCATTCTAAACCTTACAGTACAAAGATCACGGTCTTTTGAATGTTTCCCCACTGACACCTGATCGACTTGGCCCACCTCATTTTCAAGAACCAGGTCAATCAGTACATCCTTTTTCATTTGACAGGACACATATATTGCTGTAGAAAGTTATCCTGAACACAATCTAGGAAGTTTTGCCCCTCTTCGCACTTTACACTACCAATGACCCTGTCTACTTGGGTAATTAAAGTCCCCCAATTATAATGTTTGCATCTCTCTGTAATTTCCCTGCAGATTTGTTCTTCGATATCCTTCTCACTCGTTGGCGATCGATAGGCGACACTGAGCAATGAGATTTAAAATAATTTGCAAAAGAGGCAAATTTGATGTGAGAAAAAACCTTTTCACACAACGAATGGCTTGGGTCTAGATTGCACTGCCTGGAAATGTGGTAGACTCAGGTTCAAATCGATGCATTCAAGAGGGCATTAGATGATTACTTGAATACAAACGATGTACATGGGTATGGGGAGAAGGCACCAAGCCATATTGCTCATGTGGCGGGCTGGTGCAGACGCTATGGGACAAATGGTGTCCTGTGTTGTAATTCTGTGGTTCAGTAAATATTTCACTTTGCATAAAATATATATACTGAAATTCTGAAACAAAAACAAAACTGTGTTCATTCGATATTTAACTTACACACAATATACTGCAAAACATGACTAACTGCTCAGTAAGAGCCTTGAAAATTTACAACAGAAATTACTTTGAGGAACCAACAAGAACACATTTCCCTTTAACTATCTTGAATACCCAGAAGGTTGTGCAAGGCTTGGAGCTCTGTAAATCATCTATCATATTACCAATTTCATTAACTGCAATAGTGGCTGAGAAGCGTCCCAGCATACATCTTTGCAAGAACGTCTAATGTGCTTGAAAATTGTTTTAAAAGGCAAACACACATTGCTCAAGCTCAGTTAACATTGAACATCTTCCATTGAAATTTAATATTTAACTTAATTGCTGCAGCAGCATGTCTAGAAAAAGGCCAAATTCAAATGCACTGAGGTCCTGTTAATTCATGGTGCACTTCTGCATTTTTCTTCCATGAATACTTTAACAAGATTGAGCAATACCAAAAAAATCCATAAACTCCATTCTAAATTGCAGCATACTGAAGCAGGAGATCTAAGAAAGGGACATTTTCCTGTCTGAGTTTTCAATCAGAGATTTTTGATGTTTTGATGTAATTCGAATTTCAAAAACAATGTTCATGCAGTGCTCCAAGCTGCCACAAAAGGAACAAAATATCGAGAATTCAGCGTCACAAAGTTTTGTTGACCCATTTACTAATCCGAACACTCTGGCACCCCATCTATTGCAAAAGCAACAGATTTCTGTAAAGGTAATCTTGTTTTCTGATCACAGTAATTCACCTGAGGAAGGAGCAGTGCTCCGAAAGCTAGTGTTTGAAACAAACATGTTGGACTTTAACCTGGTGTTGTAAGACTTCTTACTGTGCTCACCCCAGTCCAACGCACATCTCCACATCATGTTTTCTGATCAATAGACATCAGGACTTCCCTGACATATGCAAGCCAGGTTCCATCTTTCAATGAGAGTCAAGCAATTCTTCCATTACACCTCAGTTATCAGATAAAACGTGTACATTGTTGCGACTTCCCCCCAGTGTAAGACTCAGATTTAAATATACCATCTCTGGAGAATAAATTTGTGATTTGGTACCAATCTAGTGGTCTATATGGAAAAACAGCTGCAGATCCAAAATGTAGTTTTGGTATTGATTGTAGCTATCCTATGCCAATATAACAACGTCACTGATATTTCTACTAAATCATCCTTCCCAAAAATGTATTCTGCAAATTTGTTTTTTGAAGATCAAGAAAAAACTGCAAAATTGGAATAAAATTCTTGTCATGTGTCCATAATTGGTGCTGCAATGACCAGAATTTGATCAGAAATAATAATAATAATTATTGTCACAAGTAGCCTTCAATGAAGTTACTGTGAGCCCACTGTGCTAAACCAGCCCGATAGCGAGTATGATCAAGGTGATCCTCACATCTCCCATTATGCTTCATAAAAAAGGGGTAAATTCCAAATGTTTTTTTGCTCATAATCTTGGTGCCCAGACTGTTCCTCTGTCCACTCCCTTAAAATAGTACTTCTAGTTTGCTAACAACAGGATAAGTGTAAGATACGTGACTATGGTTAAGCCATGCTTCAAGAGTCATGTTTAGGTGAAACTAAGTGCTGAAAAGCTGTTATCTCCATTTTTGGAAACAATAAAACCAAATAATTACATCCTCTGTTTGTACTTCAATCCTCTGTAGATTACAATAACTAACTTTCTCAGTATCACAAACTGCCCTGTAGCTAAGACATGTTCAGCTATTATGGTTTGAAAAAAAATGGTTTGGAAGATAGAGTTTCAAATTGTAACCACTACTGACCCTGTAAGGGTGGCAACAAGTGAGTTGGAGCCAACAACCCAATGACCCATCATCTCCAGCACTGGTTACCTCATTATAAATTCATGTTGGCACAGTAGCACAGTGGTTAGCGCTGTTGCTTCACACCACCGGGGACTCGGGTTCAATTAACGGTTTGGGTCACTGTCTGTGTGAGGTCTGCACGTTCTCCCTGCGTCTGCGTGGGTTTCCTCCCACAAGTCCCGAAAGATGTGCTTGTTAGGTGAATTGGACATTCTGAATTCTCCCTCCATATATCCGAATAGGCACCAGAATGTGGTGACTAGGAGGTTTTCACAGTAACTTCATTGCAGTGTTAATGTAGCCTACTTGTGACACTAATAAAGATTATTATTATTAATATGAGTCTTGTGCGAAACGTGCTACAAAATCACGTTATTTAATATCTTCAGGGTGGCACTGTAGCACAGTGGTTGGCACTGTTGCTTCACAGCTCCTGGGTCCCAGGTTCACTTCCCGGCTTGGGTCACTGTCTGTGTGGAGTCTGCACGTTCTCCCCGTGTCTGTGTGGGTTTCCTCCAGGTGCTCCGGTTTCCTCCCATAGTCCAAAGGTATGCCGGTTGGGTGGATTGGCCACGCTAAATTGCCCTTAGTGTCCAAATAAATGTTAGGTGGGGTTACTGGGTTACAGGGATTGGGTGGAGGTGTGGGCCTAAGTGGAATGCTCTTTCCAAGGGTCAGTGCAGCCTCGATGGGCCGAATGGCTTCTTCTGCACTGTAAATTCTATGATTATTTAAAAAATAACCTAGTAAAAGCAGTGGTACATAAACATTGGCTGCAGTTTAGCTTCTGCAACTTTCCTAATTAAAGTACCAAAGTAGCAGAATGATACTTGATTTGAAATTGTTATATTGGGCCACAAAAAAAACCCTTTTCAAATCCAATTTGGGGAAAATAAGATTACAATCTAGTCAAAAAATATTGTTTTATTAATCTAAATCAATGAAAGGTAAATTTAATATTTAACAATTCAACTGGCGATAAAACATTTTGACACACCTTGCAGGAATAAAGTTGATAAATTATTGATTTATTGATAGTTTTAGGTGCTAATTGAATGCATAGCTAAAGAGTGAAATTATTAGAAAAATGCCTGACTGTGAGACTACAGTCATTGTTTTAGATAATCAATCAACTATTGAACTCAGTGTCTTGATGGTGGAAATTTAGACATCGTTTCAAGTGAACGTTTTGTACAATGAATTTCAGTGCATTTAACAATAAGAATGTATCAACTAATTAATTACAGCAAGGTCTACGGCCAGCGGTGGCGTGAGAAACCTGCTCATGTAGACGCTGAACTAACTTTGATGGGCACCAGTCAAATTAAGAATTGGCCAATGTTTGATGAATAAATCATCCACTAAGTAACAGACATCCATTTGAATAAATCTCATCTGAGAATTAGAAACCAATGAGAGTAAATGAGGGATTAGACCATAGATAAGGATTCCCTTAAAGTAAGACCCTGTGGTCGAGGTTTTGTTGCTGAATTTCTGCCTTCCTGAATTCTTGAATCATCTTATTTGTTTATTTTGAAGCGATTTCTTTATGCTTTCATGTTTACTGCTTTACTTGTATTTAACCTACTTATGTATTTTTTTTAAATTTAGAGTAACCAATTTTTTTTTTACAATTAAGGGACAATTTAGTGTGGCCAATCCACCTAATCCACACGTCTTTGGGTTGTGGTATTGAAACCCACACAGAAATGGGGAGAATTGCAAACTCCACACAGACAGTGACCCGGGGTCGGTAGCAAACCCGGGTCCTCAGCGCCATAGGCAGCAATGCTAACCATTGCACCAGACCTGCTTATGTATTATATGATATTTCATTTCTAAGGTTTGATTCAGTTCTTATACAAGTGTATTAAAGTGAACAAACAATTAGCAATAAAGTAGTATTTTTAACACCTCCAATTAACCAGACAATCGGGTCTTATTAGTAAAAGGTAAAACAAGAGTCCTGACAAAAGTGTAATTAAGGACACTGCTGACGAATATTCAAAATTCAGTTGGATGTTAGGCTGAGTGAGCAGGAGTACGAGGACAGGCAAACCTCCATCCGCTAAATGGTCTTTGCTGCTCTCTATTTTGTCTTGTGTTCTCTTAATGTACTTTATGGTACAAAATCAAAAGGGAAAACAACGCCAGTAGCACAAAATAATGGACAGCTAATTTACTGTAGTTTGGAAACCAGGTAACTACATTTAATTCTTGAAACGGATACTCACCCTCTCCTTCATGCGAGATACAATGTAACCCAAATATCTGCCCATAGCTTGCTTGGTTGTGTTCTTCTTTTTCATGCTCTATTACAAATAATAGTTAAATTAGTAAAGTGTTGCTTATTGAGCAATATACTGTAAAAATCAGCAATATAACTCAGACATTCAACTTCCTCAACTTGGGGGTCTCAAAAAGCACATGAAACTGATATCACATGGTACATACTATTTTTGATTGCTAAAATTGATGGGTAGCCTTTCAATGAGACCACATAATTGAATCTGAAAACAGCTGTGCCAGAAAGCGTATTTTAGATTTACTGAACACAGGAAAACAGTGGCTAAGCACTAAGAAAGCAATCTACTACTGGTCATTATATCCATTTCAAGGCTCCCCTTTGCTTTGAAATAGGGGGTTAAAAAGATCAGCCAATGATCACAAGATCATCCAAAATTCAGCTGTTACATCTATTCCAGACCAAAATGCATTCACCCATCACCGCTTTGTTCCACTGATTTATGTTGGCTTCCAATATTCATACACCACCAACTTTAAAGTTGCATCCTTGTATCTAAATTCCTCCATGGCTTCACTCTCCCCTGACTCTGTAGGCCATTTCCAGTCCCACTGCACTTAGAGTATTCCTCCAACTCTGGTTTCTTCACATTCCCATCATTCAACCTCTGATGGCTGTGTCTTTAACCATCTGGGCTCTATGTACTGAATTCTCAAACTAATTTTCTGTTACCCCACCTCCTCCTCATTCAAGACTTTCCTTAAATGCCATTTGGCCCAAAAGTTTAATCACCAAACCCCCTCCACCCAGTATATCACTTTCTTTGGCTTGCTATTGACATTTGTTTGATTACGGTTTCTGTGAAACAACTCTTATGTTTAAGGTGCTGAGTGAAAGTTATTACTGTTACATATATTGGGATAGAGTTCCACTTCAAGTCTGTGACAAATAACAATGAACAATAGTGTAGTGCTCCCGAAGCTCATTTAAATAGATCTCGCATTACAATAGTCACCATGACTCAGCAGAAAATGCTTTGGGACAGCGAGTAATAGAATGCCAAACAATATAATTATTTCAAACAAAAATAAAATGAAAGGTTTTGAAAGAATCAGAGAACCAGCAGTTAAAATCATAACTGTCAAAAAAAAAAGAAAACGTGTCATGGATAGGTGTGCAATTATTCGGGGGACATCCGATATACAACATTCCAGCGACCTGCAGTATTAAAAGCAGAATAAATGTCCATTTACAAAAGTGAAATAAAAAATGTATGAGAGTTCAAAGTAAGCTCAAAGTTTACTGCTGCTTCAGTGACTTGGCAATGATGTTGAAGAGCTGTTGACATTTCAAAAATTTCATTTACCACATTTTGGGATCCTTTTGCAGTAATGATGGAGATCTCAATTTCTCTGGCCAATCTTTAGTTGGTCATAAAAAAAAACATTAATGTGTTTATCCAATATTACTTCTCAAAGTTTTTCCACTATACCACTGTACCCTGTGGCCCATTAAGCATCATCTTGTATCTATCAAAAAGAATAAATGAATTACTTTTGTTCAACAATTCAGTTTTCTCACCGTACAGAGATCCACTCACTATTCAAGAAGTAATTTCCCAAACACATCTTTTGTTTTTTTTCCCCTTTCATGGCATGTGGGCATCGCTGGCTAGGCCAGCATTTATGGCCTATCCCAATTTCCATTCAACGGAGTGACTTGCTGGACCATTTCAGAGGGTATTTAAGAATCAATCACATTTAGCATTGCTTACAGCGCTGCCTATAGTGCTGAGGACCTGGGTTCGAATCCCGGCCCTGGGTCACTGTCGTGTGGAGTTTTCACATTCTCCCCGTGTCTGCGTGGGTTTCACCCCCACAACCCATAGATGTGCAGGGTAGCTGGTTTGGCCACGCTAAATTGCCCCTTAATTGGAAAAAAAATAATTGGGTACTCTAAATTTATTTAAAAATAAATGAATTAAAATATAAGAATCAACCCCATTGCTGTGGGTCTAGAATCACATGCAGGCAAGAGCAGGCAAGGGCAGCAGATTTAGTGAATCAGGTGGGTTTTTACAACAATCGACAATGGATTCATGATTCAGCTTTTAATTCCAGTTTTTTACTGAATTCAAATTTCACCGTCGGCCATGGCGGGATAATAATAATCTTCATTACATTCAGAAGTAGGCTTACATTAACACTGCAATGAAGCCACTGTGAAAAGCCCCTAGTCACCACACTCCGGTGCCTGTTCGGGTACACACGGAGGGAGAATTCAGAATGTCCAAATTCCCTAACAGCACGTCTTTCGGGACTTGTGGAAGGAAACCTGAGCACCCGGAGGAAACCCACGCAGACACGGGGAGAACGTGCAGGCTCCGCACAGACAGTGACCCAAGCCGGGAATCGAACCTGGGACCCTGGCGCTGTTTCGAAACCTGGTCCCCAGTACATTATCCTGGATTTCTGTTGAACACCACCTCTTTGAATATGTAATAGGAACTTGACTAGCTGCTAGATGAAGTATTTAATTGTATTCCAATTCAGTTTGGGCCCTAAGAAATCAGCCTACCTCACAAAACCCACATGCTGATCAATATGGAGCAACAGTAACAGCTAAGAGGTCATTCCAAAATTGTGCATTCCTTTCTAAGGCCAACTCAGACAGATCAGATGAAAATTTCCTTTCTGATTGCCAATAGGCAATATTAAATTGGTCTTTTCTCTACACCCTTGCTATGACTGTAACGTATTTTGCAGTCTCTCCTTCCTTCCCTATATTCGGTATGCATAGTTTGTACAGCATGCAAGAAACAATACTTTTCACTGTATACTAATACATGTGACAATAATAAATCAAATCAAAAGGATGTAAAATAAAATAAGTTTGGGCAGTCTCAGCTCCAGCTGCTACTGCACAACATGGTGGAGACAGATTCAATCATGGCTTTCAACAAGTACCTTGAAGGGAGAAAATCCTTACAGCTTCAGGGAGAGGGAAGGGGATTGGGACTAGCGAAACTGTCCTGGAGGAGAGCCGACATGGACATGATGGACCAAATGGTGCACCAACCACCCTACTATTTCATAACTGCCAACGTTTTCCTGACGACAGAGGTTGAGGGTGGAAGTAGGCAGTCTGTCACTTGACTTTGCCCCATCTAGGCTCACCTGCTGCTGAAACTCACACCAATGGGGCTGTTTAGCACAGGGCTAAATCGCTGGCTTTGAAAGCAGACCAAGCAGGCCAGCAGCACGGTTCGATTCCCGTAACAGCCTCCCCGAACAGGTGGCGGAATGTGGCGACTAGGGGCTTTTCACAGTAACTTCATTGAAGCCTACTCGTGACAATAAGCGATTTTCATTTCATTTCAATGGAAGGTTGTGACTAGCGGCGTTCCACAGGGATCAGTTCTGGGACCTTTGTTATTGATAGGGTATATAAATGATTTGGAAGAAAATGTAGCTGGTCTGATTAGTAAGTTCGCAGACGACACAAAAATTGGTGGAGTTCAGGATAGTGAGGAGGATTGTCAGTGGATACCGCAAGATATAAATCAGTTGGAGTCTTGGGCTGAGAAATGGCAGATGGAGTTTAAATCCGGACACGAGTGAGGTAATGCGCATTGGAAGGTCCAATGCATGTAGGAATGACACAATAAATGGTAAGAAGTCTTACAACACCAGGTTAAAGTCCAATTTGTTCGTTTCAAGAGATAGGGGTAACCCCAGGTTAAAGAGTTGTGAATTTTCTCAAGCCAAGTCCTGGCTTGAGACAATTCATACCTCTTTAACCTGGGATTACCCCTATCTCTGGATCTGTAAAGACTGAATTACCTGCAAATGCTCACATTCTAAGCATTGTCTGGCATCTTTGAATTTGTCTATATATATATATATTTATTTCTGGCACATACCTCTTCATTCACCTGAGGAAGGAGCAGTGCTCCGAAAGCTAGTGTTTGAAACAAACATGTTGGACTTTAACCTGGTGTTGTAAGACTTCTTACCGTGCTCACCCCAGTCCAACGCCGGCATCTCCACACAATAAATGGTAGAACTCTTGCGAGTACTGACAGGCAGTGAGATCTGGGCCTGCATGTCCACCGATCACTGAAAGTGGCAACGCATGTGGATAAGGTGGTCAAGAAAGCATACAGCATGCTGACCATCATTGGTCGGGGCACTGAATATAAAAATTGGCAAGTCATGTTGTAGCTGCACAGGACCTTAGTTAGACCTCATTTGGAATATTGTGTACAATTCTGGCCACCACACTACCAGAAGGATGTGGATGCTTTGGAGAGGGTACAGAAGCGGTTTACTGGGATGTTGCCTGGTATGGAGGAAAGGTTAGATAAACTCGGTCTGTTCTCACTGGAACAATAGAGGTTGAGAGGCGACCTGATAGAGATCTACAAGATTATAAGTGGCATGGACAGAGTGGATAGACAGATGCTCTTTCCTACGGTAGGAGAGTCAAGTACTTGAGCACATAGGTTTAAAGTGAGTGGGGAAAAGTGAGTGGGGAAAAGTTTAGAACAGATGTGCAAGGGAAGTCTTTTTTTTACACAGAGGGTGGTAAATATATGGAGCGTGCTGCCTGGGGAGGTGGTGGGAGCAAGTACGATAATGGCATTTAAGGGACATCTAGACAAATATATGAATAGGATGGGAATGGAAGGAAACGGACTCCGTAAGTGCATACGGTTTCAGTTTAGGCAGGTACCATGATCGGTGCAGGCTTGGAGGGCCGAAGGGCCTGTTCCTGTGCTACATTGTTCTTTGTTCATGCCCTAGTTACCCCCAGATTTCGATATAATCCTGACTGGTCTACCACGTTATCCTCTTGTTTACTTGAGGTCATCCAAAGCTCTGATGCCCATGTCTTAATTGGCGTGAAACCCCATTCCCCTATCAACCCTTATTTATTTGAAATAATTACATTGTGCTCAATGACATACATTGGCTCTCAGTCAAACAACACCGTGATTTTAAAACTTTCAACCTTCTTTTCAAGTGTGTTTCGAAAATAAAGTGCCAGAACTATAGAAATTGAAGCATAGGTGATATTTCCAACTGGATCTGTAAATCAAGATCTGGTGTAATATAATAAATGCTGATGGCACGACCGTAGTGGGTGCTATCAGCAAACTTGTAGATGGGGTTGGAGCCAAGTTAGTTATGCTGACGTATAATTTTTATTTGTGCCACAGGTAGGCTTACATTAACACTGCAAAGAAGTTACTGTGAAAATCCCCTAGTCGCCACGGTCCTTGCTTGGGTACACTCAGGGGCGGATTTCAAACAACGATGAGTCAGATAAAGGAGGGACATAGATAACCTAATGGAGTGGTGTAACAACAGCAATCTCTCCCACAATGTCAGCAAAACTAAAAAGCTGGTCATTGACTTCAGGACGCAAAGTACTGTCCACACTCCTGTCTGCATCAATGGTGCCGAGGTGGAGATGGTTGACAGCTTCAAATTCTTATGTGTGCACATCACCAACAATCTGTCCTGTCCACCCACGTTGACGCTACGACCAAGAAAGCACAGCAACGCCTATACTTTCTCAGGAAACTAAGAAAATTCTCCATGTCCACATTGACTCTTACCAATTTTTACAGATGCACTGTAGAAAGCATCCTATCTGGCTGCATTACTGCCTGGCATAGAAACTGCTCGGCCCAAGACCATATGAAACTACAGAGGGTCGTGAACATAGCCCAATCCATCACGCAAACGCGCCTCACATCCATTGACTCTGTACACCCTCCGCTGCCTTGGGAAGCGGGCAGCGTAATCAAAGACCCCTCCCACCCGGCTTACTCACTCTTCCAAATTCTTCCATCAGACAGGAGATACAAAAGTCTGGGAACACGCACCAAAAGATTTAAAAACAACTTCTTCCCTGCTGTCACCAGACTCCTAAACGATCTTCTTATGGACTGATCTCTTCACACTATCTTCTCTACTGAGTATTACTGCACTCCTGTATGCTTCACCCGATGCCTGTGTCCATGTATTTACGTTGTGTATTTATCATAGAATCATAGAATTAACAGTGCAGAAGGAGGCCACTCGGTCCATTGAGTCCACACTGGCCCTTGGAAAGGGCACACTACCCAAGCCCACACCTCTACTCTATTCCCGTAACCCAGTAACCCCACCCAACCTTTTTGGACTCCAAGGGCAATTTAGCATGTCCAATCCACCTAACCTGCACATCTTTGGAATGTAGGATGAAACCGGAGCACCTGGAGGAAACCCATGCAGACACAGGGAGAACATGCAGACTCTGCACAGACAGTGACCCAAGCCAGGAATTGAACCTGGGACCCTGGAGCTATGAAGCAACTGTGCTGACCAATGTGCTACCATGATGCCCCCACTGTGCTACCATGCTGCCCCCCCCCCCCACTGTGCTACCTTGCTGCCCCCACTGTGCTACCATGCTGCCCCCCCACTGTGTTACCATGCTGCCCCCCACTGTGCTACCATGCTGCCCCCCCACTGTGCTACCATGCTGCCCCCCACTGTGCTACCATGCTGCCCCCCACTGTGCTACCATGCTGCCCCCCCCCACTGTGCTACCATGCTGCCCCCCCCACTGTGCTACCATGCTGCCCCCCCACTGTGCTACCATGCTGCCCCCCACTGTGCTACCATGCTGCCCCCCCCACTGTGCTACCATGCTGCCCCCCCCACTGTGCTACCATGCTGCCCCCCCACTGTGCTACCATGCTGCCCCCCCCACTGTGCTACCATGCTGCCCCCCCCCACTGTGTTACCATGCTGCCCCCCCCCCACTGTGTTACCATGCTGCCCCCCACTGTGCTACCATGCTGCCCCCCCCACTGTGCTACCATGCTGCCCCCCCCCACTGTGCTACCATGCTGCCCCCCCCACTGTGTTACCATGCTGCCCCCCCCCACTGTGCTACCATGCTGCCCCCCACTGTGCTACCATGCTGCCCCCCCCCACTGTGCTACCATGCTGCCCCCCCCCCCCCCCACTGTGTTACCATGCTGCCCCCCACTGTGCTACCATGCTGCCCCTGTGTTTGCCCTATGTACCTTTTTCATGTATGGGATGATCTGTCTGAGCTGTATGCAGGACGATACTTTTCACTCTACCTCGGTACACTTGATAATAAACAAATCCAATCCAATAAGAGCACTATGAAAAACATGGCACCAAGTAGAACAGAAAAGAGGTACTTTTAAACAAGGGACACAGTGAGATAAGGGAAATGAAAAGGTTTAGGGAGGGTATTCCAGAAGTTAGCGCCTAATAGCCCTAAGGCAGGGCTACCAATGGTGGAGTTGCGAAAATAAGGGATGCATGAGAAAGATGAATTGGGAGGTGCACAGAAATGGTTTCAGAGATAGGGACGGCGAGGCCACAGAGATATTTGTAAACATGAATGAGAACTTAAAAACTGAGGTACTCGGAATGGGAGCCAATGCTGGTCAGTGAGTACGGAATAATGAGACTTGGTGAGGGTTAGGACACAGGCAGCAGAGGATTGGAGAAGCCTAAGTTTATGTAGGGTGGACAATGCGAACCTAACTAGGAGAGCATTGAAATAGTCATGTCTAGAGGCAACATCGACTTGCATAGGTTTCAGCAGTAGATGAGCTGAGGTAGGGGAGGAATTGGGCAATATTATGGAGTTGGAAGTATGAATCTTGATGAAGGAACAGGTATGTGCTTGGGAGTTAACCACAGGGACAAGGACACCCGGTGGCGGATATGGAGTGAGTGGTCGCACACAGGGCAGCTCCGGCTCGAAGGTTTTGGTTTGAGCTCTTTTTAGCTGAAAGTGGGGTAATTTGGACAGGAAGTGTAGCTGAAGGTGTGGAGGAGACGTTCCCCCGCGAGTGGCATGTCTGCTGGTTACCAGGCCCGGCAGAAAAAGTATAAGACCTGGCCATGGAATTGGAGTCCTGTGGCACAGTAGCAATTGGAAAGATGGGATAGGGGGAAGGGTTGCCACATGTTGGAGAGCCCCAAATGGAAATGTTGATGGCGTTTATTAGAGAAGAGTTCTGCCAGAAACGAAAAGAGATGCAGGAGGATCTGCCAAAGTCCATCCTTGGAGCGGTAGCACCCTTCAAAGGATTGATGGAGTGAGTTGAGAAATGTCTGGAAACACAGGAGTCACAGGTGGAGACGGTGATGTTCAACCACAATGATCTGGTAGGTGGTGGCATTGGAGGCAGAGGCAGAGGTGGGGCTCCTGGGGACCTTTGCAAGTCGCTAAGGGCAAAAGTAGAAGAGCAGGAGAACAGGTCAAGAAAGCAGAACCTGCATGTTGTTGTCCTGCCAGACGGCGTGGAAGGTAAAAGTGCCACGAGATACATTTCAAGGATGCTGGCGGGGCGAGTCCTGGACAATGCCCAGAGGTCGACAGGACACACAGATGCCCAAGGCAAAAGCCGCGAGCGGGAGAGTCGCCGCGGACAGTGATTGTGAGGCTCCATAAGTTTGTGGAGAAGGAAAAGAACCTCCGATGGGCCAGGGAGAAGCGGAGCTGTTGATGGGGGGGGCGGGGGGCAGATTTGGTTTGGGGTACTGTACCGGCGAAACTGTGTGACTTTTGGTGGTCGGGAAGTTTATTTTGAAACTCCCGACGAGGCCAATGACTTCATAAAAGACCGTAAATTGGGGGAGAACTGAATGGGAGACGAGGAGCTGGTACAGCAGAGGTCAGAGGATGCGGGTATAATGGGGGTCGGAGAGTGCGGGGTGTTTTTCTGGATTGGGTGATTTTGTCGTTATTGCTGTTTGTCTGGGGGCAATAAATTTGTATGGATCAGGTCAGGTTGAGAAAGGCATGGGTAGGTCAGGTATTCCACTCAGGGTTTGATTCAAAGTCATGGGGCGGTGGCCATCTTGCTGATGGTCCATCTTGGTGGTGAAAGTAGTGAATGTATATGTGCCGAATTGGGACGATGTGGGGCTTGTGAAGAGGTTGCTGGGAATGATTCCGGACCTAGACACGCATCAGTTGAATATGGGGGGTGATTTTAACTGTGCTGCGATGATGTATAGGTCGAGTCCTAAGTAAATAGGAAGGTTGGGGATGGCGAAGGAAAGGCGGCATTGTGGCACAGTGGTTAGCACTGCTGCCTCACAGTGTTGAGGTCCTGGGTTCAATCCTGGCCCCGGGTCACTGTCTGTGTGGAGTTTGCACATTCTCCCCGTGTTTGCGTGGTTCTCACACCCACAACCCAAAGATGTGCAGGGTAGGTTGAATGGCCACACTAAATTGCATCATGTGAGTGTCCCTTTCAGAAAGGTTTTGTTTGACTACATGGCTTGTAGCACGGGTGTGGGTGGAGCTGGGCTGTGGCTGTCAGGTGAGAGGGGGTTTAGTGTTTTGGTTTCATTTTCGGTTTGTTGGTTTTGACTGCAGAAGAAAAAGCACTGTGTTAAGAAGCAGTGTTTCCCTGTTTCCCCTGTTTTTATTTTGAAGCTGTTCCAGTGAACAAAAATAACATTGGGCGTGGCAAACTGCCTTGGTAACTTTAAAGATAAAGTTGCTTTCCGGAATGAGTTTTGAATCTGCTGGTTTGAGGCTGGACCAAAATCTCGGGGAAAGGACCAGTTCCATTCAAGTGAGGTTAGTGTGCTGGGCCACGCCCTTGAAAGGAGTTTTGGTTTATTGGGTTTTCTATTGAATTGGAACAGCTACTAAGGGGGATTCGTGAAGAGTTATATACATAGATTACTGTTGTGTGTCTGTTCACGTTTGTAATTGATATCAAATTCTTGATAAACGTTTTAAACATGTTAACTACATTCTTATCATAAACTTTGTTTTGATAAAAGCGCCTCGGAAGTCTGATGAATTACGCCTGAAGTAAAAGCTCTTGTGCTCATCCCAGCCTCTTCTGCTCATCCCAGCCAAATTCAACATAAAAGTTATAGAACATAAAAGCAAGTTCCCATAACAATTGGGGGGGAAAATGATTGGTTATTTTACATTTCTTTTTTAAAAACGAGAAAAAAAAAAGGATGGCGAAGGAGATGGGAGGGTTTATGAAACGGATGGGAATGGTGGATCCATGGAGGTTTAGAAACCCAGCGGAGAGGGAGTACTCCTTCTTCTCACAAGGTACACTCCAGAATATACTTTTTGCAGTGAGCCGAGTGGTGTTGGCGGGGGCAGAGTATGCAGGAATCGTGATCTCAGATCATGCGCCACAACGGTTGGAGGTTAGACTTTGCATGAGGCAGGAGCAGAAGCCGGGATGGAGGTAGGATTCGGGGTTCTGTGAGGAGGTGCGGTCGGTGATCAGAGATTATGTGAAGCTAAATCATAATGGGGAGGTGCTGGCAGCCATGTTCTGGGAGGCGTTGAAGGCACTAGTTCGGGGGAAGATATTATCTCGGTCAAGGCGCACAGGGATAGTAGGAGGAGGGGGGGAGGAGTATGGATGTTTGTTGGACGAGGTGGTCAGGAGGTATTCAAGAGCTCCCACCAAGGAGGGGTTGGCAGAAAGAAAAAGGTTATGGGGCAGTTTGAAAGACTGATGACAGAAAGGCAGAGGGGCAGCTACGGAGGGTGAGGGGTGGTGATGGAGAAGGAGTGTCTAGTGGGTCCAGCTTGAGGGCTATGGTGACGCCGTCACTTCCGCTGGTGCCAGGGAGGTACACAGTGAGCCCAGTGGTGTAGTCCACGAGTAGGGTGTGGAACCAGTTGAAGAAACACTTTACGATGGAAGGGATGTCGGTGCTGACACCGTCGTGTGGGAACTACGGGTTTAAGCCAGGGGAGACGGATGGCATGTATAGGAAGTGAAGGGGCTGGTGAGCGTGAGGGCGAGGGATTTGTACCTGGAGGAGAGGTTTACGGTTCTGGAAGAGCTGCGGGAGAGGGTGGAGCTGCAGGAGAGATAGGATGGGGGGCGTGGAGCAAGGCGATGCGAGGGCAAATTCAATCTCGACAGTCATGTTTGAGTTGAGGGGATCAACAGAGGGCTTTGAGATACAGTGGGGACTGTTCATGACAATATTTGAGGAATTGTTTCATGTGGGGGGGTGAAAAGGGGAAAGATTTGAACAATCTGTGAACTGTAGGGGTGTTGATAATGTTTTTGATTCATGTTTTTGTACTTTTGAATATGTTTAGAATAAAATACATTTAAAAAAACCATGACACCAAGATTGCAAACCAACTAATTAAGCCTCAACCAGTTGCCAAGGAGCGAGATGGAGTTGATGGCTAGGAAATAGAGATTGTGCAAGCGAACAAAGACAATGGCTTTGTTTTTCCAATATTTAGTTGGAGGAAACCTTTGCTCATCCAGTACTGGATGCCAGGCAAGCAGTGTTACAAATCAAAAACAGGGTAGAGGTCGAGATAGGTGGTGGTGAGGTAAAACTGGATGTCAAACACAAACACATGAAGCCTGACCGTAGAAGATGTTGCAGTTTCCACCTTCTTTGTCAAATCAGTTAATTGGTTATCTCTGATTTAGGAGGAATATTTTTGTAACCAAGGGAGCATTCATTTATATGTAGGGTGGATTTCCTACTGATCCTTCACTATATCCTCTCCAAGCTCATCTCATTCATGACCCACAATCCCATTCATATACAACTGCTTACAAAATATCTTCTTCCCTGGCAGCCTTGCTAGTTGACACTGCAAATTGTTCCTGCTCAGGCGCAGTCCTCCTATCAAAACCATGATCACCACTCAAAATAGTGCTTTTATCAAATGTAATTGTTATCCCACCTCTAACCTTCCCTTTATCTAAAAGGTTCTTCCAGATCCAACTCATCTGCAGCTGCCTGCTTAAATCTCTCCAATCAGGCTTCCATCCTCCCCCCTGCATTGTAAAAGCCTTATCTAAAGTCACAACAACATTCTCGGTGATGCATTATTTGTCCTCAATAACTCTGCAGTCTCGAATGAGGCTGACCACACATTCTTGCCTCAAACTCTTGCCACCAATTACATCCTTCTCTCTGGGTAACCTGTTCAACCCTCAGATGAGATTCCCATACCATCTATCTGTGTCACAAACAACCCGTACTCTAATGCTCTCACATCCAGTCATCCAACCTGCACAAGCATTAGCTCACTTGAAACTCAGCTCCGTACCCCACCTTTTTGCAAGATCCGCTCGCTCATCATGTTGGTCCTCAGTATTTAGAGTGGGGTCCCATCTCAACGTCAAACTGAAGATCCTCATCCTAATGTTTAATTCTCTTCCCAGTCACTCACCCCATCTCTGTACTCACCTCTCATCAAATTCTCCATTCTTGAAATTGAAACTCTAAATCCCGTGTCCACCACTTCATTCCACAAAGTCTTTAATAACTATGCTATTGATTACTCTATGAACATTCTTTCAACACTTCACCTTCTTCTTGAAGGCCCTCCTTAAAAAAAAACCTGTCTGATCAAATTTTTGGTCAACTCTCTTAATCTTGTTCTTTTGCTCAATGTCCTTTCCTCCCATCTCCTTTAATGCCTCTGTGAAATGCATTTAGACATTTTCCTACATCGAAGGTGCCATAAATGCAAGTTGTTGGAACTTTGGTATGCATCAACTCCTGTTTCTGTAACACATTCTCTTCAGTGCTTCATAGATCCACTTGGCTTGGCACAGCAGAACTCTGGAGCAAGAAATGCATTTTCACTGCAGCCTGCCAAACCATTAACCATCACTAGATGGAGACAGAGTCTGCAGAACACAAACTGCCAATAAGCAGGGCTGAGCATGCTTTGGAATTCCTGTTTGCTGACAAGATTACAAAACTTTTTTTAAAAATTCATCCTGCCTGTGAGGGAGTGAGAAGGGATGTTTAATCATCCAGATAGGGGAAAATAATTTACTTTTGGTACCACAAGTAAGGCCAGAATACCAATTATTTTCCTGTGTTTGAAAGGATTTCCTATCAAGACAATCTACTTTCTAAATCATAATGCATAAGACCATAAGACCATAAGACATAGGAGCAGAATTAGGCCACTTGGCCCATCGAGTCTGCTTCGCCATTCAATCATGGCTGATATTTTCTCATCCCCATTCTCCTGCCTTCTCCCCATAACCCCTGATCCCCTTATTAATCATGAACCTATCTATCGCTGTTTTAAAGACACTCAGTGAATTGGCCTCCACAACCTTCTGCGGCAAAGAGTTCCACAGATTCACAACCCTGTGGCTGAAGAAATTCATCCTCATCTCTGTTTTAAAGGATCGTCCCTTTAGTGTGAGATGGTGTCCTCTGGTTCTAGTTTTTCCGACAAGTGGAAACATCCTCTCCACGTCCACTCTATCCAGGCCTTGCAGTATTCTGTAAGTTTCAATAAGATCCCCCCTCATCCTTCTAAACTCCAACGAATACAGACCCAGTACAACCGTTCCTCATACGACAATTCTTCATTCCAGGCATCATTCTTGTGAACCTCCTCTGAACCCTTTCCAAGGCCAGCACATTCTTCCTTGGATACGGGGCCCAAAACAGCTCACAATACTCCAAATGAGGTCTGACCAGAGCCTTATACAGCTTCAGATGTACATCCCTGGTCTGGTATTCTAGCCCTCTTGACATGAATGCTAACATTGCATTTGCCTTCTTAACTGCCAACTAAACCTGCACGTTAACCTTAAGAGAATTGTGAACAAGGACTCCCAAGTCCCTTTGTGCTTTTGATTTCCCCATTTAGAAAATAGTCTATGCCTAAATTCCTCCTTCCACAGTGCACAACCTCACACTTTTCCACATTGCATTTCATTTGCCACTTCATTGCCCACTCTCCTCGCCTGTCCAAATCCTTCTGCAGCCCCCTTGCTTCCTCAATACCACCTGTCCCTCTACAGATCTTTGTATCATCAGCAAACTTAGCAACAGTGCCTTCAGTTCCTTCTTCCAGATGATTATTGTATATTGCAAGAAATTTATATGATAGAAATGCATCAATTTAACCAGTCTGTCATTTAGAGTTCAGGATACAACTGATGTTAAATCAGTAATATAGCTCTATTATCTCCCGATGCCAATCCTTTGTATCCACTTTGACTGTCTGGCTCAGCAAATAATACATTTTTAAAATTCATTCAAGGGTTGAGGGTATTCATTGCCCATCCCTAGTTGCCCTGGAGATAATAATTATCAGCTACCTTCTTGAACCACTGCAGCCCATTTGGTGTAGATACACCCACAGTGCTGCTAGGGAGGAGCTCCAGGATTTTGACCCAGTGAAGGAATGACAATATATGTCCAAGTCAGGATGGTGAGTGACCGGGGGGGGGGGGGGGGGGGGGGGGGATGCCTCAATGTGGTGTTCCCATGTATTTGCTGCCCCTGTTCTTCAAGATGGTGGCTGTTGTGGGTTTGGAAGGTGCTGTCTAAGGAGTGTTGATAAGTTCCCATAGTGCACCTTGTAGATGGTACACACTGCTGCTAATGTGTGTCAGAAGTGGGTGTTTGTGGAAGGGATGCCAATCAAATGGGCTGTTTGTCCCAGATGGTGTCAAGATGGTGTTGGAGCTGCACTCATCCAGGCAAGTGGAGTGTTCCATCACACTCCTGACTTATGCCTTGTAGACTGTCGTCACGCTTTGGGGAGTCAGGAAGCAAATTACTCCCACAGGATTCGTAGCCTCTGGCCTGCTCTTCTGCTCTTATAGCCACGGTATTTATATGGCTACTTTAGTTCAGTATCTGGTCAATAGTGGCCAAGTGGGTGATTCAGTGATGGTAATGCCATTGAATGTCAACAGGCGATGGTTAGATTCTCTCTTGTTGGAGATGGTTTTTGTCTGGCATTTGTGTGATGTGAATGTCACTTGCCATGAGCCAGCCCAAGCCCAGAAAAAGTTTGTCTTGTTGCATTTGGACATAAACATCAGCAAAAATTCCCACTTCTGACCTTATGATGGAAGGAAAGTCATTGATGAAGCAGCTCAAGATAGTTGGGTCCAAAACGCTCATTTATTAAAATAATCTTTATTGTCACAAGTAGGCTTACATTAACACTGCAATTAGGTTACTGTGTAGATGCCAGTGCAGGAGATGTACAGGAACAGCTTGGCTAGGGGTTTGGAAAGTTCTGGAGCACAGATCTTCAGTTCTATTGTTGGAATATTGTTAGGGCCTATAATTTCTACAGGGGTTATCGATGCCACTTTCCACCAGGTGGATTAAGCAGTCTGAAAAGAACAACGATGGGAATAAGAATTCCCTCAGAAACACCACCCCACCCCCTCCTCCCCACAACGGCTGAGGGTATAGGATTAAAACTCACGTGTTCTAGGATAAACATAACATGAAAAAATTATACCTTTAAAATGTAAATGTAGCACATATACAAAATGTGCAATTTTATGCGTATATTTTCAATCCTATAGACTGTCTTGTCATCATTTAACATTCAGATACATTTTGAACATTTGAAATTTATCAGTTGCACTCACCTTGCACACTTGGCACTGCCAATGTGAATTGCTGTCTTGTGGCCTAAATTCATCAGGGAGGCATTTTGGATGATAAACACGGAAGCAGGAATCACAAGTTAGGACCTCTCCTGCCATGTGACACTCCATGCAATACCAGTCATGGCTTTCTACATTCCAATCCTACAATAGAAAGAAACAAAATATGTAACTTACAGTCACCCAGCTAACTTTTTGTAAATGTAATAATGAATAGCAGCACATTTGGGGAACAGGGTAGGAGCCAGTGGTAAGGTGGTCAGGTGCAGCCTACAAATGATAAAGATAACACTTTAATTTTAAATTAATTTGTGACAGCCGCCAAACATCACTGGAACGTAACGTTTTACTTCGTCACTATGGAAGTATACAGATGCTGAAACTACAAACTGTTACCAAAATCGGAATTGAAAAGATAATGTGATTCCTGAGTTTGGAATGAAATTCATCACTTCCACTTTTTCTAGGCCTTCATGTACGTGCTGAGAAATCTGACAAAACGCAATTCAAGAATTGTTCTGATTTCCACCAGTAAGTGAAAATAACAGAATTACTGTAAAAGCAACAAATCCGATTAGTGGGAATTTAAAACAATTATTCTGAAAATGAATTGCTAAAATGTAGATTTTGAAGATTTGAAAGGCAAGGGATCAACTATATCTCCAGTGCCCAAGAACGCGTAGCATGTGGCCAGCAAACCTGTCATTTTCTGTCGGCTAACCAAGCTCTGTGCACACATGCAATACTATGTTGACTTCCAAATGTCACCTGTTAGGAGTCAGCTGCTGTATTATCTGCTATTCCTTCATTAAAATGGGAAGTTCCCAATAAGTTGAATATGGGCAAGAACTTTTAAAACCTGTGTCGTAACAAGCTGTAGTTATATTGCACCAAGTGGAAAATGCAAGTGGTGTGCAACTAAATTCCTGGGGTGGGTTCATAACGCTAGCTTTTAATGTTGCTGTGAGTCAGATCAGTGCCAGGAAACTGCTTTCTCTGAAGCAAAACCACTGTTCTGCAAGATGAATGGCTTCACCATAGAAACTTTAGAAAATGACTCACTAAAAAATAACTAGTTCAATAATATTCTTTTAAGCCATTTTATTACCAGAAGATTGGAAACATTACCAGGGCAGGATCAGTAAAAATGCATACTATATAGTCTGCAACCCTGGAGTGCAATTTAACTTACACCAAAGTGAGTTAATTACCTTTTGTTGCTTTTGAGAGACAATTTTCCCAATGATTTTTAAAAAATTATGTTGCTGGCAGAAAGATGAAAGCCAAATATGAAACTATTTGACAATTTGCCAAGCAGGCACTTTCCTTGCCAGTGCTGGGAGCAATGGCTGGAAATTCTACCCATGCTGCAAGCAGTTGAATAACATAATAAATTTGGAATGCTCAGCTACAAATCAAGGGGCTTGTTTGTGCCCATTATCCTGGTATCGTTTGCAATTACGCATATTTTAAAGCAATCATTTTAAAAAAAAATTATATTTGGTTTTGTATCCAATAATTAAACGATTGGTATTGCCACCAAGTCGGAAACGTGTCAACATAACTTATTACTTATCCAAAGCTCGGCAGAAGAAACAGCAGACCCTCCAATTGCCCAGCAATGATTACCCGTTAAGTAGCAAATTAGACTGTCACCAGGGGTTTTACTGCATCCTATTATCCATTGAGATAAACATTCTACCACAGATTCTTCCATATTGCATTCTTTTAAAGCTTAAAGAAAATATCAGCAAAAAGCGAACAAAATGGACTTGGAAAGGCAGTGGTAAAATGTCATGCAAATACCTCATCAGTGTCAAACAACTTCTTACTTGGAGCTAAAACGTAATTGGGACTAAACAATATTTAAAGCTGCAGTATACTACAAGATATATTTTGGCAATAAAAGATGTTTTTTTAACGACCAAGGAAACATTTATTAAAGAGGTAAAAGTACTTCGCATTTTGTTAAATAATAATAGTTGAATTTAGGCCCAATATTTCTAAATGGTCAATTATAACATGATGTACATTTTAGAAGTTGTCTTGAACACTGAAAACCGTGAGTTTCCATGGATGTGCCTAAAGCACTAGTAACCAATCTTGCAGGCTTACTTGGGTTGTAAAATCACATACGACAGCACAGGATGATGCACTTCAGATGACCTAAAGAGAGTAGGCACAGTCTAAGTAAACATTCAAAACTATTTCTCTGTGTTACCGTACTTGCTGATTTTACACCAGATCATTGATAAGTCATGCTCCTCCAGAAGAGGATTCTTAAACACAGTTATACTGTAATATAATGCAGCTTGAGGAGGTTCTAATGGCCACTAAACAGAATGCATGCACCAGTCCTAAATATTAGCAATGCTTACAATCTCATCCCCCGGTAGCCAATATCCTTCCTGCTCGATGCCTGCCTTCGAACCCTTGCAGCCCACAGTCAGTGTTTCAACAATCAGGCCGTCTTTTACTGCAAGACCCAGCTGCCTATTGGCGTCCTTTGGATGCATACTATGAAGGCGAGACATGAACCTAAAAGAGAAACCACAGAGACCACCACAATCAATCACCATGGCTAAATCAAACCGTGTCTAAATTTTAAAAATAGACTAATTTAGGATTACAATCTTTAACAGAAATTTACCTATTAATTTCTCAATATTCTGTGGATGAAACTTTCCATTGCCGAGTTGGTAATACGGCATAAAGCAAGTAACAAATACACACCACCAAACGGCAAAGCAAAATAGAAGTAATTTCCAGACCTTTTAATTGTAATTTAAGGGCTTTGCAAATGTCAAAGGAAGAAAATTAAAAAGGGTACAATTAATTCACTGCCAATATTTCTCACAATGGTTGTAATAAGCAGCTTTGCTGAAAACATTGCTAAAGCAGGAATTATTCAGATGATTAGCTGCTTATTTTTAGATTCAGTTTCTCAGTTAATACTGGGATTATAATAACAATCGGGGGTCAGTATGAAGTTGAATTTGAAAACAAACTTTAACAGGCAGAGACCGTATATAACTGCAGTACCTAATTTAAAAATACTCAAACACTGGCATTGTACAAAGGAGTGTGAAATGGTTTGTTTTAGTGGAAAGAACGAGGACAGGCAATATAAGTAAGATACAATTCTTAAGGAGGTGCAGGAACAGAGGGACTGGGGGGTGGCATAATTTAAGACTAGAGGACAGAACAGGTTGAGAAAGAGGTTGTTAGGCCACACATGATCCTGGACTTTACAAATAAGGGCACAGAGTGTAAAAACAAGGAAGCTATATATAATAAGGCTGTATACAAGAACACAAGAATCAAGAGAAGTCCATTCAGCCCTTTAAGCCTGCTCCATCATTCAATAAGATCATGGCTGATCCAATTGCAACTTCAACTATTTTCCTGCCTGTCCCTCATTTCTTTTGTCGACCTAAATCTATCCAACTCAGCTTTGAATATATTTAATGAGAGCCTCCACTGCACTCTGAACAGAATTCCGCAGACTAACGATCCCCAGGGAAAGAAATTCCTCCTTTGTCTTAAATGGGAGACCACTAATTTTTAGACTGCATCCCCTAGTTCTAGGCTCTCCCAAATGGGGAAGCATCTTCTCAGCACCCACCCTGTCAAGCTCCCTCAATAATATGTTTCAAAAAGGTTACCTCTTCCTTCTTCTAAACGCCAATAAGTATAGGCACAACCTTTCTTCAGAAGATAGCCCCTTCATGCCAGGAACCAATCTCGTGAACCTACTCGGAACTGTTTCTTTTTTTTTAAATATAAATTTAGATGTGGTGAATGTATTCACCATAATGTATGCATGATACCATAACCTGTAATCTGTGACCTGGAAGTGGTGATATGAACTGCTTCCAGGTACTGTACTGTAACCCCGGTATGGCTCCGCCGCTGGCTCCGCCCACACCGGAGCCATATATAAGCCGGCCTCTTGTGGGCGGCATTCATTTGTACTACTGACTCTGGCTAGGCAAGTTCATGACTAATAAAGCTTACTGTTCACTTGCTCTCTGCCTCACTGTGAATTGAAGGTATATCATTAGAGTACCCAATTCGTTTTAGCACAGTGGGCTAAACAACTGGCTTGTCATGCAGAACAAGGCAGCAGCAGCACCGGCCTCCCCGAACAGGCGCCGGAATATGGCGACCAGGGGCTTTTCACAGTAACTTAATTGAAGCCTACTTGTGACAATAAGCGATTATTATCTCACCTCTGATCCAGTGTGACTTCACATTTTGTACCAGTCTGCCATGAGGCACCTTATCAAAGGCTTTCCTGAAGTCCATGTAAACAACATCCACCACCCTCCCCTCATCAATTATCTATGTTATCGCCTCAAAAAACCCAATCAAGTTAGTGAGGCACGGCCTCCCCTTCATAAAACCATGCTGTCTATCGCTTATGAGTCCATTTGTTTCCAAATGGGTATAAATCCCGTCCTTGAGAATTCTCTCCAATAATTTACCTACTACCGACGTGAGGCTCACCGGGATTATCCCTGCTACCTTTCTTAAACAGCGGTACCACATTAGCTATTCTCCAGTCCTCTGGGATCTCACCTGGAGCCAATGAAGATATAAAGATGCCAGTCAAGGCCCCAGCAATTTTCTCCCTTGCTTCCCTCACTATTCTGGGTAAATCCCATGTGGCTCAGGAGACTTATCTACCTTAATATCTTTTAAAAGACCCAATACCGCCTCCTTTTTGATGTTAACATGATCCAGACTGTCCACACACACTACCCATCAGTGAACACTAATGCAAAATATTCATTTAGTACCTCGCCCATTTCCTCTGGCTCAACACATAGATTCTCCCCATTGTCCTTAAGTGGTCCAATCTTTCCCCTGTCCACCCTCTTGCTTTTTATATATGAATAAAAGCTTTGGGATTCACCTTAATCCTACTTGCCAAGGACTTTTCATGACCCCTCCTAATTTCCCGCTTCAGTACCATCCTACTTTCTTTGTACTCAAGGGTTTTGACTGTTCCCACCCTTCTCGACTGTAAAAAGCCTCCTTTTTCTTTTTGACGAGTTTCACATTATCCCTCGTTATCCAAGGCTCCCTAAAAGTCCCATACTTAGAACATAGAACAGTACAGCACAGAACAGGCCCTCGATGTTGTGCCGAGCAATAATCACCCTACTCAAACCCACATATCCACCCTATACCCGTAACCAACCCCCCCCCCCCCCTCCTTAACCTTACCTTTTAGGACACTACGGGCAATTTAGCATGGCCAATCCACCTAACCCGCACATAAGAACATAAGAACTAGGAGCAGGAGTAGGCCATCTGGCCCCTCGAGCCTGCTCCGCCATTCAATTAGATCATGGCTGATCTTTTGTGGACTCAGCTCCACTTTCCGGCCCGAACACCATAACCCTTAATCCCTTTATTCTTCAAAAAACTATCTATCTTTACCTTAAAAACATGTAATGAAGGAGCCTCAACTGCTTCACTGGGCAAGGAATTCCATAGATTCACAACCCTTTGGGTGAAGAAGTTCCTCCTAAACTCAGTTCTAAATCTACTTCCCCTTATTTTGAGGCTATGCCCCCTAGTTCTGCTGTCACCCGCCAGTGGAAACAACCTGCCCGCATCTATCCTATCTATTCCCTTCATAATTTTAAATGTTTCTATAAGATCCCCCCTCATCCTTCTAAATTCCAACGAGTACAGTCCCAGTCTACTCAACCTCTCCTCATAATCCAACCCCTTCAGCTCTGGGATTAACCTAGTGAATCTCCTCTGTACACCCTCCAGCGCCAGTACGTCCTTTCTCAAGTAAGGAGACCAAAACTGAACACAATACTCCAGGTGTGGCCGCACTAACACCTTATACAATTGCAACATAACCACATCTTTGGACTGTGGGAGAAACCCACCCGGAGGAAACCCACGCACACACGGGGAGGACGTGCAGACTCCGCACAGACAGTGACCCAGCCGGGAATCGAACCTGGGACCCTGGAGCTGTGAAGCATTTATGCTAACCACCATGCTACCGTGCTATCCTTCATTCTCTCAGAAATGTTACTTTCCTGAATCCTAATCAACTGTCGCTTGAAAGACTCCTACTATCCCATGTTGATTTACTATCCAACAGCAGCACCCAATCCAAATTCTTCAATTTCTGTCTAACGTTATCGGAATTTGCCTTTCCTCAGTTTAGCTCCTTAACGCGCGGGTTACCCTCATTCCTGTCCAAAAGTACCCTAATACTTATGGAATTGTGGTCACTACACCCAAAATATTCCCCAACTGAAACCTCAACCACCTGTCCAGGCTCATTCCTCAATACCAGATCCTGTAGTGCCCCTTCCCCAGTTGGACTATCTACATATTGCATCAAGAAGGCTTCCTGGATACACCTTACAAACTCTGCCCCATCCAAACCCCGAGCACTAGGTGAGTCCCAGTCAATAGAGGGGAAACTAAAACCCCCTACCACAAGAACCCAGTTACTTTTGCACCTATCCAAAATCTCTCTACCTATCTGCTGCTCTATCTCTCGCTGGCAGTTGGGAGGCCTGTAATAAATGCCCAACATTGTGATTGCCCCCTTCCTGTTCCTAAGTTCTACCCAGATTGCCTCATTGTATGACCCCTCCAAGGTGTCCTCCCGCAGTACGGCTATAATATTCTCCTTAATCAGTAATGCTACTCCCCCACCCCTTTTACATCCCCGTCTATCTCTCCTGAAGCATCTATCTCCTCCAACATTCAGCTGCCATTCCTGTCCTTCCTTTAACCATGTTTCTGTGATAGTCACAACATCGTAATTCCAAGTAATAATAAGTGCTCTAAGTTTATCTGCCTTACCTGCTATACCCCCTTTGTCTTGAAACAAATACACTTCAAACCACGTTAAGCAGACAGGGTGATGTTGTTCTCTTGTTTTTGTTCTCTATTTCCCCTTCAGTTTTTACACTTTCTAAGCTAGCGCTCTGGTTCCTACACCCCTGCCATACTAGTTTAAATCCTCCAGAGTGACACTAACAAATCTCCCAGCCAGGATATTGGTGCCCCTCCAGTTCAGATGCAACCCGTCCTTTTTGTACAGGTCACATCTGCCCCGGAAGAGATCCCAGTGGTCCAGAAATCTGAAACCCTCCCTCCTGCTACACCAATGTAGCCACGTATTTAGCCAAGATCTGATTTGATTTATTATTGTCACATCTATTGGTATACAGTGAAAAGTATTGTTTTTTGCATGCTGTACAAACAATGCATACCGTACATAGGGAAAGGAGAGACTGCAGAATATAATGTTACAGTTATAGCAAGGTGTAGAGAAAAGATCAGCTTAATACGAGGTAGGTCCATTCAAAAGTCTGATGGCAGTAGGGAAGAAGCTGTTCTTGAGTCGGTTGGTACATGACCTCAAACTTTGGTATCTTTTTCCTGAAGGAAGGTGGAAGAGGGCATGTCTGGAGTGTGTGGGATCCTTAATTATGCTGGCTGCCTTTCCGAGGAAGTCTGTTCCTTAATTCAACCACCCTCGCCATGAGTCCAGCATCTGCAAGGCGTCTTCGCCCCACTTGGGCCTACACCGAATGCTTCTGGAGTCTTTGTCTATCTCCTTCCTTTGTGCATCTCCTTCCAGAAAACAATGTGGTATCCATTTGACTCCCTTGTATGTGAGCTTTTCATGCAACCTTGCCGGGGTCGTTTCCCACCTTTTGGACATCCCTTTGTCTTCCATTGTGTGTCTTCTTCATCCATCGCCTTGCCCCTTTGCCTGCCCTTGCCCTTCTCCTCTCTCTTCCCCCCCCTCCCCTCCTTGCACAGCCCTCTTTTACACATTTCACCCCTTGCCTTGACCAGTCCGCCATTGGGAGAATTACAACTAGACTTTACTCTTGCGAGTTTCTGTCCTTTTGGATTCCACTAGATACTCCACTCCTGCCCACCATCAAACACGCCGTAGCGGGCTGGGAAAATTCCACCCTATGTCCTCCTAACAACTTATTTCCCTTTCTATCTTTCTATCATCAGTAAATTTAGCCATCACACATTTGGTGTCTTCAGTCAGCATTAATATAAACTGAATAGTTCAGGACTCAGCACTGATCCATGTGGCACTCCACGAGTTACAGCTTGTCAAGCGGAAAATGAATTATCCTTATACTTTGCTTCCTGTTAACTAGCCAATACTCTATCCATACTAATATGTTATCCACGACACAATGAGCTCTTATTTTGTTTGGTATCCTTTGATGTGGCATCTTATCAAATGCTTTTGTCAAATCCAAGTACACCACATCAACAGGTTCCCCTTTATCCACCTTGCTTGCTATTTCCTCAAAGAATAAACATTTTTAGCTCAGCCACAGTTGGACAGAATGCCCAGCTCTGGGCACCATATTTTTGAAACGGTGTGAAGGCATTAGAGATGGTACAGAAACAATTCATGATAATGGCTTCAGTGATTAGGAACTTCCGTTAGCTGGATAGATTGGAGAAGTTGGGGTGGTAGTTTTCCTAAGAGAAGATCAAGAGACAATTTGCTAGAAGTATTTAAAATCATAAGAAATCTGGACAGAATAGATAGACAGAAACTGTTCCCACTGGGAGAAAGATCAAGAGCCAAAGGACACCAATTTCAGGTAATTAGCAAAAGTAGCAACAGTGGCGTAAAGAAAAATATTTTACGCAGCGCATGGTTGGGATCTGGAATGCACTGTCTGAGACTATGTGGAAGCAGATTTATTGGAGACCTTCAAAAAGGAATTGGATAATTATCTGGAGGAAAAATTTGCAGGGCTACAAGAAAAAGTCAGGGATGTAGGACTAAACGAGTTGGTTTTGCAGTGAACAAGCATTGACACATGCTGAATGGCCTTCTGTGCTGTAACCATTTTATGACTCTGAACAAAGTAAATATGGTTTAACTTGGTGCCTCAAGCACAACACATCAATATAATTAAATATTGTGAGACATGTGCATACTATGACTTCGTATTTACTCCAATGAAATCAGCCATGGCTCAGTGGCAGCACTCACAGCCGAAACAGAAAGGGGTGGGCTCAATCCTCTCCAGAGACCCGAGCACATAATCTGGACAATTATACGAGTACAGCATTATGAAGTAGCACACATTTGGACATGATACCTTTCACATGAGATGTTGATCCAAGAGTCTGTCCTCTAGATATCCTGGCCAATATCCATCTCCAATCAACATCACTAAACTGGCTGCCACGTTGTAATAGTGACTGCACATTAAAAGCACCAGCATTGCCTATGAAGAGCTTTGGGATGTCCTAGAATTCCTGCAGTGCAGAGGGAGGCTATTTGGCCCATCAAGATTGCACCCACCCTGCGAAAGAGGACTCCACCTAGACCCACTCATCCACCTTACCCCAACAACCCTGAGCATTGATCATGGCCAATCCACCTAAGCTGTACATCGTTGAACTGTGGGAGGAAACCGGAGCACCCAGAGAAAATTCATGCAGACTCAGGGACAGCATCCCTGGGGCTGTGAGGCAGCAGTGCTAACCACTGTGCCACCATCATGTCTGAGATCATGAAGGGTGCTAAATTAACGCAGGTTCTTCTGTACTAGTTTAAAGTAAAAAGACCAAGTGCTTCCTGTCAACTCTGCCATTAATAGAGGAACAGAAATTATTTGAAGGAATACATTCCTTGAAGGGGTTGGTCTAGCACAGGGCCAATCGCTGGCTTTGAAAGCAGACCAAGGCAGGCCAGCAGCACGGTCAACTCCCGTACCAGCATCCGCGAACAGGCGCTGGAATGTGGCGACTAGGGGCTTTTCACAGTAACTTCATTTGAAGCCTACTTGTGACAATAAGCGCATTTCATTTCATTTCAGAAGATAGCAGAATGTTAATAGGTGAACATAAATGGGCAGGTTGGGCTGTGCTTTTTTAAAAGTATAGTTCTTCCTTACCATTGCCAAGCTTCTCATATTTACTAGATGTTAGGAGAAAAATGGGAGGAGAGAAATGCCCTTTCAAGAATGGATTTTAACTGGAAAGGTAATCTGTTAGAGATGGCTGGACAAAAAAAAAGGCCGGGATTAATAAAACAAGTTTGCTGAAAAAATAGACGGAAGCCAGAGAACACAAATAATTTGACATGCTAGGAGTAGTCTCGAGAATGCATTTATCTTGTGTCAAGGGGCTGTCTAGAAACAGATTTAGCCAGGTTTTTGATTATGGAAGAAATCAGGGTCAGTGGGATGGCAGTAAAATGTAGATAAAGCAAAAGACAGATTTAAATTTGCCAAGATGCATTGGACTAGGAAAGAAAGTGTTTGTGGAAGAACATTCAAGTGGAAATCGGACAGGGTGGGGGGCAGAGACAGAGAATCTGTTAGAGTTCCTAACTTGAATTATACAACATAGATATCAGATGGGTGCAGTGATAATGATGGAAACATTTTTTTTTAATGTTTATTAAAATATTAAACAATAATTAAGCAAAATTACACAAATGAAGAGACAATCAAGCAAAAACACATTATCTTTAACCCAAAAAAACTAAACTAAAGCCCCGAACAGCTGACAGTGTCTTCAAAAAGGGCAGTGAACGGCTGCCACCTTAGGTAGAACCCTTCTACTGACTCTAATGGTGTACTTAACCTCCTCCAAATGTAGAAAAGAAATTAGGTCACCCAACCAAGCCGAGGCACCGGAGTTGGAAGCCTCCACTCATCTCCAAGCTATCAAAGAGGCAAAGGCAAGGACATCCGTCTTCACCCCGTTTGAAGCACTGCTGAGTCTGATACCTCATAAATGGCCACCAGAGGACATGGATCCAAATCAACGTTGAGCATTTCTGACATGGTGTTGAACAAAGGAGCCCAGAAGCTTACCAACTTGCATCAAGATAAGAACACGAGTGTGGTTAGCCAGCCCCTTGAGAAGAGCGCTCACACATGCCCTCCACCCCAGAGAAAAATCCACTCATCCTCGCTATAGCCAGATGCGCCCTATGCATCGCCTTAAATTGAATCAAACTTAGTCAAGCACATGAAGGCATGTGATTGACCCTGCAAAAGGGCCTCCCTCCAGACCTCACCATCCAGAATGGGATCCAATTCACCGTCCCATTTTGTTCTCACCTTACTCAACGAAGCTGACTCTGCTGAGAGGATATGGCCAAAATAGTCCCTCCAGGACATCTGGCCAAAGACAAGATCCTCTTCAACAGGGAAGAGGGTGGTGCCAAGGGAAAGGCAGAGAAAGTCTTGCAAACTCACAAATCTGAAAGAACCCGATAAGATTGGAACCAGGCAGTTGGAATTTCTCTGACAATTCCTTAAAACTGGTAAACCTCCCCTCCACAAACAGGTCTCCAGTCCTTTCCCCTCCCATGACTGGCAGAAAAAGGCGTTTGCTGCAGGTGGGGGCTAGCGAAGGCAGGAAACAAAGCTTGAAATGCTGCCTAAGCTGCCTCCAAGTTCTCAGGGTGGACACCGCCACTGCATTCAGGGAACGTCTCACCAGACAGAAAGGCGACGATGCAGTAACTATTACGCCAAGGCTAGAAACAGTACAGGAGTTGGCCTCCATTTGTCCGCATATGACATCAGGATGGTTGAACCACAACAATATCTTCTGAATATTGGCTACCCAATAGTAAAACAATAAATTGGGTACAGCCAAGCCCCCCGATTGTCTATCCCTTGGGGAGAGAGAGAGAGAGAGAGAGAGAGAGAGAGAGAGAGAGAGAGAGAGAGAGAGAGCGCGAGAGAGAGCGCGAGAGAGAGCGAGAGAGAGAGCGAGAGAGAGAGAGAGGAGGAGGAATAGGGAGACGCCAAAAAAGAAATAAAAATCTTGGTAGCACATTCATTTATATAGTCTGAACCTGACCGCCAAGGACAGGGTGAGGTTATCCTACCTCTGTAAGTCTGACTTGACACTATCACCCAGTTAGTGCAATTTAAGTTATGAAATGAGGCCCAATTGCAGGCCACCCAGAAACCCAGATAATGAAGTTTGTCTTAGCAAGACAAAACGGTCGCGTTCCCAGTTGGGCTCTCCTCCCCGGGGATTGACCGGGGAACTTTCACTCTTGTCCCAAGTTCAGCTTGCAACCAAAGGAGCCAAAAATCCTAGGCAGCTTCATTATCTTGTCCAAAGAGGATACTGGGTCCGTAATATAGAGAAGTTGGTCATTTGTGTAAAGGGATACCTGATGCTCCAGCCCTCCCTGATTTATCCCACTCCATCTAATAGTGGATCTCAGCATTATAGCAAGCGGTTCTATAGCCTAAGCAAACAGGAGCAGAGGCAGTGGACACCCCTGTCTCATGCCCCTATTCAACGGGAAGTAACCAGAGTTCAGGGCGTTCGTATAAACACTAGCAGTGGGGGATCAAGGAGGTAGAGGCCTGTGTGAGGGCCATGACCCTCAGGATAAGAAATCATTAATTCTGGACATGTTTAAAGACACCAACTGCTCTGCAAACGTCTTGTACAATTCAATGGGGAAGCCATCCGGGCCAGGGCCTTTACCAGTCTGCATTAACCCAAGGCATTTTATAATTTCCTCCAGGCCCAATGGGGATTCCAACTCATTGGTCTCGCCACTGCCGGGATGGATAAGCTGTCTAAGATATCAGTCATGATCGATCCCACATAGAATGATTCAATGGCCACATTAACCGGAAGTGGGGCGGAAAGCAGACTGCCAGAAACCAGACTGTCACTCGAATTGCATAGTTGTGTGATCTCCCAGGAAGCCACCTGCCCCATAAGCTGGTGAGCTAAAAGGCGACTGGCCATCTCCCCGTATTCTTAAAACATGCCCCTCGAGCATCGCAGCTGGTCCACCACCCTGTTGACTATAGCTCGAATTGTGTTTGCAGCTTTTTCCAATTGCCAACAACTCTGGGGTTGGGGCAAGTGATTACTGGGGGTCCACCTCAAGAATGGTTACACCAAAGTCTGCTGCGACACCCTCGCTGTCTTTATCATGTGCACTTTATAGGAGACAATCTCTTCCCCCCCCCCCCCTTAAGTGCTTCCACAGCATGGTAGGGGATTGACTCACTTTTATTAAATTTTATATAGTCCCCAATGGCAGTGTACACGCATTCACAACATTTCATGTCTGCTAGTAACGTAGTGTCCAACCTCCAATGCGGGCGCTGGGAGGGACCTTACTCTAGTGTCAAATCAAAGTGCAGGGCATGGTTCAAAATCACAATCACTGAGTACTCGGCAGCCACCACAGGAGGGGAGAATAGACCTACCCTGCTAGTGTCAGAGATTTGGGCTTGAACCAATCCAGACTAGGGTTAAAGCACAGTTTAGGTCCCCACCCAAAATGAAATGATGCAAATCTAAATCTGGGAGTGAGGCCAGCAAATTATCAAATTTGTACATTCACAGTTTGGAGGCATAGATATTAACCAAAACTACCGCCCACCAATGAGCCACAGACAATAGCATGTCTGCCATTGTGATCAGCTAAGACCTTAGAGGAAGAAAATGGAACCCTTTAATTAATTAATATTGCCGCACCCCTGGCCCTACCATTGAAGCCTGAATGAAAGACTTGTCCAACCAACCTCTTCTACAGCCATGCCTAGTCCCTGGCCCGCAAATGGGGCCTTGCAAAAACACCAAATTGGAAATCAAACTCTTATGATGAGTAACGATTATTATTAATACTCTCAACCTTTTCACTGGGTCATTCAACCTCCTGACGTTCCAGGTGACCGAACAAATTGGGGTTCGCCCGTCTCACCTCAATCCAGACACATCCATTTCCCCAAAGAGAGATTACCCAAAAGATACGCAAAAAGTACAGCAACAGATTCACCCAAGATGGCCGTCAAAACAAATCAGAAGATTAAACAAAGAAAAATCTGCAGGCACCTTCAGCAAACTATCCCCACCCCCACACCCTCGAATGCTACCACACCCAAATACACATACAAATAGAGGCAATGAAAATACAAACATTTAAAATCGACTTCTAACAAATCTAAAAGTGGCAGCACAGGTGGAAATGGTGGTAAAGAAAGCATATGGCATGCTTGCCTTCCTAGGAAGGGGTATAGAGTATAAAAGCTCGAAAATTATGTTAGTTATATAGAACGTTGGGCCACATTTGCAATACCGTGTCCAATTCTGGTCACCACACTACCAGAAGGATGTGGAGGCTTTGGAGGGAGTACAGAAAAGGTTCACCAGGATGTTGCCTGGTATGGAGGATATTAGCTATGATTAGAGATTGAATAAACTAGGATTGTTCTCCCTAGAGAGACGGAGGCTGAGGGGTGACCTGATAGAAGTTTATAAAATTATTAATGGTATAGATAGGGTGAACAGTTGGAGGCTTTTTCCCAGGGTGAAAATGACAATTACAAGGGGGCACAAGTTCAAGGTGAGGGGGGGACAGGTTCAGTACAGATGTGCAGGGAAAGTTTTTTTTTACACGGAGGGTGGTGGTGGCCTGGAATGCACTGCCAAGTGAGGTGGTTGAGGCAGCTATGTTAGCAACCTTTAAGACTTATCTGGATAGGCACATGAACAGACGGGGTATAAAAGGATACAGGCGGTTGGTCTAGATAGGACACGTGATCGGCACAGGCTTGGAGGGCTGAAGGGCCTGTTCCTGTGCTGCATTGCTCTTTGTTCTTCATTCTTTGTTCTAAACACAGCACTGCTGCCTCACAGCTCCAGGGACCCGGGTGACTGTGAGTGTGGAGTTTGCACTTTCTCCCAGTGTCTGCATAGGTTTCTGCCGGGTGCTCCGGTTTCCTCCCACAGTCCAAAGATGTGCAGATTAGGTGGATTGGCCATGCTACATTACCCCTTAGTGTCCAAAAGGTTAGGTGGAATTACTGGGATAGGGTGAAGGTGTGGGCTTAAATAGGGTGCTCCTTCAGTGTGTCGGTGCATACTCGATGGGCTGAATGACCTCCTTCTGCAATGTAAGTTCTATGATTTTATTCTATAAAACAAGAACTTTAAGTTCATCATCCAAGAAACTACTATGATGAGCTGCAGCCACCCCTTAAAAACCGCTCTCGTTACCAAACCCTTAGGAGCCACTAGAGTTAAAGAAAATGGTTACAAACAACAAAATACTAAAATCCCATAAACCATTGCTCTCTGACAGAGCTGCAAATTTTTATACCAAACAGAACCTGACAAACTACACTGCAAACTGAAAATTCAACCCCAACAAAAACAGGAAAATGCCAAAAATAAACATGGAACCCCAACAATGCAACAATTCAATATGTCCGTCCCCAACACTCAAAAAACTAAAATCACAACGCACCCAACCTTGTTTCTTAACAAAGGAGTCCGCCTCTCCAGGCGCATCAAATAGATAGTCCTTTCCATCGAAAGACACTCTAAGCCGAGCCGGGTACACCGCACCGAACCAGGCTCCCATTCTTGTACACGGCAGGCTTGGCTTTGTTGAACGCAGCCCTCTTCTTCGCCAGCTCCATTCCCACTTTGCCAGCTCCGTTCCCACGTCTTGGTAAAACCTGATGGCGTGACCTTCCCATTTGAAGTCTCGATACTCCTTCAACCCTTTCAGAACCTGCTCTTTCTCTTTGAACCTATGGAACTTCACAATTATCACATACAGTGGGTCCTCAGGATGAGGCCTCTGTCAGAGAGCATGGTGGGCTCGGTCCAACTCAGAATGGGACAGGAATCCACCCTTCAGCACCATCTTACCGAACACCTCTGCAACGTACTCCGTGGTCATTCGGCCTTCCATCCCTTCTGGCAGCCCCATAATTCGAATGTTTTGCCACCTGGACCAATTTTCTAGATCATTTACCTTGGCCTTCAATGATTTATTCGCTTTGGCCGCCAAAGACATCTCCGCTTCCAGTGAGGCAATCTGATCTCTAAAGGGCCACTTCCACATGTTTTATCATGGCTCCATGGGCTTTCACGATTTCATTGGTCTTCTCCAGAGCACACCAGGTGGGGGCCAAGGCCAAGGCCTCACCCATTGATTTCCAGAGGTCCTCGACACAACCCACCAGTTCTTATCAAATTCCTTCGCCCAGGTACTCGAAAGCACCTCGGCTGTTAGTGGAGTGGCTGGAGTCCCAGAGGCTCCCTCTGCCATTTTATCTGCCGATGAGCTCTGAGAGACCTCCGACTCAGTTGACAAAATTCTGCTGTCCATATTCTTTCCCCATACCTTCTGGGCATTTCAATCCACCTGAAGTCACACCCCATCCTCACACCTGGAGGGTAGATCTATACTGGAGAAAATTTAAGGCTGAAAATGTGTTTATGGTTGTAGCCATTCTTATAGAAAATAAGCAAAATTCAAAAGGATTTTTTAAAAAGACCAAATTGAGATGGGTCTCACCTGCGCTTTAATCAAAACACACATTTTCATCCTGAATCCATTCCCAGATGGTGAATGCAAACAATTTTGTTGCCATTATTACTGAAAAATCACGGGTAGCACAGTGGTTAGCACTGTTGCTTCACAGCGCCAAGGACCCGAGTTCGATTCCCGGCTGGGGTCACTGTCTGTGCAGAGCTGTCTGTGCGGTGTCTGCACATTCTCCCCGTGTCTGCGTGGGTTTCCTCCGGGTGCTCCTGTTTCCTTCCACAAGTCCCGAAAGATGTGCTTCTTGGGGTGAATTGGACTTTTCGAATTCTCCCTCAGTGTACCCGAACAGGTGCCGGAGTGTGGCGACTAGAGGATTTTCACAGTAACTTCACTGCATTAGGGCCTCACGGTAGCATGGTGGTTAGCATCAATGCTTCACAGCTCCAGGGTCCCAGGTTCGATTCCCGGCTGGGTCACTGTCTGTGTGGAGTCTGCACGTCCTCCCCGTGTGTGCGTGGGTTTCCTCCGGGTGCTCCGGTTTCCTCCCACAGTCCAAAGATGTGCGGGTTAGGTGGATTGGCCATGCTAAATTGCCCGTAGTGTAAGGTTAATGGGGGGATTGTTGGGTTACGGGTATACGGGTTACGTGGGTTTAAGTAGGGTGGTCATTGCTCGGCACAACATCGAGGGCCGAAGGGCCTGTTCTGTGCTGTACTGTTCTATCTTCTATGTGCATTGTTAATGTAAACTTACTTGTGACACTAATAAAGATTATTATAAATCCTGGCCTATGTTAATGACACTGCATAAATCGCTACTCTTGATGCAATTCAGTACAAACTACGTATTGTAATCTTTAATAACACAACTCAACTCTAACTACAATTTCCCCATCACCACTATAAATTTTGTGAGCTGGAATAGGTTCTTATTTGAGGTTAGCTAGCTGGACAGGATGTCAATAAGTTCCAATACCTGAAAAGTTTCATTTAAATCTGAAGTCAAGGATCATGCGGGCAAAATGACAAAATAATTGGCACTTGCTGGGCTTTAATTTAGTTCATTGGGAACAAGTAAAATATTTCCATAACAATAAGCATCATTGTGAATGGTGATAAACAAGGGTCAACCCCATTTGCAAATTAGTGCCCATGGACGGAAACATACCAAAAGCTGGCAGGTTCCCGGTTCCCAAATCAGTTAAACCCTGGGAATCTGTAAGTCAGATTCAAAAATGGTTCAGCTGGTGCTTAAAAATAGTTCAGAGTTACTTATTTCTATTAACACCTCATACCTAATTCCTTGTCCAAATCAAACTAAACAGAGGCTGTTGAACCTATTACCTAAGTGAAAGTGTGAGTTTGAACTTTGCTAAGGCAATGGAAAAGGAGTTCTTTCAATTGCTGAAAAGAGACATGTTAATAGAGCTTTTCGACTTGCATTTATCAGGGTAGCCGTGTAATGGGGGAACAACAATTTATACTGTATGAAAAGAGAGTGCTGATTGATTAGCAAGTGGAATGTAATTGGTGGAAGTGTTGCCATGGAGAAAATAGCATGAAATAGTTAACTGCCCAGCTTTCATAGAATATCTAGTGTTTAAATTCAAACCGAGAACTCTGCAGAGGTCACACAAGACACAAAATGTTAACTCAGTTTTTCACTCCACAGATGTTGCTAGACATGCTGAGCTTTTCCAACACATTGTTTTTATTTAAATGAAATGAAATGAAAATGAAATGAAAATCGCTTATTGTCACGAGTAGGCTTCACATGAAGTTACTGTGAAAAGCCCCTAGTTGCCACATTCCGGCGCCTGTTCGGGGAGGCTGTTACAGGAATCAAACCGTGCTGCTGGCCTGCTTGGTCTGCTCTCAAAGCCAGCGATTTAGCCCTGTGCTAAACTGCCCCAGACAAAAAATACAAATTCTATTAGATTTGTAGACGACATGGTGGCACAGTGTTTAGCACCAGTGCCTCAAAGCGCCAGGGACTCGGGTTCAATTCCCGCCTTGGGTCACAGGAGTTTGTACATTTTCCCAGTGTCTGCATGGGTTTCCTCCGGGTGCCCCAGTTTCCTCCCACAGTCCAAAAATGTGCAGGTTAGGTGAATTGGCCGTGTTAAATTGCCCATTAGTGTCCAAAAGGTTAGTTGGGGTTATTTTGTTACGGGGATAGGGTGGGGACGTGGGCCTAGGTAGGGTGTTCTTTCAGAGGGCCGGGGCAGACTCGATGGGCTGAATGACCTCCTTCTGCACTGTAGGGCTTCTATGATTGATGAGGGTAGAATAAGTAAGTTAATATGGGTGACGTCCCAATATCATTGATTTGAAATCTGCCCTAAACGGAAATACTTAGAACATAGAACAGTACAGCACAGAACAGGCCCTTCGGCCCTCGATGTTGTGCCGAGCAATGATCACCCTACTCAAACCCACGTATCCACCTTATACCCGTAACCCAATAACCCTTAACCTTACTTTTTAGGACACTATGGGCAATTTAGCATAGCCAATCCACCTAACCCGCACATCTTTGGACTGTGGGAGGAAACCGGAGCACCTGGAGGAAACCCACGCACACACGGGGAGGACGTGCAGACTCCGCACAGACAATGACCCAGCCGGGAATCGAACCTGGGACCCTGGAGCTGTGAAGCATTTATGCTAACCACCATGCTACCGTGCTGCCCCATTTGATTTCCATTAAATGCTGAACATGGATGGGAACTTAAAGGAAATAAACTTGCAAGGCTAGAGGGATAGAGCAGAGCAATAGGATTGTCTTGTTTACTTTACAGAGAGCTAGTATAGACTTGATTAGTTGAATGGCCTCCTTCTGTGCTGCAAATAACTCCAGGGCTAAGGTACATGTAGTCTGCAGGAATGGAGAGAAAATATAGAAATTAGTAATCAGCTCGACTGGTTTTTATAAATAATAACTACCAATTTGTTTCAGGTAGTAAGTGTTTGACCCAGTTGGGATAAACATAAGGAGACACTTGAGTTGGTCAGCCAATGAAAAATATTTACCTAAAGAATTAGGAGTGAGGGAAACAAAACAGAGCACAAGAGAACATGAACGTTCTTTCTGAAACTTTATTATTTAAAATTCGCTCTTCTTTAAATGGCAGGAAAATTACCTTACTGGATCAATTTGTTAATCAACCTAAATAATTTGCTTTATAACAAAGATTAAAGACTCATAACAATATAGCACAATTGGTGCTGCCTTTGTCAGCAAGATCAATCCAATTAGTCTCACACCTGCTCTTTCCCAATAGCCTGCAGTTTTTCTCCCTACAAGTATTTATCCAATTCCCTTTTGAAAGGGAATCTGTTTCAACTACCCTTCCAGGCAGTGCATTCCAAGTCTCGTTGCCGAAAAAAAAGTGTGCCTTATATCATCGCTGGCTCTTTTACCAATTACCTTAAATTCATGTCCTCTGGTTCGAGACCTTCCTGTCACTGGAAGTTTCTCTGTATTTATTCTGTCTCAAAGCCTTTCATAATTTTGAATAGCTGCATTGAACCCCTCATTAACCTTCCTGTTCCAAGGAGAACAATCCCAGCTTCTTCAGTCTCTCCACATAACTGAAATCCTGCACGACTGCGACCATTCTAGTAAATCCCCTCAAGGCCTCAGCATGATTCCTAATAAGGGGTGCCCAGAATCAGGCACAATACTGGGGATTAGCCATAATTTATGAAGGTGCAGTATAATTTCTTTGCTTTTGTATTCCATGGGAAGGATTTTACAGCCACAAATTTGACAGACTGCCCGCCCCACGTAGAATATAGCGTGATTACATCTGGTCGTCAATCCAGTGTCATTCTGTCAGTCTCCAATATTAGAGGATGAGTCTACACTGAAATTGGAAGCCCGGATGGCATTTTGGAAAAAGAATGCTATTGAGTTTATTACTGAGGTAATTGACGGCAATTTTACATTGACCACTCCATTTTTCAGTGGTTACTTGGGGAAACCTTTGATAGTGATCGGCGGCAGGTATGAGGAGGCAACCGAATCTGCTGCTGCAATATGTGGATGTTAGTAGACAGTATTTCTTTTTTTAAATCTTTATTAAAATGTTTTCATAATAAAGATAATTATACAAAACTATTAACCAAAGTTACACAATAAAAGGAGACTAACAAGCAAAAGCATATATTAACTTAACCAGTACTGGCTGATTAACCCATATTGACTGAGATTATTCAACCTTTCCCCTCACTTGAGTTGTGGCGATCTTCAGGTTAAATCATCACCAGTCACCTTTCCCCCTCAAAGGGGAAAGTAGCCTCTGGTCATATGGCACTATGGCAACTTTAACTCTACCTAACTTAACCCCAAAAAACTAAACTAAACCCTCCAACAGCGGAAGGTGACTAGCTCCTTAAAAATCCACCTTCACCCTCGTCTGAAGGATGGTGGATTCATAACATTGAGCATTTCTGACATCGAGTTGAAGAAAAAGGTTCAAAAAGCTTACCAACTTGGGACAGGGCCAGAGCATAGCAGCGTGGTTATCCAGCCCCCGAAATCAACACACACACTTGACTTCCACCCCACTCATCCTCGCTTTCATCAAATGTGCCACATGCACCACCTTGTTCAGACTTAGCAGAGCACATGAAGATGCGGTGCTGACCCTGTGAAGGGCCTCCCTCCAAGCTTCATCATCCATAATAACCTAACTCATCCTCTCATTTCACCCTTACCTCACTCAACGGAGCTGAGAGGAAATGGCCATGTATGCCCAAAATAATCCCCCGATAGACCCGACCAAAGACAATCAGTCTGTCCAGTCTGTCCTTATAGCTCAGATTACCCATCCCAGGCAACATCCTGCCAAATCCCCTCCAGTGCAAACACCTCCTTCCTATAGTGAGGTGACCAGAGCTGCACACAGTACTCCAGCTGTAGCCTAACGTTCTGTACAACTCCAACATAACCTCCTTGCTCTTATATTCTATGCCACGACTAATAAAGACAAGTGTTCCATATGCCTTAAGTACCCTATTCACCTGCTCCGCCACCTTCTGGTATGTGTGAACAAGTACCCAAAGATTCATCTGTTCCTCTGAGCTTCCTGATGTCCTGTCATTGATTACATAGTCCTGCTTCTTCTTTCAAAGTGCATCACCTCACACTTGTCCGGGTTAAGTACCATAGCCAGTGCCCTGCCCATCTGACCAACCATCTTCCTGCAACATACTACCTCCTTCTTCACTGCTAACCACCCTACCAATCTTGGTGTCTCTGCAAACATACCTCTATATTATTTATATGTAATCTATATTTACAGGGAGGTGTATAATGTGGGCAAGATGGTCTGTACAGTTAGTTATCCTGATTTAATCCTGAGTTCATGTCATGATGTTGTTCTTTGTTCCTCTTTATGGTTTTGGCCAAGGGTGGTATCATGACCGGAGGGCCAAAGGGCCTGTTCCTGTGCTGCATGGTTCTTTGTTCTTTGAATGCTGAATTTGGGATCTGTGCAGTATTTATCCTAAATGTATAAAAGGAGCCAGAGTGGGGTGAGGGGTGGAAGGTTGGGGTTGGAAAGGTTAGTTTGTCTTCGCTATGATCGAAGTAGACCCCGAGTTAAAGCTAATCAGTTTTGGGTTACATTTTTCTCTTCTAATTTTGCTTCTCAGCACCCATGCTTTGATCCTTTTTGCAGGTGGACTGCACGTTATCCTGATGAAGTTTGGGTTTATCCGATTCTTCCCTTGGGTCAGGTTGGTCTTTTGCCCCAACGTGGGTCTTCCCCTTTGTCCGTTTTGCCCGATGGGTGGATTCTGGTGGTTCGTGTTTTTGTTTCTCGCTCCTCGTTCTTTTTGTGATTCTCTTTGGGAGACCCTGGGTCCGGGGTTTGAGGTCTGAGGTTGCTTTGGTCCTGTCTTTGTGGTACTGCAGTCATATGATGACTGTCTGTTCTGTCTTGTGCCATGATAAGGGTTGGATTGCGTTGTAGGGTATCAAGGTAGTGTAATTCCTCTCCCCCCGCCACCACCGAGCACTGGAACTCTTGTTTTTCTTTGAAAGTGATGTGTATGATGTAACTCTGTGGGAGGTGTCCTGGTTTGCTACAGATGGGTCTTGTATCCGTGAAGGAAACATATTCAAGATGCCTGTGATGTCTCCTGCTGTTGGCAGTATCTGTTTTACATTGATACCTATGGTGTTTTTCTCTATTTCCTTGTTTTGCTGCAATGTTTGTAAAAGTTTGTACATCTCAATAATTTTTTTGAAAATGTGTCTTTGCCGACTTCCAGTTCACTGCCTAAACCTCTTTCCCATTTTGTCCACCCCAGACACCCAACTGGGCGCAACGCCCAACACCTCCCAACACCACCCGACTGCTGGACGACTGTTAGTTGATCGTGCGATGCTTGAGATGGCGGAGTGGAGAGCCAGCAGACCAGATGCTTCCCGTTCTGCCTTTTTCACTCCACTGGAAACCGTAAAATCCAGCCCCATGTCCTAGTTTGTCAACCCATGGATGCTTTTTTTAAAAAATAGCCATATCGACTTGTTTTACCATCTTCCAAGATTTATTTATGTACACCCACTTTAAAATTGTGCCAGTTAATTTATTTTACCTCTCCTCATTCTTTCTATCAAATTGTATCCTCATTCTTTCTATCAAAATGTATCAGTCCACACTTCTTGACCATATAAAGATCACAAAATAGTTTGCAGAGAAATAAAAGATGGAGGAGGCTATTGTTCCTAAACTAATCATGGTATAGATTGCATTTTTGCAACATCCAATGAAAAGGATGGTGCAAAGAGAAAGAGATAAAAATGAGAGTGTCCTTTTTGGTGGGGTGGGGGCAAGGTTGGTTAGAGGGGAAAAATGTGCGTTTCTACACTTACAAAGCAAACAGCACAGGAATGTACAAGTGGAATCTGTCATTTACAGTTTCTCTAAATTAACTGCTGACTGCACTCATGCTATCCTGTTACAAGATTTAATTTCACCTGCAACTTTACCTTGCTCATAAATGCTTAATCGTTTAAGATACATCACGTTTGAAAACATTTAAAAGACAGATTCACACGTTAAGTAAATAGCATAGAGCTTAGATCCAGAAACTGGATCCGCAAGGAAGAAATAGATAAGCCGCTATAAGTCTTCCAGTTTTGGTTATCCAGTCGAAGGACCTGTCTACCCTAAACTTCCTATGCTCCAAACATAGCTGATTTTGTGGCAGATCATTTTGAAATGTTTAATAAAATACTAGTTAAATGTAAAATATTGTTATCCGAATGCTTTTCACATTTACAAAATGGTAAAATGAAATATTTCCTATTCAAGTTTATTCCTGCTTACCAATAAGTAGTCAAAGAGAATCTGGCTATATCGGGTATAAAAGCGTAATTGAGCTTAATTTTTTTTCAAAGCGAGAAAGAACTCCTCTCAGCAAAGTTCTTCATTTACTATTTAAAAACCCAGTTTTAAACTAAGGACATACTTTGTTATCCTGTCCAAGTTTGCAATTTGCTTCTGATTGCGGATGACTTCAATAGCATTCCAGAGTCGCTGGACCACTTGAGAGTCTGACAGCCTCCTTTTTGTTAGGCGAACCATGGTCTTATCTAGTCTGTGAGCTGCATTAGAAGAATAAAGACAACAGGGTTAGTTAATAGTAGTAATACTGGTCTTAAACCCTGCTCATTTATTCAGTTGCAGAAGGCATAGATTCAGATAAGGACCTTTTTTTTGGCTTATTTCCCTTTGTTTAAATAAAGGTCAAACCACCAAAATTTTGGAAGTCAATTTTGTGCCGACAGAAATGTCATGTTTGCGAAAGTAAGAAATCTTGTAGCTTGCAAGTGCAATCAAATAGAAAGAAAAGAGGGGCAATGGACAAAAAAGTTTTTTTCTATATATGGCAACATGAAGCAAAAAAAAAATCAAGCACAATGACTATGTACACAGAGTAACCAATGAAAGTAACAAGACCAACTTCAAACCTAATGCACTGGAAGCCAATGATACTAAAATGTAACAAAGAAGTCATTGCCCACAGCACAATTTACAATGTTACCTTGATGGTCATTAGTGGTTGTTGGAACTTCCTCTTCCTCCAATTCCACCCACCAGCCCCAATTTTTCTCTCCCCATTAATCAATTCTACTCTACTAATGGTGGTACAGTTGAAGAATGCCCAATTAGAAGGACAAAATAGCTAATGGAAATACTGACTTATTTAGCCAAGCATTTTAATAGGTATTGATAATTACAGTAAATATAATGAATTTTTTCCAGCAGAGTGGTCAGACAGCAAAAGCAAAACACTGCAGATGCTAGAACCCCGAATCAAAAAGAGAATATTGGAAACGCTCAGCAGGTCAAGAAACTACTCTGTTGGGATGGAAACAACAGTTAACATTTCAGGCCAATGACTTTTCATTGACATGAAACAGTCACTCTTTTGTTTTGGCAAAGAGATTGCCATATGATCAGAACAACATTCAGACCATGCCTCCTCCTGAATCTTTCTCTAATTCTGATCAAATTTAACTATTTGATTATCACCATTGGATGTCTCTACCATGCAAGTCGCCCTTATTTAGATGCCAACTGTAACATAGATATCTCAAAACTTTTCACATGAATAGGAAAAATGACACCTAATCTTTGTGGAAGAATCGAGAATATTTGGCCATGGAGATTTATTTCTGGAAGGTGTTTAAAGATCAAGGCAGAAGAGGCAGGCATGTCCAATAAGGCAGAGCCACAGTTGCTGAAAGTTCAGCTATGATAATGGAACAAAGAACATACAGAAGACCAGAGCCACGGATCTACGGGTATGTGAAAGAATATCAGGCGAGAGAAAGTTACAGGGGCAGCGGGGTGCAGAAACGCAATGGAAAATGGACAGCTCAGCACAAGTTTTCAATGCCTTTGGGACACGGAGTCAGTGTGGATCAAAGGATGAGCCTTGCGTAGGCAAGCAGGACTCCAGTGTAGAAAAGATTTTAAAATTTGCAGAGGATGGAGGTCAAGGAGTCAGTGAGTAGGTTATTGGCGAGATTGCAGCCAGAGAAGACAAAAGAGTAGACAAGGGCTTATATGACAGTGGAGCAAGAAAAGATTTGCGATGTTTGCAGAGGTGAATAGATTATAGGAGTTGAAACTCAACAAGATGCCAATGTTCCATACAGCCTGGCCAAGCTCAGCAATCAGTCAGGTAGAACACAAGAACACAGGTGGCTGTAAACCAATTTGGGATGTGATGTTGTGAAACACACTAAATAAATGCAGGACTTTCTTTTATAGCCCTCAGGCCTGCCCCATCATTCAATAAAATCATGGCTGAACTTCTACAGTAACTCCAGTTTCATGCCTTATCCCTCCAATCCCTTGGTATCCCCCATGCCCAGAAATCTTGATCGGTCTTCAATATAGACAAATGGTGAGCATCGACAGCCGTCTGGGAAAAGAATTCACAAAAAATTCACAATCTACCGATTTCAAGCCTCTATAGCCAGGGAAACAATCTCTCAGCATCTCAATTCTGCAGAAGAGTCATAAATGTTGTACCGTTTCCCTGTCCACACATGTTGAGAATCCCAGCATTTTTCTTTTGTTTATATCAGCATCTAAACATACTTGCCATATCAGAATGTTTTTTTTAATTTTCCAATTAAGGGGCAATTTAGCGTGGCCAATCCACCTACCTTGTAGATCTTTGGGTTGTGGGGCGAGACCCACGCAGACACGGGGAGTATAGGAACTCCACACGGACAGTGACCCAGGGCTGGGATCGAACCCGGGTCCTTTACGCTGTGAGGCAACTACTTCATCAGAATGTTACACATTTCAATGGGATCACCTCTCATTTTCCTAAATTGCAGACAGAACCATCTCTCCTCACATGACAGCCCTCATTCCAGCAAACAATTTAGTAAAAATTCATTACACACCTAAGCCCCCCCCCCCCCCCCCCAACCAAGGCAAACATATTCTTAGAAAATAAGATTAAAATCGACAAAGGCCTCTAAGTATGGGCTCACCAGAGCCCTACATAAATGCAGCACTATTTCCTTTCTCTTACACTCCTTCAAAAGAAAGACAAACATTCTATTATCTCCTTCTAATTGGATGCCATTCCTGGATGGTAACTCTGATTTGTGTACAAGGACACCCAAGTCTCTCTGAATACTGTCATTTACTGGTGTTTCGCCATTTAAAGGAAAAAAAAAATCCTGCTTTTCTATCCTTCCTAACAAAATGGATGATCCCTACACCATAACCCATCTGCCATCTTTTTGTCCACTTGCTTACCTGGTCTATACATCCCATGGCGGCCTCTTTGCACCTTTTCCAGTTTACTTTTTCATCTAGCTTTGTCCTGTCAGCAAACTTGGATGCATTACAATGGACCCCCCTCATGTATGTCATTGATATTGATCGGAAATAGCTGAGTCCTCACATTGATCCACGTGGCACTCCACTAATATCAACCTGACGTCGGAATATTCATTCCTACCCTTTGTCCGTTAACCATCCACACGCCATGCTAATACATTACCTGAGATCCCACAAACATAAACTTGTTACTGAATGGTTTCGGAAATTCCAAATATACTAATCCACTGGTTTCCCCTCATCAACCTGGACCTTTCCATCCTCAAAAACTCAAAAAAGATTAGTCAAACAATATTTTCTTTTATTTCTTCCATGAGGCATGAGTATGTGTTGTCCACCTCTTATTTCATGAGAAGGATGTGGTGGGTTGGCCTCTTGAAGCACAACAGTCATCTTGTGTAGGTATAACCACAAGTGCTGTTATGAAGGGAGGATTTGACTAAATGTCAGTGAAGGAACAGTGATATTTCTCAGGGACTTTTGCATGTGGACACCAAGGTCTCACTGAGGTTGGGGGCCTCACGGTAGCATGGTGGTTAGCATCAATGCTTCACAGCTCCAGTGGTCCCAGGTTCGATTCCCGGCTGGGTCACTGTCTGTGTGGAGTCTGCACGTCCTCCCCGTGTGTGCGTGGGTTTCCTCCGGGTGCTCCGGTTTCTTCCCACAGTCCAAAGATGTGAGGGTTAGGTGGATTGGCCATGCTAAATTGCCCGTAGTGTAAGGTTAATGGGGGGATTGTTGGGTTACGGGTATACGGGTTACGTGGGTTTAAGTAGGGTGATCATTGCTCGGCACAACATCGAGGGCCGAAGGGCCTGTTCTGTGCTGTACTGTTCTATGTTCTATGAGGTATCCACCTCTCTCAATTTGCACCCATTCAAATAATAATCTGCCTTCCTATTTTTGCTACCGAAGAAGCGTATAACTCACACTTATCCACATTATACTGCATCTGCCATGCATGTGCCCACTCACTCAGCCTGTCCAAATCCCGCTGAAGCATCTCTGCATCCTCCTCACAGTTCACCCTCCCACCCAACTTTGTATCATCTGCAAATTTGGAGATAATGCATTTAGTTCCCTCGCCAAATCATTAATATACAAGGGGAACAGTTGGAGTCCTGGCTCAGATCCCTGTGGTACCCCACTAGTCACTGCCTGCCAATCAGAAAAAGACCCATTTTTTACAACTTTTTGCTTCCTGTCTGCTAACCAGCTTTCTATCCATCTCAAGACACTACCCATAATCCAATGCGCTTTAACTTTACATAGTAATCTGCTACGCGAGACCTTATCGAAAGCCTTATTAAAGTCTAAATAAACAACATCCCCGGGTCTCCCTGGTCAACTCTACTAGTAACATCTTCAAAGAATTCTAGCAGATTTGCCAAGCATGTTTTTCCTTTTGCAAATGAATGCTGACCTTGTCTGATTATACCACTGCTTTCCAAATATTGTGCTATGAAATTCTTGATAATGGACTCCAGCAACTTCCCTACTACCAACGTTAGGCTCACTGGCCTACAGCTCCCTGTTTTCTCTCTACCTCTCTTTCTGAACAGCGGAGTTACATTTGCTACCCTCCAATCTGTAGGAACCATTAAGATGGTTGGGACTAGGATTTCCTGCAGTGATGAGGGGGCTCGACTGGATTTGTTTCCTTTCATGGGAGAATTTAGAACTAGGAGGTACAGTTCAAAATACAAGGCCCAACATGAAAATTGTAGATCACTAAACCATTCCAATAGAACCTAACTATATTCTACGCCATACCAGAAAAATCAGTAATCACCTAATACATATCAAATCAGTGTTAACTCTCGAATTGTAAATAGATGCACAGTATAGAGTACAATGTTTAAAATTACCAAGACTAGCTGTAATTCATGAACCAATTAATTCAGTACAATCCTCAATAAAAAGCGACCAAAGGAAAGACTGCCAAATAGAGATACTTTAAAACGTTTTTTGCTCGATTTATTTTAAGGACATGGGCTAAATTGGTGAGGCTACACTTATTGGCCCTTCTGTCTGAAGATCATAATAGGTTTAGTCTTTGAACTCTTGGAAGTCTGTGTGGTTTGATGGTGATCGTGAACTTGGTGCTTTGGGCCTCTTTGGTGATCGAAGTTGTGGAGTTTGAAGGTGCTCTTTATGTAAAACTTGGTGGGCTGCTACAGTGCACCCTCTAATATTGCAGCCAGGTGCACCAGTGCGGAGTTTATTCAAAGTACTCTGGAACACTAAAGCTGGAATTATATTGCATAGTTTGGGAACTCAACCATCATGATTTATCCTCTTGAGGATGGCACACAAGCATTTGATGAGCTTTGCAGGCTTTTGAATTGAACTCATACTTTTTTGTTGATATGCATACAAACACCTACTTTTCTGTGATGCACAACAAACAGTACAATGTTCCAATATGACCAGTTAAGTCACATGGGAAGGTAAAGATGAGAACTGCTATTAGTCCAAGGCTTTGGAAGAGGTTATGGTTTTATCGTCTGGTTCCAAATCTAAAGTTGGTTTTCAAGATTCTGAATCGTAAGTAGCTCAAAAGCACATTGGAAACTAGCTTTTCTCAGAATATTTGCATCAGTAATTTTGGTCGCTTTTGAGACAATCTAAAAATGTAGATGCCTGCAGTATAAACACAGGTATAAATCAGCATAGAAATTGGTCACCTCCAAAAAAACCATCAAGATAAAAGTCTATAAACTCAATTAAAGAACCCAACAGCACATTGTGCCTCTGCTGGTTCCTTGAAAGGGCCATCATGCTTAGACTTAGTTCCCTGATGTTTGTCTGCTACCTGCAAGTTCCTCATTCTCAAGTACTTGACATCTTCCTTTCAAATCAGTTTCCACCCACTTTTCAGGTTGTGTGTTCCAGGTCTCGAAAGGCCGAGCAGATAAAAACTCTGCACACTTCCAGTCCACACTGTTTGCCAATCATTTTAGATATATGATCTCTGGTTATTGACCCACTCTCCAGAAGGAATAGTTTTCCTCCATCTGACTGTTCAGTGAGTCAAGGGCGGTAATAGCAGGGGCGCTGGCAATCATTTTCTCTGGCCACAGGAGAGGTGCTGGAAGATTAGAGGATAGCTAACGTGGTACCATTATTCAAGAAGGGTGGAAGGAATAAACCAGGAAACTACAGGCTAGTCTGTCTAACCACAGTGGTGGGGAAACTATTGGAAGCAATTCTGAGAGAAAGAATTCATTTGCATTTGGAAACGCAGGGAGTAATCAAGAACAGTCAACATGGTTTTGTTAAAGAGGAATTTGGAAGAGGTGACCAGGTGTGTAGATGAGGGCAGTGCATTTGATGTAGTCTACTTGGACATCAGTAAGGCTTTTGCTAAGGTCCCACATGGGAGACTGACAGCGAAGTTAAGAGTCCATGGGATCCAAGGAAATTTGGCAAATTGGATCCAGATTTCAAGGTGGCAGGAAGCCAAGGTGATGGTCGAGGGGTGTTTTTCTTTTTTTTTAAATAAATTTTAGAGTACCCAATTATTTTTTTTTTAATTAAGGGGCAATTTAGCGTGGCCAATCCACCTATCCTACACATCTTTGGGTTGTGGGGGTGAAACCCATGCAGGCACGGGGAGAATGTGCACACTCCACACGGACAGTGACCCAGGGCCAGAATTCAAACCGGGGTCCTCCGTGTGTGAGGCAGCAGTGCTAACCACTGTGTCTCCGTGCTGCCCTTAGAGGGGTGTTTTTCTGACTGAATGCCTGTGTCCAGTGGGGTCTTGCCAGTGTTGTGGCCCTTGATGTTTGTGGTTTATATAAACGATTTAGACATGAATGTCAGAGGATTGATCAGTATGTTTACGGATGATACAAAAAATTAGTGGGGAGGTAAATAGTGCGGAGGATAGCCTCAGATTACAGGAGGATATAGACGGGCTGGTCAGATGGGCTGATCCATGGCAAATGGAATTCAATCCAGATAAGTGCGAGGTGATTCACTTGGACAGGACAAGTACTGCAAGGGAATACATGATGAACGGCAGGACTCTGGGAAGCATAGAGGATTAGAGGGACCTTGGTGTGCATGTACACTGGTCCCTTAAGGTAGCAGGGCAGGCGGAGACAGTAGTTAAGAAGGCATATGGTATACTTGCCTTTATTAGGCGAGGCATGGTGTTTATGAGCATGGGGGTTATGCTGGAACTGTATAAAACGTTGGCTAGGCCACAGCTCGAGTACTGTGTGGAGTTATGGAATCCACATTATGGGAGGGTTGTGATAGCACTGGAAAAGGTGCAGAGGAGATTTTCAAGGATATTGACAAGGCTGGAGAGTTTTAGCTATGAAGTGAGACTGGATAGACTGGGGCTGTTTTCCTTGGAGCAGAGGAGGCTGAGGGGGGACATTATTGAGATGTATAAAATTATGAGGGGCATAGATAGATTAGAGTAGACAGGAAGAAACCGTTCCCCTTGGTGGAGGGATGAATGACCTTAGATTTAAGGTAAGGGGCAGGTAGTTTAGAAGGGATGTGAGGAAATACATTTCCACCCAGAGGATGGTGGGAGTCTGGGCCTCATGTCTGAAAGGGAAGTGGAGACAGAGACATTCAAAATATTTAGTAAGTATTTAGATGTGCACTTGCAATGCCAAGGCATACAAGGCTATGGGCCAAGTGCTTGAAAATGGGATTAGAATACTTTGGTAGTTGTTTTGACCAGCGCAGGCACGATGGGCCAGGGATATCCTACAGTGCAGAATGAGGCTATTCGGCCCACCGAGTCTTCATTGACCCTCTGAAAGAGCACCCGACCTAGGCCCACTTCCCTGCCCTATCGCCGCAACAACATAACCCCATCTAACCTGTACATCCTTGGACACTATGGGACAATTTAGCATGGCCAATCCATCTATCTGCACATCTTCGAACTGAGGGGGGAAACCGGAGCACGCACAGGAAACCCAAGTAGACACAGGTAGAATGTGGAGTTTGCACTCAGTCACCCCCAGGGCCGGAATTGAACCTGGGTCCCTGGCGCTGTGAAGCAGCAGTGCTAACCATCATTCCACCGGATACATCAGCCTTTTCTGTGCTATAGACCTCTATGATTCAATTAAAATCTCCCAATTTGTAAATCTCTATTAGGTCACCTCTTAACCTTTCTGTTCCAAGGAGAAGGATCCCAACTTTTCCAACCTCTGCATGTAACTTTCCTCAACCTTGGTAACATTCACTAAACCTCCTTCATACTTTACTGAAGACCGTTACATCTTACCAAGTGTGGTTCCCAGAATTGCCTGTAATACTTCAGCTGAGGTCTAGTTATGTCATGATCACTCACATTTATATTCTATACCTGTGTTTATAAAACTAAGTAACTGATTGAACAATCTTATCAACTTGCCATGCCACGTTTAAGGATTTGTGTATATGAACACCAAGGTTTTTTTTTCAAAACTGTGCCAATCAAAATTAATATACAGTCTCTCCACAAAGTCCTTGCAAAGTTCAACAGTTTGTGCTTCTCCACATTGATGCTGCTGTCCATTACACCATCATGTCTACATCGTTACAGTCTACAATTATCGTCAATATCTATTATGTTGGCAAATATGATCTTCTAACCTTACAATGCTGTTCCCTATACTTGAATCTAAGGTATTTGTAACTCAAATAATATCGGGGTAGGTTCTTCAATAAAGCCATTTGCAGGAGGGATAAAGATGAAAGAAATAAGACAAAATAAAAACTTGGTAACATATACTGCTGCTTCAATGTAAAGAGACCTTCTGATGTATTTTCTGATGGTTATATGAAAGTGACCATTTATGAGATGAATAGCTATTAACCAGGCCCTGGACAGATATGGAAGTATAGAGAAGTACCTAGTTTAAAAAAAGGTCAAGGCTGAAATAGTTCATTGTTTCAGACATGCTTTAAATCAACATGGAGTTAATGCTGTTTGGTCACTGTGTGCGCTGCAGATGAATTGCCATGTGAAAGAAAGCAAGCATCCTCGAGATTTACTTCGGTGGCCATTCTCATAGGCAGTATGCATAGATGATTTAGGAATAAGAGGCCATTTTAAACCTGCTTTTGTTAATGTCGCTCAATAGGCGCAAGGTTAAGATTAAAACTTTTGTTCTGAGGAGAGGGCAGGTATAAAGTAACAGGGCAACTTTTTCACTTTTGACCTCCTCTACATTATCCAAGTAGAGCATATGTTTAGTTTGGTATTATGAGTTTCAAACGTAGGGCTTGACAAGTACTCCAACTAAGTAATTCCTGTTAAAATGACAAATTCCACATAGGCATCGAGTAACTTCACTCCATAATTTCCATAAATATCTACTTTGGGACTTCTTCACTTGGCAACAGGACAAAATAATCCATTTGTTTGCCTCCCTATGGCCTTTCCCACACACATCCCTTTGCAGCTACATTTGAGTATCCACAGCAGCCTCTCAAGAGGTTTTTGATCAAAGCAAGGAAGTTTCTCCCATCATATTTAAATAGGCATAAATAAGATTGCTCTTTTCATTGCATATGCAGTCTGTTGTAAAGGTGCTAATGGCAGAGCTCCAAATATGGTTCTCAAATTCATAAATATGGGCCACTCAACACCCTGTAGTTATTATTCCATTTTAAATTATGAAAATCAATGATTATATCATTCCATAGTTTTTAAAAACATTTTCCTGAAGATTATATGGCTGTACAAAGGGGGCTGGGAAGCAGGCAATAGACATAATGTTCTATCATCACATCTGGTGAGCTTGATAGATGACCTAGTGTTTTTCTGCTCATCAACATTATATGAAAACAATCATTGGGCCAGATCTGCCAATTCCAATGGAGGTGAACGTTGATACATCTTTTGTTGTTAATTCATTGGAAGTCTTGACATATGCACATGCATTGTAATATCCCAGGAAGTTTAAACTTCCAATGGCCTGATTTTCACTGCCCAGGACCCTCCATGAATGTCTCCAACAGTGAGCTCAGAGGCGGAGACTTGGATGCGCTAAGTATCCTAAAATTGTTATACTGTTTCATTTCTGGTGCAACTCAGTGATTAACAGCGCAATTGAACCAACCACCACTCCAACACCCCCCCTGACCCAACCGCACCCCCCCCCCCCCCCCCCCCCCCCAATCCGAACGGCTACCCACCCTGGCCCCACAACCTCACTCGGTCATGCACCCTTCGAGATTTTCAAATATTTGCCTGAATATGGTCACTGATATTGTAATAGGGAATATGTCCTCTTCACTGCTACTCTTCAGTCTCCATGGATGCCGCACTGAAGCATCGCTACTGTAGCCAGGACATGAAGTTCTGGCTGGAAGGCGTAGAAACATTAGGGTACAGCGATCTTTCCAGTCAGTAGCGATTGCCCCAGCGTCACCAGAATAGCTGGGCCACTTTGTCAGAACAAAGAACAAAACAGCACAGGTACAGGCCCTTTGGCCCTCCAAGCCTGCGCCGACCATGGTACCTGCATAAACTAAAACCGTATGCTCTTACAGAGTCCGCATCCTTCCATTCCCACCCTATTTATATATTTGGCCAGATGCCCCTTAAATGCCGCTATCGTGCCTCCCCAGGCAACGCATCCATAAAATTACCACCCTCTGTGTAAAAAAACTTGGCCCTCACATCTGTTCTAAACTTTTCCCCACGCACTTTAAACCTATGTCCCCATGTACTTGACTCTCCTACCCGAAGGGTGTCTGACTATCCACCCTGTCCATGCCACTCACAATCTTGTAGACCTTCATCAGATCGCTTCTCAACCTCTGTTGTTCCAGTGAGAACAGACCGAGTTTACCTAACCTCTCCTCATAGCTAATGCCCTCCATACCAGGCAACATCCTAGTAAAAACCGCTTCTGCACCCTCTCCACAGCTAGGTCTGCAGTACCAGGGATTAATCGTGGATTAGGTACCAGCGCACTATTAAATTTGCTGCTTTTAACCATATTTATGGTCTTGGTGCCAACTGACAACTTGGATGTGAGGCTGCCTAATGACCGAAAATCTCACGCTTAGGATTTGCCCAGTCCTCAAATGTCACGGATAACATATGTTCCTCGTTACATAGAGTTACACCTACAAAAACATGGTTTTTATTACATTTGAAAATTGACATAACTGTGAGTCATGCATGAAGTCTCAATTTAATGGTATCTGGAAGAAAACCATGCCTTGTAACCAGCTGCGTTTTCCTATCAAAAACTAATGGCAACAGATCTTTGTGCCCAATCTTTAAAAATGTCTATCATTAGTTTTTAGAACTAAAATGGAGCCTAATTTAAACTCAGCAGAGCAATTTAATTCACATTTAAAATATGAGGTTGCAGGAATCAATCACCATTTCTGAAAAAGCATTGCATTATTTTATAGATTTGCCATATAATTTCAGCATCAAAATGATAGCTATTGCATGATGTTGTTTGCTCTGTTTGAATAATAAACTACATCCTGCACCTCAGAAGTATACCCTTCATTGCCCGCTGTTCACTCCCATCTTACTCCCTTCCTGCGGAAATCTTGATCCATACTTCCATTACCTCGAGACACAACTATTTCAATGGAAATGGGAATGCAGGAACAGGAAAGAATAGGCCATTTAGTATTTTGAGCCTATCTTGCCATACTATTCGATCATTGTTAATTGTGACTCCGTTCCATTTAGAACATAGAACGATACAGCGCAGTACAGGCCCTTCGGCCCTCGATGTTGCACCGACATGGAAAAAATCTAAAGGCCATCTAACCTACACTATGCCCTTATCATCCATATGCTTATCCAATAAATTTTTAAATGCCCTCAATGTTGGCGCGTTCACTACTGTTGCAGGTAGGGCATTCCACGGCCTCACCACTCTTTGCGTAAAAAACCCACCTCTGACCTATATCTATTACCCCTCAATTTAAGGCTATGTCCCCTCGTGCTAGCCTCCTCCATCCGGTCTTCGCTCCAGCTTCCTTGATTCCCTAACCCAAAAACAACAAAATAAAAAAAACTCAATTTCAAAAAGTTCAATTGATCCAACAGCCACACAGTTCCAATTGCCACTAAACAATATGAACAACTACCTTTTAATTTAATCTTTAAATAGTTTCGATCTAATTTTAAGACCAAGTTCTGGATTTATTTACCAGAGGAAAGTTTCTCTGCGTTTGCCCTATTGAACAGCTTTAATGTTTAATCATCCCAATTTGATTACTCTTCAATCTTCCAAACGCAAGTGAATACACACCAAATTTATGCAGTGTTGTAATGAATGTAGGAACTTCAGGTATACTGTATTATATTTATTTGGTGCAGTAAGGGTTAAAAGCCTATGACTGTTGCAATAACCTGTTTTTAACTCCTGGTTTATAATACAAACACTTTGGCTACAGGGATAATTAAAGGATCATAATTTGGTTGTATGAAGTCGATTCCCTGGGGAGCAGATAATTAGAGACATTGGGCAGGAGTCACTGTTCCCCGATGCCGATATCATAATCGGCGATCGGGCGGAGAATCCCTTCCGATGCTGATATTGGGGGTGGCGCCGGTTTTCTATCCTCCGCCCCCTCTGAAATGGTGGTATCGCGTCACACGCCGTTGAAACAGCATTGGCGCGTCACCTGGAGGCTCTCCCCGATGGGCCGAGTTCCCCACCACATGGGGGACATGTGGTCTCAGCGGTCGGGAACCCGGCGTGGTGGCTGCGGATCGTGTCCAGCCACAGTCAGCCGGGAGCCATGCTGCTTCCGCAAGGGCTGGGAGGTGGCCAGGGGGACACTATTTGGCAGGCGGGTCAGCACACGGCCAGCACCATGTTTTACGACGCGACCACTGCAAGCCATCGGCATGCCAATCTCCAGGCGCTTATATCGTGGGAGCCAGGTATTTGACTTGGTGCAGCGCAGGATCGGTGAGGGTTCGCCGCCGATTTTGACATTGGAAAACACTACAGTTACCACGCTGGCATCGGCACAGCCTCCAAATCGGTGAATCCAGCCCATTGAGTTTGACCTTGGTAAGATGATGTCGTTAATGGGAGGAGGTTAATGGGAGGAGTCAGGGGTTGGAGCAGTCAAATGTTGAGCTTCAGTTCAGTTAAAAGATTTGACTTTGTTCAGACCAGCAGCTTTTCTCAAAGCTGCTTAGTTAAAAAGATTTTGCCTCCGGAAGCACGGTGGGGCAGTGGTTAGCATTGCTGCCTCACGATGCCAAGGTCCCAGGTTCAATCCTGGCTCTGGGTCACTGTCCATGTGTGGTTTGCACTTTCTCCCCATATCTGCGTGGGTTTCACCCCCACAATCCAAAAGATGTGCAGGGTAGGTGGATTGGCCATGCTAAAAAATTGCCCCTTAATTGGAAAAAAATGAATTGGGTACTCTAAATTTAAAAAAGAAAAGATTTTGCATGTGAATATAATAGCAGTTTCTGAAAAGGCTGACAGGTTAAACAATAGTTGACACAGGCAAGAATCTGCAGCCGCTTACTGAAGGATCTCTTTACAGCAGGTATCCCTGGGTTGGCTAACTGTATTTAAATGTGGATTTTGACCCGAGATCAGCTTTCCATCATTCCTGGAACAAAGTATCCTTTCCTCGCAGTCTTACAAATTAAATTAAATATTAGGGTTTCTGTCCAATATCCTAGTGACTGTTGGGGTCTGGTCTGGGATCGTAATAGTGTCCTCAATTTAGTGCTTTAAGCTGTCACATTCTAATGAATCTGCACTGAACCCCATCAAAATCAAAAAATACTTTTGAGGTGCAGTTTCGATAATTTAACAAAGTATTTCAGAACACGTTTCCACACAACAGAAATATAATTTTACATTCCAACATATTGCGATAAAGGCCAACATTACTTTAACGACAAAGGTAAAAGCAAATTCATGCGGATTTCTTCCGTTGGTCTGTTTTCCCTCACCATTGTTCCCCCCTCCCTCCACTTGTTTCCTCCGCCCCCTCCAAAATGGTGCCATTACGTCACACGCCATTGAAACAGCATTGGCGCGTCACCTGAAGGCCCTTCCCCAATGGGCTGAGTTCCTGACCGCATGGGGGACGTGTTCCTAGTTGCCCTATGACACAATGCTCACCTTTGTTCTGCCATTCACACATTCTAATCTCTTTATGGGCCATCATCAGCACCCTTCTTAGCCTTAATCACTCCATTTCAATTCCTTTTATCTTCTGTCCTTGACATCCTTGTCTATTCCCACCTATCGTTGGCCCCCTATCCAACCTCACTGCTACACGCCCCCCCCCCTCCCCCCACCCACTGCAGTATAAATCTGACCCCATTTCCAAATCTCTCCAGCTTTGACAAAGATTCGTCCAGACTCAAACCATTAGCTCCCTTTTCTCTCCACAGATGCGGTCAAACCTGCTGAGATTGTCTAGTATGTTCTGTTTTTATTACGTTAACGTTTTTGATTACCTTTTTTCCCCCAAAAGTGGCTGGTTTAGCACAGGGCTAAATAGCTGGCTTTTAAAGCAGACCCGGGCAGGCCGCAGCGCGAGTTCAATTCCCGTACCAGCCTCCCCGATCAGGCGCCGGAATGTGGCGACTAAGAACTTTTCACAGTAACTTCATTTGAAGCCTACTTGTGACAATAAGCGATTTTCATTTCATTTCATGTACATAGACTCAAATTCCTTTCTTCTTCTATGGTTCCTAGTCTCTCAATATTTGGATAATATGCTGGATTTGTTTCTCTTGGATCCAAAGTGGATGAATTCACATTTTCCTGCATCAAACTGCATTTGCCACAGTATTCCCCATTAAATTAGTCAACATCCCTTTGTAACTGTCTGCTCCCATCCACATAACTTAATGTGCATTCTAACTCGGTGCCATCTGCAAATTTGGATATGACCCTCCATCCAAGTCATTGGCATATGATGAAAAGCAGGAGTTCCAGTACAGATCATAGGGGAATAACATTTGTCACATTCCACCAAACACATCTAAACAGAGTGTATTCCAGTTTCTATTTAATTCAGCTATTAAAATTTACTAACTGAAAACGTCTTGTTCTGGGAAAGAAACCACAATTGGGAAAGCATACAGAACTACCTCAAGAAATGATTTCTCTTCCAGCACTAACATCAAACAAAGGCAACATGAGCCATGCTTAGTGCTGCCGGATATATTCATTTTGGTCACAAAAGGGTTGACCTCTCACAGCTCAACTTTATAACTCACCAATACTGTTTTTTCAGTTCAGGTCTGTACAGACCTGTCTCCTCGAGCCAAGAAAGTCCACAGTCCAAAACCAAAACTGCCATTGGAAAAGCACACCCAGTTTTCTGTTACTCTAAACTCCACCCCAAAAATAGGAATGTGGCAAATTCGCATGGCTGATCTTTCACACACACTCTTGACATAACAGGCAGCTTTAAAAAAATATATTGTGCAGAAACAGAATTCTGTTTAATAATCTTTGGCTTGTCGAAAAGACAGACATCAGAAATCATTGTTCAAGGGGTTAAAATGGCCACATTTTGTTACTAATGTAATGCATCAAAATTCTATTCGGAATTCAGTTTGGCAAACAGTAGATATGGTTTGCTTTCCAGGAATAATTACAATTCTGGGACGCTCTAAAGGACAGCATACCTAATCTTGGTTGGAAGTTGCACAGTAACTGCAAAAAGCTACAATACAGACTGCCAGTGTTCATTAACAGTCAGCAGCTAAATTCTTCAAAATTCTTTAAATCACCGTAGAATGTGTCCAAGGAACACCATTACTGAGTTTAAGCACACAAGAAATTTCAACTCCAATATCTTTACTCTTGATTGTGAAATAACCAGTGTCAAAAGTAGTCAGCAACAGTTTTAGAAAGTGGTTTACAGCGTTGGACAGTCTTGGGAAAATAAACAGTAAGTTCCAGTTGCAGCTGATAGCAAACTTAGTTTCAGATTTCAAAAGATCAGCTGCAGTCTTCCACACAGGCATACACCATGAACATTACTTTTTTTTTAAAGCACACAATCAAAGACTCGCATTAAGGGGTGGCAACAAGTTAACCGAGCCACCTGCTGTGTCACAATTTGCTTGAGGAAAAAACTGATCCTTTCCTGGAAGTAGAGCTCACCTGACTTACTTACCTGAATGTTATGCTGGAGCATTATTCCTTAATTCCATTGCTGATGGCAATTCCACACCTGCCAAGACCCTATTGCTTAAAAATATGCAGTGCACGGTATTGCAGCACAGATAATTCAGTTGAGCTGCCACATAATACTGAGCAGTAATGAGGGGGTACACACTATTAAAAAGTCTCGAGTCCAAAATGTTACATTTCCAAGAGAACTCCCATTGCTGTCAAGGGAAAAGCAGCTTAAAATTCTAACTCAAATGCGACTGGAACTTGCTTTTCAGCAGCAAGAGACAATGTCAGACATAATAGCCTCACTATAGCTGTGATCATTCTCACTGATCCTGTGGAAAGTGCATGCCACTGTCCTGGATAATGTTTATCCTCCAAGTAAACACCACTAAAACAGATTATCTGGTCATTATTGTATTGCCAATTATAGGACCATGTAAATTGGGTGTCAAGTATCCAACAATTACCACAGTGGCTCTCTCCAATTAAGTACTTTTGGAGCACAAGGACAAGACAGTTCTATTTTAAATTTTCCTTGATTTAGCCTCGATTTGAGACTTAATGTTCCTTTTCTTTTTGCAAACTTTCTTTCTCTCATCCTCAATGTATCAACCTCAATGCTAGCAAGTTCCATGGAGACCAAATGGACACCCTCCAATTCCTCATGCAAGTAATAATTATTAATTTGGGAGTTGTGTCATTGAGCATTGGCAGGATATTCAAAAGGGGTTTTCCAATGGAGCTAGACGATGAGGAGCACGAATTTAGGTCAATTTTAGGGTGGCACAATGGCGCAGTGGTTAGCATTGCTGCATACTGAGGACCCGGGTTCGGTCCCGGGTTGCTGTTTGTGTGGAGTTTGCACATTCTCCCCGTGTCTGCGTGTTTTTCACCCCCACAACTCAAAGATGTGCAGGTTAGGTGGATTGGCCACGCTAAATTGCCCCTTAATTGGAAAAAATATATAATTGGGTACTCTAAATTTAAAAAACTTTTTACCCCTTCTCGTTCATTGGACTTCAGGTGCATAGTAACATCTAAACAAAATAAATTGATTGAGGTCAGCCAATATATGAGGAATCAGACAGAAGAAGGATGCAGCCACCTGCTGAATCATTAAATGGTTAAATGACTATGTTTGAAACCAGCAGGAAGGACGAGATAGCTGCATAATGCAACAGTGAAAACTGCCCAAATTGTATAGCATGGGTAAAAACAAAAAGTGTCTTGGGCTTGCAATAACAAGTGGACCCAGTATAATATCCATTAGATTACTTCCAAACAAAATCCCAAAGAAATCCAACATCAGAATAGTGTTGGTTAACAGGTTCATCATAAGGTATCCTGAAAGTTCAGAAACTTTCATAATCACGCCTTCATAATCATACCTTCCCACCAGAAGCAGTAGCACAACAACTTGCAATTAACATAGCAAAACCTTCCATGGCACTTAACAAGCACATTATTAAAAAGGGTTTAGACACTGAGTCATATAAAGCTCAGTCAAAAATAGGCTTGGAGGTGGTAAGAAAGGTAGAGAGGTGGAGTATGGTAGAGAGGTGGAGTAGGTTAGGGAGGCAATTCTAGAGCTTAGAGCCAACGTTGCAAGGAAAGCATGGTTGCCAGAGGATCATAGGAAATAGGTGCAGTAGTTGGCCATTTGGTCCATTGAGCCTGCTCTGCCATTCAACAAGATGCTAATTCTCCCCACCCCCCATAACCTTCAAATCCTTGTTGAGCAAAAATCTGCCTAATCAGCTTTGAATATTTTCAATGACCCAGTCTCCATTGCCCTCAGAGAAGAAATTCCTCCTTATCTCCATCTTAAATGGGAGACCTTTTATTTTTAAATTGTGCTCCCTAATTCTAGTTTCCCTCACAAAGGGAAATACCCTCTCAGCATCCACCCATCAAGTTTGATCGTATATGTTTCAATAAGATCGCCCTAATTTTTCTAAACTCCTGTGTATAAACTGCTTCACCTTTCCTTATAAGGAAACCAGAATCAGCCGAATGAATCTTCTCTGAACTGCAAGTACAAAAGTCCTGTCTTTTGTGACTTCTTTGTTCGTATTTTCACTTACCCGTGCTTTGTACACCATCACATGAGCAAAGACTTATTCGCATTTTCCATCTCCCTCTCTCTTTATTTCTGGGAAAATGGAAAGTGACCGGAATAGTTTCCATTGAAATAAAATGTCGCCACAGTCCCATTCTGCTATCCTCTTTGAGAGGTGGTAATTTAAACTTGAGGGTCACCACACCTCAGGCAAAGGGCAAGGTTGAGAGGTCGGGACCTTCATGAATAACTTCAGCCGGTATGGGAATTGAACACCGCTCTGCTGGCATCGTTCCACAATCATGAACCAGCTGTCCAGTCAACTGAGCTAACCAACCCCCTTGAAGTACAGCTCAACCGAAGGGATTAACCAGAAATATCTGAATCTCGGCACTGATTTTTTGGACAACTACACCCTTTGAGAACGGCGAGTGTAGGATTGGTTGGTTAATTTATCCCAAGATATTGGTTTCATCATTAATTAATTTTATAAAAGATCTTTTAACGCCAAGGCATATCTACTCTGGCAAATTTATTGATATCACTTGGATGTGACCTCCGAAGTATTTAAACATCAGTAAGAAACTCTGATGGATTGGAATGCAATGTAAAAATGGAGGACGCATTAAGTAATTGTTCGGGTCAGTTTCTGACGACGTATACTCAGTGACATCTTTGTAGAATCATAGAATTTACAGTGCAGAAGGAGGCCATTTGGCCCATCGTGTCTGCATTGGCACCCAGAGAGAGCACCCTACTTAAGCCCACGCCTCCACCCTATCCACGTAACCCAGTAACCCCAACTCACCATTTTGGACACCAAGGGCAATTTATCATGGCCAATCCACCTAATCTGCACATCTTTGGACTGTGGGAGGAAACCGGAGCACCCGGAGGAAACCCACGCAGTCACAGGGAGAACGTGCAGACTCCGACTGACAGTGACCCAAGCCAGGAATCGAACCTGGGCCCTGGAGCTGTGATGCAACAGTGCTAACCACTGCGTTACCCGTATTTGGAGAGTTTGTTCAGTGCCTAGCTGAACTGCACAAATCACGATGGTCTGTGTGAGTAACTGATCTCAAGTCGGGCAATGATGAGTTGGCACAATTTTCCTCAAATCAACTTTCATGCTCCACGCCATTATCTAGTGAAGCTGGTAGAAGTGTTTGCGAATAAATCTAGTGAGAACAATTTGCTGCAGAGTAACTGCCCAAACCAATGCTGCCCCCGAAACTGACTAATTGAATCCCATTAAAAATATTGTTCCCCGTTCGCCATTTAGCCACTTGCAAATTTCCTTAGGAAGGAGGCCAAGAATGTTCACCACACTCTAAGACCTTACGAATGGCCTGTACAGTTGCAGCAAGACTCCCCTACTTCTATACATAAATAAATAAAATAAATAATCTTTATTATTGTCACAAGTAGGCTTACATTAACATCGCAATGAAGTTACTGTGAAAATCCCCTAGTCGCCACACTTCAGGCGTTTGTTCGGGTACACGGAGGGAGAATTCAGTATGCCCAATTCACCTAACAGCGCGTCTTTCAGGACTTGCATCTCTTACAATAAAGGTACAAATTCAATTTTCCTTCCAAATTACTTGCTGTATCTGCCAATTAATTTTTGTGATTTATGCACAAGGACACCCAATCCCTCTGTATCAGAGCATTCTGCAGTTATTCTCAATTTAAATAATATGCCGCCCCTCTAGTCTTCCTGACAATGGGCAACCTCACACTTTTACATATTATAACGCATCTGCCAATTTTTTGCCCATTCACCTAACCCATCTCTATCTCTTTGCAGGCTCTTTGCATTCCCTCACAACTTACTTTCCTGCGCTCACCTTTTATTGACAATACAAATATGTCCCTTCATCCAAGTAATTACAATAGATCATAAATAACTGAATCCTAGCACTGGGCCCTGTGGCACTCCACTCATTACAGCTCGTCAACCTGAAAATGATCCATTTATCCCAACTCTGTTTGTTAGTCAATCCTTTATCAATATTAAAATTACCCACAACAGCATGAGCTCTTGTCTTGTGTAGTAACCGCTTATGTGGGACCTTATTGAATGCCTTTTAGAAATCCAAATATACTACATTCACGGGTTCCCCTTTATCCACCCTGCTTGTTACACCCCTCAAGGAATGTAGTAAATTTGTCAAACACTTTCCCTTTCTCAAATTATGTTGACTATGCCCGATTACATTGAAATTCCTGTACAATGGATTCTCACATTTTCTCAATGAGAATTAGGCTAACTGTCCTATATTTTCCTGTTCTCTCTTCTGGGATAGAGCGGTTGCATTTTGAGTTTTTCAATCTGCTGGCACTGTCCCAGAATCTAGGAAATTTTGGAAGCTTACAACAAATGCATTCACTATCTCCTCAGCCACTTATTTTAAAGCCTCTGGATGCAGGCCATCAAGTCCAAGGGACTTCAGCCTTTGGTCCCATTAATTTTCCTAGTGCTTTTTTCTCTCTCATGATAGTGATCGTTTTCATTTTTTCCCTCCCTGCCAATTGGGGGGGGGTAGGGGGTGTGAAATCATGAAATTGAGTGAGAAGAAACCCAAGTGTAGGTCACCAAGCATAAATGTGATGGGTGAACAAAACTCAGTGGAGTTTAAAGTACACGCAGCAAGAGTTTTGGATATTCACATTTATTCTTTCACAGGATTTGGGCACCACTGGCTAGGCCAGAATGTACTGCTCATCACAAATTCCCCTTGAGGTGGTAGTGAGCCGCCCGCCGCCTTGAACCGTTGCATTCCACATTATATAGGTATACCCACAGTGCTATTGGGATGGATTTTCCAGGATTTTAATCCACTGACGGTGAAGGAACAGGAATATAGTTTCAAGTCAGGATGGTGTGTGGTTTGAAGGGGAACTTGCAATGATGCTGTCCCCATGCAACTGCTACCCTTGTCCTTCTAGCTGGTAGAGCTTCTGGGTGGGAAGGTGTTGTGGTAAGATCGTTGGTGAGTTGATGAAATGAAATGAAAATGAAAATCGCTTTTTGTCACGAGTAGGCTTCAATGAAGTTACTGTGAAAAGCCCCTAGTCGCCACATTCTGCGCCTGTCCGGGCAATGTATAGGTGGCACACCGTGCTGCCACTGTAGACTGATGGTGGAGTGAAAGTTCAAGCTAGTGGTTGGGATGTCAATCAAATGCTTTCTCTTGGATGGTGTCAAGCTTCTTGTATTTTTGTTGGGCATTGCATTAATCCAAAATGTGGAGGGTATTCCATCACACTCCTGACTTGTGCCTTGTAGATGGCTTTGGGGAGTCTGGAGATGTGGTACTTGCTGTGGAATTCCCAGCCTCTGACCTGCTCTTGCAGCCACAGTATTTATATGACTGGTCCAGTTCAGTTTCTGGTCAATGGTAATGTTGATAGGGATTCATTGATCATACTGCCATTGAATTGTCATAGATTTTCCCTTGTTGGGGATCATCATTGTCCAGCACTTGAGTGACACAAATGTTTATTGCCACTTTAAGAGCCCAAGCTTAAAATGTTGTCCAGGTCCTGCTATATGTGGGCATGGATTGCTTCAGTATCTGAGGGGGTCACAAATGGTGCTGAACATGTAGTATCCCCACACCTCTTGACCTCATGATAGAAGGAAAGTCATCGATGAAACAGTGGAAAATGATTGGGCATAGGACATTACCATTTGGAACTCCTGGGGTGGAGATGATTGACCTCCAACAACTATCTTCCTTTGTGCTAAGTTATGACTCCAACCAGTGAAGGGTTTTCCCAGATTCTCATTGATTCCAGTTTTGCTAGGGCTCCGTGATGTCACACTCAATCAATGTTTCAGATTCCAGCATCCGCAGTAATTTGCTTTTATCAATCAAATCCTACCTTGATGTCAAGGGCAGTCACTCCCACATGAGTTCAGCACTTTTGCCCATGTCTGCACCAAAGTTGTAACGAGGCCAGGAGCTGAGTGACCCAAGCAGAACCCAAACGGGTTATTGCTCAGCAGATGCCACTTCATATCACTGTAGATGACTTCTATCACCTACTATTCTGATATTCGGGCATGGGAAGTATTGTGGCTCAGTATAAACCTTTCCCACTGACCTGGTATCCATCATAACAATTCTCTATTATACAGAAACAAACAAAAAAAAACACAAGCAAACACAACAATAGCAACAAATGAAAAAAACTAGATGGTTAAGCTTTGTGCTTAAAAAATATTTTTAGGATCGTATTCAAGTCTGTAGATGCGCTGCTGGTATTCATTTAATTTGCACCTTTAACATGGTAAAGCCTTCCAAGTTGCTTCACAGGAACAGTATCAGACTACATTTAACACTGAGCCACGTAAAGCGATGTTAGGATAGTTGAACAAAGCTTAGTAAAAAATAGATAGGTTTTAAGAAGCGTCATAAAGGAAACCAGCAGTAACGTGATGGAGGGAATTACACAGCCTCGGACTCAAGCAGCTGAAGGCACAGCCGCAAATGGTAGAGCTATAAAACATTGGGCTGTGCAAGAGGTTAGAATTGGAAGAGTGCCAAGTTTTCAAGCTGGAAGAGGTTACAGAGATGGGCAGGGACACAGCTGCGGAGGGATTTGAAAACAAGAATTACAATTTTTTTTAAAAATGAAGGTATCACCAGATCTGGATGCAATGTGGGGCAACATGTACAGATAATGGACAAATGGGACTTGATACGAGTTAGGAGATGGACAGAAAAGCTTTGCATGAACTTAAGGAGAGCACTCAGATAGTTGAATCTCAAGGTAACAAAGGCAAAGCTGAGGAGAGGAGTTGAGGTAAGGGCAGTGAATGATGGTGATGTTAGAGGTGAAATTCAGCAGTCTTGGTGATGGAGGATATGGTTTCCCAAAGAAGTTTTTAAAATGTAATAAATCCTTGAATATATTACAATCCCATTATTACATCTTCCCAGTCTTGTGAACGATAGCGAAATATCTTTGAAAAAGTGCAAAACAAAACTTCCTGCATTAAGGCAAGAAATCAATGATCCAAGGAAATTCATTCCTTTTTTTACGCAATCCTGGTGGACTCCTTCAGTCACACTCTAAATAACAAGAACATGATGACATACCCAATAATCACAGAACTCAGAAACAAAAGTCAAAAATGAACAGTCGAGTGGAGAAAACCTCCCTCAGCAGGAACACCAGTCGGATTTTTAAAAAAAGATTCATGTGCACAATCATTATATTTCCCTAGTCAAAAACAGCTAGGAGTGAAAAGCACAACAGGAGAATAGTCTTGGCGGCAGAGAAACATCAGCTGACTCCAAAGTCACTTTTAGTCCTGTGGTTTATGACTTAATCTGAACTCTGAGATGGAGGATATGCTGATTCAAAACAAAGAGCACTCCCAAAGTACTACTAATTATGAGTGAATAAATCAAATTATTCTTTTTGAAGTACAATGGGACTTTTATTCATGTTTTGGAAATCTGTCACAACACTGTTCATGAGAAGTTGAGTGAAGGGTGATTAAATATTGTAATGAATTATTGCAGTGGTACACTTTAACTTGTTGGGAATTATATTTCATACAGAGATTTGCCACAAGATGGTGCTATGAAGAAATACAATTGGCAATTTAGAGAGAAAAAAGAAAAACTTGCAAACAATAGAAATTTTAAAAATTTTAAAGGGAAAAAATGGGTACTGTGATCCAGCCCGAATCTGTAAATAAAGGGCCTGATCGAACAGCCTCGTCGCGCCTGTCTCGGGAAGTGACAAGGCCGTTAAATCTCACGAGAGGCCTCTCACGGGATTTGCAACCCTCTGGACACCTCGTGAGATGCAACAAGACCACAAAATGATGTTAAGTGCTGCCCCAGCGTGGAATTCCTTGCCGAGGACAAAAAAAGAGTCCCATTTGAAAGCGGGGTCGTTCTCAGAAATACCTTGCTAAACATGCCCAAAATGGGACTCTGTTTTTATCCTGTTAAATCACACCCAAAGTTACCAATTTAACATCTATGGTGCAAATCTTTTTTGCCGGCAGAATTGCAACTACTTAATTAAACAGTGATAAAAGCACATGGATGTGAAAAAAATATACAAAGTGAAATACACGGGGAGAATGTGCAAACTCCACACAGATAGTGACTCGGGGCCGGGATCGAACCAGGGTAGTTGGCGCCGGGAGGCAGAAGTGCTAACCACTGCGGCACTGTCTGCCTGGGATGAAGAGGTTTTTGATCTCTCATGAAATCAAAGGATATGTGGAGCATGGGGGAAAACAGGTGATGGGATCAGCTGTAATCATGCTGAATGGCAGGGTAGGCTTTCAAGGGATCATATGGTCTATTTCTATTTCCCATGTTCTTAGATTTAGTGCACACCCTTTTTACCCTCGTAACTTTTCTGACCTCCTGAAAATGCATTCAAATCCAGGTTAGGGTGGATGGTTCCTGTAATCAAATTCAATAGCCTGATCAATGAGTTAAAGCACTGATTGAAAGCTATATTAAACTTTTCTAAACTGTTCAACTGTCCATCGCTTAGCATTACTTTGTCTTGTTTACAACATAGAGTCTGTGCACGGTAGCACAGTGGGTAGCACTGTTGCTTCACCGCTCCGGGGTCCCAGTTTCGATTTCCAACTTGGGTAACTGTCTGTGCGGAGTCTGCACGTTCTCTCCGTGTCTGCGTGGGTTTCCTCCGGGTTCTCTGGTTTCCTCCCACAAGTCCCGAAAGAAATGAAATGAAAATAACTTATTGTCACGAGTAGGCTTCAATGAAGTTACTGTGAAAAGCCCCTAGTCACCACATTCCGGCGGCTGTCCGGGGAGGATGGTGGGGGAATCGAACCGTGCTGCTGGCTGCCTTGGTCTGCTTTAAAAGCCAGCGATTTAGCCCAGTAGGTGAATTGGACATGATGAATTCTCCCTCGGTGTACCCGAACAGGTGACGAATGTGGTGACTCGGGGCTTTTCACATAATTTCATTGTTTAATGTAAGCCTGCATGTAATAATAAAGATTATACAAAAAAAAACAAGAAAAAAGCTACTTGTTATCTTCAACCGTCCCAAGTAACAATTTTTATTGCCTCTCTCAAATGTGGCCCTGCGCTGCCATGCCAGTCTGTTTCACGCCTCACTTGCTTTCTGACTGACCCAATGACCAACTCAGCCCCAAACTCTGGCTAAACCCATTTCTACCTCTTCTCCCTACTTCAAAGGCCCCCACTAAATCATACTCCTGCTCACTGCCTTAAGTCAACTTTCTCTCACCCTTCATCCAACTTCATCTTTTGTGAAGAAACTTTGGAAAGTCTGATTACATTGAAGGCAATGTAGAAACACAAACTGCTGTTGAACAAAATTTATTTCAAATTGTAGCGCAAACCTATCATGTACATCTCACTGCACAAGAATTCAGAGCGAAATACATGTAATGGTCCTGTATTTATATAACCCAGGTAGCCTCAAAGGTCCTTTTCTGTTAACAAAAGACGATGAAGCAAAGAAAAGTAGGCTGGACGAAGTGTCATTGCTGCAAAACTGAGCAGTCATTACTTTAAAATAATTATGAGATCAGAACAGTTGTTTGGGCTGTGTCTGAGGAGAGAGATGTAATACGACTGGAAAGTACTTTTGCCAATTATGCAAACCCTCAACTTGGATGGCAAAAACAGACAATAATCACTTCAAATTCACAGATAACTTCATATCTTGTTGAGACAGCCTGTAATTTGGGATTCAGACCTGGAGACAAAATATTCCAAGTTATATTTCTCATCTTTTTCAGTAATAGAAGCAAGCCATGCCTCAAGAGCATCTGATCATCACTTGGTCAAGTTTCTCCATTAACTTGCATAATCTACTCAAATGGCTATAATATCAATAATGAATGAGTGATAAAAAAAACGAACAGGAGGAGATCATTTAGCTCTTTGAGCCTGTTCTGCCTGTTAGCTGAGTAGCTAACACACCTTAAATATCTCTCAATCCACGCATGGTTCATTTTACTTGGTTAGTTCGTCACACAGTAATATCTAGTCTGAAAAATGCCAGACTAGCAGCTTGGTTGTTTTCTTTGAGGCTATGTTGTAACTCACATTCCATACTTTCCAGTCACCCAGAGACATTTGATTTTATTAGGGTTCCCTCCCAACACTCCCCAAAGTTTTCCATCTCATACAACCACCCTACAATCTACTGTGGCTGCAAAACGGAGAACCTCGAGTGGATATCACTTAGAGCTGATGCCCCAAGGTGTCACCATTCAAAACAGCAACAAATTTATATATGTTTCATTCTTTCATGAGATGTGGACAACATGGACAAGGCCGGCATTTGTTGGCCCATCTCTAATTGTCCTTGAACTGAGTGCTTGCTAGGTCATTACAGGGGGCAGTTAAGAGTAAGCCACTTTGGGGCGGCATGATAGCACACGATGTACAGGGTAGGTGGATTGGCCACAGTAAATTGCCTTTACCTGGAAAAAAGAATTGGGTGCTCTAACTTAAGAGCAGCACGGTAGCACAGTGGTTAGCACTGGCACTTCACAGCACCAGGGTCCCAGGTTTGATTTCCGGCTTGGGTCACTGTCTGTGTGGAGTCTGCATGTTCTCCCTGTGTCTGCTTGGGTTTCCTCCCACAAGTCCTGTTAGGTGAATTGGACATTCTGAATTCTCCCACCGTGTATCTGAACAGGCTCCGGAATGTGGAGACTAGTGGGTTTTCACAGTAACTTCATTGCTGTGTTAATGTAAACACGGTTCTGTGAAGGGGAGGTCGTGTCTCACTAACTTGATAAGAGTTTTTCAAGGAAGTCACAAAGCTGGTTGATGCAGTTAGGACAGTGGATGTTGTCTATATGGACTTCAGTAAGGCCTTTGACAAGATCCCTCATGGCAGACTGGTAGAAAAGGATCAGAGGTAAGCTGGTAAGATGGATAGAGCACTTTCATAGAAGGCAGAGAGTAGCAATGGAAGGGTGCTTTTCTGATTGGAGGGCTGTGACTTGTACTGTTCCGCAGGGATCAGTGCTGGGACCTTTGCTGTTCATAGTATATATAAATGATTTGGAGGAAAATGTAACTGGTCTGATTAGTAAGTTTGCGGATGACACAAAGGTTGGTGGAATGGCTGAAAGCGATGAAGACTGTCAGAGGATACAGCAGGATTTAGATTGGAGATTTGGGCGAAGAGATGGCAGATGAAGTTTAATCTGGACAAATGTGAGGTAATACATTTTTGAAGGTCTAATACAGGTGGGGAATATACAGTAAATGGTAGAACCCTCAAGAGTATTGAAAGTCAGAGAGATCTAAGTGTACAGGTCCACAGGTCACTGAAAGGGGCAACATAGGTGGAGAAGGTAGTCAAGAAGGCATACGGCATGCTTGCCTTTATTGGCTGGGGCACCGTATAAAAATTGGCAAGTCATGTTGCAGCTGTATAGAGCCTTAGTTAGGCCACACTTGGAGTATAGTGTTCAATTCTGGTTACCACACTACCGGAAGGATGTGGAGGCTTTAGAGAGGGTGCAGAAGAGATTTACCAGGATGTTGCCTGGTATGGAGGGCATTAGCTTTGAGGAGCAGTTGAATAAACTTGGTTTGTTCTCACTGGAACGATGGAGATTGAGGGGCCACCTGATAGAGGTCTGCAAAATTATGAGGGGCATAGACAGAGTGGGTAGTCAGAGACTTTTCGCCAGGGAAGAGGGGTCAATTACTAGGGGGCATAGGTTTAAGGTGTGGGGGGCAAGATTTTAGAGGAGATGTACAAGGCAAGTTTTTTTACACAGAGGGTAGTGGGTGCCTGGAACTCTCTGCCGGAGGAGGTGGTGGAAGCAGGGACGATAGTGACATTTAAGGCGCATCTTGACAAATACATGAATAGGATGTGAATGGAGAGATACGGACCCCGGAAGTGTCGAAGATTTTAGTTTAGACTAGGGCAGCATGGTCGGCACAGGCATGGAGGGCAGAAGGGCCTGTTCCTGTACTGTACTTTTCTTTGTTCTTTTTTCTACATGTGACATATATTTTTTTTTAAGTAAGCCACATTGCTGTGGTTCCAGAGTCACATGTAGGCCAGACCCTGGCAAGGATGGCAGATTTCCTTCCCTAAAGGACATTAGTCAACCAGATGGCTTTTTATGTCAATCAAACTGTTTCATGGTCACCATTTTATTAATTGCATTTTGAAATTCCACAAGCTGCTATTAATCTGGGCCCCTAGATTACTAATCCAGTGACATTAACATACACCATCATTTCCGCACTATTGAGAAAAGTTTACCAATGCTGAGACTTGCCTGCGCTGCTAAAAGATTCCAGGGATTAAATTTAATGTAAGTTTCATTTTATTTGAATTTAAAGCAATATGTCAATGCCAGAAGGTTCAGACTTATTGCAAGATCTATAATGCCAGTTATTTCTTTGATTCGTTGTTATGTTCCCCAAATATAGACAAAAGTAAACAAGGAGAACAATTTCCATTTATACAGTACCTTTAAATGTAGAACACTGTTCTTAGCAGTGGTGTAGCCTTTATAAGAGAAATGACCAAAAATGTCTGACAAGATGGTTAGCAAGAAGGCTATTGACAAGAAGGCATTTAAAGGGGGGGGGGGGGGGGGGGGGGGGGGGAGGAGAGAGAGAGAGAGAGAGAGAGAGAGTCTGACAGAAGAGAGCTTCAGTGAGATAGTTCGATAGTACAACAAAGACAACTGAAGGCTCTGTCGCTGACGGTCAATTAGAGGGAACTAGAAAGAGAAAGAGTTACACAGGAGACCAGAAACTGGACAGCAGGATTTGGCAGATGACAGAATGTGGGAGAAGGTATTGGCCAGATTTATAGAGAGCCTTTCAAGTACACTCTGTTGGGACACAAGGAGCCATTATAGGTCAGAACAGACAAGGATGATCTGTGATCTGGAAGAAGATCGGGCCCAAACCGGAAGTGAAGCCCCGACCTCAATTTGGAGCTAACCCGGACCTCAGAGCTCCAAACCCAGCCTAACTACCAACGCCAGGCCCCGGATCGCCCGGCCCAGGCACCGGAGCTCCCGACCCAACCCCCGACGGCAAGACCCGGCCCAACGCGACACCGAGAGACCCGCCCAGCGACCCAACCCAGAGAGGCCCACCCAACAACCAGACCTACCCAGTGACGGAAGAAAGAAAAATCCACATGGAGGCCCAACTGGGCCTTCTTCAAGATCCGACTCCAGGAGCGCCCGGGGAGGGAACAGACCACAGGACTCAGCCCAACCTGCCTCAGGAACCCGCTGCCCACGACCCAGGACCCCAGAAACGGAGGAGACCATGCGCGAGGACCCGAACGCGCTGCAAGGTATTCCCACGCCCGCAGAACACCAGGACCCATCCGGATCGCAAACTCGCCCCCCTCGCAACCCCTCTATCTCAACAAGCGCCCGGGACCCTGCCAGACGCGACCCCGGATACATAAATAGCGCCCTGGTCCCCGCCAGCGCCCTGGACCCCGCCAGACACAACCAACTACCTTCCACAAGGGCTGACATCTCCCATTGGATCCCAGGATCATCCAGCAGCAGCCGTCGACCGAAGAAGCGAGGGAAATGCGGCGGTCTGCAGTTTAGACTGAAGCAACGCTGTTTCAAGACCCCTCTCCCCAGCATACTACTGGCAAACGTCCAAGCGATCGAAAACAAGCTGGATGAACTCAACGCCCGTCTTACCTCTCAGAGGGAAATAAGAGACTGCTGTGTGCTCTGTTTCACAGAGACATGGCTCACCCCCGCCTCATCGGACTATGCCATACAACCTGAAGGCTTCTCAATTCACTGTGCGGACTGCACGGCATCATCAGGCAAAGCGAAGGGTGGAGGGGTGTGCCTCCTCATCAACTCCTCCTGGTGCTTGGATGTGGCGAACCTGGCGATCTACTGCTCTACAGACCTGGAATACCTGACTGTGAAGTGCCGCCCATATTATCTTCCATGTGAGTTCACTTCAGCCATTATCACAGCGGTCTACATAACACCCCAGGCAGAAGTGAGGAAGGCGCTGGACGAACTGTACACAGTTATAAACAACTACGAAACAGAGGCCTTGTTCATCGTGGCCAGAGACTTCAACAAGGCCAACCTCAAGAGTGTACTGCCAAAATTCCACCAGCACATCTCCTATCCCACCAGGGGCGACAACATTCTTGACCATTGCTACTCAAAAATCAAGGGCGCATACCGTTCCATCCCCCGACCGCACTTTGGGAAATCAACCATAAGACAGTGCTCCTTCTCCCGGCTTACAAGCAGAAACTCAAGCGGGAGAATCCAGCTAAGAAGGTTGTGCAGTGCTGGTCCGAGGAGACAGAAGGGCTCCTACGTGAGTGCTTAGAGACAGTGGACTGGTCCATATTTAAGAACTCAATAGGAATGATCAAGATGGGGTCCAATTAATTCGAACCAAGTTCAAGGACCGCCCAAAAGCGCGCAAAGCCCCCTTCAGGTATAAGAAGCCCCCGAGAGAATCGCTCTCTTGGCCTTGGCTCTCAGCGACGAGAGGCCTGCCTAGCAGCTACACCAAAACAAGTCCAACGTCAACGCACGCTATGAGATAGATGCTCCTAACTACTATTCCGTACCAGCTCAACCCCAGCAGCCTCAGAACCGGACAACGGCCATTGTTCCTCTGACTGAGTGGGCACCCGAAGCTAAGTATAGGCTTTAGTAGTAGTGATAGTTTAGTTGGTAGAGTTTTGTGCAGGAGTATATTTGACTGTGTGTGTAAATAAATGAGCATTGATTTCAAACTTACAAACTGGTGCATCAAGTCTTTGATCAGTATTCGGTTTTGAACCTTGTGGCGGTATCGAAAGATACCTGGCGACTCTTGAGCAAACGTATTTAGAATTAAGGAAGGCGACCATATTAACCGCCATAAACAGAGCCAATTAAAGAGAGAACATAATGAGCAACACTTCCAGAAAGCCTTGATCCACTGCAATTCGCATACCATTGCAACCAGTCCACATCAGACGCCATTTCCCTGGCCCTACACTCATCCCTAGGGCATCTCGAAAACAGACCACAATCAGTAAGAATGAACAACAACACCTCCTCCACAATAGTCCTCAATACCAGGGCCCCGCAAGGCTGCGTACATAGCCCCCTACTCTACTCCCTGTACACACACGACTGCGTGGAAAAACTTGGTTCCAACTCCATCTACAAGTTTGCTGACGATACGACCATAGTATGCCGGATCTCGAATAACGACGAGTCAGAATACAGGAGGGAGATAGAGAACCTAGTGGAGTGGTGTAGCGACAACAATCTCTCCCTCAATGCCAGCAAAACTAAAGAGCTGGTCTTTGACTTCAGGAAGCAAAGTACTGTACTCACCCGTGTCAGCATCAACGGGGCGGAGGTGGAGATGGTTCGCAGTTTTAAATTCCTCGGGGTGCACATCACCAAAAATCTGTCCTGGTCCACCCACGTCGACGCTACCACCAAGAAAGCACAACAGCACCTATACTTCCTCAGGAAACTAAGGAAATTCGGCATGTCCACATTAACCCGTACCAACTTTTACAGATGCACCATAGAAAGGATCCTATTGGGCTGCATCACAGCCTGGTATGGCAATTGCTCGGCCCAGGACCACAAGAAACTTCAGAGAGTCGTGAACACCGCCCAGTCCATCACACGAACCTGCCTCCTATCCATTGACTCCATCTACACCTCCCGCTGCCGGGGGAAAGCGGGCAGCATAATCAAGGATCCCTCCCACCCGGCTTACTCACTCTTACAACTTCTCCCGTCGGGCATGAGATACAGAAGTCTGAGAACACGCACGAACACACTCAAGAACAGCTTCTTTCCCACTGTCACCAGACACTTAAATGTCCCTCTTATGGACTGACCTCATTAACACTACACCCTGTATGCTTCATCCAATGCTAGTGCTTATGTAGTTACATCGTATATCTTGTGTTGCCCTATTATGTATTTTCTTTTATTCCCTTTTCTTCCCATGTACTTCATGATCTGGTCGATAGCTCGCAGAAAAATACTTTTCACTGTACCTCGGTACACGTGACAATAAACAAATCCAATCCACTGTAGTTTGCCTATCACTGCAACCGGTCCACAGTAGACGCTATCTCCCTGGCTCTACAATCAACACTCGAACACCTCGTCAACAAGGACACCTATGTAATACAACAGCTCCGCCTTCAACACCATTATCCCGACAAGACTAATAACCAAACTCCGGAATCTTGGACTTGACCCCTCCCTGTGCAGCTGGATCTTCGACTTCCTCACCAACAGACCGCAATCTGTCAGGATAGACAACAGCATCTCCTCCACAATAGTCCTCAACACCGGGGCCCCGCAAGGATGTGTGCTCAGTCCTCTACTATACTCCCTATACACACATGACTGCATGGCAAGATTTAACTCCAACTCAATCTATAAGTTTGCGGCTGTGGTGGGCCGTATCTCAAAAACGACGACTCAAGACTACAGGAGGGAGATAAATCAACCTCTCTCTAAATGTTGGAAAGACCAAGGAACTGATCATCAACTTCGGGAAGCGTAGCACGACACACACTCCCGTCTGCATCAATGGCTCCGAAGTGGAGATGGAAGATAGCTTTAAGTTCCTGGGGGTCACCATCACAAACAGTCTGATCTGGTCCACTTACCTTGATGCAACAGTCAACAAAGCCCAATAACGTCTCTACTTCAGAAGGAAGCTAAAGAAATTTGGTATGTCTGCATCGACTCTCACAAACCTCTACAGCTGGGCGATAGACAGCATACTATCTGGCTGCATAACAGCCTTGTATGGCAACTGCTCGGTCCAAGATCGCAAGAAACTGCAGAGTGTGGTGAACTCAGCCCAATGCATCACACAAGCTCGTCAACCTCCGATTGATTCTGTATACACCTCCCGCTGCCTCAGGAAGGTAGACAGCATTATCAGAGATCCCTCCCACCCAGGCATTGCCTTCTTGAAATGAAAATGAAAATGAGATGAAAATCGCTTATTATCACAAGGCGGCTCCAAATGAATTTACTGTGAAAAGCCCCATGTTGCCACATTCCAGCGCCTGTTCGGGGAGGCTGGTATGGGAAATGAACCGTGCTGCTGGCCTGCCTTGGTTCTTCCAGACCCTTCCATCAGGCAGAAGGTACAGAAGTCTTAAGCTCCGCACATCCAGACAAAGGAACAGCTTCTTCCCCACAGCTACAAGACTCCTCAGCGACTCCCCCTCGGACTGATCTATTCCCTGTAAGAACACTATTCACGAAGCCCTATTCTCCTCTTGCTCATGTATTTGCCTTGTTTGGCCCCTTGTTCCGCATTGTGACCAATCACTGTTCGTCGATGTACCATTTGTCAATGTTCTCTGTTGATTATTCTTTTGTCTACTTTGTACGCACTGTGTACATTCCCTCGGCCGCGGAAAAATACTTTTCACTGTACTTTATTGTCACATGTACACTGTACATGTGACAATAAATCAAATCAAAATCAAAACTCTTCACTTTCACAATTTATATCACATCGCCTCTGCCTCTTTATATCAGTGAAAAATGGTTCAATTATTTCTTCATAGCAGACAATCTAGTGAATGTACACAACAGATGGTTTAAGTGCCCTTTCCATAATGGAGTATTCAAAGTTGTAAATAGTATTTTTAACTGTGGGTTGGTAAAGTCTTGCCGAAATCTTCATACAAAGGCATGGGGTCAGTTCTGACATGTGTACTACAATGTCAACAGGCAAACAGGACATTGATACCAAGGCAGCATTTAACAGGAGCCCCATAGCATTAAGGTGCCGCCCTATTACATTTTGATCAGCTGGCATCTAATAAAAGGTAAAGGCCTGCCAGGAGAACAATGAAATAATTAAGTATGTAGCCAACAAAAGCATGGATAAGAATTCAACAGCGAGCATCCGGTTGCGGTGATGCGGAGCTAAGCCGCACGTTCGGTAGCTCCCTCTATTTTCGGTCTTTTGGGCTCTTTTAAGGGCCCGTAGCGGTACTGGTTGGGCTTTTCCCCGTATGGGAACACTTCCACTAAGATTATCTGCCGGTGGATGGACTGGACCAGGAGCGGAGCGGTCAAAAAATCGGCTTTGGAGCAGAGAAAGGTGCAATGCACGAAAAACAAGATGGCGGTGGGCGGGGAACCGGCAGCGTGGCAGCAGTGGGCGCAGGAGCAGCTCCATCGCTGCTTCAGAGAGCTGAAAGCTGAGATCCTGGAGCCATTTAAGGCCTCGCTGGACAAGCTCACGGCGACTCAGACGGCTCAGGGTGCGGAGATCCGGGAGCTACAGCAAAAGGCCTCAGAGAGCGAGGACGAACTCCTGGGCCTAGCAGTGAAGGTGGAGTCGCACGAGGCGCTCCACAAGAAGTGGTTAGCGAAGATGTAGGAGATGGAGAACCGCTCCCGTCGGAAAAACCTGCGGATTCTGGGCCTCCCAGAGGGGCTGGAAGGTTCGGATTTGGGGGCCTATGTGGCTATGATGCTGAACTCGCTACTGGGCACGGGGTCTTTCCAGGGACCCTTGGAGCTGGAGGGTACCCACCGAGTGCTGCTGAGGAAACCCAGGCCAAATGAGCCGCCTCGGGCGGTGCTGGTCCGTTTCCACTGCTTCGTCGACCGTGAGTGTGTGCTGAGATGGGCGAAGAAGGAGAGTAGTAAGTGGCAGAACGCGGAGATCAGGATCTATCAGGACTGGAGTGCGAAGGTGGCAAAGAGAAGGGCTGGTTTTAATCGGACGAAGGCAGTGCTTCACAAGAAGGGAGTGAAGTTTGGCCTGTTACAGCCGGCACGCCTCTGGGTCACATATAAAGACCGCCAGCTCTATTTCAACTCTCAGAAGGAGGCCTGGGCTTCTGTCCAGGCAGAGAAGCTGGACTCGAACTGAGGACTGGGGAATGATGTACATGGTCCGGAGGCTCTGTCCTCCTTGGTATCCTTTTGCTTTTATTGATTGTACTTGATGATGCCTTTTTGCTGTTCGACTTTTGGGACTGTTTTTGGTTTACTTGGGTGCTTTTTTGTTCTTGTTTCACGGGTGGAGGGTTGGGGAGCGGTTTCGCGGTCCTGTGGGGTCACGTGCCCATCTTTTCCCGCGTGTTGGGTCGGGGGACGGGGTTTGGGATGGAAGCGCGGGCTTTCCTCCCGCGTGGGAGCAGTAGGCGGGGCCGGCGCTGGGAGGGGGTAAGTGGTGGTTGTGTTGCATCGGGGGGGGGGGGGGTCGTTGAGATGGCGGGAGCAGCCGGGGTCAGCGGGCGTCGGCTGACTTACGGAAATACAATGGAGTTACGCAGGTAGGGGGGCCCTAGCTTTGGGGGGGGGGGGGGGGGGGGGGGGGAGAAGATACCGGGTTGCTGCTGCAGGGGCCGAAGGGGAACTGCTAGTGATGGGGGGGGGGGGGGGGGGGGGGAGGTCTGCCACCGTGGGGAACGGGCCTGAGGAGTTCTGCAGGCACGTGGTGAGCTGAGGGAGAGCTATGGCTGATCGGCGCAGAGGGGGAAGACCCCCCCAGATTCGGCCGGTCACGTGGAACGTGAGGGGGCTGAATGGGCCGGTGAAGCGGTCCCAGGTCCTGGCGCACCTGACGGGGCTGGGTGTGGATGTGGCCATGCTCCAGGAGACGCACCTTAAGGTGGCGGATCAGGTGAGACTGAGACGAGGTTGGGTTGGACAGGTATTTCACTCGGGGCTAGATGCTAAGAATCGAGGGGTGGCGATTTTAGTTGGCAAGAGCATGTCGTTTGTGGCGTCGAGTATGGTGGCGGACAGCGCAGGGAGATATGTAATGGTGAGTGGTAGGCTTCAAGGGGAACGGGTGGTTCTGGTTAATGTGTACGCCCCCAATTGGGACGATGCGGGCTTCATGCGGCGTATGTTGAGCCGGATCCCAGACCTTTGGGGGGGGGGGGGGGGGTTTGATCTTGGGAGGGGATTTTAACACCGTGTTGGACCCAGCCCTGGATCGTTCGAGGTCAAGAATGGGTAAGAGGCTGGCGGCGGCCTCAGTGCTGAGGGGGTTCATGGATCAGATGGGAGGGGTGGACTCCTGGAGGTTTTTGAGGCCAGGGGGTAGGGAGTTTTCCTTTTTCTCCCATATCCACAAGGCTTATTCCCGGATTGACTTTTTTGTCCTCAGCAGGGCGCTAATCTCGAGAGTGGTGGGGGGCGGAGTATTCGGCGGTAGCTGTATCTGACCATGCCCCGCACTCGGTGGACCTGGAGTTGGGAGAGGGGAAGGATCAGCGCCCACTGTGGAGGTTAGATGTGGGGCTGCTGGCCCGGGGGAGGGTTTAGGGATTTGTTAAGGGAGGTTGTTTTTGCGACTGTTTGTCTGTTACTTTTATGCTTTTTGTATTGTTATTAATTTATTGCTTTGTATTGGGGGGGGGGGGTGTTTTTTCTATTTATTTTTGTATTCTATCTATCTTAGTGTTGGGAGAAAATTTGTTGTTGAAAACATTGAAGAAAAAATTTTTTTTAAAAAAAAAAAGAATTCAACAGCAATGGACTGAGGCAATGCGAAGGTGGTCAATATCAGAAATAGAAGTCTTTATGTGGAGACGGTACAGGATTGACAACACAGCTCAAAAGCAAACAGGCGGCACGGTAGCACAGTGGTTATTACTGTTGCTTCACAGCACCAGGGTCCCAAGTTCGATTCACGGCTTAGGTCACTGTCTGTGTGGAGTCTGCACGTTCTACCCGTGGCTGCATGGGTTTCCTCTCACAAGTCCCGAAAGATGTGCTTGTTAGGTGAATTGGACATTCTGAATTCTCCCTGTATGTACCCAAACAGGTGCCGGAATGTGGAGATTAGGGCTTTTCACAGTAACTTCATTGCAGTGTTAATGTACGCCTACTTGTGACACTAATAAAATTTATTATGTTCAGGTTCAACCAGAGACCATGAATGGTGAGCGAGGTGGAATCAGAGACAAAAATTACAGAATTTATTGAAAAGCATCAATTTAATTTCAACCGGTGGAAAATGCAGCCCATCCAAGTCTGGATGCCGGTCAACCACAATGGCAACATAGATGCAGCGGAGATGTCAACTGCTAGCTACAAGAGAACAGACTGGATACTTTGCTGAGAGTGGTTCACCAACAAGGATCTTATGAAAGCCTCTCCAGCATCTACAAGTTGGAGAAAGTCAGGAGTTTGGTGTAAAACTCACCACTCACCTAAATGAGCACAGATGTAAAAAACAGTAAGGAATCTCAACATCATCCAGTTTGCTTAATTGGTGCCACTGCCCCATCCCAATCCGTGCACTGCGCTTTAGGACGTAAAATCCACAGGTTGCACCACAGCAACTCATCAGGGAGACGTCAATAGAACTTCCTTTCACTGCAGCTTCTTTCACCAAGGATACAGCAAAAATAGCACCTCAGCGTTCCCTTCAAGCTGGACACCATGCGAGGTGGATATGCATCACAATTCCTTCATAGTAGTTGGCTCAATATCCTGGAATTCCCCACCAACTGACATTTTGGGAGAACCATCAGTGCAAGCTGAACAGCAGCTGAAGACACCACTACCTCCCAGCAAAATTAGGGGTGTTCCCCTCATCCAAATCCCAATAGACAAAAAAAGAGAGACCTAAATGCGATTTTGTACATTTAGACAGACCACACATTCAAAGCAACTATATAGTTTCAGTTTTAAAATAACAACCAAATTGTATGTATTTCTGGCTTCCTGTCATACACAACCATCTTAATCTAATCCCTTAATTTAATAGACAGTTTACAACCATTGCAATAGGCATGGATGGCATATCGGAAAGCTAATATAAAGTCAATTGTCAGTTTTTTTGAATCACAGATCCAAAAACTGCACCAACAGTGGTTGGTGCAACTAACAGAATATGTAAGTTTAACATGGCATAAATACACAAGAAGTTGGAGAAGAGTGCTTTGTCATTGTGTTCAAGTACTAAATGAATGGGAAGCTCATGTGCCATTTAGAAGTTTCAAAGTGCAGGATTGTTCCTTGCATGTGAAGTTTAAAAAGTAACCTGGCAGTTTGCTGCTTGACCTTTGTAGTTTAAAAAAAGGTTACCGGAAGTCAAAGGCTGTGAACAATTAACATGCATGCATCAAATGTGTGGAGCTGGACTTTCCTATCTAAACTACAAGGAGACAGTAAAACCGTATTTGTCCATTTGCATAGTATCCGGTGCCAGATACACAAGGGCGCTACTGTATCAATTGGATGTCAGAGTTTTAGTAGTTCTGTGGTTTGTTACACAGCACTGTTTGAAGAAACGCTACGTAACTGTTTGGTGCAACGACAGGAAGAGTAGAGTTGACTCTTTTTACTACCACTACACTTCTGATTTTATGTCATCGCTTGAGGCACTTGTAGCTATTCAGTTTCTTCAAATATAGAAAATCTTTTGCTTTGGTCACTGCAGAAATGAAAGCAAAGTAGAATGGAACCTTTCTTTCTAGGCTTGCAAAATCGCACAGATAGTTTCTTCTCAATTCAAATTTCTTGTTATGCAGTGCGAATGATGCAAAAGTATCCAACTGGAAAGGCCGCTTGCTGCATTCCAGTACTCATTTTGGTTGACTGCACATAAACAAATTTGGGATTCTATGGAACCTTTGAACTTCTGCAAATAGCCAATAGGGTTTCCTGGCATTAATTTTTAAGAATGGTGTTATGTATTTTCCAAAAGTATGGGGAATTCTAGCCGGTGTTGCTTAACAGCAATCAGACATGGCAGTGGAGTTCACTTTCCTTTCCCTGAGACAGGAGAATGTAGGTCAATTATAGTAACTTTGAGATCAGCTAACAAGGCCACCCAGATTCCAGGTTAAATTCCTGGTCTGTCAGGAGACAGCAGGCATCAACAAAGAGGACAGCAATTGTGGTGGTACAGAGGTGTTACTTTATTAGTTTATGGGATGTGTGTGGGGCAAGGCCAGCATTTACTGTCCATCCCAAATTGCCCATGAAAGTGAATAAGTCAACGGTAGACAAGCTTAACAGCTCAACAGTAATGCTCGAATTAGCAGCTTCCCAATGGTCGCTCTTTAGGTTCACTGGGAAAAGAAAAAGTCCACTTGATGGATACTGATAGGGTGTCAGTGTCCAAGGATGCAAATTTACACAGAGGGAAGCTTCAGGAAAAGAATAAATAATAGGGACAATACTGGCCAACAGTTTTTAATGAATCCTATAAACCTAATGAATAGCCATGGTATATTTATCTTTAAATACCTATTTCGGTTTTTTTAAAACAGTTTACAGAGCATATAACATCTCAAATATAATTGTAAAACAGAGTTAAGAAATCTATTTTTGAAATTAAACGTTAAATTCTTATCTAATCACCTTCCATTTTATACAAGGTTGCATTTGCAAAAAGCACCAAATTCTGCTCTATTCCTTTCACTGCAGCCAAGCACAATCTGCAAATGCTTCCTCATTGGCATGAAACTAACCACAAAACCATCTATTCTTGTAGAAGTCAAAGTCAATCCACCATTTAGTTGTTAACCAAGAGATCCTAATCAAGGGACTTGAAAAACTCTCTCAACATCCTTCATTAAAGTGTATTCCACCTGAAACATACATTGCTCCATAAGCAAGTTTTCAGCAGACTTACAAATCCTAAAACAAGTTACCTAATGCACAATAATTAGTAGTCTGCAAAAGCCTCATAATGAGTGGCCATTAACTGCTAAACCCAGAGTTTGAAAAGCTTTGCAATTAAATATTTGCATTACCAAAAAGGCAAAGTACAAATTAAAACACAGTTCTTGGTAGCGTCCCACTCACACTTTGCTTTCTAACTCGTCCAAAGGCCAAACTAATGGCATTTGTTTACAAGTTTAAATAATCTCTCAGCAAATGCAGATGCCTGTATCGCTGAACTGCATATACACCAAACAACAAGTTTATTTTTCTGGATATGAACCTTTACAGTAAATTCATCATGTGGGTAGGGCTTGAAGAAAAGTTGCAACATTACGGTGGCAGAAAGGATGTTTGATGAGGACTCGTCTACTGAGGTAGTATGGGCTGAGGTTAGAAACAGGAAGGGAGAGGTCACCCTGTTGGGAGTTTTCTATAGGCCTCTGAAAAGTTCCAGAGATGTAGAGGAAAGGATTGCAAAGATTATTCTGGATAGGAGCGAAAGTAACAGGGTAGATGTTATGGGGGACTTCAACTTTCCAAATATTGACTGGAAATCAACTGAGTACTTTAGATGGGTCTGTTTTTGTCCAATGTGTGCAGGAGGGTTTCCTGGCACAGTATGTCGATAGGCCAACAAGAAGCGAGGCCACATTGGATTTGGTACTGGGTAATGAACCAGGACAGGTGTTAGATTTGGAGGTAGGTGAGCACTTTTGTGATAGTGACCACAATTCAGTTACGTTTACTTTAGCGATGGAAAGAGATAGGTATATTCCGCTGGGGGAAAGGCAATTATGATCACATGAGGCAAGACTTAGAATGCATAGGATGGGGAAGGAAACTGCAGGGGATGGGCACAATTGAAATGTGGAGCTTGTTCAAGGAACAACTACTGAGTGTCCTTGTTAAGTATGTACCTGTCAGGCAGGGAGGAAGTGGTCGAGCGAGGGAACCGTAGTTTACTAAAGTAGTTGAATCACTTGTCAAGAGGAAGAAGGAGGCTTATGTAAAGATGAGACGTGAAGGTTCCGTTAGGACACGCGAGAGTTACAGGTTAGCTAGGAAGGACCTAAAGAGAGAGCTAAGGAGAGTCAGGAGGGGACATGATAAGTCTTTGGCAGGTAGGATCAAGGATAACCCTTAAGCTTTCTATAGGTAGGTCAGGAATAAAAGAATGACTAGGGTAAGAGTAGGGCCAGTCAAGGACAGTAGTGGAAGTTGTGCGTGGAGTCAGAGGAGATAGGAGAGGTGCTAAATGAATATTTTTCGTCAGTATTCACACAGGGAAAAAGACAATGTAGTCTAGGAGAATACTGAGAAACAGGCTACTAGACTAGAAGGGCTCGAGGTTCATAAGGAAGAGGTGTTAGCAAGTCTGGAAAGTGTGAAAATAGATAAGTCCCCTGGGCTGGATGGGATTTATCCTAGGATTCTCTGGGAAGCTAAGAAGGAGATTGCTGAGCCTTTGGCTTTGAAATTTATGTCGTCATTGTCTACAGGAATACTGCAAGACTGGAGGATAGCAAATGTTGTCCCCTTGTTCAAGAAGGGGAGTAAAGACAACCCTAGTAACGATAGACTAGTGAGCCTTACTTCTGTTGTGGGCAAAATCTTGGAAACGTTTCTAAGCGAGAGGATTTATAATCATCTAGAAAGTAATAATTTGATTATAGAAAGTCAACACGGTTTTGTGAAGGGTAGGTCGTGCCTCACAAACCTTATCGAGTTCTTTGAGAAGGTGACCAAACAGGTGGACAAGGGTAAAGCAGTTGATGTGGTGTATATGGATTTCAGTAAAGCGTTTGATAAGGTTCCCCACAGTAGGCTATTGCAGAAAATACAGAGGCTGGGGATTGAGGGTGATTTAGCAGCTTGGATCAGACATTGGCTCGCTGTAAGAAGACAGAGGGTGGTGGTTGATGGGAAATGTTCAGCCTGGAGTCAGTTACTAGTGGTGTAGCACAAGGATCTGTTTTGGGGCCATTGCTGTTTGTCATTTTTATAAATGACCTGGAGGAGGGTGTAGAAGGATGGGTGAGTAAATTTGCGATGACACTAAAGTCGGGAGTTGTGGACAGTGCGGAAGGATGTTGCAGGTTACAGAGGGACATAAATAAGCTACAGAGCTGGGCTGAGAGATGGCAAATGGAGTTTAATGCAGAAACGTGTGTGGTGATTCATTTTGGAAGGAGTAACAGGAATACAGACTACTGGGCTAATGGTAAGATTCTTGGTAGTGTGGATGAGCAGAGAGATCTTGGTGTCCATGTACATAGATCCCTGAAAGTTGCCACCCAGGTTGATAGGGTTGTTAAGAAGGCGTACGGTGTGTTAGCTTTTATTGGTAGAGGGATTGAGTTTCGGGGCCATGAGGTCATGTTGCAGTTGAACAAAACTCTGGTGCGGCGGCATTTGGAGTATTACGTGCAGTTCTGGTCGCCGCATTATAGGAAAGGATGTGGAAGCATTGGAAAGGGTGCAGAGGAGATTTACCAGGATGTTGTCTGGTATGGAGGGAAGATCTTATGAGGAAAGGTTGAGGGACTTACGATTGTTTTCGTCAGAGAGAAGGTTAAGAGGTGACTTAATTGAGGCATACAAGATGATCAGAGGATTAGATAGGGTGGACAGTGAGAGCCTTTTTCCTCGGATGGTGATGGCTAGCATGAGGGGACGTAGCTTTAAATTGAGTGGAGATAGATATAGGACAGATGTCAGAGGTAGGTTCTTTACTCAGAGGGTAGTATGGGCGTGGAATGCCCTGCCTGCAACAGTAGTGGACAATGGCATTTAAATGGTCATTGGATAAACCTATGGATGATAAGGGAATAGTGTAGGTGGGCTTTAGAATGGTTTCACAGGTCGGCGCAACATCGAGGGCCGAAGGGCCTGTACTGCGCTGTAATGTTCTATGTTCTATTTGCGTACACAGCCAATCAAAATGAGAACTCCACTCATGGGATCATCCAAATTGCATAAGTAGCAGGCGTGATAATTTACCTTATTCCACCAATATATTTCCCTCGCGAGCTAGACTGAGCCCACCACAGGAAATTATTTAGAACCTTCAATGGCTCTACAGCCACATTCACCAGGTTCTCTATGCCAACATGCCTCCTTTGGAGACTGCTATAAAATCATGTGTAGATACAGTTATGTATATAGAAACAAGATGACGGGAAATTACATGTGGCCTTAAAACTGAAGAATAGGTTTCATCAATGTTTTGAATTGTTAAATGATTTAGAAAACGCGAATAGCCTTGTAGGCACTTGCATTCTATTGCTCATTGTTTGGTAATATTAGGATACCAGACACCACAAGAAATTCCAAACAATTTGCAATTTGTACAAGTGTGAGGAAAGGATACTTCACCCTAGAAGTGATGGCACTGATTAGTAGGTATCCTTTATGTTAAACAAACTTTAATTTAAACACAGAAATTTTTTATATATATATATATATATGTAAATTTAGTGACCCAATTCAGTTTTTTCCCAATTATAGGGCAATTTAGCATGTTCAATCCACATATCCTGCACATCTTTGGGTTGTGGGGGCAAAACCCACGCAAACATGGGAAGAATGTGCAAACTCCACACAAACAGTGACCCAGAGCCGGGATCGATCCTGGGACCTCGGCGCTGTGAGGTAGCAGGGCTAACCCACTGCGCCACCGTGCTGCCCTTTAAACACAGAATTAACCACTTTACTATCAAAGAAGGAGCTTTACAGTTCAACAGTTCTTAAACAAAAGGAAAAAGATTTAACTCACTATCTACAGCTGCCACCATATATATTCCAAATAAGAGACCCAATAATACAGTTCAAAATCCACTCAAATAAACGTTAGCAAAATCGGGGTTATTTTTTCTGTGCAGAGCTTTGGAGAGAGAGCCTTTCAGGAACAACATGAAAATCTTTTTCTTGTCAGACTCAAATCCTATGGCAAAATTGCCAAAACCACCAACAAGTCTGTCTCCTCCCATTAATTACATCATCTGTATCCCACTAAGATGTCTCATGATCTGCTTAGCTCAGTCCAAACACCACACCCTCAAATTATCCACCCCCCCCCCCCCCCCCAGGGAACCTCAAAAAACAAACAATATTCCATTAGCCATCTCTATAAGTGGTAAGTAAATGGTTAAAATCAATGATTATCTCACTTTTACTACACCTTAATCACAGCTTTAGCAGACAGACTGCATGTACTTGAACTCAGGGTTTTTAAATAACATATATAACAATTTACTACATTCATCATAGTAAAGCAGCAGCTAGTCCACGACTCCAGACTGTTGAACAGCATATTTACAGTAGATAATCAGTTTGCTAGGGTTGGGGATTATAGATTAGCTTTAGTCTAATAATAATAATAATAATAATAATAATAATAATAATCTTTATTATTGTCACAAGTAGGCTTACATTACATTGCATTAAAGTACTCTGAAAATCCCCTAGTCGCCACACTCTGGCGTCTGTCCAGGTACACGGAGTGAAAATTCAGAATGTCCAAATTACCTAACAGCACGTCTTTTGGGACTTGTTGGAGGAAACTGGAGCACCCAGAGAAACCCACACAGACATGGGGAGAACATGTAGACTCCGCACAGACAGTGACCCAAGCCAGGAATCTAACTTGGGGCCCTGGCATTGCGAAGCAACAGTGCTAACCACTGTGCTAACATGCCGCCCTCTGGAACCTGATGTACCAATTGGCACAACAACATTAAACACTGAATGATGCCAACAGAATGACTATACAAACTTTGCTCATGTTTGCAGGCAACCTAACCATGCCACTCCTTTACAGTGCACTGAAGACAGATGAGATTGACACAGCATTGGGATCTTCACTTCCAAGGTAAATCTGCCTTGGTGCGCAGTGCTACCAAGAATTGGTCAACATGGCTAATATGTTACTTTCAACTTGCTGATGGACAAATTATTTTTTCCCCCCATCTTTGGTAAACTTATTCTAATTTCGGAATATGCTTTTTATTTATAATTGACGGTCTCTGCTGGATAAATCTCAATTTTTCTTTTGGCAAAGTGGCCATATTGTCAGGACAGTTCAGAAAATCAATGATGTGAATTCGAGCCAGTCTTCTAGCAGTGTTGCTGTACAAAATTTCTTTGGCCAGCATATATATTTGCCCCAGTGCAGAACATAATGGTCAGTTGGGCTTTAGTGCAAATCAAGGGTGGAAAACTTCAACGCCTCTGCTGGTATGTTCAATGGTGGCATGGTGAGAGAATATGGCAGGCGGCCCAGAAATCTGTTTCAGGCCAGCCTGAGTTTACAGCGGAATCTTCCACAAATGTCCAACATGGCAGGTTGGAAAACCCACCAGAGGTTGGTGTGAACCTCATTTGCATCCGTTAATGGGATACAGATGAAGGCCCAACTCCCCCCGCCCTACTGCGCTAGATTATCCATGATGCTGGTGGTCAAAAACACCGGTGTGAAATGTGTTCGGATAACATAGCATGCACATGTCAGGACTAACCTGAATAATGCCTGGGGCTGCCTCCGGAGCTCGGGATGGAGGCTGGCCACAACCCTGGATCATGCGTTGGGGGAACATCTGCAGGTGGACCTTCCAGATTAGGTGACCTGGAGGGGGTCCACCTTCCAGCCTTAGATCCATCTTCATTTTCATCAGGTCCACCTTCTTCAATGGTGGGTCAATGATGTTGGGTGCCATTTCAATATGGCACCCGGACATGACAACAGACGTGCCATCCAGGCATTCCCCGCCACTGACTATGGCATGAAACACCCGGGTGCATAATTAACGAGGTCGGGACTAGACAATTTCACATGTTTTCCTGCCGGCAACCGCTACATAAAACACTCCATATTCCCTTCCCTGCCATGGCACTTAGGGCACGATCCTCCGGTCATGTTGCGCCAGAAAAGCAGCTCACCGCGGCGCAGCATTGCCGTTAGAAGCCGGGAGACCCCGCTCCTGGGATCTACCAGGCTTGCAAAGCCTCACGAGATTCAACGCAATCTTGCGGGGCGTTGTGGTGTGAGTCCCACCCATCTTTTTGGCAAATCTGCATATCAGAGTGAGGCAGTAAGCCTTACTCTAATGTGCAGATTCCCAAGTAACCTGAAGCTTTGGGATTCAGTCCCTTCGCCTCAGAGACCTCAGGCGAGCGCTGTTTCGTGGGCCTCTATGATAGGGACGCGACAATGGGGAGTTCCGGCGAACGGACCCCCCACTGTACAAAACGGGGCTGTGTTATGGCCTCGGCCGCGCTTTCCCCGTTCAGGCCCCTTATTCAACACGAATCACATTGAAAAGCCATGTGTTTCTCGGCACTGCAAGTGCCGGGAAACATGCGGCTAAAAGCGCTCAGAGTCGCTGAATTACATAAAAGGGCATACATAGTCCATCTTCAACTAGATTCAATGATTCTAAATCCATTTTGCTGCCTTTCTCCTGTATCTTAAATGATTCCTTTTCAAATACTTGTCTAATTCACTTCAAATTAGGTTGTAATCTTTTCTCTGCTGAATTCAACAGGTGTGATTTATATAGCGCCTTTGAAGTAATAAAACGGCCCAAGACACTTCACAAAATTAACATCTTGAAGGAGGTAAGCAGGACGGGGAGATTTTAGGTTGAGAATTCCAGATCTAAAGCCCCCTATGGCTCTATGGTGAATTGATTAAAATCAGAGGGTGCACGAGAGGCTGGAATTAGAGGAGTTCAGACAGGTCAGAGGGCTGCAGGAGTTCAAATATAGGGAGGCCATGGAGGAATTTGAAAATGAGGAGCAGCATAAATAGCAGCAAAGAGATTGGGGTGGTGGGGGGGGAGAATTATTTAAGATAGTGCCATGGGATCCTTTGTGTGCATCTGAGGGGGCAGACTTGATTGACCTTTCATCTGAGTGTAGCACTTCCTCAATACTGCACTGAAGTGTAGGATGCTGCCGTCAAGCCAAAGAGACACTCTGCCGACCACAAATAGGTAATATGGTACATGGATTTTAATGATGTGTTCTAACTGGTGGATCATATCAAACAGCATGTACCTCCAGCTGTTTGCAAGAGGCAGAGGACAAACTGTACCCAAGCAGCCCATGCTTGCAAAACACAAAACAAATGTCCAACACTTAGATGTGATTCTGTGATTGGACAGCACTTGCTAAACGATCGTAATTGTGCTAAGAATTACACGGTCAACCAATTTAGGATTATCAGTTAGACTCACAATGTGACTCATTTACACGTGCTAGAAGTCACATTTATTCACATACAGGGCCCTGTCCTTTGCAGACAGGAGCATGCCCATGCTTTGCACCTTTTTGAACTAAACAAAGCTAGCGGGACAGCCATTCCTTAGTTAATTCCCGACCGCAAAGCCTTGACCACAGTCTCCCTGCCTATTTTGAAGTTATGCAAAAGCACGAGTTAATTGCTCCGTGATACATTCCCCCTGGCAACATCTCTACCAATCAGAATCAGCAGTCTTTTTCAATGCAGTGTAAATTGACTTTCCCTTTTCAGGAAGCAAAGTACTGAACACACCCCTGCAGCATCAACGGGGCCGAGGTGGAGATGGTTAGCAGTTTCAAATCCCTAGGGGTGCACATCACCAAAAATCTGTCCTGGTCCACTCACGTCAACGCTATCACCAAGAAAGCACAACAGCACCTATACTTCCTCAGGAAACTAAGGAAATTCGGCATGTCCACATTAACCCTTACCAACTTTTACAGATGCACCATAGAAAGCATCCTATCGGGCTGCATCACAGCCTGGTATGGCAACTGCTCGGCCCAGGACCGCAAGGGACTTTAGACAGTCGTGAATACCGCCCAGTCCATCACACGAACCTGCCTCCCATCCATGGACTCCCATCTACACCTCCCGCTGCCTGGGGAAAGCGGGCAGCATAATCAAGGATCCTTCCCACCCGGCTTACTCACTTTTCCAACTTCTTCCATTGGGCAGGAGATATAGAAATCTGATAACACGCACGAACAGACTCAAAAACAGCTTCTTCCCCACTGTCATCAGACTCCTAAATGACCCTCTTATTGACTGACCTCATTAACACTACACCCTGTATGCTTCATCTGAGGCCAGTGCTTATGTAGTTACATTGTATATCTTGTGGTGCCCTATTATGTATTTTCTTGAATTTTGTTTAATTCCCTTTTCTTCCCATGTACTGAATGATCTGTTGAGCTGCTTGCAGAAAAATACTTTTCACTGTACCTCGGTACACGTGACAATAAACAAATCCAATCCAATCCAAGGTGTCTTGCATATCTGTCCTCATGAATGCAAAATGAAAAACTTCAACTACATGTCTATTTTTCAGCAATTATCTTTAAACCAGTGATGGGCAATCTGTGGCCCATCTGGGTTCGAAGTGCGGCACATAAGATATTTTGTTAACCGGTGCCCTAATGCAGAGTTGCCAAATTCCACTGATTTCTGACAGTGTCGTTTTTCCCTACTGGTATGTCTGAAGTGATCCGCACATAAAGCAAGGGCAAGTGAGCTGCGTGCTGACTGCACACAATATTAACTGTAAGTGCCTTGCGCTCCATCTATGTCCAAAGTGTAAATATTTATTTTGCTTTTAACATTTGAAGTTTAAAAAATATATTTTTAAGATTTTCCATTTACAATAAATTTTACAACCAAACCCACATTACCCACAGATGCTACACAAAACCGATGTAACAAAAACCCAACCAACCATACACACCTTATCCACAAAGAGGAGATTTAAAAAAAAATCAAACCCATAACTGCCTCTTGGAAATGACTGACTAATTCTTTAAAGCAGGCAATGTATGGCTATCTCCAGGTGCCATCTCCTTCAACTGGATTTGACGAAGCCATGCACATGAAGATGTGAGTTCACCCTCCAAAGGGTCTCACTCCACACCTCATCATCCACTATTGGTCCCAATTCGCCTTCGCTTCATCCACCAGGTTCAGGTCCTCCAACAGAATCTGCCGAAAAATGGTGGGCATGCTACCTTCCTCTGACCCCGCTAGCAAGAATCTGCTCCATTAGAGACGTCGGCGTTGCCACGGGAAATGTCAGTAAGGCCCCCCTTACAATATCCCTTATCTGAAGGTACCTGAACATGTTTGGCTCCGAAAGCCCAAACTTCGCCGAAAATTCTTCCAAGTTGGCAAACCATCCCTCCACAAACAAACCCTGAATCACTCACTCTCCTTCCATCCTTACACCCCAAACATGATGTCCAATCTCGATGGCTCAAACAGGTGATTGGTACAAATAGGGGCCATTCTCGACACAGACCCAAGTTTAAAGCGCTGCCTGAATTGTCTCCATTTCCTTAAAGTGGACATGACCACTGGGTTCAAGGAGTACATTGCTGGAGAAAACAGAAGTGAGGCCGTCACCAGTGATCCAAGACTAGATCCCCTCGCCTCTATCTGTCCCCATATGGAACCCAGATCACTGCACTATCCCAGCATCTTCTCAGCATTGGCCGTCCCAATAATAAAAAGGCAAATTCAGCAATGCTAGCCCCCCCCCCGCCACCTGTCGTTCCTTTGAAGAACTGCCCTGCAGATCCTCCGGGGTCTCACTCGCATATATAAAATTAACCCTATTAACCCTCACAAAAAAAAGATCTGGAGAGATAAACAAGAAAACACTGAAAAAGAGACCCCCCCCCCCCCAACTCCCCTAAACCCACCGAGGGCTCTGACCTATAAACATTATTGTAAAAAGCCTCAAATGCAGCGTTACGTTTATATGGGGTGGACTTCTGGTGGCGTATGCCAGAGATGGAGACACACAAGGAGGCTCTCCGCTCAAACGTCACTTTTTAAGGCACAGCAGTCTTTTGCAGAAGTTTAAAAAACCCCACTATGTGACAGATAAACACTCAGACTTCAAGATTATGCCCAAAAAAAAGACAAAAATAGAAGCGGGCCACACTTATTCCTCCGATTCAGAGACTTTGCGAGCCTCAGCGGGTCACTCGATGGCAAGGACAGGCTGTCCTTCTCTCTTGCTGACAGCTGGCGACATCAGCCGCGTTGTAACGGCCAAATTGGTAAAACGCCGACAAAGTTTAGCAGAGCAGTTGAACAGGACGGTAGATGAAGCTCTCGCTCATTTCTCCGTGAAATTTGAAAACATGGACACAATTATGGAAGCACGTGGGGCCGCGTTAAAAAAAATCATGGATGCAGCCCTATCCAATTCAGTGATCGGATCAGATCATTGGAAACCAGCCTGTCATCAGTGGTGGAAACTAAAAAGAATCTAAGGGTTAAGTTGAGTGATTTAGAAAACTGGTCGTGGAGGCAAAATAAATATCCTACGGAAAATTTCTCCAATATGATATCCAAAATGGTGGGTGAAGATCTGTTCACGTTCGGCCCCGGACTAGACTGTGCTCATCGTTCCTTGCAACTGAGATCACTTATTGTGATGTTCATTGGGCCGGGAGCACTGGGAGATAAAATGGGGTGGCCACTCCGCTCAATTATACCAAGACCTAAATCTGAACATGGCAAAGAAAAGTGCAGCCTTCAATGGGGTGAAACAGGAAATTAGTTTTATGCAAAAAGGGTCTCCGGTTTGTTCGATGTACCAAGCCCACGTTCGTGTGTCAGTCAGGGAGAAGGATCACTTACTACTCTGCTGAAGAGGCAAACTCATTTGTTCGGAAACTCAAATTGAACTTTGTTTGATTCTCCTTCCTATTGGAATTACTACGCATTACCATGTGCGGGAGTTTTCACTGCACCTCAGCACACGTGACAATGAACAAATCCAATCCAATCGGCCCATCGAGTCAGCACCGGCCCTTACAAACAGCACCCTATTGAAGCCCACATATCTATCCTATCCCCGTAACCCAGTAAGCCCCACTTAACATTTTTTGGACACCAAAGGCAATTTAGCATGGCTAGTCCACCTAACCAGCACATCTTTGGACTGTGGGAGGAGACCAGAGCACCCGGAGGAAACCCACGCAGACACGGGGAGAACGTGCAGACTCTGCATAGACTGTGACCAAGCCAGGAATCAAACCTGGGACCCTGGAGCTGTGAAGCAACTGTGCTAACCACTATGCTACCGTGCTGCCCACGTGGGCTAATGGTTAGCTGATGGGAGTTACAAGAGGGGAGGGGGAGGATTAAGGTTAGTTGGTTGACAGTGTCCAATATTCTGTCTGGTCATTGGACTTGGCTTGGTTGCCACCCCGAATGGGACTCCTCACCTTGATTTTTAGAGATCCCTTGCTTGATATTCTTCACAAGTAATGGCTGACCCTGATGTAGGAATTAATAGGGGATCTCTACTTTGCCTCGTAACTTGGAATGTTAGGGGTTTAGATGGTCCAGTGAAGCAGGCTCGGGATTTTGCTCAGCTTAAGAATCTAAACTCATGCGTCGCATTTCTACAGGAAACCAATCTTTGTGTGAAGGACAAGACAAAGCTTTGCACAAATTGGATGGGAGACGTTTTTTTCATTCAGGCTTTAAAGGTAGGACTATTAATCCATAAAAAAGTACAATTTACCCCTCTCGGTTTATGGATGACCCGAATGGCCATTATAGTTGGCACAGTGGTTAGCACTGTTGCCTCTCAGTGCCAGGGACCCAGGTTCGACTCCCGGTTTGGGTCACTGTCTGTGCCGAGTCTGCATGTTCTCTCAGTGTCTGCGTGGGTCTCCTCGGGGTGCTCCGGTTTCCTCCCACAAGTCCTGGAAAGACGTGCTCGTTAGGAAATTGGACATTCTGAGTTCCCAAACAGGAGCTGGAGTATGGGCGGTACGGTAGCACAATGGTTAGCACTGTTTCTTTAAAGCTCCAGGGTCCCAGATTTGATTCCCGGCTTGGATCACTGTTTGTGCGGAGTCTGCACGTTCTCCCAGTGTCTGCAAGTGTTACCGCGGGGTGCTCCGGTTTCCTCCCACAGTCCAAAGATGTGCAGGTTAGGTGGATTGGCTATGCAAAATTGCCCTTAGTGTCCAAAAAAGGTTAGATGGGGTTACGGGAGTGGTGTGGGGATAGGGTGGAGGTAGGGGCTTACATAGGATGCGCTTTCCAAGGGCCGATGCAGATTCAATGGGTTGAATGGCCCCCTTCTGCACTGTAAATTCTATGATTCTATATGTCGAGTTTTTTTAAAGAATTGGATAAATGGGCATCATAAATGCCCTGATCATATATTGAATTTTCTCAATGTAGGAATGACATCAAATCAGGATGGCATGCGGTGCAATGGTTAGCACTGGGACTGCAGCGCTGAGGACGAGGGTTCAAATCCCGGTCCTGGGTCACTGTCCGTGTGGACTTTGCACATTCTCCCCATGTCTGCGTGGGTTTCACCCCCATAACCCAAAGATGTGCTGGTTAGGTGGATTGGCCACACTAAATTGCAAAAGAAAAATAACTGGCTACTCTAAATTAATTTTTTTTTTTAAAAAGGAATGACATCAAATCATCCAACCAAGCAGATACTTCAGGTGGTGTGGGAGGTCTCCAATTAAGCAGTATTCAGCTCCTGACTATCAAAGAGGCAAAGGTGAGATCGTCAGCCTCCATCTTCGAATGGAATGCCGGTGAGACAGAGACCCCAAATATTGCTATTAGTGGGCGAGGTTCTAAGGTCGCCTGTAGTATCTTCGATACCATATCAAAACAGGAAAGTTTAGGACAAGAGCAAAACGTGTGAGTATGGTTAGCTGGTGTAAGTGAACAGCGATCACACTTGTTCTCCACACCTCGAAAGAACCTACTCTTCTTCACCTTAGTCAAATGTGTTCTATATAATACTTTTAAACTGAATCAAACTCAGTCTGGCACAGGATGGAGTGGAATTCACCCCGTAGCGGGTTCCCTCCAAGCCTTATCAGTAAGAACAGAGTCTAGCTCCTTCACCCTTTCTCCTTTACTACATCCAAAGGGGCAGAATCCGAAGAAAGAATAAGGCCATACTAGTTTGAAATAGATCCTCTGTCCTGCTGTGCCAGGATTGTCTCCAAAACAAGAAGAGGGTGGAGTCATGGGGAAAGAAAAAACTTGGTGAGAAATGGTGAATTTGAAAAAAAACGAAAAAGTTAGAGCTCGGCAAACACAATTTGTCCATGAGCTTCTCAACACTGGCAGAGCTCCCTTCTAAAAACAAGGCCCCGAAATGCACAAGATCCCTGCACCCCCCACCACAAGACTGGGGAGGCAGTGACAGAGTGTTTTGTCGCTAGACTAATAATCCAAAGACCCATGATGATGATGATCTGGGGACCTGGGTTTGAATCCCACCACAGCAGGTGATGGAATATAAACTCAATAAATTATCTGATGACCATGAAACCATTGCAGATTGTTGGAAAAACCCACTTGGTTCACTAATGTCCTTTATGGAAGGAAATCTGACGCCCTTATCTGGACTGGCCTACAGATGACTCAAGACCAACAGCAATATGACTGACTCTTAATTGCCCCTCAAGAGCATTTAGGGATGGGCAATAAATGCTGGAACCTGGGTCCTCAGCCTCCAGCCAAGCAGAGTGGCCAAACTGCCTCAACAGAGCTTCTCCACTCCCTTCAACGCCTCACCATGCTTTTTTCACAGCTTCCAACGTTCTCTTCAACTTTTCTCAGAGAGGACCCAGCGTCTCCTCGATCGATTTAAGTTGGGTTTCAAACATCACTCTCCATTGCTTCTCAAAATGCTCGTTACATTCAGTAGCCAGCACCCCTGTTAGCATGTCTGCAATGATCGGGACAGGCACAGACATCTTCCCTGCTGAGGTGCCACGTGAAACCTCCAAGTCAGTTGAAGGATTTCCGCAGACATCTTGGTTCTAGAATTTTTTGACATTCAAAAACGATAGGCTCCCTCTACTTTCAGATGGGTAGAAATTATCAAAAGAAAAATTCCAGGATCTGGGCAAATAGGACTAAATTCAAGCTACCTAGTGACCACTTCCTCCTGCATGTAGCCACCGCGCCGACTTACTATTTGAAGTTAATGCCAGCTGCATTAATATAGAAATGATTAAGCATTTTCTGTAACTCATTATGAAATATTCGGCGTGTGTTAAATGAACAAGCCTGATTTCAATCTTGCGGTCCACTGAGATAAATAAGGGCCCCTCATGCGGCCCACTCACTAGTCTAGGTTGTCCATCAGTGCTTTAAACATTAATAGTTCCTCACAGTATCATAACACCTGGTACAATGGAATACACAAGATGATTCAACTAAGGAGTTTACATGCAACCACATCAGAAATCCCATCATTCACATTTGGTGGCCTAGATATCAGTGGGAGCAAGTATCTTGCAGAAATACTTGAAATATCCAAGCAAGTTACATCACATCTAGTCTGATAGGATCTTCTGTGAGTATACCTGCAGGGATGATTTCCATTGTTGATCAGAGACTAGCTTGCAAAGGACAGCATTGCTAGTTACACATTTATACACCTCTCCATTTGCAGACATACTGCCACCATAGATCGGCATATGATAGATATATTGGATGTTAATACAAGGTCACATCCCAATACTTTTGCTTACTTGCTGGGAATTAGTATTGGATAGCACCAGGCTGAGTGCCAAATTCTAAGGTTGGAAGGTTTGTGGCCAATGCTGAAGATGATGATGTCCTGGAGTACCATGATGCCATCTGCTTAATGATTCGAGAGAGGGCAGCTGCTACCTCTTTCTAGAAAGATGCCTGGGAATTCTCCTTGCTAATATTCAACTTTATATCTGGCCTGCAGCTGAACATTAACTTCCAAACAGAATCAAATCCCTAGCTGTCTCTCTTCACCCAAAATAAGCTACTTTTAGACGTCTTTGCTACAAGAGGATTTTAGAACAAATTTGTCTCATTAAATTACTTTTCTGTAAGGTTTAAGAGAAGCATTCAAATTTGATCGGTAGAAGAAACAGTCCAACTGGGTCAGTGAATATGCGGCCTAGTTGACTAACAGCTGGCTAAAAACCTACATGGATGAGTGATGACCTAGCCAGTCTGTCTTTCCTCAAGTACACTAACCCTAACAGAGGAATAAAACTAGAAAGAGTGTATAGTTTATTTGAAGAAGAATCACAATGCTGATTCTTGTTTTGTCACATTAACACAAATTATACTAGCAGCATCAAAGTCACAGGGCTGGATTTTTCAGTCGCGCCAATGCAAGATCGCCACGGATGAAACCTGGACCATGTAACGGTCCGTTGACCTCGGGCGGGAATTTCCAGTCACCAGGCGGACAAGACCCAAAATACCCGCCCACAGAGTCATGATGATTTGGAACGTGCTGAATGACAGCATGGTGGCATGGAAGCAAATTCAATAGCAAGTTTCACAGGAGAATGGGACATATACCTAAAATGTAAAAAAGTGCAGGGCTTTGGAGAAGGAGCTTACGATTAACTGGTCATTCTTTCAAAGAGCCAGCAGATGCATGTTAGACAAATGGCCTTTTTCTGTTCTGCCTGGTTATAATTGCGAGATTGGACACATGTAGATGATGTTCAATATATCTCAAAGTAGGGTTCAAATTTGAGCAAAAAGTCTTGAACGCTGTTAAACACATGCACACAAAAAAAAATCAACATCTGGGAAAAACAGTGTTCAACTCTTACCTAACATCAGTGGTGTGAGAACAAGGTAAAACATTGTTTCCCCTCCATAAAGGTGAAAGATTGACGAAAAAGAGGAAATGGCATTGGATACTGAAGTTTTATACTTATTTCACGATAAGATCTTCAGAGAATCATTTTTTCAAAACACACCATTCCTGCATACAAGCATGATGGTGCCTGCTATTAGTAAAACTGCAATAAAAGTCCTCAAGGGCTGCAGCAGTTCAAGAAGGCAACTCATCACCACCTTCTGAAGGGCAACTAGGGGTCGGCAATAAATGGCCTAACCAGCGACGCCCACATCCCGTAAAAATGAATTTTTAAAAATATAAATAAAGCTAAGAAGGCTACTTTGTATATTATTAGAGAATAGGGCCATGCTCCTTTTGAAAGCAACTGGTTGTCTTTTGTGCAGCTTAATTGAAAACTGGTTGTCTGTCAAACAGCTTCATTCACAGAAAATTAGCTGCCTGGAAAGCGACATGATGAGTGACTGCGCAAAGACAGTTTTTAATGACACACAGGACCTGCAGGTATATAGATACTATAGGGAGATTTTTTAAAGTCTTGCCTATTTTTATAAAAAAATCAATGCATAAAAAGAAAATGTTTTAAAATAACATTTTGATAAACTAGAATCAGGACCAGAATCCAAACCAATCATTTAAAAGCACTCAATAATCTAGTATTGTCAAGGTCCCTCAGTAAATCAAACATGTAGATTTATTTTGCATTATCGTAGAACCATAGAAAAGTGCAGCAGAGCAGAAGCCATTCAGCCCCCTAAATCCGTGCTGCTTCTTTTGAAGGTCAGTTAGTTTGATTCCCTCACTCTTTCCAATCTGTATTCACCAACCTTTCAAACAGCTATTCAAATCCTAATCACTCATTACATTAAAGACGTTCCTTTACTAATCAACTGATATGTTCCTTCTCCGAGCATTAATATTCACTAATAAAGGTGATTAAATAGTTCCTCTATTTATTCTATTTTAACCCTTCATAATTTTTTTTTTTTCTTAATAAATTTAGCGGACCCAATTCATTTTTCCCAATTAAGGGGCAATTTACCGTGGCCAATCCACCCACCCTGCACATCTTTGGGATGTGGGTGAGAAACTCATGCAAACACGGGGATGTGCAAACTCCACACGCACAGTGACCCAGAGCTGGGATTGAACCTGGGATCTCGGTGCCGTGAGGCAGCAGTACGACCCACTGTGCCACCGTGCTGCCCTCCCTTCATAATTTTAAACACTTCTATCAAAACTTCTCATGGCCTTCCTTCTCTGCTCTATGAATAATCCCAGCTTTCCCAGTCTATCCATGTTATCTGTACTCATTCACCTCCGAAACCATTCATGGAAATTTATTTTGTACCCTTTCCAAAGTCTGTATCCCCTTTCCAAAGCATGGTGCACAGAATTGGACACAATACTCCAACTGAGGTTTAGCATAACTTCCTATGTACTTTTGCCCTTCTATTTATAAAACCCTGGATTCCCAGATACGCTATTAACGGCTTTGTTCAGTACATTGTTAAATGTACGTTAGAAATTGTATAATTCAGACTTTTCTCAGACACAGAGAAAGCATTGGTAGAAAAAAACTTCCCATCAATACTTAGAAAGGTTCAAACAAGAACACTGCTGTATTCCAAGAGACCATGGGTAAAATTTGCTGGTTACACTACTTTACGAAGTCTGTGTTGTGTCTTGGAACACAATACATAACATGACTGATTTCTCATGACTTTGCATGCAGTAAAAATACATTACATCCCACAACTGTAGTGCAGTTTCTCTCCCATTTTTGTTTCATTGTCTTGATCTTGAACTTTTCCATCTTCCCATTTATTTCACTGTTTCTATCTCATTCTTTCTGAAAGTCTTTGTTTATTTAACTTTTATACATTTTATGTCTGTGTGTGAACTTCATATTGCTCCTTTAGGGATGGATAAATATCTATCCATTACTTATTTTTAAGGTCTTGAATATGCATAGATAGGAGTCAACATGTTCTATCTTGGGGGAGGGTTCAAGAGAGTGGTCTGAGGCATAGCTACAGGCAGTAGGAAACTAAAGATTAGGTTGCAATGGGCACGGTAACACAGTCGCTAGCACTGTTGCTTCACAGTGCCAGGGTCCCAGGTTCGAACTCCAGCTTGGGTCACTGTCTGTGCGGAGTCTGCACATTCTCCCCGTGTGGGCTTGAGTTTCCTCCGGGTGCTCCCGTTTCCTCCCACAAGTCCCAAAAGGTGTGCTGTTAGGTAATTGGGCATTGTGAATTCTCCCTCAGCGTACCCGAACAGGTGCCAGAGTGAGGCGACAAGGGCTTTTCACGATGACTTCATTGCTGTGTTCATGTCAGTCTACTTGTGACAATAAAGATTATTATTATGTAGGTTGGAGCTACATTTTGGGGAAAATAGGGAGGGGGCTTATTCTGGAAAAGACAGTGAAAGATTTGGCATGAGAATTTGGTCTTGAGTACTTTGTCCTCAAGAGTAACCAATACTCTTGTTCAAGCAAGTGAGCCAATTTACAGCGATAGGCAGTGATCAGGAAAACACGAAGTGGGTGAGCAAGCACAAAAGCTGGCAAATACATCAGCAGCTAAGTAGATAGAAAAATGTGAACCTCATGAAAATATTATGCAAAATTTGCATACAAAGAAGTGCAACAGATTTAAATATTGACCAGATGGCATTGGATTCTACATTTTATCATCACAAACAGCTTCAACTTGCCACTACTCTAGAAATCCCTGGATATATGCTCAAGGGCACAGCAAGACGTCCAGTTTAAATTGTTGGTCACGTTTAAGTGAATGGGCTAGGGTCTGGCAGATGGGATACAATGTTGACAAATGTGAGGTTTGGTAGGAATAACAGCAAAAGGGATTATTACTTAAATGATAAAATATTAAAACATGCTGCTGTGCAGAGGGACCTGGGTGCACTAGTGCATGAGTCACAAAAAGTTGGTTTACAGGTGATTAAAAAGGCAAATGGAGTTTTGTCCTTCATTGCTCGAGGGATGGAGTTTAAGACTAGGGAGGTTATGCTGCAACTGTATAAGGTGTTAAGGAGGCCACACCTGGAATATTGCGTTCAATTGTGGTCTTCTTACATGAGAAAGGAAGTACTAGCGCTAGAGGGTATGCAGAGGAGATTCACTAGGTTAATCCCAGAGTTGAGGGATTTGGATTACGAGGAGAGGTTAAGTAGATTGGGACTGTACTCGTTGGAATTTAGAAGGATGCGGAGGAATCTTATAAAAACATATAAAATTATGACGGGAATAGATAGGATAGATGCGGGCAGGTTGTTTCCACTGGCGGGTGAAAGCAGAACTAAGGGGCATAACCTCAAAATAAGGGGAAGTAGATTTAGGACTGAGTTTAGGAGGAACTTCTTCACCCAAAGGGTTGTGAATCTATGGAATTCCCTGCCCATTGAAGCAGTTGAGGCTCTTTCATTAAATGTTTTCCAGACAAAGATAGATAGTTTTTTGAAGAATAAAGGGATTAAGGGTTGTGGTGTTCAGGCCGGAAAGTGGAGCTGAGTCCCCAAAAGATCAGCCATTATCTCATTGAATGGCGCAGCAGGCTCGAGGGGCCAGATGGCCGAATCCTGCTCCTAGTTCTTATGTTCTTGTGTTACAAATAAGAATATTTTCATTACAGTAAATAAAGTGGCCTGAAGGAACACATATGCCAGTTATATTCCCCAGTGCTAACATTAACAGAATTCTTTTTTGAATCTCATGTTATATCAGAAGAATTGATTTAGACAAGTTTTTTTGTTTACAGCCAATTAATTTTCAAAATTTCTGAAACGCAATGGAAATATGACACTACCTCACCCTCAGTTTATCATCCTAGGTGAAATGGAAAAGGAAAAAAACTAGCAGGGCTTACAAATGAATAATAGCCACTTGGTGAAGAAACTAAATAGCACCCATAGAACTGCCTATCAGCAAGGAATCAATTCATTGAGTAGGGAAAATACTGGCAAGAAAAAAAATTACATTTTTAAAGCTTGCAATTTCAATGGTTGACTTGGGGAGTGGGGTGGGGAAAACTAGGGTGAAAGGAAAATCCAGAAGAAACGTTTTCATATTCATGTCAATGTACAGGTGGACTTAAGAGCTTGGATTAGTACTTGAAACTATGATGTAATTGCCATTAAAGAGACCTGATTGAGGGAGGGACAGGATCGGCAGCTAAACATTCCAGGATTTCAGTGTTTCAGGCGGGATTGGGGGGGGGGGGGGGGTAATGGGGGCGGGGGTGTTGCACTACTGGTTAAGGAGAATATCAAAGCTGTACTGTGGGAGGATGCCTCAGAGGGCTCATGCAGTGAGGCAATATGGGTAGAGCTCAGGAATAGGATGGGTGCAGCTCAGGAATAGGATGGGTGCAGTCACAATGTTGGGGTTTCACCATAGGCCTTCCAATGGCCTGCAGGAGATAGAAAATATGTAAACAGAGTTTGGAAATATGTAAAAGCAGCAGGATTGTTGTGGTGGGTGATTTTAACTTCTCCTATATTGACTGGTACTCACTTGGGGATAGAGCCTTGGATGGGGCAGAATTTGTAAGTAGCATCCAGGAGGGTTTCTTGAAACAATGCGTAGATAGTCCACCTAGGGAATGGGCTGTACTGAACCTGGTATTGTGGAATGAATCCGACCAGGTGGTCAAAGTTTCAGTAGGGGAGCATTTCGGGAACTGTGACCATAATTCAGAAATTTTTACGGTACTGTTGGATAAAGGTAAAAGTAGTTCTCCGGTGAAGGTGCTAAATTGGCGGAAGGCTAATGATAACAATATTTGACAGGAACTGAAGGAACTAGATTGGGGCAGATGGGCAAATCAACATCTGGCATGTGGGAGGCTTTCAAACGTCAATTGATAGGAATTCAGGACCGGCATGTTCCTGTAAGGAAGAAGCGTAAGTATGGCAAGTTTTGGGAATCTTGCATAATTAGGGATATTGAGCCTAGACCAAAAGAAAAAGGAAGCATTTGTGAGGGCTAGAACACTGGGAACAGATGACGCTGCTGAGGAATACAAAGAAAGTCGGATGGGGCTTAAGCAAGGAGTCAGGAGAGCTAAAAGGGGCCACGAAAAGTCATTGGCAAACAGGATTAAGGAAAATCCTACGGTTTTTTACATGTATATAAAGAGCAAGAGGGTAGCCAGGGAAAGGGTTGGCCCACTCAAGGACGGGAGGGAATCTATGCGTGGAACCAGAGATATTGGGAAATGGGCGAGATATTCAATGAGTACTTTGCATCAGTATTCGCCAAAGAGAAGGACTTGGTGGATGATGAGTGTGGGAAAGGGAGTGTCGATAGTTTGGGTCACACTGAGGTCAAAAAGGAAGTGGTGTGGGGCGTCTTGAAAACCATTAAGGTAGATAGGTCCCCAGGGGCCTGATGGGATATATCCCAGGATACTGAGGGAGGCAAGGGAGGAATTTGCTGGTGGCTGGACAGAAATCTTTGTATCCTCACTGGCTGTCGGTGAGGTCTGAAGAATAGCTAATGTTATTCCTTTGTTTAAGAAGAGTAGCAAGGATAATCTAGGACATTACAGGCTGGTAAGCGTTACGTCACTGGCAAGATAAATTATTGGAGAAGATTCTTCGAGACATGATTTACTCCCAATTGGAAGCAAGTGGACAAATTAGTGATAGGCAGCATGGTTTTGTGACCTGCAAAGTCTATAACAGTAGAAAGAAATAAGAAATAGATTAGGCAACAGGTAAAACTAACAAAAAGAGAATTAAAAACACTAATACAGCAATTTTCAAACCCAGTGTCACGACCAGCGGGTGGGTCGCGGGGCCATGTGCCATGGCGTTCCTGATCACAGAGCAATGCACCGTGGCATTCTCGATCACAGGAGATAGTGCCCAACAGCTTGACCGGCTTTTAAAAATGCCAGCCGCGACTGGCTTTCAGAATGCCAGCCGTTCCACGCACACGTACCCCCTCAGCAGTGCACAGGCCCGGAGCCGAGCGAGGCAAACACCTCCTCGAGATCAACGCGCTGAACCAGGTGCAGATTTGTTTATTTATTTTTTAAAGGGAGTCTTCCTGCCTGGAGCGGCGGCAAGGAGCAGGTCACATGCCCCGTTCACTGATGCCACGTGTTCTCGGTGCAAGAGAGATTCCTCAAGTTTGTAGATGTCAGCAGTGCTGCTGTGAACTCTAGGGCCTCTGGGGAACAGCCCATGAAGAAGCTGTAAACAGGAACAAAGCAGCATAAAGATGATTACATGAGGTGTGGTTTATTAATTGTGCTACTGCAAATCAGGATGCAAGGTTCATGTGTTTTAGATACAGGAAAGCACTGGCAAATTAAAGTATAAAACACTTAAAACTTCAAAGACATTTGAAGACTAAGCATGGCGAGTTAGAGGTCAATCCATTTTTTTCAACAGATGCAGTGAGATCTTAAATCATCAGCTGAAGTAATTATCAGAAAACTAGCATTGAAGCAAGTGAGATTGTGAGGATCAAGCAGACTCACCTGTCACATTAAAGAAGTGAAAATGGTGAGTCGCGAAGTTCGGGTGGCATGGGTCGTGAAGGATGGCCGGTTGGTAAAAATGGGTCCCGGGCAAAAGAAATTTGAAAAAAACTGCACTAATAGACAGATTAATGATTAGGAAACAAGGAACTCTGTTGATTTCCAATACTGTCTTTCATGTGTGCATTGTCAGAAACATAAGAAAAATATTTGTAGAATTATTAAAAACTGGTGTTGAACTTAAACCCGAAATCTAATATTCAAACATCGCCACCTATCTGATGTCAAAAGACAGCTTAAAACAGGCCAATGTTTGTAACAAAAACATATACTTTCTAAATGGCCTAAATAGCAGGGTTCTGGAAACATATTGTGCAATATACATATTGTGCAATATACATATTGTAGTGGCTTGACTACATACATTTAAACTCAGAAGAGAGAATGTTGACTCAATAATAAGCATAGTGAGGCTATCAGTGCTCACCATTATGATGGGATCAATCAGACGAGAACTTCTGACGTTCACACATGCACGAACGAGATCAGAAAGCCGGAGGTTGCTGTCAGAAATACCCCGCTCCTGTATACAGCGTGCTGATATAGCCCTCGCCAATAGACTCTACTGAAATGACTGCAACAGTGTGGGCTTTCTGTATTGGCCTACTAGTTCCACAGTGATGATGGCTGAAAGAATTAGAACGGGTACATTCAGAAGTAAATAAGATTTTAAATGGCAAAAGTGATAATTATTACCAAACAACTTCACCTGCACTGAAAAAATAATTATGTTCTTATTCTCTCAGAAGAAAACAAAGGTTAGAAATGTAAACTTTTTTAAAAAGGACATCTGTGCTGAGAAGCCTGTAAAAACGCTGTGGGAAACTGACAGTGAGCTGGACTGCAGTTCCTTTTGTCACCCTGGGCCATTGTATCAGCTCCCCTACAACCAGAAACAGTCAGAAAACCATAAAGGGCAGAACACATTTATTCAGTGATGTTTGATTGTAGTAGCCTGTTCCAAAGTACTTGACTAAACGTTTTCAGATATACTTGACATGGACATTGTAATGTAGTAATGTTTCCTTGCCACCAGTAATTCTACACTTTTCTACCTTTCTTACTTAAATTAAGGAGTTTTTTTTAAGGGATTTAACTAAGGGCTGGTTTAGCACAGAGCTAAAGAGCTAGCTTTAAAAGCAGACCAGCAGCACGGTTGAATTCCCGTACCAGCCTCCCCGAACAGGTGCCGGAATCTGGTGACTAGGGGCTTTTCACAGTAACTTCATTTGAAGCCTACTTGTGACAATAAGCGATTTTCACTTCATTTCATTTCCTTGTTCATGGGATGCAGGTATCGTTGGCTCTGCCAGCATTTATTGCACATCCAACTGTCCTTGAACTAAATGGCAATTTCAGAGGGCATTTAAGAGTCAACCACATGGCTGTGGATCTGGAGTCACATGTAGGCCCTACCAGATGAGTTTTTGTGACAATTGATGGTCATCATTTGATTTTTAATTCCAGATTTTTACTGATTTCAAATATCATCATCTGCCATGGGGAGATTTGATCACGGGTCCCCAGAGCATTATCCTGGGTCGCTGGATTACTAGTCCAGTGGCAATACCACTAATAATAATCTTTATTGTCACCAGTAGCCTTACATTAGCACTACTATGAAAGGCCACTAGTCACCACACTCCGGCACCTGTTCGGCTACATGGAGGGAGAATTCAGAATGTCCTAACAGCGTGTCTTTCGGGACTTGTGGGAGGAAACCGGAGCACCCAGAGGAAACCCACGCGGACATAGGGAGAATGTGCAGACTCCGCACAGACAGTGACGCAAGTCAGGCATCATACCTGGGACCCTGGCACTCTGAAGCAACAGTGCTAACTACTGTGCAGCACAAATAACTCCATGTCCCCAAGAGGTCAATCGTCAACTCAGTCTCTTTACTGCATTACAAATATCTTACAAAAGGAAATACGGAGTAAATTGCTAATCTGAGTTTTCTTAGTGACAAACTAAAGCCAATTGCAACGGAGTACAGTTGGTAAAAGGCTCATCAAGTCATTAGCTGCTGCGAGAGGACATTTGGCAATGCACATAGAATAATTTGCCCAAACTAAAATATAGCAAACACAATTTTGCCAGCAGTATAAAAGCAACAAATCTGAAGTCTTGGAGCAAAAGAGATGCTGTTATATTTAACTGTAAAATATTCCAAAGTGCCCCCATAATTCTGTTTACCATTGATTTTCCGATTTAAACATAGTGAGCTGTTTAAATGCTTATGCTATTAAATGAAATGACATCCCACTGCTAAGATTTGAAGTTATGATCCAACAAGCTATTTACTTTGTTCGGTTATACATACACACTGAGCTTGATTCACCATTATGTTGGAACAGGTGCACAGCTTGTTTGATCCAAGGCTTGCATCATGCAATTGACTACCTGTTTAGCCTAATCAAACAAAAGCTCGAAAAGAATACAGAAACTTTAAAAAATACTAGAAGATCTCTCATGTCATTGCTCAGGGGTAATATGGGAGTGCGGTTACTGATATTTACTAGTCTTTTTGCAGTCTAAATGTGACAGTGATCATCATTTTGTGAGGCGCAATGTTGCTACGAGAGTGCAACAAGTTGAAAAGAGGTTAATTATATACAAAGCATGAATGTGGGAGTGAGGGTGTGTCCGGGCAAAATCATTTCATCTAAGGAAATCCCACGTTAATTTGGGTCATTGACATTCCTTTCATTTTAGTGGCTCCACTTTCAGTTGATTTGATTCCATGCTACATTAGTTCCTTTTGTTGTCAGAAGATGAAGATGTTAAAGATGGCAGCACAGTGGCACAAAGGTTAGCACTGCTGCTTCACAGCACAAGGGAACCGGGTTTGATTCCCCCCTTGGGTGAATGTGTGGATTTTTCACGTTCTCCCTGCATCTGTGCGAGTTTCCTCCGGGTGCTCCGGTTTCCTCCCACAATCCAAAGATGTGCAGGGTAGATGGATTGCCCATGCTAAATTGCCCTTTAGTGTCCAACGGTTAGGTGGAGTTATGGAATAATAGGGTTAGGGCGAGGGAATGGGCCTGGGTAGGGTGCTCTTTTGGGGGGGCCGGTGGAGACTCGGTGAGACAAATGGCCTCCTTCTGCACTGTAGGGATTCCATGTTATAGCAGGCACTTCGATAAATTCAAGGTAATCAGGCAGAATCAACAAAGCTTTGTGAAAGGAAAGTCATATTTAACCAATTTATTGGAGTTCTTTCAAGTAACATGTGTTGTAGATAAAGGTGCTAATGTACTGTACTTAGATTTCTAGAAAGCATTTGATAAGGTGGCAAGTTATTGCAAAAATAAAGTCCGAAGGGGAGTGTGCAGACCATCAAAGTGAACGTACTGCTTAGGTTCCTCTTCCTGTTCAGATCCATACTGGTCTTCATCCCTAAAGGTCTTCTTCCACAACATAGGCAAAATGATCATGGCGTTCATGTGGGGGGTAAGAACCCAAGAACCCCAAATTGACACTGCAAAGGAGGAAAAATATGGGTGGCCTGGCCCTGCTGAATTCTACACTACTACCACTGGGCAGCTACGGCGGAGAGAGTGAGGGGATGGATATGTAAACCCAATATGGAATAGACATAGAATTTTACAGTGCAGAAGGAGGCCATTCAGCCCATCGAGTCTCCACCGGCTCCTCACCCAAGAACATAGAACATAGAACATAGAACAGTACAGCACAGAACAGGCCCTTCGGCCCTCGATGTTGTGCCGAGCCATGATCACCCTACTCAAACCCACGTATCCACCCTATACCCGTAACCCAACAACCCCCCCTTAACCTTACTTTTTAGGTCACTACGGGCAATTTAGCATGGCCAATCCACCTAACCCGCACATCTTTGGACTGTGGGAGGAAACCCACGCAAATACGGGGAGGACGTGCAGACTCCGCACAGACAGTGACCCAGCCGGGAATTGAACCTGGGATCCTGGAGCTGTGAAGCATTTATGCTAACCACCATGCTACCGTGCTGCCCAAGGTCCACACCTCCACCCTATCCCCATAACCCAGTACCCCTACCCAACGCTACGGGCAATTTTGGACACTAAGGGCAATTTAGCATGACCAATCCAGCACATCTTTGGACTGTGGGAGGAAACCGGAGCACCCGGAGGAAACCCACGCACACACGGGGAGGATGTGCAGACTCCGCACAGACAGTGACCCAAGCCCGAATCGAACCTGGGACCCTGGAGCTGTGAAGCAATTGGGCTATCCACAATGCTACCGTGCTGCCCACATGGAAATGGGTGAGGATGAAGGAGTCTTCCTGCAAGGGAATGACCCTCCGGGCCCTCGCCATGGCAGCGCTTCCATCTCCTCCCCCTCTTCCCCCCCCCCCGATGATATACATATCCTGCCCAGTGGTGGTAGCCACACTAAAGACATGGAACCAGATGAGACGGTATTTTGGTCCAACCGAGATGACCCCCATTGCTCCCATCCTGGAAACCACAAATTCCCACCAGCCATGCGCGCCACCACCTTTAAATAATGGAGACAGGATGGGGGGACGCTAACAGTCAGCAACGTCTCCGCACTTGGGTCTTGGAAAGGGGGGGAAAAGTTAAGGGGGGGGTTGTTGGGTATAGGGTGGCTACGTGGGTTTGAGTGGGGTGATCATTGCTCGGCACAACATCGAGGGCCGAAGGGCCTGTTCTGTGCTGTACTGTTCTATGTCTACATAGGGGACAGACTAGCAACCTTGGGCGAACTGATGGAAGACCTGGAACTACCGACAGGATAGGAACTCAGACTCCTCTAAATCAAATACTTTCTCCACAAGGAGACGGCAAGATACCCCAGGGTCCCGAGAGACTATTCGAGAAACTGATAAACACTAACAGTAGGGTTTGGGGGGGGGAGACTACGGGATCACCTATGGGCAGCTACTGGACAGGACAAGACTACCACTGGATGAAGTCAGACAAAAATGGGACGATGAACTGGTGACGGAAGTGGCTTTGGGACTCTGGAGTGAAGCGCCGAACAGGGTGAACTCCACCTCCTCCTATGAACAGATAGGAAACTATTCAAACCAAACCAAAGTAATTCCACCTTCAGTCATTGAACTCCAATATGCAGATGATGCTGATGTGAGCTCACTCAGAAACTGAGCTCCAGGTAGGTCATCATCAACTTTTTCTCCAAGGAATATGAGAAAATGGGCCCTTCCACTAAACATCCTTTAAAGCGGATAAATCATCAGGACTGGATTGGGAGCAGTTTAGAATTCAGCAAAGGAGGACCAAGGGATTGTTTAAGAAGGGGAAAATAGAGCATAAGAGCAAGCTTCCGGGGCACTGACTGTGAAAGTTTCTATAGGAACGTGAGAAAAAGATTGGTGAAGACAGTCAGAGACAGGGGAATTTAGGATGGGGAACAAAGAAATGGCTGACCAACTAAATAAATACTTTGGTTCTGTCTTCACAAAGGAGAATATAAATAATATACCAAAACTTTTGGAGAACACAGGATTTAGTGAGAAGCAGGGCCTGAAGGAGATCAGTATTAGTAGAGAAATGGTATTGGGAGAAATTGATGGGATTGAAGGCCGTTAAACCCCCAGGCCTGATAATCCACATCCCAGAGTATTTAAGGAATTGGCTCGAGAAATAGTGAATCGGTTATCTGCCAAGATTCTGGAACAGTTCCTACAGACTGGAAGGTAGCTAATGTAATCCCACTATTTAAAAAGGAAGGTAGAGAGAAAACAGGGAATTATAGACCAGTAAGCCTGACATCGGTAGTGGGGAAAATTCTAGAATCCATTATTAAAGATTTTATAGCAGAGAACTTGGAAAACCATGGCAGGATTGGAAAGAGTCAGCATGGATTTATGAAAGGGAAATCATGCTCGAATAATCTACTGGAACTCTTTGAGGATATAACTTGTAAAGCTGAAGGGGAGCCAGTGGGTATGTTTTATTTGGACTTTCAGAAGGCGTTCGTCCTCTTCCTGTGCCGTAAACCTTCTACGGTTCTTAATTCCCTGAAAGCCACGGTCATGCTCCAACTAGCACCCACAACATCTGCCTTCATCAATTAAGAGTTCAAAATCTCGATGACATAGTGGTTAGCACTGCTGCCTCACGGCACCGAGGACCCGGGTTCAATCCCAGCCCCAGGTCACTGTCCGTTTGGAGCTTACACGTTCTTGCCATGTCTGCATGGGTCTCACCCACAGAACTCAAAGATGTGCAAGATGGGTGGATTAGCCACGTTGTGCCCCTTAATTGAATTTTTTTTTAAAGAACTCAAAATCTGACATGATCCTGGAAAATTTGGATCATTTTCCAAATCTTGGAAGCCTCCACTCGATAAAAGCTGACATAGCTGACAATATTCGCCTCCAATGTCGGCTCAGTTTGCAGCCAACTGAGGAAAAGGGATTTGCAGACCAGGATCTCAAACCAAGATTTGGCGTCATTATTTATCAGGCACAGTGACCCTTGTGCTTGCAAAACCTTCAACAAGCTCAAACCACAGGAGAAGTACCACCAATAGGGCCTTAGCAAGATCCTCCAAACCTGGTGGCAAGAAAAACAGTCCAGCTGTAGTATCCTCACCCAAGCCAGCTTGCAGGCACTAATCAGTAAAAAACTAGTTCTGCTGGGTAGGCCATGTAGCTTGTACACCCGACACCAAATTCCTGAAGCAACTTTGCAGCTTGGAATCCATTCACAGTAGCAGCAGACACCCACGAGGACAATGGAACTTCTTTAGGGATGCGTACAAGTGTCCCTGAATAGGTCAAACATCCCCGCTGACTCATGGGAGTCACTGGCTTATGATTGACCAAAATGAAGAAGGTTCATTCAGGAAGGCACCAAACACATCAAGAGGCTTCATTGGGAATGTAGAGAGGCAAAATTAAGGCATTGTAGAAATTTCCAAAACACCATCACGTTGGCAGGATCTACGGATTGCGTATTTGACTCATCCCAGAGCCCAAACAGGAGTGGAAGTAATTCTCAATCTCAAGGGACTGCCCAAGGAGAGAAACAATTGCAGCAAGTCTTCCTTAATCTTGTACTTCAATATGACCAGGGAGGGAAATCATGGGTCTTGGTGCTTTTCCTGTGTACAGGCCCATTTTAACCCTCCCCCCGACATCCTTTTGAGTGAATTGGGAGCCATAGTCAAAGTGGGGACAACGGTTTTATTTAGGTTGAACAAAACTTCTTAGCTTTTGTACTCTATGCCTTTATTTATAAAGCCTATTGAAAGCCCAGGTTTAAGAATGATACACTTTACAACCGTGACTTTGCCAGACAATTACACACAAATTGGCCATTCATATTATGCAACTAGCTCGGCTTCTTTGAACCGTTGCAATATCTGGACCACAACTCGAAAATACTTGAACCTCAAGCGCTACAAAACAAACAATCCTATGTGCAAATGAGAGTATCTTGAACTACCAGTGACATATTCTATTGGCGCATTACTCTGGTTTCAATTCGAAGTTTAAAAATAGCAACAAAAAAAAAAAGGCCTTTCAGTAAATTAAATCAATTCACCTGCAAGAATATGATACTGCTACCCACACAAGTGGGCTTTGTTAACAGGAAAATTACACTTTGCGTTGAGTGATAAATATTTTTCCATTTTAAATCAAAATCAACTACACTTAGAAATGTTCAACATGGGGCACGCAATAGGAGAGCAAAATACTGCAGATGCTGGAAATCTGAAATATAAACAGGAAATGCTGGATATATTCAGCAGGCCAGGCAGCATATGTGGAGAGAGAAATGTAGTCAACGATTCAGACCAATGATCTGAACTAGTTCTGATGAATGGTCACTGACTTTGTTCTCTGCACAGATGCCACCATAGTGTTGAAAATGCTCATTTCCAACAGAGCAAAAGTAACCCCTTTTGCCAGCCCTGCAAAAAGCAATTAGACGTCCTGTTATAGCCTCTCAGTCCCCGACTGCAAGAAACCCAGAAGCAGCTGCCTGAGATTTGGCTTGGCACAACATTAAGCATAATTTTTTTTGTTAAAGCTAAGGTATGAAGAAAACAAACAACTTGCTGAGCAAAAAGATGTCAAAGCAATAAATTGATCATTTCGAAAGGGTAATTAATAAAAATGACCATTAATATGTGCTAAGCAGCAGCAGGGTTAACTAATTTTTTTTTAATTCATTCATGGGATATGGACTTCACTGGCTTGTCCATCCCTAATTGCCCTTGAAAGGGTGGCGATGAGCCGCCTTCTTTAACCCATGCAGTCCATGTGTTGTTGGGGCATCCACAGTGCTACAAGGAAGGGCATTCCAGAATTCTGACCCAGCAACAGTGATGAAATGGCAATATAGTTCCACGTCAGGATGGTTTGGGGCTTGGAGGGGAGGTTAAAGGTGGTGGCGCCCCCATGCGGGGCTGGTTTAGCTCACTGGGCTAAGTCACTGGCTTTTAAAGCAGGCCAGCAGCACGGTTCGATTCCCGTACCAGCCTCCCCGGACAGGCGCCGGAATGTGGCGACTAGGGGCTTTTCACAGTAACTTCATTGAAGCCTACTCGTGACAATAAGCGATTTTCATTTTTTCATTTCATGCATCTGCCACCTGTCCTTCCTGATATAGTTTGGAAGTTGCTGTTCAAGGAGTCTTAGCAAGTGACCACTTTGCAGAACACCTCCGGTCCATCCGCAAGCAGGACCCAGCCCTTCCTCTCACTTTCCATTTCAACTCACCACCCTGCTCTCACGTCCACATGTCTGTCCTTGGCCTGCTGCAAATGTTCCAGTGGAGACCACTGGAGGAACAGTGCCTTATCTTCCGATTAGGTATGTTACAGCTTTCTGGACTTAAGTTCAACAACCTCAGACTGTGAACTCTCTCCATCAACTTTATCCCATTTTTATTTCTATCAATTTATTTTTATTTTCATTTCCTCCATTAATCTGTTTATCCCTCACCATTGATTCCCCCCTTCCTCCCACTCCACTTGGTCCAACTGTTCCTAGTTGCCTTTACACACTGTGTTCTGCCATTCACACATTCTAATCTCTTTATGTGCACTATCAGCACCCTTCTTAGCCTTAAATCACCTCATTTACATTTCATTTATCTTCTATCCGCGACATCTTTGTCTATCCTCCACCAACTGCTGGCCCCCTATCCAGCTCCACTGCTCCCACCCCCTCCCCCCCCACACTGCTCCCCCCCTCCCCCCCCCACACTGCTCCCTACCCCTCCCACCCGCCCCCACTACAGTATAAATCTGACCCCATTTCCAGTTCTCTCCAGCTTTGACAAAGAGTCATCCAGACTCAAAACGTTGGCTCCCTTTTCTCGCCACAGATGTGGTCAGACCAGCTGAGATTATTCAGTATTTTCTGTTTCTGTTTCAGATTCCAGTATCCACGGTAATTTGCTTCTAATTTAGCGAATTGGTGATCTTGGGTTTGGAAGCTGCTGTCGAATGAGTCTCACCGAGTTGCTGCAGTGCATCTTATAGATGGTATACACTACTGTCACTTGTGTCAGTGGAAGAGGGAGTGCCAATCAAGTGGGCTGGCAAGAAGCAGAATAAGAGATGGTAGCCATGATGTGGAGATGTCAGCGTTGGACTGGGGTGAGCACAGTAAGAAGTCTTGCAACACCAGGTTAAAGGCAGCATGGTAGCATTGTGGATAGCACAAACGCTTCACAGCTCCAGGGTCCCAGGTTCAATTCCGGCTTGGGTCACTGTCTGTGTGGAGTCTGCACATCCTCCCCGTGTGTGCGTGGGTTTCCTCCGGGTGCTCCGGTTTCCTCCCACAGTCCAAAGATGTGCAGGTTAGGTGGATTGGCCATGATAAATTGCCCTTAGTGTCCAAAATTGCCCTTAGTGTTGGGTGGGGTTACTGGGTTATGGGGATAGGGTGGTGGTGTTAACCTTGGGTAGGGTGCTCTTTCCAGGAGCCGGTGCAGACTCGATGGGCCGAATGGCCTCCTTCTGCACTGTAAATTCTATAATAATGTTTGTTTCAAACACTAGCTTTCAGAGCACTGCTCCTTCCTCAGGTGATTCAGACAGAATAAGAGAGGGACAGACTCGTCCTCAATCCTGGTCATGAGGGATGGGGGAGGGGACTAGGTCTGAGCTAAAGAATCACCTCAGAGTGGTGCACGTTCTGAGCTGGCCTTCGCTGTGTGTGCACGCGCATGCACGCACACACATGTTTCACACACGCCCAAGGGACGAATGAGAGGAGATATCAAGTAGGGAGGGGCCTTGTGGGGGTAAATTAAACATAAAGGAATTAGGTACTATACCTTACCCTAGGTCTACACTACAGAGCCTCCAGCCAATCTGGTGAAAAGCACAAAGTGAAAAAGCAAGAAGCGACAACATCCAAGGTGAACAGTCCACGAGACAAATAAGAAAATGGGGACTGGGTAATCTGGCACAACCTACTCAGCTAATGATTGCTATTGCTCAGAACAGCTTCCAGATTGGGGATGGTCAGTGTTCAAAGCAGCAAATCTGGTGAGTAGGCCACTCCAGTTGACAGACTGCTGAAACAATGAGCACAGGCTAACATGGAGCACTGTTCCCCCATGTTTAGCACCTTGTTCATCCCCTTTCCCAGGCCTCGACCCCAATCCTCTTACAATAAGAGCCAACATGGCATTCACCTTCCTGTGCTTACTAAAGCAGCATGTATTCATTGTCATGAGCTCTCTAAACAGACATTTACACGTTTCACACCTGAACAATATTCCGCTTTTCTATTCATATTACTTAAGGAAACAACCTCAACTTCTCCACATTATACCATTATGGGCTAGGGTTTTTAAAACTCCAAAGTATATAATGGAGTTCACCTGACCTATAACTTTTTGTTGAATTTGGCTAGGATGAGCAGAAGAGCCTGCCTTCAGGTGTTATTCAACAGAATTCTTAGGCGCTTTTAATTTTAAAAAATTAGCTTTATTCCAAGAATTTAATTAACATTTGTATAACACACACAGCAAGAATTTTCATCAACTACAAACGTAAATACCCCACACTGCTACAGTAATATATGTATAACCCTTAATGAATCCCCCCTTAACAGTTCCAATTCAATAACAAAATCCAAGTAAAACCAGAAACCCCTTTTCAAAGACGTGGCCCAGCACACGGCATTCTCACTGGTATAACACTGTTATTATTGATACTTTTGTTCCCTTTTTCAAACAGCAGATTTGAATTCCTTCTCGAATGCAATTATCTCTTTTAAGTTACCAAGTAGTCTGGAACAGCTTTTAAAATGAAGATAGAGAAAAACACTTTTTTCAACCTGTGCAGTTCAAACCTGTCCAAACTCAAAGCGAAAGTAAAACTCAGAGCCACAGCCCAGCACCACCCACATAATGACATTTGTGAAGCCATGAGATAAGACAAAAACATTTCTTAAAGCGACACTCCCATGACAATACCCCATCTGCCAATTTGTTGCTCACTCATTTGAGCTGATGTACAGCTGTTTGCTTTTTATCAACACTTACATTCCGCTTTGTATGGTCAGTAATTTTTAATACATCATCAATAACATAGATTACAGGCAGCACAGTGGTTAGCACTGCTGCCTCACGGTGCCGAGGTCCCAGGTTCAATCCTGGCTCTGACTCTCTGTCCGTGTGGAGTTTGCACATTCTCCCCGTGTTTGCGTGGGTTTCGCCCCCGCAACCCAAAGATGTGCAGGGTAGGTAGATTGGCCACGCTAAATTGCCCCATAATTGGGAAAAATTAATTGGGTACTAATTTTTTTAAAAAATAAAATAGATTACAAATAGCTAAAGTCCCAGCAATGATCGTTGCGGAACCCTCTGCTTACATCCTGCCAACTTAAAAATGTCCCGTTAATCCCAACTCTTTGCTACTTGCCTGTTAACTACACCTACTGCATCAGCTGAAGCCACTGAAAGGATCATTGACCATAGTATCAAACTATAACTGCTTCTCCAGCCTTACCAGATTAAAAAGACCACTATACATGGTAATATATTACTCTTCCCCCCCCGCCCCCAAATCAGCGAGCCCTTATGTAGCTTGTATATAAACCTTTTCTATGGCACCATACTGAAATGCGCTCAAAAAATAAATTTCTCCAGCAAAAAAGCCCAGGAACATTCATAATCTTCTTACAATTGGAAGTCCAAAACGGCAAGATCTATTTAAGTATAAACAGGGTGGTTAGCAACAATGCAAACACAGCCATCAATTGCACATACTGTATAAAAGTAGCTATTGATATTGGGTCCATAGAGATCTGCATTCCAAAAGACACATTGCAGCCCAATTCTCCAACAGGAGAACAAATATGCAACCAACAAATCGTTAGAAAACACTGGCAGACAAGGCAAAAGAAAACAGCTGATCTGGTATTGTGCATGATGGAAATGGCAATAACACTTTGACTGCATCATTGTGCTGCCGCCACTGCATCCATGCACCATGACTGATTATATTCCCGTCATTCCCAATAGGTGGAAAATGAAACATGGACATTAATTCAGGTACAAACTGCATCTAGACAAATTTATGTTTCAGGTTACAAGTCAACTAAATCTCCAGTTCTGAAGACTCTAGATGAATGCACTGATCAGATACCATGGAGCTATGTAATTACTATTAAATATGTATGTTTTACTGATCAGGTGTATATGCATGAGATAAATATATATGTACATATAAAAATAATTTGCAACCTTGCAGAAATTATGTTTGAAAGAATATTTAGAATTTTGATCTGGTAAGATACATCTTAGAGGGGAAGAGAAGGTTAAATTCTTAATTTTGTAAAAACCTCTGTTCAATTTGAGATACAATACAGAAATTAGATGCTGCACCGAAGCGGTTTTCTTGTTTGACAATGATAGAGGGCTCAAAACCAATTTCACAACTATGGCTAAAGGACAGACACGACTGGAGTGTAATATTTCAGTTTCTATAGTGACACAATCAATTTCCAGAGTTACTAAAACAGGAAGACGGAGCGTGAAAAACAGGCAGGAAATCATTTTCAACTCACAGTTAAAACCTTTACCTAAAATATACAAGGCAAAGACTATTTAGCTATCATATTTATTCCATCATTTAGCAGCACTAAATACGTCATTTCATTCTTCACATGATTAAGCACAAACACCAAAAAATGCAAATGCTCTTCATCTTCATAAGCATGGTTATATTGGTTAACAAGCAAATTTTGCCACTGCGTTGAAATTGTGTATATTCTTAAAAGCAATAATAATAATAATCTTTCTCGTCACAAGTCAGCTACATTAACACTGCAATTAAGTTACTGTGAAAAGCCCTTAGTCGCCACATTCTAGCTCCTGTTCGGGTACAGAGGGAAAATTCAGAATGTTCAATTCACCTAACAGCACGTCTTTCGGGACTTATGGGAGTAAACCGGAGCACCCGGAGGAAACCCACGCAGACACAGGGGGAACATGCAGACTCCGCACAGACAGTGACCCAAGCCGGGTATTGAACCTGGGACCCTGGTGCTGTGAAGCAACAGTGCTACCCCCTGTGCTGCCCCATAGTCAGCTACAATGTTCATTCTACCCTTCAACTACAACATACCAACTTTTAGTACAGTGAAACCTGTAAATTGAAGCCAATGGGTCTTCAGGTGTCCTTATCTTTGCAATAATCATTGTATGGTGGTGTTAGCCAGCTTGTTCAAAGATTCATGAATTTTATCCCGAAATATTAGTTTTGTACCAATAAGCTCACCAACATTTTCAATACTAATTTATTTTCACACAAATAAACTGTATAAGGGCAGCACGGTGGCCTAGTGGTTAGCACAACCGCCTCACGGCGCTGAGGTCCCAGGTTCGATCCCGGCTCTGGGTCACTGTCCATGTGGAGCTTGCACATTCTCCCCGTGTCTGCGTGGGTTTCGCCCCCACAACCCAAAAATGTGCAGAGTAGGTTGATTGGCCACGCTAAATTGCCCCTTAATTGGAAAAAATAATTGGCTAATCTAAATTTATAAAAATAAAAAAAATAAAAAAAATAAACTGTATAATGTACATCTATTAGAATAACAAAAGGAAGCATAATGGGAATACCACCCCTTGGACGTTCCCCACCAAGCCACCTATCGCCCTGACTTGGAAATAGATCACCATTCCTTCACTGTCAGTGGGTGAAAATCATGGAACTCCCTTCCTAACAGTACTGTGGGTATCCCTACACCGCAGGGGCTGCATTGGTTCATGGCAGCAACAGTACTGTGGAGATAACCTACATCACAGGGACTGCATCGGTTCAGGGCAGCAACAGTACTGTGGGTGTACCTACACCACAGGGACAGCATCGATTCAAGGCAGCAACAGTATTGAGAGTGTACCTATACAGCAGGAACTGCATCGGTTCAAGGCAGCAGCTCGCCACCACCTTCTCAAGGGCAAATAGGGACAAGCAATAAATGCTTACCTAGCCAGCAATGGCCACGTCCCGTGAATGAAGGGGAGAGACGATACAATGACAGAGACATTGATCAGGCATGGCCCCGCCTCTACACTTTCTTCTGGAGAATGGGTAAATTATACTTGGCAAAGAACACCAGGGGTTGGCTTAATCTGCTGTGCTGCAGAGTTAATCCACCGGCAAACAGACATTGAGCATGTTAACTACAAAGACAACATCACTGGTGGGGCATGAGAATTGCAGGATAGATACAGAATGTGAGTAGACCATGATGATAATGGTGCTCATCAAACACTTGATAGCAGGTTTTGACAGACCTCACAAAGTTCTAGTTGAGGGGGTTGAAAAATAGTGCGAGTGGGAGGGAAGGTATCCAAACAAAATCACCGTGGTTTTTGATGCTGCATTTCATTGAAGTCCTCGACCAAATAAAAATGAAGATTCCACTGGTCATCCAGGAGTTCTTGTTGAGTTCCTAGGTACCGAGAAGTGGCTTACATCTAGGTTACAAAAACCCTTGTGTTTTAGCAGTATGGCCAATGAACAGAGACTTGCTGAGCTCACAAACAACTTGTAATGGAGCACAGTTCCAGTGTGGCACTTGGACCTTTGCCACCTATACATTTCTTGATGGCCTGAGACTTATCAGACATAAACAACCCAATTTCATCCATATTATAGATGTCACTTGGTCCATGTGACCCAACAATGGACACATGGTAATGCTTTCACTCTGACAGCACTGGCACACTCGCATGAAGGGGACTTGGTCGGAGATGGAGTGACTATTGTGGAATGACTGCAGCCACCCAACGGAAGCATTAAACATGTGATATGTAGGGACTTAGCAAACTTGAGAGCTTTTTAAAAAAAAAGTTTATTAAGGTTCTACATTTTAACAAAGCAATGCCACAAATTACAAAAACAAAATGTACAATGCCATAAGCAAAGGAAAAAGCAGCTCGACATTCGTGAATACAGAGAGGGACAGGAGAACAACATAACTGGCTCTGTACAATCGTTAGACATGACTAGATACATCTACAACCCCACTAGAAACAGCCCCATTAGAAACAGGATGAGGCCATGAAAACATGGTAAAATGGTGGACACCTTCCTATGATGCATCAGCTTGCAATTACCACGTGAATTCAGGATTGGTTTTCTGTGCCATGTACCGGCAAGCACCAATATGCATCTCCTTCACCTCCAGCAGCACCAAAGACATACCACAGCCTCCACTTCCCGGATGCCAGACCCATCTGTACTCATACAGGAGCTAAGCACGGATTCTTTGTACCCACCCTTACAAAAAAAAAGAAAACATGCAAACGCCCCAGTTCTAAGGGGAATGACATAGATCAGGGTTTTTCAAAGTGAGGGTCAAGACATGCGGGTGGGTGCCAGAGCGATCAGTCCTGCCGTTCCCACGGTGGTCCCAATTACGGAAGAAGTGCTGAACTTCCGCTACATGGAAGAATTGCGGCCGCTGCTGCCTTTTAACTGGAGATACAGATTAGGCTGCGTTGAGTCTTCGAGCCAGAAGCGGCAGGAAAGAGAATAGTTCATGTGCCTCGAACATAGAATTGTCATGAAGCGTGGTCCAGGGATGTTCTTTTGGTGGCGAAGCAGGGAGCAGAGTTATTTTGATCTTGCAACTCCTGGCTAGCAAGGTAAGTGAACTGTGAAAATCAATGTTTTTTTTTAAAGTAAGAGTCGGCCTGAGACTCAAATAAGCAATTTACTTATTGGAGAGAATCTCATAACAGAATCTGCTGGAGAGAGCTGCGCAAGAGAGTCCAGGACAGGACAGAGCAATGGTAGTGTTAAGAGCTCCAGGGCCTCTGGTTAACGGCCCTGAAAAAAGAAACTTAACTCAGAACAAAGAAGTATAAAGAGGATTTCTGGAGGTATGATTTTGTCAATTGTGACAATGTAAATAAGGAGGCAAAGCCCATGTGTGTTATATGCAGGGAAGTACTGGCAAATGAGGGGCTGCCTCTTAGGGGCAATTAGTTATGGGCAATAAATGCTGGCCAAGCTTGCGATGCCCACATTCCATGAACGAATAATTAAAAAAAGAGAAGTTTCAGAATTTGAAAGAGAAATGGTGTGTGAAAAATTCCTTTCAGATCGAGACCCCAAAGTCAGTTTTTTTTTTCTTTTCTTTTTTTATATAAATTTAGAGTACCCAATTAATTTTTCAATTACGGGGCAATTTTTAGCATGGCCAATCCACCTAACCTGCACATCTTTTGGGTTGTGGGGGTGAAACCCATGCAGACTCGGGGAGAATGTGCAAATTCCACACAGACAGTGACCCAGAGCAGGGATTGAACCTGGGACCTCGGTGCCGTCAGGCTGCAGGGCTAACCCACTGCGCCACCATCCTGCCCCCAAAGTCAGTTATTAACTTAGAGCTGACTCCAAATTAAAGGACTACGCTGCTGCCTTTACCTGTAATACCACTTTAAAAACACACCAAAAGCACACAAGGCTATCAGCATTCTGGTGTAACATCTCCCAGGAGTATCCAGTGATGAGTAAAACACACATTTTAGTCCTATTGCCCTTCACTACGATCTACGTGTGCGAGGTTGGATTTCCTGTTTTCATAAAGATGAAGACAGCACAAAGAAACTGGTTGAAGTCTGCACCTGATAGGAGCATTGCCCTCTGCTTCTAAGAACTGGATTAAACAAGATAGGGAGGACAAAGCATACATCCCTTTCGAAAGGTAAGCGAGCATGGCTTGTGCTGCGAAGGTTAGTCAGCGTGTGTCGTGAAGATTGGCCAGTGTGAGTCCCAAAGCTTGGCCGGTTACCAAAAGTGGGTTCTGGGGAAAAGAAAATTGAAAAACACAAACATAGATACGACGCAACACAATTTAACCCCAATCTCATTCCATACATTTGTGCAGAGAGGACCAGCAACAGCATGTCCGGATTATGATCAAATCTTCAGCAACCCCCCGCCCCCAAGAAGACAAAAAGGGAACAGAAGTTGAAACTACCAGAAATAACCCACAGGATAATAAGGGCTCAGGACCTAATCCAGGCTCCATACTTCCCTGGCACATGCAGAGCACCCATTAATGAAGAAGAAAACAGGCTGCTCATTCAAACAGGAAAGTCCCATCCACCAAAGGGACAACAGGGTATCCACCAAAGTACAGGACTCGGCTCATCCCTCAGCTCCCCTATGCCTATGAAGCAAAACCCAACCTCTAAGGATGTCCCCAGCAAATGCCTTTGAGAAGGGTCATCCCAAGCCACCAGCCAGAACAGTATATTAGCCACAGCACATCTCGACACACAGTAATCAATACCCCCAGGACCTCCAGCAAAAGCACAAAGGTACACCCCAGCCGAACCTGCATCTCTCCAACCACATCCAGGGCAATACATTTATATGAAGGAAAAGGATAATTACGCCAACCCCAGCCGGGGAGACCCCATCACCAAAGAGAAGAAAAATCATCAAGACAGTCAACAGTTAGGCCCCTTGGAAGGAGGACTGATTTGCTCCTCCGCAGTACAACCAAGGGAACCTTCCTAATCCGGACCACACCAGGATTAGAATCCCCCTAAATCACCGGACCAGACCAGGATTAGAAGCTGCACCCTGCTCATCTGGACAAAGAGAGAAAGAGGCCGCAAGAAACTACAGAGTCGTGAACACAGCCCAGTCCATCGCATGAATCCGCCTCCCATCCATTTACTCTGTCTACACCTTCCGCTGCCTTAGGAAAGCGGGCAGCATATTCAAAGACCCCTCCCAACCGGCTTACTCACGCTTCCAACTTTATCCATTGGGCAGGAGGTACAAAAGTCCGAGAACACGCACAAATAGATGCAAAAACAGCTTGTTCCCCGCTGTTACCAGACTCCTAAATGACCCTCTTATGGACTGACCTGATTAATACTACACTCCTGTATGCTCTACCCGATGCCAGTGTCTAGGTATTTACATTGTGTACCTTGTGCCCTATTATGTATTTTCTTTTAGTTTCATGTACCAAATGATCTGTTTGAGCTGCATGCAGAAAAATACTTTTCACTGTACCTCATAACATGTGACAATAAACAAATCCAAGAATATCCCCAAGGGAGCAACGCTTGAACTGACCACCCTCAGAAAGGATACCAAGAACAATCCCTCTCCTCAACAGACCAACAACAGATTAACCAAGCTCACCTCAGCAAGTGCCATTGCTTAATTCTTCTTATTCCAATAGCTCTTAAGAGGAAAAAACTAGAAACGTAGAAAATAAGAGTAAGCCATTCGGCCCTTCAATATTATTATGGCCGGCCATCCAACTCAGCAACCTGTTCCTGCTTTTCCCTCACTATATCCGTTGATCCCTTTAGCCCCAAGAGCAATATCTAACTCCTTTTTGAAAACATAAGCATTAAGAGCAGGAGTGGGCAATTCACCCACTCGAGCCTGCTCCGCCGCCATTCATGGCCATACAATCATGGCTGATCTCCTCAGTCTCAACTGCACTTTCCTGCCTGTTCTCCATAACCCTTCAATCCATTACTAATTAAAAATCTGTCTATCTCCTCCTTAAATTTGTTCAATGTCCCGGCATCTACCGCACTCGGGGTAGTGATTCGATCCGCTCGGCCACTTTCTACCCCTCATGACAAAATTAATGCATACTGGACCAGTAATCAGGGGCCCACCCGAACTGTGACCATGAAGGTCAGTTACTCTGTGCGACATCGAATCGGCGATGCACCCAGCCTCCAAATGAATACTACTAAAACTTAGCACCCATTCAGGAACTCGCCTCCCACCTCTTGTCAGGGACCGGGCTCATGGACATACCTTGCCCAGCCCCTAACTGCCGAACCTGTCAGTTCACACCATGCAGTCCGCTCTCGACAATACTAAGGTGGGCCCTCATCAAGAAAATGCTCTTTTGACTGCAAGAACTAACTCATTCTCCTAAAGACATCTGCATTTTCAATGATGGCCATCATCCAGATGCACCCAGCACCACTGAATCAAGAGCCCACTCACCAGCAACCGCGCCACTGAAAGCTGGGCCCAACCCCGACTGCCACGATGAAATATTAGCTCTTGTTTGCAAAACACCAATCAGGCCGCTCCAGGGACATAGCGCAAGCCATATATCAAATATCAAATGTGCAACAGGATATGTATCCCAAGAAAAAGCAAAAATGAAATGTGCAACAGGATAAAATAAATGATTATAAGATGAGCAGAGCCAGAGCTCAAGAAAATGTGACCACTCCCACGCTCAAATCACGCGACCCTCTCCCTGGAGAGCTGTTAAAGCATTAGACCAGAGATAGAATGGATTGTGGCCAAACACACTGGAACCACTCCTACATCATGGAACACACCATGGACAGGTCAGATTTGTAAATAAAAAAGTCACTTTCTGGCTGTACAGCAGTGGAATTCATATGCAGCATTAAGTTCATGTTTACACATCAGAATGCTGGAGGAAACCTTTGCCAAGTCACGGACTCTTGGCTGCCACACTCATGCTGGTTAATGATCTTCATTTTTTTGGCCGAGTGATAACTCATTTCTCTCACAATCTTGAAACACCAGCTGAGATTATAATCAGCACCTAATCAACTACAACAATGCTAAAAACTTTAACTTGGAACTAACAAAGAACAATACACCAGTACAGTAGAACTTGTTCCCAATTACCTTTCCCATACTAGAGACAATTATGCTACATGGAGTAGGGTGCACACACATCTTGTGGATCTCTATGCAATCTGTGCAAGTTTTTAAAAAATATTGTTTTAAATTTGGTTTTTAACATTTTATCCATAAAACAAAACAACCCCCAACGAAAAGAACAAAAGATCTTCCCCCATATAACTCGAAGAATAACCCCACCCATCCCAACATCCCTCCTGAACCCCCATAGCAATTTACGGTAACTAACTCTTCAAAATGAAGAATAAGTAGACCCTATCTGGGTTTGCACCGAGTGCTCAATTTAGGTGCAATTGAGTGCTACAGTGAGAGTTTGGTGACTGAGGGATATTAAGGGTTCATTTTTATCTACAGTCGATTCTTTCTTTTATTTAGTTAAATAACTTAAAAGTTGCTGTTTGGGTTTAGAAGGTGAGTTGTCAATCAGCTTATTAAACAGTTAATTGGATTAGGCAAGTTTTCAGAGGCTAGGCACACAGTATAAAGGTAAGCCAGCTTACAGTGCTGACTTTGTTTGCACTGAGTGCTGAATTTGGATTCATTTGAGTGCTATAGTGAGAGTTTGGTGACTGAGGGAGTTAAGTGAGGAGGGAGCAAGGTGCTCCTTTTCATTTCATTTCCTATATTTCCTCAAAGAGCGTGAAGGGAGCCAGGGGTTTCCAGTGGGAGCAGAGTCGGAGGGCGGAGTTCCAGTTGATTCAGAGCGCAGCTACATTCTGTAAGATCAGAGGGGATGGAGGCTAGGGCAGTTGCATGCTCCTCCTGTTGGATGTGGGTGGTGAGGGATAACACTGGTGTCCCTGCTGACTACACCTGCAGGAAGTGTACCCAACTCCAGCTCCTCAGAGACCGCATTAGAGAACTGGAGCTGGATGAACTTCCGGGAGGCAGAGGGGGTGACAGAGAAGAGTTACAGGGAGGCAGCCACACCCAAGGTACAGGAAAAGAGTAGCTGGGTTACGGTCACGGGAAGGAAAACGAAGGGGCAGACAGTGCAGGGATCCCTCGTGGCCGTTCCCCTTCAAAACAAGTGTACCGTTTTGGCTGCTGTTGGGGGGGGGGGGGGGGGGGGGGGGGGGGAATGACCTACCGGGGGAAGGCCCTAGTGGACAGGTCTCTGACACTGAGCCGGGCTCTGTGGCTCAGAAGGGATGTGGGGGGGGGGGATAGAAAAGCAATAGAGATAGAAGACTCAATGGTTAGGGAAATAGATAGGAGATTCTGTGGTCACAAACGAGACTCCCGGAAGGTATGTTGCCTCCCGGGTGCCAGGGATGTCTCGGATCGAGTCTACAGGATTCTTAAGGGGGAAGGGGAGCAACCAGAAGTTGTGGTGCACACAGAGGCACCAACGACATAGCTAAGAAAAGGGATGAGGATCTAAAAAGTGATTTTAGGGAATTAGGTTGGAAACTAAAGAGCAGGACAAGCAGATTTCAGGATTGCTATCGGTGCCACGTGCAAGTGAGGCAAGGAACAGAGAGCGAGTGCAGCTGGACACGTGGCTACAGGGCTGGTGCAGAAGGGAAAGCTTCATATGTATGGATCATTGGGATATCTTCTGGGGAAGGTGGGACCTGTACATGCAGGATGGATTGCACCTAAACTGGAGGGGCACCAATATCCTGGGAGGGAGGTTTGCTCTTTGGGAGGTGAGTTCCTTGGGAGGGCTATTGATCAGAGGATTGGGTAGCTGTTGAACAGGCAGAAATAGTATGGAGCAAGTTTGTGAGGAAGGATAGACAGTTGATAGGGCAAAGTTGCACTCAGTGGAATGGAAGTGCATCTGTTTCCATGCAAGGAGTGTCAGGGATAAGGGAGATGAGCTTAGAGTATGGTTCAGTACTTGGAACTACAATGTTGTGGCCATTATGGAGACATGGATTTCACAGGGGCAGGAATGGTTGTTAGATGTTTCGGGGTTTAGATATTTTCAGAAGAATAGGGAGGGAGGTAAAAGAGGAGGGGGAGTGGCACTAAATTAGGTAGTGCATCGCAGCTGCAGAAAAGGGGGTAGTTGAGGAGGGTTTGTCTACTGAGTCAATATGGGTGGAAGTCAGAAACAAGAAAGGAGCAGTCACTTTATTGGGAGTTTTCTATAGACCCCCCAATAGCAGCAGAGAGATAGAGGAACAGATTCGGCAGCAGAACTTGGAAAAGTGCAGAAGTAACACAGTTGTTGTTATGGGTGACTTCCACTTCCCCAATATTGACTGGAACCTCCTTAGTGCAAATGGTTTGGATGGAGCATATTTTGTCAGGTGTGTACAGGAAGGGTTAGGGTTACATACTCAATATGTAGATAGGCCGACTAGGGAGGAGGCCATATTGGACTTGGTGCTCGGCAACGAACCAGGCCAGGTGTCAGATGTCTCGGTGGGTGAGAATTTCGATGACAGTGACCACAACTCCCTGACCTTTACCATAGTCATGGAAAGGGATAGGAACAGACAGTATGAGAAGGTATATAATTGGGGGAGGTGAAATTATACTGCCGTTAGACAGGAGCTGAGAAATAAAGTGGGAACAATTGTTCTTGGGGAAATGCACAACAGGTAATGTTGGGGTTGTTTAAGGAGCACTTGCTGCGAGTGCTGGATGGTTTTGTCCCACTGAGACAAGGAAGGAATGGTAGTGTGAACGAGCCTTGGATGACAAGAGAAATGGAGCTTCTAGTCGAGAGGAAGGAGGAATCTTATATGAGGTTGAGGAAGTAAGGATCTGGTAAGGCTCTAGAGGGTTACAAGATAGCCAGGAAGGAACTCAAAAGTGGACTGAGGAGAGCTAGAAGGGGGCATGAAAAAGCCCTGGCAGGAAGGATTAGGGAAAACCCCAAGGCATTCTACTCTTATGTGAGAAATAAGAGGATGATCAAAGTGAGAGTAGGGCTGATCAGGGATAGTGGAGGGAACTTGTGCCTAGAGTCTGAGGAAGTAGGGGAGGCCCTAAATAAATATGTTGCTTCAGTATTCACTAGAGAGAAGGACCTTGTTGCTCATGAGAACAGTGTGAACCAGGTTAATAGACTCGAACAGGTTGATATTAGGGAGGAGGATGTGCTGGAAATTTTGAAAAGCATCAGGATAGATAATTCCCCTGGACCTGATGGGATATACCCAAGGTTATTATGGGAAGCGAGGGAAGAGATTACATAAGAACTAGGAGCAGGAGTAGGCCATCTGGCCCCTTGAGCCTGCTCCGCCATTCAACAAGATCATGGCTGATCGTTTTTGGACTCAGGTCCACTTTCCGGCCTGAACACCATAACCCTTAATCCCTTTATTCTTCAAAAAACCATCTATCTTTATCTTAAAAACATTTAATGAAGGAGCCTCAACTGCTTCACTGGGCAAGCAATTCCACAGATTCACAACCCTTTGGGTGAAGAAATTCCTCCCAAACTCAGTCCTAAATCTACTTCCCCTTATTTTGAGGCTATGCCCCCAAGTTCTGCTTTCACCCGCCAGTGGAAACAACCTGCCCGCATCTATCCTATCTATTCCCTTCATAATTTTATATGTTTCTATAAGATCCCCCCGCATCAGTCTACTCAACCTCTCCTCATAATCCAACCCCTTCAGCTCTGGGATTAACCTCGTGAATCTCCTCTCCACACCCTCCAGAGCCAGTATGTCCGTTCTCAGGTGAGGAGACCTAAACTGAACATAATACTCCAGGTGTGGCCTCACTAACACCGTATACAATTTCAACCTAACCTCCCTAGTCTTAAACTCCATCCCTCTAGCAATGAAGGACAATACTCCATTTGCCTTCTTAATCACCTGTTGCACCTGTAAACAAACCTTTTGCGACTCATGCACTAGCACACCCAGGTCTCTCGGTATGTTTTAATATTTTATTTAAATAATAATCCTTTTTGCTATTATTCCTACCAAAGTGGATAACCTCACATTTGCCAACATTATATTCATCTGCCAGACCCTAGCCCATTCACTTAACCTATCCAAATCCCTCTGCAGACTTCCTGTATCCTCTGCACTTTTTGCTTTACCATTCATCTTAGTGTCGTCTGCAAACTTGGACACATTGCACTTGGTCCCCAACTCCAAATCATCTATGTAAAATGTGAACAATTGTGGGCCCAACACTGATCCTTGAGGGACACCACTAGCCACTGATTGCCAACCAGAGAAACACCCATTAATCCCCACTCTTTGCTTTCTATTAACCAATCCTCTATCCATGCTACTACTTTACCCTTAATGCCATGCATCTTTATCTTATGCAGCAATCTTTTGTGTGGCACCTCGTCAAAAGCTTTCTGGAAATCCAGATATACCACATCCATTGGCTCCCCGTTATCTACCGCACTGGTAATGTCCTCAAAAAATTCCTCTAAATTAGTTGGACACGACCTGCCCTTTATGAACCCATGCTGCACCCCGATGATCTTTGCGTCCTCACTCTCCACTGGAGTAGTAGCGGATGATTGGAGGGAGGCGAATATTGTTCCCCTGTTCAAGAAAGGGAATAGGAAAATCCCTGGGAATTCAAGACCCATCAGTCTTACATCTGTGGTGAGCAAAATATTGGAAAGGATTCTGAGAGATAGGATTTATGATTATTTAGAAACATAGTTCGATTAAAAATAGTCAGCATGGCTTTGTGAGGGGCAGGTCATGCCTCACAAGCCTCATTGAATTATTTGAGGATGTGACTAAACACATTGATGAAGGTCGGGCAATGGATGTGGTGTATATGGATTTCAGTCAGGCATTTGATAAGGTTCCTCATGGTAGGCTCATTCAGAACGTTAGGGGGCATGAGATACAGGTGAATTGGCTAGCCGAAAGAAGACAGTGAGTGTTAGTGGATGGAAAGTATTCAGCCTCGAGGTCGGTGACCAGTGGTGTCTCGCAATGATCTGTTCTGGGACCTCTGCTCTTTGTGGTTTTATAAATGAGTTGGATGAGGAAGTGGAAAGGTGGGTTAGTAAGTTTGCCAATGACACGAAGGTTGGGGGAGTTGTAGATAGTGTTGAGGGTTGATGCAGGTTCCAACAGACATTGACAGGATGCAGAGCTGGGCTAAGAAGTTGCAGATGGAGTTCAACCTTGATAAATGTGGTGATTCATTTTGGAAGGTCGAATTTGAATGCTGAATACAGGGTTAAAGGCAGGATTCTTGGAAGTGTGGAGGAACAGAGGAATCCTGGGGTCCACGTATACAGATCCCTCAAAGTTGCCACCCAGGTTGATAGGTTGTTAAGAAGGCATATGGCGTGTTGGCTTTCATTAACAGGGGGATTGAGTTTAAGAACCGCAAGGTTTTGCTGCAGTTTTATAAAACCCTAGTTAGACCACACTTGGAATATTGTGTCCAGTTCTGGTCGCCTCATTATAGGAAGGATGTGGATGTTTTGGAGAGGGTACAGAGGAGATTTACCAGGGTGCTGCCTGGACTGGAGGCCATGTCTTATGAAGAAAGGTTGAGGAAGCTAGCGCTTTTCTCACTAGAGCGAAGAAGGCAGGGAGATGACTTGAGTGAGGTGTACAAGGTGATGAGAGGCATGGATATAGTGGATAGCCAGAGACTTTTCCCCAGGCTGTCACGAGGGTACATAATTTTAAGGTGACTGGAGGAAGGTATAGGGGAGATGTCAGAGTTAGGTTCTTCACACAGAGTGGTTGGTGTGTGGAATGCACTGCCAGCAGGGTTGGTAGAGTCAGAGTCATTAGGGACATTTAAGCAACTCTTAGACAAGCACATGGATAGCAGTAAATTGAAGGGATGTAGTTAGGTTGATCTTAGATTAGGATAAATGGTCGGTACAACATTGTGGGCTGAAGGGCCTGTACTGCTCTATGTTCTATCTCTTATGGAACCCCTCAATTACCCCCCTCAAAGTCAACTTCACCTTCTCAAGGTACAGGAACGACATCAGGTACCCTGCCACACTGAGGCACAGGGCCGAGTAGCTGACCTCCACTCCATCAGGATCTGCCTGCGAGCAATCAGAGAGAGAAGCTAAATCATCAGGCCCCGCACGGCAGCTCTGACACCCCAAATATTCCCACACCACTTGCAAATATCCCCCACCCCCTGAAACAACCAGCTCATTCTCAACCCCGTCAGGTGAGGCCTGTGCACCACCTTTAACTGCAACCTCGAGGCATTCACCCTCTACAACACCTCACACAAACCCTCCTCCAGCGCCACTCCCAGCTTCTCCTCCCACTTGCCCTCAACCCCCTCCAATGACGCCGTGTCCTCCTCCAGAATCCCATTAATAGCCAAGGTGACCCCCCGCCAAAATCCCATCACCGACAACACACCCTCCAACAACAAGGACAGCGGTGTCACCAGAAACATCAGGAACACCTTCCTTGCAAATAAAAAATGCACCTTTCTATACTTAAATGCCTCCCCCATAGAATCCCAAACATCTGTCAACTCCTCCAAGCTCGCAAACCACCCTCCCGCTCCTCCCATCTCTGAAATCTAGGATCCAATCTCGCTGGCTCAAACACATGATTCTCTCAGATCGGCATCTGCCTCGACCCCACCCCAACTTTAAATGTTGCCGAAATTGTCTCCATATCTTCAGCATGACCACCATCGGACAACCCTAATATTTCCCTGGGACAAATGGAAGCGGCGCCGTGCCAGCGTCCGCAACCCCCAAGAGCCTGCCCCCATCCTCATCCACACTGCCTTTTGCTCCTTGCACCAGCCCTACACTTCCACCTCCCCACCCCAGCCCTGCACCTTCTTGGCATTTGCCGCCCAATGATAATACAGTAGATGTGGCAAAGCCAAACCCCCTGACTGTCATCCTCTTTGAAGCACTGCCTTCTGAATCCTCACTTACTTACCAGCCCAGACAAACGACAAAAATCAACCGTTCCACCTCCATAAAAAAAGTTTCGGCAAGAAGATCCATAAATACTGGAATAAAAACAAAACCCCGGCAAACCATTCATTTTTACTGCCTGCACCCGGCCTGCCAATGATAGGGTAGGCTTTCCAACTACAAAAATTCAGCCTTGACCCTGCCCACATGACTTGTAATTTTGTTCCTGCCTGCATCAATTTACAGATAAGAGAGATGAGCAGTTGCCACACGCAACAGCAATACCCCCAGGTCAGCTCCCGTCCCTGGCAGGGAAACCACTCACTCTTCTCCAAATTTAATTTATATCCCAAAAAAAGCCCCAAATCGCTTAAGCGGCCCCATTATATCCCTCAGCGTGGGAACCAGGTTGGAAATATACAACAAAAGATCAGCATACAGGAACCCTATGCTCCACTAACACCCCCCTCACTAAGCTAAGCTCCTGAATGCAATGGTCAAGGGCTCTATTGCCAACGCAAACAAAAGGGGGTGGCAGGGGGCATCTATGCATCGATCCCCTGTGCAGCTGAAAATATCCCAAGTTCACCTCATTTGTACATTCACTCGCATTTGGTTCTTTATACAATTTGACCCACGCCACAAACTTAGGCCCAATCCTAAAGCATTCCAACAAGTCTTGGTGCATCTTTTACCAAACACTGTCAACATGGCTGCAGCAGGGATTGGCGAAGACTTTGACCCCAGGGATATTAAAAGCCTGATGCAGGAAGGAACAAAATTACTGTGTTCAAATGCAGATACAGTAGGTATTTTGAGCAATGTAAAGTGTGCTGTCAAGGCTATGTCCCACAAGTTAAGGTGTAAATGGCTTTCTTAGTCTGCAGAATGCTGTCTGTAGTTTGCAAATATCCATGGCTTCAAGGTGCAACTTGCATCTTTCAAAATGTGAATTATTGCAAACCGTCACGTCTGTTTTTCTGAGTGCCTATTTATACAGGCTTCACTGTACAGACAATAGGTGCGGTATGTTGAAATATCCAAAAAAGCTACAATGTTGAGCGACAGGTTATGTGTATTTCCATGCACTAGTGCACATATCAATTGCCTGAATTAATTTTCAATAGGGGAAAAATTGTATAGTGAAAGGCAGGAGGATAACACAGGATCAATGTGATAAATGGTAACAAAGTGATATTGCTGGGCATCAAGAAATATAGCAGCCGCATTCCTTCCATAAATCAGTGAATGATGCCACAAAAAAAAGTAAGGTACTTTAGAAAACATGGCATACAGAATCATTTACTGACTGCAAAATGTATTATAGTACTTTCATCCATTGCATCGATTTGTGAAATTTAAGCACTATAAATTTTCCACTTCGGTAGCACAGTGGGTACAGCTCCAGGGTCCCAGGTTCGATTCCCAGCTTTGGTCACTGTCTGTATGGAGTCTGCACGTTCTCCCCGTGTCTGTGTGGGTTTCCTCCGAGTGATCCGGTTTCCTCCCACAGGTCCCGAAAGACACGCTTTTAGGTAACTTGGACATTCTGAATTCTCCCTGTATACCAGAACAGGTTCCGGAATGTGGCGACCAGGGGCTTTTCACAGTAACTTAATTGCAGTGTTAATGTAAGCCTACTTGTGACAATAAAGATTATTATTATATCCACACACATCCTGGTTCTATACTTTCTTTCAAGCATTTTCCTCGTTGCCAGTTTAACAGAGTAGAAGGAAAAAAATCTGAAATCTATACAGTATAGGCACCAACAGTAACATAATGCATGTTTGTGTGGGTGCCAATGCACCTGCTCTCTGTCTTTGCACTGCTCCACAAGTAAAGTTGCCCATTAAAACTAGTTAAAAGGTAAAAGCAAATTACTGCGGATGCTAGAATCTGAAACAAAAACAGAAAATGCTGGACAATCTCAGCAGGTCTGACAGCATTTGTGGAGAGAAAAGGAAGCTAACGTTTCGAGTCTGGATCTCCCTTTGTCCATAGAACCATAGAAAAGTTACAGGACAGGTGGAGGCCCATCTTGTTCCATGACAGTCCAATGATACCATGTGCTCTTTCTAATCCCACCTTCCTGCACCCAGTCCATAGCCTTATAGCGTGCAGCACTTAAGGTGCAGATCCAGGTACTTTTTTTTTTTAGAAAGGGTCGCTACCTCCACCACCAACTCAGGCAGCGAATTCCATACTCCCACTATCCTCTATGTAAAAAAATGTTCTTCCTCATGTCCCATGTACACCACCTGCCACTTATCTTGAATCGATGTCCCCTGGTTCTAGAATTCTCCACCAAGGGAAACAATTTGATCCTGTGCACTCTATCTCTTCGCCTCATAACTTTGTACACCTCAATTAAGTCAACCCTCAACCTTCTTTATTCTAGGAAAATAGCCCCAACCTATCCAATCTCTACTCGTAGCAAGACTTTTCTAGCCCTGGCAACATTTTTGTAAACCTCCTCTGCACTCTCTCCAGAGCAATTACATCCTTCCTGTAATGTGGTGACCAGAACTGCACACAATACTCCAGTTGTGACCTCACCAGTGTTATATAATTCCAACATTATTTCCTTACTTTTATATTCTATACCACAGCCAATGAAGGAGAGTATTCCACATGCTTTCTTAACAACCTTGTCTTCGTAAACTGCTGCCTTTAAGGACCTATGTTCTTGTATGCCAAGATCTCTCACTTCATCTACGCCTCTTAGTATATTGTCATTTATTGTGTACCCCCTTTAACTGTTTTACCTCCCTAAATGCACGAACTCGCACTTCTCGGTGTTAAATTCCATCTGCCACTTTATTGCCCACTCCACCTATATCATTTTGGGTGATCATAACTATACTCTTCACTGTCCACCATTCAACCAAATTTTGTGTCGTCTGCAAATTTCAATCAAGTGCCCATCAAAGAAACTTTGTAACTCTTTACTCAGTCACAATAATATTGAATTTGCTACCACAATGACCAGTTGAGCGGAATAGCAGAGATGTATTTAAGGGGAAGCTAGGCACTTAAAATGAAAATGGAATAGAAAGTCATGTTGATATGGTGAGAGGCGGTTTATATACAGCAAAAATGCGACCGTTAAAGGGATAGTGCGGGGGGGAGCATAGGGTGTCTTTATATGCCGATGACGTTATTACACGTGTCAGAACCAAGTGTGTCAATAGGGGGAATACTGGAGCTGCTTCGGGTGTATGGGCCTTTCTCAGAGTACAAATTAAATCCAGACAAGAGTGAATATTTTGTGGTGTCTCGGCCAGAGGTGGGGGCAGGGATGGGAGGGGGTTGCCATTCCGTAAGGCAGGGACTCACTTTAGATACCTGGGGATGTAAGTTGCTCGAGATTGGGGGGGGGGGGGGGTCCGTAGGTACAACATTTCTAGTTTGGTGGAGAAGGTGAAATTGGTGGAGAAGGTGAAAGCTGATCTGCAAGGTGGGATGGTCTCCCTCTGTCACTGGCAGGTCGGGTACAGGCGGTTAAAATGAGCGTGCTGCCACGATTCCTGTTTATTTTTCAATCCCTGCCGATTTTCCTGCCAACGGCATTTTTTTTTTTTAAAAGAGAGATTGATGGGATGATTACCTCGTTCATATGGTGGCCAGAATTAAAAAGGTGCTACTACAGAGAGGAAGGTAGGCAGGGGGTTTGGGTCTTCCGAACCTGATGTATTATTACTGGGCGGCGAATGTGGAGAAGGTACGGAGCTGGGTCAGAGGGATTGACTCCCAATGGGTCAGAATGGAAGAGAGTTTGTGTAGGGGGACGGGATTGAAGGCGCTAGTGACAGCGCCACTCCCGACGGCCCCGGGGAGATACTCAGGGAGTCCGGTAATAATAGCTTTGTTGAGAATTTGGAGGCAGTTTTGACAGCACTTTGGGTTGGGGGCAGTCAAGGGAAATGCCGATTCGGGGGAACCATAGATTTGAGCCAGGGAAGTGGGATGGAAATTTTCGGAGATGGGAGGAGAAAGGAATTAGGACACTAAAAGATTTATTTCTTGGGGGTCGTTCTGCAGAATTAAAGGAGCTGGGAACGAAGTATGGGCTGGAGCAGGGAGAAATGTTTAGATACATGCAGAGATTTTGCCAGAAAGGAGATACAGAACTTCCCAGTAGAGCCTGCTTCCACATTGCTGTAGGAGGTGCTGACGACAGGGGGACTGGAGAAGTGGGTAGTATTGGCGGTTTTCGGGGCTATTTTGGAGGAGGAGAAGGCGCCGTTAGAAGGGATCAAGGCAAATTGCGAGGAAGAGTTGGGAGAGGGTATGGAGGAGGGGTTCTGGTGTGAGGTGCTCCGGAGGTTGAACGCCTCCACCTCGTGTGCGAGATTGGGGCTGTTATAGCTGAAGGTGGTGTATAGAGCGCACTTTACAAGGGTGAGGTTGAGCCGGCTCTTTGAGGGGGTAGAAGATGCATGTGAACGTTCCAGGGGGGGGGGGCCACAAATCACGTTCACATGTTTTGGTCCTGTCCAAAAATGGAGGATTACTGGAAGGAGGTATTTAGGGTAATCTCTAAAGTGGTGCAGTGAAACTGGACCCGGGCCTTCGGGAGGCCATATTCAGCGTATCGGACCAGTCGTGGTTGGAAACCGGCTCGGAGGCAGATGTTGTAGCCTTCGCCTCGTTGATTGCCCGAAGGCGGATCATATTAGGGTGGAGATCAACCTCTCCACCCTGTGTCCTGGCGTGGCAGGGGGACCTGCTGGAATTATTGAACTTGAAAAGGTCAAATTTGAACTGAGGGAAAGAATGGAGGGATTCTACAATTCATGGGCATTATTCATTATGCACTTTCGCGAATTGGATCACATTGAACATTAGGGGGGCTGGGGGAGGGGACTGTATGTGTTAATGGTGACGATGGGGGATTCCTCTGTCATTTGTTTATGTTAACATGTGGGCTAATGTTTGGAGGTTTCGTGTGAGGATGGGATCGTTGTTATTGATACAGGGATTGACATTACATTCGTTACTGATTATTGCTTATTGTTGGTGTAAATTTGGGAGAAAATGTGAAAAAGGAGAATTTAAAAATAAATAAATAAATAAATAAATAAATAAATGCGACTGTTTCGGCCGAAAGGTCTGTTTCTGTAATGTAAATTCTACTTAAAATCCGTTAAAAATAAAGCATGCTTTGGAATGTCTTAAAGTTCTTTTAAGTGATATAGGAAATGCAACAGCCAATTTGAGCACAGCAAGTTTCCACAAAGTGCAATGCACGACTGAATAGATAATCTGTTACAGTGATGTTAGTTGTGGGATAAACATGGTCCATAATGCTGCAGAGAACTGACCCGCTTTACTTCAAATAATGCTATGGAATCTTTTACTCCCTTCCGAGAGGACAGATGGGACTTTGGTTTCAACAACTCGGCTGAAAGACACCTCCATCAGTGCAGTGTCAGCCGAGATTTTAGCCTAGTTTTAATCTTAATCAGCCAAGTGTTACTATAGTAACTATAAAGGTTGACAAGATGGCAACAGCGTTGTCATGTCACCTGGTGTGCCTAGTCAATATGAAATGCCACAAAAACAAAATGAAGCTTATGAGGAGTTGAAATTTAATTCTGGTGTTAGCTTCGCATGACAAGATTTCAATAAGAGGGGAAGCCAACATCATTTCAACCTGGTAATATTTAGAATCTAACAAGCATCTTGTCAGCAGTGGGAAGTTACAGCAGTAACATGCCATATAAAGAACTGCGCCTCGCAGGACTTATTGGCACAAGCAGCTTTGTAGCAGTCTTCAGCACAACAGTGTGCCTCAGGCATTGCTTGCTATTTCCGGTTTAATCCGTGGTGTCAGCTCCAGTGGAATATTAAGCATGTTTTTTTAAATCAAATCTCTAATGCCCACGTATCACTGGTTACTCAAGTTCCATGTACATATGAGAATTCTCATTTGAGACTTCCATGTGTGAAAGGGATATCCTGTAGATACTAAAATATATTGTTCAGGGCCACAGAACAGAAAGTAAGAAATTATAAACAAGATTACAAATTTCTTCCCATTACATTTAAAATGGGGACAAAACCATTCATGTTACTTCACTGGTTGATCATAATCCTGCAGATAGTGTGATTTATAATTATTAAAGTACATTGAAACCCCATCTGTTATCTAGGTTAATTTTCACTGTTCAATGACCCTACTACATTCACAGAACAGCACCAAATAAGAGCAATAAAGCTGCCAATCACAAGGTCATTTGCAAGTAAAGCCCTCGTCTTGTAATTGCCTCCCGCTGATTTGCTGACACTAAGGGCTCTGGCAAAAAACAGTTTTTCGAGATCTCATATATTTTCCTCGTCAGTGGGAAGAACCAGCTGTGGATAAACAGACTTTTTTTTTTGTGAAGAGTATGTTCCTTTTCCAACCTTCAAGAGTGGTCGTTGGATTTTAATGGAATGTACCAAAGCAACAAATGTTTGGATCCAGGAAACTGCTCTTATTAACAGACATGGGCTACACTTTTGTGCTTAGGAAATGTATATGTATTATATAATATTTCATAGAATCATAGGATTTACAGTGCAGGCGGAGGCCATTTGGCCCATCGAGTCTGCACCAGCCCTTGGAAAGAGCTACTTCAGCCCACACCTCCACTCGTAACCCAGTAACCCTACCTAACCTTTTGGACATTAACTAACTGTACATCATTGGACTGTGGGAGAAAACGTAGCACCCGGAGGAAACCCACGCAGACACGGGGAGAACATGCAGACTCCCCACAGACATTGACCCAAGCTGGGATTTGAACCTGCGACCGTGGAGTGGTGAAGCAACAGTGCTGACCACTGTGCTACCGTGCCGCCCTACACACCTCTAAGTCCTTCTTTCCTCTATAATCCCGAAGCTTCCAGACTAACCCTGTAGAATTTGCAAACATAATCATCATCAGAATCTTACCTTTAAATGTCACTACTGTACTACTTGATTTACTTATCATCTCTCTTACGCATTTCAATCATGGTGGGGTCTGAACCGTGAATCATGATGGGCCTTCACCTCAAAGCTTAAATTACCAATTTAAAATAAACTTACTACATTTTACTTTCAATAGGTTGGCACTACTAAACTAATCCATTAAATTAACAGAGGGGTCTTTAACGCCCTTAACAACCTGGGCATTAACCAACTACACGGCTTCTAATTTGGGCTTGCGGGCTACACAAGAAACTGCAAAACACCCAAATCTCCTTGATCTTTTACAGTCGTTTACTAATCGAATTCTCCGCAACTGCAGTTGTTCAGAAGCTTGCTTAAAATCACAACCAGATTTTCAGATGTAACAGGAAAAAGTTATTTGAGTGTATTATAGCATTTTTTAAAATTTATCCTGAGACATAGAACATAGAACAGTACAGCACAGAACAGGCCCTTCGGCCCTCGATGTTGTGCCGAGCAATGATCACCCTACTTAAACCCACGTAACCTGTGATACCCGTAACCCAACAATCCCCCCCATTAACCTTACACTACGGGCAATTTAACATGGCCAATCCACCTAACCCGCACATCTTTGGACTGTGGGAGGAAACCGGAGCACCCGGAGGAAACCCACGCACACACGGGGAGGACGTGCAGACTCCACACAGACAGTGACCCAGCCGGGAATCGAACCTGGGTCCCTGGAGCTGTGAAGCATTGATGCTAACCACCATGCTACCGTGAGGCCCAAACCCAAGACCTGCAGTGTTTCTATCAATCCATTGTTTGGCATGTGTAACATAAAAAAATGAAACTTCCCCCAATTATATGCATGAAAAATGTATTGAAACTTTACTACTGAAGAAAATGTATGGCAGGTTTGGTGTTTTGCTTCAGCCCAATTGTGCACACAGACTTGCGCTCAAACATAACAAAATGAACATATTTCGATAAGATTGGCAGGAAATTTGACATCAGCAGTGTGGGTACATTTCCAATCTAACTTCTGGGTTGTGCCAACAGAGAAACTTCTGCGCAGTGTTGCTAAGGAGATCCTCAACTCTGGAAATTAAAATAACTTATTTTGCACAAAATAAATATATGCACTGCAGAATGGCTGTCAATGACACTAAATAAAAATTAACAGCAATGACTCAGTCAGTAGCACTCTCACTGGGCTCAGGTTTCACCTCAATATTGATTAAATGTCAGGTGACATGACACCACCACCACCGTTATGTCAACCTTTGTGCTTACTATTACAATACTAGGCTGATTAATACAAGTTAATACCAGGCTAAAATTTAGGCCAACAGTCCAATGCAGTGTTGCACTGTTGGAGATGCTCTTTCGGGTGGCATGAAAAACTAGAGCCCCTTCTGCCCTCTCAAGTGGGCACACGAGATCTCATGACACCATTCTGAAGAACAAAGTTGCTTACCCAGGTGACCTGGCCTTATCCCTTTAAGGGTTAAGGGATATGTATCACTTAACCAACATCTAAATAAAGATTATCTGGTTGTTAACACATTGCTAAGGAGCTGGTTAGCTCAGGTGACTTGAAAGCTAGCGCGTGGATCAGGTTAATGCCAACAGCACAGGGATCGGTCTGGTTCTGACTGATGGTAGACTTGATGCCTACCTCTTCAACCTACCTGCAATTAAAATATGGCAACTTACAGTGGTTCAGCAGAATTGAAACGATACGAGTTACTTACAAAATTTGGTGCACAGTGAGCAACGACACTGTGGTCATCCACAAACTTAAAACCATGTTTATCTATGGCAGTCAGTTTAGATTTGGCAATTGAGGTTCAAGAGTTTTTGAACCTTTGCGACCCACACCAGCCAACCTTTGTGACCCATCCCACGTTAGTTTACCTTTAATGCGAAAGAGGGCTTACTTGTTCCTCACAATCTCACTTGAAAAAATGCACATGCATATCAGTAGAGTTCAGCCAGTTTCTTTGTGGCCTCTTCACCTTTACAAAAACGGAAAATCCAAATCCAACCTCGTACATGTAGGTCGTCGTGAAGGGCATTAGCAACAAAATGCTAGTTTTACTCAGCACTTGATACGGCTCCAAAATGGAGACAGCATCATCGGCTTTTGCTGTGTTTTAATGTGGTATTACAGGTCAGGTACAGCAGCGGAGTCTTTTAATTTGGAGTCAGCTGTCAGTCAATAACTGACCCTGGGGTCTCAACTTCAAAAGGAATTTTGCACCCACCACTTCTCTTTCAAAATCCGAAACGTCTCCTTTCATTTGCCATTTCCCTACATATAACACACATGGGCTTTGCATCCTTATTTGCATTGGCACAATTCACAAAACCATACCTCAAGAAATTATCTTTAGACTGCTTTGTTCCCAAGTTATTTCTTCTTTGTAAGCTGTTAACCAGAGGCCTTGATGCTCAGTACAGAGCTAATACTAGCACTGCTCTGTTCTGCCCTGGACTCTCATGAACAGCTCTTTCCAGTAGATTCAGAAGCAAGATCCTGGCCAGCAGGTACACAGTCTGCGTGTGTCTCTGGTCCTCTCTTGATCCATCTTCACAGTCCTCTTGCCAGCAGCTGGAAAATGGAAGCAACTCTGCTCCGTGATTTGATGCCAAAAGAACATACACGGAGGGCCCTTGCGGTTAAATGTATGTGTAGGGCATGTAACCAACTCTCTACTGCTGCTTCTGGCCGGAAGACTCCACACAGCATAGGCTGATTTAGCTCAGTGGGCTAGACAGCTGGTTTGTAATGCAGAACCAGGCCAGCAGCCTGGGTTCAATTCCCGTACCGGTTGAGAATTCTGCGTCTGTGTACCTGACAGGTGCCAGAATGTGGCGACTAGAAGCTTTTCACAGTAACTTCATTGCAGTGTTAATGTAAGTCTACTTGGGACAATAAAGATTAAAAGATTATCTTAATTTACAAGGCAGCAATGGCGGTCATTCTCAATGTAAAGCTGATAGCAGCATTGGGCACTTCTCCCAGGATCAGGACCACTGCGGGAATGCTGCGACCGATCACTCCGCGACCCTCCCAACACCTGCAAGCAACCCATCCGCAGGTCACGATCCACACTTGAAAAACCCTGATCTAGATGGGACTTAATAATGAAACTGATCTTGATGAGGTGACTAGCCATGTTGGGTAGATTTTGCCTAGATTAGATTTGTTACGTGTACCGAGGTACTGTGAAAAGTATTATTCTGCGTCTTGCCCAGGCAGATCATTCCATACATGAAAAACATAGGACACATGATAAATAGACGATGGAAATACTTAAAGACACCGGGTAAAGCATATAGAGTACAGTGCTAAAACAGTAGAGAAGATGCGTGCAGATATCAGTTCAGCCCATAAAAGAGGGTCATTCAAGAGTCTGGTAACAGCGGGGAATAAGCTGTTTTTGAACCTGTTAATAATAATAATCATCATCTTTATTGTCACAAGCTTACATTAACACTGCAATGAAGTTACTGTGAAAAGCCCCCAGTCGCCACATTCTGGCACCTGTTTGGGTACACAAGGAGAATTCAGAATGTCCAAATTACCTAACAGCATGTCTTTCGGGACTTGTGGGAGGAAACCGGAGCACCCGGAGGAAACCCGCGCAGACACAGGGAGAACGTGCAGACTCCACAGAGTGACCCTGAAGCAACAGTGCTAACCACTGTGCTAGCACACTGTTCGTGCTAGTTCTCAGACTTTTGTATCTACTGCCTGATCCAAGAGGTTGGAAGAGAGAATAACCCGGGTGGGAGGATTCTTTGATTGCTTCCTGCTTTCAAGGCAGCAGGAGGTGTAAACAGAGTCAATTGATGGGAGGTGGGCTCACGTGATGAACTGGGCTCACGTGATGAACTGGGCTCGCATGATGAACTGGGCTGCGTTCACGACTCTCAGTAGTTTCTTATCGTCTTGAGCTGAGCAGAATTGGGCTATTTATTTTGGTGGGTTTTTTTTTATATTTAGAGTAGCCATGGGGCACAACGTGGCCAATCCACCTAACCAGCACATCTTCGGGTTGCGGGGGTGAAACCCACGCAGACATGGGGAGAATGTGCAAACTCCACACGGACAGTGACCCAGGGCTGGGATTCGAACCCGGGTCCTCAGCGCCGCAGTCCCAGTGTTAACCACTACGCCACATGCCACCCCCCAGAATGGCTATGACATAGTTTTGTTTGACACAGGTTTGGACTCTGAAGGCATCGGTGTTAGATCTTCCACTCAAGACAGTTATATCATCATGCAGGATTCAATCCAAGTTCCTTGGACATCTAGGCACAGTCCACAGACCCTCGCAATTTACAGGGTCACATTCTTTGATCAGGTTGTTGGATATAATGAAGGGTTTCTTGTGTTGTTCGTGACATTTTTCTTACATTTGTCGGATTTGTTTCTGCAACTGTGGAGACTTATCTTCTGGGATGTGCATTTGTTCCCTCTGGCACGCCGTATTTCCAGTTTGTTTCCTTACAAATACCACCTGTCTGCAGCTGGTTTCAATTGTGTCCATGTGTAGTCAAACATTAATCTACCCTGTAATCGAGAATCCCTACAGTGCAGAAGGAGGCCATTGGCTCCATTGTGTCTGCAATGACCCTCCGAAAGTGCACCTTACCCATTACCACTTCCCACTCTAGCCCCTTAACCCCACCTAACCTTTGGGTAGGGGCACTTTAGCGTGGCCAATTCATCTAACCTGCACAACTTTAGACTGTGGGAGGAAACCGGAGCATCCGAAGGAAGCCACGCAGACACGGGGAGAACGTACAAACTCCACAGAGTCACCCAAGGTCAAAATCAAACCCAGGTCCTCGGCACTGTGAGGCAGTAGTGCTAACCACTGCCACCTACTAAATCCACTTAGTTTGAATTTCCAATGTTGTTGTTCATGGTCAAGCCCCTCAATTTGCATTTGACCACAATAGGTACAATCTATCATCAGCCCACCTTTTTATTGCAGCCAGTCCTCTCTGAACTTTGTTTGCTTCTCACTTACTTCAAAAATTTGGTGTCCTTTATAAATGTAACTTTTGTGTTTGTTCATAGCTCCATCTATGATGACTGGCCCAGCAGTGATCCCTGTGGAACCAGCTAGCTGCCCCCTTATCATATCAGCACAGCTCTATCACAACCACTCTTCGCTTTCCCTGGTTTAGTCAGTTTTTTTTTTGGAAAATGCATGAGACACATACTTTCTAATCTTGTGAGTTTATTGCTCACGTAACATCAAGAATCTGAGGACACTAACTTAAGGCGATTCGCTAAAAAATGTTGTGACACGAGGAAAATGTTTTTTTTTAAATCACAACAAATGGTTTGGATCTGGAATGCACGGGCGAGACGGAGATGTAGGCAGATTTAATTGTGGTTTTCAGAAGGGAATTGGATAATTATCTAAAGAGAAGGAAAATAAACTGCAGCGTGATGGGGGGGGGGGGGGGGGGGGGGGGGGGGGGGGGGGGGGGGAAGCAGGAGAGTGCAGTTAGCACAGTACCTCTTATATCTTAGAGAACCAACATAGATCCTCCTCTGTTACCATTCTAAAAAATCTAAATAGATCACATTGAGAGAATTTCCACTGTCGAGGAAGGAGTCAATTTATTTTAAAAAATCATTCATGGCATGTGAAAATCACTGCCTATCCTATTTGCCCTTGAAAAGATGTTGAGGAGAGGTCTTCTTGAACCAATGCAGTCCCTGTGGTGTAAGTACACCCATAACTGCAGCTAAGAGAGGAGTTCCAGGATTTTGATTCAAACAGTGAAGGAATGACGATATAGTTCCAAGTCAGGAGAGTGTGTGACTTGACAAGAGCTTTTGTTCTCTCGTGTCTTGTGCCCCCTTGCCCTTATAGGCATTTGAGGTTGTGGGTCTTGCAGGGCAGCACGGTGGCTCAGTGGTTAGCACTCCTGCCTCACAGGATTTGAGGACCCGGGTTCGATCCCGGCCCTGGGTCACTCCTGTGTGGAGTTTGCACATTCTCCCCATGTCTGCATGGGTCTCACCCCACAACCCAAAAAGATAAAGAAATAAATAACCTTTGCTGTCGCAAGTAGGCTTACATGAACACTACAATGAAGTTACTGTGAAAATCTCCTAGTCGCCACATTCCAGCACCTATTCTGGTACACAGAGGGAGAAGTCAGAATTCTCAGCTGGTACAGGAATTGAACCCGCGCTGCTGGCCTTGTTCTGCATCACAAACCAGCTGTGTTGTGCAGGGTAGATGGATTGGCCACGCTAAATTGCCCCTTAATTGGAAAAAAATAATTGGGTACTGAAGTTCCGAGTCTTGAAAGTGCTGTTGAAGAAGCTTTGGCAAACTGCTGCAGTATCTTGTAGATGGCACATACTTTCTGCATACTGGAGGTGGAGGAAGTGAATATTTTGAGGTGGCAAAGCAAGCAGGCCGCTTTGTCCTAGATGGTGTTAAGCTTCTGCTCTGTTCAGAATCACACGATTGTTACAGTGCAGAAGAAGGCCATTGGCTCTCCAAACCAGCATCATGGCTCATTGCCTTTTCCCTGTACTCCTCCACACTATTGTTGAAGTTTCACTGATCCAGACAAATGGAGAATTGCAGATTTCCCATCCTCTTACCTGTCCTTGTACCACAGTATCGATCCAACCATAATTTCCTCAAAGAATTTCAGTAAATGCATTGGACAAGATCTCACTCCCTTTTGTGCATGCTAAATTCCATTTTCTAAATCAGATTATCCAAGTGCCTCTTTGCAGATGTGTTGCCATAACGTACCTCATTCAGGTATTTGGCTGACTGGTCCCATAATTCCCAAAGCTGTTAATGTCACCTTCGGGTCACACTAGCGACTTTCCAATCCTTCGGTACTATTCTCAACTCAAATAATTTCCTAAAGATGGAAGCAAGAATATGACTGATTTTGCTGGCTCCTTCTTTAAACTTTGTATGAAGAGCATTTGTCGATTGGTGACAATTTTATCTAAAATCTTGTTAATACTTCCACCATCCTCAGATATCCACCCTCTTTGTTGGAGACAATACTGAATGAAAGCAGAGGAAAAAATAGTATAGATTTGCTGTATCCTTTGGTGACAAGAGCGAGAACAGTGACTAGATGGTTCTTAAAATTCAAAGAAACTGTTCTTTAAAAAAATCTAAATGCTTTCCTTGTTTCAGAGAGCAAAAAGATTTTTAAAAATGAAAATAGGATTTATAATAAATATTTGTTACATTGTCAGGTGAATAAAAGATGTAAACTTGAGAGCTTGCTTGAATTATTTTGATTTAAACTTCCTTAGGTCAGCTTTGTCCTGTCACACAATTTCACCCCATTTCACTTTGGTTTACATGCACCTTCACACAGTTTTTCTTCACACTTTGGCAGTCTTGTTTCGAGTGGAAACTTTATCCCATGGTGAACACAGACTGGGTAATAAAACCTCCAGTGTAAGCCACTGTTGTCCTTAGAAGCTGGGAGCCAGAGATTTTCCACTCCCTACTGTGCTGTAAATCAGTACCTATTTAAGGGCCTCCTTTTAATTATGTGCACGTGATCCAAGTTTACCATCATTTAATAAAATAAATCTTGCTCCTGTCTCACGGTCTCTGATGGCAGTGAATCTCAGCTGCCTCACTGCAACCACTGTAACCCTTAACACATCACATGCAGCAGCAGCACCCCGCCACACACACACTTTCACCAAGTTCTGGTTTTTGAATAAATAGGCTGTCTTTTTCTTTCAAGTTGACATTAAATACTTAAAGAGTCAAAATCTTCAATCCACAGTAGCAGAAGCTTATCAGACTCCCTGCCCATCAGTCAAACTTTTGTTTTTGGTGTCTTACGCAGTGAGTCGAGGGGCAGACTGACAGAAAAGAAACAGGCAACTATGGCAAAATAATGAAGGAGCAATTAATGATATCTTGGTCGACAATTTTTTTTTTGAATTACATATCATTTCAGCAAGGTGACCTGCGTTTCTCTTTGGCTTAAGTCAATAGATCACCTCAATTACCCCAGCACCAGTAGCCTTTGCTACTTTACACTGCACAGCAAGGTAGCACTAGGTGCACAGTGGAGAAAGAGCAGTGGAAACGAGTTGGTATGGAAGGCTCGATATTAGAAGCTATAAAAGTAAATGTTGCTGAGCACAACGTTGGGGATGGGGGGGGGCGCAACTGCAGGATAACCAAGCACACAGCCTCACTACTATCAAAGTGATAGGGTGGGCAGCACGATGACGCAGTGGTTAGCATTGCTGCTTCATGGCGCCGAGGTCCCAGGTCTGGGTCACTGTCCGCATGGAGTTCGCACATTCTCCCAGTGTTTGATTTGATTTATTGTTACATGTACCGAAGTACAGTGAAAAGTATTTGGCGTGGGTTTCGCTCCCACAACCCAATGATGTGCAGGGTAGGTGGATTGGCCATGCTAAATTGCCCCTTCATTGGAAAAAATGAATTGGGTACTCTAAATTTTAAAAAATCAAAGTGATGGGGGCAGAAGCAGGTGAGCCCCAGAAGGAGAGGGCAACAATTCAAATTTGGCTGCCTAAAATAGGTCATGCAGGTATCCCTGAGCACTAGGCTGGAGGCTAGTGCTCTAGTACAAAATAAGGTAGGAATTAAGCAGAGATTAGTAAATGACAAGAAGTCAGTTTTAGGCAGCCACTAAAAACTTTGGGGGTATAGTATATACCCGATTGACTTCTTTGTAGTGGGGAAAAACGGTGCTCCCAGGGATAGCAAGGGCGGAACACTTTGCATTGTAATCTCCGACCACGCTACATAGACCTGTGATTGGAGACGGGCTGTGTCCAGTGCCCTCCATGGAGGTTAGACACAAACCCTCCTGGCCGATGAGACCTTTTGCAAAACAATATCACAGGCCATAGACTGGTACATTACCAATAACCAGAGCGGGGAGGTCTCACCCTCCATGTTCTGGGAGGCACTTAAGGATGTGACCAGTGGAGAGATCATCACTTCCAAAGCATGCAAAGACAGGAAGGAGAGGGCAGCTAGACAACAGCTGGTCGACTCCGAGGTGGACAAGCAATACTCCCAAGCCCTGACTCTAGAGCTGCTGGCGAAGAGGAAAAAGTTACAAATGGACTTTGACCTGCTCTCCAGTAGGAAAGCAGTGCACCAGCTCCGCCAGCCATGGGAGACCTTCTACAAACACGGAAACAAAGCCAGCTGCCTGCAGGCACACCAGTTGAGAAAACAGTCGGCCAGAAGGGAAATAGCACAGATCAGGCACAATAGCAGCAACCTGGCAGCCAAACCGGGAAAGCATTCAAGGCTTTCTACCAGGGGCTGTACACCTCCGAGTTCCCCAAAGGGGGCTCGAAAATGAAATAGTTCCTCGATAGACTGGACATGCCTGTCGTGGGAGAGAATAAGAGAAGGGGGCCGGAGGCACCTCCAGAACTGAGAAGTCAGGCAGCACTGTGGCACAGTGGGTTAGCCCTGCTGCCTCACGGCGTCGAGGTCCCAGGTTCGATCCCAGCTCTGGGTCACTGTCCGTGTGGAGTTTGCACGTTCTCCCCGTGTTTGCGTGGGTTTCGTCCCCACAACCCAAGATGTGCAGGCTAGGTGGATTGGCCACGCTAAATTCCCCCATAATTGGAAAAATGAATTGGGTACTCTACAAAATTTATTAAAAATAAGAACTGAGAAGTCATGGGGAGCATTTGGAGAGCATTAACTCAATGCAGGCGAGGAAGGCGCCTGGACCAGATGGATTCCCGGTGTACTCCTGCAAGAATTTGCAACAGCATTGTCCCTGCACTTACAGGGAACGTTCACAGGCTCACTGGTAAGAGGCACGCTCCCTCCCTCCAACACTAGCACAAGCCTCAGTCTCGCTGATACCTAAGAAAGACAAAGACCTGACTGAGTGCAGGTCCTATAGACCCATCTCGCTGCTGAACGCAGACACCAAAATCCTGGCTAGGCGACTGGAGAACTGTGTACCAGAGGTGGTTGCAGAAGACCAGATGAGCTTTGTCATGGGTAGACAGCTACATCAGGCGCCTGCTGAACGTGATGGTGCCCCATCTGGGGAGAGAACACCAGAAGTGATCATCTCCTGGGTGCATCTGAGTGGAGTTTGCACATTCTCCCCGTGTCTGCATGGTCCCACTTCCACAACACGAAGAGGTGCGCAAGGTAGGTGGATTGGCCATGCCATATTGTCCCTTAATTGGAAAAAAAAATAACTGGATACCCTAAATTTCTTTTTAAAAGTCTCCTTGGACGCAGAAAAGGCCTTTGACAGAGTCGAGTGGAAGTACCTCAGAGTTACTGGCATGGTTCGGGCTTGGTTCGGGGTTCACTGCCTGGGTGAAACTTCTGTGCAACGCTCCGACGGCGAGCATGCAGACCAACACCACCAGTTCTAAATACTTCCACCTGCACAGGGGCAGAAGGCAGGGATGCCTGCTGTTCCTGCTTCTGTTCGCCCGAGCAATCGAACCACTGCCGATCCCCCCCAGAGCAGCGAAAAGTTGAAAGGGCATCTAGAGGGGACAGACAGTATAGAGTCTCACTCAGGCAGCAGGTGGAGGGGTTCCCTCTGTTGCCCCCACGCGGGGTACGGGACAGGGTGCTCTCGGGGGTGTGCGTTGGAGGAGGGAGGAATTTGGACGTATACCAAGTGATTCAGCTCGGTGGAGGAGCTGAAGGGTAAATGGGAAGAGGAGCTGGGTGAGGAGATTGAGGAGGGGACGTGGGCGGATGCCCTGGAAAGAGTGAATTCCTCCTCTTCTTGTGCGAGGCTTAGCCTCATACAGTTCAAGGTGCTACATAGGGCCCACATGACCAGGACGAGGATGAGTAGGTTTTTCGGGGGCGAAGACAGGTGTGGTAGGTGCTTGGGGAGCCCAGCGAACCATGCCCATATGTTCTGGGCATGCCCAGCGCTGGGGGAATTTTGGAAGGTGGTAGCAAGGACGGTGTCGAAGGTGGTAGGATCCAGGGTCAAGCCAGGCTGGGGACTCGCAATTTTTGGGGTTGCAGTGGAGCCGGGAGTGCAGGAGGCGAAAGAGGCCGGTGTTCTGGCCTTTGCGTCCCTAGTAGCCCGGTGGAGGATTTTGCTTCAATGGAAGAATGCGAGGCCCCCAAGCGTGGAGGCCTGGATCAATGATATGGCTGGGTTCATCAAATTGGAGGGGGTGAAATTTGCCCCGAGAGGATCAGTACAGGGGTTTTTTAGGTGGTGGCAGCCTTTCTTTGACTTCCTGGCAGAAGGGTAGGAAAATAGGCCGGCAGCAGCAGCAACCGGGGGGGGGGGGGGGGGGGGGGGGGGGGTGGGGGGGGTGGGGGAAGAGAGAGAAGAGGAGTAGAGATGACCGAGGTAGAGAAGAGAGAGAGAGAGAGAGAGAGAGAGGAGAGAGAGAGAGAGAGAGAGAGAGAGAGAGAGAGAGAGAGAGAGAGAGAGAGAGAGAGAAATGTGTACATGTGTTTATTGAATATGCCGGGTGCTTACCTATTTCTTCTTTTTGTAGTTGCTGAGGGGGGGGGATGGTTTGGGGGTTGTGTTTTTTCTCTTTTTTTTGTTGTTAATACTGTTTTCTTGTTGTTATTTTCTGTTTTTGATATTTTTTGAAAATCTCAATAGAAATTATTTTTTTAAAAATAGAGTCTCACTCTATGCGGGTGACCTGCTCCTCTATATCAGAGCGAACCCCACCTCCGCTTGCGCAGGGCTAAGCCTGAACAACTAAAGGTGATGCATCAAGTGCACCTAACCAGATCCTGAATGAATAGGTTATTCCCAGAGGTGGAGGACAAATGTAAATGGTGTCAGGGTGGCCCAGCCAACCACACCAACATGTTTTGGGCCTGCCCAGACTTGTCAGATTCTGGACACCTTCTTGAGGTAATGTCGAGGGTTGTGGGAACGTGGGTGGAGCCATGCCCACAAGTGGCAGTCTTCAGGGTCTCAGACCAACCAGAACTCCATGGGGAGGAGGCCAACACCCTAGCCTTTGCCTTCCTAGATTCCCGCCGAAGAATCCTGCTCGGATGGGGATGGGCAGCACCACCCAAAGCTGCAGACTGGCTGGCCGTCCTGTCAGAATTGCTCCGACTAGAGAAAATAAAATTCACCATCTGTGGGTCAGAAGAGGGCTTCCACAAGTCATGGCAGCCTGTTCGTAACCAGCAGCCAATGGTGGTGGTTTGGAGAGAGACAGACAGAGAGCACGCGCGCGAGAGAGAGAGAGCATGCGAGGGAGAGCGAGAGAGCGCAAGCGAGAGAGAGAGGAGGGGAACCGAGGGGGGAGTGGAGACCTGCAGGTCAGAGCACAGAATGCAGGCATGGGCTGCGGAGGAGGACATGAAAACAAGAGAGAGGGAACAGAGTGAAGAACTGCACACTGAGCGACACACGGCAGGGCCAACACAAAGTGCCCAAACAGGGATGAACAGCCAGATAAGGCCTGCAGCTACAGGGGGAGGGAAAGAAACAGGTAGACAGTGAAAGTTCCAGGTCATACGGGCGGCACTGTGGCGCAGTGGTTAGCATCTCTGCCTCGCGGTGTAGAAGACCTGGGTTCGTTCCCTGACCCGGGTCACTGCCGTGTTGAGTTTGCACATTCTCCCCGTGTCTTTGTGGGTCTCATCCCCACAACCCTAACATGCCCCACAACCTTGGGCGGCACAGTGGTTAGTACTGCCTCACAGCTCCAGGGTTCAAGTCCAGCCCGGGTGACTTGAACCCTGGAGTTGTGAGGCAGTCCTTTGGGGTCTTCCCCCCCCCCCCCCCCCCAAAACCTCTGAAGGAACTATGTAAATGTACAAACTTTGACTTTGTCAGTGATGGTGGAATTAAAAAAGGAAAACTTAAAACTTCGGGAGTATGATGTCCTGTGCCCCAAAAACTGGCAATCACCCCATATTATTAAAAAGGGATGTGTTGTTAAAAAGTGATGGTTAAACAAAATGGCAGCTTGACTTGGGAAGTTTATGCAGTGGGTACTGCAGTTGCTGTCTTACAGGAAAAGCCCAAGTCAAGATTTACTATTATAAGATGTTGAAATAAAAAGCATGACTCAAGCGTTGTGACACAGGAAGTAAGGTTAATGTGGCCAGGCAGTGAACATTATACACAAGTAAATTGACTGAAGGGCTGTAAGACCTTGCCAATGACAATGTACATTTTTTTTCTCCCACAATACACAGAAGACAGGAAGGGAGAAGATTGGTCTGTGGAACTAGACTACAGGAGGCATTTGGCACAAAAGTGCACAGAAATGTGACCACAGTTAGAAAGATCTGTGGGCACGATATGAACAGCAATAGATATACCAGCAGGTTTCTTGTAGCATTGTTCACAGTGAATATAGGGAAATATTGTGTTGTCCATTTTAATTTACAAATCTGGACATTAATTTATGCTAACTGAATAAGTTATCACTGATAGAGGATTCTGGAAGTTTTAGTAGCACTTTCAGGCTTATATTCTCTGAGTAATTGTACATATGATAGGGCAGCATGGTGGCGCAGTGGTTAGCATTGCTGCCTCACAGCTCTGAGGTCCCAGGTTTGATCCCCACTCTGGGTCAGTCTCTGTGGAGTTTGCACATTCTCCCAGTGTTTGCGTGGGTTTCACCCCCACAACCCAACGATGTGCGGGGTAGGTGGATTGGCCATGCTAAATTGTCTCTTAATTGGAAAAAATGAATTGGGTACTCTAAATTTATAGAAAATAAATAAATATGACGACAAGAGGATTGCATAGTAAACTCGAGTGCATAATTGTTGCTTTTTTGCCCAAAGCAATAATTTTAAAGTTTTTTTTTTTCTTTTTTTTTTAAATTTAGTGTACCCAATCATTTTTCCAATTACGGGGCAATTTAAAGTGGCCAATCCACCGAGCTGGCACGTTTTTGGGTTGTGGGGGTGAAACCCACGCAAACACGGGGAGAATGTGCAAACTCCACACGGACAGTGACCCAGAGCCGGGATCGAACCTGGGACCTCAGCGCCGTGAGGCCGCAGTGCTAACCCACTGCGCCACCGTGCTGCCCAATTTTAAAGTTAATAGAAAGTAGAACAAATGGTGAAGACTGTAGTTAAATAAAAGGGGCGGCACAGTATCACAGTGATCAGCATAGTTGCTTCACAGCTCCAGGGACCCGGGTTCAATTCCCAGCTTGGGTCACTGCCTGAGCGGAATCTGCACGTTGTCCCTGTGTCTGCGTGGGTTTCCTCCCACAGTCCAAAGATGCGTGGAATGGTCATGCTAAATTGCCACGTAGTGTCCAAAGGTTAGGTGGGGTTGCTGGGTTACGGGGATAGGGTGGAGGTGTGGGCTTAGGTAGGTGTTCTTTCAGGGGCCAGCGTAGACTTGATGGGACGAATGGCCTCCTTCCGCACTGTAAATTCTATGGCAAGTGAAATTACATTGAATGAGAAAGATATTCATGGTATTTAGTAATGAATGAAGATTTTCAATGAGAAAGATGTTGGGGCAAGGTTGTGAGAAGTGCTAGTACCCATGGCTTGGATGTGGGAGCACGGAGGGCCGTAAAGCATACACAAAAACCCCCCACAATTTTAAAAAGTGGATAGATAACCAACAACGTCATAAGCATGCAATGAAGTTATGACACACTCAGGGGAATTAAAGTGGTGTCATTAATTGTAAAAGCAAAAGGTAAATAGGGTTCCAGCTTTGAATACAGCACAATGCTTCAGCAGCTTTCCAGTTTAAAGTATCCAAATTCATATCGATCATAGCTGCTGCAATCATGATTACTGAGCTGAGACGCTACATCCCATGATAGGAAGGTGGTGGTTGTTTTACATGATTAGGATCCCCTAGTTCTCAAACTAAGTTGGCTAACAGGAAGAGAAACACACTACTTTATACATGAGTATTTGTACTAAACATTGGTGCTCCAATCAAACTTGAAATGTTGGAAGTATTGGAAGTTGAAGGCAGATTCCGCTACAGAATTCAAAGGAAAGTGAAAGAGATTTATTTGCAGGGAGGAAGTTGCACAGAGATTGACATGTTGTGCAATATATTTTAACAGAGCTAAAAGTCAGCGAATTTGTACAGAAGTCTCACCTGCACTGCCGCACTTCAAGCCCAATACAGTTTCTTCCCAAGGTGCTGTACTTGTGATACTAGTCAACATTTATCTTTCAACCGGCACCACTAAAAAAATCAGATAATCTGGTCAGTCATCTCTTTACTGTTTGTTGGACCTTATTGGGCATAACTGAACTGCTGCCTTTTCAAAAACCACAGCCTGCCACCTGTCCAGTCTGAACACTCATCTGGTATCAAGTTATGGATTAACCCGAAACTTTTTTTAAAAAATCAGTCAACATTGGCATACATGAAGCCATTCTGTTCATTAAATCTTCACACCCTGTTATCCACCGCCCTAACCCACTCTTCACTCTTGGAGACCTTACCTCTGCCATAATACTGCCACCACCCCACTCACACATTTCCCACACACATACAGACCTGCCTTTCCCAACTCCAGACTTCCTTATGCCCAGTGAATTACCTCCATAGCTTTGTCCCACCATACTTGTAAGAAGTATGAGGAAGGAGCCGCGCTCCGAAAGCTCGTGTATGAAACAAACCTGTTGGACTTTAACCTGGTGTTGTAAGACTTCTTACTGTGCTCACCCCAGTCCAACACCGGCATCTCCACATCATGGCCACCATACTTGGGAAGCCGTCAACCATATGTCCCAATCTGCATATTGCATCCATTTAATTTCTGCCGCCTACCTCTTCCTTTTTGTGAAAATTCTATAATAAAATATACACTGCTTAAAACCCACTACTTAGAACCATGCGATTCTATCACAAACAACAATTGCCTTATTCAGTTTTAATCACAGGGATTTACAGCGGTGTTTTTTAGCTTGCATGTTTTGAAACTAATACAACAAAATATACCTACCTCCCTGCCATGCACCCGGTGGATTTACACATTTCCCAGTTTGATCCTCCCCTTTCGATGTAATCAAATTTATTTTACCCTCCTAACCCAACCAATTCCTTACTGCATCTATTATGTAAAACTAATGCAAATACTTATCAGAATTTGTTGGATACAAAATATATTTCACAGAGAAATGAATTCTCAACACAATCCAAATGAAAGTCACCCCAGAAGCCTTTGTTCTTTCGAGACATCAGACAGGTGTCTTATCCCGAGTTCACTGGATTGAAGACTACCTTCAACCACGCACTGCCTGATAATAGAACTTTGATAAATCATTTGTGTTTTGCCTCTATGCATGGTGGCACAGTGGTTAGCACTGCTGCCTCAAAGCTCCAGGGTCCCGGGTTCAATTCCTATCTCGGGTGACTGTGTGGAGTTTGCACGTTCTCCCCGTGTCTGTGTGGGTTTCTTCCGGGGGTGCTCCGTTTTCCTCCCACAGTCCAAAGATGTGCAGGTTAGGTGGATTGGCCATGCTAAATGGCCTCTTAGTGTCCAAAAAAGGTTAGGTCGGGTTAGTGGGTCATGGGGATATGCTGGAGTCATGGGGTTAAGTAGAGTGCTCTTTCCAAGGGCCGGAGCAGGCTGAATGGGCCGAATGGTCTCCTCCTGCATTGTAAATTCTATGATTCTATGCAGAATCAGCACCAAAGAATCCCATAAAGCCTATTAGGTAAAATGGTCTATAACTTAAAAGCATATGCTGAACTAAGATTACAAGTTTTTTTTTAAATCACTAAATACTATTTTTAAAACCTTTAAAGATACTTATGTACCCAGTCCTGAGCTGATTACATAAAACTAGGATTGCTTGCATCATTTCAATTCTATTTTTGAATGTTGATGCATTTGAGATAATGTTCTCAAAAATCAAAGAGCAAATTTCAAAACCTCTTCTGACCTTGCCCTTTCCAAGTTACTTCACACATTTTCCTGCAAAGTTAAATAAAGATCGCCACACCGTTGCCCGAATGGATCTGTCTGTCTTTTGATTGTACTATTACCTTCATTTCATAAGATCACAAAAAACACTGATTGCATAGATGATTTGCACTTGGTAAAGGTTTGATTCTCAAGCAGGTAACAGTAAAGCCACCATAGTCCCAGATAACCATAGGCTACTTTCCTCTTTGAGGGAGGGAACTGACTGGTGGTGATTTAACCTGAAGATTACCACACCTCAGGCAAGGTAGAGAAGGCGGGGCCTTCATGAATAATCTCAGCCGGCACGGGAATTGAATCCATGCTGCTGGCAGCCATGTATTGTTGCACAGATAGCAACTGCATTCTTTGACATCTTTGCTGAAAGAAAAATCTGTAGCAATGCATGATGAAAAATAAAAATCCATCAAGCAGGGTTCGGAGTCAAATACCTCAGAAATATCAGACCCAAAGTGACGAGGCATGGCATGTGCTGCGTGTAACATGCTTGGGAGGAATTTTACGACTCTCCACCTCTGGGGTTTTCCCTGCATCATGCTTGGGCCTGTTGTAGACTAACTGAGAGAGAGACGGATTGCTCTGCACTTAAATCAATAATTGGTGTATCCTGCAACCACCAAGACAACAGAAAGTGAACTAGATGAGACTTGGTCCCACAATTCTTAAATTCTGATTTTAAATCATCCATTTTGAGCAATGATGTTCCTGAGTTTTTACAATTTAAGCACCTCGAGGCTAATGGCAAACTGGAGGAAGCAAATTCAATCGTAACTAGAAACGGACAAAATTCTGTGCTGTAAGATACTATAATTCTAAATGTGGTTCCTTAATTATATTGAGTTCAGGTGTTTAATGTACATTCATGTCTGAGAAACATGAGAAGATGGATTTGTGACACCATCTGTTACGCTTAATTCTTTCAGCAGAGCTGCTTGGCTGATGGCAGTGAGATGGGCAAAATAGGCATTTGATACATAGGCTTTGGCCTACATGTAACATACCTGAATTGGTATCAGCATAAAGCAACTAACCAAGATGGATGTCGTTTACACTATTAATTGCAATACGAATGGGTTAGATTGCACTCCGAGCGGCTAATGAAGCTTGCTCAGAGAGGTAGGGTTTAGGCAGAATCTTAAGGACGTAGAAAGGTGGGGCGTGGTTTAGGGAGGAAATTTTGCAGTTTAAGATCTAGAAGACAGTCAAACGTGCAGCCAACAATGTGCTGCACTGAAGGAATGAGGAATGCAGACTTGGTGGAGAGCCAGAGTTCTTGGAGGACTGTAGGACTGACGGAGGTTACAAAGATTAGGAGGGGCAAGCCCCTGAAGGGACTTCACAAAAGGCTGAGAATTTTTAAACTGTGTTGGTGGACTAGGAAAAAGTCAATAAACAAGAGGGGGCGTGGATGTGTGGAACTTGCTGCAGATAGCGTTTAAGACTACAAGTAGAGTCTGAGAGCTCAGATTTATGAGCTCAAGTTTGTGACGGGTGGAAGGAAAACTGTGAATTTGCACAGCTAGGAAATAACAAAAGTATTGATGAGGATATCGGTAGCTGTTAAGCTGAGGTAGAAAGAGGAGGTGGAAATTGGGGTTCTTTCTTATGGATATGATGTGGGATTGGAAGCTCAGCTCAGGGTCATGTTGGATGCCAAGGTTCGGTACCGATTGTTTTAACGGGAGAGTGTCCTGGGAAGGAAGGAGAGAGGATCGATGGCAAGGAAAGAGAATTTGTGGCAGGGGTTGAACTAGCTTCGGTATGAATTTAACAAGAAAAACTTGAACTCATCCCAGACTTTTATTTTAAAATTCTTTCAAAGAATGTGAGCACCACTGGCAACGCCACCATTGTTACTCACGGGGTGAGTGTTGGACTAAGAGTCTGACAATACAGAAGTGATGGAGGGGTCAAGAGAGGTAGAGGTCAATGTCGTCTGCATACACGTGAAAGCTGACAGTATATTTTTGGATAATACTGCAGAAGAACACGACAACAGCAAGAAGCAAAAATAGATACAAGAATTATAGGAGTAACCAATTGCTGTACATCAGTTCAACTAAAAGCGCACACACACACGCGAGTCAGGATAGCATATCAGCAACAAGTAAAACAGTAGCCTAGACTTCAAAACTACAGGCAAGATATATTCTACTTAATTTAAAAGGCCACAACGCCCAGCAGAAATCAACGGTTATATTTTAATTCTGGAATACTATGCATGCCTGACAGACTATTAAATGTCACTGCACGTACAACACATGTAAAGCATTATGGATTTCCAAACACATGCATACACATTAATGTCAATTTATTCACTGTAAAATTCCCAGTCAGTTTGTATCCAAAATCCAAAGCACGAGCCTTTATCAAAAGTACCATGTTTACCATGACTTTTTCCAGGGTTGCATGCAGAATTATTCACCCATCCCCCTCCACAAAACTGCCACACTGATGTGGCCAAGACATGAGGAACAAGTGCAGTGAAGGTATTTTAGTGGAGGTAGTTCAAATGCAATGACTAACCCTCCACACTCACCAGAGATAGATGATAGATATACAAGAGAGAGAGAGAGAGAGAGAGAATCACTGGGGCTAAACTGTTGATTTAAAAGGGAGGGCCGGCTGTATAAAACTGCATGGTTAATGTGCAAGAAACAATTCATCCATCAGGGGAGAGACAGAGAGAGGGAGAGACAGACAGAGAGGGAGAGCGCTAGTGACCCTGTTAATGGTCACATCTCCCTCAAGTCTGGCTTTACCCCCCCCCCCCAAAAAAAAAACCTGACCCCACACAACATCCCAAAGGGACGGCGGCGGTAATCTCTCTCCACCCCCCACCCCCAAAAGGAAAAAATATTAATTTCCCCTCAAGTTGGGTTTTGCAGAGAAAAGAAAAGTGGGGGTTGGGGGTGGAATGAATCTTCAGCACAGGGGCTGAAGTGAAATAAATAAAACAAAGAGAGAGAGAGAGAGAGGAAGGCCGGATGGGATCGGCCTAGCCGCCGACTGCAGCCTCTCTCCCTACCCAGTCCCCCCGGCTGCTCCTCGGCGCTGGGAGTGACCCCGAGAGGCGAGGCCGCCCTCCGCCACAGGGAGAGGAGCCGCCATGTTCCCGGCTCCGCACCCTCACCGAGCCAGCGATCCCCCTCCACCCCCCGGATCAGCCCCACTCCCCCCGGATCAGCCCCACTCCCCCCGGATCAGCCCCACTCCCCCCGGATCTCCCTCCTCACTCACCGGCTCGGTATGTTCCCGGACTACCTGACAGTCCAGGCCGGTGTCGAGCTCCTGCTTTTCCCCAACCCCTACCCGGAGCTGCGGCTCTTATTGACGGGGCTCCCTCCGATGGGCTCCGCGATCGATTCCCACTCGGACTCTCGGCTCCACATCAACAGGAGCCCGGCGGCGCCCCCCACCGCCAGCGGCCGGAACAGCAGGAGGCAGCCAGCCCTCCACCCCCATCACACAGCACTCCTTCCTCCCTCCACCTCACCCTTCCTCCCTCCACCTCACCCTTCCTCCCTCCACCTCACAGCCCCCCTCCCACCCTATCCTCCACCCCACAGCCCCCCTCCCACCCTATCCTCCACCCCACAGCCCCCCTCCCACCCTATCCTCCACCCCACAGCCCCCCTCCCACCCTATCCTCCACCCCACAGCCCCCCTCCCACCCTATCCTCCACCCCACAGCCCCCCTCCCACCCTATCCTCCACCCCACAGCCCCCCTCCCACCCTATCCTCCACCCCACAGCCCCCCTCCCACCCTATCCTCCACCCCACAGCCCCCCTCCCACCCTATCCTCCACCCCACAGCCCCCCTCCCACCCTATCCTCCACCCCACAGCCCCCCTCCCACCCTATCCTCCACCCCACAGCCCCCCTCCCACCCTATCCTCCACCCCACAGCCCCCCTCCCACCCTATCCTCCACCCCACAGCCCCCCTCCCACCCTATCCTCCACCCCACAGCCCCCCTCCCACACCCTATCCTCCACCCCACAGCCCCCTCCCCCCTATCCTCCAACCCCACAGCCCCCCTCCCACCCTATCCTCCACCCCACAGCCCCCCTCCCACCCTATCCTCCACCCCACAGCCCCCCTCCCACCCTATCCTCCACCCTCCCACCCTATCCTCCACCCTACAGCCCCCCTCCCCTCCACCCTACAGCCCCCCTCCCACCCTATCCTCCACCCTACAGCCCCCCTCCCACCCTATCCTCCACCCTACAGCCCCCCTCCCACCCTATCCTCCACCCTACAGCCCCCCTCCCACCCTATCCTCCACCCACCCTATCCTCCACCCACCTATCCTCCACCTACAGCCCCCCTCCCACCCTATCCTCCACCCTACAGCCCCCCTCCCACCCTATCCTCCACCCTACAGCCCCCCTCCCACCCTATCCTCCACCTACAGCCCCCATCCCACCCTATCCTCCACCCTACAGCCCCCCTCCCACCCTATCCTCCACCCTAACCCCCCTCCCACCCTATCCTCCACCCTACAGCCCCCCTCCCACCCTATCCTCCCCCTCCCTCCCACCCTATCCTCCACCCTCCCTCCCACCCTATCCTCCACCCTCCCTCCCACCCTATCCTCCACCCTACAGCCCCCCTCCCACCCTATCCTCCACCCTACAGCCCCCCTCCCACCCTATCCTCCACCCTCCCCCCTATCCTCCACCCTACAGCCCCCCTCCCACCCTATCCTCCACCCTACAGCCCCCCTCCCACCCTATCCTCCACCCTACAGCCCCCCTCCCACCCTATCCTCCACCCTACAGCCCCCCTCCCACCCTATCCTCCACCCTACAGCCCCCCTCCCACCCTATCCTCCACCCTACAGCCCCCCTCCCACCCTATCCTCCACCCTATCCTCCACCCTATCCTCCACCCTATCCTCCACCCTATCCTCCACCTCACAACACTCCACCCAACCAACCCTCCACTTCACTTCACAACCCTCCTCTTCACAACCCTCCTCTTCACAACCCTCCCTTCACAACCCTCCTCTTCACAACCCTCCTCCCTCCACCTCACAGCCCACCTCCCAGCCAACCTACTTCACACCTCCCACCCTACCCTCCCTCCCCTCCACCCTCCCCTCCACCTCCCCCCTCCCCCCTCGCTCCCCTCCACCTCCCACCCTCGCTCCCCTCCACCTCCCCACCCTACCCCCCCTCCCCTCCACCTCCCACCCTACCCTCCCCTCCACCTCCCACCCTACCCTCCCCTCCACCTCCCACCCTACCCTCCCCTCCACCTCCCACCCTACCCTCCCCTCCACCTCCCACCTACCCTCCCCTCCACCTCCCACCCTACCCTCTCCCTCCACCTCCCACCTCCCCCCCTCCCCCCCCTCCACCTCCCACCTCCCTACCCTACCCCTCCCTCCCCCTCCACCTCCCACCTCCCACCCTACCCTCCCCATCCACCTCCCACCACCCCCCCCCACCTCCTCATCCTCCCACCTCCACCCTACCCTCCCCTCCACCTCCCACCTCCCACCCTACCCTCCCTACCCTCCCCTCCACACCTCCCCCTCCCACCCTACCCTCCCCTCCCCCTCCCACCCTCCCACCCTACCCTCCCCTCCACCTCCCACCCTACCCTCCACCTCCCACCCTACCCTCCACCTCCCACCCTACCCTCCACCTCCCACCCTACCCTCCACCTCACAGCCCCCCTCCCACCCTACCCTCCACCTCACAGTCCCCCTCCCACCCTACCCTCCATCTCACAGCCCCCTCCCACCCTACCCTCCACCCTACCCCCTCCTCCCACCCTACCCTCCCCCCCCATCCCTCCTCCCACCCTACCCTCCACCCCACAGCCCCCTCCCACCCTACCCTCCACCCCACAGCCCCCTCCCACCCTACCCTCCACCCCACAGCCCCCCTCCCACCCTACCCTCCACCTCACAGCCTCCTCCCACCCTACCTTCACCTCACAGCCCTCCTCCCACCCTACCCTCCACCTCACAGCCCTCCTCCCTCCACCTCACAGCCCTCCTCCCTCCACCTCACAGCACCCCTCTAAACCTCACAGCACCCCCTCCACCTCACAGCACCCCTCCCACCCTACCCTCCACCTCACAGCTCTCCTCCCACCTACCCTCCACCTCAGCCCTCCTCCCTCCACCTCACAGCCCTCCTCCCTCCACCTCACAGCCCTCTTCCCTCCACCTCACAGCACTCCTCTCCCTCACAAATCTCCACCCTCCAACTCACAAATCTCCACCCTCCAACTCACAGCCCTCCTCCCAGCCCACCCTCCACCTCAAAACACTCCTCCCAGCCCACCTTCCACCTCAAAACACTCCTCCCAGCCCACCTTCCACCTCAAAACACTCCTCCCAGCCCACCTTCCACCTCAAAACACTCCTCCCAGCCCACTCTCCACTTCAAAACACTCCTCCCAGCCCACCCTCCACTTCAAAACACCCCTCCCACCCTACCCTCCACCTCACAGCTCTCCTCCCACCTACCCTCCACCTCAGCCCTCCTCCCTCCACCTCACAGCCCTCCTCCCTCCACCTCACAGCCCTCCTCCCTCCACCTCACAGCCCTCCTCCCTCCACCTCACAGCACTCCTCTCCACCTCACAAATCTCCACCCTCCAACTCACAAATCTCCACCCTCCAACTCACAGCCCTCCTCCCAGCCCACCCTCCACCTCAAAACACTCCTCCCAGCCCACCTTCCACCTCAAAACACTCCTCCCAGCCCACCTTCCACCTCAAAACACTCCTCCCAGCCCACTCTCCACTTCAAAACACTCCTCCCAGCCCACCCTCCACTTCAAAACACTCCTCCCAGCCCACCCTCCACTTCAAAACACTCCTCCCAGCCCACTCTCCACTTCAAAACACTCCTCCCAGCCCACGCTCCACTTCAAAACACTCCTCCCAGCCCACCCTCCACTTCAAAACACTCCTCCCAGCCCACCCTCCACTTCAAAATACTCCTCCCAGCCCACCCTCCATCTCAAAGCTCCGCACAGCTTACCCTCCACCTCAAAACAATCCTCCCAGCCCACCCTCCATCTCAAAGCGCCTCACAGCCTACCCTCCACCTCAAAACAATCCTCCCAGCCGACCCTCAACCTCAAAACACCTCACAGTCTACCCTCCACCTCAAAACACCTTCAAATTCCCTCTCTTCTCCGTATCCCCAGTGTTCAAACTCCTTCCACCTCCAAAGTCCCTCCCTCTAATCTGCTGCACACCCTGTAAACTCCCCCGCTCCACCTCCAAACACCATCTCACTTCCTTCAGAATCACTCCCATTATCTCCAAACTCACCACCTCGAATCTCCGATCCACCACCTCTAAACTCCCTCTGCCAAATTCCTTCCACATGCACCAAACTCATTCTCTCCACCTCCCCATTCCCTCCATCTCCAATCCTTTTCCTTGAACCTCCACCAAATCTCCATGAAATCCCCTCTCTCCCTCCACTTCCAAACTCTACCAATCTCCTCCAAACTCACCCACCAGCCCCTTCGCTTGACTTCCAAGTTCCTTCCTCCAAATTGCCTCCATCCTCCACATCCTCCAAAGTCTTTACCAACCTCCAGCAAACACCCTCCATCCCTTAACTTCCTCATCCTAACTTCCTCGAACCTCCCTCACCTCCTCCACCTCTCCCTCCAATCCTTACACCCATCTCCTTCTCCCTACCTCACCCTCCCTCTTTGCCCTCCTTACTTATCCATCCTTGTGTGTTGTTTGCAAGTTCTCCCTGTATCTACATGGGTTTTCTACAGATGCTCTAGTTTCCTCCCACGGTTCAAAGATGTGCAGGTTGGGTGGAATGGCCATGCTAAATTGCCCCTTATGGTTCAAAGGTTGGTTGGGGTGATGGGGATAGGGCGGGCATGGGCCTAGGTAGGGTGCTCTTTCAAAGAGTCGGTGCAGACTCGATGGGCCAATGGTCTTCTTCTGCACTGTAGGGAATTCTATCAACCTCCTTGAAATCCCTTCACAATGTCCACCTTCTCCTCTTTTAATCTCCACCATTTCCTTCATTACCGCCCCCTGCATTCCAACTCCCTCACTCCCCTGAACCAATATCCCTTCTCCACCTCCTCCACTACTCTCACTCCTCTCTACCTCCATCCCCCTCCATTGCCTCCTCCATCAATTCCCTTTCCACCCCTGTTTGCCTTCAAATCCTCTCTAAATGTCGGAAAGACGAAAGAACTGAACATCGACTTCAGGAAGCGTAGCACGACACACACTCCCATCTGCATCAATGGCTCCGAAGTGGAGATCATCGATAGCTTTAAGTTCCTGGGGTCACAATCACCAACAGTCTGTCCTGGTCCACTCACATTTATGCAACAGTCAAGAAAGACCAACAAAGACTCTACTTCCTACGGAAGCTGAAGAAATTTGGCATGCCTGCATCGACTCTAACAAACTTCTACAGATATGTGATAGAGAGCATCCTATCCGGCTGCATCACAGCCTTGTATGGCAAATGCTCAGTTCAAGATCGCAAGAAACTGCAGAGTGTGGTGAACTCAGCCCAATGCATCACACAAGCTTGCCACCCCCACATTGATTCTGTATACACCTCCCGCTGCCTCAGGAAGGCAGACAGCATTATCAGAGACCCCTCCCACCCAGGCATTGCCTTCTTCCAGACCCTTCCATCAGGCAGAAGGTACAGAAGTCTGAAGACCCGCACATCCAGACATAGGAACAGCTTCTTCCCCACAGCTACAAGACTCCTCAACGACGACCCCCCCCCCCCCCCCCCCCCCCCACTCTGACTGATCTGTTTCCTGTAATTCTTGCTCATGTATTTGCCTTGTTTGGCCCCTGTAACCGATCACTATTTGTCGATGTACTATTTGTCGATGTACCATTTGTCAATGTTCTCTGTTAATTATTCGTTTTGTCTACTATGTACATACTGTGTACATTCCCTCGGCCGCAGATAAATACTTTTCACTGTACTTCGGTACATGTGACAATAAATCAAATCAAATCAAACCCTTCCTTTCATTTTCACCTCCTTTTGCTTCTTCTATCCCCTTCCCCCGCCCCTCCCTTCCCTCCCCATTTTCAACCCCTTCTTCCAACTCCAATTATTACCTCTACTTCTCCATTTTGCCCGATCCTCTACCTCCAAACCATTCCTACCTCACTTCTGATCCCTCCATCTCCAACCCCTCACGCCAACCTCTACCTCCAAATTCTTCTCCCTCCCCATCCTGGAACTCCAATCTTCTTGTCCACCTGTAACTTTAATCCCGCCTCTTCCTCCCGAATCACCTTCCCAGCCTCACCTCCAAACTGTACCCCCAAGCCCCACCATTTTACCTTCTCCAATCCCCTTCAAGTATTCATCTAATTCCCTTTTTAAAATTACCGTTGAAGTATTAGCATATCAAAGAGAGCAGTGACAATGCTAGTACTGGCCCCTGTGGACATCACTGTGTAGATAAAAGCAAATGATTGCGGATGCTGGAATCTGAAACAAAAACAGAAAATGCTGGACAATCTCTGCAGGTCTGACAGCTTCTGTGGAGAGAGAAGGGAGCTAACGTTTCAAGTGTGGATGACTCTTTAATAATAATCTTTTATTGTCACAAGTAGGCTTACATTAACACTACAATGAAGTTACTGTGAAAATCCCCTTGTCGCCACACTCCGGCACCTGTTTGGGTACACCGAGGGAGAATTCAGAATGTCCAATTCATCTAACAGCACACGTTTTAGGACTTGTGGGAGGAAACTGGAGCACCTGGAGGAAACCCACGCAGACACTGAAAGAACGTGCAGACTCCACACAGGCAGTGACCCAAGCCGGGAATCGAACCTGGGACTCTGGAGTTGTGAAGCAACAGTGCTACCCACTGTGCTACAATGTCTTTGTCAAATTGTGCATTACTGTGTACCTCCTTATAGTCTAAATAAAACAAGCTTATCACTACTCTATTTCCTGTCCCTTGGCCTATTTTGTTTCCACTAAGATTCTGGCCCTGAATCCCCTGGGCCTCAATTTTCTTTACGTGGTATTTTTTATCAAATGCCTTTTGTGAGTCCATTCACTCAACACTACCTGCACTACCTTCATCACCCTTCCCCCTTAATTATCAGTAGCTTGGTTTTGAGACTCTTAAGGATGCTCACAGCATGCCAGACATCCAGCACCGAGATTTCAGCAACTGTACAGACATCTGCCTTTGACCACATTTATCAGATTGAAACTTTTTTTTTGTTGGATTTCCTACAGTCAGCTGAGCTGTGGTTAATACTATTGGGAAACCTATTTACCCCAGGCGATCCCTGTCTCCTTTGCTTATAACTTTGGAGCTCCCTTCCTTCCCTATCTTGGAAGATGAATCTATTAACAAAGCCTCCACTGACATCATGCATTTTCATCTTTGATCTTCTATTCTTTGTTACTGACCTAACTTTTTCCTTTGAGTATATGTAACCATTGACTCATTGTGATTCTACAGCGTTATGCAGGCCTCTCATTCTCCTAGTTTTTTTTGAAGGTTTTTTTCCTGTCTTCCCATCTGTTTTCCTCCCTCCTTCTGAAAGCAGGAAGGGCATTAGAAAAGTGGCACTTTCTCATTCCAGACACCCACTGTCGTTCTTAGTTTACTTCACAAAATTGAAGTTTCCACTTTCCAAAACTGTGCATTCTTCTGTTTAAGAGGAATGCCCCTAATGTATTTGCACAATTTATTTTCCTCTGACACATTTGAATATGGGAATTGCTAAACAAAAAAGGCCAAGGTCCATCAAGTTAACCTCATGAATGTAAATGTTGCCACAGTCGCAGAGGACCATAGGCTGCTCTCCCCTTTTGAGAGAGAGCATGTCTGGTGCTGATTTAATCTGAGGGTCACCACACCACAGCGGCAAGGTTGAGAAGGTGGGGCTTATTCAGTTCACCTTATACCACATTCGGGTAGTCACATCAACCATCCTCCTGACCTTGATCTTCCCAATATGGTCCAATAAATAAAGCATTGATCCCTTTGGGGAATTGGATTAATATTCCAAACTTATTTTGTGTCAGACCCTGCAGTGTAAGGGTGAGAATTTCATCCTATCATTCTGGGCTAGAAGGGGCAGCAGGGTGGGGCAGTAATTAGCGCTGCTGCCTCACGGTGCTGAGGACCCAGGTTCGATCCCGACCCCAGGTCACTGTCCGTGTGGAGTTTGCACATTTTCCTTTTGTCTGCGTGAGTCTCACCCACACAACCCAAAAGGATGTGCAGGATATAATAATAATCTTTATTAGTATCACAAGAAGGCTTACATTAACACTGCAATGAAGTTACTGTGAAAATTCCCAAGTCATCACATTCCGGCGCCTGTTTGGGAACACAGAGGGAGAACTCAGAATGTCCAATTCACCTAACAAGAACGTCTTCCGGGACTTGTGGGAGGAAAGCGGAGTACCCGGAGGAAACCCACGCAGGCACAGGGAGAACGTGCAGACTCTGCACAGACAGTGACCCAAGCCGTGAATCAAACTGGGTCCCTGGCGCTGCGAAGTAACAGTGCTAACCACTGTGCTACCGGTAGATTGGCCATGCTAAATTTCCCCTTAATTGGAAAAAAAAAGAATTGGGCACTCAAAATTTATTTTAAAAATCATTTTGGGCTAGATTTTGTTCCCAGCTGAACCCAGTTACATAACATGGCTCCTTAAATCTCCTTAAAAAGACAATGGGGGGCAGCACGGTGGCCTAGTGGTTAGCACAACCGCCTCACGGCGCTGAGGTCCCAGGTTCGATCCCGGCTCTGGGTCACTGTCCGTGTGGAGTTTGAACATTCTCCCCGAGTCTGTGTGGGTTTCGCCCCCACAACCCAAAAATGTGCAGAGTAGGTGGATTGGCCACGCTAAATTGCCCCTTAATAGAAAAAATAATCGGGTAATCTAAATTTATTTAAAAAAAAGACAATGGGAAACTGTCATAATACCTGCTGTCAGCCATGTCTCAGTAGGTAGGAATCCTACCTCTCCATCTGAAACCTATGGGCTCAACTTGACCTCCAGGCATTTGAGGTCATACAACCCACTGCTCTGGCCCTGGTTCACTGTCTGTGGAGTTTGCACATTCTCCCCGTGTCTACGTGGGTTTCACCCCCACAACCTGAAGATGTGCAGGGTAGGTGGATTGGCCACGCTAAATTACCACTTAATTGGAAACAAAAAATAATTGGGTACTCTAAATTTAAAAAAAATACAACCCACTGCTACCCAAGTCCAGTTTTTCCACCATCCCTGGGCTCGCTGATCTTCATTGGCTTCCAGTCAAACAATGTTCCCATTTTAAAATTCCCATCATTACATTCAAATCTCCCCCATTGCCTGGGGTCAACTCAAGTGTACCAAGTCCCAACCATACATCAGAGATTATGACCTAATGAAGATCGAGACTTTGATCACTCTGTGGTAACCTGACAGGCCCTAGTTTTGAGCCTGACTAAAATTGGATATCCTAAATTAAAGAATACTTTAAATTAAAGCTACAGTCAGCTCCAGCGAACAGCCTGATTGGAATTCGGACTTGGCCGAGTTCGAACACACAAACTCAGACAGGCTGCCTGGACTTGCCCTATTGATATGCACCCGTCTATTGTCCGTAGCCCAGATTGAGCCAAACTCTCATGCGCCCAGAGATCCCGCCGTTACCTTATTTGGTACGGTGGTTTGTGCAGACCACAGCACCGGAGGAATACACCTGGGGCGGGCTCAGGTATCCTGTCAACCGGACCATTAGATCTAAGACCGCCTCACAAGGCCTCAACGGCCAGAAGAACTGGCAAAAGGGCGCGGAGAGAGGGGGATAGAAACTGGCACCTGAGGCACATCAGCAGCGAAGACTCCAGGTAGAAGCAACCGAGACATCTGAGAAGGAAGGAAGGAACTGCCAGTGAGACTCACCTTCGTGACGACAGACCAGAGGGTCTCAAGAATCTGACCCACATTTCAATCAAGCCATTTTTACAGGTAGTAGAACCGAATCTTGGGTGTTTCTAGTATTATGGGCACGATTCTCCGCCCCCAACGGTGGGTGGGAGAATAGCGGGAGGGCCTCCCGACATTTTTCACGCCCTCCCGCTATTCTCCCCCCTCCCCCACGCCCGACCCACGCCACGAATTGCCGCTCGCCGTTTTTTACGGAGAGCGGCGATTCTCCGAGGCCGATGGGCCGAGTGGCCGGGCCTTCACGCCCGTTTCAACACGGCAGCAAACACATCTGCTCGCTGCCGTCGTGAAACGGGCACCAGATGCCCGTTTGGGACATCTGGGGGCCCGATTGGCACGGCAGTACCACGTGCCCACCGATCGCGGGCCGTGCGTCCGTAACGGATGCACTCTTTTCCCTCTGCCGCCCCGCAAGATCAAGCCACCACGTCTTGCAGGGGCGGCTGAGGGAAAAGACAGCAACTGCGCATGCGCGGATTGGCGTTGTCCAACCTGCGCATGCGCAGTTGACGTCATCGGCCGCGTCAGCCGCCGTGACGCGCGGGGCCGCGCTCCTAGCTCCGCCCAGGGGGGAGAATCGGCCCCGGAAGTGGGCGTGAAGGCTGCCGTGGGTCACGGTCTGTCCCTATAAATTTTGGGTTAATCTATGGATTATTATTGTGTATTTTTTTTAATAAATTTAGATTACTCAATTATTTTTTCCAATTAAGGGGCAATTTAGCGTGGCCAATCCACCTACTCTGCACATTTTTGGGTTGTGGGGGCGAAACCCACGCAGACACAGGGAGAATGTGCAAACTCCACACGGATATTATTGTGTATTTAATAACGTTCGTTGAATTTATATTTGAATTTGGGGCAGCAGGGTAGCATGGTGGTTAGCATAAATGCTTCACAGCTCCAGGGTCCCAGGTTCGATTCCCGGCTGGGTCACTGTCTGTGTGGAGTCTGCACGTCCTCCCCCTGTTTGCGTGGGTTTCCTCCGGGTGCTCCGGTTTCCTCCCACAGTCCAAAGATGTGCGGGTTAGGTGGATTGGCCATGCTAAATTGCCCGTAGTGTCCTAATAAAAGTAAGGTTAAGGGGGGGGGGGGGTTGTTGGGTTACGGGTATAGGGTGGATACGTGGGTTTGAGTAGGGTGATCATGGCTCGGCACAACATTGAGGGCCGAAGGGCCTGTTCTGTGCTGTACTGTTCTATGTTCTATGTTTGTCCTTTGTTCTCCTCACTATTAAAGATACCAAGGTAAAACCTTGAGTAAGTAAGACAACACGAGTTTTGTCATTTGGTGTGGGAAGGGGAGGGAATTTCCGAGAGGCAGGGATTTGAATTTCTTACATCAGGTGTCCTATGTCCCAGCCCACCATAAAACCCAGAGTATGGTCAATGAAAGTATAAATGGTCAGACCAGATGTTCCTCCCCAAGACTACAAATCATTTTATTCTTAAAGCAGACACCTTACAAAGAGGATCATGGTGACATATCTCAGTTCATTCTGTTGGGGGAGTCAGGCTCCTCATCCCTATGGCCAGACAATCTTCAAATGGACATTTCATCGGGTGTTCCAGATGTGATCCAGATGGGTGGGTGTTTATCATTAAGACCACCTGATCTTATGATGGAAGGAAGGTCATTGACAATGCAGCAGAAGATGTTTCGGCTGACAACAGTGCAAGAAGCTTGAGGACCTGCTTGCAGCAGCAATGGCCTGAAACTGAGGTGATAGTTGTCCAAAAACTAACCACCTTCCTTTCTGGGTAGTATGACACCAAAGGGATCTCTCTCTCTCTCTCCACCACCCCCCCCCCCCCCCCCCCCTGGTTTCCCATTGAATTCAATTGCACTGAGGCTCCTTGGCACCAAATGCTGCCTTGACCTCAGGAATGGTCACACTCAGTCCATCCTTGGAATTCAGCTCCTTTTTTCAGGTTTGGACCAAGGCTGTATGAACTCTGGAGCTGACTAGTCCTGGCAGAACTAAGACTGACTGTTGGTGAGCAGATTACTGTTGAATGAGTGTTGCTTGGCAACCATGATGACAACCCTATCCTATCACTTTGCTGAAGATTGAGAGTGGACTGACAGGGCAGTTACTGATCAGATTGGGTTAGTCGTTTCTTTTGTGGACAGGACAAACCTTGTCCATTTTCCATTTTGTCCATCAGGTGCCTGTGTTGCAGCTGTACTGGATACCATGGATAGTTTGGGAGTGCATTTCTCCAGCACTGCTATCAAAATACTGTTGAGGCCCATAGCCTTGGCTCTGTCCAATGTGCTCAGAGTTTTCTTAATATCATGTTGTGAGAATGTACGGTGATGGTATGTAGAGGGTAAATGCACATGAGGTGACTCCTTTTCACCCAATTTCTGGGTGTACTTTTGTCTAAAATCCCACCTGTTTGATTGTATAAGGTGTCCACATAAGGGAAATGCCCAGAAGGAACAGGGCAAAGTCAGTTAAAGAAATAAATTTGTTGACGGAATCGGAGGCTTCCTGGGGCTCTTCGTTGGAGAAAATTGCGGGGGCTGCTGCTGCGACTCCGTCCACTCCACTAACGGCCAAAATACTTACCCGCAGCATGGCAACAGAATTTGAGAAGCAAAGACAGTCGATTGAAAATGCCTTGGCAGGGCAGCACGGTGGCACAGTGGTTAGCATTGCTGCCTATGGCGCTGAGGACCCGGTTTCGAATCCCGGCCCTGGGTCACTGTCCGCGTGGAGTTTTCACATTCTCCCCGTGTCTGCGTGGGTTTCACCCCCACAACCCCAAGATGTGCAGGGTAGGTGGATTGGCCATGCTAAATTGCCCCTTAATTGGAAAAAATAATTGGGTACTCTAAAATTTGAAAAACAAAACATGCCTTGGCCCCCATTCAGTCAGCGTAGAAGAAAGCCTTGGTAAAAAGCGCATGATGCTGCAATAAAGGGAGTGGAGAAGCTTTCTCTTTCTCTCGGCATAGCGACCAGATTGCCTCTCTGGAAGCTGAGATTATGCACATGGCCAGTTTCAATACAGCACCGAAGGCCATCGTGGACGATCTGGAGAATCGTTCTAGGAAGCAGAATATCAGATTTGTGGGGTTACCGGAGGAATGGTAAGCCCAGCTCCCACGGAATACTTTACTAAGACGTTTGGGAAGATGGTACGGGAGGGTGGATTCAAGTCCCCACCAGAGCTGGATCAAGCACACCGGACACCCTGACAGAAGCCCTGTGCCCACGAAACGCCATGGGCTGTTATTGTATTGTCCACAGTTATCAGGGGAAGGAGCAAGTTCTGAAATTGACTAAAGATCATCGGGATTGTAAATGGGAAGGTCACGCCATCAGGGTATATTCAGACATTGGTGTGGAGCTGGCAAGGAGGCGGTCAGCATTTAACAGGGCTGAGGCTGCCTTGTATATGACTGGGGTTTGATTTGGGGTGGTGTGCGTGGCTCAGAGTGACATTTGAACAGAAAGACTATTTTTTCGATTCGCCGGAGAATGCGGAGGCTGTTATAAAAAGAAACATGGACTGGGTGCAAGCTGAGTGGGGTTGATACAAGTCATTTGTTTTGTTTTTTAAAAATATTTTTATTCTCCTCATTTTCCACTATTCCACCAAATATACATCCAACAAAAGATAACCAACAATAACTAATACAATAGCAATCCCCCAGCCAGCATCCCCTTCCGCATACAAACCCAAACCTCCCCCTACATCCCAAATATAATACAAGACAGACCAAAAGAGAATCCACGGTCATCCCATACATGGGAAACAATAAACAATACACTCAACCTCGCCCCCCCCCCCCCCCCCGCAGACCCCCTCCCCCCTAATGTTCGATGGCATCCAATTCTTGAAAGTGCAGGATAAACAGTGCCCATGAATTGTAGAACCCCTCCATCTTCCCCTCAGCTCGGAATTTCACCTTCTCGAGCACCAAAAAGTCCAGCAGGTCCCCTCGCCACACCGAGGCACAGAGTGGTGAAGCTGGCCTCCACCTTAACTGGACCTGCCTTCAGGCAATCAGCGAGGCGGAGGTTAAAACATCTGCTCCTGCACCCGCCTGCAGCCCAGGCTGGTCCGACAACCCGAATATGGCTTCTGGGGGCCCTGGTTCGAGCCTCGCATGCACCTCCCCCGAGATGACCTTAAAGACCTCCCTCCAATTCCCCATCAGTTTTGGACAGGACCAAAACATATGAACATGGTGTTATGGGAGCGGTGTTTTCAGAACCCCAAAATGTATCATGGAGTTCAACCAAACTCCACCTTTAATGGATTGTTGCTTTTGAAGCACACGGCTTGTTCCCCAGGTGCAGTATTACAATTATGGACTCGTGGTTTTTAAAACAAAACAATGTTTATTCCATGAACTCAAATTAACCTTTTAAGTAAACATTCGGGCAATAAATAAACACTTCAAAGTTAACCCCAAAAATAATACAACACTACCCAATCCTGCAAACTATTCCTTTACACATCCAAAAGATTTAACAAATCCTTCAAACAGAAACACATTAGATTTATATTCAATACTGAGACCTTTTTACAATTCCGATTTCACCAAAGGATTAAGAGATAGTCCTTCATAGCAGTGATCACCAGCAATGCAGTTCACAGCCACCCCCAAGGTTTCTTCAAACTGAAACTAAAACTCCCAAAAAGCAGAAGTGAGCTCAGCTCCCCCCCATGACATCACTTCAGTAATATGATCAGCCTCATTTCTTAAAGGTACATTTCTTAAACATTGAATTCTTAAAGGCACTCTCACATGATAATGGTTAGCGGACTCCTCCCACAGCACACACACATTTCCACTCCCTCAAAATGTCGGCTCGCCCTCGTGAGGTGATCTTTATATACAACTCTCAGCTGTATCAGCTCAACCTCGCACACAACATTGACTCATTCACTCTCCAGAGCACTTCACACTACAGCCCGCCCTCCATACCTTCCCCCAACCTTTCCTCCCACTTCACTTTAATCCACTCCAGTGATACCTTGTCCTCTCACAAAATCTTCCCTTACATCAGTGTTCTTCAAACTTTTTTTCCGGGGATCCATTTGTCCCAGCCGACCAACCTTCGGGACCCAACACGGCCGGCCTTCGTGACCCACTCCGGCCGACCTGCGCGACCCACCATTTTCTCTTGTTTGCTGCTGACAAAAATGGAGGAAATGGTTTTGGGTCCCTCTAGCCCTCGTACACACGCTCCTCCAATGGAACCTGTTGGATGAAGGTGAAGCCTTCTGGTGTCGGAAAGTATGGAGTTTCCATCTGTCCAAAGTTCTGCATTATTTTCCTGTAAAAGTTTATCAAATAAACAACCCCATAACGTTTTAAAAAGAATAAAAATAAAATGAATAAAATAAACGAATAAAACCGCCTCGAACTTGTAAAACAAAAAGCTGCGGCCGCTTTTTTAAAAAACGACCACACTGCGCATGCGTGCCCTATCATCGGCGCGCATGCACATAGTTTTGTGCATGCGCGGCGATGTTCTGGCACGCATGCGCATGTGCGGCCGCATTTTTTTTACATGTTCGTGGCCATTTTGAAGGCCGCTTGCAGCCGGCGATATTAACAGCCGGCTGCTGTGGCTGTTGTGTGCAGATTTGCGCGATCGGAAGCACCGCGACGGATGGCACGCGACCCTCCTGACACCCACCTGCAACCCACCCGCGGATCGCGCCCCCGGGTTTGACAATGCCTGCCTTACATCGCCGATACCATCGCCCTCCCCATTCTCCCTACTGTCAATACCTCCCCCAAAAATGTGGAGGCCGGCCGAATGGGAAGCTCTGTGCCTCCTTCATGGCAAAAATCCAGACCTGCAGGTATCTAAAGCCCTCCTCCAGCCCCAGTCCATATTTCTCCCCTAACTCCTCCAGTCCCCCAGAAACAATTCCTTCAATACCCTAACTGCCCCCTCCTCCCATCTTCAAAATCTCCCGTCCCACTTCCCTGGCTCAAACCTCCCCTAATTTAGGGGCTGGTTTAGCACAGTGGGTTAAATAGCTGGCTTGTAATGCAGAACAAAACCAGCAGCGCGGGTTCAATTCCCGTACCAGCCTCCCTGAACAGGAGCCGGAATGTGGCAACTCGGGGCTTTTCACAGTAACTTCATTGAACCCTACTTGTGACAATAAGCGATTATTATTCTAATTGCCATCTCTCTTGACCCCGCCCACAGCTTTAAATGCTGCCTCAATTGCCTCCAGATGTTCAACGTCGCCACCACCACCTGACTCCCCGAATATTTACCTGGGGCCACCGGGAGCGGCGCTGTTACCAACCCCCTCAATCCAACCCCCTGTACAGTCTCTCCTCCAAGCTAACCACTGGGAGTCCCCCCCAACCCAGCTCCTCACCTTTTCAGCATTCGTCCAGTAATAATATAGTAAATGTGGGAGACCCAACTCCCCTGACTGCCGTCCTCTTTGCAGAAGCACCTTCCTAATCCTAGCTACCCCCCCGCCCCCCCCAAATAAACAAAGTAATCATTTTCTCCACCTCCTTATAAAACACCTTTGGTAAAAAAGATCGGCAGGCACTGAAATATCAACAAAATCCGTGGCAACACATTCAGTTTAATCGCCTGCACCCGACCTGCCAGCAAGAAAGGGAGACTGTCCCACCGTGCCAAATCTGCCTTCACCCTCCTCACCAAACTAGTAAGATTGTAATTACGGGGCAGCATGGTGGACTAGTGGTTAGCATAGCTGCCTCACGGCGCTGAGGTCCCAGGTTCGATCCCGGCTCTGGGTCACTGTCTGTGTGGAGTTTGCACATTCTCCCCGTGTCTGCGTGGGTTTCGCCCCCACAACCCAAAAATGTGCAGAGTAGGTGGGTTGGCCACGCTAAATTGCCCCTTAATTGGAAAAAATAATTGGGTAATCTAAATTTATTTTTTTAAAATTGTAATTACGGAGCCCCCACCCCCAGGCCCGTGCCACCTGCACCCCCAAATATTTAAAGTTGGTCGCCGCCCTATGGAATGGAGCCTCCCCACACCCACCCCCACTCCTAGTCGGGACACCACAAAATATTCACTTTTGTCCAAATTTAGCTTATCCCCCGAAAAGGACCCAAACACTCAGAGCAGCTCCGGTATATCCCCCAATGATATCTTGACGCACTCTGCTCTGACACGTACAATAATAAATCATCCTATGTTCCACCCCTCCCCCCGCACTATTCCCTTCCATGCCCCCAAACTCCTCAGTGCAATGGCCAAGGGTTCAATCTCCAACGCACATAACAGAGGGGACATAGGACACCCCTGCCTGGTCCTCTGGTGCAGAGCATAATACCCCAAACTCATATTGTTTGTGTGGACACTCGCCCTCAGCTCCCTATACAATAACCGTACCCACTTCACAAATCGCGGCTCAATCCCAAACCGCTCCAACACCGCCATCAAATCCCTCACTCTACCTGATCAAATGCTTTTCTGCGTCTAGCGCAATCACTATCTCTGTCTCCCTCCCCTCTGCCGGAGCTATAACTACATTCAACACCCTCTAATACTTGAAAATAGCTGCCTCCCTTTCACGAACCCCGTTTAGTCCTCCAACGTAACCGGCAACACCTTCGCCAATATCTTCACATCCACATTCAATAGTGATATAGGCCTGTACGACCCACACTCTGGTGGATCCTTATCCTTCTTTAGCAGCAGGGAGATTGATGCCTGCCCCAAAGTCTGTTCCAATTCACCTCCTCAAACATCCCCACCATCGGTATCACCAACTTATCCCTAAACTTTTTATAATGCTCCACGGGAACCCATCCGTACCTATTACCTTCCCCAACTGCATCTTTCCAATCGCTCCTTTATCTCCTGCTCCCCTATTGCCCCTCCAATGTGGCCCTATCCTCTCCCTCAACCTCGGGTATTCCAAACCCACCAGGAATTCCTGAATCCCCCGGTCCTCCCCCAGTGGCTCCCACCTCTCCAACTTCTCGTAAAACTCCTTGAATACCCTATTAATCTGGTCCGTGGACCAACATCAATTTCCCCGTCCTATCCCGCACCTGAACAATTTCCCTTGCCGCCGCCTCCTTCTGAAGTTGACCTGCCACTATGTGTCCCGCCTTCTCCCCATACTCATAAACAGCTCTCCTCGCCCGCCTCAATTGGTGCACTTTTGGACAACCGGTCAAAACCCGCCTATTACTCCCTCCTCCTCTCCAAAAGCGCTGGATCCATGTCCTCTGCATACCTCCTGTCCACCTCCAACATCTCATCTATCAACCTTTGCCGCTCCACCCTCTCCTCCTCCTTCACCTGAAATTATATCACCTCCCCTCCTCACCACCGCCTTCAGAGCTTCCCATCCCACCGCCTGTGAAACCTCCCCTGTGCAATTAAAACCCACATATTGTTAGACGTTTAGCTGCTGTTATATAAAGAGTCAAAGGTTCTGCTCCTTTTCACAAACACATTTATTTCACTTTAACAGACTCTGCACAAAACTCTATCATCACATCACCTGACACAAAGGCCACCTTAAGCGCCTTTACATATTAGTGTCAATTATTGGATACTTAACATAAATGAAACAACTAATTGGAATGTCTCTTAACCCATTACTTAACACATATTCCTCGATTACTTTCCCAATCTTATCACAAAACCGTCAGTCCCCAACAACCCCACATTCAATCTCCACCCTGGCCTCTGCATTGCCCCCTTCTCTAACACCGTGTCCACCCAAATGTGGCACATGATCCGAAATTGCTATTGCCGGATACTCCGATTTCTTAACCCCAGCCAATAGAGCCTTCCCTACCACAAAAAAAATCTATCCTCAAATAGACCTCATGGACCACAGAGAAAAACGAATACTCCCGCTTCCCTGGGTGCAGAAACCTCCAAGTGTCCACTTCTCCCATTTCCTCCATAAGCCCAGTCAACGATTTAGCCCCCCACCCGACGGGACAAGTGAACCCAGCTGCAATCTGTCCACCTTTGGCTCTGCACCAAGTTCCAGACCCACCCACTATCAGCTCATGTGAATCAAAATCGGGGATGGCCCCACACACCTTCCTCGTGAACCCTACATCGTCCCAGTTAGGGCCATATACACTTCCCAACACCACCAACCTCCCCTTCAAAGCTCCTGTTACTATCACATACCTACCTCCCTAGCCCGACACCACTTCCTCCATTTGGAACCTCACCCTGTTACTAACCAAGGCCGCTACACCCCGCGCTCTGTCATCGAACCCCGAAGAAATGCCTGGCTAACCCAGCCCTTCCTCAGCCTCACCTGATCCTTCACCCTCAAGTGAGTCTCCTGCAGCATCGCATCATCGGCCTTCAAATTCTTCAGTTGAGCGAGCACCCTCGACCTCTTCATTGATCCTCTCAACCCCCTCACGGTCCACGTAACTAACTTACCAGGGGATCTCTTTCCCCCCCCCCCCCCCCCCCCCCCCCCGGCCTCCCTCATTCCTATCTATCATCATCATAACTCTGGGCCCTGCCCTCTGGGCCTGACCCCCCCTCCCATCCATTGTTACCATTTAACCCCACCCCCCTCCACTTCCTCTCGAAAACAGCTCACCCAGTATCGATCCCCTCCCCCCCTTTTCACACCTTCATCCCACGCTATTGACTTAATTTCCCTGCAACTCTTGCACGCTCTTTTCTGCACTTTATGTCTAGCAATGGCTCAGCGAGTAACTTCTGTTGAGTTGCTCCATTATTAACACCACAGACCAATCTGTCCCACAGCAGTTCAGGGAGAGCAGGGCCATTCTCACAAAATTCAGCCAGTTTCCTTAGACACATCAAAAACACTGCTACAGACTCCCCTGGGATTCTTTAAGCCGTATTAAAATGGTACCATTGCATAATGACCGATGGCCGCTAGCATTACCATCTCCTCAGAGGCCTTTGTAGCCGGGATGCGGGGTACGTCAGGCTCTTGATTATGCTGAAAATGGCACTGAGCAGCAACGCTGCCTGGCACTCATCACAAAATATTGCATTGGCCCTGAAAAAGTTCTAAGTATTGCGTCCAATCGTCTATACTCACATCAAATACATCCAATCTCCTGAAGAGCGGCATTTTGCAAGTAGTGCAAACCTTCCATCAGGTATGGCAAAGGTGCTGTTGGTCTTTTTTGAACAGGTGGGAGGAGGGCAAATCCGTGGTGTTTTTTGTATCCGAGGGATAAAAAGTTTTGTGCCGACCCATGTCCATCAGATTTACCTGAGAAAGGACGTACTGGCGCTGGAGGGTGTGCAGAGGAGATTCACTAGGTTAATCCCAGAGCTGAAGGGGTTGGATTACGAGGAGAGGTTGAGTAGACTGGGACTGTACTCGTTGGAATTTAGAAGGATGAGGGGGGATCTTATAGAAACATTTAAAATTATGAAGGGAATAGATAGGATAGATGCGGGCAGGTTGTTTCCACTGGCGGGTGACAGCAGAACTAGGGGGCATAGCCTCAAAATAAGGGGAAGTAGATTTAGGACTGAGTTTAGGAGGAACTTCTTCACCCAAAGGGTTGTCAATCTATGGAATTCCTTGCCCAGTGAAGCAGTTGAGGATCCTTCATGAAATGTTTTTAAGATAAATATAGATAGTTTTGTGATGAATAAAGGGATTAAGGGTTATGGTGTTCAGGCCGGAAAGTGGAGCTGAGTCCACAAAAGATCAGCCATGATCTCATTGAATGGCGGAGCAGGCTCGAGGGGCCAGACGGCCTACTCCTAGCTCTTATGTTCTTATTTCCTCTCAGATTGACTTTTTTGTGGTGGGAAGATCTCCTCCCCTGGGTGAAGGCAGTGGGCTATTCTGTCTTTGTGATTTTAGATCATTTCCCCCATTTATATGGACCTGATCATGGAGCCAGGTTTTTCCTAACACATAATAATAATAATCATTGTTAATGTCAGATGTAGGCTAACATTAACACTGCAATGAGCAAAGAACAAAGAACAAAGAACAATACAGCATAGGAACAGGCCCTTCAGGCCACCAAGCCTGTACCAATCATCCTTGTGCCGTATCCGTCTATACCCATCCTATCCATGTATTTGCCGAGATGCCTTTTGAACGCCGTTAATGTATCGGCTTCCACAAACTCCCCTGGCAACACGTTCCAGGCACTCACCAACCTCTGTGTAAAAAACCAGCCTTGCACATGTCCTCTCAGCTATGCTCCACCCACCTTAAATCTATGCCCTCTGGTGACTGACCCCTCCACCCTGTGAAAGAGGGGCCCATCCACTCTATCCATGCTCCTCATAATCTTGTCGACCTCTGTCACCCCTCAACCTCTGTTGCTATAATGAAAACAGTCTGAGTCAATTCAATCTCTCAGCACCCGCGTAGGCGCCAACTCGCGCCGGCCGGCGGAGGCCTTTTGGCGACGGCTGGCGCGGCGCCAACCCCAGAGCCAGGAGGATTCCGTACCTTCCGGGCGGCCCGACACCGGAGTGGTTCACGCCACTCCTCGGCGCCGGTACAGCCCACCCCGCCGGGTAGGGGAGAATCCCGCCCATGAGTGGCATGGACAGAGTGGATAGTCAGATGCTCTTTCCTCGAGGAGGAGAGTCAAGTACTAGGGGACATATGTTTAAAGTGCATGGGGAAAAGTTTAGAACAGATGTACGAGGCAGATTTTTACACAGGTGTTGGTAAATATATGTAATAATTGTAAATATAAATAATAAATAAGTTACAATTAACTATATGATCCCTGGTGCTAGATTTCTACTGTAAAATTAAATTAATTACTGCTAAATACTAATCTCTGCCCTCAGGTTTAGTTACTCCTCTACCTAGTTAATTAATTAGTTTTAATTAGTTTTTTCAATTTTTTTTCAAATTTAACACTTCTCAGTTTTTTCTCCCGCACGTTTCACGGAGGGAACCCTCCCCAAACATCTGGATGGGGCCCAGCAGAGGCATGACATCCTCTACCCGCAATCGGGCAGACGTCCAGCAAGCAGGGTCACCAGTCCCGCCTGCGAGGCTGTGGCCACAATAGTGATCGCCAGTCGCTCCAAAGAAGATGAGTGACTTTCTTCGTGCAGCCAGGGTAGGTCTGTCTCGTCATGCCTCCCGCTGCATCCCTTAATACACACCTCCACGGTACCCTCTCTCCCAGCCACCTCACGGCGTCCCGACACCTGTCATGCTGTCCTCCCCCCCCCCCCCCCACCACTCCCAATGATCCCCCAGAAGCTATGCTGCTCCTCACATCCCTTTTCCCATTAACCTCCCACGCATGCCAGACTTCATTACCATCTGACCAGGCACCACTCCTACCTACATTCTCCTCATGGTGTCTCATTGTAGGACTTGAGCCCAACTGGCAAGAGTGGGCACAGCCTGCTGGAGTCATGCCCGAGCTGAGAACCTTAACTCCTTTGAGAAGAGAACCCTTGAGCTGGCCGGCGAGGAGCAGGACCGCATCTGTGCAGAGGGCCAGGTGGGGGCAAGAGACAAAAGTGAGAACCCTCAACACATCCAGCCATGGTGCAAGCCTCACATGAGTTAAATTTCTTCTGTCAGTCAGCCCCCGTGATGCACTAATGCCATCTCACTTCCCTTTCAGGTCAAACAGTTGACCAGCCCAGACCACCATCGCACTCTCTGGAGACCACAAACCTGAGTATCTCTGAGGGAGAATTCTCAGAGACGAGCATTGAAGAGGTGTCACTGCGTCACACCCACACCCTCTACCAGTGCAGACATTCACATCTCGGTGAGAATCATTAGTCGGCAGGTTTCTCGATCACTCACAGCTGAAGATCCACAGCAGGCTGAGGCAGGGATGTCCCAGCGATCCATCACTCGGAGGGATGCCGGAGCTCAGGACTCTGTTGAGCCCCGGGGGCTCGATCGTCCCACAGCTGCTGGAACTACAAAGGCAGAGTCGGGAATAACAGGAAGGGATTTCAGCATCCCTCCTCAGATTGCAAGGCCGACTGGAGGAGTCCCATCACCTTCTGGCCGAGAAAATGGTGTCATCCCTCCGATGGAATGAGGCCAGCACTGCGAGTGTGGCGTCCGCAGAGGAGACATTGGCACAGACATGCACTCCATGGTGAATGGTGGCTGCTCCGTGGTCCAGGTCATGTACTCATAGTTGAGGGCGTGAGCTATACATGGTGCAGGGCATCGCCGCATGGTGCAGGCACTTGCATGAATCCATGGATGCCAGCACCAGAGGATGGCAGGGCTTCTGGACCTCACTCTAACTGCCCCTCCATCCCGCGGCGGATCCCAAGGGCCCTAGAGGATCGGCAGGCGCACAGCCCATGGTCTTCTGCTCAGGGCACCCTGGGTGTGTCCAGCCCATCTGACTCCCCGCCTCCCTGTGACACAATGTGATGAATGGTATCGGTAACTGCTGTAACTGTACCTTGCCTTTAATACATTGGCCCTTTAAGACCGGGCTTGGAACCCTCGGGGACTCCGCCTCTGTCTCTGCCCCCAGGAAACGGTATATAAGGTGATGCTCACTGGTCAGCGTGCTGTGACCACACTTCTTGGCAAGCTGGTTCTCTGGTAATTAAAGCCTTTGAATTACCAATCTTCTCTCCTGTGTCGTAATTGAGGGTATCTCAATTTAATTACCAGACACATCAAGATGGACAGCGCTCTAAAGCCGGAGAAACTCAACCTAGACGCCAGGTTGCCAGAGGCCCCAGAAATGTTTAAATATTGGCTCCGGTGTTTTGAGGCCTATCTAAACTCCTCAGAGACAGAAGTCGCGGCGCTTACTACATGCCCGGGTGTGCCACCGACTCTCCTCCGTGATTGAGAACGCTACGACATACGAAACTGCGGTCAATATACTAAAGAAATGCTTCGTAAAGCCGATTAACGAGGTACATGCCAAACATTTCCTCTCGACCTGCAGCCAGCGCTCCGGGGAAACTCTAGACGAATACGTGGAGAGACTCACTGTGCTCTTGAGGAACTGCAATCATAAAGAAGTGACGGCAGAAGTCCACATGAACTTACATATTCGTGATGCCTTCGTGTCCGGTATCAGGTCCTCATACATCTGGCAGTGGCTCCTAGAAGACGGGGCAAAGGATCTCCAAGGCACGGTAACGCTCGCCTCTTCTCTAGAAATGGCCCACCGTAACCTCCGAACATACTCCGCGGACCTTGTGAACCCCTCTTGATCCCCTCCAGACTCGGCCACGCTACAGGCCTGCGCCGCGTGGCGATCCGCTCACTCCAGGGGTTCCCCATGCTATTTCTGTGGGCAAGGCCAGCACACACGTCAGCGTTGCCTGGCCTGCTCTGCGATCAGCAACGACTGCGGGAAGAAGGGGTACTTCGTTAAAGTCTGCCTGGCTGGGCCCAAAGGCCGCAAACAAAAGCCTCACCAGGCCCAGAAATCAAGCTCCCGGCCTCACAGGCCCCGCAATGCGGCTGCGCGGCGGCCGGACACGCCTACTTCCGACGCATCATCGACCTCGTGCGAGTCATGGGGCGGCCATCTTGGAGGCGGCCATCTTCGAATCCCGACACGTGCGACCGATGGCGGCGGCCATTTTGTGACTCCAGGCGGCCATTTTGTGAGTCCGACTTAACCGAGGACTCTGACTACCCGCAACTAGGAGCGATCACGCTCGATCAATCGCGGCCAAAGCACCTGCGGAACTCAATGATGCAGGTACAAATCAACGGCCACGACACTCCCTGCCTATTCGACTCCGGGAGCACGGAGAGCTTTATTCATCTGGACACGGTAAGGCGCTGCTCCCTGCGCACTCACCCCGACTCCCAAACTATCGCCCTCGCTTCGGGGACCCATTAGGTCCAAATCACGGGGTATTGTGTCGCGGACCTCGCAATTCAAGGCGCTGAATACACCCGTTTTAAATTCTACATCCTCCCTCACCTCTGCGCCCCCCCTGCTGCTCGGTCTGGACTTTCAGTGCAGCCACCGGAGCCTGACACTGAAGTTCGGCGGACCCCTGCCCCCACTCACGGTATGCAGCCTGGCGACACTCAAAGTTGCGCCACCCCCCCTCTTCGCGAGCCTCACTCCCGACTGTAAGCCCGTCGCCACTAGGAGTCGGCGGTACAGTACCCAAGACATGACTTTTATCAAGTCAGAGGTTCAGCGGTTACTAAAAGAGGGGGTCATAGAGGCCAGCAACAGCCCTTGGAGGGCCCAAGTATTGGTAGTCCACTCCGGGGAAAAGCAACGAATGGTAGTGGATTATAGCCAGACCATAAACAGCTTTACGTAACTCGATGCGTACCCACTTCCCCGCATAGCGGAAATGGTGACTCAAATCGCCCAGTATCGGGTATTCTCCACGGTCGACTTAAGATCAGCCTATCATCAACTCCCTATCCGCCCAGAGGACCGCCCCTACACGGCCTTCGAAGTACCCGGTCGGCTGTTTCACTTCCTCAGGGTCCCTTTTGGTGTCAGAAACGGAGTCTCCGTTTTCCAGAGGGCGATGGATCAAATGGTGGACCAGTATGGCTTACGGGCTACTTTCCCGTACTTGGACAACGTCACCATCTGCGGCCATGACCAGCAGGACCACGACGCAAACCTGAGGAAGTTCCTCCAGACTGCCCGGGCCCTCAACCTCACATATAACAAAGAGAAATGAGTATTCCACACAACCCGGCTAGCCATCCTCGGCTACGTCGTGGAAAACGGGGTCCTAGGCCCAGACCCTGACCGCATGCGTCCCCTTAAGGAACTCCCCCTCCCCCGTAGCCTCAAGGCACTCAAACGCTGCTTGGGGATTTTCTCCTATTACGCCCAGTGGGTCCCCAGATATGCGGACAAAGCCCGACCACTCATTAAGATCACGGTTTTTCCCCTGACGGCTGAGGCCCAATCGGCTTTCAGCCGTATCAAGGCCGACATCATCAAGGCCGCCATGCATGCGGTGGACGAAGCCATTCCCTTCCAGGTGGAAAGCGACGCATCAGACGTCTCCCTGGCTGCTACCCTCAACCAGGTGGGCAGACCAGTAGCGTTCTTCTCCCGAACCCTCAAAGCCTCGGAAATCCGACACTCTGCAGTCGAGAAGGAGGCACAAGCCATAGTGGAGGCCATGCGACACTGGAGGCACTATCTAGTCGGTAGGAGGTTCACCCTCGTCTCCGACCAACGGTCGGTTGCCTTTATGTTCGATAACGCACAACGGGGCAAAATAAAGAATGACAATATTCTGAGGTGGAGAATAGAGCTCTCCACCTATACATACGATATTAAATATCGCCCGGGGAAGCTCAACGAGCCCCCGGATGCCCTGTCCCGCGGCACGTGCGCCAACGCGCAAAAAGACCGCCTGAGAGCCATCCACGATGACCTCTGCCACCCAGGGGTCCCCCGGCTTGCCCACTTCATCAAGTCCCGCAACCTACCCTACTCCACAGAGGAGGTCAAGGCCATGACTAAGGCATGCCAGATCTGTGCGGAGTGCAAACCGCACTTCTATCGACCAGACAGGGCCCGCCTGATAAAGGCCTCTGGGTCCTTTGAGCGACTAAGTGTGGACTTCAAAGGGCCCCTCCCGTCCACCAACCGCAACATCTATTTCCTCACCGTCATCGATGGGTTCTCCCGCTTCCCTTTTGCTGTCCCCTGCCCCGATATGGCCTCGGCCTCTGTGATCAAGGCACTGCACAGCATCTTCACACTGTTTGGTGTCCCCGCTTATATCCACAGCGACCGGGGTACATCGTTCATGAGCGATGAGCTGCGTTGATATCTGCTCAGCAAGGGCATCGCCTCGAGCAGAACACTGAGCTATAACCCGCGGTGAAACGGGCAAGTGGAGAGGGAGAACGCGACAGTTTGGAAGACTGTCCTTCTAGCCCTATGGTCAAGGAGTCTCCCAATCGCCCGCTGGCAGGAGGTCCTACCCGATGCCCTACATTCCATTAGGTCACTCCTCTGTACGGCCACGAACGAGACCCCTCACAATCGTTTGTTTGTCTTCCCAGGAAGTCCACCTCTAGGGTCTTGCTTCCACGCTGGCTGACGACTCCGGGACCAGTCCTACTCCGGAGACACGTGAGGAGCCATAAAACAGATCCGTTAGTCGAGGCGGTCCAATTGCTACACGCAAACCCTTAATACGCCTACATCCAGCACCCCGACAGCATGCAGGATACCGTCTCCCTGCGAGACCTGGCACCCGCCGGCTTCCCCACCGACCTCCCCCCTCCTACCGACGCTCCCCTCCCCGCACCAACTGCTGACCCCGACAGCGCCCCTCCCCCCATAGCACCCCCTGCCCCCCAGCCGGCGCCGTCACCCTAGTCACCCCGGATACCCCCCCCGCTCCAAAGCGGGCAAAGGCTCAGTCAACCGTGCTCCCGGATATACCATCACCGAAACCGACCGTATCCACGGCACAACCACCGGAGCGGAGAAGGTCAGCACGGACGGTCAGACCACCCAAAAAACTGAACTTATAACTCCACTTTTACCTCCGACGAAATATGTGTTTTTTTAAACAGGGGGTGAATGTGATGAATGGTATCGGCAACTGCTGTAACTGTACCTTGCCTTTAATACATTGGCCCTTTAAGACCGGGCTTGGAACCCTGGGGGACTCCGCCTCTGGCTCCGCCCCCAGGAAACTGTATATAAGGTGATGCTCACTGGTCAGCGTGCTGTGACCACACTTCTCGGCAGCTGTCCGGTTTTCTGGTAATTAAAGCCTTTGAATTACCAATCTTCTCTCCTCACACAACTCTAGTCCCGCACACCGAGAAGGGTAGGAACACTCATGCTGCCCGAGAGCTGATCCAGCTCCTCAAGGTCCCAGCCCTCCAGGAGATGCATGCCAAGGATTTCTCAGGCACTGGTTTGGCACTTTGAAAACAAACTTACAGGGTAGTGCATAAATCAAGGGTATGGGCATGCTTAAATAAGGCCTCAGATGTGATCCCCATGTTAGTAATTCATACAGAGCAGGTATTGTGGTAGAACCTTAGTTGTTGTATCACGTCCCATACCTGGTGGTGCACAAGACAGATTTTCATCTGTTCCCACCGCTAATCTTTCCTGTTAGAGGCACTAACTTGTCGCCAGAGACTTAAAGCTTGAGGGATGCGGACTATGTACCAAGCATGGCTGACCAGGAGTGTCTCCCACTCTTATCGCCTGCCACTGGCGGGTTGGAAGGATATTGCAAGTTGATACTCAACATGTTGGCTGCATTATGAACATATTCCTTCCTTGGCCATGTAGTCCTGGGGTGGGACTCATACCTAGACCTTCTGGCTCAGAGACAGAGTCACCACCCACTGCACCACAAGACCCACAAGATCTTTAGTCCCAATACTGAATAAATTGGACAAATTAACACTCCAGCCACAGATCATTACATTGGATGGAATTTTGAGCCCACGTTAGCCATGAACAAATACGGTGACACAGGCACAAAATCCCGGGAGAGTTGGGATACGAGATTCTCACTAACGAGGTCCTATTTTGGAATTTTCCACGCCCCGTCCCATAATGTAATGAGGTTCCTGCCCAGGAAAGGTGGGTACCTCATTTAAATGCTTCAACCTTATTGAATGTGAATGCCAAGATACTGGTGCTGGCCGCAAGGCTGGATGGGTGCTTCCAGATAGGGATTCTCCCAGCCCGCGCCGAGTCAGAGAATCGGCGGTGGGGGGGCGTGCAAATCCCGCCACGCCGCTCCGATGCCGGGCCATTGATTCTCCGGCGACCGGAGAATCAGCGGCAATCGCACCGGCGAGATCGCCGCAGTGCTCAGAGCGGCCCCCGAGCGGGTTTCCACGCTCAACGGGCCGTGTGCCCGCCGGGTTCCGCTGGCATCGTTCGCGTATGGTCCTATCCGGCGAGACCTCGGCGTTCTGGCTGCGGGTGCCTTCTTGGTGAGGGGGCAGGGGAGCTGACTCCGGGGAGGGGGCCTCCACGGTGGCTAGGCCCGTGATCGGGGGCAACCGATTGGTGGCTCATTCCAGGGGGGAGGGACTATGTTCTTCCGCGCCGAGCCCCTGTAGGGCTCCGCCATGTTGCCTGGGGGCCGGCACGGAGACGGCCATGGTGCGCATGCGCAGACAAGCGGCAGTCATGTAGGGCCGCCTTTCGGCGCCAGAGCAGCGTACAGCCCTCCGGCGCCGTGCTAGCCTCCGAGGAAGGGGAGAATGACTGGGCCTGGAGGCCCATTGACGCCGGCGTTGCTCGTGCCGGTTTTGATGCCGGTGTCAACACTTGGCCGGGATTTCGGAGAATCCCAGCCAGGGTTGTGAAAGGAAGCAGCTGTTTTTGAATGTTAGAAGGTTGTTAAATGTGATCATGACGTCGGCCAAGGGAAAGGAGACGGAGGTGGTGGTGGTGCTAGATGCGAAGAAGGCGTTCGACCGGGCAGAGTGGAGCTACTTGATAGATTTGGGATTGGGCTGAGAGTTATGGCCTGGATACGACTATTCTATAGTGAACTGATGGCGAATGTCTGTATGAATAACGTGAGTCTAGGGTACTTTTCTCTGTACCGGGATATCCGGCAGGGATATCCTATGTCCCCCCCCCCTGCTATTTGCATTAGCAATAGACCCACTGGACATCGCTCTCAGGAGTTTGGGGTTGTGGAAGGAGATAGTGAGAGGGGAGATGGAACATAGGGTATCCTTGTATGCAAACGATTTACTGCTGTATATCTGGGAGCCGAGTACGGCAGTGGGGAATATAATGGGGCTGCTTCAAAGATTTGGGTCATTTTTCAGAGTATAAATTAAATTTAGAGAAGAGTGGGTATTTTACGATGTCCCTGCCAGGAATGTGGGCGGGAGTGGGGGGGGGGGGCTGCCATTTTGCAGGGCGACAACCTACTTTAGGTATTTTGGGTGCAGGCGGCGCGGGACTGGGGGTGACTCTGCAGGTACAAATATGGCGGTGAATGCCAACTTGGCAAGGTGTGACAACCTCCCTCATTGTTGGTAGGTTGGGTACAGGCGATTAAACTCAATGTGCTACCGCGATTTTTGGGGGGGGGGGAAGGTAGCGAGGGTTAGGAAGGTGGTCCTACAGAGAGGGCACAGGCGGGAGGTTGGGCCTTACAATTTTATTATATTACTAATGGGCGGTCAACGTGGAGAAGGTGCGGGGTTGGGTCATGGTCGGGTGGGGGGGGGGAGTGGAGTTTGGTAGGTTAGGTTGGAGGAAGGTTTGTGCAGAGGGCATTGAGGGCGCTGGCAACAGTGCCGCTCCCAATGGCACCGGGCGAGCACTCTGGGAGTCCGGTGGTGATGGCAACGTTGAAAATGGAGGGCGTTGAGACAGCAATTAAGTTGGGGGATGGGTCAGGAGTGATGCCGATTAGGGGGAATCATAGGTTTGAGCCGGGAAGGAGGGATAGGAGGTTTTGGACATGGGAGGGGGCGGAGATCAAGGTTAGAAATGATCTGTTCCTGGGGGGGACGTTTTGCGAGGTTGGAAGAGTTGCAGGAGAAGTACGGATTGGCACAAGAGGAGGGGTTTAGGTACCTGCAAGTCCGAGACTTTGTAAGGAAAGAGTTTCCGAGCTTCCTGATAGCGCCGGTCACCTCATTGTTGGAGGTGGTACTGTCGGCAGAGGGGTTGGAGAAAGGGGGTGGGGTTGGCGAATTACGGGAAACTTATGGAGGAGGTTAGGGTGTCCATGGAAGGGATTAAGGCCAAATGGGAAGAAGTTGGGGGAGGTAATGGATGAAGGTATGTGGTGTGAGGTGCTACAAAGGGTAAATGCCTCAACCTCATGTGCGAGGTTGGGGCTGATTCAGTTGAAGGTCGTGTATAGGACGCACCTCATAGAATCATAGAATTTACAGTGCAGAAGTCTGTACCGGTCCTTGGAAAGAGTACTCTATCTAAGCCCATGCCTCCACCCTTAACCCGTAACTCAGAAGCCCCACCTAATCTTTTGGACACTAAGGGGCAATTTAGCATGGCCGATCCACCTAAACTGCACATCTTTGGACTGTGGGAAGAAACCAGGGCACCCGCAGGAAACCCACGCAGACACGGGGAGAAAGTGCAAACTCCACACAGTCAGTCACCCGAGACCGGAATTGAACCTGGGACCCTGGAGCTGTGAGGCAGCATTGCTAACGACTGTGTCACTGTGCCTCCCTAAAAAGCGAGGATGAGTTGGCTCTTTGAAGGGGTGGAAGATGTCTGCGAGCGGTGTGGGAGGGGCCCCGCAAACCAGCTACATATGTTTTGGTCCTGTGCGAAACTGGAAAGGAATCATCTTGGGGGTGTGATACATGTGGACTTGGAACCGAGGGCCCTAGAAGCCATTTTCGGGGTGTCGGACCGGCCCGAGCTGCAGGCGGGTGCGGGGGCAGATGTTTCAGCCTTCGCCTCGATGATTGCCCAGAAGTGGGTCTTGCTGGGGTGGAGGTCAGCTTCTCCACCCTGGAATTCTTGACTCTGGAGAAGGTGAAATTTAATAACAATCTTTATTATTTTCACAAGTAGGCTTACATTAACAGTGCAATTGAGTTACTGTGAAAATCTCCTAGTCGCCACATTCCGGCACCTGTTCGGGTACACAGGGAGAATTCAGAATGTCCAATTCATCTAACAGCATGTCTTTCGGGACTGGTGGGAGGAAACCGGAGCACCCAGAGGAAACCCACTCAGACACGTGGAGAACGTGTAAACTCTGCACAGACAGTGCCCCAAACGGGAATCGAACCTGGGACCCTGGTGCTCTGAAGCAACAGTGCTAGCTATTATGTAACCATGCTGCCAATTTGAGCTAAGGTGGGATGGGGGGGGGAGGCGGAGGAGGGGTTCTGCAATTCATGTGGTTTTGTTTATCAGGCACTTTCGGGACCTTGTTGCCATTGAACACGGGGGAGGGGGGGGGGGTTTAAACTTATTTTTGGAGTGTTTGCGTCGATGTTTCAGACTATATATCGGCAGGACCATTTTTGTGCTTGTTTCCTTGTTTGCTTTTCTGTTGTTGTTTGCATGATAAAAATTATGAAAATGTGGAGAATAAAATTATTTTATAAATAAATAAATGCATCAGCATCTCATTAGGGAGCAGCCCCACCAGGACCTCCGCCCTCACTGAATATTCATTACGTGCCAGCGTGACGTCATTTACAACAGCTATGTAAAAATGAGAATCTGGCGGCCTCACCTCTGAAGAGGATATCGGAGGTGAGCGCTCAGGTCGCTATTACCCTCCAGGGTGTTTATTGGAGAGGGGCACCAGAGAGGACGTGGGGGAACCATCTACGTGACTATCAGGGATGGGGTGGCGTTGAGTCTCACCATTGGGGTAGGTAGGCTCACCAGCCTTATCGGGCCTTCATTGTTCCTGGCCATGGGGTCTGGCGCCTGTCATAATATACATCCATGTATATGATGGAGTGCAGACAGGCAGTGATTGACACACAGGATGACCAGTGTGCACACAGAACACAGCAGCCAATCACCAGACAGGACATGACCACTATAAAGCCAGAGGGCACCAGTTTTCCCGCTCTCTCGGGATCCAGCCTCTGAGACAGTCAGAGCTCGTGAGCAGCAGCGAGAACAAGCACCATGTGGTAGTCAGTTAGTCTGGTCAGGTTAGCCTCAGGTCTCCAGTCAAGTCAGCATAGTGTCAACCCACAGTTCAGCATGTAATATAGTTTGATGTTGAATAAAATCGTGTTGCATCTCATCAAGTGTTGGAAGCCTGTCTCTCTCTACACTGCATCAAGCACAGTCCACACAGACCCAGCTTACCCAACACATCATGGTACCAGTGAGTAATGGTGCAGTTTGACGATCCTACCTTTAGATAATCTGCCTTGACCATCGATCAGCCATCCGGTAACATGGACAGAGTCCGCCCTCCCCCGCAGCTCCGCATCGCCGGCAACCTCGGTGCAAACTGGAAGATGTTCAAACAGAAGTTCCAGCTGTATCTTGAAGCCACCGATCTCGAGGCCGCATCAGATGCCAGGAAGATCGCTCTCTTCCTTTCTACAGCCGGGACCATGCTATCCACATCTACAACTCTCTCATATTTGCTGAAGGCGATAAGAAGACGAAGTTTAAAACAGTCCTGCTGAAGTTCGACAGCCACTGCGATATTGAGATCAATGAGAGCTTTGAACGGTACGTTTTCCAGCAGAGGCTTCAGGGTAAGGATGAACCTTTTCAGTCCTTTTTAGCCCATCTCCACATGAAATGAAAAAAATGAAATGAAAATCGCTTATTGTCATGAGTAGGCTTCAATGAAGTTACTGTGAAAAGCCCCTAGGCCCCACATTCCGGCGCCTGTCCGGGGAGGCTGGTACGGGAATCGAACCGTGCTGCTGGCCTGCTTGGTCTGCTTTAAAAGCCAGTGTGCTAAACCAGCCCCTCCTTGCGCAGTCATGTAACTATGACTCGACAACTGATTCCATGATCCGGGATCAGATCGTTTTCGGGGTCCACTCCGATTCCCTTAGCCAACAGCTCCTAAAAGTCAAGCAGCTCACCCTCACCATCGCAATCGAGACCTGCAGTCTCCACGAACATGCTAACAACCGGTACTCCCACATCAGGGCGGCAGAAACAGCAAGGCTAAACCCCCATGAGGCAGAACGGGTGCAGGCCATCAAACAAATGCAGGGCCTGAGTCTTGATGAGAGTGGCCATTTCGTGCGCTTTTCCCGGGCTCCAGCGCATGCACGCCACGACCGTGGGGACGGCGAGACCGATGACCAGCCTGCGCAGGTGTGCATGTCGTTCGACCGCACTGCGCATGCGCGTTGGCGCACGGAACGTCCTGACGTCAGCGTCATGACGTGTCCCAAATTTAAAGCGGCAATGTCTGGCAAAATCACGACGCTGTCTCCAGTGTGGCAAGCTTGGCCACTACGCAGCCCTTTGCAGATCTGCTCCACTGCCCATCACGCAGTGATCCCAGCCACAGCGCAGGAGTGTCCAATCGGTACAGCAGGCCGTGACAGACTCCGACAGCCCACCAGATCCCGACACTGAGTGCCTCAAATCCCCATTCTGGGTAGGCATCATCACTAAGTATGCGCTGCCTCTCTCAACGATGGAGAAACAAATCCCAATCTTGAGCATTGATCCGGACTACAAGTAGTGTGCCACCCTTACGGTTAACAAGGCTCGCATATGTTTCAAGCTGGACACCGGCGCTTTAGCAAACCTCATTTCAAAATCTGGCCTCGACACCAACCGCGTCAGACCAAGCATTCTTCCACCGGCCTGCCAGCTCCTCGACTACAATGGCAATGCCATTGCTGCCAGTGGCTCATGCCAGCTTGCGGTGTCCAATAGGTCAGTAAAAGCGACGCTGCGATTTGAAATCGCAGGAACCGACAGAGCTTCCCTGCTCGGTGCTTGGGCCTGCAAACTCCTGAAACTAGTGCAGCGTGTTCATACCATGTTGTCCGCACAGGCAACAGCCTCACCAGATGATAACTTCCAGGCTCAACTCGATGGCATCATAGTGCAATACCATAGCGTGTTCGAAGGTATCGGCGCACTCCCATACTGATACAAAATCCTATTGAAGCCAAACGCCACCCCTGTGGTTCACGCACTGCAGCGGGTGCCGGCACCCCTCAAGGACCGCCTCAAGCAGCAGCTGCAAGTCCGCCAGGACCAGGGCGTAATTTCAAAGGTCACGGAACCCACGGACTGGGTTAGCTCCATGGTTTGCATCAAGAAGGCGTCAGGGGAACTTTGAATCTGTATCGACCCCAAAGATTTGAACCACAACATCATGAGGGAACACTACCCAATACCTAAACGAGAAGGGCTAACCAGCGAGATGGCTCATGCCAAATTCTTCACGAAGCTGGACGCCTCCAAGGGGTTTTGGCAAATACAGCTGGATGCGTCCAGTTGCAAGCTGTGCACATTCAATGCCCCGTTCGGTCAGTACTGTTACAACTGAATGTCCTTTGGCATCATCTCCGCCTCAGAGGTGTTCCACCGCATAATGGAACAAATGATGGATGGTATCGAGGGGGTGCGAGTGTATGTTGACGATGTCATAACCTGGTCCACAACTCCTCAAGAACACATTGATCGCCTCAAGCGGGTGTTCCACAGGATCTACGAGCACGGCCTCCGACGCAACAGAGCCAAATGCTCCTTCGGTCAACCAGAATTCGTCGCCCGCCACAGAGACTGAATTTATAGACTGACTGTTGCATTACCTTGTTATCTCATCATTTTGACATCTGTACATATCGTTTTTCTCATGTGTTATCTGCCCTCTATCTGCACTAGACACCTTCCCATGTATATAAGTTAGCATATTCTGTATATAGTCAAGTTCCTGTACACATATTCATTATTTATTGACCTGAACATTTTTTTTTAAATAAAGGGGGGAAGATGTCATAATATACATCCATGTATATGATGGAGTGCAGACAGGCAGTGATTGACACACAGGATGACCAGTGTGCACACAGAACACAGCAGCCAATCACCAGTCAGGACACGACCACTATAAAGAGAGGCTGGTTAGGCTGGAATTATTTTCCTCAGAGCAGAGAAGGCTGAGGGGGGGACCTGATCGAGATGTAGAAAATTATGGAGGACATTGGTAGATTAGATGGAAGAAACTTTTCTCCTTAGCAGAGGGGTCAATAATCAGGGGGCATAGATTTAAGATAAGGGGCAGGAGATTCAGAGGAGATTTGAGGAAAAACCTTTTCACTCAGAGGGTGGTGGGAATCTGGAACTCACTACCTGAAAGGGTGGTAGAGGCAGGAACCCTCACAACATTTAAGAAGTATTCAGATGAGCACTTGAAATGTCACAGCACACAATGCCACGGACTAACTGCTGGGAAATGGAATTAGAATAGGTGGGTGCTTGATGGCTGGCACAGACATGATGGGCTGAAGGGCCTCTATCTGTGTTGTAGAGCTCTATGACTTTATGACTCCATTGGCCTCAACTTGTTTCTCAGCAGCTTTTGATTTTGCTGATTAATTACCACAACAAAGCTCTGTGACACTACAATTTAAGAAACTGTCTTGTACATCAATCTCTTCATTTCTGGCTCTCCCACCTACTCTTGCCATCCAGTTATTTCTAGGCTTCTATGAACCAGTTTGGGAGAATTTCAGGGCTGGTTGGTCTGATCCCAAACTGCCTCAAATCATGGTAAACCTGGAACAACTGTGGTTAATCACCATCACCAACGCTACTAAAAATCATTTCCGAAACTGACTCCTTACCCAACTAATCTTAGTCTAAGTGAGGGGGAAGGTAATGTTTGAAAATACAACATAATCTGTGTGGAGTCTGCACATCCTTCCCGTGTGTGCGTGGGTTTCCTCCGGGTGCTCCGGTTCCCTCCCACAGTCCAAAGATGTGCGGGTTAGGTTGATTGGCCATGCTAAATTGCCCGTAGTGTAAGGTTAATGGGGGGATTGTTGGGTTACGGGTATACGGGTTACGTGGGTTTAAGTGGGGTGATCATTGTTCGGCACAACATTGAGGGCCGAAGGGCCTGTTCTGTGCTGTACTGTTCTATGTTCTATGTTCTATAATCATTTAAATTTATGATATTAATCTCTACCCTTCTATTAAGATCCCAGACCAGACCAGACCCCAACAGTGGCTAGGATACTTGACTGAAACCCCAATATATTCGTTTGGTTTAAGCCTGTGCAGAAAGAATGCTTCACTCCAGAAGTAATTGCATGAAAATATAGAGCTTTGGTACTCCTGAAACAAAACTTTATTGTGAATACATTAAACTTTTCAAACTTCACCCACGAAAAGAACAACTTAATCTTACACCTACCAGAAAATAAACATACACCTCTCAATCCAGCATAACCCAGCATGGCAAAAAGTAATACTTGCGTTACACAACAGATTCTGGTGCTTGTTAGAACCCCTTCAGACTCTGGCTGAATATCTTCAAATGGCTGCTTCAACTGGGTAGTTTCAACCTCTTGTCTGAAGACAAGACTGCTCTGCTTATAAATATTATTACTCTTTTTTTAAACTATCTTACTGGGAAAGAAAACTGCTTTTTCTTGTGGTGAAAAAAAAACAAGGGTTGCCAGATCAGAGATCAGACTTTACTTCCAAAAGCCATTCTCCAAAACTCTCTCCACAGCTTTCTCCAAAACAACCTTTCTCCGCAGCTTCTCAAAATATCTCTCTGTCTTCCTTGGCTCCACCCAGTAATGACCTCATCACCCCAGGCTAAAAAACAAAGTGGCCGGGATTCACCGACCCCACGCTGGGTCGGAGAATCCCCGGGGAAGGGGGGGGGGGCGCGAGAATCAGGCCACGCTGCCCTAATGCTAGCTCACCGATTCTCCAGTGTCGATTCTCGGGCGCCCGTGGGATCGCCGCCTGCAGGATCGCATGTGCGAACTTGCGCCGACTGTAGCATGCATGCGCGGACTCATGCTGGCTGTTCCACGCCGGCTGGAGCAGCGGAGACCACTCCAGCGCCAACCTAGCTCCCTAGGAAGGGGAGGATACCGGACAATCGAGGACCCTTGACGCCGGAGTGGTTCGCGCCGCTTTTCACGCCAGCGTCAGGACTTGGCCGCGGGATTGGAGAATCCCGGCCATTATCTCTGTAGCCTGCAAAGCACTTTAACTCCCCAGGGACTTCCCCAGTCAAACCACTGTGCATTAGCCCAGACTGCTAAACACATTCCTTCATCAATTTCATCTTCTGGCTGCTAAAAACACCCAGGATCTGTGAACAGAATTGTCAGGCTCGGGCTGACAAGTGGCAAGTCACATTCGCGCCACACAAGCGTCAGGCAGTGACCATCTCCTACAAGAGAGAATCTAACCACCGCCCCGTGACATTCAATGGCATTACCATCACTGAATCCCCCACAATCAACATCCTGCGGGGTTACCATTGATCAGAAACTGAACTGGACTAGCCACATTAATACTGCGGCTACCAGGGTAGGTCAAAGGTTATGAATCCTACAAAGAGTAACCTCATCTCCTGACCCCACAAAGCCTGTCCATCATCTATAAGGCACAGGTCTGGAGTGTAATGGAATACTCTCCACTTGCCTGGATGAGTGCGGCTCCAACAACACTCAAGAAGCTCGACACCATCCAGGACAAAGCAGCTCCCGCTTGATTTCTCCCCCTTCCACAAACATTCAAACCCTTCACCACTGACGAATAATGGCTGCTGTGTGTACCATCTACAAGGTGCACTGCAGTAATTTACCAAGGTTCCTTAGACAGCATCTTCCAAACCCACAACCACTACCATCTAGAAGGACAAGAGTAGCAGATACCTGGGAACCCCACCTCCTGGAAATTCCCCTCCAAGTCACTCACCAACCTGACATGGAGATATATCGCCGTTCCTTCACTGTCACTGGGGCAAAATCCTGGTTGCTCCCTCCCTAACAGCACAGTGGGCGTACCTACACCTCAAGGACTGTAGAGTTTCAAGGACTCACCACCACCTTCTGAAGGGCAACTAGGGATGGGCAATAAATGCTGGGCTAATCAGAGACGCCACATCCTGTAAATGAATAAAAAAATATACATATTCTCTGGAATTTAGTATGAGAGGTGATTTCATTCAAACATATAGGGTGCAATTCAGCAGACAAATGTTAAAGTCTGCTTTTCGGCACGTTTAGAGGAGTTTCTCAGTTGTTGCAGCGCTCAGGTACACCCTGCTATTCAACGGCATTTTGCCATTTTATTTGGCCTCGGGGAGTTTCCCCCTGCCGAGGCCACACTTTAGCTGATTTCCCGCTGAGGAGCTGATCTCACTATCAGGGCCGGCTGTTCGCAATATTCAAGAAGCTTAACACCATCCAGGAAAAAGCATCCCACTTGACTTGCACACCTGACTATGGCTAGTCCAGTACAGTTGAAGTTGATACTGGGGATTCAGCAATGGTAGTGCTGCTGCATGTCAAGGATTGATGGCTAGATTGTCTAGATTGTTGGAGTTGGTCATTGCCTGGCACTTGTGAGGCACAAATGTAACTTGCCACTTGTCAACCTAAGCCCGCATATTGTTCAAGACTTTCTGCATTTGGACATGGACTGCTTCAGCATCTGAGGAGTCGCAAATGGTGCTGAACATTGTGCAATCATCAGCGAACATCCCCACTCCTGACTTTATGATGGAACGAAGGTCATTGATGATGCAGCTGAAGATGGTTGGGCCAAAAGGTCTCCCCCTGTTCCTACCTTCTATGTACCAATGTATTTAAGACTCTACCCTAATGGCAGCACGGTGGCGCAGTGGGTTAGCCCTGCTGCCTCACGGCGCCGAGGTCCCAGGTTCGATCCCGGCTCTGGGTCACTGTCCGTGTGGAGTTTGCACATTCTCCCCGTGTTTGCGTCGGTTTCGCCCCCACAACCCAAATATGGGGGCAGTACGGTAGCATAGCGGTTAGCACAATTGCTTCACAGCTCGAGGGTCCCATGTTCGATTCCCGGCTTGGGTCACTGCCTGTGCGGTGTCTGCACATTCTCCCCGTGTCTGTGTGGGTTTCCTCCGGGTGCTCCGGTTTCCTCCCACAGCCCAAAGATGTGCAGGTTAGGTGGATTGGCCATGATAAATTGCCCTTAGTGTCCAAAATTGCCCGTGGTGTTGGTTGGGGTTACTGGGTTATGAGGATAGGGTGGAGGTGTGGGGTTGGATAGGGTGCTCTTTCCAAGAGCCGGTGCAGACTAGATGGGCCGAATGGCCTCCTTCTGCACTGTAAATTCGATGAAATCCCACCTGGCCCTCCCCAATCACGTCCAAAACGCAGTCTTTAATCCTAGAGGACAAGATTTTGGCCAACAGCGTGGCATCTACATTTAGTAGGGTGATCGGTCTGTAGGACCCGTATAGCTCCGGGTCCTTGTCCTGCTTCAGGATCAATGAGATAGTGGCCTGTCACATCGTCGGGGGAAGCACCCTTCTCTCCCTTGCCTCATTAAATGTCCTCATCAACAGCCACCCCAGTATCCCAGAGAACTTTTGATAAATCTCCACTGGATACCCGTCCGTCCCCGGGGCTTTACCTGACTGCATGTTCTTCAGTCCTTCTGCTATTTCCTCCAACCCGATCAGGGCCCCCAGCCCTTCTACCTACCCCTCGTCCAACTTCGGGAACCTCAGCCCCCCTAAAAATTGCCTCATCCCCTCCGGCCCAGCTGGGGGTTCCGGCTCATACAACCTGCTGTAAAAGTCCACGTATCTTCCACGTGAGTTCACTACAGCCATTATCACAGCGGTCTACATCCCACCCCAGGCAGAACTGAGGAAGGCCCTGGACAAACTGACACAGTTATAAACAACTATGAAACAGAACACCCGGAGGCCTTGTTCATCGTGGCCGGAGACTTCAACAAGGCCAACCTCAAGAGTGTACTGCTAAATTTCCACCAGCACATTGATTGATTCCCTACTGAAGGACAGGTCTGAGGCGTTCAAGTCAGACGACCCTGACCTATACAAGAAATCCAGGTACAACCTCCGCAAAGCGATCTGAGGCGCCAAGAGAGAATATCAAACCAAGGTAGAGTCACAGACAGACTCTCGGTGGTTGTGGCAAGGACTAAACAACATAGCGGGCTACAAAGCGAAGCCGAGAGTATTTCCGGCAGCAGCGCACCCCTCCCCGATGAATTCAATGTATTCTATGCTCGGTTCGAGCAGGAAACCAACAATCCGCTGTTGAGTGCCCCAGCAGCCCATAACTCACCCATACCCACCATCACAGCTTCCGAAGTCAGATCGGCTTTCCTGAAAGTGAACCCTCGGAAGGAGACCGGCCTGGACGGGGTCCCTGGTTGTGCACTCAGAGCCTGCACGGCCCAGCTGGCAGAGGTGTTCGCGGACATCTTTAACCTGTCCCTACTCCACTCCGAGGTCCCCACCTGCTTCAAGAAGACCACCATCATACTGGCGCCAAAGAAGAACCAGGCAACGGGCTTCAATGACTACCGTCCGGTGGCCCTGACTTCAGTCGTAATGAAGTGCTTCAAGAGGTTGGTTATGAAGCGCATCACCTCCATACTCCCAGAACGCCTGGATCCACTGCAATTCGCATACCACCGCAACCGGTCCACAGCAGACACCATTTCCCTGGCCCTACACTCATCCCTAGAGCATCCCGACAACAAGAACTCCGACATCAGACTCCTATTTATTGACTACAGCTCCGTCTTCAACACCATAATCCCAGTCAAGCTCATATCAAAGCTCCAAAACCTCGGACTTGGCTCCCCACTCTGCAACTGGATCCTTGACTTTCTGACCCACAGACCACAATCAGTAAAATTGGACAACAACACCTCCTCCACAACAGTCTTCAATACCGGTGCCCCGCAAGACTGCGTACTTAGCCCCCTACTCTACTCCCTGTACATACACGACTGCGTAGCAAAATTTGGTTCCAACTCCATCTACAAGTTTGCTGACGATACGACCATAGTGGGCCGGATCTCGAATAACGATGAATCAGAATACAGGAGGGAGATAGAGAACCTAGTGGAGTGGTGTAACGACAACAATCTCTCCCTCAATGCCAGCAAAACTGAAGAGCTGGTCATTGACTTCAGGAAGCAAAGTACTGTACACACCCCTGTCAGCATCAACGGGGCCGAGAGGAGATGGTTAGCAATTTCAAATTCCTAGGGGTGCACATCTCCAAAAATCTGTCCTGGTCCACCCACGTTGACGCTACCACCAAGAAAGCACAACAGCGCCTATACTTCCTCAGGAAACTAAGGAAATTCGACATGTCCACATGAACTCTTACCAACGTTTAAAGATGCACCATAGAAAGCATCCTATCGGGCTGTATCACAGCCTGCTATGGCAACTGCTCGGCCCAAGACCGCAAGAAACTTCAGAGAGTTGTGAACACAGCCCAGTCCTTCACACGAACCTGCCTCCCATCCATTAACTCCATCTACACCTCCCGCTGCCTGGGGAAAGCAGGCAGCATAATCAAGGATCCCTCCCACCCGGCTTACTCACTCTTCCAACTTCTTCCATTGGGCAGGAGATACAGAAGTCTGAGAACGTACATGAACAGACTAAAAAACAGCTTTTTCCTCGCTGTTACCAGACTCCTAAATGACCCTCTTACGGATTGACCTGATTAACACTACACCCTGTCTGCTTCATCCGATGCTGGTGCTTATGCAGTTACATTGTATACCTTGTGTTGCCCTATTATGTATTTTGTTTTATTCCCTTTTCTTTCCATGTACTTAATGATCTGTTGAGCTGCTCGCAAAAAAATACTTTTCACAGTACTCGGTACACGTGACAATAAACAAATCCAATCCAATACAATCCAATCCTTAAACGCCTCATTGACCCCAGCTGAATCTCCGACCAGGTTCCCATCCACGTCCCTTACTTTCCCAATCTCCCTGGCTGCCTCCTTCTTTCTGAGCTGCTGCGCAAGCATTCTGCTGGCCTTCTCTCCATATTCATAAATCGCCCCCTTCTCCTTCCTCAGCTGCTCCATCGCCTTCCCTGTAGTTAACAAGCCAAACTCCACCTGTAGCTTTCCTTAAGCCCTGCCTCTGGGGCCTCCACATAAATCCTGTCGACCTGCAGTATTTCCTTTATCAGTCGGTCCGTTTCTGCTCTGTCTGCCTTCTCCCTGTGGACCCGTATCGAGATCAGCTCCCCTCTAACCACCGCCTTCAGCACCTCCCAGACCATTGCAGCCGAGACTTCGGCTGTGTCATTAACTTCCAGGTAGTAACTGGATACATTTCCTCAGCCACTCACACACCTCCTAAAAGTCCAACATCCAGTCTCCAGTGCAGGCGTTGGCCAACCTCCTTGCTCACATGTCGGTCACGTCAGTGCAGGGCTAGGTCCGAGATCGTGATCGCTGAATACCGAGTGTCCACTACCCCCATCAGTAAAGCCCTGTTCAGGATGAAAAAATCCAAGAGTACACTTCATGCACATGTGAGTAGAAGGAAAACTCCTTCACTCTCAGCCACCTAAATCCCCATGTGTCCAACCCCTCCCATTTGCTCCAAAAACCCCTTTAGCTCCTTTGCCATTGCTGGCACTCTGCCTGTCCTTGTGTTCGACCGGTCTAGCCCTGGGTCAATGACTGCGTTAAAGACCCCACCCCCCATGACCTACTGGTGCGAATCCAGGTCCAGGATCGTCCCCAACATCCTCTTTATGAAGTCCACATCATCCCAATTAGGCGTGTACACATTCAAGCATATCACCGGCAGCCCCTCCAGCTTCCCACTAATCATAATGTAACGGCCTCCCACATCTGCAACTATTCTTCCCACCTCGAACGACACTCGCTTTTTAATCGGGATCGTGACCCCTCTAGTCTCAGAATCCCGAGTGAAAAACCTGTCCGGCCCATCCTTTCCTTAATCTAATCTGGGGATTAGACCCCCTGCGGGGGTCGGAGAATCGCCCGGGGCCGGTGTAAATCCCGCTCCCGCCGTGGCCGGAATTCTCCGCCACCCGGGAATTGGCGGGGGCGGCAATCACGCCGCGCCGATCGGCGTGCCCCCTGCGGTGATTCTCTGGCCCGCGATGGGTCAAAATCCCGCCGCTGAGAGGCCAATCCCGCCGACGTCGTTTCAACCACTTCTGGTGGCGTTGGGATTGGCGGCGTGAGCGGGGCCCTGAGGTCCTGGGGAGGGGCGTGGGGTGATCGGACCCCGGGGGGGGGGTGCCCCCACAGTAGCCTGGCCCGCGATCGGGGCCCACCGGTAGGCGGGTGGGCAAGTGCCGCGCATTTGAGAGGACTGAAGGCAGATGTGGTAATGTTACAAGAGACGCACCGGCGCATGCGCGAACCGACAAAGGCCTTTCGGCCAGCCCCGATGCCGGGCGGCGGGTGTCAAAGGCCATTGGCGCTGGTTTTGGCGCCTTTCGGCATGGCGCCAACCACTCCGGTGGGGCCTAGCCCCCAAAGGTGCGGAGAGTTCCGCACCTTTGGGGAGGCCCGACGCCGGAGTGGTTGGCACCACTACGCTACGCCGGGACCCCCCGCCCGCCGGGTAGGGGAGAATCCCGGCCTTATTTAGTTACTCTAAGGTCCGTCTCTTGTAACATTACCACAACCGCCTTCAGTCCTCTCAAATGTGCGAACACGCATGCCCTCTTAACCGGCCCATTTAGCCCTCTTACGTTCCATGTGATCAGCTTGGTTGGGGGGCTTCTCGCTCCCCAGCCCACTCCACCAATCAGCCATCACTTTTCTTGGGCCAGTCTCCAGCCCGTGCCCCACGCATCCGCAGGCCCGCCCCTGCGCAGCCTCCGCCCCGACCTCCTTTTTGTCCCACAGCAAAAGTCCCTCCCCGTCAGCGGAACATTTCCCCCCCTCCCCCCAGTAACATCATTATGCAAATCACCCCCTTTCACAAGAATAACATCTGCTCACCCACACTGCGCTTCCATGAGCTAGCCCGCCCAGCTAGCTTGGTGACCCCTGCCGATGGCACCAGACATTTTCCCACCTATTGTTCCCTCCCCCCCTCCCCCCTGCTCGGACACACCTATGCAAAAGAAAAACAATCCCAACACAATTGCCTGAAATAAACACAAAAAAAACAAACAAAAGATCCAACTTCTAACATTCACACCTCCATCCCCGATCAGTGAAAATGCAAACTTTAACTCACACAGCTCTGCAGCAGGCCCCAAATCACTACAGAAGGCATTACAAATAATGTCCGAAAAACAATAAACTTTTTAACATGAGCGCTGCAGGAATGTTCAAAGATCTCAGTCCGCCACCAGCCCTTTCCTTCTAGCAAAGTCCATCGCTTCCTCGGGCGACTCAAAGTAAAAATGTTGCTCCTCATACGTGACCCAAAGACGGGCCGGATACAGCAGTCCAAACGTAACCTTTTTCTTGAAAAGGGTCGACTTTATCTTGTCCTCTTCTCCTGGCCACATCCGCACTCAGATCCTGGTATATACGCAGGATACTGGTCTCCCATTTGCAGCTCCGTGTCTGCCTGGCCCACCGTAAAATACACTCCTTGTCCAGGTATCTGTGGAATCTCACCACCATTGCTCTCGGGGGTTACCCACACGCGGCTTCCTCGCGAGCACTCTGTGAGTCCTGTCCACCTCCAAGGGTCGGGGGAACATCCCACCAGTAACTTCTCGAACATGCCCGCTCTGTATGCCCCTGTGTCCGCTCCTTCGGACCCCTGCAGGAGACCAACAATTCTCAAGTTCTGCCAGTTCTCTAGGTCCTCCACCTTCTCCTGGAGCCTTTTCTGTTGGTCTCTCAGAATCCCCACCTCCAACTCCACTGCAGCTTGGTGCTCCTCCTGCTCAGTCAGTGCCTTCTCCACTTCCTGGATCGCTCGATCCAGAGCATGCAGTCTAAGTTCCAGCTGAGCAATTGATTCCCTAATTGGGTCCAAGCATTCCTGTTTCTGCTTGGCGAAGCCCTCCTGTATAAACTGCATCAGCCGCTCCGTCGACCGCTGGGTCGTCAAGCCAGGACCTTGGTCGTCCGCCATGCTTTCTCCCACTGCAGCCTCAGCCCAAGCCTTCTCTGTTCGTCTATTTCTTCCTTTGCGAGCACTTCTGATCCGCCTCTCCATGCACTGATGTAGGATTCCTCTTCACAATTGCCTCCACCATCAATTTTCCGAATCAAATCCGACAAAAAATCGGGGAAAATGGTCCAAAGTCCCGACCCGAGCGGGAGCAACCAAATGTGCGACCTACTCCTTCATAGCCGCCACCGGAAGTGCCGGCACCCCCATCCTTGAGGATCCTGAAGTTTTGAAGTGGGTTAGCCGCACTTGAACAGGTTGCAGATTGAAGGTAGATTCCAGCACTGCAGCAACAATCACCCGACCTGCAGTCCCACAAGAGCAATTACTCATTCAAAGCCAAGATCTGGTGATGTTGCCCTAGAACTTCCAGCAAAACAACACTTTTGCTCCCTGTTGGTTCCTCTATTCCGGAACGCCGCTTGTTGCAGGATGATACAGGGACCAATCTTTATTCAGTCTTATATTTATTTACTGTGTGAAAAATGACAAGTGTCTGCCACTTCCCTCAACCATACCAAAGTTTCATTCAGTGTCTATTGATTTGTGCCCAAGTGAAAAAACTCCAACGAACACCGTCCACCTGCATATAAACATAAACTGACATACCAATAACACCAGTCAAAAATAATTTCTGATATGTTTCGAAAAAACACAATAGCCGGGGGGGGGGGGGGGGGGGGGGGGGGGGGGGGGGGGGGGGGGGGCGTGAATCCTGCCCTGCTTCCCTGATGTCGGCTGCCGAATTCTCTGGCGCCGGGGATTTGGCCGTACCAGGTCCGTACCGGCGGGATTTGGCTCTACGGGCGGCCTGCAGAGTCCTTGGGGGGGCGCGGGGAGATCTGGCCCTGGGGGGTGCCCCCACGGTGGCCTGGCCCGCGATCGGGGCCCACCGATCCACGAGCGGACATGTGCTGTGAGGGCACTCTTTCCCTCCGCGCCGGCTGCTGTCAAACTCAGCCATGACCGGTGCAGAGAAGAACCCCCTGCGCATGCGCTGGGATGATGCCAGCCCACGCCGGCACTCCCACGCATGCGCCAACTCGTGCCGGCTGGCGGAGGGTTTTTGGCGCAGCGCCAAGCCCTTCCGCATCGGCTGGCGAGGCGCCAAACCCACTAGCGGCGGCCTAGCCCCCGAAGGTGTCGAGGATTCCACACCTTCCGGGCGGTCCGACGCCGGAGTGGTGCACTCCGCTCCTCGGCGCGGTAGGGGGAATCCTGCCCAAACTGCCTGAGAATTCATGCCTCTCAGAGGACAGCACTCCATCAAAACATGACACACAAATTTAACATTCAAACTAAAAGTTAATACTCTGAGTAACACGTTTTCCTTGAAGTGAGTTTTTCTGAATGCTCATGTGTGACTCAAATGGGTTAATGCCTTTGCTAAAAAAACAAAGACATTTCAGATGAATATATTAAATACTGATATATTAATGCTCAAAGGATCTGAATTCAAAGCATTTGACTTACTAGCTATGTTCTCAAGTCATTTCCTTCTTTGGTAAAATGTGTGGTAATTACATTAAGTTTGGAGGCTTGAATAGTACTTGAAATATTGAAGTTGCAGTGAGCAAAAGGACAGGCAGTTTGGAGCACAAGTTAAATAATATTGGAATCAATGATTGGTTGATTGAAAAAGAAACCTTGCAACATTTCACCAAATAGAATTTGATAATAGCAATTCAGGGCACTTATTTTTCTGAGCTGATTCCCTTGTGACTCAAAATGTAACTCTACATAAGTATGGTGCTCAAAAAGGTTTGACTTTCCGTAGCAGGAGCTGTAATCTGCTCCATATTTTATATGTTAATATGTGCGGAAGCTATATTTCTTGCCAATGTAAGAGTGTCATCTGAAGCAGTGATGCATGAAGAGGACAGCAAGGTGTTTGCTGAGCTGTGCTTTATAAGCATTAATATCAGAGATGACAAGGAGTACAGTTTCCATACATATTAATGCATTATAAATCATAATAATATATTTTTATGCCTTTGCTGTGGATATTTTGAGTGGCCGTCCTTTCCTAGTGGTAATATATTTTTTAAAATTTCATTGAAATGACATTGAGCACTCCTTTGTTATGTTTTCCATCTATTATTATAAACTAAGGTTGGATTACATAATTAGCCCTTTGGGATAGAGGCTGGAAGATCCATGCTGTTGAATGAAATGTTAGATAACTTTTATGCTACATGCTCTGGCTCAGGGATAGTATTATTTACAAAGTGAACTGAGTAAGTCAGTGTATTTCCAATTTGTAAATATATGAATGTGATGCACGATCAATTTCACAAAGGCAAAGAGTTGGATACAACTGAGGCTTTATTGCTCTAAGATCTGTGGTCTCCCACAGCAGCTGGTGAAATGGCTGCCCCATGGAGGACACACACATTTATACTCCGCCTACTGGGCGGAGCCAGCAGGCAGGGCCTGGTCCTACCATACATCACCTAATATAGGTGCAACAATATAGATGAAAAAATGAAAAATGAAAATCCCTTATTGTCACGTGTAGGCAGAGCGGCACGGTGGCACAGTGGTTAACATTGCTGCCTACGGCGCTGAGGACCCGGGTTCGAATCCCGGCCCTGGGTCACTGTTGTGAGGAGTTTGCACATTCTCCCCGTGTCTGCGTGGGTTTCACCCCCACAATCCAAAGATGTGCAGGTTAGGTGGATTGGCCACGTTAAATTGCCCCTTAATTGGAAAAAATGAATTGGATATTCTAAATTTAAAAATAAAAGAAGAAAAAAAAAATTGTCACGAGTAGGCTTCAATGAAGTTACTGTGAAAAGCCCCTAGTCGCCACATTCTGGCGCCTGCCCGGGTAGGCTGGTACGGGAATCGAACCGTGCTGCTGGCCTGCTTGGTCTGCTTTAAAAGCCAGCGATTTAGCCCAGTGAGCTAAACAGCCCCAGATGTGTGGCCTCCCACAGCAGCTGGCAAAATGGCTGCCGCATGGAGGACACATACATTTATACTCCGCCTACTGGGCGGAGCCAGCAGGCAGGGACTACTGACGTACCTGTAGCAGAGGTCCTATCATACGTCACCTAATATAGGTGCAACGGTGGTTTACCATATTCACCCCCTGTTAAAATTGAGTCCGGCGGGGGTTGTGGAGAACTATATACAACAAATTAGTTATACATTTACAATATTGGAGAGAGAAAAAAATTTATTTTGAAGTCCAGTGGACCAGTTAGAGGTTTAACCGGTCCGGAGCCTTGATGTGCCGCTGGGAGCAACGCAGTGGTGGCAGCGATGCCGATGCTGGTCTGATCTTCGGTGACTCCGGGAGCGTGCCAAAACCTCTTCATCCTCGGGCATGGGCAGGGGGAGGACGGATGGTCCTGGGGGGTTGCTGCTGGGAGGGCCAGGGGAGGGGAGGGTGGCGCCGGGCCGGAAGGATGTGTGAGTGTGGAACCTGCTGGTACCAGGTCCCTGAGGGAGACAGTATCCTGGCTGCCGTAGGGGTACGCCACGTAGGCATACTGGGGGTTTGCATGGAGCAACTGCACCCTCTCCACCAACGTGTCTGCTTTGTGGAGTCGGACGTGCCTACAGAGCAGGACGGGTCCTGGAGTTGCGAGCCAAGTCGGGAGCGACATCCCGGATGTGGACTTCCTGGGGAAGGCAAAAAGACGTTCATGGGGTGTGTTGTTAGTGGCAGTGCCCAGTAACTACCGAATGGAGTGTAATGCCTCAGGGAGGACGTCCTGCCAGTGGGAGGCCAGGAGGTTCCTGGACCGTAGGGCCAGTTGGACGCCCCTCCAAACCGTCCCGTTCTCCCTCTCTACCTGCCCGTTTCCCCGGGGGTTATAGCTGGTCGTCCTGCAGGAGGCGATACCCCTGCTGAGCAGGAACTGACGTAGCTCATCACTCGTGAATGAGGATCCCCTGTCGCTGTGGATGTTGGCGGGGAAGCCAAACAGAGCGAAGATTGTGTTGAGGGCTTTGATGACGGTGGCAGACGTCATGTCGGGGCATGGGATGGCGAAGGGGAATCTGGAGTACTCATCGATCACACTGAGAAAATACGTGTTACGGTCGGTGGAGGGGAGGGGCCCTTTGAAATCCACGATGAGGCGTTCAAAGGGGCGGGAGGCCTTCACCAGCGCACGGTCCGGCCGGTAGAAGTGCGGCTTGCACTCTGCACAGACCTGGCAGTCCCTGGCGACTGTCCGTACTTCCTCGACGGAGTAGGGCAGATTGCGGGCCTTTATAAAATGGTACAACCGTGTGACTCCCGGGTGACAAAGGCTGTCGTGCAGGGCCCAGAGTCGGTCTACTTGTGCGCTGACACATGTACCTCGGGATAGGACGTCTGGGGCTCGTTGAGCTTGCTGGGGCGATACAAAATCTCGTAATTGGAAGTGGAGAGCTCGATCCTCCACCTCAAGATCTTATCATTCTTGATCTTGCCCCGCTGTGTGTTATTGAACATGAAGGCTACCGACCGTTAGTCAGTGAGGAGAGTGAATCACCTGCTGGCCAGGTAATGCCTCCAATGCCGCACAGCTTCAACGATAGCTTGGGTCTCTTTTTCGACGGATGAGTGCCAAATTTCTGAGGCATGAAGGATGCTGTAGAAGAATGCCACGGGTCTGCCTGCCTGATTGAGGGTGGCGACGTCTGGTGTGTCGCTCTCTACTTGTAAGGGCAGTGTCTCGTCTACTGTGTGCATCCCGGCCTTGGCGATATCGGCTCCGATACGAGCGAAGGCCTGTTGTGCCTCAGCTGTCAGGGGAAAATGGGTGGACTGTATGAGTGGGTGGGCCTTGTCCGCAAAGTTTGGGACCCACTGGGCGTAGTATGAAAAGAACCCCAGGCAGCGTTTGAGGGCCTTGGGGCAGTGGGGGAGGGGGAGCTCCATGAGGGGGCGCATGTGGTCAGGATCGGGCCCCAGAACTCCGTTCTGGATCACATAGCTGAGAATGGCTAAGCGGGTTGTGCTAAACACACATTCTCCTTGCTGTAGGTGAGGTTTAGGAGAGTGGCGGTGATGAGAAATTTGGCAAGGTTGGCATCGTGTCCTGCTGATCACGGCCGCCGATGGTGATGTTGTCCAGATATGGAAAGGTGGTCCGCAAACCGTACTGGTCGACCATTCGGTCCATATCCCTTTGGAAGACCGAGACCCCATTGGTGACGCTGAAAGGAACCCTGAGGAAGTGATAGAGGCGACCGTCTGCCTCGAAGGCAGTGTATGGACAGTCCAATTTACGAATGGGGAGCTGGTGGTAGGCGGATTTGAGGTCTACCGTTGAGAAGACCCGATACTGTGCAATCTGATTGACCATATCAGATATGCGTGGGAGGGGGTACGCGTCTAGCTGCGTGTACCGATTGATGGTCTGGCTGTAGTCCACGACCATTCTGTTTCTCCCCAGTTTTAACTACGGCCACTTGGGCTCTCCAGGGGCTGTTGCTGGCCTCGATGATCCCTTCCCAAAGCAGCCGCTGGACCTCCGACCTGATGAAGGTCCTGGCCTGGGTGCTGTACCGTCTGCTCCTGGTGGCGACGGGTTTGCAATCCGGGGTTAGATTTGCGAAGAGGGAAGGCAGATCGACTTTTAGGGTCGCGAGGCCGCACACAGTAAGGGGTGGTAGGCGCCTGCCGACTTTCAGGGTTAGGCTTTGGAGGTTGCACTGGAAGTCCAGGCCGAGTAGTAGGGCAGCGCAGAGATTAGGGAGGACGTGGAGGCAGAAGCCGCTGAATTCCACGTCCTGGACCGTGAGTGTGACCGTACAGTACCCCCGGATTGCCACAGAATGGGATCCGGAGGCCAGGGAGATCCTTTGGTTGGCGGGATGTACCACGAGGGAGCAGCGCCTTACTGTATTTGGGTGGATGAAGCTTTCGGTGCTCCCGGAGTCCAGCAGGCAAGAGGTCACGTGTCCATTGATTTTCACACTGGTCGATGCGGTGGTCAGGTTGTGCGGACGAGACTGGTCGATGGTCACCGAGGCGATTCGTGGTCGGTTGTCGCTGGTGTCGGATGATGGGGAGCCCGGGGGGCACAGGTCCTGGGACGCTGGCAGTGCCCATGTGCCGTGGGGCAGACAAGATGGAAGTGCCTGAAGATCTTGAGGAGAACAAAATGGCGGCGCCCATGGGCAGCACGTGGCGGGGGTTGAACAAGATGGTGGCACCCATGGGCCGCACATGTTGCGTGGAGGGGAAGATGGCGGCGCCCACTGGCCACGCTTGGTCTGAGGGGGTGAAGATGGCGGCGGCCACTGGCCGCGCTTGGTCTGAGGGGGGGGAAGGTGGCGGCGCCCACTGGCCACGCTTGGTCTGAGGGGGTGAAGATGGCGGCGGCCACTGGCCGCGCTTGGTCTGGGGAGGTGAAGATGGCACCGCCCACTGTGCATAAACGAGGGGCGTGGGGGCGATAGCGGCGACTGCATGGGCGTGGCACACCACGGCGAAGTACCCCTTCTTACCGCAAGCCTTACAAAGGGCAGCGCGGGCCGGGCAGCGTTGGCGGGGGTGTTTCTGCTGGCCGCAAAGGTAACACTGGCTGGCACGTGGCGCAGGCGTATTGGCTGGGTAAGGCCCCCGCTGGGGCGGTGGTCTGTGGGGTCCACGATTCGTAGGAGGGGTGGGCCGCACGGCTGGGGGTGTAGGCCTGAATGTTGCGCGAGGTGACTGTCATAGAGAGAGCTAGCTTCTTTGTCTCTGCGAGATCAAGCGTGGCCCCTTCTAACAGTCGCTGGCGTATGAGGTCCGACCCAATCCCCGTAACAAAAGCGTTTCGCATAAGAGGGTTGGAATGTTCCGTGGCCGTAACGGGCTAACAGTCACAGTCCTGGATGAGCGGGATTAGGGCCCGCCAGAAGTCTTCTATGGACTCACCGGGGAGTTGAGAGCGAGAGGCGAGTACGTGTCTGGTGAAGAGCGTGTTCATCTTCTGAGCGTAATTTTCTTTGAGAAGCGTTATGGCTTTGGCGTAGTTTGGCCTGTCCTGGATCAGCGGAAAGACGTTGGAGCTCAACCTTGAGTACAGTATCTGTATTTTCTGAGCCTCTGGAACAGGGCTTGGCGCCGAGTTGATGTACGCCTCGAAACAAGCTGGCCAGTGCTGAAAGTCCCTTTTGGCGTCGCTTGATTGCGGATCCAGCTGCAGGCGATCCGGTTTGATACGGAGGTCCATCTTTTGAAAATCTTAGACCAATAAATTGATGCACGATAAATTGCACAAAGACGAGAGTTTTTTTTTTATAAATTTAGATTAGCCAATTATTTTTTCCAATTAAGGGGCAATTTAGCGTGGCCAATCCACCTACTCTGCACATTTTTGGGTTGTGGGGGCGAAACCCACGCAGACACGGGGAGAACGTGCAAACTCCACACGGACAGTGACCCAGAGCCGGGATCGAACCTGGGACCTCAGCGCCGTGAGGCGGTTGTGCTAACCACTAGGCCACCGTGCTGCCCTTCAAAGACGAGAGTTAAATACAACTGAGGCTTTATTGCTCTAAGATCTGTGGTCTCCCACAGCAGCTGATGAAATGGTTGCCCCATGGAGGACACACTCATTTCTACTCCGCCTACTGGGCGGAGCCAGCAGGCAGGGCCTACCGACGTACCTGTAGTACAGGTCCTAACATACATCACCTAATATAGGTGCAACAGTCGTTTACCTCAGAATGCAATGTGCCTGATCACATTAAATTTTGTTTGCTGTAACTCGGGACGGTAGTGGTAATGTGACTGGGCTAATAATCCAGAGGGCAAGGCTAATACTCTGAGGGACATGGGCTCAATCCCACCATGGCAGTTAACTAAAAGTTAGAAGGGGCAGCACAATGGATCAGTGGTTAGCACTGCTGCCTCATGGCGCCGAGGTCCCAGGTTCAATCCCAGCCCTGGGACACTGTCCTGTGTTTGCGTGGGCTGCACCCCCACAACCCAAAGGTGTGCAGGGTAGGTGGATTGGCCGCTAAATTGCCCCTTAATTGGAAAAAGATGAATTGGATACTCTAAATTTATTTTTGTTTAAACTAAAAGTTAGAAAAAAAAGTTTTTAAAAAAGTTTTAAAAGTTAAAAAAATAATAACCTGGTTCACTAATGCCCTTTAGGGAAGGAAGACTGCCGTCCTTTAGTTAGGATCCCAAATAAGAACCCAACTATTTTCAACCAAAGCAGAAGGTATTCTTTTGTCTCTTCTTACAAGATGTCCCTTGACTTGTTCAGCAAAGACCAAACACAATGGGCGGAATTCTCTACTCCCGACGTGGCGTGGGAGAATCGTAGAAGGGCCTCCCGACATTTTTTACGCCCCCCGGTGCCCCCAGCGATTCTCCCTCCCCCCCCCCCCGATTCGGAAAAATCGCCGCTCGCCGTTTTTCACAGCGAACGGCGATTCTCCGAGCCCGATGGGTCGAGCGGCCGGCCCTTCATGCCCGTTTCACCATGGCAGCAACCACTCCTGGTCGCTGCATTCGTGAAACGGGCACCAGATGCCCGTTTGGGGCATCTAGGGGCCCGATTTGGACGGGAGCACCGTGACTGTGCTCGGGAGGGGACAGGCCCGTGATCGGTGCACACCGATCGTCGGGCCAGTGTCCAAAATGAACGCACTCTCGCCCCTCCGCCTCCCGGCAAGATCAAGCCGCCATGTCTTGCCGGGCGGCGGTGGAGAAAGACGGCACCGTGCATGCGCGGGTTCGTGCCGTCTGCGCGCTGATGTCATCCGCGCAGAAAAGCGCTGTTTCCGCGTCATTTCTGCGGCCGGGAACGACGGGGGCCCGCTCCTAGCCCCCCGTATGGGTGTGAATTAGGTGCGGGGAGCGGGCCCCGAGGCTGTCGTGAACCTCAGCCGATTTCACGACGGCCATCCCGATTTTTATCGGGAGCGGAGAATACCGCCCAATAGCAATTCGGGGAAGCACGGTAGCATGGTGGTTAGCATAAATGCTTCACAGCTCCAGGGTCCCAGGTTCAGTTCCCGGCTGGGTCACTGTCTGTGCGGAGTCTGCACGTCCTCCCCGTGTGTGCGTGGGTTTCCTCCGGGTGCTCCGGTTTCCTCCCACAGTCCAAAGATGTGCGGGTTAGGTGGATTGGCCATGCTAAAATTGCCCGTAGTGTCCTACAAAGTAAGGTTAAAGGAGGGGGGTTGTTGGGTTACGGGTATAGGGTGGATACGTGGGTTTGAGTAGGGTGATCATTGCTCGGCACAACATCGAGGGCCGAAGGGCCTGTTCTGTGCTGTACTGTTCTATGTTCTATGTTCTATCCCTCAAAAGTATCATTGCCCCAGGGCCCCATCAAACCTAAACACGAGTCCAGTAAATGGTTCACAAGATGTATTCGCTGAACACTTCATTTGCAAATCAATGAATACCTGACTTTTATGACACATTAATTATCACTCTAACACTTATACTGTCTATGCATCTTAACCCAGGTTTTATTAAAATTACTGCAAAAAATATTAAATATGACAATTTAAAAAATTTAGCGCATTTCCTGGGCTGGCCGACATGTGACTCCAGCAATGTGGTTGACTCTTAACTGCCCTCTGAAATGGCCTATGAACCACTCACTTAAGGGCAATTACTGTTGGCCAACAGATGCTGGCCTTGTGAATGACACCCACATCCCATGAATGAATTAAGAAAAAACAGTCATGATATCCATGGAGTTTCATAATCATTTAAGCTGTTAAACATTATTTATATGTAGTTTTGTTTCTTTCAAACAACAGCTTAAGACCATGTAGCACTGTTTAAATTGAAAATTGGACCAAGGTGCTTCACAAAGGATTGTCACGGTCTATGATGCATCTCCCTTTATCTGAAAATGGACGCCAAGCCAAATAGCAGTTATTAGGAGGCACGGTGTAAAGCCGGTCAAACAGTTGTTTTCAAGGTGGGTTTTAACCGAGGTGATGGCTAGGGAATTAGCAGAAAATGAGAGCTTGTAGGCCCTGTAGTGATCCTCGCCTGAGTGTGTACAGAAGGGGCTGATGGGAAATGGAAGTACCACCAGGGGGCAGCACGGGGACATATAAGAGTGACGCCGAAGGCCCGCCCTCGCTCACTTTGGCTGGAGAGACAGGGGAGCAGGACAGGACGGAAGTTGAGCTCAGGGCTGCAAGTGGTTAGGCCTAGTTGCAGAGCATAGAAAAGCAGTATCTTTACAAGTGCTATTCTGTAAGTAAAAGCTAACGAAGTAATTTATTGTGGCGCACAATAAACCATCCTTCAACTGCTGAACGACTTCTAGCATTCTTTTAAGAAACATAACATGGTACAGGAGACTTTAAAGTACGCACAGTTGATGTAATGGACACTCCGGCACCCAAAGACAATTTCTCTGACCACGAAGAATTCCACTCCTGGGAGAACACGTACGGCATTGGAATCATAAACGCCACAGCGGAACCACAGGAGCTGATAACAAAGCCTAGACATGTGCATGCCATCGACTCCACAAGCGAACGGAGTGCTACGGTGTAAGTCAATGACTTCCCCATCATGTTCAAGCTGGACACGGGAGCATCCGCAAACTTGATGATGAGCAAAGATCGCGCATCCGTCCCAGGGACGCACGAGATGTTACCTGCCGCATGCAAGTTAACTGATTACAACGGAAACCAGATCACCTCAAAGGGATCCTGCCACCTACAAGTTGCCAACAAGACAGTCACAACAGGACTACGATTTGAAATTGTAGATGACAAAAGATCCTCACTGCTAGGTGCTCAAGCCTGCAAGGATTTGCGGCTAATTCAGAGGATCTTCATGCATGCGGCTGACTCATCACGCATTGCCGATGACATACAGCTGCTACTCAGCGAGTACCCCGACGTCTTCTCTGGCATGAGTACGCTACCCTACAAATACAAAATCCTGCTCAAAAAGGATGCCATACCGGTCGTTCATGCCCCAATACAATGTAATGCAGAATGGTAGCAGTAATACATTCACCACAGAGTACCCAATTCATTTTTTCCATTAAGGGGCAATTTAGTGTGGCCAATCCACCTAGCCTGCACATCTTTGGGTTGTGGGGGCAAAACCCACGCAAACACTGGGAGAATGTGCAAACTCCACAGGGACATTGACGCAGAGCCGGGATCGAACCTGGGACCTCGGCGCCGTGAGGCTGCTGGGCTAACCCACTGTGCCACTGTGCTGCCCGATTGAAGTGAGTGATGACAACAACATCTCATAGTGATATAGCACCTTTTTTTTTTATAAATTTAGATTACCCAATTATTTTTTCTATTAAGGGGCAATTTAGCGTGGCCAATCCACCTACTCTGCACATTTTTGGGTTGTGGGGGCGAAACCCACACAGACACGGGGAGAATGTGCAAACTCCACACGGACAGTGACCCAGAGCCGGGATCGAACCTGGGACCTCAGCGCCGTGAGGCGTTTGTGCTAACCACTAGGCCACCGTGCTGCCCTTTGATATAGCACCTTTAACATAATGAAACTTCCCAAGTGTAATAACCCTTACGAGCCCATGGGGATGACCTAATTGAACTCCCCATGGGGCTTGTGGAATATGAACTCCCCTGCTGAGGGGCGGAGATCTAGCATCTGGGGCTAGTCAATCTAATGCTTAAAAGCCGGCCCAGATTGGAAATGGCAAGATCGGTAGTCCTGGCTGGGATCTATGTGCTGTATGTCACATTGCTGCCTTTACTTTGGCTTTCCAAATAAACCTACATTTATATCACCTTCTTAGGACTCCTGGAGATTTTATATTGGCGACGAGGAAAAACCTCAGCTGCGATTCTGGACATTAAGACTGGACATGAATTCCTCAGTATGAGAGCAAGGTCAGAGAAAATTTTAAAAATGTATCTCTTGAAATTGAGTCTTTTGATGCAGACTTGATAGATTGGGCTCGGAATGCCGAACGGATGCGATATTTCTTTCAGGCAAATGCTATAAAAGGTGACGATCAACAAAAGGTAACACTCCTGACCGCCTGTCGAGCCCCAACTTTCAGCGGGATGAAAAGCTTTACCTACCCGGTGGTCCCAGAGTCAAAGACCTTTGACGAGCTGGTAGTGCATGCTGCAGACCATTATGACGCTAATCCATTGATGATTGTGGAGAGGTATTGGTTCAACATGCCCGGGCGAACCCCGGGGTATCAATCACAGAATTCCTGATGTGCCTCTGCAAGCTGGCCGATCATTGCAACCACGGGTCATCCTTCCCAGAGATGTTGCGAGCCTCGTGTGTGTAGCATCAACAACATAGAGACCCAACATACGTTTTCAGCTGAACCTTCTTTGGACTTAAAAAAGGCCATAGGGTTATCCCTCTTTTGTTAAAATGCGGAAAAGAGAGTCCAGGAACACCAGGATTCCATGGATATGGACGTAAATAGCATTGGCTGCCTCCCATTCTGGCGTGTATCACCCCCTCAAGAGCTGGGCCTATGGCAACCTGAGTAACGTCGTGGCCAGATCCATTGGCCAAGAGACATCACATCCCAACGAAACATCTCTCCTGAGCTCCAGGAGGAAGGCTCACAACGATGCTGCACCTGTGGTCTCAGGACCATGAGGGCCACAAACACCAGAACCGACAGTGAGCGCATCGCCCTGATCAGTTGACGCATCTACCCAGAGCCAGGGCTTTACACTGAGCATGAGAAGACAGAGGCGATACCACTGATAGTATCAGCCAGGATCCAGCAATGGACATTACCGTTGGCAGCGTATGAGTATACCTTTGAGTTTCTCCTGGGTGTGCAGAGTAAGCAAGCGGATGCCCTTAGCCATATCCCATTGCCTACACGCCCCCTGTCCCCGCCAGTAGCGGACAAAGTCATATTGCCGCTATATTATATGGACATGTTGCCTGTCACAGCCTTGCAAATTCATGTGTGGACGCAAAAGGATCATACATTGGCAAAGTTGTGCCATGTTGTCCTACATAGGGGACTTCAGGGGAAATTGCCTGAAGAACTGCGGGTTTTCACAATTAAGCAACAGGGGCTTAGTGTTGAACAAAGAAGAACAAAGAACAAAGAAAATTACAGCACAGGAACAGGCCCTTCGGCCCTCCCAGCCTGCGCCGATCCAGATCCTTTATCTAAACCGGTCGCCTATTTTCCAGGGATCTACTTCCCTCTGTTCCCCGTCCATTCATATATCTGTCCAGATGCATCTTAAATGATGCTATCGTGCCCGCCTCTACCACCTCCGCTGGCAAAGCGTTCCAGTCATTCACCACCCTCTGCGTAAAAAACTTTCCACGCACATCTCCCTTAAAGTTTCCCCCTCTCACCTTGAAATCGTGACTCCTTGTAATTGACACCCCCACTCTTGGAAAAAGCTTGTTGCTATTCACCCTGTCCATACCTCTCATAATTTTGTAGACCTCAACCAGGTCCCCCCTCAACCTCCGTCTTTCCAACAAAAACAATCCTAATTTACTCAACCTTTCTTCATAGCTAGCACCCTCCATACCAGGCAACATCCTGGTGAACCTCCTCCGCACCCTCTCTAAAGCATCCACATCCTTCTACTAATGTGGCGACTAGAACTGCACGCAGTATTCCAAATGTGGCCTAACCAAAGTCCTATACAACTGTAACATGACCTGCCGACTCTTATACACAATACCCCGCCCAATGAAGGCAAGCATGCTGTATGCCTTCTTGACCACTCTATCAACCTGCGTTGCCACCTTCAGGTACAATGGACCTGAACTCCCAGATCTCTCTGTACATTAATTTTCCCTACGACTCTTCCATTGACCATATAGTCCGCTCTTGAATTAGATCTTCCAAAATGCATCACCTTGCATTTGCCTGGATTGAACTCCATCTGCCATTTCTCTGCCCAACTCTCCAATCTAGCTAGATTTTGCTGTATTCTCTGACAGTCCTCCTCGCTATCTGCAACTCCACCAATCTTAGTATCATCTGCAAACCTGCTCATCAGACCACCTATACCTTCGTCCAGATCATTTATGTATATCACAAACAACAGTGGTCCGAGCACGGATCCCTGTGGAACACCACTAGTCACCTTTCTCCATTTTGAGATACTCCCTTCCACCACTACTCTCTGTCTCCTGTTGCCCAGCCAGTTCTTTATCCATCTAGCTAGTACACCCTGAACCCCATACGACTTCACTTTTTCCATCAACCTGCCATGGGAAACTTTATCAAACGCCTTACTGAAGTCCATGCATATGACATCTACAGCCCTTCCCTCATCAATTAACTTTGTCCCTTCCTCAAAGAATTTTATTAGGTTTGTAAGACATGACCTTCCCTGCACAAAACCATGCTGCCTATCACTGATAAGTCTATTTTCTTCCAGATGTGAATAGATCCTATCCCTCAGTATCTTCTCCAACAGTTTGCCTACCACTGACGTCAAGCTCACAGGTCTATAATTCCCTGGATTATCCCTGCTACCCTTCTGAAACAAAGGGACATTAGCAATTCTCCAGTCCTCCAGGACCTCACAAGGATGCTGCAAAGATATCTGTTAAGGACGCAGCTGTTTCGTCCCTCGCTTCCCTCAGTAACCTGGGATAGATCCCATCCGGTCCTGGGGACCTGTCCACCTTAATGCCTTTTAGAATACCCCAAACTTCCCCCTTCCTTATGCCGACTTGACCTAGAGTATTTAAACATCCATCCCTAGCCTCAACATCAGTCATGTCCCTCTCCTTGGTGAATACCGATGTAAAGTACTCATTAAGAATCTCACCAATTTCCTCTGACTCCACGCATAAATTCCCTCTTTTGTCTTTGAGTGGGCCAATCCTTTCTCTAGTTACCCTCTTACTCCTTATATACGAATATAAGGGGCTGGTTTAGCTCACAAGGCTAAATCGCTGGCTTATAAAGCAGGCCAGCAGCATGGTTCGATTCCCGTACCAGCCTCCCCAGACAGGCGCCGGAATGTGGCGACCAGGGGCTTTTCACAGTAACTTCATTGAAGCCTACTTGTGACAATAAGGGATTTTCATTTTTCATTTTCATTTCATAAAAGGCTTTGGGATTTCCCTTAACCCTGTTAGCCAAAGATATTTCATGACCCCTTTTAGCCCTCTTTATTGCACGTTTGAGATTCGTCCTACTTCCCCGATATTCCTCCAAAGCTTCATCAGTTTTGAGTCGCCTCGATCTTATGTATGCTTCCTTTTTCATCTTAACTAGTCTCACAATTCCACCTGTCATCCATGGTTCCCTAATCTTGCCATTTCTATCTCTCATTTTCACAGGGACATGTCTGTCCTGCACTCTAATCAACCTTTCCTTAAAAGACTCCCACATTTCAAATGTGGATTTACCCTTAAACAGCTGCTCCCAATCCACATTCCCTAGATCCTGCAAATTTTGTTATACTTGGCCTTTCCACAATTTAGCATTCTTCCTTTAGGACCACCCTCGTCTTTGTCATGAGTATTCTAAAACTTACGGAATTGTGATCGCTATTCCCAAAGTAATCCCCGACTGAAACTTCAACCACCTGACTGGGATCATTCCCCAATACCAAGTCCAGTATGGCCTCTTCCCGAGCTGGACTATTTACATACTGCTATAAAAAACTCTCCTGGATGCTCCTTACAAATTCAATTGAGGGTGGCATTCTCCTGTGGGGAGCCTATTCCGAGGCAGGGCAGGAAAGCCATCTTACAGAAACTGCACAATGACATTTAGATTTAGATTTAGATTTATTCTCATGTGTGTCGAGGTACAGTGAAAAGTGTTGTTCTGTGTACAGTCCAGGCAGATTGTGCCATACATGAAAAAACATAGGACGTGCAATAAATACACAATGTAATAGATAAGCATAGGTATCGGGTGAAGCATACGGAATATCGTGCTAGACGACACTACAGTATAGACATCCAGGGTGTCCAAAATTAAGATGCTCTGAGATACATGTGGTGGCCAGGGCTCGATGATGATATCAAAAAGTTGGTACATCGGTGCGTAGTGTGTCAACAGCGTGGATTGCTCCCTCCATCAGCCTCGCTCCAGCCCTTGGAGTGGCCAAGGGTTCGCGTCCTGTCTGGTGATTGGCTGCTGTGTTCTGTGTGTTCACTGGTCATCCTGTGTGTCAATCACTGCCTGTCTGCACTCCATCATATACCTGGATGTATGTTATGACAGTTAGCATTGCTGCCTACTGCGCCGAGGTCCCTGGTTCTATCCCGGCTCTGGGTCACTGTCTGTGTGAAGTTTTCACATTCTCCCCTTGTTTGCGTGGGTTTCGCTCCCACAAGCCAAAGGAGGTGCAGGCTAGGTGGATTAGCCATGCTAAATTGCCCCTTAATTGGAAATTATGAATTGGGCACTCTAAATTTTAAAAATCAATAAAACTATTAATTATTGCACATACAGTAGGAAATAGGTGATCCTATTAACTGGCAAAATTTAGAATAGCAAAACTCAAATTAATACACATGGCATTAATTTGTGCACAATAATGTACACACCATATGGATGGATTCTGCCATCACTTCAATGGATGAGAGTTCAGCAAGTACAAAAATAGAACAGTTTACAGTCTAATTTGATAGAGCCGTACAACACAGAAAAGGCCCTTCGGCCCATCAGCCCCTCCTATTTGTCATCTACATGTCATGTTGTGTGTGACATTAGGTCAAGTCTCAATTTGCATAACCGATTGCAGCTACTGCATAAGAAGTCAGTGTTGGAGCGATGGACGGAGGCATTGGCTTTGCTCCGTGCTCACTTGGATTGGATTGGATTGGATTTGTTTATTGTCACGTGTACCGAGGTACAGTGAAAAGTATTTTTCTGCAAGAAGCTCAACAGATAATTCAGTACATGGAAGAAAAGGGAATTAAACAAAATTCAAGAAAATACATGAGAATACATAATAGGGCAACACAAGATATACAATGTAACTACATAAGCACTGGTATCGGTTGAAGCATACAGGGTGTAGTGTTAATGAGGTCAGTCAATAAGAGGGTCATTTAGGAGTCTGGTGACAGCGGGGAAGAAGCTGTTTTTGAGCCTGTTCGTGTGTGTTCTCAGACTTCTGAATCTCCTGCCCGATGGAAGAAGTTGGAAAAGTGAGTAAGCCGGGTGGGAGGGATCCTTGATTATGCTGCCTGCTTTCCCCCGGCAGCGGGAGGTGTAGATGGAGTCCATGGATGGGAGGCAGGTTCGTGTGATGGACTGGGCGGTATTCACGACTCTCTGAAGTTCCTTGCGGTCCTGGGCCGAGCAGTTGCCATACCAGGCTGTGATGCAGCCCGATAGGATGCTTTCTATAGTGCATCTGTAAAAGTTGGTAAGGGTTAATGTGGACATGCCGAATTTCCTAAGTTTCCTGAGGAAGTATAGGTGCTGTTGTGCTTTCTTGGTGGTAGCGTCGACGTGAGTGGACCAGGACATATTTTTGGTGATGTGCACCCCTAGGAATTTGAAACTGTTAACCATCTCCACCTCGGCCCCGTTGATGCTGACAGGGGTGTGTACAGTACTTTGCTTCCTGAAGTCGATGACCAGCTCTTTAGTTTTGCTGGCATTGAGGGAGATATTGTTGTCGTTACACCACTCCACTAGGTTCTCTATCTCCCTCCTGTATTCGGACTTGTCATTATTCGAGATCCGGCCCACTATGGTCGTATCGTCAGCAAACTTGTAGATGGAGTTGGAACCAAGTTTTGCCACGCAGTCGTGTGTGTACAGGGAGTAGAGTAGGGGGCTAAGTACGCAGCCTTGCGGGGCACCGGTATTGAGGACTATTGTGGAGGAGGTTTTGGTGTTCATTCTTACTGATTGTGGTCTGTTGGTCAGAAAGTCAAAGATCCAGTTGCAGAGTAGAGAGCCAAGTCATAGGTTTTGGAGCTTTGATATGAGCTTGGCTGGGATTATGATGTTGAAGGCGGAGCTATAGTCAATATATAGGAGTCTGATGTAGGAGTCCTTGTTTTCGAGATGCTCTAGGGATGAGTGTAGGGCCAGGGAAATGGCGTCTGATGTGGACCGGTTGCGACGGTATGTGAATTGAAGTGGGTCAAGGCGTTCCGGGAGTATGGAGGTGATGCGCTTCATGATCAGCCTCTCGAAGCACTTCATTACAACTGACATCAGGGCCACCGGGCGGTAGTCATTGAGGCATGTTGCCTGGCTCTTCTTTGGTACCGGTATGATGGTGGTCTTCTTGAAGCAGGTGGGGACCTCGGCGTGGAGTAGGGATAGGTTAAAGATGTCTGTGAATACCTCTGCCAGCTGGTATGCGCAGGCTCTGAGTGCACGACCAGGGATCCCGTCCGGGCCCATCGCCTTCCATGGGTTCACTTTCAGGAAGGCCGATCTGACTTCGGAAACTGTGATGGTGGGTATGGACTTGCCCTGAAGGTCGACTCTATCCTCCTCAAATGTCAAAATTGCATGAAGACAGACTTATTTACTTGAGTCTGCCCGGGGTTGTTTTTCTCCCCCATGATTGGGTATCGAGCTGGCAAGGTTGTCTTTCAGGTTATCTGAAAGATTGATTGATAAGCCATTTTACACAATGGCTAATGCATTGATTTCAAATTCTTCCATCCATCAGTTCGACAAAAGGTTTTAACCTGCTTAAAATAAATAGCTGAATGGCTCAATTTAAATAGCAGACAATGCAACCTCCTACATATAGTTCAATGTGTTCACATGCTAATATTGCAGTTAATCACAACTCTTTGAAGAAAAAGGTAGGGTAAATTCTTACCATTCAGCCCTCCATTGTACAAACTGATGATCGCCAATTTATCAGATTAACACATTATTCTTACTGCAGCAAGATAGACTATTAAATAAGGGCGTGGGTGACCTGGCAGAGATGTGATTTATCGTTCTGACATAATGCTTAGCCTGAGGCCAACAAAAGGGACCATTAAAGCTGTGGGGCCTCATTCCAACAGTCTGGAAATTGTTCTTTGAATATTTTCCTCCTAAATCTCTCATTTCTGACAGTCTATTCTTGTCAGCGTTGCCATCCAGAATGCTGTTAGTTCTGACAGCAATACTTTCAGGGTTCCACCAATTTCTCTGTTTAAAGACTGTAAACATTATATTGGCCTATCCACTGGGTATTCCCCTCCTCCTGATGATTATGTATGACCTGGAGGAGAAGTGAAGAGAGCATGGGTCATGGCGCGGCCCCTTTAAGGGGTGAGCCATCGTGGTCCACATGACCAACTCGGGGCCTATCGCACGGGAGCGTGCAAACTCCGCACAATGGGGAGAAAGTGCGGGGGCCTGGGAGCAGGGCCTCAGGCAGAGTGGACCCTGGAGCCAGAAAGTGAAGACCTGTTTAGTGACTCTGGGCCAGTGTATAGTTTACCTTTACTTGTTCAATTATACTGGAAACCTCTCTAGGATTGACTCGAGCCACCACATTGGCAATGTGTGTAAATTGGATCGATCGCAAGTCCTCAATAGTTCAGAACTTGAGAGGGAAAGGATAAGTCTCCAAAATGAACAGAGAAATCGAAGGCGCAACGGCACTATAAAACAGTGAGTGAAAAATGCCAACGATTAGGAAACTTAACCCATTTGACCAGGGGGCCGAAGACTAGAGCCAGTTTATTGAGCGGCTCCGTTGCTTTATGGATTTGGGTTCATTGTCATGTGTACCGAGGTAAAGTGAAAAGTATTGTTCTGTGTACAGTGCAGACAGATCGTTCCATACATGAAAAACATAGAACATACAATAAATACACAATGTAAATACATAGACACAGACATTGGGTGAAGCATGCAGAGTGTAGTACTACTCAGTAGAGAAGATATGTGGAGAGATCAGTTCAGTCCATGAGAGTGTCATTCAGGAGTCTGGGAACAGCAGGGACCAAGCTGGTTTTGAATCTGTTAGTGTGAGTTCTCAGACTTTTGTATCTCCTGCCCGATGGGAGAGGTTGGAAGACAGAATAGCCTGGGTGGGAGGGGTCATTGATTAAACTGCCCGCTTTCCCAAGGTAGCAGGAGATTTACACAGAGTCAATGGATGGGAGGTGGGTTTGTGTGATGGACTGGGCTGTGCTCACATCTCTCTGTAGTTTCTTATGGTCTTGGGCCAAGCAGTTGCCATACCAGGCTGTGATGCAGCCAAATAGGATACTTTCTCTTGTGCATCTGTAAAAATTGGTAAGAGTCAATATGGACATGCCAAATTCCCTTAGTTAACCGGAGAGAGTATAGGCACTGTTGAGCTTTCTTGGTCATAGCGTCGATGTGGGTGGACCAGGACAGGTTGTTGGTGATGTGTACATCTAGGAATTTAAAGCTGTCAATCACCTCCACCCTCGGCACCATTCATGCAGACAGGGGTGTGTACGATACTTTGCTTCCTGAATTCAATGACCAGCTCCTTAGTTTTGCTGAGGGAGAGATTGTTGGCGTTGCACCACTCCACTAGGTTCTCTATCTCTCTCCTGTATTCTGACTCATTGTTGTTCGAGATCTGACCCACTACAGTCGTATCATCAGCAAACTTGTAGATGGAGCTGGAGCCAAATTTTGCCACACAGTCATGTGTGTATAGGGAGTATAATACGCTAAGTATAGCCCCAGTAGTGAAGGCTGTCTTGGAGGAGGTGTTGTTTATCCTTATTGATTGTGGTCTATTTGTCATGAAGTCGAGGATGATCCAGCTGCAGAGAGAGGAGCCAAGTCCTAGATTTGGGAGCTTTGATTTGAGTTTGGCTGGGATTCTGGTGTTGAAGACGGAGCTGTAGTCAATGAATAGGATTCTGATGTAGGAATCCTTATTTTCGAGATGCTCCAGAGATGAGTGAAGGGTTATGGAGATAGTGCCTGCTGTGGACCGGTTGTGGCGGTATGCGAACGGCAATAGATCAAGGAATTCTGGGAGTATGAGTTGATGTGTCTCATGACCAACCTCTGGAATCACTTCATAACGATAAATGTCAAGGCCAGACGGTAGTCATTGAGGCACGGTGCCTGGTTCTTCTTTGGCACCGGTATGATGGTGGTCTTCTTGGGGGCAGCACAGAGGCGCAATGGGTTTGTCCTGCAGCCTCACGGCGCCGAGGTCCCAGGTTCAGTCCCGGTTCTGGGTCACTGTCCGTGTGGAGTTTGCACATTCTCCCTGTGTTTGCGTGGGTTTCGCCCCCACAACCCAAAGATGTGCAGGGTAGGTGGATTGGCCACACTAAATTGCCGCTTAATTGGAAAGAAATAATTAGGTACTCAAAATTTATTTTAAAAAAATGATGGTGGTCTTCTTGAAGCAGGTGGGAACCTCAGAACGGTGTAGGGAGAGGTTGAAGATGTCCACGAAAGCACCCACCAGTTGGTCCATGCAGGATCTGAACGCACGACCAGGGACTCCATCAGTACCTGTTGCTTTCCGAGGTTTCACTTTCAAGAAGGCCAATCTGATTTTGGAGGCTGTGACGGTAGGTAAGGGTGTGTCCGAGGCTGGCTAGGGCAGTTGACAACAGTCCGTTGGTTTCCTACTCAAAATGAACATAGAATGCATTGCGTTCATCACAAAATGGGACAGAGAAAACAGAAGGTTATTCTAGTAACAGTTTGTGGGCCCCAGACCTACAACCTAATAATAATAATAATCTTTATTCTTGTCACTAGTAGGTTTGCATAACATTGCAATGAAGTTACTGTGAAAATAAGCTCATAAGGAATTTGATGTTCCCGGAGACTCCTGACATGAAGTCTTATTACTATTTGGTGATACTGGTCAGGGAGCATTTCAACCCCAGACCCTTAATCATGCAACAGCGATATAAGTTAAATTCAGCTGTCAGGGGCAGCACGGTGGTGCAGTGGGTTAGCACTGCTGTCTCACGGCGCTGAGGTTCCAGGTTCGATCCCGGCTCTGGGTCACTGTCCGTGTGGGCTTTGCACATTCTCCCCGTGTTTGCATGTGTTTCGCCCCTACAACCCAAAGATGTGCAGGGTAGGTGGATTGGCCTTGTTAAATTGACCCTTAATTGGAAAATATTAATTGGGTACTCTAAATTTTAAAACAAAATTTAGCTGTCAGGGACCCAGGAGAGACGATCTTTGTTGCCAGACTCCACCAAATGTCCGAGAATTGTGTGTTTGGCACAGTGCTCAGCGACGTGTGGCGTGATCGTTTAATGTGCAAAAATTGTTTCTGGCTGAAATGAAGATTATCCTAGACTGGACGATCAATATTGCTCAAGGAGCCAAGTGTGCCAATAGGGGCACTTCAGAGTTTCAAAGCGTACAAGAGGGTGAGGTGAACCAGCTGTGGGGCAGTTTGGCTGCAAGGCACACAGTCAGGTTGACAGGCACAGAGGGATCTCAGCCACGATCCCAGGAACAGGATTATAGTTGGTGGTGATGAAGGAAAACGGGTTATCAGCCCAGAAGTCAAGACAATTGCTGTCAATGCGTGCCGCTGCAGAGTTTGTTTTTTTTAGCTCAATAGGAAGGATCATATCCACCAGGCAGAGCATGCCAACTCAAGAAAAAACAATCATGACTCCAGTGAACAAAGTGGAGAGGAATTCAGATGAAGAACCTGAAACGTGCAGATGAAACATAGTGAAAGTGAGCAAAAGACTTCCTTTTCACGGACAGTGACCCAGGGCTGGGATTCGAACCCGGGTCCGCAGCGCCGTAGGCAGCAATGCTAACCACTGTGCCACTATGCTGTCCCACACTTCACAATAATAACTGACCACAAGCCTCTGCCGGGGCTCCTCCGTGAAGAGAAGCCGATACCTCGAGTCGCCTCCTGCAGGGTGCAACAGTGGGCCTTGTTGGTGGCGGCCGATGATTAAATCTTTCAGCATAGGCACGCACACAAATTTCAAATGCTGATGCACTGCAAAGAAACTGGCACCACCGCCTGTGCCTCAAGAAACCGCCCTGGTACTAAACTTTCTTGACACTTTGCCAGTATTGTCAGGTCATATGAAGAACTGGACGCAACGTGACCCAGTCCTGTCCAAAGTGAAGTGTGTGATCACAGCCAGGAGGGACCATGATCTTACCTCACTCACAAAGATGAACTCAGTTGTGAGGATGGAGTCATAGTCTGGGGTGCCCGAATGGTGGTACCGCCCCAGCAAGAGAGCCACTATTGCAGGAATTGCACAGTGCCCATCCGGCCCAAATGAAAATGAAAATGCTAGCTAGGAGCTACATTTGGTAGCCCAATGTAGATAATGATATTGAACACATGGTGTGCCAATGTGGCCCCTGCCAGGGACAGAAGATGTTGCCATCCACAGCCAACCTCCACCCATGCGAGTGGTCTGGTTGTCCATGGACGAGGGTACATGTGGACTTCACAGGCCCTTCTTTGGGCCTGTTCCTCATCTTGGTTGACGCCCACGCAAAATGGTTGGATGCCCAAGAGATGGGGCAACAACCTTGGCGGCCACAATAGTGATCCTGTGACGGAGTTTGGCTACGCATGGCCTCCCCGAAGTAATAGTGTCCGACAACTGACAACTCTGTTCACTGGAGTTTCAACACTTTGTCTGAATAATAGGCGTTCGTCATACTAGAACAGTGTTTTTCAAACCTTTTTGCCCGGGACCCATTTGTACCAACCGACCATCCTTCGGGACCCACACCGGCTGACATTCGTGACCCACGCCGTCCGAACTTCACAAGCCACCATTTTCACTTACCTTCAATGTGACAGGTGAGCCTGCTTGGTCCTCACAATCTCACTTGCTTTGTTATTCAACGTTACTTTTCTGATAATTACTTCAGCTGATGATTTAAGATCTCACTGCATCCGTTGAAAAAAATGGTTTGTCCTCTAACTCGCCATGCTTAGTCTTCAAATGCCTTTGAAGTTTTGAGGATTTTAAACTTTAATTTGCCAGGGCTTTCCTGCATATAACACACATGAACTTTGAATGCTGATTTGCAGAGGCACAATTAATAAACCACACTTCAAGTAATCATCTTTATGCTGCTTTAGGGTGGCATGGTGGCGCAGTGGGTTAGCCCTGCTGCCTCACGGCAACGAGGTTCCAGGTTTGATCCTGGTCTGGGCCACTGTCCATGTGGAGTTTGCACATTCTCCCTGAGTTTCGCCCACACAACCCAAAAATGTACAAACCAGCTGGATTGGCCATGCTAAATTGACCTTAATTTGAAAAAATGAATTGGGTACTCTAAATTTAAAAAAAAAAATCTTTATGCTGCTTTCAGCTTCTTCTTTATGGGTTGTTCACCAGAGGCCCAGGAGTTAACACCAGCACTGCTGGCAGCTGCAAAATGGAGGAATCTATTTCATGCCCAGAACAGGTGTTGTCAGCATTTGGGGCGCGTGACCTGCTCTCTGCCACCGCTCCAGGCAGGAAGACTCCAGCGATTTAAAAATAAATCTGCTCCTGGTTCAGCGTGCTGATATCAGGAGGAGGTGTTCTGCCCCGCCAGGCTCTGGGCCTGCCCACTGCTGAGGGGGCACGCATGAGCGGAACGGCTGCCATTCTGAAAGCCAGTCACGGCTGGCATTTTTATAAGCCGGTCACGCTGATGGACACTACGGCCTGAAATCGGGAACGCCGCGACGCATAGCCCCGTAACCCACCCACGGTTTGCGAACCTGGGTTTGAAAATGACTTTACTAGAACAGCTGCCTATCGCCCCGCCTGAAACGGGTTAACGGAGAGAGCTGTGCAGATGTTCAAAAAGCCATGAAGAAGCAGACCAGCCGACCACTAGGTCTTAGGTTGGCCAACTTTCTTCTATCTTATAACACAACTCCCCATGCCACGACGGGCATCACACCAGTGCAATTATCCATGGACTGTCACCTCCTGACCCAGTTGGACATAGGTTTCCTGAATTTGGCGGGGAGGGTAGAGGCACAGCAGTCCTCCCAGAAGAAACAGCACATTTCATGCAAAGGAGACAAGTCATTTCAAGTGGGCGAGCTGGTCCTCACCTGGAATGTTGCCTCAGGCCCACTTTGGTTACCAGGCAGAATTGTATCAAAGTCGGGGCAGCACGGTGGCGCAGTGGGTTAGCCCTGTGTGCCCTCACGGCACCGAGGTCCCAGGTTCGATCGCGGCTCTGGGTCTTGTCTGTGTGAGGTTTGCACATTCTCCCCGTGTTTGCGTGGGTTTTGCCCCCACAACCCAAAGATGTGCAGGGTAGGGGGATTAGCCACGCTAAATTGCCCTTCATTGGAAAAAAATGAATTGGGTACTCTAAATTTATTTAAAAAAAAGAATTGTATCAAAGTCGTACATGATGGATTTGAACAGCATGACAGTGCAGAGGCACGTCGACTACGTAACAACTGGGGGGACCACAATCCCAATCTTGGAATATTTGGAGCCAGCAGGCAGTACCAGTGCTCCCATGGTGGGGGCCAGAACAGAGGGAATCTAAGTGTTTTGAGTAGACCCTCTTGACAACCCATCAGGGAGCTGGAGAAGGGAATGGCCCTGTTGCAGTGGTCAAATCTCAGAGATAATCTTCCATGGATGACAACATCCTACACTGTCACGCTGGTGAGGTAAGGTCCCTAATCTCTTATTAAAATGGAGGAAGCCCCCCAGGCCCCCATGAACACACAAAACCCCCCCCCCCCCCCACCGTGGGCAACCCTCCCACCCCACATATACACAGGGAACCGCCCCCCTCCTGTGGAGCTCTCCAGTGCCCACCCCCCCCAACCTGACGATGCCTCGGCACTGCCCAACATGGTTTCACTGCCCCCTGGCACTGCTCCTTGACACTTCCCCTACACCCTAGAACTGCCTCCAGCACTGCCCCAACACCCTGGCACTGCCTGCTGGCAGCCTGGTACTCCCCCATTGGAGTAGTGACATAGGATGCAAAGAGGCAGTGCCAGGAGAGGTGCCAGGTAGTGTCCTGGCATGTTCCTGGTCGTGACCTCATTATGTCAGTGGCGGGGGGGGGGGGGGGCAATCGGGCCATGAGATCTCATTTGCGAGTCTTTTTTTTTAAAGATTTAAAAAAAAATTTAGAGTACCCAATTCGTTTTTTTCCAATTAAGGGGCAATTTAGCATGGCCAATCCGCCTAACCTGCACATCTTTGGATTGTGGGGGCGAAACCCACGCAAACACGGGGAGAATGTGCAAACTCCACACGGACAGTGACCCAGAGCCGGGATCGAACCTGGGACCTCGGCGCCGTGAGGCTACAGGGCTAACCCACTGCGCCACCATGCTGCCACTGGTGAGTCTTTTGGCCTCTCATGGGGTTTTGTGCCCACATTGCCGTTTGTCCCCGCTGTAAACACAGATGCAAATTCCCAGCCAATCCTTCCATCAATGTTCAAATTCCCAGAAGTACTGTATAACTCCCCATTCCCGTTGGCGGCTGCTGCAATATTTTCACCCTGAGGAAACCATTCATCTCTTTCGCCCTTCCAACAATATCAGGGAATGACCACAAGGGGACAAGGGATACCCTGCCTGGTGACAGCCACACTCCAACCCCAACTTGTGTGATCAGTGTTGGTGCAACGAGAACAGCAGGAACATCACTGTCACCACCTTGCAGTTAAAACTGGTGTTTTATTGGTTTGTGGACTCTTCGCAGTGTGCTGAGGGAAAGCCAGGTCACACCACACCCGTGAGTTGCATTCTGCATAAATGTCAACGCAATTAGGATTGAAGTTCGAGGAGGAAAAGCACAAGCGGGAGCCACCTTCCGGTGTTAAAGAACTTAGTGAAGGTGAGGGAGAATTGGAAGAAAGGTGGGAAGAGGATAGCACGATACCCGGGGGACCAGAGAAGGCAGGGATCTCCCAGTGACCTGCTTGATCCATTCAGTTGTTAAACACTTCACCCATTCTTTTCGTTCCGATGAAAGAACAATCAAACAGTGAGGCAATGCAAACAAACTGGCTGCAATGGACAGAGATCACACACCAAACCCTCAAATATCAAAAAGATGATGAGTTTATTTACAAACAGATATGACAGGCTGGATTCTCCGTTCCTGCGTCTAAGTGCTGATGCCAATGGAGGATACGTGGTGTTTCACGACAGGAAGATTGATGTGAAACCCTCACCAATTCTGCTACCGGTGAGGGGCTAGCACCGGTGCCACGTGAAACACCCGTGGAACGCGCGGAAAACGGTTGGAGAATCGCCGGGTCCCGTGCTGCATGCACAGGGCTGACAAGCTGCAGCCGCATGAATACCTACACCCCCCCCCACGCACGAACCGGTCGCACCGGGAAAGATGGCGCTGGCCATGCTGGACCGCATATCCCTGACCCACAGCCCACCTCCTGGCCACCCCCACCACTCCCCCCAGCCTTGGCGGAACTTCCCGGCCAGCAGCACGGATCTCGGGCGCGTGTGGCGGCGCCAGACACCGTTCGCACGCCCTCTGTCTCTCTCTCTCTCCGCAGCTGGCATGCCAGGCTCCAGATGGCTGGGACCACACGTCGCTGTGCCGTCGGCAACTCGGCCCATTGGAGGCGGAGTATTGGGGGTGAGCCGGCTAAGCACACACCAACGGGTTTGCGACTGCGCGCAGCGTGCGTCCTGATGACACCTATTTGGAGGGGATGGAGCTTCGCGACTCAACATCAAACCGCTGCCTGCCGCGATCCTGGCATACACAAACACACAAATGTAATTTTTGGCAGACTGTCCCAAGAACTCATTATGTCACAATTTTGTCTGATGACACTCAGGTGACACACCTTGGCATGGTTTTCTAGATTAAATGTGAAAGATAAATGTAAATTGTTGTTGTTCCCATTGAGGAAAGATCCTGACTAAGCTGTTAGTCACATGGGTGGGTCAACAACTGGGCTTTTAATTGCTTATCAACATCATCACCACCAGAGAATTAAAGGCAAAATCACATCCACATGTATCGGCATGTGTCCAAACACACACAGGGAAATAGTACGATGGATTAAGTGCCTCAGTGAAAAGCAAGTCATGCTTAAATGGATGGACTGATATTAAAATGAGACACAAGGAAGGAACATCTTCAATGAAAAAAACTGAAGAAATTTGGAAGTCACAGAGAATGTGGGAATAGCTGAGTCAGTGAAGGGGAAAGTAATTCCATTGTTTCAGAGAGAGGATAGAGTGATGGGTTTATACTTGTTGTGATGCCCCCACAATACTCTGGGCTGGAGCAATGATAATATGTTCCCTATGATTTCCCCTCCTGTTCCACTTTGCTAAGACTGTGGTTTCTTTTTCTGAGTTGCATAATGCCTCCTAAACTGCCTCAGTTATTCACATATTTTCTTTTAAAAAATAAATTATCTTTTAAAATGAATTTAGAGTACCCAATTTTGTTTTTTCCAATTAAGCGGCAATTTAGCATGGCCAATCCACCTACTCTGCACATCTTTGGGTTGTGGGGGCGAAACCCATGCAGCACGGGTAGAATGTGCAAAGTCCACATGGACAGTGACCTGGGGCTGGGATCAAACCCATGTCCTCAGCGCCGTAGGCAGCAGTGCTAACCACTGTACCACCGCGTCGCCCTATTCACACATTTTCTGTGTCTCATAAATGTCTTTCATTTATTTCATTATGTTCCTTTTTATTGCCTCCTGTCTGTAACACTGAGCCATTTGACCTTTCTATTTAAATACTTTACAAGCCATTCACCTCCTGTCTCGTTATATAAATACATATTATAGCAAATGTCTTTGTATCTTGTGTGTGTCTGTGAATGTGAGAGTGTGACTGTATGCGTGCATGTGTGTGTTGCTTGTGTGAATGTGTGTCCGAGTGTGTGGAAGTGAGTGTATGTGTGTGAATGAGTGAGTGTGAGTATATCTGAGTAAGTGTGTGGAAGTGTGTTGCTTATGTGAGTGTGTGCCTGAGTGTGTGGAAGTGAGTGCATGTGTGTGAGTGAGTGCTAGTGAGTGTAAGTGTGTGCGTGTGTGTTGCTTGTGTGAGTATAGGCCTGAGTGTGTGCAAGTGAGTGCATGTGTGTGTGAGTGTGAGTATATGTGTGTAAGTGTGTGTGTGTTAGTGATCATGTGTCTGTGTGTGAGCAGGTCTATATAAGTGTGTCTGGGTGTGTGTAAGTGAGTCTCTTTGAGTGTGTGAGTGTGTGTGTGTGTGTGCATGAGAGTGTGTGTGTATGAAAGTGCGTGTATGAGGGTGTGTGCATGAGAGTGTGTGTGAGTGTGTGTGTATGAAAGTGCATGTGTGTGGGTGAGAGAGACAATGGACTGGCAGGAGAAGGATGACATTGAACTTTTGAGGAGGTGTTCGCTTTGTGTTCCTTTTGATTTATTTTCTTTGGGGGCCATTGTCCTGCGGTCTTCAGTGGGGGATGGGTGGTTGCTCTTTTCTTTGTTTTTGGGTTGGTATGGTTCTTTGCAACGGGATAGTGTTGGAGCGGGGGTGGGTAAGGGAATTAGTGGGGGTAAGATGCCATACACCATGGACAGGGGCTACCAGGCTAGCTGGGCGGGTTAGTTAACTGAAGCGCAGTGGCGGGTGAGCAGGTGGTTAGATTGTTATTTGGGGTTGGGATTGTTATTTTGTGGTGGGGGGAGGGGGGAACTGCTGACAGGGGTCGGGCTTTTGAAATGGGGTGGGTCGATGACGGTGGACATCCGAGGGCGGGCCTGAGGAGGTGCGGGACACGGGCTGGAGGCTGGCCAAAGAAGGGGATATGGTCGATCGGGGGGGGCGGGGGGGTTTACCCCCCAAAACCAGGCTGGTCGCATGAAATGTGAGAGGGTTGAATGGGCGGTCAGGAGGGCTCTTTATTCGCACATCTGCGGAGTTTAAAGGCAGACGTGGCTTTTTTGCACGAAACACACTTGAAGATTGGGGATAAAACTAGGCTTAGGAAAGGGTGGGTAGGGCAGGTATTCCACACAAAGACGAGGGAGGTAGTAATATTGATTAATAAACGGGTAGCTTGTGAAGTGGGGAGCACAGTGGTAGACTCTGGGGGGAGGTATGTTATGGTGAGTGGGAAATTGGAAGGGCTGCCGGTGGTGTTGGCCAATATTTATGCCCGAACTGGGAAAATGTGAAGTTCATGATGCTGGTGTTGGGGAAGATCCTGGACCTGGGCTTGCGCCAGTTGACAATGGGGGGGGAACATCAATATGGTTTTGACCCAAAGTTAGATTGGTTGAGTCTGAGGTCAGGGAGAGAGTCGGCGGTAGTGAAGGAGCTAAAGCTCTTTATGGAGCACATGGTTGGAGGGGGGGGGGGGGGGAGAGGGGGGGGAGTGGATCCATGGAGGGTCGATAGGCCAAGGGTGAAGGAATTTTAGTTTTTCTCCCTTGTGCACAGGGTGTACTCCCGAATCGAACTTTTCGTGATGGGCAGGACATTGTTGGCAGGGGGGGGGTCGGTTTGGAGTACTCGGCAATTATAGTGTTGGACCATATGCCGCACTGGGTGGACTTGCGAGCAAACCTGGGGTGGGGGGGGGGGGGGGGGGGGGGGGGGGGGGGGGGGGGGGGGGGGTAGCGACACCGCCCGCAGTGGAGGTTGAATGTGGGACTGATGGCGGAGGAGGAGTCTGTGAGTGGGTGAGGGATACCATTAGGGAATATTTGAACAACACTGGGGCGGTTTCGGTGGCCACGTTGTGGGAGATATTGAAGGCAGTAGTGAGGGGGGAGTTTAACTCGATACTGGCACACAGGGATAAGCTGGAGCCGGCGGAGATGGAGAGGCTACTGGAGGAGATCTTGCAGGTGGACAGGCGGTGTTCGGAGGCCCCGTAGGCGGGGCTGTTAAATAATCTTGAATAAATAATCTTTATTGTCACAAGTAGGTTTACATTAACACTGCAATGAAGTTACTGTGAAAAGCCCCTCGTCACCACATTCCGGTGCCTTTTCGGGTACACAGAGGGAGAATTCATAATTCTTGTTCTGCATCACAATCCAGCTGTCTAGCCCACTGAGCTAAACCAGCCTCCTGTTGCGGCAGCGGCGGAAACTGCAGATGGAGTTTGGGCTTTTATCCACAGGAAAGGTGGTAGGCCAGTTGAGGAGGGTGAAGGGGGTGGTCTCCGAATATGAGGAGAAGGGGAGCAGGATGCTGGTGCATCAACTGAAAAAACAGGAGGCGGTGAGGGAAATCGGTAAAGTGAAGGACAATAGCACAGCTACCTCATGACGCCGAGGTCCCAGGTTCGATCCCGGCCCTGGTTCACTGTCCATAGATACATAGAACATACAGTGCAGAAAGAGGCCATTCGGCCCATCGAGTCTGCACCGATCCACTTAAGAACTCATTTCCACCCTATCCCTGTAATCCAATAACCCCTCCTAAATCTTTTGGTCACTAAGGGCAATTTATCATGGCCAATCCCCTAACCTGCACGTCTTTGGACTGTGGGAGGAAACCGGAGCACCCGAAGGAAACCCACACAGACACGGAGAAAATGCAAACTCCGCACAGACAGTGACCCAAACCGGGAATATAACCTGGGACGTTGGAGCTTTGGAGCAACAGTGCTAACCACTGTGCTGCCGTCCCGCCCATGATCATAATCATGATTACGGGGAGAACATGCAGACTCCGCACAGACAATGACCCAGCGGGGAATCGAACCTGTGACCCTGGCGCTGTGAGGCCACAGTGCTATCCACTTGTGCTACCATGCTGCTCGTGCTGTCCATGTGGAGTTTGCACATTCTGCCCATGTTTGCGTGGGTTTCGCCCCCACAACCCAAAGATGTGCAGGGGAGGTAGATTGGCCACACTAAATTGCCCCTTAAATGGAAAAAATTTATTGGGTACTATAAATTTTAAAAAAAAGAAAGTGAAGGACAGTAGGGAGAACATGGTCTTGGACCTGGTGGGGGTGAATGTGGTGTTTGGGGACTTTTACAGGAGGCTGTATGAATCGCAGCCTACAGCCGGGGTGGAAGGAATTAGGTGATTTTTGGAGGAGTTGGAGTTTCCGAGGGTGGAGGAGGACCAGGTGGAGGGACTGGGGGCCCCCATTGGGCTGGTAGAGGTGGTGGAGGGGCTGAGGGCGATGCAGACGGGCAAGGCTCAGATGGGTTTACAGTGGAGATTTACAAAACGTTTTTGGAGGTCTTGTGGCCTCTGCTAGTGAGGGTGTTTAACGAGGCAAGGGAGCGGGGGGGGGGGGGGGGGGGGGGCGGGGGGGGGGGGGGGGGGGAGAACATTGTGCTGCTCCCCCCAATGTTATCGCAGGCCCTGATCTCCATGATTTTGGAAAGAGACAAGGATCCGGAGCAGTGTGGGTCCAATAGGCTGATCTCGCTATTAAATGTGGACACCAAGTTATTGGCCAAGATCTTGGCCTTGAGGATCGAGGATTGTGTGCCATGGCTGATAGGGGAGGACGAGGCGGGTTCATGAAGCGGAGACATCTGTCAGCCAACATTAGGAGATTACTGAATAATGATGCCCCCCGAGCGATGGGAGGTGGAGCTGGTGGTCACCATGGATGTGGAGAAGGCCTTCGATTGGGTGGAGTGAGACTATCTATGGGAGGTGTTGGGGCAGTTTGGATTTGGACGGGGATTTGTGGATTGGGTCCGGCTGCTGTAGTAGTGTGCGGCCAAACCGAGTGAGCTCGGACTATTTTAGGCTGCACTGGGAGACGAGGCAGGGATGTCCACTCTCCCTATTGCTTTTTTCCTTGGCTATAGAGCCATTGGCAATGGCGCTGAGAGCATAGAGTGACTGGCAGGTGTTAGTCCAGTGGGGGTGGAACACAGGGTCCTGCTGTATGCGGACGACTTATTGCTGTATATTTCGGACCCGTTGGATGGTATTGGGGAGATTATGGGGATCCTAGAGGAATTTGGCTGTTTCTCGGGGTATAAATTGAACATGGGGGAGAGGGAGGTCTTTCCAAGCCAGGCAATGGGGCAGGAGAAGAGATTGAGGAGATGCCATTCCAGGTGATGGGGGGGTGCTTTCGGTATTTGGGCATTCAGGTGGCGTGGGGGTGGGAGGAGCCGCATAAGCTGAATCTGGCTCGGTTGGTGGAGTAGATGAAGGGGGACCTTAGGAGATGGGGTACACTCCCGTTGTCATTAGCGGGAAGGGTTCAAAAGGTGAAGATGATGCCCCCCACCGAGGTTCTTGTTTGTTTCAGAGCCTCCCGATTTTTATTCACAAGGCATTTGTTAGGAGGGTGAACGCAGTGATTTCAGGGTTTGTGTGGGTGGGTGCACCTGTGTGAAGAAGGTGCTGCTGGAGCAGGGCCGAGGGGGGGTGGGTTGGGAGAATTGGCTCCCCCGAACTTCATGAATTACTACTGGGTGGCGAACATAGCATTGGTCAGGTAATGGGTAGTGGGGGAGGGGTCGGTATGGGAGCAGCTGGAGGCGCCTTCATGTAAAGGCACGAGTTTGGGGGCACTGTTAACGGGGCCTCTGCCGTTCCTGCCGGCCAGGTACTCCACAAGCCCGGTGGTAGTGGCAGCCGCAGGGTGTGGGGTCACTGGCGGCAGCACCTTGGGCTGGAGGGGGCCTAGGTTTGGGCACCGATATGTGGCAATCACCGGTTTGTTCCGGGGAAGGCTAGATAGGGAGTTTGGGGTGGCAGCGGGCGGGAATCGAGCAGTTTGGTGATTTGTTTATCGACTGGGACTTTCCGTGCTTGGAAGAGCTGGAGGAGGAATTTGACCTGCCCGTGGGGAATGGGTTCCGGTATTTGCAGGTGGGGGACTTCATTCGGAGGCAGGTAACGTCCTTTCCTCACCTACCGCCCCAGGGGTTACAGGACAAGGTGGTGTCAAGAGCAGGGGTAGGGGAGGGGAAGGTGTCAGAAATTTATAAGGAACTGATGGACTGGGAGGGAGCTCCGATGGGAGTAGTGAAGCGCACGTGGGAGGAATAGTTGGGTCGGGAGATGGGATGTGGGAGGATGCCCTGAGGAGAGTTACTGCATCCTTGTGTGCTAGGCTTAGCCTGATACAGTTTAAGGTGGTCCGCAGGGCACATTTGACGGTGGCCAGGGTGAGCAGGTTTTTTTGAAGGGGTGGAGGATAGGTGTGGGCGGTGTGTGGATGGGCCCGCGAACCATTTCCACATGTTCTGGGCATATCCAAAGTTTGGGGGTACCTGGCAGGGGTTTGTCGATGTTATGTTGGAGGTCCTGAGGGTGAGGCTCGTCCCGAGTCCAGGGGTGGCGATTTTTGGAGTGTCAGAAGTCACGGGAGTCCAGGGGGGGCGAGAGAGGCTGATGTCTTGGCCTTTGCTTCTCTGGTAGCCCAGGGATGGATATTGTTAGAAGGGAGGGTCTCGGGCCCCCCGAAATCAGGTGTGTGGGTGAGTGACCTGGTAGGGTTTCTCAGACTAGAGAAAGTAAAATTCACCCTGAGGGGTTCTGTGGAGGTGGCAGCCGTTTATCGACTTCTTCGAGAAAAGTTAGGCTGGGGGGGGGGGGGTAGCAGAGGCAGGGGGGGTTGGACAAGGTGGGGGCAGGTCGATCGGGTATTTTTGTTGAGCTGGTTATGTACAGCATGTTGTCTGGTTTGGGATTGTGCATCTTTCCATTGTGTTAATATTTAAATGCGTCAATAAACTATTTTTCAAAGAAAAAGAGTCAATTACATTGCTGTGGATCTGGAGTCACATGTAAGAACATTACATAAGAACTAGGAGCAGGAGTAGGCCACCTGGCCCTTCAAGCCTGATCCGCCATTCAATGAGATCATTGCTGATCTTTTGTGGACTCAGCTCTATTTTCCCGCCCGAACACCATCACCATTTAGTCCTTTAATCTCCAAAAAACTATCTATCTTTATCTTGAAAATATTTAATGAAGGAACCTCAACTGCTTTGCTGGGCAGGGTGTTCCATAGATTCACAACCCTTTGGGTGACGAGGTTCCTCTTAAACTCAGTCCTAAATCTACTTAATGATAATAATAATTGTTTATTGTCACAAATAGGCTTCAATGAAGTTTCTGTGAAAACCCCGAGTCGTCACATTCCGGCGCCTGTTCGGGGAGGCTGGTACGGGAATTCTCCTTATTTTGAGGCTATGTCCCCTCGTTCTGCTTTCACCTGCCAGTGGAAACAACCTCTATCCTATCTATTCCCTTCATAATTTTATATGTTCCTATAAGATCGCTTCTAAATTCCGACAAGTACAGTCCCAGTTACTCAACCTCTCCTCGTAATCCAACCCGCTCAACTCTGGGATTAACCTAGTGAATCTCCTCTGCACACCCTCCAGCACCAGTACGTCCTTTCTCGGGTAAGGAGACCAAAACTGCACACAACGCTCCAGGTGTGGCCTCACTAACACTAACATCCCAAGTCTTAAACTCCATCCCTCAGGAACTCCGTTCCTCCATCCCACGAACAGGCGCCGGAATGTGGCGACTAGGGGCTTTTCACAGTTACTTCATTTGAAGCCTACTCGTGGCAATAAGCAATTTTCATTTTCATTTTCATTTCTTGCAATGAAGGGTAAAACTCCTGTCACCTTCTTAATCACCTGTTGCACCTGTAAACCAACTTTTTGTGACTCATGCACAAGGACACCCAGGTCCCTCTGCACAGCAGCATGTTTTAATATTTTATAATTTAATTAATAATCCCTTTTGCTGTGATTCCTCCAAAATGGATAACCTCACATTTGTCAACATTGCATTCCATCCGCCAGACCCTAGCCCATTCACTTAACCTATCCAAATCCCTCTGCAGACTTCCGGTATCCTCTGCACTTTGTGCTTTACCACTCATCTTAGTGTCATCTGCAAACTTGGACACATTACATTTGGTCCCCAACTCCAAATCATCTATGTAAATTGTGAACAATTGTGGGCCCAACACTGATCCCTGAGGGACACCACTAGCTACTGATTGCCAACCAGAGAAACATCCATTAATCCCCACTCTTTGCTTCCTATTAATTAACCAATCATCTATCCATGCTACTACTTTACCCTTAATGCCATGCATCTTTATGTTATGCAGCAACCTTTTGTGTGGCACCTTGTTAAAAGCTTTCTGGAAATCCAGATATACCATATCCATTGCTCCCCATTGTCTACTGCACTGGTAATGTCCTCAAAAAATTCTGCTAAATTAGTTAGGCATGACCTGCCCTTTATGAACCCATGCTGCGTCTGCCCAATGGGATAATTTCCATCCAGATGCCTCGCTATTTCTTCCTTGATGATAGATTCCACCATCTTCCCTACTACCAAAGTTAAGCTAACTGGTGTATAATTACCCGCTTTCTGCCTGCCTCCTTTTGAAAAAATAAATTTAGGTTACCCAATTCATTTTTTTTCCGATTAAGGGGCAATTTAGCATGTTCAATCCACCTACCTTGCACATCTTTGGGTTGTGGGGGCAAAACCCACGCAAACACGGGGAGAATGTGCAAACTCCACACGGACAGTGACCCAGAGCCGGGATCGAACCTGGGACCTTGGTACCGTGAAACTGCAGTGCTACCACTGCGCCACTGTGCTGCCCTGCCTACCTCCTTTTTTAAGGGAATGGGATGTTTCGGCGTGGCCAGTTCGGCGTGGCCCATTTGGCGTAGCCGATTCGACGGAGGAATTTTTCGGCGGAGGGATGTTTCGGCGTCAAATTAGTCGTTATAGTCGTTTTTTGCCAAATAGTCCAGTTCTAATTAGCTCTCTCTCTCGTTCAAATGAGCTATTCTAATTGCCAAATTGTCCAATTATAAGCTTCAGTGATTATAACACTCGCCTTCGTTCCATTAGAAAAGATGGATGAATACATGGATACATTAGCAGCAGTTCTTCCTGATGAACTAATAGTCTTGTTCCATTGGTTTGAGGATACTTATATTGGACGACTGGATAGGCGTCGAAATGCAAGTATGACCCCTCTTTTCGCTCCCGAGATATGGAACCTTTATGAGCGAACTCTAAATAATGAAGATCGCACCAACAATCACGCCGAAGCTGCCAATCGACGTTTGCAATATGAGCTAGGAATGCATCATCCTTCAATCTGGAAATTTATTGATGCCTTACGGAAAGTTCAGAAAGGACGTGATGCATTTCTCGAAAAGTTGACAGCTGGATATCCGCCCCCCAAAAAGCTAAAAAAAATAGAGATGCTGATGAACGGATCAAAAAAGTCATATTGGAAGTTGAATCATTAGATCCTATTGAATTCCTGAGGGGTATTGCTCATAATTACGAAATGAAGAAGTAATTTCTAAGATTAAATAGCTTTACTAGGTTTTTTAATTAATTGTTTTTTATAATACAGTATTTGCAAAATTTTAAAGACAGTTTAAATATTTTAAATATAGAGATGCTGATGACGTTGAAATGTCCTGGCGCCTAAACGGCTGCGCCGAATAGTCCAATTATTTCCCTGACGCCGAATCGGCCACGCCGAATCAGCTACGCCAAATGGGCTACGCCGAAATGTACCAAACCCCTTTTTTAAACAGTGGTGTCACGTTTACTAATTTCCAATCCGCCGGGACCACCCTAGAGTCTAGTGAATTTTGGTAAATTATCACTCGTGCATTTGCAATTTCCCTAGCCATCTCTTTTAGCACTCTGGGATGCATTCCATCAGGACCAGGAGACTTGTCTACCTTTAGCCCCATTAGCTTGCCCATCACTACCTCCTTAGTGATAACAATCCTCTCAAGGTCCTCACCTGTCATAGCCTCATTTCTATCAGTCACTAGCATGTTATTTGTGTCTTCCACTGTGAAGGCTGACCCAAAAAACCTGTACAGTTCCTCAGCCATTTCCTCATCTCCCATTATTAAAACTCCCTTCTCATCCTCTAAAGGACCAATATTTACCTTAGCCACTCTTTTTTGTTTTATATATTTGTAGAAACTTTTACCAACTGTTTTTATATTCTAAGCAAGTTTACTCTCATAATCTATTTTACTCTTCTTAAAGCTTTTTTAAGTATCTTTCTGTTGCCTCCTAAAGATTTCACAATCCTCCAGTGTCCCACTAATCTTTGCCAATTTGTATGCTTTTTCCTTCAATTTGAAACTCTCCCTTATTTCCTTAGATATACACGGTCGGTTTTCCCTCTTTCTACTGTCCTTCCTTTAGTTGGTATAAACCTTTGCTGAGCACTGTGAAAAATTGCTTGGAAGGTTCGTCACTGGGCCTCAACTGTTTCACCATAAAGTCTTTGCTCCCAGTCTACCTTAGCTAGTTCTTCTCTCATCCCATTGTAATCTCCTTTGTTTAAGCACAAAACACTAGTGTTTGATTTTACCTTCTCACCCCCCCCCATATGTATTTTAAATTCCACCATATTGTGATTGCTCCTTCTGAGAGGGTCCCTAAGTATGAGATCATTAATCAATCCTGTCTCATTACACAGGATCAGATCTAGGACCGCTTGTTCCCTCATAGGTGCGATTGCATACTGTTCTCGGAAATTATCGCAGATACATTCTATAAACTGCTCCTCAAGGCTGCCTTGAACGACCTGGTTAAACAAATTGACATGTGGATTAAATGAAAATGAAATGAAAATTGCTTATTGTCCCGAGTAGGCTTCAATGAAGTTACTGTGAAAAGCCCCTAGTCGCCACATTCCGGTGCCTGTTCGGGGAGGCTGGTACGGGAATTGAACCGTGCTGCTGGCCTGCCTTGGTCTGTTTTAAAAGCCAGCGATTTAGCCCAGTGTGCTAAACCAGCCCCTAAATCCCCCATGATAACTGCTGTACCATTTCTAAATGCATCAGTTATTTCTTTGTTTATTGCCTGCCGCACCGTAATGTTACTATTTGGTGGCTTCTAGACTTCTCCTATCAGTGACTTTTTTTGCCTTACTATTCCTGATTGCCACCCAAATGGATTCAACCTTATCCTCTGTAGCACCAATGTAGGCCAGATCAGATAAAGGCAGCAGATTTCCTTCCTTAAAGGACATTAGTGAACCAGGTGGGTTTTTACAACAATCGATGATAGTTCTCATAGTCACCATTACTGATAAGGACAGAATCACAGAATTGCTAAGGTTATTACGGGAACCACTCCGGCGCGGGCCTAGCCCCTCAAGGTGAGGGCTTGGCCCCTAAAGGTGCGGAGATGTCCGCACGTTTGGGGCGGACCGATGCCGGAGTGGTTCATGCCACTCCATCATGCCGGGACCCCCCGCCCCGCCGCGTAGGGGAGAATCCTGGCCCGAAAGTCTGCAAAGGGATATAGATAGTTTAAATGTGTGGGCAAGGGTCTGGCAAATGGAGTACAATGTTTGTAAATGTGAGGTCATCCATTTTGGAAGGAATAACAGCAATATGGATTATTATTTAAATGGTAAAAATTTGCAGCATGCTGCTGTGCTGAGAGACCTGGGTATCCTTGTGCATGAATTGCAAAAAGTTGGTTTGCAGGTGCAGCAGGTAATTGAGAAAGCATATTGGGCTGGATTCTCCATTTTGGGGACTATGTCCCCAAGCCGTCGTGAAAACTGTGGTCTTTTATGCCAGGAAAACTGGCGTCAAAAGGCCACAAATTTAAAACCTTGGAGGGGGCTAGCAGCCAGCTGTCGTGGAGCTCGCAGCTCCAGCTGCCGATACGACCCCCTACACTTCTGGCTCAGAGGCCGTGCATGCGCACGGTGGCAGCCTCCAGCGGCCGTGCGTGCTCCATGTCGGACTCAGACTGCAGACCTGGGGCGGCATTCTCCCCTACCCGGCGTGACGGAGGGTCCCGGAGTAGGGGAGTGGCGCCAACCACTCAGGGGTCGCGCCTCCCCAAAGGTGGGGAATTCTCCAGAAGACTGGCGCAAAAAACCGGCGCCCCCGGCAGCGGGGCTGGCCGAAAGGCTTTCGCCAGTCGGCGCATGCGCCGGCAGTGACGTCAGCGGCAGCTGGCCGCTGACGTCACTGCTGGCGCATGCACGATGTGGGGTTCTCTTCCGCTTCCGCCATGGCGGAGGCCGTGGCAGACACAGAGGAAAATAGTGCACCCAGGGCACTGGCCCGGAGTCTGAGCGGGGGGCCCGATTGCGGGCCAGGCCACCGTGGGGGTACCCCCCCGGGGTTCCATCGCCCCCCGCCTCCCCCAGGACCCCGGGGCCCGCTCGTGCCGCTGATCCCGCCGTTCCAGAGGTGGTTTAAACCTTGGCGGCGGGAGAGGCCTCCCAGCGGCGGGACTTCGGCCCATCCGGGCCGGAGAATCACCGCAGGGGCCTCTCCGATCGGAGTGGCGAAATTCCTGCCGCCGCCACTTCCCGGGTGGCGGAGAATCTCTGCCATGGCGGGGCCGGATTTCCGGCGGCCCCAGGCGATTCTCCGACCCTGCGTGGGGTTGGAGAATTTCGCCCCTGGACTGCGGAAATAGTGCCCCCCGATCATCTGCTTGCCCGACCCGGACCGCCCACACATAAAAATCACAGTCCTGAATGAAGCCCTGCCCAGCCCTCCAATCGGCCCGCCCTGCCCTCCAATCGCCCCCCACCCCCAGACTGTGGTGGCCCCGGACTGAGTCCGCAGCCGCCGCCCGGGTATCACGGATAATGGGACCATGAGTGGTCCACACCTTCGGGAATTCGGCCAGTCGGGGACGGAGAAATGCGGGGGCGAGCCTCAGGCAATGGCCTGAGGCGCTGGATAATCGGCGCGGCGTACACCCCGAGTATGTCGCTTTTTGTGGGGGCGGGGAATCGCGGAACTGGCGCCGGTCCCGATTTTGTGCGGGAAACTGGATTCTCTGCCCCGACGCCGAACGCGATTTCAGTGTTGGGGTTTTTATAGCTATTTATAGAACATACAGTGCAGAAGGAGGCCATTTGGCCCATCAAGTCTGCACCGACCCACTTAAGCCCTCACTTCCACCCTATCCCGATAACCCCTCCTAACTTTTTTGGACACGAAGGGCAATTTAGCATGACCAATCCACCTAACCTTTGGACTGTGGGAGGAAACCGGAGCACCCGGAGGGATCCCACGCAGATACAGGGAGAACATGCCGACTCCGTTCACCCAGGGCCGGCCCAAGGTACCGGCAACTCGGGCAGTCGCCCGGGGCGCCATGTGCTAGGGGGCGCCAGAGACCCGGGTCCCGCGCATGCGCAGTTGGGCCGGTGCCAACCAGCGCATGCGCGGTGGCCGCCCTCACCCAGGGCGGCCCCCTCCGCCCCCCCCCCCTCCGGCTGCACCCCCCCCCTCCGTCCCCCCTCCGTCCGCCCCCCCGCCTCGGCCCCCCCCCCCCAAAGGGCACTGAAGTTCAGCTTGCCCGGGGCGCCAGCAACCCTAGGGCCGGCGCTGCGTTCACCCAGCGGGGAATCGAACCTGGGACCCTGGCACTGTGAAGCCACAGTGCGAGCCACTTGTGTGGAGAATCCAGCCCATTACATTTTGTCCTTCATTGCCAGAGGGATGGAGTTGATTTATTTACTTTTTTCTTCAAATTTCGAGTACCCAGTTAATTTTTCCATTTAAGGGACAATTTAGTGTGTCCATTCCACACACGCTGCACATCTTTGAGTTGTGGTGGTGAAACCCACGCAAACAAGGAGAGAATGTACAAACTCCACACTGACAGTGGCCCAGAGTTGCTATCGAACCTGGAACCTTGGTGCTGTGAGGCAGCAGTGCTATCCACTGCATCACTATGCTGCCCTCGAGGGATGGAGTTTAAAAGCAGGGAGGTTATTTTACAGCTGTATAGGGTGCTGGTGAGGCCACATCTGGAGTACAGTGTACAGTTTTGGTCTCCTTACTTGAGAAAGGGTGTACTGACATTAGAGGGAGTGCAGAGGAGATCCACGAGGTAAATTCCGGAGTTGGGAGGATTGGCTTATGAGGAGAGACTAAGTAGACTGGGACTATACTCATTTGAATTTTGAAGAATGTGGGGGGGATCTTATCGAAACAAAGAAATTATGAAGGGAATAGACAAGATAGGAACAGGTAGGTTGTTTCCACTGGTGGGTGAAACTAGAACCAGGCAGCATAACCTCAAAATAAAGGGGCGTAGATTTAGGACTGAGTTGAGGTGGAACTTCTTCACACAAAGGGTTGTGAATCTGTGGAATACCCTGCCCATTGATACAGTTGAGGCTACCTCGTTGAATGTTTTTAAGGCAAAGGAAGATAGATTTTTGAACAGTAAAGGTATAAAAGGTTATGGTGTTCAGGCGGGAAAGTGGAGCTGAGCCCACAAAAAGATCAGCCATGATCTTATTGAATGGCAGAGCAGGCTCGAAGGGCCAAATGGCCTACTCCTGCTCCCAGTTCTTATGTTCTTATGTCCAATGCACTCCAGACCCTGTGTGAATAAGTTTTTTCTCACATCATACTTCCTCCTTTTGCAAATCACCTTAAATCTGTGCCCTCTCTTCCTTGATCGTGTTACGCGTGGGAACGGTTTCTCTCTATCTGCTCTGTCCATTCCCCACATGATTTTGAACATCTGTCAAATTAGATGGGTCAAGGTTACATTTCATGAGGGGGAGAGTGACGACAGAAACTTTAAACAGGAAACAGCGTCTGAGGGGAAGAAGCCATTTC